>NC_090390.1:90428434-91642971 GCF_036365525.1 Heterodontus francisci
TCAGTAAGTTCATGCCTGAACCGATTACTCCACATTTACAACTACCCCTGATAACCTTCCACCCCCTTGCTTATCAAGAATCTATCTAACTCTGCTTTAAAAATATTCTAAGACTCTGCTTCCACCGCCTTTTGAGGAAGAGAATTCCAAAGACTCACAACCCTCTGAGAGAAAAAATTTCTCCTCATCTCTGTCTTAAATGGGCGACCCCTTATTTTTAAACAGTGACCCCTAGTTCTAGATTCTCCCACAAGGGGAAACATCCTTTCCACATCCACCCTGTCAAGATCCCTCAGGATCTTATATGTTTCAATCAAGTTTCCTCTTGCTCTTCTAAATTCCAGCAGATACAAGCCTAGCCTGTCCAATCATTCCTCATAAGACAGCCCGCCCATTCCAGGTATTAGTCTAGTAAACCTTCTCTGTACTGCCTCCAATGCATTTACATCCTTCCTTAAATAAGGAGACCAGTACTGTACACAGTACTCCAGATGTGGTCACATCAATGCCCTGTATAGCTGAAGCATAACCTCCCTACTTTTGTATTCAATTCCCCTCACGATAAACAATAACATTCTATTAGCTTTCCTAATTATGTGCTGTACCTGCATACTAACCTTTTGTGATTCATGCACTAGGACACCCAGATCCCTCTGCATCTCAGAGCTCTACAATCTCTCACCATTTAGATAATATGCTTTTTTATTCTTCCTGCCAAAGTGAACAATTTCACACTTTCCCACATTCTACTCCATTTGCCAGGTCTTTGCCCACTCACTTAACCTATCTATATCCCTTTGTAGCTCCTTATGTCCTCTTCACAAGTTATTTTCCTATCTATCTTCGTGTCATCAGCAAATTGAGCAACCATACCTTCAGTCCCTTCATCCAAGTCATTTATATAAAGTGTAAAAAGTTGAGGCCCCAGCACTGATCCCTGTGGCACATCATTCATTACATATTGCCAACCAGAAAATGACCGATTTATGCCTACTCTCTGTTTCCTGTTAGATAAGCACATTAAGGAGTGTAAGGAAATTCTTACATGCAGCTGCAGATTCAAATACAGCAAATGGATCATCTACGTATCGGAAATTTGCAAGGGTTGGGGGTTAGGGGTCATTTTATAGAACATGCATTTATCATGGGAACCGATGAAAATGCTCGCAAGAGCTAATCCTAGACGCTCAGGCTGGACACAACACCATCGGTACCAGCAGCCCACAATGTGCCATTCGCCATTTCTGAGCACAGGCAAGTGGAGTGCACAGGATATTAAATTATACAGAGCAGAGTAACACAGAGGGGGAGGGGAAAGGGGTGGCGGGGGGAGAGGGGGTGTGGGGGGAGCAGGAGGGGAGGGAGGGGGTTGAAGGAGGGGTGTGGTGTTGAGGGGTGGGGGGGTGTTGAAGTGGGGGGGTATTGAAAGGGGGGGCATTGAAAGGGGGGCATTGAAGGGGGGGCATTGAAGGGGGGGTATTGAAAGGGGGGTATTGAAAGGGGGGGTATTGAAAGGGGGGGTATTGAAAGGGGGGGTATTGAAAGGGGGGGGTATTGAAAGGGGGGGTATTGAAAGGGGGGGGTATTGAAAGGGGGGGGTATTGAAAGGGGGGGGTATTGAAAGGGGGGGTATTGAAAGGAATGTATTGAAAGGGGGGTATTGAAAGGGGGGGGTATTGAAAGGGGGGGGTATTGAAAGGGGGGGTATTGAAAGGGGGGGTATTGAAAGGGGGGGGTATTGAAAGGGGGGGGTATTGAAAGGGGGTACGGGGGGAGGAGGTGGGAGGTGGAGGAGGTGGGGGGGGAGGAGGTGTGAGGTGAAGAGAGGTGGGGGGGAAAGAGGTGTGAGGTGAAAAGAGGTGGGGGGGGGAGGAGGTGGGGGGGGGGAGGAGGTGGGGGGGGAGGAGGTGGGGGGTGGAGGAGGTGGGGGGTGGAGGAGGTGGGGGGGGAGGAGGTGGGGGGGGAGGAGGTGGGGGGGGGAGGAGGTACGGGGGGAGGAGGTACGGGGGGAGGAGGTACGGGGGGAGGAGGTGGGGGGTGGAGGAGGTGGGGGGTGGAGGAGGTGAGGGGTGGAGGAGGTGGGGGGGAAAGAGGTGGGGGGGAAAGAGGTGGGGGGTGGAGGAGGTGGGGGGTGGAGGAGGTGGGGGGTGGAGGAGGTGGGGGGTGGAGGAGGTGGGGGGTGGAGGAGGTGGGGGGTGGAGGAAGTGGGGGGGAAAGAGGTGGGGGGGAAAGAGGTGGGGGGGAAAGAGGTGGGGGGGAAAGAGGTGGGGGGGAAAGAGGTGGGGGGGAAAGAGGTGGGGGGGAAAGAGGTGGGGGGGAAAGAGGTGGGGGGGAAAGAGGTGGGGGGGAAAGAGGTGGGGGGGAAAGAGGTGGGGGGGAAGAGGTGGGGGGGAAAGAGGTGGGGGGGAAAGAGGTGGGGGGGAAAGAGGTGGGGGGGAAAGAGGTGGGGGGGAAAGAGGTGGGGGGGAAGAGGTGGGGGGGAAAGAGGTGGGGGGGAAGAGGTGGGGGAGAAGAGGTGGGGGAGAAGAGGTGGGGGGAGAAGAGGTGGGGGGGGGGAAGAGGTGGGGGGGGAAGAGGTGGGGGGGGAAGAGGTGGGGGGGGAAGAGGTGGGGGGGGAAGAGGTGGGAGGGAAGAGGTGGGGGGGAAGAGGTGGGGGGGGAAGAGGTGGGGGGGGAAGAGGTGGGGGGGGAAGAGGTGGGGGGGGAAGAGGTGGGGGGGGGAAGAGGTGGGGGGGGAAGAGGTGGGGGGGGGAAGAGGTGGGGGGGGGAAGAGGTGGGGGGGGAGAGGTGGGGGGGGGAAGAGGTGGGGGGGGGAAGAGGTGGGGGGGGGGAGAGTGGTGGGGGAGAGGTGGGGGGAGGTGTGGGGGAGTGGTGGGGGGGAAGAGGTGGGGGGGAAGTGGTGGGGGGGTTGTGGTGGGGGGGAAGAGGTGGGGGGGAAGAGGTGGGGGGGAAGAGGTGGGGGGGAAGTGGTGGGGGGGAAGTGGTGGGGGGGAAGTGGTGGGGGGGAAGTGGTGGGGGGGAAGAGGTGGGGGGGAAGTGGTGGGGGGGAAGTGGTGGGGGGGTTGAGGTGGGGGGTTGGGTGGGGGGGGTTGGTGGGGGGGAAGAGGTGGGGGGGGAGTGGTGGGGGGGGAAGAGGTGGGGGGGGGAGTTGGTGGGGGGGGGTGGTGGGGGGGGAGAGGTGGGGGGGGGGTTGTGGTGGGGGGTTGGGGGGGGGTTGGGGGGGGTTGGGTGGGGGGGGGGTTGTGGGGGGGGAGTGGTGGGGGGGGAGGGTGTGGGGGGGAGGGTGGGGGGGGAAGAGGTGGGGGGGGGGAAGAGGTGGGGGGGGAGGTGGGGGGAAGAGGTGGGGGGGGAGTTGGTGGGGGGGGAAGTGGTGGGGGGGGAAGAGGTGGGGGGGGGTGGGGGGAAGAGGTGGGGGGGGAAGAGGTGGGGCGGGGGAAGAGGTGGGGGGCGGGGGAAGAGGTGGGGGCGGGGGAAGAGGTGGGGGGCGGGGAAGAGGTGGGGGGCGGAGGAAGAGGTGGGGGGCGGAGGAAGAGGTGGGGGGCGGAGGAAGAGGTGGGGGGCGGAGGAAGAGGTGGGGGGCGGAGGAAGAGGTGGGGGGCGGAGGAAGAGGTGGGGGCGGAGGAAGAGGTGGGGGGCGGAGGAAGAGGTGGGGGGCGGAGGAAGAGGTGGGGGGCGGAGGAAGAGGTGGGGGGCGGAGGAAGAGGTGGGGGGCGGAGGAAGAGGTGGGGGGCGGAGGAAGAGGTGGGGGGCGGAGGAAGAGGTGGGGGGCGGAGGAAGAGGTGGGGGGCGGAGGAAGAGGTGGGGGGCGGAGGAAGAGGTGGGGGGCGGAGGAAGAGGTGGGGGGCGGAGGAAGAGGTGGGGGGCGGAGGAAGAGGTGGGGGGCGGAGGAAGAGGTGGGGGGCGGAGGAAGAGGTGGGGGGCGGAGGAAGAGGTGGGGGGCGGAGGAAGAGGTGGGGGGCGGAGGAAGAGGTGGGGGGCGGAGGAAGAGGTGGGGGGCGGAGGAAGAGGTGGGGGGCGGAGGAAGAGGTGGGGGGCGGAGGAAGAGGTGGGGGGCGGAGGAAGAGGTGGGGGGCGGAGGAAGAGGTGGGGGGCGGAGGAAGAGGTGGGGGGGCGGAGGAAGAGGTGGGGGGGCGGAGGAAGAGGTGGGGGGGCGGAGGAAGAGGTGGGGGGGCGGAGGAAGAGGTGGGGGGGCGGAGGAAGAGGTGGGGGGGCGGAGGAAGAGGTGGGGGGGCGGAGGAAGAGGTGGGGGGGCGGAGGAAGAGGTGGGGGGGCGGAGGAAGAGGTGGGGGGGGCGGAGGAAGAGGTGGGGGGGCGGAGGAAGAGGTGGGGGGCGGAGGAAGAGGTGGGGGGGCGGAGGAAGAGGTGGGGGGGCGGAGGAAGAGGTGGGGGGGCGGAGGAAGAGGTGGGGGGGCGGAGGAAGAGGTGGGGGGGCGGAGGAAGAGGTGGGGGGGCGGAGGAAGAGGTGGGGGGGCGGAGGAAGAGGTGGGGGGGCGGAGGAAGAGGTGGGGGGGCGGAGGAAGAGGTGGGGGGGCGGAGGAAGAGGTGGGGGGGGCGGAGGAAGAGGTGGGGGGGCGGAGGAAGAGGTGGGGGGGCGGAGGAAGAGGTGGGGGGGGCGGAGGAAGAGGTGGGGGGGCGGAGGAAGAGGTGGGGGGGCGGAGGAAGAGGTGGGGGGGGCGGAGGAAGAGGTGGGGGGGCGGAGGAAGAGGTGGGGGGGCGGAGGAAGAGGTGGGGGGCGGAGGAAGAGGTGGGGGGCGGAGGAAGAGGTGGGGGGCGGAGGAAGAGGTGGGGGGCGGAGGAAGAGGTGGGGGGCGGAGGAAGAGGTGGGGGGCGGAGGAAGAGGTGGGGGGCGGAGGAAGAGGTGGGGGGCGGAGGAAGAGGTGGGGGGCGGAGGAAGAGGTGGGGGGCGGAGGAAGAGGTGGGGGGCGGAGGAAGAGGTGGGGGGCGGAGGAAGAGGTGGGGGGCGGAGGAAGAGGTGGGGGGCGGAGGAAGAGGTGGGGGGCGGAGGAAGAGGTGGGGGGCGGAGGAAGAGGTGGGGGGCGGAGGAAGAGGTGGGGGGCGGAGGAAGAGGTGGGGGGCGGAGGAAGAGGTGGGGGGCGGAGGAAGAGGTGGGGGGCGGAGGAAGAGGTGGGGGGCGGAGGAAGAGGTGGGGGGCGGAGGAAGAGGTGGGGGGCGGAGGAAGAGGTGGGGGGCGGAGGAAGAGGTGGGGGGCGGAGGAAGAGGTGGGGGGCGGAGGAAGAGGTGGGGGGCGGAGGAAGAGGTGGGGGGCGGAGGAAGAGGTGGGGGGCGGAGGAAGAGGTGGGGGGCGGAGGAAGAGGTGGGGGGCGGAGGAAGAGGTGGGGGGCGGAGGAAGAGGTGGGGGGCGGAGGAAGAGGTGGGGGGCGGAGGAAGAGGTGGGGGGCGGAGGAAGAGGTGGGGGGCGGAGGAAGAGGTGGGGGGCGGAGGAAGAGGTGGGGGGCGGAGGAAGAGGTGGGGGGCGGAGGAAGAGGTGGGGGGCGGAGGAAGAGGTGGGGGGCGGAGGAAGAGGTGGGGGGCGGAGGAAGAGGTGGGGGGCGGAGGAAGAGGTGGGGGGCGGAGGAAGAGGTGGGGGGCGGAGGAAGAGGTGGGGGGCGGAGGAAGAGGTGGGGGGCGGAGGAAGAGGTGGGGGGCGGAGGAAGAGGTGGGGGGCGGAGGAAGAGGTGGGGGGCGGAGGAAGAGGTGGGGGGCGGAGGAAGAGGTGGGGGGCGGAGGAAGAGGTGGGGGGCGGAGGAAGAGGTGGGGGGCGGAGGAAGAGGTGGGGGGCGGAGGAAGAGGTGGGGGGCGGAGGAAGAGGTGGGGGGCGGAGGAAGAGGTGGGGGGCGGAGGAAGAGGTGGGGGGCGGAGGAAGAGGTGGGGGGCGGAGGAAGAGGTGGGGGGCGGAGGAAGAGGTGGGGGGCGGAGGAAGAGGTGGGGGCGGAGGAAGAGGTGGGGGCGGAGGAAGAGGTGGGGGCGGAGGAAGAGGTGGGGGGCGGAGGAAGAGGTGGGGGGCGGAGGAAGAGGTGGGGGGCGGAGGAAGAGGTGGGGGGCGGAGGAAGAGGTGGGGGGGCGGAGGAAGAGGTGGGGGGGCGGAGGAAGAGGTGGGGGGCGGAGGAAGAGGTGGGGGGCGGAGGAAGAGGTGGGGGGCGGAGGAAGAGGTGGGGGGCGGAGGAAGAGGTGGGGGCGGAGGAAGAGGTGGGGGGAGAGAGTGACTGAGTGAGAACGAGAGAGAGAGTGCGAGCACACACTCACAAGTCTATGTTAGTGTTTATATTTCACTTGAGCCTCCTCCTACCCTACTTCATATCCAACCCTCATCAACACACCCTGCTATTCCTTTCTCCCTCATGCGCTTATCTAACTTCCCTTTCAATACATCGTTGCTATTCCCCCCATTACTCCCTGAGGCTGTGAGTTCCACATCTCACCATTCTGTAGGTTAGGAAGTCTCTCCTGAATTCCCTACTGAATTTCTAGGGCCTTTCCTATATTTACTGTCTCTTGCTTTAGACACCCCCACAGTACCTCCATGTCGATCAAATCCTTTCATAACCTTAAAGAGGTCATCCCTCAGCCATCTGTTCTACAGAATAGAGCACCAGCTTGTTCAGTCTTTCCTGATAGGTATATCCTTTCAGGTCTGCTATTAATGTTATGATTTTTTTTGTACCTTCTCCAGTGTCTCTACATCCTTTTTATGATATGAAGATCAGAACTGTACACACTACTCCAAGTGTGGTGTAACCAAGGTTCTATACAAGTTTAACATAACCTCTCTGCTTTTCAATCCTATCCCACTAGACATAAACCCCAGTGCTTTACTTGCTTTTTTTTAATGACCTTATTAACTTACATCACTACTTTTAGTGATCTGTGTAACTGTAACCCCACAGAACCCCCTGGTCCTCCACCCCCACTTTGACACATTTTCCAAGGAGTATGTGGTCTCCTTATTGTTCCTACCAAAATATACCACACCTCATTTATCTATATTAAAATTAATTTTCCAATTAGACACCCATACTGCAGTTTTATTGATGTCTACCTGTAATGTTTCACAGTCCTCTGCAGCATTAACTACATGACCCAATTTTGTGTCATTTACAAATTTTGAAATTGCAATTCTGATTGAAGAATCCAAATCATTGCTATTAATTGTGACAGATTCCTGTGGAACACCACTTCCCACCATTTCCAGTCTGACACACAAAACGAGAGAGCTATACAGTCTGAGAGACATATAGACACAGCGAGATACAGACATAGAGAGAAACAGAGAAGAGCCACATTTCTCATCTAAACTAGCAACGAACTGTAAAATCAGGCAATGTGTAAAACAGGCATCCAACCCAAATCCACCCCATGACTGGCACAAGCACACGCATTGTATTCATACAGACTCTTATCACATCCCAAATCACTTTACAACCAATGAGTTACTTCTGAAGTGCAATCACTGTTTGCATGACCAATGCAACTGTCAATTTGAATACAGCAAGGTCCCTCAAATAGTAATTGAATCTGTAACCAGATCGACTATTTAGTTTAGTTGAATGAAAGATATTGGTCAGGACACTGGGAAACTACCTACTCTTTGAAGATTGCCATGGGATCTTTTACATACACCTGAGCAGGTAGATGGAATTTCAGCTTAACATCTCGTGACAGAGAGCATTTCCAACACGGCAATACCCACTCAGTACTACACTTAAATGTCAGCTTCAGTGGCAGAACCCCAGGTCATTTCCACACCACTCCTCCCAAGCCCCTAAATGCTTAGGCCAACAGTAGCCCCCATGCCACCTACCCCCAATTGGTGACCCATCGAAGACCGCATATGCTGAGGTCAAACCAGGGACCCTCTATTCTGTATGGAACTGTACCACTCAGCAAAACCATTTAGCAACTGAGACAGTGAGCTCGGTTTAAATTCAGTGTCTTACAGCACAGGAGAAGGCCATTTGGCCCATCATATCTGTACTGGCTCTTTGTAAGAGCTATCCAATTTAATTCCACTCCCCTGCTCTTTCCCCATTGTCCTGCAAATTAGTCCTCTTCCAGTACATGGCCAATTGCCTTTTAAAAGTCCCCATGAATCTGTTTCCACCATTCTCAGGTAGCGTATTCCAGATCTCAACAAACATCTGAAGAAATTTCCCATTTCCCCTCGAGTTCTTTTGGCAATTATTTTAAATCTATGACCTCTGTTTTTCCTTTCTATCCCTGTTTTGTCCCATGAGCAGCCACTCAGCTCCAGTGCAGCATTCCTCCTCTCCATACAAAGGTTAAATCAAGGTCACACCTGTTAATTGCATTCTCTGACCAGCAGAGAGAAGCCCATGTGACAGCAGTGGGTCAGACGACACCAGCCTTCCTTCCCTCCACTTCCCACTAAACACCTTCAGTTCTGCCCACTGCTCAGAATGGAAACACAACCACAAGCAGCAAGCAGTCACACTCGCTCCTGGCTACCCAACCCGGACCTGACGGGACCCGATGACATCTGTCAGGTTTGGGTCGGGTCACTCTTCCGGGTCCGGCATTCGGACTCGGCTTGGGTCGGGCCGGGTCGAACACAGTAACAGCCAGGATGTCAAGGCGGGAAACACTCCGCACTAGTTTGCAGTGAGCGATTCCATCCAAGATAGAGCACAACCTCTTTAACGTAATCAACTTTATGCCGGTGGACAGGTCGGGTCGGGCTCAGGTCGGATGTGGTTCTATCGGGCTCGGGTTGGGTTTCATTTGCAGACTCGAGCCGGCCTTTAAGCCACACTCTTACAACCTCCACCACACTACTGCCTGTACCCATCCTCGTGCTTCCTTGCCCAAAGCATATCTGGAGCTATCAAGTCTATTCTTACTCCACTGACATATCAAACATAGCAGACAGTGTTAAATAGCTTCTCTGATATGATGAGTCTAGACTATTGCAATGTGTATCAACAGCACTAGATTGTATTGTGAAAAACTCAACAGGGCCATTGCAATTCCTCTGGATTTTATCTGTTAAAACCCCTAATTCCTTCTTTCACCAAAAGCTTCCTGCTGCTTCCTGAAATTGCTCACACGATCCACATATTCACCATTCTTTGGAAAGTAACTAAACAATCTGCTCTCTGAACAGTGGACCCCAGTTAGAGACTACACTGTATTACACACCCTGTTCACACCTCTCTACACCCCCAGTTAATGACCACACTTTATCACCCATCCTTATCACAGTCTCTTTACTCCAGTTAGTGACCACATTATTACACTCTCCACCCCTTCCCCCCACCTTTTTCATCAATCTTTGAGCAGTGGTGGGTTTGGAGCTGCAATGTTGCAGCTCCCTCGGGTGTCAGGCTTCTGGTCAAAGTTTATAAAATAAATTGACTGCAATCAAATTAATTCTGTTTTGCAAACATCTGCCATGTTGCTGAACCCAAGGCCTGTTCTCACATTCAGTTTGTGGGCTGGGCCCTTGGCTCAGTGATCAGCATGAACCATGAACAACCATGCACAGTTATGGACCACCTGTTTAATGCAGGTAACGTGAACCCCCCACTCCGCCCCCACCATGGCTCAGGGTGAAAGTGCAGTCTTTCATGAAACCATATGAAACAGAAAGCTCTCAGATTCCATCTCTAGTCGGATTAGCTGATTTCAGCCAGATCAGAACTGGAGTATTACAATTGGGCCCAGTGGCCCTGTGCCAGGGACAGGGAAAAATAAATCAGCCAGGGCTCCCATAGCTGATGAGTATCCAGCAATTCCTGCTGGACAGTGAGGAGTGGGGACCAGCTGGCTGTGATGCCATTCAAAGTCAAATATCAGGCCAAAATTCCCCATCAAAGCTCACACATGAAAAATGGCAACATTTACTTGGGAGTAGGGTAACAGGTCCCTGTGGAACTAAATTCCAGCAAAAGGCAGGCAAGGGGAAAATAAAACAAACTAAACTTCAAATATGAAAACTTCTTTCTGAGGTTCTTCCAGTGAGTTGTTACTGCAGTTCAAATATAGTGGGGGACTTTAATCTTCAAACAGACTGGATCAATCAATTTGGCAAAGGTGGACTGGAAGATAAGTTTGTATGATGCTTTTGTGAACGTTTCTTGGAACTATATGTTGTGGAACCAACCAGGGTTAAAGCTATTTTAGACCTAGTATTGTGCAATGAGGTAGGGTTATTAGTAATGTCATTAATAAAAGATCCATTGGGAAAAAGTGATCATAATACAAATGAATTCCATATTAAATTCGAAAGTGACAAACTCCAGTCCCAAACACGAATCTAAATCTTAAACAAAGCCAATTACATAGACATAATGGGAGAGCTGGCTAAGTTTGATTGGGTAAATAGATTAAAAGGTATGGCAATAAATAAACAGTGGGAAACATTTAAGGAAACAATTCAAAATGTTCAACAAAAACACATTGCATTAAAAAACAAAAACTCAGCAAGACGGATCCATCTGTGACTTTCTAAGGAAGTTAAGCATAGTATTAGATTAAAAGAAAAGGCTTATAATGTTGCAAAGAATAGTAGCAAGCTTGAGGATTGGGAGTGTTTTAGAAACCAGCAAAGGGCCACTAAAAGTTGATAAATAGGGAAAATACAAAATGAGGGTAAAGTGGTCAGGAATATATAAAAGATTCTAAGAGCTTTTGCATGTATATAAAAGGGGGAATAGCTAAAGTAAACATTGGTCCCTCGGATAGAGACAAGAGACATTATCATGGGGAATGAGGGAATGGCAGACATAGACTCAAAATATTTCAGTCTTCACAGTAGAAGACACAAATTACATACAAGAAATAGAGAGTAATCTAGGGGCTAGTAAGAGTGAGGAAATTAAGGTAATTGATATCAGCACAGAAAAAGTACTGGAGAAATTTAAGGGACTAAAATCCGACAAATCCCCAGGACCTGATGGCCTACATCCTAGCTGCAGAGATAGTGGATGCACTGGTCATAATTTTCCAAAATTCTCTAGATTCTAATGGTCCCAGCGGACTAGAAGTTAGCTATTCAAGAAAGAAGGGGGAGTGAAAACAGGGAACTACCGGCCAGTTAGCCTGACATCAGTCACTGGGAAAGTACTGGAATTCATTAGCAAGCAAGTCTTAAAGAATACACTTAGAAAGTCACAGTATGATCAAAGTCAACACAGTTTTACGAAAGCGAAATCATGTTGGACAAATTTATTAGCATTTTTGAGGATATAATTAGCAGGGTAGATAAAGGGGAACAAGTAGCTGTCGTATACTTGGATTTCCAACAGGCATTCAATAAGGTGCATACAAAAGCAAGACAAGGGCTCATGGAGTTGGATGTAATACATTAGCATGGACAGAGGAATGGTTAACAAACAGGAAGCAAAAAGTCGGGATAAACGAGGCATTTTCAAGTTGACAGGCTATGACTAGTGGAATGCTGCAAGGATCAATGCTGGGGTCTCAGCTATTTACAAACGATATTACTGACTTAGATGAAGAGACAGAGAGTAATGTATCTGAGTTTGCTGACGACACAAAGCTAGGTTGGAATCAAGCTGTGAGGAGGACACAAAGAGGCTGCAAAGTGATATAGATGGGTTAAGTAAGTGGGCAACAAGGTGGCAGATGGAGTATAATGTGGGGAAATGGGAGGTTATTCACTTTGGTGAAAGTGCAGCACTCCCTCAGTACTGACCATCCGAAAGTGCGGCACTCCCTTAGTACTGTCCCTCTGACAGTGCGGAACTCCCTCAGTGCTGCCTCTCCGATAGTATAGCGCTCCCTCAGTTATTGCCCCTCCGAAAGTGCGCCACTCCCTCAGTGCTGCCTCTCCGATAGCATAGCGCTCCCTCAGTTATTGCCCCTCCGAAGGTGCGGCGCTCCCTCAGTATTGCTCCTCCGACGGTGCGGCACTTCCTCAGTACTGACTCGCCCCACCCCCCACCCCCGACAGCGTGGCGCTCAGTACTGCCCCGCCAGCAGCACAGCGCTCTCTCAGTACTGACCCTCCCACAGTGCGGCATTCCCTCAGTACTGACCCTCCCACAGTGCGGTACTCCCTCAGTACTGACCCTCCGACCGTGCGGCACTCCCTCAGTACTGCACTGGAAGTGACAGTTTGGATTATAGGTCCCTGGAGTGGGGCTTGAACCACAACTTTCTGACACAGAAACAAGTGTTCTACCCGCTGAGCACAGCTTACACTTGGTTTAACCAAGACTCACTCACGCTGCAGATAGTTCTTTTATACTGATGTCTATCAAGTCAGTGGGGTGTGAAAGCAGCACAGAGAACCTGCCACCCAACAGCTGTTATTCTGGAATGGACAGGTTTGTACTCCTGATCTCCAAACCCAATGTCAGATTGTCACCTTCTACTGTGAAATGGTTGACTATGTTTAAGTTATGATGTAACTGAGCACTAAATACAGGCCTCTACACACCAGCATTCCTCCTCCTTCTCTGTTGCTGGTAATAATCTCACTAGTTCCAAGAAGTGAGAGTCTGAAATCCCCTGACTCTACAGGAAACACTGTGTACAATTTGTCTGACTGGCTTTGCTGGGAAGAGATTAAGAAATAGCACAGCTGGTGCTAGTGAATGCAAAGCAATCTAGAAATGTTGGCAGCTGGACTGGGGAGAGGAATGACCGTTCTGATATTAGCCCAAGGTGGCTGTACTGTGCAACATACTCAGACTGTTATACTTGCAATGTACATCAGAACACAAGGAAGGAAAGCTTTTAGCTCATACAGTTTGCCCACTTGTTTAGTTCCATGTGTAGGGCCAACTCATCACTGCCCTCCACACTGGGGCCAGGCCCTCCCCCATCCTCCTCCACCTTCATCTCTTGATTTAGGGAGCAATCTATTTCATTTAAATGTAGATTTCTGGGCAAGTTACTACATTCCATTCCACTTTAATGTGGTCTTCAAGGTGTCAGCTAGAACAGCAGTTTGAGTTATAACTGTGCCCGTGTCGCTGGGTTGGAGGGAATCGGTCAGAATTCATGTTCCTGCTAGAAACTGCTCTGTGTCAATGTCACAGGAGGACAGACTTGGCTGTGATGCTCACTACAGTCGAGCAGCCTGTCAGCACTCATACCTGAAGATTGGCCTCTGGAGGCTGCCAGAGCTCCTAGAACCGTGGAGGAGGCAGCCCATCAGGAGAGAAGAAAGTTAGAGGGAAATGCTCTCTGATTTGGACAGAATTTAGTACAGCAAATAATGAAGGAACTCCATTCGAAGCAGCACTGCTCACCTGCTAGGGTGTAGTCCATGTCAAATCCAAAGCATTTAATCTTCTCCATCGCTAAACTACGGTTAACAAAGACTCTGGAAAAGGAAAAACAAACTCATCATCATTACCAGAGAAGCAAAAGAGCGTGATATAGAAATGGGGAACAAGAGTATTAGAAAAAGACAGCAAGTCAGAGGAGAGAGAAACAGTTCTGGCCATATAATCATAGGGAGGATGATATTATTGCCCTCGAGAAGAGATGGAGGGGTAATAAGGATAATCCTAGTTATCAGGAACTTGTTATGAGGAGGTTACAGATTTCAGGCTTGTGCCCTTTCAAAAAGAGACTTGATTTTAAAGAATCATAAGAGTTATACAGCACAGAAACAGGCCCTTCGGCCCATCGATTTTCTATATAATGGAGGGGAGAACAAAGAATCCTGCCCAAGGACATTATTGATGAGAAGGAAGGGGTCAAAAGAGGTTAGGAATAAAAAGGGCAAGTAGATGGAGGTTTTTCACCTGAAAGGTCATAGGGAACAGTTGCGAAATATATTGCAGCATACATATAAATGAAGTTGAAAGATGGGTTGATGTGCTTCTGGAAATGAAGGATAAAGGGATAGTGAGAGGAGAGTAGGCAGGCTTTGTAGGGGCTGTGTGCTTATGAAATTCCAGGAAAGCAAAGGGCGATAGGAAGTGGAGAAGGTTGTGGAAGGAGGATTGTGTCTACAAGTGATGATGCAGGTTCAATCTGACACTAGAATCGCCTCCAAGGCCATGATCATCAAGACCTCCTTTGTGAGTATAATTTTCCAGTACATCACCGATGAAGATTCCCACCTGACCTAAGACAACGAGCGCTCAACTATAAGCCCCCGGGGGATCCAGACTGCTCTGTGGTTCCCATTGCCTGCACCATGTCAGAAGGGGAGAAGGCTGTGATCAAGCACAGTAGCTCCAAGTGAAACTCCACAAGTACTGAATAAATGCTAGACCAAGTGAGTCTCAGAACCAAACAGTACCACTGTGGTGAAGTGCAGCTGTAGGAACTCTTGTATTCCCTGAGCCAACAGCCCTCCCGGTATGAGTCCTCCCCGAACCAACAACCTCCTGGCATGACATCGCCCTGAGCCAACAGCCTTCCTGTCATGACTCTCCACCCCCACCCCCAGGTCAGCAGCCCTCACGGCGCTGCTCCTCCCTGAACCAGCTGCCCTCGTGGTGCTGCTCCTCCCTGAACCAGCTGCCCTCGTGGTGCTGCTCCTCCCTGAACCAGCTGCCCTCGTGGTGCTGCTCCTCCCTGAACCAGCTGCCCTCCTGGCGCTGCTCCTCCCTGAACCAGCAGCCCTCGTGGTGCTGCTCCTCCCTGAACCAGCTGCCCTCGTGGTGCTGCTCCTCCCTGAACCAGCTGCCCTCCTGGCGCTGCTCCTCCCTGAACCAGCTGCCCTCGTGGTGTTGCTCCTCCCTGAACCAGCTGCCCTCCTGGCGCTGCTCCTCCCTGAACCAGCTGCCCTCCTGGCGCTGCTCCTCCCTGAACCAGCAGCCCTCGTGGTGCTGCTCCTCCCTGAACCAGCTGCCCTCGTGGTGCTGCTCCTCCCTGAACCAGCTGCCCTCCTGGCGCTGCTCCTCCCTGAACCAGCTGCCCTCGTGGTGTTGCTCCTCCCTGAACCAGCTGCCCTCCTGGCGCTGCTCCTCCCTGAACCAGCAGCCCTCGTGGCCCTGCTCCTCCCTGAACCAGCTGCCCTCGTGGCACTGCTCCTCCCTGAACCAGCTGCCCTCGTGGCGCTGCTCCTCCCTGAACCAGCTGCCCTTGCGATGGTACTGCAGATGTCACGATCAGGCTGATTTCCTACCCATATCTCTGATGTTGTAGAGGTTAGACCCTGATGTGGACTAAAACATACATCCATTTGATCAATGTTGTCTGAAAACCTTTTATATGTTGTTGTTAATCTGGGAGAATGACTTTTTTCAAACAAGCTGCAGTTATTGCGAAACCCAAAAGTGAACTATCCGAGAAGTGCTTCAGCACATTTCAGTTGAGCTAGCTCAGGCTGGTAGAGGTTTATTCAAGGATATTTTAATCCAAGGTCATTATAAATCCCACGAATCTCCTGCTTTGAAACAGAGTTTTCAGAGACTATTGAATGTCTCATGCTAATTGTACATTGTGTGTTTAATTGTATTCAGGTGATGGGCATTAACCTGTGCTCAAATATATATAGCAGACTGAACCTGTAGTGATTGGATTGGAGGTATATGATAATGCAATGTATGTCCCTGTAAATAAACACTCCAGTTATATCCTTCACTGGCTCTCTGAGTTATAACATCTCACACCGCAACATGCACACATACTCGACTGAGTGCAACATGACAAAGTACCTAACTGGTAAGCGTGGGAATTCAGTGCAGTGCAGGAGCAGGTGGTGTTCTGGTCTTTTACAGAACAAGCAGTGATATAAGAAAAGGAGCCCGAGACAAAGAGACGTCAGAGCTGAAGCCCAGAGGCATTAATTGGGTTAGCAGGTAGGTGATTTTTTTTTTTATTCGTTTATGGGATGTGAGCATCGCTAGCTAGGCCAGCATTTATTGCCCTCGAGAAGGTAGTGGTGAGCTGCTGCCTTGAACCGCTTTAGTCCTTATGGGATAGATACACCCACAGTGCTGTTACGAAGGGATGTCCAGGATTTTGACCCAGCGACAGTGAAGGAATAGGGATATAGTTCCAAGTCAGGATGGTGTGTGGCTTGGAGGGGAACTTGCAGGTGGTGGTGTTCCCATGCATCTGCTGCCCTTGTCCTTCTAGGTGGCAGAGGTCGCAGGTTTGGAAGGTGCTGTCAAAGTAGGCTTGATGCATTGCACTGCTGCCACTATGCATCCGAGGTGAAGGGAGTGACTGTTGAAGGTGTGGATGGGGTGCCAATCAAGCAGGCTGCTTTGTCCTGGATGGTGTTGAGGTTTGAATGTTGTTGGAGCTGCACCCATCCAAGCAAGTGGAGAGTATTCCATCACACTCCTTTTGTGGCTTGTAGATGGTGGACAGGCTTTGGGGAGTCAGGAGGTGAGTTACTCGCCGCTGAATTCCCAGCCTCCAACCTGCTCTTGCAGCCACGGCATTTATGTGGCTGGTCCAGTTCAGTTTCTGGTTTTTGGTAACCCCCAGGATGTTGATAGTGGGGGATTCAGTGATGGTAATGCCATTGAACATCAAGGGGAGATGGTTAGATTCTCTCTTGTTTGAGATGGTATTTGCCTAGCACTTGTGTGGCGCGAATGTTACTTGCCACTTATCAGCCCAAGCCTGGATATTGTCCAGGTCTTGCTGCATCTGGACATGGGCTGCTTCAGTATCTGAGGAGTCGCGAATGGTGCTGAACATTATGCAATCATCAGCGAACATCCCCACTTCTGACCTTATTATTGAAAGTCATTGATGAAGCAGCTGAAGGTAGAATCATAGAAGCTTTAAGGCACAAAAAGAGGCCACTTGGCCCATCGTCTCTGTGCCAGCTGAAAAACTATCCACCTATTCTAATCCCAGCTTTCAGCATTTGGTCCATAGCCCTGCAGATTACGGCACTTGAGGTGCATATCCAGACTCCTTCTAAATGAGTTGAGGGTTTATGCCTCAACTACCCTTTCAGGCAGTGCGTTGCAGACCCCCGCCACCCTCTGGGTGAAAAGGTTTTTCCTAACCTCCCCTCTAATTTTTCTACCAATCACTTTAAATCTATGACCCCTAGTCACTGACCTCTCTGCTAAGGTGAATAGACTCTTCAGGCTCCTCAAAATTTTGTACATTTCAATCAGATCTCCCCTCCACCTTCTCTGTTCCAAGGAGAACAACCCCAGCCTATCCAATCTTTCCTCATAGTTACATTTTTCCAGTCCTGGCAACATCTTCGTAAATCTCCTCTCTACCCTCTCTAGTGCAATTACATCCTTTCTGTAATGAGGTGACCAGAACTGCACACTGTACTCAAGTTGTGGCCTAACCAATGAGTTATACAGTTCCAGCATAACCTCCCTGCTCTCATATTCTATATCTCGGCTAATAAAGGAAAGGATTCCATATACCTTCTTAATCACCTTATTGACCTGTCCTGCTAGCTGCAGGGATCTTTGGACATTCACCCAAGGTCCCTCACTTCCTCTACACTTCAGTATTTTCCCATTAATCATGTATTCCTTGTCGTTGTTTGACCTGCCCAAATGCATCACTTCACACTTCTCCAGGTTGAATTCCATTTGCCACTTTTCTGCCCGTCTGACCAGACCATCACCATCTTCCTGCAGCCTACAGCTATCCTCCTTGCTATCTACCACACAGCCAGTCTTTGTTTTGTCTGCAAACTTCTTGATCATGTCCCCTACATTTACGTCCAAATCGTTAATATATAACCACAAAAAGCAGGGGACCCAGTACTGAGCCCTGCGGAACGCCTCTGGAAACAGCCCTCCAATCGCTAAAACATCCGTCAACAATTGCCCTTTGTTTCCTGCCACTGAGCCAATTTTGTATCCACCTTGTTGCATTTCCTTGAATCCTGTGGGATTTTATGTTTTTAACCAGTCTGCCATGTAGGACCTTGTCAAAAACCTTGCTAAAATCCATGTAGAACCATCCATGTAGAGGGTTGGGCCAAGGAAACTACCCTGAGGAACTCCTGCAGTGATGTCCTGGGACAGAGATGATTGACCTCCAACAACCACAACCATCTTCCTTTGTGCTAGGTATAACTCCAACCAGCGGAAAGTTTTCCTTCTGATTCCCATTGACTCCAGTTTTGCTAGGGCTCCTTGATACCATACTCAGTCAAAATGCTGCCTTGATATCAAGGGCAGTCACTCTCACCTCACCTCCGGAGTTCAGCTCTTTTGTCCACATTTAGACCAAGGCTGTAATGAGGACAGGAGCCGAGTGCTCCTGGCGGAATCCAAACTGAGCATCAGTGAGCAGATTACTGCTGAGCAAGTGCTGCTTGATAGCACTGTCGATGTACCATTCCATCACTTTGCTGATGATCAAGAGTAGACTGATGGGGCAGTAATTTGCCAGGTTGGATTTGTCCTGTTTTTTGTGTACAGGACATATTTGGACAGTTTTCCACATTGCCGGGTAGATGCCAGTATTGTAGCTGCACCGGACACTGGAACAGCTTGGCTAGGGGCACGGCCAGTTCTAGAGCAAAAGTCTTTAGTACTGTTGCTGGAATGCTGTCTTGATATCATGTGCAGTGAATCAGATTGGCTGAAGCCTAGCATCTGTGATGCTGGGGACCTCAGCAGGAGGCTGAGATGGATCATCCACTCAGCACCTCTGGCTGAAGATGGATGCAAATGCTTCAGCCTGGTCTTTTGCACTGATGTGCTGGGCTTCCCAGTCATTGAGGATGGGGATATTTGTGGAGCCGCCTCCTCCTGCCAGTTTTTAATTGCCCACCACCATTCACAATTGGATGTGGCAGGACAAGAGCTTAGATCTGATCCGTTGCTTGTGGGATCGCTTAGCACTAACTATTGCATGCTGCTTCTACTGTTTGACATGCAAGTAGTCCTGTGTTGTAGCTTCACCAGTTGACAGCTCTTTTTTTTTTTTTTTTAGGTATGCCTGGTGCTGCTCCTGGTTTGCCCTCCTGCACTCTTCATTGAACCAGGGTTGGTCCCCCTGCTTAATGGTAATGGTGGAGTGGGGGATATGCCAGGCCGTGAGGTTACAGATTGTGGTTGAGTACAATTCTGCTGGTTGGTGACTTTTATGTTTTTTTCCCCTTTCTAAACTGGGGCAGTAGTTTAAACTGGTACTGGGGAGATACAAGTATTGTATTAAATTTGTAGCTTAACTAGTTAAACTACTTAATATAACTACAAATTATCAGTGATATTTCGAAACTTGAAACCTAATTAGTTAAATCAAACACAATATAGATGGCAGGGCAGGTGATGTGTTCCAGCTCCCACATGCTACATTTGCTGGACACCAGTGTAATCCACAGCAACCACATCTGCAGTAAGTGTATGCAGCTCGAGGAACTTCAGCTGATGAGCTGAAGTCCGAGCTTCGGACACTGCGATGCATCAGGGAGAGGGAAAGTTACCTGGACGCTGTGTTCCAAGGAGGCATTCACACCCCTTCGACTAGGTACTTCAGATTTGGTCTGTGGTCAAGGACAGGAGGATGTGACTATCAGTGAGGCAGGTATGGGGATCCTGAAGGTAGCAATGGAGGAGCCTCAGCCCTTGTTACTGTCCAACAGGTTTGAGGTTCTTTCAGTTTACGTGGACGAGAACAGGGACTGCAGTTAGAATGAGCAAACTGACCACAGCAGGAAGCCATTCAAATGGAGGGAGTAAAAAGGAATGTTGCTGTGGTAGTATTAATAGCAGTGGTGGTGGTGGACAGTATCGTTAGGAGTATATATACTGCTCGTTGCAGCCAACGGGGTGAGTCCCGAAGACTGTGTTGCCTGCCGGGTGCCCGGGTTAAGGACGTTGCCTCGGGGCTTGGGAGGAACTTGGAGTGGGAAGGGAAGGATCTGGTTGTTGTGGTCCATGTGGGTACCAACAACATAGGTAGGGCGAAAAAAGAGGCTCTGCTGAGAGCGTATGAGCAACTACGGCTAAAATAAAAAGCAGAACCACAAAGGTAATGATCTCTGGATTTCTACCTGAACCAAGAGCAACTTGCTATAGGATCAATAAGATCAGAGTTGAATGCGTGGCTCAAAGATTGGTGTGGGAGAAATGGGTTTCATTTCATGGGGCACTGGCACCAGTACAGGGGAACGATGGGGCCGTACCGTTGGGACAGCCTTTATCTGTGCTGGGACCAGAGTCCTGGTGAATCATTTAACCAGGGCTGTAGAGAGTGCTTTAAACTAAATAATGGGGGTGAGGGTCTCGGTGAAGGAAAATTCAGGAAGTTAACTAAAAAGGACAAGGAAATAGTGCAGGATAGCAACACGGGTAATGATACCAGAGTGTGACAGGAAGAGACAGAGCGTACAAACATAAGAGTGCACCAGCAAATAAGGTCAGAGTAGGCAAACATGGTAAAAAGACAGAATTAAAGGCTCTTTATCCGAATGCACACAGCATTTGTAACATTATGGATAAATTGATATTGTACCCATTTATTTCTATTTGCACTATGATAGCCAATACAGAGACGTGGTTGCAAAGTGACCAAGGCTGGGAACAAAATATGCAAGGGTATTTGACATTTAGGAAGGATAGGAAGAAAGGAAAAGGAGGTGGGGGTGGGATAGCTTTGTTAATAAAAGATGAGATCAGCACAATAGTGAGAAATTATCTTGGCTCAAAAGATCAGATGTAGAATCACTTTGGGTGGAGATAAGAAATAAGATGGAAAGGCCCCTTAACAGCAGCTACACTGTAGGACAGAATATCCATCCACAAATAATGGGGGCTTGGAGGAAAGGTACTACAACAATCCTGGGAGATTTTAATCTTCATATAGATTAGACTAATCAAATTGGCAAAGGCAGCCTGGAGGATAATTTCATAGACTATATTACTGCAATTATATAGAGCCTTGGTGAGACGCCACCTGGAGTATTGTGTGCAGTTTTGGGCTCCTTACCTAAGGAAAGATATACTTGCCAAAGAGGGAGTGAAATGAAGGTTCACCAAACTAAATCTTGGGATGAAGGAATTGTCCTATGAAGAAAGATTACATAGACTGGGCCTTATTCTCTGGAATTTAGAAAAATGAGAGGTGATCTCATTCGCTCTGAGTGGGAAACAGCGAGAGCAGAGCAGAACATAAAGAGCCTGCAAGAAGGAGCAAGAGTTCTCTCAGCACGAGAAACAGAGAGCGGAGCGGAGTGGAGCATAAAGAGACTGAGACAGAGTGAGAGCACAAGAGTTCACTCAGAGCAGGCAATAGTGATATTGGAGAGGAGTCCAGGCACGCTGGAATTTGAAAACAAAGTGAACAGTGACATCACAGGAAAGCTGCAAGGTGACTGGGTGGTGAGTAACTGCTGTTAGGGAGTATCAGTAAATAGCTGGGTGAGTACACTACTGTTAGGGGGCATGTGTAAATAGCTGGGGTATAGCATCTCATCAACTGGCAGACTGAAAAAAAAAGTATAAATTAATTACTAACAAGGAACAAGTGAGTAGCTGGTATTATTTCTTTTGAGTAAGGTTTATTTTAACTAGTGAACTATACTGAATTTTAGTAGGATTTATCAGTACTAGTAAGGTTTTATTAATAATTCTAAGGTGTTGTAGTATTGGTAAGGTTTGTTTTCTAGCAGTAGCAAACGGTCAACTAATAAATAAAGGAATGGCAGGGGTGCTTCAACCTCGAGAGTGCACCCCCTGTGATATGTGGCAGCTTCAGGATGCTTCCCATATGCTGGATTATCATTCGTGCAGGAAATGCTGTCAATTGCAGCAGCTTAAACTCCCTGTTTTGGAACTTGAGCGACAGCTTTTTTTTTTATTCATTCATGGGATGTGGGCGTCAATGGCTAGGCCAGCATTTGTTGCCCATCCCTAATTGCCCTTGAGAAGGTGGTGGAGAGCTGCCTTCTTGAACTGCTGCAGTCATGTGGGGTAGGTACACCCACAATGCTGTTAGGGAGTTCCAGGATTTTGACCCAGCAACAGTGAAGGAACGGCAATATAGTTCCAAGTCAGGATGGTGTGTGACTTGGAAGAGAACTTGCAGGTGGTGATGCTCCCAACCATTTGCTGCCCTTATCCTTTCAGGTGGTTGAGGTTGCAGGTTTGGAAGGTGCTGTCTAAGGAGCCTTGGTGCATTGCTGCAGTGCATCTTGTAGTTGGTACACACTGCTGCCACTGCGCATCGGTGGTGGAGGGAGTGAATGTTTGTGGATGGCGTGCCATTCAAGCGGGCTGCTTTGTTCTGGATGGTGTCGAGATTCTTGAGTGTTGCTGGAGCAGCACCCATCCAGGCAAGTGGAGAGTATTCCATCACACTCCTGACTTGTGCCTTGCAGATGGTGGACAGGTTTTGGGGAGTCAGGAGGTGAGTTACTCGTCACAGGATTCCTAGCCTCTGACCTGCTCTTGTAGCCACAGTATTTATAAGGCTACTCCAGTTCAGTTTCTGGTCAATGGTAGCCCCTAGGATGTTGATAGTGCGGGATTCAGCGATGGTAATGCCATTGAATGTAAAGGGGAGATGGTTAGATTCTTTCTTGTTGGAAATGGTCATTGCCTGGCACTTGTGTGGCATGAATGTTACTTGCCACTTATCAGCCCAAGCCTGGATATTGTCCAGGTCTTGCTGCATTTCTACACGGACTGCTTCAGTATCTGAGGAGTCGCAAATGGTGCTGAACATTGTGCAATCATCAGCAAACATCCCCACTTCTGACCTCATGATTGAAGGAAGGTCATTGATGAAGCAACTGAAGATGGTTGGGCCGAGGACACTACCCTGAGGAACTCCTGCAGTGATGTCCTGGAGCTCAGATGTTTGACCTCCAACAACCACAGCCATCTTCCTTTGCGCCAGGTAGGACTCCAACCAGTGGAGAGTTTTCCCCCTGATTCCCATTGACTTCAGTTTTGCTAGGGCTCGTTGATGCCATACTCGGTCAAATGCTGCCTTGATGTCAAGGGCACTCATTCTCACCTCATCTCGAGTTCAGCTCCTGTCCATGTTTGAACCAAGGCTGTAATGAGGTCAGGAGCTAAGTGGTTCTGGCGGAACCCAAACTGAGCACCACTGGTTATTGCTAAGCAAGTGCTGCTTGATAGCGCAGTTGACGATCCCTTCCATCACTTTACCGATGATCCGAGAGTAGACTGATCGGGCGGTAATTGGCCGGGTTCGACTTTTCCTGCTTTTTGTGTACAGGACATACCTGGGCAATTTTCCACATTGCCAGGTAGATGCCAGTGTTGTGGCTGTACTGAAACAAGGGAGCGGCAAGATGTGGAGCACAGGTCCTCAGTACTATTTCAGGAATGTTCTCAGGGTCCATAGCCTTTGCAGCATCCAGTGCCTTCAGTCGTTTCTTGATATCACACGGAGTGAATTGAATTGGCTGAAGTCTGGCGTCTGTGATGCCGGGGACTTCAGGAGGAACCAGAGATGGATCATCAACTCGGCACTTCTGGCTGGAGATTGTTGCAAATGCTTCAACCTTATCTTTTGCACTGATGTGCTGGGCTCCCCCATCATTGAGGATGGGGATATTTGGTAGAGTGGAGGATATGTCGAGCCATGAGGTTACAGATTGTGGTTGATACAATTCTGCTGCTGCTGATGGCCCACAACACCTCATGGATGTCCAGTTTTGCAATGCTAGATCTGTTCGAAATCTATCCCATTTAGCACGGTGGTAGTGCCACACAACACTATGGACAGTATCCTCATTGTGAAGGCGGGACTTCGTCTCCACAAGGACTGTGCGGTGGTCACTCCTACCAATACAGTCATGGACAGTTGCATCTGCAGCAGGCAGATTGGTGAAGACAAGGTCAAGTATGTTTTTCCCTCTTGTTGGTTCCCTCACTACCTGCCGCAGACCCAGTCTAGCAGCTATATCCTTTAGGGCTTGGTCAGTAGGGGTGCTACCGAGCCACTCTTGGTGATGGACATCGAAGCCCCCACCCAGAGTACATTTTGCACCTTGCCACCCTCAGTGCTTCCTCCAAGTGGTGTGCAACATGGAGGAGGACTGATTCATCAGGTGAGGGAGGGCAGTAGGTAGTAATCAGCAGGAGGTTTCCTTGTCCATGTTTGACTAATGCCATGAGACTTCACGGGATCCAGACTCGATGTTGAGGACTCCCAGGGCGACTCCCTCCCGACTGTAGGCCACTGTGCTGCCACCTCTGCTGGGTCTGTCCGGCCAGTGGGACAGGACGTACCCAGGAATGGTAATGGTGGTGTCTGGCACATTATCTGTAAGATACAATTCCGTGAGCATGACTATGTCAGGCTGTTGCTTGACTAGTCTGTGGGACAGCTCTCCCAACTTTGGCACAAGCCCCCAGATGGTCATAAAGAGGGCTTTGCAGGGTCAACAAGGCTGGGTTTGCTGTTGTCGTTTCTGGTGCCTAGGTCGATGTCGGGTGATCCATCTGGTTTCTTCTTTATTGACTTCGTAGCGGTTAGGCCATTTCAGAGGGCAGTTAAGAGTCAACCACATTGCTGTGGGTCTGAGGTCACATGTAGCCCAGACCAGGTAAGGACAGCAGAATTCCTTCCCTAAAGGACATTAGTGAACCAGATGGGTTTTCACAACAATTGACAATGGTTTCATCATTAGACTGGCTTTTAATTCCAAATTTATTAGTAGAATTCCAATTTCACCTTCTGCTGTGGTGGGATTCGAACCCATGTTGCCAGAGCAATACCCTGTGTCTCTGGGTTACTAGTCCAGTGACAGTATCACTGCACCACTGCCTCCTCTGTGACACTGCAGTGCATTCGTGATTGCACATTTATAGATGTGGTCACCCCACAGCTTAAGAGTTCGCAGGGAGAGAGGGAATAGGAGACCAGACAGTCAAGAAGAAACAGGCAGGGAATACAGGTGACCCCTGAGTGCATCTCACTCTCCAACAGCTATTCTGGCCTGAATACTGAGGAAAGTGATGCTTCACCTGGGGAGTGCAGCCAGATCAAAGTCCATGGCACCACGTCCATGGGTGCCTCAGCTGCACAGTGGGGTACAGGGAAGACTGGAAGAACTATAGCGATAGGTGATTCAATAGTCAGGGGAACAGACAGGCGTTTCTGTGGCTGCAGACGTGAATCCAGAATGGTGTGTTGCCTCCCTGGTGCCAGGGTCAAGGATGTCACTGAGCGGCTGCAGAGCATCCTGAAGGGGGAGGGTGAACAGCCAGCAGTCGTGGTCCACATCGGAACCAATGACATAGGCAGAAAAAGGGATGTGGTCTTCCAGTCAGAATTTAGGGAGCAGGTAAGAAATTAGCAAGCAGGACCTCAAAAGTAGTAATCTCCGGATTACTCCCAGTGCCACGCGCAAGTGAGTATAGAAATAGAAGAATAAGACAGATGAATGCGTGGCTGGGAAGCTGGTGCAGGAGGGAGGGCTTTAGATTCCTGGGACATTGGGACCGGCTCTGGGGAGATGGGACTGTAGACACTGGATGGGTTGCACCTGAACATAGCCAGGACTGAGTTCCTTGCGGGAGGTTTTGCTAGTGCTGTTGAGGAAAGTTTAAAATAGTTTGGCAGGGGGGTAGACTCAGTTGGGACAAAATCAGAAATGAAAATAGAAGGTGGAAAATTAATGGATGAGTCTGGAAGACAGAGGAAACAAAGGTTAGAAAATAAAAAGGGAGAGTTTGGCAGTGCTCAAGGGTATATATTTCAATGCAAGGAGTTATAGCAAATAAAGCAGATGAGCTGAGGGCACAGATAGACTCAGGGCTGGATGATATCATAGCTATTACAGAAACATGGCTTAAGGAGGGACAGAAATGGCAGCTCAACGTTCTTAGTTACAGGGTTTTCAGAAGCGATGGGGAGGGGGATAAGAAAGGAGGAATAGTGGCAATTTTGGTCAAGTAAACTGTTACAGCTGTGAGGAGGGATGATATGTTGGAAGGTTCATCAAATGAGGCATATGGATAGCTAAGCAACAAAAAAGGGGCAATCTCACTGCTGGGAGTGTACTATAGACCCCTAAACAGTCAGAGGGAGATAGAAGAGCAGATAGATAGGCAAATCTTTGAGAAGTGCAAGAACAATAGGGCAGTAATAGGGGATTTTAAATACCCCAATATTAACTGGGATAGTTTTAGTGTGAAAGGAATTGAGGGGGCAGAATTGAGATGCATTCAGGAGAACCTTTTTTGCCCAGTATGTAGCAAGTCCAACAAGAGAGGGCGCAGTTTTAGACTTAGTTTTAGGAAATGAAGATGGGCAGGTGGAAGGAGTGGCAGTGGGAGAGCATTTTGGTGGTAGTGATCATAATTCAGTCAGTTTTAACATAATTATGGAAAAGAACAGAGATAGAACAGGAGTTAGAGTTCTCAATTGGGGCAAGGCCAATTTTACTAAACTGAGGAGTGATTTAGTGAAAGTGAACTGGAAACAACTACTTGAAGGTAAATCAGTGTCAGAACAGTGGGAGGCAAAGGGCAAATTCAAGGGGTTCAGAGTAAACATGTTCCCACAAAAAAAAAAGCTGAGACGGCCAAATTTAGAGCCCCATGGATGTCAAGGAACCTACAGGGCAAGATAAGGCAGAAAAGGAAAGCTTATGTCCGACACTGAGACTCAATACTACAGAAAGCAGAGAGGAGTATAGAAAGTGGAGGGGTGAAATCAAAAAGGAAATTAGGAAAGGAAAGAGAGAGCATGAAAGAATATTGGCAAGCAAAATCAAGGTGAACCCAAAGATGTTTTATCAATACATTAAGAGTAAGAGGATAACTAAAGAGAGAGTAGTATCCATAAAAGACCAAAAAGGTAACCTGCGTGTTGGATCGAAAAATATTGGCATTGTTCTTGATGAATACTTTGCGTCTGTCTTTGCAGTAGAGGGGGACGATGAAGATATTGTAGTTAAGGAGGAGGTGTGTGAAGTACTGGATGTGATAATAGTGAGGGATAGACTGAATAATTACAGGCCAGTCAGTCTAACTTCAGTAATAGGCAAATTATTGGAATCTATTCTGAGAAACAGGATAAACTGTCACTTAGAAAGGTACAGGTTAATGGAACATACCAATTTTGGAGCAGGAATAGTTGCAACACCTGCAAGTTCCCCTCCAAGTCACACACCATCCTGACTTGGAACTATATCACCGTTCTTTCACTGTCGCTGGGTCAAAATCCTGGCACTCCCTTCCTAACAGCACTGTGGGTGTACCTACCCCACATGGACTGCAGCAGTTCAAGAAGGCTGCTCTCCACCACCTTCTCAAGGGCAATTAGGGATGGGCAATAAATGCTGGCCTAGCCAGCGACGCCCACATCCCATGAATGAATGAAAAAAAAGTAGGCCACTCGGCCCTTCGAGCCTGCTCCACCATTCAATAAGTTCAGGGCTGAACTGATTACTCCACATTTCCACCTATATCCGATAACCTTTCACCCCCTTGTTTATCAAGAATCTATCTAACTCCGCTTTAAAAATATTCAAAGACTCTGCTTCCACTGCCTTTTGAGGAAGAGAATTCCAAAGACTCACTACCCTCAGAGAAAGGATTTCTCCTCATCTGTCTTAAATGGGTGACCCCTTATTTTTAAACAGCGACCCTTAGTTCTAGATTCTCCCACAAGGGGAAACATCCTTTCCACATCTACCCTGTCAAGACCCCTCAGAATCTTTTATGTTTCGATCAAGTTGCCTCTCACTCTTCCAGCAGATACAAGCCTAGCCTGTCCAATCTTTCCTCATAAGACAGCCCACCCATTCCAGGTATCAGTCTAGTAAACCTTCTCTGTATTGCCTCCAACAAATTAACATCCTTCCTTAAATAAGGAGACCAGTACTGTACACAGTACTCCAGATGTGGTCTCAAGGATAGTCAGCATGGATTTGTTAAGGGAAGATCTTGTTTGACCAACTTGTTTGAATTTTTTGAAGAAATGACAAGGAAGATAGATGAGAGTAGTGCAGTTGATGTGGTCTACATGGATTTTAGCAAGGCTTTTGACAAGGTTCCACAAGGCAGACTGGTTAAAAAAATAAAATATCCCATGGGATCCAGGGAAATGCAGCAAGGTGGATACAAAATTGGCTCAGTGGCAGGAAACAAAGGCGAATTGATGACGGCTGTTTTTGCAACCGGAGGCCTGTTTCCAGTGGCGTTCCACAGGCTCAGTACTGGGTCCCCTGCTTTTTGTGATATACATTCATGATTTGGATGTAACTGTAGGGGGCATGATCAAGAAGTTTGCAGATGACACAAAGATTGGCCGTGTGGTAGATAGCGAGGAGGATAGCTGTAGGCTGCAGGAAGATATTGATGGTCTGGTCAGATGGGCAGAAAAGTGGGAAATGGAATTTAACCTGGAGAAGTGTGAGGTGATGCATTTGGGGAGGTCAAACAAGGCAAAGGAATACACGATTAATGGGAAAATACTGAGAAGTGTAGAGAAAGTGAGGGACCTTGGAGTGAATGTCCACAGATCCCTGAAGGTAGCAGGACAGGACGATAAGGTGGTTAAGAAGGCATATGGAATCCTTTCCTTTATTAGCCAAGGTATAGAATATAAGAGCAGGGAGGTTATGCTGGAACTGTGCAACTCATCGGTTAGGCCACAACTTGAGTACTGTGCTGTTCTGAGGTCACCTCATTACAGAAAGGATGTAATTGCACTAGAGAGAGTACAGAAGAGATTTACGAGGATGTTGCCAGGACTGGAAAAATACAGCTATGAGGAAAGACTGGATAGGCTGGGGTTGTTCTCCTTGGAACAGAGAAGGCTGAGGGGAGATCTGATTGAAATGTACAAAATTTTGAGGGGCCTGGATCGAGTGGAGGTGAAGGGTCTATTCACCTTAGCAGAGAGGTCAGTGACGAGGGGTCATAGATTTAAAGTGTTAAGTAGAAAAATTAGAGGGGAGATGAGGAAAAACATTTTCACCCAGAGGGTGGCGGGGGTCTGGAACTCACTACCTGAAAGGGTAGTTGAGGCACAAACCCTCAACTCATTCAAAAGGAGTCCAATATGCACCTCGAGTGCCGTAATCTGCAGGGCTACGGACCAAATGCTGGAAGGTGGGATTAGAGTAGGTGGATTGTTTTTCAGCCGGCACAGACACGATGGGCCAAGTGGCCTCTTTCTGTGCCTTAAACTTTCTATGATTCTAATTCTTACAGGGTTGATGTGGAAGGATGTTTCCCCTGGCTGGGGAATCCAGAACCAAGGGACACAGTCCCAGAATAAGGGTAGTCCATTTAAGACAGAGATGAGGAGGAATTTCTTCACTCAGAGGATGGTGAATCTTTGGAATTCTCTGCCCCAGAGGGCTATGGAGGCTCAATCGTCGAGTATATTCAAGACTGAGTTCGATAGATTTCTATATATTAAAAGCATCAAGGGTTGCAGGAAAATGGTGCTGAAGTAGATCAGCCACGATCTCATTGAATGGCAGAGTGGGCTCGAAGGGCTGAATGGCCTACTCCTGCTCCCATTTCTTGTGTTCTTGTGCGAGAGTTTCTTGGACCAGCACATTCTGGTACCACCCGGGAGCAGGCTATTTTAGACCTGGTAATGTGTAATGAGACAGGATTAATAAATGACCTCATAGTAAAGGATCCTCCAAGCAAGAGTGATCATAATATGATAGAATTTCACATTCAGTTTGAGAGTGAGAAGTTTGGGTCTAGTGTCTTAAACCTAAATAAAGGCAATTATTAGGGTATGAAGACAGAGTTGGCAAAAGTGGACTGGGAAAATAATTTGAAAGGTAGGACAGTAGAGAAGCAGACATTTAAGGAGATATTTCATAACTCTCAACAAAGATATATTCCATTGAGAAATAAAGACTCAGAGAAGGATGTAAGATCCGTGGCTAACTAAGGAAGTTAAGCATGGTATCAAATTGAAAGAAAAGACATACAATGCTGCAAAGATTAGTGGTAGGCCAGAAGATTGGGAAAACTTTTAGAAAATGGCAGAGGATGATTAAAAAGGAGAAATTAGAGTATGAGAGTAAACTAATAGAAATATAAAAAGAGACAGTAAAAGCCTCTACAAATATATAAAAAGGAAGAGAATAACTAAAGTAAGTATTGGTCCCTTAGAGGATGAGACTGGGGAATTAATAATGGGAAATAAGAAAATGGCAGAGACTTTGAACAAGTATTTTGTATGTCTTCACAGTGGAAGATACAAAAAGCATACCAAGAATAGCAAAAAGTCAAGAGGCAAAAGGGAGGGAGGAACTTAATCACTATTATGAGAGAAAAAGTACTAGGAAAACTGATGGAACTAAAGATTGATAAATCCCCTGGATTACAGGGGTGGGCAGTAAAGTGGAGTTGAGGCCACAAGATGATCAGCCACGATCTTATTAAATGGCAGAACAGGCTCGAGGGGCTGAACGGCCTACTCCTGCTCCAATTTCTTATGCATAGCAATCAGAAGTAGGTACTCTAGCAGAACTGTAGATCCAAACAACTCCAATATCCACCTCCTACCCTACGGCTGAAATGTTCTACCTAAGTGGAGCCCAAGACTGGAGTATTGTCCTTTCTGGTCCATGCAGGTCAATGAGGCACCAGACAGTGGGTTTACACATGATGCCATAAGAGGAGAAGTATGCCTGTATTTATCCCAGACTGGTTTAATCACATGAGATATCTGACTGGGACATTTCATTCTTCATTATATAACTGCCTTAAAAATCCAATTAGATTTGGCCTTTATGATACCAAGTCAGACTGCACTTCATCGCAAACACCAACACACACTCATACTTCTACTCAAACTGGCAGAATTTTTCTAATCCCTGGGAAAAGTTGCTTATTAATTTATTTATTTAGAGATACAGCACTGAAACAGGCCCTTCGGCCCACCGAGTCTGTGCCGACCAACAACCACCCATTTATACTAATCCTACATTAACCCCATATTCCCTACCACATCCACACCATTCTCCTACCACCTACCTACACTAGGGGAAATTTACAATGGCCAATTTACCTATCAACCTGCAAGTCTTTGGCTGTGGGAGGAAACCGGAGCACCCGGCAGAAACCCACGTGGTCACAAGGAGAACTTGCAAACTCCGCACAGGCAGTACCCAGAATTGAACCCGGGTCATTGGAGCTGTGAGGCTGCGGTGCTAACCACTGCGCTGCCCTAATTCTTTAATATAATACTGAAAAACAAACAGGGAGAAATTTTACATAGAAATTATTACAAACACTCCCATGATGGTTGAATTGTAAAAAGTGGCGAGTAATTGAGCTGTGTAGACCAGGAGGTTTCAGGTTCCTGCCCTGGTCTGTGCAGAGTTAGCTGCTCTCAAGCAGGGCTCCAGTAGCAGTGTTATAGTTGGCCCAAACCATGAGGTAGAGAAGAGAGGGTTTCTGATTGCTACTCAGTGAAATAGTAAATGCGTAAGCACATTGGAAAGAGGACAGGATCGGACTGGACTGTGACATCCTCTGCAATTGAATGCCCTACTGACACGTGGTGTCCAGATTCACCATAGTGCTTCAAGCACCCATGCCACAGTATCACAGTGAGAATCAGTGCCTTTTGAGGAGAATGATGGGTGAACAGTGCATTTTCATATCATTTCAGGTTCTTTCCCTCCTACATCGCGTGCTGTCTCTCTATGGAACTGACTAAACCTGGAATCAAACTCTTTTTCCTTTGAAGACCCAGGTTTAAGTCTGCTTAATCTCAGCTACATAACCTTCCAATTCTATGAGCTGGCCACATCTCCCCCATCACAATTTCACACAAACATACCCGACCATGCGCACTCTGTACTCTATCCTCCATTGTGCAATCAGTTATTTTACTCCAAATTACACTCCAGGTTCAAGCTCACTTTTTCTGCTTGTTTAGCAGCTTCATTGCTTATACTGGTGAAAATAATCAGCAGCCAATGGCTTCTGATGAACTGTTTCTTCACACAGTAACAATTGACCTGAGATGAATGGTGTAAAGTGTTGCTAAATGCAGCCCTGAGCTTCCAACTGTTGCTGTGCCTACGTACCCCACGGTCACCCGCTGACATTCTTGGACCTAGCCTGCTGTATTGTTTATTTTTGGATATATGAAATGATGCTTAGTCTGGGTTGAAGCCTAAATGATGTCTTCCTGATCTCCATGAGCCAATCCCCCAGCCCTGGATATCTGGATGGGCTTCTCTATATCCCCAACATGCCTCTATCAGTCACTCGCACCTCACAAACACATAAACCCCAATGCCTAGTCCCTCAGGATGGGCCTCTCAGGAATAACACCCCACTGCTACATACCGATGGTAAGCCTCACGTCGGTATTTCTTCATGGTACTGCCATCCATGGTCCCAGAGAGGTCAGCATTGAGTTTCTCACTCCACGAACACATGTTTGCTTCAGTAATCTGCAGTGGGGAGAGGACAAAAGAGAGAGGGAGAGAGAGAAAGTCATTCCACAGCAGAAACACCATCCAAAATCAATGGCCAGAGCACCTCGAGGAGGACAATTCGAAGCTGGAGGCTGGAATTGGAGAAAATAGTTCTTCTGCAATATTTATAAAGATTGGTCCAGTAACTAAGGTCATGATAGCACAATGTCAGATACAAACATCCAGCTCCCTTTTACTGACGAGAACAAGGACAGTGTTTCACCTACTGAGGATAATTTTCCAGTTATCAGTAACATTAATAGTCACAGAGCAATGTCACACACACCACATTAGTCAGCCATCGTAGGCAGACTGTTTGGAGAAAGTGCTTCAAGCACCACTAATGTTCATTTAATGGAGCGCAGTTCTGATCACCAAGAGCCAGAGCACAGTACACTTAAAACATCCAAGTATCACTAACAAGACAAATTTATCACCAAGCCCAACACATTGACTGCTGCTGGCATTATGGCTACCATTATCCTTTGAATGTGGAGTGATGGAAGGAGATTCAGGACAGAATCACAGAATAATACAGTGCAGAAGAGGCCCTTTGGCCTATCGAGTTTGCACCGATGCATTAAAAAGACACCTGACCTGTCTACCTAATCCCATTTGCCAGCACTTGGCCCATAGCCTTGAATGTTATGACGTGCCAAGTGCTCATCCAGGTACTTTTTAAAGGATGTGAGGCAATCTGCCTCTACCACCCTCCCAGGCAGGGCATTCCAGACCGTCACCACCCCAGGGGTAAAAAAGTTCTTCCTCAAATCCCCCTTAAACCTCCTGCCCCTCACCTTAAACTTGTGACCCCTCGTAACTGACCCTTCAACTAAGGGGAACAGCTGCTCTCTATCCACCCTGTCCATGCCCCTCATAATCTTGTACACCTCGATCAGGTCACCCCTCAGTCTTCTCTGCTCCAGCGAAAACAACCCAAGCCTATCCAACCTCTCTTCATAGCTTAAATGTTCCATCCCAGGCAACATCCTGGTGAATCGCCTCTGCACCTCCTCCAATGCAATCACATCCTTCCTATAATGTGGCGACCAGAACTGCACACAGTACTCCAGCTGTGGCCTTACCAAAGTTCTATACAACTCCAACATGACCTCCCTGCTTTTGCAATCTATGCCTCGATTGATAAAGGCAAGTGTCCCATATGCCTTTTTCACCACCCTATTAACCTGCCCTTCTGCCTTCAGAGATCTATGGACAAACACGCCAAGGTCCCTTTGTTCCTCGGAATTTCCCAGTGTCAGGCCATTCATTGAATACTTCCGTGTCACATTACTCCTTCCAAAGTGTATCACCTCACACTTTTCAGCATTAAATTCCATCTGCCACTTTTCTGCCCATTTGACCATCCCGTCTATATCTTCCTGTAACCTAAGACACTCAACCTCACTGTTAACCACTCGGCCAATCTTTGTGCCATCCGCGAACTTACTGATCCTACTGTCGTTTATATAAATGACAAACAATAGGGGACCCAGCACAGAACCCTGTGGTACCCCACTGGACACTGGCTTCCAGTCACTAAAACAGCCGTCTGTCATCACTCTCCGTCTCCTACTGAGTAGCAGCACGCCTGAAGGAGAGAATCTGCAGACTATCAGAGACACTGGGTATAAGTAGGTGAGGATCTCAAAGCAGTTAACTACTGAACTGTGTCAAATGATAAAATAACTGCAGGGGCTCACTAATCTATGTGTGACTATGAAGGTTACAGTGGCTCTGAACTCCTTTCATCAATGGCTTATTACAAACAATTGATGAGGCGAAGCCAGTGTCCAAGACGTGACTGCTGTACCATACCAAAGGTCACAGGCTCATCCATTCCCAGACAGAGCAACAGTTACAAACAGCAACAATTCTATATAATTACAGCCTTCTGGACAGTAATCCATTACTGGGCATCATCCATTGCACACAGACATTGGAACACATACCTCCCTTCGATCAACATGCAAAAAGTCTGCAATGCATAATGAAGGACCAGGCACACGAGTTCCCATGGTCTAGAATCAACACAAACGTTCTTCATCCACAATTAGTCATTTCTGGCTGTATTAGAGGACTCAGCCAGCTTCATAATAGAAGCCAGACAAGAATGATTGTAAGCTGCAATGTAACCCCACTACCAAGGATTGAATGAGGAAAATGCCCATTTGATGCAATGCACATTGAGGAGCCTAACCTGAGACCAGGGGCCCGATTTTAACTCTGTATGTGAATGGGTTTTGAGTGAGTTAAAAGCAGGCCCCTGCAGGATTGTGCATGTGAATACCAATAACCTGCACCAGCACAGCTGTCTCTGGCTGCAGTATTTGAACCATGTGGCAGCAAAGCTGGTTGTTGGAGAGGGCATGAATTATCTAAGCAGCAGTCAAATAGTGATTAACCTTGTACAGGGGACACTACACAGACCTGTACAATACCAGTGGATACAAACAAAAAAGAACAAAGAACAGTACAGCACGGGAACAGGCCATTCGGCCCTCCAAGCCTGCGCCGATCTTGATGCCTGACAAAACTAACACCTTCTGCACTTCCGGGGTCCGTATCCCTCTATTCCCTTCCTATTCATATATTTGTCAAGATGTCTCTTCAACGTCGCTATCGTATCTGCTTCCACCACCTCCCCTGGCAGCAAGTTCCAGGCACTCACCACCCTCTGTGTAAAAATCTTGCCTCGCACATCCCCTCTAAACTTTGCCCCTCGCAACTTAAACCTATGTCCCCTAGTAACTGACTCTTCCACCCTGGGAAAAAGCTTCCGACTATCCACTCTGTCCATGCCACTCATAACTTTGTAAACCTCTATCATGTCGCCCCTCCACCTCCGTCGTTCCAGTGAAAACAATCCGAGGTTTTCCAACCTCTCCTCATAGCTAATGCCCTCCAGACCAGGCAACATCCTGGTAAACCTCCTCTGTACCCTCTCCAAAGCCTCCACATCCTTCTGGTAGTGTGGCGACCAGAATTGCACGCAATATTCTAAGTGTGGCCTAACTAAGGTTCTGTACAGCTGCAGCATGACTTGCCAATTTTTATACTCTATGCCCCGACCGATGAAGGCAAGCATGCCGTATGCCTTCTTGACTACCTTATCCACCTGCGTTGCCACTTTCAGTGACCTGTGGGCCTGTACGCCCAGATCTCTCTGCCTGTCAATACTCCTAAAGGTTCTGCCATTTACTGTATACCTCCCACCTGCATTAGACCTTCCAAAATGCATTACCTCACATTTGTCCGGATTAAACTCCATCTGCCATTTCTCCACCCAAGTCTCCAACCGATCTATATCTTGCTGTATCCTCTGACAATCCTCATCATTATCCGCAACTCCACCAACCTTTGTGTCGTCCGCAAACTTACTAATCAGACCAGCTACATTTTCCTCCAAATCATTTATATATACTACAAACAGAAAAGGTCCCAGCACTGATCCCTGCGGAACACCACTAGTCACATCCCTCCATTCAGAAAAACACCCATCCACTGTTACCCTCTGTCTTCTGTGACTGAGCCAGTTCTGTATTCATCTTGCCAGCTCACCTCTGATCCCGTGCGACTTCACCTTTTGCACCAGTCTGCCATGCGGGACCTTGTCAAAGGCTTTACTAAAGTCCAAACAGACAACATCCACCGCCCTTCCTTCATCAATCATCTTCGTCACTTCCTCAAAAAACTCAATCAAATTAGTAAGACACGACCTCCCCTTCACAAAACCATGCTGTCTCTCGCTAATAAGTTTGTTTGTTTCCAAATGGGAGTAAATCCTGTCCCGAAGAATCCTCTCTAATAGTTTCCCTACCACTGACGTAAGGCTCACCGGCCTATAATTTCCTGGATTATCCTTGCCACCCTTCTTAAACAAAGGAACAACATTGGCTATTCTCCAGTCCTCTGGGACCTCACCTGTAGCCAATGAGGATGCAAAGATTTCTGTCAAGGCCCCAGCAATTTCTTCCCTCGCCTCCCTCAGTATTCTAAGGTAGATCCCATCAGGCCCTGGGGACTTATCTACCTGAATGCTTTGCAAGACACCCAACACCTCCTCCTCTTTGATATTGAGATGACTGAGACTATCTGCACTCCCTTCTCTAGGCTCATCATCCACCAAGTCCTTCTCTTTGGTGAATACTGATGCAAAGTACTCATTTAGCACCTCGCCCATTTCCTCTGGCTCCACGCATAGATTCCCATCTCTGTCCTTGAGTGGGCCAACCCTTTCCCTGGTTACCCTCTTGCTCTTTATATATGTATAAAAAGCCTTGGGATTTTCCTTAATCCTGTTTGCCAATGACTTTTCATGACCCCTTTTAGCCCTCCTAACTCCTTGCTTAAGTTCCTTCCTACTGTCTTTATATTCCTCAAGTGCTTCATCTGTTCCTAGCCTTCCAGCCCTTACAAATGCTTCCTTTTTCTTTTTGACTAGGCTCACAATATCCCGTATTATCCAAGCTTCTCGAAACTTGCCAAACTTGTCTTTCTTCCTCACTGGAACATGCTGGTCCTGGATTCTAATCAGCTGACGTTTGAAAGACTCCCACATGTCAGATGTTGATTTACCCTCAAACAGCCGCCCCCAATCTAAATTCTTCAGTTCCTGCCTAATATTGTTATAATTAGCCTTCCCCCAATTTAGCACCTTCACCCGAGGGCTACTCTTATCCTTATCCACAAGTACCTTAAAACGTATGGAATTATGGTCACTGCTCCCGAAATGCTCCCCCACTGAAACTTCGACCACCTGGCCGGGCTCATTCCCCAATACCAGGTCCAGAAATTATTTGAAAGAGCAAGGCTCATCTCTTTATAACAGTGGCATCACCAGCCTGAACGTGCTGTTGCTGTGTGTCCAAATTATAAATACCTGTGACAGACAGGACACAGGCAAAGATAGTGATTTTAATCAATTTGTTTTCTCCATGTGGTTATATGTACGTGGGTGCTGTGTTTATAAGCCGGTTTTGGTTTTTCTCAGCAGAGAAGTTTGCTGATCTCCGCCCAAGTGGCAGTCACAGCACTTAGCAGTTTGCTGGCATCCTCCTGGCTGGTATACTGGCAGGGGGATTAAAGGGTACCAACACTATACCTTGGCACTGTTGGGTGAAACATGCACTTACTAGGTACTATTTCTGCCTCAGCCCTGCAGTTTCCAATCAGCACAATGCATTTGGTAACTGTTTGCTGTGAGCAATCAGAGCGCACACAGCTCTGTGCGCAGCCGGACCAGAGGGCTTGTAGCATCCCTAATCACTTGCGGTGTTTTCATTGCACAAACAATTTCTCAGTTAAAGACCCAAGTTACCAATGCCCAGAAACCCATGCCCTGTTTCACAGCTCTGACCATTTACCAGTGAATCTCTGGCTGAGTTCACAGGTATAGGAGAACCTGAAACTAGCCGGTCCAGAATGTCCCAGCCGACTACAGCTGCTCACCAGTTACAGACAGTAATTAACGGGTGTATTTTAGAAACATCGAGGAGTTTCGCACTCTGTGATGTTCATTGTAAGAGAAAGTGTAAATTACATAGAGCCTCATCACATTTCAAAGACCATCCAAAGCATTCACATGAGTCACAAGTGGTAAACAGACAAACTTGACAGCCAAATTGCACACAGCAACATCCTCCTAATGAATGATCTTCTCTGGCCTCCTTATCTCGAGAGACAATGGATACGCGCCTGGAGGTGGTCAGTGGTTTGTGAAGCAGTGTCTGGAGTGGCTATAAAGGCCAATTCTAGTGTGAATGATAAGCTAATCATATTTTAGTGGTGATGATTGAGGGAGCAATGTTGCCCAGGGCAACAAGAGAACTCCCTGCTCAAACAGTGGCCTGGATCTTCAACATCTAGCAGAACAAGAAGATGGTGAGTCAGTTTAAAGTCTCTATTTCCTCAGTACTGGACCGCAGCAGAGACAGAGCAAGCCCCGGGGTAGGTCTTGTGACTCATCTGCAGTTGAATAGCTTTGTTAACTCGGGTCAGTGCCAGCATTAACTATTTCTTTTCTGGTCAGGATACCGGAGAGCTGCCATCTTCCGATAGTGCCAGTGGATCTTGAACATTCATCGGAACAGGTTAACAGCATTCAGCGTCTTATCTGAAGAAACAGTCACACCCTCTGGACTGCCCTAGCTTGTCTGCTAAAGCCTATATCGGGGTTTGAACTCGCAACCTTCAGAGTCAGGAGTGAGGCCAAACCGTCACTTGCATAATGACAGATAGCACCACACGATGTAAAACCACATCTGACCTACTCATCAGAAGCTTCAACACCATGCACATGATCCACAATCACAAACATCCAGAATTTGTTTGCACATCTCCCAATGGTTCAAATATCAGCTTCTCATCAAACATGGACTCCCATGTACTCACTCATGTTACCAACTCCGATAAAACTGTCAACAGATCTTTCCCCACTGAGATACATGGTTTCCACATCGCAACAGATCCTTCACTCAAGACACAAGCACGGCCGGGAAGTTCAATGAAACGCCTCAGGACTGCTGGGGTTAAGCAGAGTGTTCCACCCTGCCTTCAGCTCAGTTACAGCACACTGGTGAACAGTATTTATTTGCTCCCGTTGCTAGATCTCAGTACAAACCTTTGTGGACGCAGGTGGATGATGGCAGGCGTTTGCACTGCTCAAAGATCACCTCACCTGAGTATCGCATCACTGTTCCTTAAATGAAGGTGAACATGGTCGGTTAAAGCACCAGGAGAGGCAGAAATAGCTGCAACAATCAAAACCAGATTCTCTAAAGCCTTCCATGGTCAAATAGCCTGCCAACACTCACTTTTGGGATCACAAAGGTTCGAATTGGCAGGATGTGAATAGTGTTGTCCTGCAAGGATCAGTGTTGGGGCATCAACTATTCACTGTATTTATGAACGACTTAGATGATGGAATAGGAAGTCACATATCCAAATTTGCTGATGACACAAAGATAAGCAGCATTGTAAGTAGTGTAGATGGAAAGACAAAATTACAAAGATGACATAGTTTAAGTGAGTGAGCAAAACTGTGGTAAATGGACTTCAACGTGAGGACACCCACTTTGGACCTAAAAACGATAGAACAGGGGACTTTTTAAAACGGTGAAAGGGGAGACGGTGGTGGAGTGGTAATGCCACTGAACTAGTAATCCAGAGGCTCAGGCTAATGCCTGGGATTACAGGTTCAAATCCCACCAGCTGGTGGAATTGAAAATCAATTAATTAATAAAAAGCTGGAATTGAAAGCTAGTCTCAGTAATGGTGCCATGAAATTATCATCGATCGTTGTAAAAAAAACATCTGGTTCTCTAATGTCCTTCAGGGAAGGAAATCTGCCATCCTTACCTGGTCTGGCCTACAAGTGACTCCAGATCCACAGCAATGTGGTTGACTCTTAAATGCCCTCTGAAACAGCCTAGCAAGACACTCAGTTGTCAAGGGCAATTAGTGATGGGCAATAAATGCTGGCCTTGCCAGCAAAGCCCACATCCCATGACAGAATAAAAAAAAATGCTACAAACAGTGGAGGTCCACAAAGACTTGGGGTCCAGGTACAAAGATCAACAAAATGTCATGAACAGGTACAGAAAATAATGAAATGCTGGCCTTTATATGAAGAGGAATACAAGGAGGTAGAAGACATGTTTCAGTTACACAAAGCCCTGGTTAAACCACACCTGGAGAACTGCGAGAAGTTTAGTTCAGTTTAGTTTAGAGATACAGCACTGAAACAGGCCCATCGGCCCAACGAGTCTGTGCCAACCATCAACCACCCATTTATACTAATCCTACACTAATCCCATATTCCTACCACATCCCCACCTGTCCCTATATTTCCCTACCACCTACCTATACTAGGGACAATTTATAATGGCCAATTTACCTACCAACCTGCAAGTCTTTTGGCTTGTGGGAGGAAACCGGAGCACCCGGAGAAAACCCACGCAGACACAGGGAGAACTTGCAAACTCCACACAGGCAGTACCCAGAATTGAACCCGGGTCGCTGGAGCTGTGAGGCTGCGGTGCTAACCACTGTGCCGCCCAAGTTCTGAGCATAGAATTTAGGAAGGAGGGAGTGCAGTGTAGATTTAACAGAATGATACCTGGACTCCAAGGGTTAAATTACGAGGAGCAATTACACAAACTAGGGCTGTATTCTCTGGAATTTAGAAATTTAAGTGATGAGTTGATCAAAGTTTAAGATATTAAGGGCAACAGATAGTGTGGATAGAGAAAAACTATTTCCACTGGTTGGGGAATCTAGGACTGGGGGCCAGAGTCTAAAAATTAGAGCCAAACCTTTCAAGAATGAAATTAGGAAACACTTCTACATGCAAGGGGTAGTAAAAGATTAGATTGCTCTTCTGCAAATGGCAATGGAAGCTAGATCATTGGTTAATTTTAAATCTGAGATTGGGAGATTTTTGTTAATCAGGGATATGGATAAAAGGCGGCTATATGGAGTTAGGTGGCAAATCAGCCATGATCTCATTTAATGGTCAAACAAGCTCAAGGGGCTAGATAGGCGCCTCCTGTTCCTACAAGAACAACTGCTCGGGACAGGGACGAGAATATGGCTGGTGCCTGTGGAATCATATTCCAGCAAAGGTCAGCAGATTCAAGATGAGAGAGGGTATAAAGAATTTAACCAACTGGAATCTGCAAACAGAAGCTGAGTGGACCCAACTATCAGATCATTGACAAACAGCCGGCAGTGGACAGCTGTTACATAGCAAAGGACAGAGGGCATGATAAAATAAACTAGGGAATCTATTTCCACTGATCAGAGAGCAGACAACTTGAGGGCATCAATCTCATCAGCAACAGAACAAACAGAGAGGTCAGGAAAACAAGTTATTTATTAATTTTTACATAGTAGGCTGTCAAGACATGGAATACCTACATGGGGAAGTAAAATCCACTACAGCAGCTGTGGCTCTTTCTCTGGAAAAAGAGTGAGGGATGACCTCATTGAGGTCTTTAAAATTATGAAAGGGTTTGATAGGTAGCTGTAAAGATGTCTCCACTTGTGAGGGAAATTAGGGGCCATAAATAGAAAAGATAGGCACTCAAAAATTCAGGACACACTCCTTTACCCAGAGAGTATTGAGAATGTGGAACTTGCTACGATAGGGAATCGTTGAGGTGAATAGCAGAGATGCATTTAAAGGGCAAGCTGGATAAACAAGGGAGAGAGGAATAGAGGATATGTCTCTTCCAGCCCTACAACTCTGTGATCTCTGCATTCCTCCAATTCTGACCTCTTGCACATCCTGATTTTAATTGCTCCACCATTGATGGCCATGCCTTCTGCTGCTTTAGACCGAAACTCTGGAATTCCCTCCACCTCTCTACTCCTTTAAGACACATCTTAAAACCTATCTCTTTGAACAAGGTTTTGGTCATCTGGCCTAATATTTCCTCATGTGACTCGGTATCAAATTTTGTTTGATAACGCTCCTCTGATGTATCTTGGGATGTTTTACTATATTCGAGGGGCTAATATAAATGCAAGTTGTTGTTGATAGGGTGATCTGAAGTAGGATTGGAGGAGGTTCATGTGCAGCATAAACACTGGCACAGTGGCTAAATGCAGCTGGGCCAAATGCAATGTTTTTGTGTTATAAGTTTGTGTAATTCTAAATATATTTGAAAAAGAAAAATGTAAAAGATCCTGGCAGAGGTAGAGTCTAATTGAAGAGCTCTTTCAGGGAGAAGGCACGGGCACGATGGACCAAACGACCTCTTTCTGTGCTGTAAAATTCTAAAATACATGATTAAAATTGACCATGAGGGTCAGGACCTTATATCCATGATATCTTTGATACCCTGCACCAAATGTTTCACCAGGCAATTAGCCTCCTCTCATATTTACTGCTAAAGCATAGGGTTAGATACAGAGTAAAGCTCCCTCTACACTGTCCCCCATTAAACACTCCCAGAATAAATAAATAAATAAATAAAACAGGGGTTAGATACAGAGTAAAGCTCCCTCTACACTGTCCCATCAACCACTCCCAGGACAGGCACAGCACTGGGATTGGCTGCTGTCTGATTTGGGAGCCTGAGTGCATCAACGAGGTGCAGCTGACTGTGGCTGTGTGCAGAGGTTGGAGGCTGCAGGCTGTGTGACTGCTGCAAGAGGGAGATTCAAACTGAAACAAAAGTTTTTTCCAAATTTCCACAAAGGAAGGAAGGCAGAGAACTGAAAGAACTGGAAGCTCTTTTGTGAGTTTGTTTTATCCTGAAGTCTTTTTCATTGATTGTTGGGGGTGGGGAAAGAAGAGACCTGAAGACCTTGGGTGGGGCTGTATTGTTCAATAGGGAGCTCCTGTGTTTAACATCTTTGGATAGGGAGCTCCCTCCCCACCACAACTACTAAGCCTGGGACAGCTGGAGCTGCCCAGGTGAAGAGACTTCTCTTATCTGAACATCGAAGGAGGCGTGTGCCTTGGCAGCTTACAGCTGACCCAGGTGAAGACATCACCCCACCCTCCCAACTGGAAGACCTGCTACAAGACTTCTTTAAAATACCAACAAAGACTGATTCCTCCTGGCCTTCCTCTCCCTCAGCCTCTTCCCCTGTGCTACATCCTTTAAATGTTGCTTTTTTTGATTTATTGTATTTGCTTTTTTTTTCTCTCAGCAAAGTGCCTGTAACTCTTCTACCCCATGACTTCTCAGTCCTCTCCAGTGGCGGGGCCCTCCTATGCTGCAGCAGCTGCGACAGCTGCTCCTGTGGCCCCGTCACCATTTAAAATCTTATCAAAGCATGGGGTGAAGACTTACACTCATCCTAATATGACTATTGAGGCTTGTGTTAAGGCAATGGCCGTGGTTGTCGGCCCCTCGGCCATTGTTGCAGCCTCAAAGATGTATGGGAAGGCTGTGTTCTTCCTGAAGACCGAGTGGGCTGTGTCCCTCGCCCTAAGTACGGGGCTCACAGTGGGTGGGATTTTCCTGCAACTGGACCCTCTGGGGGCCACTGCACATCGGGTAACCTTGTCGAACGTCCCACCCTTAATTCCTGATGAGCTCCTCCTCCCCCACCTACACCATCTGGGGGAGGTGAGGTCAGGGATCACCCCAGTCCCGCTCGGTCTTCTGGAGCACAGCCTCCGACGTGTACTCCTTCCGCCGCCAGCTATTCATGCAGCTGCTGCGGGAGGAGGTCTTGGAGGGCCACTTCGGTAGAGTTTCAGGGGACGGCCTACCGCGTCTTCTGGACCTCGGACGGGGCGCGGTGCCACGTCTGCAAGGGGGTGGGGCATGTTCGTAAGAACTGCCCCAACCTCCCGGCCGCCAGCTCCACCTCAGCGGCCCAGAGTGGTTCCACAGCACCTCCTCCCACTCCCCCCGCAGATCCAACAGACACCGCTCAGTCGGTTCCGGAGGCTGTGGTTCCGGGAGACGAAGCCACCTGGCTCCTGGAGTGGCAGGGTGGGGTCTACATGAGTCACCTCACCCCTATTTCTAGTGGGGTGGCTATCTTGTTGGCCCCGACTTTTCAGCCGGAGATCTTGGGGGTCAAGGAGCTAGTGCCGGGCCGCTTGCTCCACCTTGCCGTTCGCCTGGGTAGCGTGCCGCTCCACTTTGTGAACGTGTACGCGCCCAGGCCCGGCGCTTTGCAAGCGCGCTTCTTTGAAGAAGCGTCCGCTCTCTTGAGCTCCATCGATAGCGGCGAGTGCATCATCCTCGGGGGGGATTTTAACTGCACCCTCGAGGTGGGGGATCGCTCCGGTCCCCAGCGCGGCCAAGCGTCGGTGGAGAAGTTGAGGGGACTGATCAGCTCCCTTAACTTGGTGGACGTCTGGCGGAATCTCCATCCCGACTCCAGCGCCTTCACGTGGAGGTCTGGAGGAGGGGGACGCGAATCGACCGCCTCTACATTTCGCAGGCGTACGTCTCCCGCGTTTCGGCGGCCTCCATGCGGCTGGTGCCATGCTCGGACCACCGCCTGGTGTGGGCGGAGTTCACTCCGCTCCGCACGCGGGCGGGGTCCGCGTACTGGCACTTTAACAACCGGCTGCTGGAGGACGTGCGATTTCGGGACTCGTTCTGTCGATTCTGGGCCGACTGGAGAAGGAAGCAGGGGGGCTTCCCCTCCTTGAGGCTATGGTGGGATGTGGGCAAGACTCACATCCACGTCTTCTGTCAGGAGTACGCGAAGGGGTCGACCAAGAGGCGGGAAGCGTCCGGTCTCCCTCCTCAGCACGGATTATAAGATCTTTGCCCGGGCTATGTCTACCCGCCTGGGCTCTGTGCTGGCCCACATGATCCACCCCGACCAGTCCTACACGGTCCCGGGCCGGTCCATCCAGGACAACATCCACCTGGTCCGGGACCTGATCCATCTTTCCCAGAGGACTGGTCAGTCGGTCGCCTTTCTCTCCCTCGATCAGGAGAAGGCATTCGACAGGGTGGATCACGATTACCTTTTCGGGACTCTGCGCGCTTTCGGACTCGGGCCGCATTTCGTGGCCCGGGTCCGACTTTTATACGCCGCCGCAGAGTGTCTAGTCAAAGTTAACGGGTCCTTGACGGCGCCCCTTCGATTTGGGAGAGGGGTGCGTCAGGGGTGCCCCATGTCCGGCCAATTGTATACCATCTGCGTGGAGCCCTTCCTGTGCCTGCTTCGCAGGAGGTTGACGGGATTGGCTCTGCGCGAGCCGGCCATGCGGGTCGTCCTCTCGGCTTACGCCGACGACGTGCTCCTCGCAATCACAGATCCCGTTGACTTGCGGAGGATGCGCGACTGCCAGCAGACCTTTTCTGCCGCGTCCTCCGCGAGGATCAATTGGGAGAAATGTTCCGGACTCCTGGTTGGTCAGTGGCGGGTGGACTCCCTGCCGGAGGAGATGACACCTTTTGCGTGGAGCACCACACACCTCCTCTATCTGGGAGTCCACCTTAGCCCCGCTGAGGAAGCCTGGCCGGCAAACTGGCAGGAGTTGGAGGCGAAAGTCACCGCTCGGCTGGGGCGCTGGACAGGACTGCTCCGAGTGCTTTCCTACAGGGGCCGAGCGTTGGTCATAAACCAACTGGTGGCCTCCATGCTGTGGTACCGGTTGGTCACTTTGGCCCCGCCCCCTGTATTTGCCACCAAGATCCAGAAGAAACTCGTCGATTTCTTCTGGGGCAAGAGGAAACACTGGGTCTCTGCCGCGGTCCTGAGTCTCCCGATCGAGGAGGGCGGTCAGTCGCTGGTGTGCGTCCGCACCCAGGCTGCGACTCTCCGCCTTCGGACCCTGCAGAGATACCTGTACGTCGAGCGTCCTCCCAGATGGTGTGCGCTGGCGACGTATTTTTTCCGCCAGTGTCACTGCCTTCAAGACGACACGCAGCTCCCGGTGGAGTCCGTTAGCCGCGCCTCTCTGAGGGAGTTGCCTGTCTTTTACCGGGATCTTTTCCGAGTCTGGAACATGGTCGCCTCCAGTCAGGGCGCTCCCCCGACGGCGGAGGAGAGCGCCTCGGCTGTCCGGGCGGCCGACTCCGGGGACGGTCCGGCGGGCGGAGGAGTAGCCGAAACCCCCGGGACGCCCCTCACTGCGGGTGGCGAGGGGGCTCGGGAGTGCGGAGCGATCCCGGCCGAGCTGACTCCCGCTCGGCCGGAACTGCTCATCGGACCCAGGCCCCGAAACCCTCCTCGGGAGCCGGTCCCGCACAACCCGAGCCGCCTCTCGGAAATGCCCTCCGTGCCATTCCAATCGGCGCGGAGGGGTTTCCTGTACGGGCTGCTCCTGCACACTCTCCACTTCCTCGCCCTCGTCAGCCGGCCGGACACGCCCTGGCGGTCCGCGTTGCCATCTGGCGGCGAGGGGAAACCCCGATGGAGGTCTCTCTACGCGGGAGTCTTCCCCCTTTACATCGGGGACCTGGGGTGGAGGGTGCTGCACAGAGCAGTCCCGTGCAATAGGCTTTTAAGTAGGTTCACGGACTCCCAGGCCACCTGTACTTTCTGCGGCCTGGACGAGTCCGTGTTCCACATTTATATGGAGTGTGCGAGGTTGCAGCCCCTATTTGAGTATCTGAAGAGGCTGCTCCTCAAATTCTGGCTGCACTCCAGTCCCACGCTCCTGATCTTTGGGCACCCGGTGCGGAGGGGCTTGGGCCGGGAGGAGGATCTCCTCGTCGGTCTGCTCCTGGGCCTGGCCAAGGTGGCAATTCACAGGTCCAGGTTGCGGGCCGTCGGGGGGTCCGTCCTCCCCGATTGCCTGCCCCTCTTCCGCGGTTACGTTCGCGCCCGGGTGTCCCTGGAAAAGGAGCATGCGGTGTCCGCCGGTACGCTTGAGGCCTTCCGCGACCGGTGGGCACCGCAGGGACTGGAGTGCATTGTCGACGCCGAGAATGGCATTTTAATTTGAGTTTTTTGTTTATTTATCTGGTTTTAATAAAGTTATTTAAAAAATATAAGTGTGTATATAAAGGGGGCCTGAGGAATAAAGGTCCCCTCGACATAAAAAATATATAAAGAGGGCCTGAGGAATAAAGGCCCCCTCGAAAAAAAGAAAAAAAAAAAAAAATGGGGTTAGATACAGAGTAAAGCTCCCTCTACACTGTCCCACCGAACACTCCCAGGACAGGTACTGTGCAGATTAGATACATTGGGACTGCATGCTCTCGCACACCAGAAAGTTCACACAAAAACAAGGACCACAAAAGCTGCTTTTCTTTTGTATTTTCTACAATAGAAAATAACAGCACTCTGAAAGGCAAAATAAAAGTTGCATTCTGGAGGGATGAAATGTTCCAGAAATCAGCTGCAAACCCAGATGCTTTGTCAGAGGATTAACTGTAGGGGTCCCAGAATGTCAACCATAACATAGATTGCTTTACATTGACATGGAAACATGGGTAAAAAAAATGGAACAACTGATGACTGATTGGTTTCCAGTTATCTGGGCAGCAGTAACGGGTTATAACTAGTGAGTGCCCCAATTAGAGGGGAGAAGCCTGCGGCTGATCATTATCCAATGGCACATGCTGGAATATGAGTGACGTGCGAAGACAAGATTGGACTCAGCTATTGTTCCAGCCTCATGGCTGAATAGCTTGTTGACGCTCACTGTCTAGACTAGATGTAATGGCTGGCTACTTCGACCAGATACCCCGGGGATGCCTGTTGTGCATAAAACTCATATTTCCGTATTAGATAGCACCTTCAGGAGGCAGGGAGCTTAGAGGAAACTCAAAGGACAAAAATACGTTCTAAAAATAGAAAACTAAAAAGAGAAAAGCATTGCTACGAATACAAAATCTGGGTCATGAAATTCCACTCCTCAAACCACAAGGACATTGGCAGTAATCTCAATGACAAAGGAAATATGAAACTGTCAGGCACATCTGACTGAGGTGGCACAAGTTTCATCTCCACTAACTGCCCCTCAGCTTCCTGTGCATCGGAGTCCCTTTTTGCTCAGACTGTGGAGGAGAGATGTAGACCAGCCTGTTGACAATCTATCACCCTTCTTACACTATTGCGAGAAAGTTAGAAATCGCCCCTCAAAGTCAAGAGCAGACCATTTTCACTCTACAGCAGGCTGGCCAGCTGAGGTCAACTGCTCACTGTCGGGCAAGAATTGCATCAGGGCGCTATGTGCAGGGCGAAGAGCTCAGGGGGAAGGGGTAGAGCTCAGGGCGAGGGGGGGCAAGGTGCCAGCAATGATCCCCAATTAACAGAAATTAAAATATTGCTATAAGTACAGTAGTCTGAACACTTTTTGTTTATCAGGAGGGGGCCATCGCTGTCCTGGCTGTCCTATGAAAGTGGTGGTGGGCCACCTACTTGAACTGCTGGTAGTGGGTTTGATAGGCCACTTCAGAGAACAGTTAAGAGTCAACTGTGTTCCCACAGGACTGGAGTCAAATACAGGCCCAGACCAGTTAAGGACGGCACGTTTTCTTCCCTAAACAGCATTAGTGAACCCTGTTGGGTTTTTAAGGCAATCCGACAGCTTCATGATCTCTTTTACTGAGACCGGCTTTTAATCTCCATTTTAATTTTAAAACTGAATTTAAATTCTCAAACTGCCTTGGTGAGATCTGAACTTATTAGTCGAGACCCCTGGATCACTAATCCAGTAACACAACCACAAACCCCCTTTTAATGGTACTGAGAACAGAATGGCATCAACACTGCTCTGGACTCTTGCATCTTCCCACAATAGAACCAATCTAGCAAATAACCTACATTAGAACATGAGCACACAGTTTATGAACCCTCAATTAACAATGAAAAAATCTAATACACCCTATAATTATGTAAGATATGACACACTCTCTATGGCTCTTTCGTTACTGTCCTCGGATTGCTAATTATGCCATCTCATTATGAAGAAATGTTTATGTGCTCTAATGCAAATTCCTCTTTATACCTCTCCACTCCCTGTTGAGTGTGCTTTTTGTACACTTTCATTAACTGTTTCTACTGTACCTTGAACGAGCAGTGCATTTGCTGCAGTGTGAACTGATGCTCCATCACACTGTGCCAAAGTACACACACTCCTTATTGAACAGCTCGGTTAGAAATTCTGCAATGCAGATCTACAGCTGCTACTTGGAAAGAGGGAACTAGGGTGACTACCCTCTGGGAACAAAGCTACACTCAGTTACCCGAGATTAGAAACTCACTGCACGGGGAGTCACAGACCCAAACGTATGCTGCTGCTCTGTTACAATGCTCCTTGCAACAATTTCTCTGATCAAAAGCCAAGATCACATTAATGGCCTTGGACCCAGATTTCTAGAAAATTACTGGCCCTTGTATTAAAGTCTCTGATTCAGAGACTCAAGAAAAGTACAACCTGCTCATTGAGAATCAGGATTATCTTAAGTAATCATTTTCAACTGTAATTTTCGCCTCAGCTTCCATTTAATTTCTGACTCTCTCCAGAGCTGCTGATAGATGCTGGGGTACAGTTTCACAAGAGCCCACAGGTCTACAGTATCACACACATTTTTCATCTACAAACCCAGACACTGACCTGAACCATCCATGAGGGCATCACATCATGGATCCTGTTCTGAACCAACACCCCCACTCTAGTGCAAAGTCAATCTTTGTCCACACAGTGACTGCAAACACATTCACTGGATAGGATGCACTTTGCAGCATTCTCTGACTTGCAGAAATGCAAGTCCTTTGTCAGGAGCAGAAACCCTAGCTGATTTATAACTTCTCCCACTTCGCTGATGGTGCTGAGGCCAACTGCTTGCCCAGCTGAGATTAACACACACCTGGGATCAAACTCAGAGCCTTCCTTGGTTTGTATGTTTCAGTACCACACTGCAATTACAACTTGAGCCATCATGGGGCATTTTTACATTGATTCTCAAGTGTGGGCATCATTGGCAATGCTGGCATTTATTATCCATTGCTAGTTTCCCTTGAGGTGGTAAGAGGGCAGTTGAAAGTAGTTAACATGGGACTAGAATCATATACAGCCTAGACTGGTTAAGGACAGCAGCAATCCTTCCCTAAAAGACATCAGTGAAACTGGGGTTTTTATGGCAATTTGACAGCTTCATGGTTGCTGTTACTGAGTCAATCTTTTTCTTCCAACAGAATTCAAATTCTCAAACTGTCATGTTGAGATGGGAACTCAAATTCTCTGGATTACTAATCCAGTAATAGAGCTGCACCACCACCATTACTGTACACGTCAGCAATAGATTTAGAAGCTGAAACCTAAAACATACCCAAAGTAGTTCTTTCACCCGACCTGAATCCCAGCTGTGCATGAACTGAACCAGTGAGCCACTCTCAGATATTGTCTCCCAATCCTCGATTCGGGATCAGGGGTTGGAACAGATTCCGACTGCCCCAAAGTTTGTCACAATCTAAGCTGATATTACCTCTCTGCAGGGAAGTGAATACAAGCTCTGACAAAAGTTAAACTGAGAAGGGCACGGGCGTGATCGAGGTGCACGGGCGTGATCGAGGTGCACGGGCGTGATCGAGGTGCACGGGCGATTCATTCCCTCAGCTTTCCTTCAGTCCTACAATCAACAAGGTTGGCAACACAGACCCTTCCAATTCTTGGATCATCCTTGCTCCTTCCATGCTGCATGGAGTTGTGCCCAGGGACCTGTCCCCTTCACTCAGGCTTCTCCATAGGCAGACTGGAAGACAATGCAGTGACGCCTTTGGGTGCTCCAGGGGCCCCGGGCTGAAGCCAAGACACCTTGTGGGCACCACAGCAGCTTTTAGCACCGAGACTCTCACCGAGACAGCCCTGGCTCCCAGGCCTGAGTCACTGCAGAGGCCGGGATGGACTGACAGACAGTGGCGACGTGTAGCAAGCGGGACTTGGGCGAGCATCCAGCCCAGCCACCGAGGCCGCCAGGCAGAGCCGGGAGGACCGGCCTGGAGCTGGGCCCCGGGGCTGCGGTGTGACTGTGCCCCGAAAGCGGACAGGCCACAGCCTGAGACTCGGGTTCCCGCTGCAGCGCGATTCCTCTCCTCACCCCCGGTAACCCCGGTAACCGGACCCCGAGAATTTCCCGCCGTCCCCAAACCGCGCAGGAGCCAACTACAGACCCGTCACCCTGGCAACCGCCGGGACCCGGTGACCCGCTTACCCGAACACCCGCTCCCGCTGCGGAAAGCCAAGCGACTGAGGCCAAAGCGCAGGCGCGGACCCGTGACCCGCTCATCTGCATAGGATGGTGACATCACCAATAGCTTTAAAGAGACAGCCCCCCTTCCCTCACTCAAGGATTTAAAGAGACAGGCCCCCCTTCCCTCACTCAAAGATTTAAAGAGACAGCCCCCCTTCCCTCACTCAAGGATTTAAAGAGACAGCCCCCCTTCCCTCACTCAAAGATTTAAAGAGACAGCCCCCCTTCCCTCACTCAAAGATTTAAAGAGACAGCCCCCCTTCCCTCACTCAAGGATTTAAAGAGACAGGCCCCCCTTCCCTCACTCAAAGATTTAAAGAGACAGCCCCCCTTCCCTCACTCAAGGATTTAAAGAGACAGCCCCCCTTCCCTCACTCAAGGATTTAAAGAGACAGCCCCCCTTCCCTCACTCAAGGATTTAAAGAGACAGCCCCCCTTCCCTCACTCAAGGATTTATAGAGACAGCCCCCCTTCCCTCACTCAAGGATTTAAAGAGACAGGCCCCCCTTCGCTCACTCAAGGATTTAAAGAGACAGGCCCCCTTCCCTCACTCAAGGATTTAAAGAGACAGCCCCCCTTCCCTCACTCAAGGATTTAAAGAGACAGCCCCCCTTCCCTCATTCAAGGATTTAAAGAGACAGCCCCCCTTCCCTCACTCAAGGATTTAAAGAGACAGCCCCCCTTCCCTCACTCAAGGATTTAAAGAGACAGCCCCCCTTCCCTCACTCAAGGATTTAAAGAGACAGCCCCCCTTCCCTCACTCAAGGATTTAAAGAGACAGGCCCCCCCTTCCCTCACTCAATGATTTAAAGAGACAGGCCCCCTTCCCTCACTCAAGGATTTAAAGAGACAGCCCCCCTTCCCTCACTCAAGGATTTAAAGAGACAGGCCCCCTTCCCTCACTCAAGGATTTAAAGAGACAGCCCCCCTTCCCTCACTCAAGGATTTAAAGAGACAGGCCCCCTTCCCTCACTCAAGGATTTAAAGAGACAGCCCCCCTTCCCTCACTCAAGGATTTATAGAGACAGCCCCCCTTCCCTCACTCAAGGATTTAAAGAGACAGCCCCCCTTCCCTCACTCAAGGATTTAAAGAGACAGCCCCCTTCCCTCACTCAAGGATTTATAGAGACAGCCCCCCTTCCCTCACTCAAGGATTTAAAGAGACAGGCCCCCTTCCCTCACTCAAGGATTTAAAGAGACAGCCCCCCTTCCCTCACTCAAGGATTTAAAGAGACAGCCCCCCTTCCCTCACTCAAGGATTTAAAGAGACAGGCCCCCTTCCCTCACAAGGATTTAAAGAGACAGCCCCCCTTCCCTCACTCAAGGATTTAAAGAGACAGCCCCCCTTCCCTCACTCAAGGATTTAAAGAGACAGGCCCCCTTCCCTCACTCAAGGATTTAAAGAGACAGCCCCCCTTCCCTCACTCAAGGATTTATAGAGACAGCCCCCCTTCCCTCACTCAAGGATTTAAAGAGACAGCCCCCCTTCCCTCACTCAAGGATTTAAAGAGACAGCCCCCTTCCCTCACTCAAGGATTTATAGAGACAGCCCCCCTTCCCTCACTCAAGGATTTAAAGAGACAGCCCCCCTTCCCTCACTCAAGGATTTATAGAGACAGCCCCCCGTCCCTCACTCAAGGATTTAAAGAGACAGCCCCCCTTCCCTCACTCAAGGATTTAAAGAGACAGCCCCCTTCGCTCACTCAAGGATTTAAAGAGACAGCCCCCCTTCCCTCACTCAAGGATTTAAAGAGACAGCCCCCCTTCCCTCACTCAAGGATTTAAAGAGACAGCCCCCTTCGCTCACTCAAGGATTTAAAGAGACAGCCCCCCTTCCCTGACTCAAGGATTTGAAGAGACAGCCCCACTTCCCTCACTCAAGGATTTAAAGAGACAGCCCCCTTCGCTCACTCAAGGATTTAAAGAGACAGGCCCCCTTCCCTCACTCAAGGATTTAAAGAGACAGCCCCCTTCGCTCACTCAAGGATTTAAAGAGACAGCCCCCCTTCCCTCACTCAAGGATTTAAAGAGACAGCCCCCTTCGCTCACTCAAGGATTTAAAGAGACAGCCCCCCTTACCTCACTCAAGGATTTAAAGAGACAGCCCACCTTCCCTCACTCAAGGATTTAAAGAGACAGCCCCCCTTCCCTCACTCAAGGATTTAAAGAGACAGCCCCCCTTCCCTCACTCAAGGATTTAAAGAGACAGCCCCCTTCGCTCACTCAAGGATTTAAAGAGACAGCCCCCCTTCCCTCACTCAAGGATTTAAAGAGACAGCCCCCTTTGCTCACTCAAGGATTTAAAGAGACAGCCCCGCTTCCCTCACTCAAGGATTTAAAGAGACAGCCCACCTTCCCTCACTCAAGGATTTAAAGAGACAGCCCCCCTTCCCTCACTCAAGGATTTAAAGAGACAGCCCCCCTTCCCTCACTCAAGGATTTAAAGAGACAGCCCACCTTCCCTCACTCAAGGATTTAAAGAGACAGCCCCCCTTCCCTCACTCAAGGATTTAAAGAGACAGCCCCCTTCGCTCACTCAAGGATTTAAAGAGACAGCCCCCCTTCCCTCACTCAAGGATTTAAAGAGACAGCCCCACTTCCCTCACTCAAGGATTTAAAGAGACAGCCCCCTTCGCTCACTCAAGGATTTAAAGAGACAGCCCCCCTTCCCTCACTCAAGGATTTAAAGAGACAGCCCCCCTTCCCTCACTCAAGGATTTAAAGAGACAGCCCACCTTCCCTCACTCAAGGATTTAAAGAGACAGCCCCCCTTCCCTCACTCAAGGATTTAAAGAGACAGCCCCCTTCGCTCACTCAAGGATTTAAAGAGACAGCCCCCCTTCCCTCACTCAAGGATTTAAAGAGACAGCCCCCCTTCCCTCACTCAAGGATTTAAAGAGACAGCCCCCCTTCCCTCACTCAAGGATTTAAAGAGACAGCCCCCCTTCCCTCACTCAAGGATTTAAAGAGACAGCCCCCCTTCCCTCACTCAAGGATTTAAAGAGACAGCCCCCCTTCCCTCACTGAAGGATTTAAAGAGACAGCCCCCCTTCCCTCACTCAAGGATTTAAAGAGACAGCCCCCCTTCCCTCACTCAAGGATTTAAAGAGACAGGCCCCCCTTCCCTCACTCAACGATTTAAAGAGACAGCCCCCCTTCCCTCACTCAAGGATTTAAAGAGACAGGCCCCCCTTCCCTCACTCAAGGATTTAAAGAGACAGCCCCCCTTCCCTCACTCAAGGATTTAAAGAGACAGCCCCCCTTCCCTCACTCAAGGATTTAAAGAGACAGCCCCCCTTCCCTCACTCAAGGATTTAAAGAGACAGCCCCCCTTCCCTCACTCAAGGATTTAAAGAGACAGCCCCCCTTCCCTCACTCAAGGATTTAAAGAGACAGCCCCCCTTCCCTCACTCAAGGATTTAAAGAGACAGCCCCCCTTCCCTCACTCAAGGATTTAAAGAGACAGCCCCCCTTCCCTCACTCAAGGATTTAAAGAGACAGCCCCCCTTCCCTCACTCAAGGATTTAAAGAGACAGCCCCCCTTCCCTCACTGAAGGATTTAAAGAGACAGCCCCCCTTCCCTCACTCAAGGATTTAAAGAGACAGCCCCCCTTCCCTCACTCAACGATTTAAAGAGACAGGCCCCCCTTCCCTCACTCAACGATTTAAAGAGACAGCCCCCCTTCCCTCACTCAAGGATTTAAAGAGACAGGCCCCCCTTCCCTCACTCAAGGATTTAAAGAGACAGCCCCCCTTCCCTCACTCAAGGATTTAAAGAGACAGGCCCCCCTTCCCTCACACAAGGATTTAAAGAGACAGCCCCCCTTCCCTCACTCAAGGATTTAAAGAGACAGCCCCCTTCCCTCACTCAAGGATTTAAAGAGACAGCCCCCCTTCCCTCACTCAAGGATTTAAAGAGACAGCCCCCCTTCCCTCACTCAAGGATTTAAAGAGACAGCCCCCCCTTCCCTCACTCAAGGATTTAAAGAGACAGCCCCCTTCCCTCACTCAAGGATTTAAAGAGACAGCCCCCCTTCCCTCACTCAAGGATTTAAAGAGACAGCCCCCCTTCCCTCACTCAAGGATTTAAAGAGACAGCCCCCCTTCCCTAACTCAAGGATTTAAAGAGACAGCCCCCCTTCCCTCACTCAAGGATTTAAAGAGACAGCCCCCCTTCCCGCATTCAAGGATTTAAAGAGACAGCCCCCCTTCCCTCACTCAAGGATTTAAAGAGACAGCCCCCCTTCCCTCACTCAAGGATTTAAAGAGACAGCCCCCCTTCCCTCACTCAAGGATTTAAAGAGACAGCCCACCTTCCCTCACTCAAGGATTTAAAGAGACAGCCCCCCTTCCCTCACTCAAGGATTTAAAGAGACAGCCTCCCTTCCCTCACTCAAGGATTTAAAGAGACAGCCCCCTTCCCTCACTCAAGGATTTAAAGAGACAGCCCCCCTTCCCTCACTCAAGGATTTAAAGAGACAGCCCCCCTTCCCTCACTCAAGGATTTAAAGAGACAGCCCCCCTTCCCTCACTCAAGGATTTAAAGAGACAGGCCCCCCTTCCCTCACTCAAGGATTTAAAGAGACAGCCCCCCTTCCCTCACTCAAGGATTTAAAGAGACAGGCCCCCCTTCCCTCACTCAAGGATTTAAAGAGACAGCCCCCCTTCCCTCACTCAAGGATTTAAAGAGACAGCCCCCTTTCCTCACTCAAGGATTTAAAGAGACAGCCCCCCTTCCCTCACTCAAGGATTTAAAGAGACAGCCCCCCTTCCCTCACTCAAGGATTTAAAGAGACAGCCCCCTTCCCTCACTCAAGGATTTAAAGAGACAGCCCCCCTTCCCTCACTCAAGGATTTAAAGAAACAGCCCCCCTTCCCTCACTCAAGGATTTAAAGACTGGCCCCCTTCGCTCACTCAAGGATTTAAAGAGACAGCCCCACTTCCCTCACTCAAGGATTTAAAGAGACAGCCCCCCTTCCCTCACTCAAGGATTTAAAGAGACAGGCCCCCTTCGCTCACTCAAGGATTTAAAGAGACAGGCCCCCTTCCCTCACTCAAGGATTTAAAGAGACAGCCCCCCTTCCCTCACTCAAGGATTTAAAGAGACAGGCCCCCCTTCCCTCACTCAAGGATTTAGCGAGACAGCCCCCCTTCCCTCACTCAAGGATTTAAAGAGACAGCCCCCCTTCCCTCACTCAAGGATTTAAAGAGACAGCCCCCCTTCCCTCACTCAAGGATTTAAAGAGACAGGCCCCCTTCGCTCACTCAAGGATTTAAAGAGACAGGCACCCCTCCCTCACTCAAGGATTATAGAGACAGCCCCCCCCGCCCCTTCCTTCACTCAATGATTTAAAGAGACAGCCCCCTTCCCTCACTCAAGGATTTAAAGAGACAGCCCCCCTTCCCTCACTCAAGGATTTAAAGAGACAGGCCCCCTTCGCTCACTCAAGGATTTAAAGAGACAGCCCCCCTTCCCTCACTCAAGGATTTAAAGAGACAGGCCCCCTTCGCTCACTCAAGGATTTAAAGAGACAGGCCCCCTTCCCTCACTCAAGGATTTAAAGAGACAGCCCCCCTTCCCTCACTCAAGGATTTAAAGAGACAGGCCCCCCTTCCCTCACTCAAGGATTTAGCGAGACAGCCCCCCTTCCCTCACTCAAGGATTTAAAGAGACAGCCCCCTTCCCTCACTCAAGGATTTAAAGAGACAGCTCCCCTTCCCTCTCTCAAGGATTTAAAGAGACAGCCCCCCTTCCCTCACTCAAGGATTTAAAGAGACAGGCCCCCTTCGCTCACTCAAGGATTTAAAGAGACAGGCTCCCTTCCCTCACTCAAGGATTATAGAGACAGCCCCCCCGCCCCTTCCTTCACTCAATGATTTAAATAGACAGCCCCCCTTCCCTCACACAAGGATTTAAAGAGACAGCCCCCCTTCCCTCACTCAAGGATTTAAAGAGACAGGCCCCCTTCCCTCACTCAAGGATTTAAAGACAGCCCCCCTTCCCTCACTGAAGGATTTAAAGAGACAGCCCCCCCCTTCCTTCAGTCAAGGATTTAAAGAGACAGTCCCCCTTCCCTCACTCAAGGATGATAGTGGCAGGCCCCCCTTCCCTCACTCAAGGATTTAAAGAGACAGCCCCCTTCCCTCACTCAAGGATTTATTGAGACAGCCCTCCTTCCCTCACTCAAGGATTATAGAGACAGGCCCCCTTCCCTCACTCAAGGATTTAAAGAGACAGCCCCCCTTCCCTCACTCAAGGATTATAGAGACAGGCCCCCCTTCCCTCACTCAAGGATTATAGAGACATGCCCCCTTCCCTCACTCAAGGATTTAAAGAGACAGGCTCCCTTCCCTCACTCAAGGATTATAGAGACAGCCCCCCCCCCTTCCTTCACTCAATGATTTAAATGGACAGCCCCCCTTCCCGCACTCAAGGATTTAAAGAGACAGGCCCCCTTCCCTCACTCAAGGATTATAGAGGCAGCCCTCCCCCCTTCCTTCACTCAAGCATTTAAAGAGACGGGCCCCCTACCCTCACTGAAGGATTTAAAGAGACAGGCCCCCCTTCCCTCACTCAAGGATTTAAAGAGACAGCCCCCCTTCCCTCACTCAAAGATTTAAAGAGACAGCCCCCCTTCCCTCACTCAAGGATTATAGAGACTGGCCCCCCTTCCCTTCATTCAAGGATTTAAAGAGACAGCACCCCTTCCCTCATTCAAGGATTATAGAGACAGGCTCCCCTTCCCTCACTCAAGGATTTAAAGAGACAGCCCCCCTTCCCTCACTCAAGGATTATAGAGACAGCCCCCCTTCCCTCACTCAAGGATTTAAAGAGACAGCCCCCTTCCCTCACTCAAGGATTTAAAGAGACAGGCCCCCTTCGCTCACTCAAGGATTTAAAGAGACAGGCTCCCTTCCCTCACTCAAGGATTATAGAGACAGCCCCCCCGCCCCTTCCTTCACTCAATGATTTAAATAGACAGCCCCCCTTCCCTCACACAAGGATTTAAAGAGACAGGCCCCCCTTCCCTCACTCAAGGATTTAAAGAGACAACCCCCCTTCCCTCACTCAAGGATCATAGAGACAGGCCCCCTTCCCTCACTCAAGGATTTAAAGAGAGACAGGCCCCCCTTCCCTCACTCAAGGATTTAAAGAGACAGCCCCCCTTCCCTCACTCAAGGATTTAAAGAGACAGGCCCCCTTCCCTCACTCAAGGATTTAAAGAGACAGCCCCCCTTCCCTCACTCAAGGATTATTGAGACAAGCCCCCCTTCCCTCACTCAAGGATTTAAAGATACAGCCCCCCTTCCCTCACTCAAGGATTATAGAGACAGGCCCCCCTTCCCTCACTCAAAGATTATAGAGACAGGCCCCCTTCCCTCACTCAAGGATTTAAAGAGACAGCCCCCCTTCCCTCACTCAAGGATTTAAAGAGACAGCCCCCTTCCCTCACTCAAGGATTTAAAGAGACAGCCCCCCTTCCCTCACTCAAGGATTTAAAGAGACAGCCCCCCTTCCCTCACTCAAGGATTTAAAGACTGGCCCCCTTCGCTCACTCAAGGATTTAAAGAGACAGCCCCACTTCCCTCACTCAAGGATTTAAAGAGACAGCCCCCCTTCCCTCACTCAAGGATTTAAAGAAACAGGCCCCCTTCGCTCACTCAAGGATTTAAAGAGACAGGCCCCCTTCCCTCACTCAAGGATTTAAAGAGACAGCCCCCCTTCCCTCACTCAAGGATTTAAAGAGACAGGCCCCCCTTCCCTCACTCAAGGATTTAGCGAGACAGCCCCCCTTCCCTCACTCAAGGATTTAAAGAGACAGGCCCCCTTCCCTCACTCAAGGATTTAAAGTGACAGCCCACCTTCCCTCACTCAAGGATTATTGAGACAGGCCCCCCTTCCCTCACTCAAGGATTTAAAGAGACAGCCCCCCTCCCCTCACTCAAGGATTTAAAGAGACAGCCCCCCTTCCCTCATTCAAGGATTTAAAGAGACAGCCCCCCCCCTTCCTTCAGTCAAGGATTTAAAGAGACAGTCCCCCTTCCCTCACTCAAGGATGATAGAGACAGCCCCCCTTCCCTCACTCAATGATTATAGAGACAGGCCCCCCCCCCCTTCCCTCACTCAAGGATTTAAAGAGACAGCCCCCCTTCCCTCACTCAAGGATTATAGAGACAGGCCCCCCTTCCCCTCATTCAAGGATTTAAAGAGACAGCCCCCCTTCCCTCACTCAAGGATTATAGAGACAGGCCCCCTTCCCTCACTCAAGGATTTAAAGAGACAGCCCCCCTTCCCTCACTCAAGGATTATAGAGACAGGCCCCCCTTCCCTCACTCAAGGATTATAGAGACATGCCCCCTTCCCTCACTCAAGGATTTAAAGAGACAGGCTCCCTTCCCTCACTCAAGGATTATAGAGACAGCCCCCCCCCCTTCCTTCACTCAATGATTTAAATGGACAGCCCCCCTTCCCTCACACAAGGATTTAAAGAGACAGGCCCCCTTCCCTCACTCAAGGATTATAGAGGCAGCCCTCCCCCCTTCCTTCACTCAAGCATTTAAAGAGACGGGCCCCCTACCCTCACTGAAGGATTTAAAGAGACAGGCCCCCCTTCCCTCACTCAAGGATTTAAAGAGACAGCCCCCCTTCCCTCACTCAAGGATTTAAAGAGACAGCCCCCCTTCCCTCACTCAAGGATTATAGAGACTGGCCCCCCTTCCCTTCATTCAAGGATTTAAAGAGACAGCCCCCCTTCCCTCATTCAAGGATTATAGAGACAGGCTCCCCTTCCCTCACTCAAGGATTTAAAGAGACAGCCCCCCTTCCCTCACTCAAGGATTATAGAGACAGCCCCCCTTCCCTCACTCAAGGATTTAAAGAGACAGCCCCCTTCCCTCACTCAAGGATTTAAAGAGACAGGCCCCCTTCGCTCACTCAAGGATTTAAAGAGACAGGCTCCCTTCCCTCACTCAAGGATTATAGAGACAGCCCCCCCGCCCCTTCCTTCACTCAATGATTTAAATAGACAGCCCCCCTTCCCTCACACAAGGATTTAAAGAGACAGGCCCCCCTTCCCTCACTCAAGGATTTAAAGAGACAACCCCCCTTCCCTCACTCAAGGATCATAGAGACAGGCCCCCTTCCCTCACTCAAGGATTTAAAGAGAGACAGGCCCCCCTTCCCTCACTCAAGGATTTAAAGAGACAACCCCCCTTCCCTCACTCAAGGATCATAGAGACAGGCCCCCTTCCCTCACTCAAGGATTTAAAGAGAGACAGGCCCCCCTTCCCTCACTCAAGGATTTAAAGAGACAGCCCCCCTTCCCTCACTCAAGGATTTAAAGAGACAGGCCCCCTTCCCTCACTCAAGGATTTAAAGAGACAGCCCCCCTTCCCTCACTCAAGGATTATTGAGACAAGCCCCCCTTCCCTCACTCAAGGATTTAAAGATACAGCCCCCCTTCCCTCACTCAAGGATTATAGAGACAGGCCCCCCTTCCCTCACTCAAAGATTATAGAGACAGGCCCCCTTCCCTCACTCAAGGATTTAAAGAGACAGCCCCCCTTCCCTCACTCAAGGATTTAAAGAGACAGCCCCCTTCCCTCACTCAAGGATTTAAAGAGACAGCCCCCCTTCCCTCACTCAAGGATTTAAAGAGACAGCCCCCCCTTCCCTCACTCAAGGATTTAAAGACTGGCCCCCTTCGCTCACTCAAGGATTTAAAGAGACAGCCCCACTTCCCTCACTCAAGGATTTAAAGAGACAGCCCCCCTTCCCTCACTCAAGGATTTAAAGAGACAGGCCCCCTTCGCTCACTCAAGGATTTAAAGAGACAGGCCCCCTTCCCTCACTCAAGGATTTAAAGAGACAGCCCCCCTTCCCTCACTCAAGGATTTAAAGAGACAGGCCCCCCTTCCCTCACTCAAGGATTTAGCGAGACAGCCCCCCTTCCCTCACTCAAGGATTTAAAGAGACAGGCCCCCTTCCCTCACTCAAGGATTTAAAGTGACAGCCCACCTTCCCTCACTCAAGGATTATTGAGACAGGCCCCCCTTCCCTCACTCAAGGATTTAAAGAGACAGCCCCCCTCCCCTCACTCAAGGATTTAAAGAGACAGCCCCCCTTCCCTCATTCAAGGATTACAGAGACAGGCTCCCCTTCCCTCACTCAAGGATTTAAAGAGACAGCCCCCCTTCCCTCACTCAAGGATTATAGAGACAGCCCCCCTTCCCTCACTCAAGGATTTAAAGAGACAGCCCCCCTTCCCTCATTCAAGGATTTAAAGAGACAGGCCCCCTTCGCTCACTCAGGGATTTAAAGAGACAGGCCCCCTTCTCTCACTCAAGGATTTAAAGAGACAGCCCCCCTTCCCTCACTCAAGGATTTAAAGAGACAGGCCCCCCTTCCCTCACTCAAGGATTTAAAGAGACAGCCCCCCTTCCCTCACTCAAGGATTTAAAGAGACAGCCCCCCTTCCCTCACTCAAGGATTTAAAGAGACAGCCCCCCTTCCCTCACTCAAGGATTTAAAGAGACAGCCCCCCTTCCCTCACTCAAGGATTTAAAGAGACAGCCCCCCTTCCCTCACTCAAGGATTTAAAGAGACAGCCCCCCTTCCCTCACTCAAGGATTTAAAGAGACAGCCCCCCTTCCCTCACTCAAGGATTTAAAGACAGGCCCCCTTCGCTCACTCAAGGATTTAAAGAGACAGCCCCACTTCCCTCACTCAAGGATTTAAAGAGACAGCCCCCCTTCCCTCACTCAAGGATTTAAAGAGACAGGCCCCCTTCCCTCACTCAAGGATTTAAAGAGACAGGCCCCCTTCGCTCACTCAAGGATTTAAAGAGACAGGCTCCCTTCCCTCACTCAAGGATTATAGAGACAGCCCCCCCGCCCCTTCCTTCACTCAATGATTTAAATAGACAGCCCCCCTTCCCTCACACAAGGATTTAAAGAGACAGCCCCCCTTCCCTCACTCAAGGATTTAAAGAGACAGGCCCCCTTCCCTCACTCAAGGATTTAAAGACAGCCCCCCTTCCCTCACTCAAGGATTTAAAGAGACAGCCCCCCCCCCTTCCTTCAGTCAAGGATTTAAAGAGACAGTCCCCCTTCCCTCACTCAAGGATGATAGAGACAGCCCCCCTTCCCTCACTCAATGATTATAGAGACAGGCCCCCCCCCCCTTCCCTCACTCAAGGATTTAAAGAGACAGCCCCCCTTCCCTCACTCAAGGATTATAGAGCCAGGCCCCCCTTCCCCTCATTCAAGGATTTAAAGAGACAGCCCCCCTTCCCTCACTCAAGGATTATAGAGACAGGCCCCCTTCCCTCACTCAAGCATTTAAAGAGACAGCCCCCCTTCCCTCACTCAAGGATTATAGAGACAGGCCCCCCTTCCCTCACTCAAGGATTATAGAGACATGCCCCCTTCCCTCACTCAAGGATTTAAAGAGACAGGCTCCCCTTCCCTCACTCAAGGATTATAGAGACAGCCCCCCCCTTCCTTCACTCAATGATTTAAATGGACAGCCCCCCTTCCCTCACTCAAGGATTTAAAGAGACAGGCCCCCTTCCCTCACTCAAGGATTATAGAGGCAGCCCTCCCCCCTTCCTTCACTCAAGCATTTAAAGAGACGGGCCCCCTACCCTCACTGAAGGATTTAAAGAGACAGGCCCCCCTTCCCTCACTCAAGGATTTAAAGAGACAGCCCCCCTTCCCTCACTCAAGGATTTAAAGAGACAGCCCCCCTTCCCTCACTCAAGGATGATAGAGACTGGCCCCCCTTCCCTTCATTCAAGGATTTAAAGAGACAGCCCCCCTTCCCTCATTCAAGGATTATAGAGACAGGCTCCCCTTCCCTCACTCAAGGATTTAAAGAGACAGCCCCCCTTCCCTCACTCAAGGATTATAGAGACAGCCCCCCTTCCCTCACTCAAGGATTTAAAGAGACAGCCCCCTTCCCTCACTCAAGAATTTAAAGAGACAGGCCCCCTTCGCTCACTCAAGGATTTAAAGAGACAGGCTCCCTTCCCTCACTCAAGGATTATAGAGACAGCCCCCCCGCCCCTTCCTTCACTCAATGATTTAAATAGACAGCCCCCCTTCCCTCACACAAGGATTTAAAGAGACAGGCCCCCCTTCCCTCACTCAAGGATTTAAAGAGACAACCCCCCTTCCCTCACTCAAGGATCATAGAGACAGGCCCCCTTCCCTCACTCAAGGATTTAAAGAGAGACAGGCCCCCTTCCCTCACTCAAGGATTTAAAGAGAGACAGGCCCCCCTTCCCTCACTCAAGGATTTAAAGAGACAGCCCCCCTTCCCTCACTCAAGGATTTAAAGAGACAGGCCCCCCTTCCCTCACTCAAGGATTTAAAGAGACAACCCCCCTTCCCTCACTCAAGGATCATAGAGACAGGCCCCCTTCCCTCACTCAAGGATTTAAAGAGAGACAGGCCCCCCTTCCCTCACTCAAGGATTTAAAGAGACAGCCCCCCTTCCCTCACTCAAGGATTTAAAGAGACAGGCCCCCTTCCCTCACTCAAGGATTTAAAGAGACAGCCCCCCTTCCCTCACTCAAGGATTATTGAGACAAGCCCCCCTTCCCTCACTCAAGGATTTAAAGATACAGCCCCCCTTCCCTCACTCAAGGATTATAGAGACAGGCCCCCCTTCCCTCACTCAAAGATTATAGAGACAGGCCCCCTTCCCTCACTCAAGGATTTAAAGAGACAGGCCCCCTTCCCTCACTCAAGGATTTAAAGTGACAGCCCACCTTCCCTCACTCAAGGATTATTGAGACAGGCCCCCCTTCCCTCACTCAAGGATTTAAAGAGACAGCCCCCCTCCCCTCACTCAAGGATTTAAAGAGACAGCCCCCCTTCCCTCATTCAAGGATTACAGAGACAGGCTCCCCTTCCCTCACTCAAGGATTTAAAGAGACAGCCCCCCTTCCCTCACTCAAGGATTATAGAGACAGCCCCCCTTCCCTCACTCAAGGATTTAAAGAGACAGCCCCCCTTCCCTCATTCAAGGATTTAAAGAGACAGGCCCCCTTCGCTCACTCAAGGATTTAAAGAGACAGGCCCCCTTCTCTCACTCAAGGATTTAAAGAGACAGGCTCCCTTCCCTCACTCAAGGATTATAGAGACAGCCCCCCCCCGCCCCTTCCTTCACTCAATGATTTAAATAGACAGCCCCCCTTCCCTCACACAAGGATTTAAAGAGACAGCCCCCCTTCCCTCTCAAGGATTTAAAGAGACAGGCCCCCTTCGCTCACTCAAGGATTATAAAGACAGCACCCCCCCCCCCCCCACCTTCCTTCACTCAAGGATTTAAATAGACAGGCCCCCTTCCCTCATTCAAGGATTTAAAGAGACAGCCGCCCTTCCTTCACTCAATGATTTAAAGAGACAGCCCCCCTTTCCTTCACTCAAGGATTTAAATAGACAGCCCCCATTCCCTCACTCAAGGATTTAAAGAGACAGCCCCCCTTCCTTCACTCATGGATTTAAAGAGACAGCCCCCCTTCCCTCACTCAAGGATTTAAAGACTGCCCCCCTTCCCTCACTCAAGGATTTAAAGAGACAGCCCCCCCCCCCCTTCCTTCACTCATGGATTTAAAGAGACAGTCCCCCTTCCCTCACTCAAGGATGATAGAGACAGGCCCCCCTTCCCTCACTCAAGGATTTAAAGAGACAGCCCCCCTTCCCTCACTCAAGGATTTATTGAGACAGCCCTCCTTCCCTCACTCAAGGATTATAGAGACAGGCCCCCCCTTCCCTCACTCAAGGATTTAAAGAGACAGCCCCCCTTCCCTCACTCAAGGATTATAGAGACAGGCCCCCCTTCCCCTCATTCAAGGATTTAAAGAGACAGCCCCCCTTCCCTCACTCAAGGATTATTGAGACAGGCCCCCTTCCCTCACTCAAGGATTTAAAGAGACAGCCCCCCTTCCCTCACTCAAGGATTATAGAGACAGGCCCCCCTTCCCTCACTCAAGGATTATAGAGACATGCCCCCTTCCCTCACTCAAAGATTTAAAGAGACAGGCTCCCTTCCCTCACTCAAGGATTATAGAGACAGCCCCCCCCCCTTCCTTCACTCAATGATTTAAATAGACAGCCCCCCTTCCCTCACTCAAGGATTTAAAAAGACAGCCCCCCTTCCCTCACTCAAGGATTTAAAGAGACAGGCCCCCTTCCCTCACTCAAGGATTATAGAGGCAGCCCTCCCCCCTTCCTTCACTCAAGCATTTAAAGAGACAGGCCCCCTACCCTCACTCAAGGATTTAAAGAGACAGGCCCCCCTTCCCTCACTCAAGGATTTAAAGAGACAGCCCCCCTTCCCTCACTCAAGGATTTAAAGAGACAGCCCCCCCTTCCCTCACTCAAGGATTATAGAGACAGGCCCCCCTTCCCTTCATTCAAGGATTTAAAGAGACAGCCCCCCTTCCCTCATTCAAGGATTATAGAGACAGGCTCCCCTTCCCTCACTCAAGGATTTAAAGAGACAGCCCCCCTTCCCTCACTCAAGGATTATAGAGACAGCCCCCCTTCCCTCACTCAAGGATTTAAAGAGACAGCCCCCTTCCCTCACTCAAGGATTTAAAGAGACAGGCCCCCTTCGCTCACTCAAGGATTTAAAGAGACAGGCCCCCTTCTCTCACTCAAGGATTTAAAGAGACAGGCTCCCTTCCCTCACTCAAGGATTATAGAGACAGCCCCCCCCCCCCCCCCCCACCGCCCCTTCCTTCACTCAATGATTGCAATAGACAGCCCCCCCTTCCCTCACACAAGGATTTAAAGAGACAGCCCCCCTTTCCTCACTCAAGGATTTAAAGAGACTGGCCTCCTTCCCTTACTCAAGGATTTAAAGAGACAAGCCCCCCCCCCCTTCCCCTCATTCAAGGATTATAAAGACAGCACCCCCCCCCCCCTTCACTCAAGGATTTAAATAGACAGGCCCCCTTCCCTCACTCAAGGATTTAAAGAGACAGCCCCCCTTCCCTCACAATGATTTAAAGAGACAGCCCCCCTTTCCTTCACTCAAGGATTTAAATAGACAGCCCCCATTCCCTCACTCAAGGATTTAAAGAGACAGCCCCCCTTCCCTCACTCAAGGATTTAAAGAAACAGCCCCCCTTCCCTCACTCAAGGATTTAAAGACAGCCCCCCTTCCCTCACTCAAGGATTTAAAGAGACAGCCCCCCCCCTTCCTTCACTCAAGGATTTAAAGAGACAGTCCCCCTTCCCTCACTCAAGGATGATAGAGACAGGCCCCCCTTCCCTCACTCAAGGATTTAAAGAGACAGCCCGCCTTCCCTCACTCAAGGATTTAAAGAGACAGCCCCCCTTCCCTCACTCAAGGATTATAGAGACAGGACCCCCCTTCCCTCACTCAAGGATTTAAAGAGACAGCCCCCCTTCCCTCACTCAAGGATTATAGAGACAGGCCCCCCTTCCCCTCATTCAAGGATTAAAAGAGACAGCCCCCCTTCCCTCACTCAAGGATTATTGAGACAGGGCCCCTTCCCTCACTCAAGGATTTAAAGAGACGGCCCCCCTTCCCTCACTCAAGGATTTAAAGAGACAGGCCCCCGTTCCCTCACTCAAGGATTTAAAGAGACAGGCCTCCTTCCCTTACTCAAGGATTTAAAGAGACAAGCCCCCCCCCTTCCCCTCATTCAAGGATTTAAAGAGCCAGCCCCCCCCCTTGCCCTCACTGAAGGATTTAAAGAGACAGTCCCCCCTTCCCTCATTCAAGGATTTACAGAGACAGGCCCCCTTCCCTCACTCAAAAGATTTAAAGAGACAAGCCCCCCTTCCCTCACTCAAGTATTTAAAGAGACAGACCACCTTTCACCTGCTGAAGACTTTAAGGAGACACCCCCCCCCGCTTTTCCCTCGCTGAGGGTCAGGATTTAAGGACAGGCCCTCTTTCCCATGGTAAACAATTTAAAGAGATAGACCCCCTTTCCCTTGCTGAAAGGTTTAAAGAGACAGAACCCCTTTACTCTCACCATAGGATTTGGGGACAATCTCCCTTTCCCTTGCTAAACAAATTAAAGAAACAGTCTCCCTTTCCCTTGCTGAAGGATTTAAATAGACAAGCCCCCTTCCCTCATTCAAGGATACAAAGAGACAGGCCCTCTTTTCTTTGCTGAGCTACTTAAAAAGATAGACGCCCTTACCTCTGCTAAAGGATTTAAAGAGGCTAGCCTTCTTTCCCTTGCTGAAGGATTTAAAGAGACAGGCCCCCACTACAGGATTTAAAGAGACAGGATTCTTTCCCTTGCTGACGGATTTAAGAGACAGGTCCCTTTTCTTTCACTGGAGGTTTAAAGAAAGAAACCCCCTTTCCTTAGCAGAAGAATTTAAGGAGATGGGCCTCTTTTCCTTGCTAAGGCCTCCTTTCCCTTGCTAATGGTTGTAAAGAGACACCCCACTTTCCGTTGCTAAAGAATTTAGAGGGACAAGCCCCATTTCCATTGATGAAGGGTTTTAAGAGATGGGCCTCTTTCCTTTGCTAACGGGAGGAAAACAAGGCAAGGGAATACACAATAAATGGTAGGATTATGGAAAGTGTAAAGGAACAGAGGAACCTTGGAGTATATGTCCACAGATCACTGAAGGTAGCAGGACAGGTGGTCAGGAAGGTATATGGGATACTTTCCTTTATTGGCCAAGGCTAAGAGTATAAGAGCAGAGAAGTAATACTAGAACTGTATAAAACTCTGGTTAGACCGCAGTTAGAGTACTGCGTACAGTTCTGATCACCGCATTACAGGAAAGACGTGATCACACTCGAGAGGGTACAAAGGACATTTCTGAGGATGTTGCCAGGACTGGAGAATTTTGAACAAGCGAAAAGACTGGATAGCTGGGGTTGTTTTCTTTGGAACAGAAAAGGCTCGGGGAGATTTAATTTTGAGGGGCCTGGATAGAGTGGATAGGAAGGACCCATTTCCATTAGCAGAGAGGTCAATAACTCAGGGGCATGGATTTAAAGTAATTGATGGAAGGATTAGAGAGAAGTTGAGGAGGGTGATGGGGTCTAGAACTCACTGCCTGAAAAGGTGGTAGAGGCAGAAAACCCTTATCACATTTGAAAAACACTTGGATATGCATTTTAGGTGCTGTAACCTACTGGGCTACAGACCAAGAACTGGAAAATGAGATTAGAAGAAATACCTCTTTTTTGGCCAGCATGTCCATCAAGGGCTGAATGGCCTCCTCTGTGCCATGAATCCTTCGATGTTTCTAAAGGATTTAAACACATTGGCCCGCATTCCTTTGCGAATGGATTTAAAGTGATAGACCCTCTTTTCATTGTTAAAGGATTACAAGAGACAGGATTCCTTTCCCTTCCAAAACAATTTAAAGAGCCAGGCCCCCTTTTCATTTTTGGAGGATTTCAAGACACAGGCCCTCTTTCTCGTACTAAACAATTTAAAGACACATGCTCCCTTTCCATTGTTGTTAAATGAGTTAAAGAGACAGATCCCATTTCCTGTGCTGAAGGATTTAAAGAAACAGGTCTCTTTTCCTTGCTAAACAACTTAAAGAGATATGCCCCTTTTCACTTGCAAAACAATTTAAAGAGACAGATTCTCTTCACTTGCAAAACAATTTAAAGCAACAGGCTCCCTTTTCATTACTGAAGGGCTTAAAGACAGATCCTCTTTCCCTTGCTAAAGCTTTTAAAGAGACAGACCCTCCTTGCATTTCTAAAGGACTTAAATAGACAGGAAACCCATTCCTAAAGCATTTAAAGAGACAGGCCCCTTTTTCATTGCTAAAGGATGTAAAGAGACAATAAATAAAAAAGAAAGAAAGAAAGAAGGAAAGAACAAATAATGGCAGCACAGTGTTATGCTCAGAAGGAGCCAGGATGAAATAAACAATGAACCGGAGAAATTATGAAATAAAGGTCAACTGTTGAACTGAATCACAAGACAATGGGCACATTTGTACCACAGAGAAAATGGAGTAGAGGTCAGATAACCCCTCCTATACTGTCAATAAACACATCCGTCTGTTGAGGATGAAACTCGTTAACCTCATCTGAATTAGCTCCGGGGAGACCCCATTGGAATTGAATAGAATCCATAATGTAGCTACTTGTAGGAAAGTCTACATCAGACCAGTGGGAGTCATTCAAAAAGAAAATAGTGAGAGTTCAGGGCCAATACGTTCCCGGAAAGGAGAAGGGTAGGACCAAGAAGTCCATGGAACCCTGGATGTCCAGGGATACAGAGGATTGGATAAGGAAAAGAAAGGAGGCTTATGGCAGATTCAGAATGCTGAAAACAATGGAGGCCCTCGAGGAATATAGAAAGTATAAGCATGTACTGAAAAAAGTAATTAGGAGACCGAAGAGGGGGCATGAATAAACACTGGCGGGCAAGATAAAGGAAAATCCCAAAGCGTTTTCTAAGTATATTAAGGGCAAGAGGATAAGCAGGGAAAGAGTAGGGCCCATTAGGGACCAAAGTGGCAATCTGTGCATGGAGCCGGAGGATATAGGTGAAGTTTTAAATGATTACTTTTCATCTGTGTTCACTATGGAGAAGGACGATGTAGGTGCAGAGATCAGGGAAGAGGATTGTGATATACTTGAACATATTAGCATTGAAAGGGAGGAAGTATTAGCTGTTTTAGCGGGCTTAAAAGTAGATAAATCCCCAGACCCAGATGAGATGTATCCCAGGCTGTTATGTGAGGCAAGGGAGGAGATAGCAGGGGCTCTGACACAAATTTTCAAATCCTCTCTGGCCACAGGAGAGGTAGCAGAGGATTGGAGGATAGCAAATGTGGTACCATTATTCAAGAAGGGGAGCAGGGATAAACCAGGTAATTACAGGCCGGTGAGTCTAACATCAGTGGTAGGGAAACTAGGAAAAAAGTCTGAGGGACAGGATTAATCTCCACTTGAAGAGGTAGGGATTAATCAGGGATAGTCAGCATGGCTTTGTCAGGGGGAGATCATGTCTAACAAACCTGACTGAATGTTTCGAGGTGATGACTAGATGTGTAGATGAGGGTAAAGCAGTTGATGTAGTCTACATAGATTTCAGTAAAGTTTTTGATAAGGTCCCGCATGGGAGATTGGTTAAGAAGGTAAGAGCCCATGGGATCCAGGGCAATTTGGCAAATTGGATCCAAAATTGGCTTAGTGGCAGGAGGCAGAGGGTGATGGTCGAGGGTTGTTTTTGCGAGTGGAAACCTGTGACCAGCGGTGTACCACAGGGATCGGTGTTGGGACCCTTGATGTTTGTAGTGTACATTAATGATTTAGAGATGAATATAGGAGGTATGATCAGTAAGTTCACAGATGACACGAAAACTGGTGGTGTCGTAAATAGTGAGGAGGAAAACCTTAGATTACAGGACGATATAGATGGGCTGGTAAGATGGGCGGAGCAGTGGCAAATGGAATTTAATCCTGAGAAGTGTGAGGTGATGCATTTTGGGAGGACTAACAAGGCAAGGGAATATACAATGGATGGTCGGACCCTAGGAAGTACAGAGGGTCAGAGGGACCTTGGTGTACTTGTCCTTAGATCCCTGAAGGCAGCAGCACAGGTAGATAAGGCATATGGGATACTTGCCTTTATTAGCCGAGGCATAGAATATAGGAGCAGGGAGGTTATGATGGAGCTGTATAAAATGCTAGTTAGGCCACAGCTGGAGTACTGTGTACAGTTCTGGGCACCACACTATAGGAAGGATGTGATTGCACTGGAGAGGATGCAGAGGAGATTCACCAGGATGTTGTCTGGGCTGGAGCATTTCAGCTATGAAGAGAGACTGAAAAGGCTAGGGTTGTTTTCCTTGGAGCAGAGAAGGCTGAGGGGGGACCTGATTGAGGTATACAAAATTATGAGGGGCATAGATAGGATAGATAGGAAGAATCTTTTTCCCTTAGCGGAGGTGTCAATAACTAGGGGGCATTGATTTAAGGTAAGGGGCAGAAGGTTTAGAGGGGATTTGAGGAAACGTTTTTTCACCCAGAGGGTGGTTGGAATCTGGAACACACAGCCTGAAGGGGTGGTAGAGGCAGGAACCCTCACAACATTTAAGAAGTATTTAGATAAGCACTTGAAACGTCATAGCATACAAGGCTACAGGCTAAGTGCTGGAAAATGGCATTAGAATAGGTAAGTGCTTGATGGCCGGCACAGACATGATGGGCCGAAGGGCCTGTTTCTGTGCTGTATAACTCTATGACTCCTATCTACAGGAATGAACTAACAAAGGTTCTGTAGACAGACTGACTCCACAGCCCAAACCACAATGAATAGGAGTGAAGTAGCACCATTGTAACAGAATGGTCCCTATCCAGACACCAACAGATTACAATGGTTTCCATATTCTGGACCATTGTGTGATCACACCAGGGGAGAGGGCACTTTGTCACCTGACAGAGACTCAAATGTGATAGATTTTTTACCTTAAAAGGTAGCTCTCTGGAAAGAGAGGGGAGATCAACCAAAGACCACAGGAAGTCAGTTCCAGCCAGAGGCTGTGAGATACAGTCTAGCTAAGCAGAAGAACCCTGCTGAATAACAAAGTGAACAACCACTGCAGCAGGGAAATTACAAGGTGACTTTGAGATGTTCCATCTGTGAAAGTAAACCAGATTCACACCACCAACTTTGTGCTGAGTTTTAACTACAGAGGGATACAACACTTTAGAAACTCCAAGACAAGGAACACCATTATAAAATTTCCTCCCAAAAGAAACTCTCAAGATTCTTTAAGCATAAGACTCTTGTACAGTAATTTGGACTTTAATTACATCCTACCCTTTTCTCTGTATCTATCTATTCTTGTGCATGTAAATGTGTGTGAATGGGTGTATGGGTAAGGTTGTGACCATTTCGTGAATTATTTAAAGATAGTTATCTTTCTTTTGTTTAATTTACAAGAAAACCTGTCATTTGTCTGCTTATTTGACCCTAAAAACACTCAGGGACTAACACCATTTTTAACAAAACTATCTGCGGTCAGTTGGGAGATGAAAAGTGGAAGCCGCCCACCCGTACGTAATAACAGGCAGCTTATCAGGACTATAGAAGGTGGGAAGTTGTGGACACCCAGATCAATACACCTGTGGGAAATGTCGATCATAGAATGATGAAGCACAAAAGGAAGCCATTTTGCCCATCAGCTCTCTGCTGGAACTTTAAAAGGACTATATTAATTCCACTCCATTGCTCTTTCCCCATGGCCCAGTAATTTTTCCCCCCTTCAGGTATTTATCCAATTCCCTTTTGAAAGTTATGATTGAATCTGCTTCCACTGCCCTTTCAAACAATGCATTCCAGTTCACAAAAATTCACTGTGTAAACAAATTTTCCTCATGTCACCTTTGGTTCTTTTGTAAACCACCTGAAATCTCTGTTGTCTGGTTATCGAGCCTTCAGCCGTTGGAAACAGTTTCTCTGTATTTCAAAACCTTTCATCATTTTGAAATTCTATCAGATTTTCTGTTAATCTTTTCTGTTCTGAGAAGAATTTCTTCAGTTTCTCCTCTCTCTACATAATGGAAATCCCTCGTCACAGGTACCATTCTAGTAAATCGCTTATGCGTTCTCTCTAAGGCCAAGACATCCTTCCTAAATTACAGTGCCCAGAATTGAACACAACGCTCTAGCTGGGGCCTAACCTCTACCTTTTATAAACCTAGGGGACAGGAAGAGGAGGAGGCCATTCATCCCCTCAAACCTGTTCCACCATTCAATGAGATCATGGCTGATCTGTGACCTAACTCCATATTTATTTATTTAGAGATACAGCACTGAAATACCTGTCTTTATCCCATATCACTGAATAACTTTGGTGAACAAAAATCTATCAATCTCTGATTTAAAATTAGAACCAAAGAAAAGAACTATAGAAAGGTTACAGCACAGAAGGAGGCCATTCAGCCCATCGTTTCTGCGCCAGCTGAAAAAACTAGCCACCCAATCTAATCCCACTTTCCAGCACCTATAGAAATTAACAATTGATCTAGCAACAACTGTCATTTGCAGAACAAAGTTCCAAACTTCTATCAGCCTTTGTGTGTAGACGTGTTTCTAATTTCACTCCTGAAAGGTCTGGCTCTATTTTTAGACTCTGCCCCCTAGCCCTAGACTCCCCAAGTAGTGGAAATAGTTTCTCTCTCTCTACCATCTCTTTTAGTCCAAAAACCCAGATGGCTTTTAGCAATTCAAAATGAAACCAGCTTTTTCCATGCAAGTCATATGATTATCAAAGATCCTGTCTTGTCACAACACAACTCCCTGCTATGTTTACTTGAAATCATGTGCCTTCAGCAATCTCCAGATTATTCAATGTCCATGAAATCCTTTTCAATTTTTAAAATATAGATTCTCAAGTTTTAACAAAAAAATGGAAACCCCGTAACACCTCTGGCCTTGGAGAAATGAAACGGCATTTTTGAATGTGTTTCATTACAATGTATAAAAAAACAGAAGTTGAAAACATTTTGAACATATTCTCACAATCATGCCCCTATTCGCTCTTTACTTGTAGTTAATACAATTTTGCTTTGTACCATCTTTACTCATATAACTCAAACAAAGTTAGATTCACAACAAAGCATCTGTAATAACATTTTTCCCCAAAATGTGGACAATCTTTAAGTGATATGGCTGCAACGGTAAACTCCATCAGAATATTCTGGCATTCTGGGTTGTAAATTTTCCCACAAAGGTTAGCCAAATCACCCAGTTGCAACCTATCAAACAGAGCCTCGCAGTTGCTCCAAGTGTTCCTTCCAAGTGTCACTGTAGACCAGCACATCACAAGATAAACTACAGAGTTAGGAACACTGGCTACCACTGGGTTCACTAGTCTCTGCGATGTATGGTATCACTTGGCACCATTGTGACAAAAGCTGATATTTCTTTAGCTTGAAGTGTTAAAGGAACTTGCCAGTATCCCTTTAACAAATCTATCTTTGTAAGAAACATGGCACTCCCCACTCTGTCAATATAGTCTTTCAAGCGAGGAATTGGGTAGGAGTCTGCCTTTGTTACTGCATTAACTTTTTTGCACTCTATGCAAAGTCAAGTTGAACCGTCAGGTTTTGACACTAATACTATTGGTGAGCTCCAGCTGCTTTGACTGGGTTCAATTAAGTGGTTTTCCAGCATGTATTGGATTTCTGCTTTTACCTGGGCCTGTTTTTCTGGACTTAAGTGATAAGGATGCTGTTTTATAGGAACGGATTCCCTGACATCCACATCATGTGTGGCTAAGGTTGTACATCCTGGCTTATCCCTATAGATTCCTCCGAATGCTGTGAGGCTGGGAGTAGCCTTGTTGGGTCTTCTCATTGTTCTGCATCTAAATATAAAAGCATACTGTCCAATCTCCCTAACAATTCAGTATTAGCTAACCGGATAGTAGGAGGTTCAATTTGAGAATTATCTAGGCCTCCTTCTGCCTCATCCTCACTATCCCTTTCCTCCTTCACTGTCCCTACTACATGACATACCTGTGTTTGCTTTTCCTCCTCCTGGCGATGATATTGTTTCAACATATTGATCTGACACAGTTGACTCTTTTTCCAGTGATCTGGGAAGTCAATCAAATAATTTACCTTACCAATTGCTTTAACCACTTTATACAGACCACTGAACTGTGCTTTCAATGATTCACCCTGTAAAGGTAATAATACTAACACCTCATCCTCTGGTTGAAATGTTTGGGAATTGGGATGCTTCATAGTTGTTTGGGAAGCTTTAAGGTGTTCCTGAGCCACATTGCAAGCTCTCGCGAGCTGCTCCCGGAACACGGATACATAATCCAGTGCAGAAGATTCATCCCTCTGTTCTAAAAACCTTTCTTCAATTAATTTTGGGGACCTCCAATCTCATGTCTGTAAACTAATTCAAAAGGACTGAAACCTGTAGACTCATTAGGTGAATCCCTAGTGGCAAATAAAAGAAAGTCTAGCCCTTTATCCTAATCATGGGGATATTTATGACATAAACATTTTAGACATTAAGTTGGAACCTTGATCCGACTGAATTTCAACCAGTAATCAATATCTAGTAAAGAATTGGGTTAACTTCTCTACCACTACCTTAGCAGTAATTATCCTCAAGGGACTGGCCTCTGGAAATTGAGTAGCCATATCCATGATGGGGAGTATATATTGGTGTCCCACTTTTGGTTCTCCAATAACTCGTATGGGAATTAGAGGTGCCGGTTTTATGGCAGGTTGTGGTTTTTCCACAATCTGGCACATATGGCATGTTTTACAAAACTGCACCACGTCCTTTGTAAGACCTGGCCAGTAATAATGTTGACTTATACGTGATTTGGCTTTCCGGATCCCCATATGTCCTGCTATAGGAATTTCATGCACTAACCTTAATAATTCCTGGCGATACTGAGGTGGTAGCACCATCTGTCGAACAGCCATCCATTCTTCATCCGTAGGTCTGTGAGGAGGTCTCCATTTCCTCATCAGAACCCCATCTTTAATATAATAGTCTTCTGGAACTCCTTTTGCCTCAGCTTCTGTTAGAGCTGATTGTGCCATTTTACTTAACTCTCGATCGGCTTGTTGAGCTATGATCAGAGAAGACTTATTAAACATTTCATTTGGATTATCTAAATCCCCAAGGAAAGTTTCAGATATTCGACTATCTGTTTGTGGTGCCAATTGTACCTTCGACAATGGAACTTGTTTAGCTATTGCTCGGGTTCCTACACACAAAGGAAAAATTCCTGTAACCTTTTCCTGTAATTGTTCTGTCTCTTTAACTTCACTTGGTTTCTCTGTGACTACGGGAGAAGCTAATACTTTTGCTCCGGCCAAATCATTCCCCAGGAGTAGGTCAATTCCATCCACCGGCAAACTATGGACAACTCCCACAGTTGCCATTCCAGACATTAGGTCACAGTTGAGATGCACTCGATACAAAGGTACGGGTATATACTCCCTGCCAATACCATTCATTAATGCTTTCGCATTCAGTACACTCTCTGGTGGAAGTGTTACACCTTTCCCCAGCAAAAGAGTTTGGGTTGTTTCTGTATTCCTAAGTATAACTATAGGTTTCCCTGCCTCACTTAAGGGATAAGAAATTACTTTTCCTTTTGACAAGAATTCCTTATAACTTTCAGTAATTGTATTCTTAACCCCTACAGTCACATTGGTTTTTATATTTGGTTTTACAGCTGCTGTCAAAGCTATAGCCTGATCTGCTGTACTATCAGCTGGAGCCCCTTTCTCTGCATTAACGTTGTGTACCCTAACAAGTCCCATGGGTTTACCTCGCAACTTGCAGCATTCTGCACAAAGATGTCCCACCTTGTGACAATTATAACACTTAGGCTTGTGGATCTTACTTCCATCCTCAGCACCTTCCTTTCTGGCCTGAGGAGGAGATCCTGGGGCATTCCCAGCTGTCCCTTCTTGTTCCTGGCTACTTGCCTTCCTCTCACTCTCCCACCGTCTCTCCTTCTCGGGTTTGTGGGGGTGATGGACAAAGGGTTTGGGCTTAAACACAAGCTCAAAATCATCAGCAATTTCCACTGCCTGTCTGACCCTCGAAACTTTCTGGTTCCCTAAATAAGTTCTCTCTACTGGAGGGAGGGAATTTTTAAATTCTTCCAGGAGAATTAGTTTGCTAAGGTTCTCATACGTGGCTTCCATCTTTAGTGCCCGTATCCAACAATCAAAATTAATTTGTTTTACCCTCTCAAATTCTATAGAAGTCTGCCCAGCCAATCTCTATAGGTTCTGAAATGCCTTTTGGTCAGCTTCAGGGACTAATTCATACACAGTGAGAATAGCTTTTTTTGCCATCTCAATCTGTCGAAGCCTCCTCAGAAAGCATGGCATAAACATCATGAGCTCTTCCCATCAACCTGCTTTGCATAAGCAGTGCCCAGCTTTCCTTTGGCCACTTCATTTGTTTGGCTATCTTTTCAAAAGAAATGAAAAATGCCTCAATGTCCCTTTCCTCAAACTTAGGGAGAGCTTGTATAAATATAAACAGCTCTCCCCACTGGATCCTGGACTGGAGACAGATCTTTCCTCCCCATAACTTTCCTTGGAGTCAAGAACACCCTTTTGTCTTAGTTCCATCTTTTTAAATTCGAATTCCCTTTCTTCTTTTTCACTTTCTCTTTAAAATTCAAGCTCAGGTTTTTCCAAGCCATCGCTGTTTCTTTTTCTTTTTCCTTGTCAAGTTTTCTTATTGCTATTTCTTTTTCTGTTTCCTGTTGAAGCTTAGGTTTTTCCATTTAGGAACATAGGAACAGGAGTAGGCCATTCAGCCCATCAAGCCTGCTCTGCCATTAAATATAATCATGGCTGATCATCCACTTCAATGCCTTTTTCCCACACTATCCTCATATCCCTTTATGTCATTTGTATTTAGATATCTGTCAATCTCTGCCTTAAACATACTCAATGACTGAGCTTCCACAGCCCTCTGGGGTAGAGAATTCCAAAGATTCACAACCCTCTGAGTAAAGAAATTTCTCCTCATCTCTGTCCTAAGTGGCTTCCCCCTTATTTTGAAATTGTGTCCCCTGGTTCTAGACTCCCCAACCAGGGGAAACATCTTAGCTGCATCTACCCTGTCTATCCCTTTAAGTATTTTGTAGGTTTCAATGAGATCATCTCTCATTCTTAGAAACTCTAGAGAATACAGGCCCAGTTTCCCCAATCTCTCTTCATAGGACAATCCCGCCATCCCGGGAACAAGTTTGGTGAACCTTCATTCAAAGAGGTTGATTAAATGGGGGGAAATAGAGTATGAGAGTAAACTTGCAAGGAACATAAAAACTGACTGTAAAAGCTTCTATAAATATGTGAAGTGAAAAAGATTAGTGAAGACAAATGTAGGTCCCTTACAGTCAGAAATGGGGGAATTTATAATGGGAAACAAAGAAATGGCAGAACAAATAAACACATACTTTGGTTCTGTCTTCACAAAGGAGGACACAAATAACCTCCCAGAAATGTTGGGGAACACAGTGTCTAATGAGAGGGAGGAGCTGAAGGAAATCAGTATTAGTTGAAAAATAGTGCGAGGGAAATTAATGGGGTTAAAGGCTGACAAATCCCCAGGGCCTGATAATCTACATCCCAGAGTACTAAAGGAAGTGGCCCTGGAAATAGTGGATGCATTGGTGGTCATCTTCCAAGATTCTATAGACTCTGGAACAGTTCCTACAGATTGGAGGGTGGCAAATGTAACCCCACTATTTAAAAAGGGAGGGAGAGAAAAAACAGGGAACTACAGACCAGTTAGCCTGACATCAGTAGTGGGGAAAATGCTAGAGTCTATTATAAAGGATGTGATAGCAGAACACCTGGAAAGCATAAATAGGATTGGACAAAGTCAGCGTGGGTTTACGAAAGGGAATTCATGCTTAACAAATCTACTGGAGTTTTTTGAGGATGTAACTAGTAGAATAGATAAGGGAGAACCAGTGGATGTGGTGTATTTGGATTTTCAGAAGGCTTTTGATAAGGTCCCACATAAGAGGTTAGTGTGCAAAATTAAAGCACATGGGATTGGGGGTAATATACTGGCATGGATTGAGAATGGTTGACAGATACGAAACAGAGAACAGGGATAAACAGTTCTTTTTCCGGGTAGCAGGCAGTGAATAGTGGGGTACCGCAGGGATCAGTGCTTGGGCCTCAGCTATTCACAAATATATTAATGCTTGTGTGAAGGAACTAAATGTAACATTTCCAAGTTTGCAGACGACACAAAACTGGGGGGCAAAGTGAGCTGTGAGGAGGATGCAAAGAAGCTCCAATGTGATTTGGACAAGTTGGGTGAGTGGGCAAATACATGGCAGATGCAGTAAAATGTGGATAAATGTGATGTTATCCACTTTGGTTGTCAAAACAGAAAGGCAGATTATCTGAATGGTGATAGATTGGGAAAGGGGGAGGTGCAACGAGACCTGGGTGTCCTTGTACACCAGTCACTGAAAGCAAGCATTCAGGTGCAGCAAGCAATTAGGAAGGCGAATGGTATGTTGGCCTTCATTGCAAGAGGATTTGCGTACAGGAGCAAGGATGTCTTACTGCAGTTATACAGGACTTTGGTGAGACCTCATCTGGAGTATTGTGTGCAGTTTTGGTCTCCTTATCTGAGGAAGGATGTTCTTGCCATGGAGGGAGTGCAAAGAAGATTTACTAGGCTGATTCCTGGTATGGCAGAATTGACGTATGAGGAGAGATTTGGTTGACCAGGCCTATATTCACTAGAGTTTAGAAGAATGAGAGGGGATCTGATAGAAACCTATAAAATTCTAACAGGACTAGACAGGCTGGATGCAGGGAGGATGTTCCCGATGGCTGGGGAGTCCAGAACCAGGGGTCACAGTCTCAGGATACGGGGTATGCCATTTAGAACCGAGATGGGGAGAAATGTCTTCACTCAGAGGGTGGTGAACCTGTGGAATTCTCTACCGCAGAAGGCAGTGGAGGCCAAGTCATTAAATATATTCAAGAAGGAGATAGATATATTTCTTAATGCCAAAGGAATCATGGGATATGGGGAGAAAGTGGGAACAGGGGACTGAATTAGATGATCAGTCATGATCTTTTTGAATGGCGGAGCAGGCCTGAAGGGCCAAATGGCCTACTCCTGTTCCTATTTTCTATATTTCGTTGCATTCCCTCTCTGGAAATAACATCCTTCCTAAGGTAAGGGGACCAAAACTGCACACAGTACTCCAGGTGCGGTCTAACCAAGGTTCTATACAATTGAAGCAAGATTTCACTACTCCTGTACTCAAATCCTCGCGGTAAAGGCTAATATACCATTAGCCTTAATTGCTTGCTGAACCTGCATGTTAGCTTTCAGTGACTTATTGACAAGGACACCCAGGTCCCTTTGTACATCTACACTATCTAATCTCTTACCATTTAAGAAATACTCTGCACATCAGTTCCTCCTACCAAAATGGATAACCTCACATTTTTCCACATTATATTCCATTTGCCACGTTCTTGCCCACTCACTAAATCTGAACAAATCCCCTTGAAGCCACTTTGCATCTTCCTCACAACACACATTCCCACCTAGTTTTGTGTCATCTGCGAACTTGGAAATATTACATTTGGTCCCCACATCCAAATCATTGATATATTGTGAACGGCTGGGGCCCAAGCACTGATCCTGTGGTACCCCACTATACACAGCCTGTCAACGCGAGAATGTCCCATTTATTTCTGCTCTCTGCCTGTTAACCAATCCTTAATCCATGTCAGTATATTATCTCCTGTCCCATATGCTTTAATTTTGCTAACGAACCTCCTTTGGTGGACTTTATCAAAAGCCTTCTGAAAATCCAGGTATACCACATCCACCAACTCCCCTTTATCAATTATTTTTAGTAACATCCTCATAAAACTCCAACAGGTTCGTCAAACATGATTTCCCATTCATAAATCCATGTTGACTATGCCCAACCAGATCATTACTATCCAAGTGTCCATTTATCACATCCTTTAGCATAGATTCTAACATTTTCCCTACAACTGATGTAGGCTAACAGGTCTGTATTTCCCCATTTTCTCTCCCACCCATCTTAAATAGTGGGGTAACATTTGCGACCTTCCAATCTGCAGGAACCATTCCAGAATCTATAGAATTTTGGAAGATGATCACCAATGCATCCATTATCTCCATAGCTACCTCTTTCAACACTCTGGGATGTAGAATATCAGGTCCTGGGGACTTATCAACCTTCAGCCCCATTAATTTCTCCAATACAACCTTCTTACTAACACTAATTTCCTTCAATTCCTTTGATCTCTAATTCTGGGAGATTTCTTGTATCTTTCTCAGTGAAGACAGACGCAAAGTAATCATTTAGCTTCTCTGCCATTTCCCTATTTCCCATTATAAATTCTCCTGACTCTGCCTGAAAAGGACCCACATTTATCTTAGCCAAACATTTCCTTTTGACAGGCCTATAGAAGCTTTTACAGTCTGTTTTTATGCTTTTTCCTAGTTTACATTCATATTCTATGCTGCCTTTCTTTATCAGTTTCCTGGTCCTCCTTTGCTAAATTCTAAAATCCTCCCAATACTCAGGTTTACTACTATTTCTGGCAACTGTATAGCCCTTTTCTTTTAATCTTATACAATCCTTAACTTCCTTTGTTAGCCACGGTTGACTGCCTTTTCTTTTGGAGTTTTGTTGCCTCGAGGGATTGTATAGTTGCTGTAAACTATGTAATAATTCTTTAGAGACTATCCATTGTCTATGCACTGTCATACCTTTTAATGTATTTTCCCAATCCACCTCAGAAAATTTATATCTTCATACCTTCATAATTTCCTTTGTTCAAATGTAACACCCTGGCTTCAGATTGAACTACCTCACTTTCAAACATAATATAAAATTCTATCATATTATGGTCACTGATCCCTAAAGGTTCTTTTACAACAAGATTATTAATTAGCCTTTTCTCCTTATATAATTCTAGATCTAAAATAGCCTGTTCTCTCATTGGTTCTTCAACATACTGCTCTAGAGAACCATGCCCAACACACTCCAGAAACTCGTCCTCCACAGCATTAGTGTTCATTAGGTTTACCCAGTCTATATGCAGATTGAAGTCACCCATGATTACTGTATTACCCATGCTATATGCTTCTCTAATCTCCTGATTAACACCATGCCCCACACTACCACTACTGTTTGGTGACCTATAAACAGCTCCTACCAATGTTTGCTGCCCCTTGCTGTTTCTTAGCTCCACCCAAACAGATTCCACATTTTGTTCTTCCAATCTGAGATCCTCCCTTACTAATGTATTGATTCCATCCCTCATTATCAGTGCAACACCATCTCCTTTTCCTTTTATCCTGTCCTTCCTAAATATTGAATATTCTTGAATATTCAGTTCCCAGTCTTGGTTGCCCGGTAACCACGTTTCTGTTATGGCAATTAGATCATACCCATTTACCTCTATTTGGGCCTTTAAATCATCTACCTTGTTGCGAATGCTGTGTGCATTCAGGTAGAGTGCCCTTAACCTTGTCTTCTTGACATTATTCTGCATTCTAAGCCTGGTTGATGCTCGCCTTAGTTTCACCTGCCTTCTAATGTCATTTTCTACTTTTCTACCTCCTGTTACCAGCTTTACTTCCTTCCAATTTGAGCTATCCCTCAGGTTCCCATCTCCCTGACAAGCTAGTTTAAACCGTTCCCAACAGCACGAACAGCATCTCCCAGTGAGGATATTAGTTCCGGTCCTGTTAAGGTGTAGCCCATCCATCTTGTACAGATCCCACCTGCCCCAGAACCGGTCCCATTGCCTCAGGAATCTGGCAGCATAAGTGGAGAGAGAAGCAGAGTTAATGTTTCAGGTCAGATGCTGCCGGACCTGCTGAGTATTTCCAGCAATTTCTTGTTTGTGTTTCAGATTTCCAGCATCTGCAGTATTTTGATTTTATTGCCCCAGAAATCTGAGCCCTCCCTCCTACACCAATTCTCCAGTCACGTGTTCAATCAATCAATTCTCCTATTCCTATGCTCACTAGCACGTGGCACTGGGAGTAATCCTGAGATTACTGCTCTGGAGGTCCTGCTTTTTATGGCTGCACTCCCCTGAGGAACCATTGCCCTCACCAGTATTCAAAATGGAAAACTGATTAGCAAACAAGATAGACTCAGAGGACTCCTGCACTGCCTGCCTGCTTCTCTTAGACTGCCTGGCAGTCAGCCATTCCCTTTCTGCCTGCATGCTCCTAACCTGCGGTATATCTACCTCCTTAAACGTGCTTTCCTTGTAGTCCTCTGCCTTGTGGATGTACAACAGTGACTCCAGCCACCGCTCAAGTTCCGAAACCTGGAGCTCAAGCTTCTGCAGCCACTGACACTTCCTGCAGATGAGTTCATCTCTGACACGTGGTGCATCCATGACTTCCCACATACAGCAGGACGTACATTCCACTTGGCTGAGCTGACCTGCCATACTGTAACTTTAAAAACTTTTTATTGCAAAGAGAAGGAGAATAACTTACCAGTTACTCACCAATCAGCTTCTTCCCCTGTACCGAAGAGAAAGGCAACTATTGGAGGGTGAATAAAGGTAGAAAAAGAAAAACAAAGGAGCCCCTCTCTCACTGAATTCTGTCATACACATCTCCCACTTTACACTTCTTGCACTCAAAATAGCTCGCAGTGAAGACAAATTTATTTTCCTAATTAATTTATAGTTCCCCTCCTTACTGATCTCCCTCAATTACCAAACTCCCTTCTTCACACTCTGTGCCCTCCAGCAACACTCAGTACAGACAAGCAGCACTGAGAGCCCCTTGAATTTATGCTCTCTGTAAATAATGCTGTGTAAGCTTTGCTAGGGCTCAGAAACTAGTTTAAGTCAGCTACCCAATTAACTAGCTCCAGCTACTCTCAGAGAGCATGTATATCCCTGTTTAAAACTGTAAGAAACCTAACATTCCTCTTAACTTAAACAGTAATATCAATTGCTAAATGTAAACAAAACAAAAACTAGACTTCAGAGAGATTAACCCTTAAAATCCACTCACTTACTAAACTCCCTTCTTCACACTTTGTGCCCTCCAGCAACACTCAGTGTTCTTGTTCCTGCTCAAGTTGTTTTATTTGTAACTGAATTTTAGCTAATTCAACTGCACTACTCTCTGATTTACTGTATTCTTCCAATTTCAGATGTTGGGTTATTCCTTCAATTATCTCTGCTTTCTTAGCTCCTGATTTCAATTCTATCCTCAATTGTGCTGCCAAATCCTTTAGTTTAATCTTGGTTAAATTTTTCAAATCAGTGAGGGATGCATCCTCCCTCCCCAGAAAATTTTCAGCAACTGCTACAGACATTCATCTGGTGTAGACTTTACTTTATTACACAAGAAACCTGGCTCTTTTATTTTCCTTTGTCAATTACTGTTACCCCACTGACAAGTGAACGTTGTTGACGTTGGGTTTAATCCCGACAAGAGCCCCCAATTAATATGTTACGATGGAGGCAGGAGGAGTGCATTGTTAATTCAGTCCCACTTCTCCACAGGTCACAACATATCAATACATTTTCTCACTTACCAAAACAGCCAATTAGATATTCTATTTGGCCCCAGAATAAAACACACCAACCAGATTTCTTTAATAAATAATAAAATTATCTGTTTATTATAAACCAAGTCTTAACCAATATTAAAGTAAATATATACGTGAATTGAAATATTAAAGCCCCTTATTTATATCCAAGCCCTCACATACACTCATACACAACTGGATAACTGGGGAAAATAGGATTTTTGTTTACAGCTGTTACAAAGAAATAGAAGGAATATAAAAAATTAGACTGCAGAGAAGATATGGAAGTCCTTTGTTTTGGCGAGGTGTCCCAAAGTTGAATAGGTGGCTGCCACTAGGAATCTTTCTAGGCAATGTGATGAACAGTCTGTTTGGGCAGGCATTCAAAGAAATTCAGCTACAGAAGGTTTCAGATAGGCCTTACATCAGGTGTGCAGCAACAACGGTTTCAATTCTCACACATTCAATGCAAGGTTCTCTTAAAGATGCAAGGTTTTCTGCAAATATTCAGGATTTCTTCAAATTACAGGAGGCAACAGTACAACTTCATACATGCTTTTGCTTTTCAAGAGCAGGGATTCTTCAAAGAGTGGTAACAGTCACAGAGAACAGTGGTCTGGATTGTCTTCTGGTCTCCTGGCAGGTCAGTATGCAAATCTCCAACTGCCTCTTTTAGTCCAAAAAGCCAGCTAGCTGATAACAGTTCAAAATGAAACCAGCTTTTTCCAGGCAAATCCTATGATAATCGTAAAACCTGTCTTGTCACAACACAACCCCTGCTATGTTTACTTGAAATCATGTGCCTTCCAGTAAAAACTTGTTTACTGGTCAACCTTCTGTTGACCTTCCTTTAAAAAAAACACGCACAAAGTTCAGCAATCTCCAGATGATTCAATGTCCATGAAATCCTTTTCAGTTTTTAAAATATAGATTCTCAGTTTTTAGCAAAAAATGGAAACCCCATAACAATACCTGTATATTACCCTCAATCCCATGTGCTCTAATTTTGCTTACTAACCTCCTGTGTGGGGCCTTCTGAAAATCCAAATACACCACTTCCACTGGTTCCCCCTTATCTATTATTTTTATTTATTTTTTTTATTTAGAGATACAGCACTGAAACAGGCCCTTCGGCCCACCAAGTCTGTGCCGACCATCAACCACCCATTTATACTAATCCTACATTAATCCCATATTCCCTACCACATCCCCACCATTCTCCTACCACCTACCTACACTAGGGGCAATTTACAATGGCCAATTTACCTATCAACCTGCACATCTTTGGCTGTGGGAGGAAACCAGAGCACCCGGAGGAAACCCACACAGTCACAGGGAGAACTTGCAAACTCCGCACAGGCAGGACCCAGAACCGAACCCGGGTTGCTGGAGCTGTGAGGCTGCGGTGCTAACCACTGCGCCACTGTGCCGTCCCTAGTTACATCCTCAAAAAACTCTGACAGGTTTGTCAAACATGATCTCCCCATTCATAAATACATGTTGACTCTGCTCAATCCGACCATTATTTGCGAAGTGTCCAGTTTATCACATTCTTTATAATAGATTCTAGCATTTTCCCTACTACTGATGGCTAATAGGTCTGTAGTTTCCCATTTTCTCACTCTCTCCTTTCTTAAATAGTGGGGTTACATTGCTACCTTTCAATCTTCAGGAGCCACTCCAGAATCTATAGAATTTAGGAAGATGACCACCAACACATCCACTATCTCTACAGCCACCTCTTTTAACACTCTGGGATGTAGATCATCAGGTCCAGGGGATTTATCAGCTTTCAGTTCCATTAATTTCTCCAGTACTACTTTTTTACTAATACTAATTTCTTTCAGTTCTTCATTCTCACTGGCCCCTTGGTTCTCTAGTATTCCTGTGAGGATTTTTGTATCTTCCTCCATGGAGACAGACACAAAGTATTTGTTTAGTTTCTCTGCCATTTCCTTATTCCCCATTATAAATTCTCCTGTCTCTGCCTGTAGTGAGCTCACATCTGTCTTTGCTAATTTTTTCCTTTTTACATACCTATAGAAGAATTTACAGTTCGTTTTTATGTTTCATGCTAGTTTACTTTCATTTTCTATTTTCTTCTTTTATCAGTTTCTTGGTCCTCCTTTGTTGAATTCTAAACTGCTCCCAATCCTCAGGCTAACTACTTTTTTGGCAACTTTATAAGCCTCTTCCTTTGATCTAATAAAATCTTTAACTTCTCTTATTAGCCATGGTTGGATCACCTTTCCTGCTGGATTTTTATGCCTCAAAGGAATGTAAATTTGTTATAAACCATGTATTAATCCTTTAAATGCTAGCCATTGCCAATCTACCATCATACCTGTTAATGTAGTTTTGCAATCTACCAGAGCCAATTTGCCCCTCATACCTTCATAGTTTCCTTTGTTTAGATTTAAGACCCTAGTTTTGGATTGAACTACATCACTTTCAAACCTCATTGTACAATTCTATCATATTTACGGTCACTCTTCTCTAGATGCTCCTTTACAATGAGATTATTAATGAGCCCTTTCTCATTACACAATAGTATATCTAAAATAGCCCATTCTCTAGTTGGTTCCTCAACATACTGTTCGAGAAAACCATCTCATTTTAAAAAAAAATTTGTTAGTGGGATGTGGGCGTTGCTGGCAAGGCCAGCATTTATTGCCCATCCCTAATTGCCCTTGAACTCAGTGGCTTGTTAGGCCATTTCAGAGGGCAGTTAAGAGTCAACCACATTGCTGTGGGTCTGGAGTCATATGTAGGCCAGACCAGGTAAGGACAGCAGATTTCCTTCTCTAAAGGACATTAGTGAACCAGCTGGGTTTTAACAACAATCGACAATGGTTTAATGGTCACCATTAGACTAGCTTTTTAATTCCAGATTTATTAGTTGAATTCAAATTTCACCATCTGCCGTGGTGGGATTTGAACCCATGTCCCCATAGCATTAGCCTGGGCTCTGGATTACTAGTTTAGTGACATTACTACTACGCCATCGCCTCCCCTATACATTCGTCCTCCATGGCATTAGTGCTAATTAGGTTTATCCAGTCTATATGTAGATTGAACTCCCCCATGATTACTGTATTACCCTTGTTACATGCACCTTTAATTTACTGATTTATACCATGCCCCACATTATCATAGAATAATAGAAACTATAGAAAAATTACAGCACAGAAGGCCAATCAGCCCATCATGCCAGCGCTGGCCAAAATATCTAGCCGCCCAATCTAATCCCACCTCCTAGAACCTGGTCCATAGCCTTGCAGGTTACAGCACTGTGTACCCGCCTCTCTTCAGCTGGTCTGTCCCAGACAGCGTGTACAGCCTGTGCGCACACGTGAAAATCTCAACCCCCAACCCCTCCCTCCATTAATGAGCTCTTAATGAGTTCCTCAACCTCCTCAATTGGTTTTAATCAGGGATTATGCAGAATCATGACCCTGCCCTTTCTCCCACCCAGCCCCCCTCCCCCGCTGGTGGACATGGCCAACACTGGGAACGGTGCCAGGAAACTGGCAAGCTGGCCATCACCAGTATTTCCGGGTCCATCCATCTCCAATCCCGCCCCCAATGTGGCCCAAAAATTGGGCCCAGGACTGAGACAAGGGGAGAGAGAGAGAGAGAGTTGCTCAAACACTGCCACCTGGTGTGCATTAATGGGAAAGTCAGCTGTATATTTCTGAAAGGTGCAACGATAGGAGACTGGACACAGGATTTGAATATTGGTGTGATGTCCAGGGGTTACTTTTGTCCAAGGAATGCAGCTGGTTCCTCCCCCTCTGCCCCCAGTGTAAAGGGCAGTTGCGGGGGGGGGGGGGGGAAGGGGAAGGGGGTGAGCTAGCTATCCTTGGTATCAGCTCACTCAGGAGAAGGGGGTGAGATAAAAACTTTGAGGTAGCAATGGGAAAGCACCTCAGCTTCTCTTGCCCAGTGAATGGTTCAAGCTTGTCATGTGCAGGACGTGATCCAGATACAATGAACAAACCATCAACCAAGTCCCCAAATTGCTTCCATGCATCTTACTTGGTCTCCAAGCTTACACTGGCTTCCATCGCAGCTCTGTTAGCTGGAATCGTGAGTATAGAGGCTCCCTGCCACTCAGGACAGGTGCAGAGTAGAGGCAAATCTGCAATCTTTCTTGCAAAGTTAACACATGTCATATATATCATACTAAAAATGATATAATTGCAATTAAACAGGTAATGGACAGATTACCCTATGCCGGTCTCTGGAAGGTTGCTTTCAAGCTCTGTCACAATGGCCCAAGTACAACTGTCTATCAGCCAAAAACCAACCCCCCTCCCCACCCCCCCCCCCATTCCTCTGATGTGTGAGACATCCTGGCCGAGAGCTCACAGCGTTGGAACTGAGATCAGGATCTCAGCACACTGTGCTGGGTCTCTGATTGAGGCAGACATTTCCTTGGCTGCCATAATGTTTCTTCAAAGCCTCAAATCGCTGAAATGCATTAATTCACTGAAAGGAAAATCAGTGGAGGGAACAGTATTGGGAGTGTGGCAAAAGTAAATGATGTCCTGTTTCAGAACTAGGACGAGGCCCAACAATTCAGATCCATATTTCATAAAACACTGACACTGCTGCCTGGTGGTTCACAATAGACCCTTTGGGATATTTCTGAGAATTGTGATTAGCCACTATATAAATGCAAGACTTTCTTTCAATGACACAAAGTAATTCAGTTGAACCCAAAGCTTGGGAATATGATCTCACCTTTCTCCTGAATCAGCCATAGCTCACCCTGATTTCCATTCCTATTGGATTGGATCTCCTTCCCTTTGGTAGCGGAGTTCTACTCTCCTTTTTCCTTTCCAGTGCCTCTTCATAATGCATCTCAGATGGTCTTTGTACAAAGTGAAGCCTTTTCCACCTCTTTCTAGGATTTTAAATTATGTTTGCAGGTGATGAAAGCTGATTACTTGTAAAACTAGTTGGCCCGTCTGTAACTCTTCATCTGGTTAGGCTCCAGCTGGAGAGTCTCAGGTGTTAGTCAAGTCAGACTTGATTTTGTGGGGTGAACAACACACACTAGAATTTTATGTATTTTCTGTTTTGAGACACAAGAAAACCAGATTAATCATCAGGAGACACCAGGAGTTAAGATCGAAAGGGTCTGGGTCCTTGGTATACAAGGCATCAGGTGTCGGAAAGATTGGAATGAAGTTATATAATTAGTCACTAGAGTGATAGTGCAAGTAAACACACAGCAAGTAAACACACAGTTCAAGAATAATTTAAATCCATTTTACAATAACTTATATTTATATATCATCTTCAATGTAGTAAAATATCCCAAAGCTTTCACAGGAGCATTATCAGACAAAAATTAATACCAAGCCAAAGAAGGAGACATTAGGAAAGGAGATCTCACAGAAGTAAATTTAAAGGAGAGAAAGAGGGACAGAGGTTTAGGGAGGGAATTCCAGAGTTGAGGATGTAGACAGCTGAAGGCACGGCCACCAATGGTCAGGAAAAGGGGGTGAGGGATGGACAAGAGGTGAAAGTTGCAGGAAATCAGGGTTCCCAGAGAGTTGTAGGGCTGATAGAAGTTACAAAGATAATGTTTCATGCAAATCGAGTGCTCTTCCAATACGATATCAACCTAGATTTAATGTCTATTGCTGTACACTGCTGCTCAGTCTATTATACAACCTCTAATATAATACAAAAGCAAGGAACTTATGATGAACATTTATAAAACACAGCTTCAGCCTCTATTGTGTCCAATTCTGGGCACCGCACTTTAGGAAGCATGTGAAGGCGTTGGAGAGGGTGCAGAAAAGATTTACAAGAATGGTTCCAGGGATGAGAGATTTCAGTTATGTGGACAGATTGGAGAAGCTGGGGCTGTTCTCCTTAGAGAAGAGAAGATTAAGAGGAGATTTGGTAGAGATGTTCAAAATCGCTGAAAATAGAAACATATTGTCGCAGCTGTTCGTCTTGTACTCATCAGGACAGTCCTCAAGAATAACCAATGTGAGGGAAAACAACAGCTTATACTGCATGAGAAGAGTGCTGATTGGTTGGCAAATGAACTCTGCGAATGCACCAGTTTACGTGACTGACTGTTAATTGCCAAGCTTTGTTTAGAATTTACACCAGGCAGCTCACCATGTAAGGTTGATGCTGAAATAGAGAGAATCAAAGACATCCTGCTTAACAATAGCTACCCAGATCAGATCATTTCTCGCTGTATATTGCGCAAACTTATGAATGGGCCTAAGGCTGTCTTTTTCAGCCCTGAAAAGTGCCCAGTCTACCTCAAGTTACCCTGGAAGGGTAATGTATCCCAAAAATTTGAGCAACAGGTGCAGCTAGCTGTTTCACGCTGCTACTATGCAGTAGCAACACATGTGGTGTTCGCCACTAACAGGATGCTGCTGTCAAGCCAGAAAGACGTCCTGCCAATCACACAAATGAGTAATGTGATATATGAATTTCAATGCCAGTGCGATGTCCGTCCCAAAGACTGGCTGATTGTATCAAACAACATGTCCCTTCCACTGTTCGCAATGGGCAAGGTACAGACCGTAACCCAACCAGTCCGTGCTGGCAAAACTCAAAACACAGTGTCCAACATTAGATGTGATTCCGTGATTGGACAACACTTGCTAATTAATCCAAAGTGTGCTAAGAATTACACTGACAACCAATTTACGACTGTCAGTAGGGCTCGCAGTGTGACACATTTGCGCGTACTGGAAGCTACATATATTAGTACACAGGGCCCTGTTCTTTGCAGACAGAAAGAATATGTACAAACATTCAGCTGAACAAAATAAGTGACAGCCATTCGCTGGTTCATTCTCAGGGTAATGCCTTGACCAATCAGAGTCAAGCTGCCTGGTTTACATTTTTAAACAAAGCTTGGCAGTTAATTGTCAATCACTATAAACTGGTGCATTCTCCATGGCAACGCTTCTACCACTCAGCGTTCACTCGCCAACCACTCAGCACTCTCTTCTCATGCAGTATAAGTTGTTCTTTTCCATTACATTGGTATTCTTTTGTTTGTCCTGATGAGTGCAAGACAAAAAGTTTTGATAACATGTCTCTATTTTCAATAATATTCAAGTTCTGTACTACCAAATGACTATTTGTTCAAAATCATGAAGGGTCTGGACAGAGTAGATAGGGAGAAACTGTTCCCATTGGCGGAAGAGTCTAGAAGCAGAAAACACCATCGTACGATGAGTGGCAAAAGAACAAAACGTGACATGAGGGAAAACTTTTTTACGCAACAAGTAGTTAGGATCTGGAATGTACTGGCTGAGAGTGGGGTGGAGGTAGATTCAGTGAGTGGTTTGGATCCGGAATATACTGCCTGAGAGTGGGGTGGGGGCAGAATCATAGATTCGCAGAATTTTTACAGCAGGAGGCCATTTGGCCCATCATATCTGCGCTGACTCTCTGAAGGAGCAATTTACTTAGTGCCACTCCCCCACCTATTCCCTGTATCCCTGCAGTCTTCCTTTTCAGATAACAATCCAATTCTCTCTTGACTGTCTTGATTCAATGATTCAATTGTGACTTTTATAAGGCAATTGGATAATTACCAGAAGAGGAAAATTTTGCAGGGCTACGGGGAAAAGGCGGAGGCATGGGACTAATTGAGTCATACGAACATACGAATTAGGAGCAGGAGTAGGCCACTTCGAGCCTGCTCCGCCATTCAATAAGTTCATGGCTGAACAGATTACTCCACATTCCCGCCAAACCCTGATAACCTTCCACCCCCGTGCTTATCAAGAATCTATCTACCTCTGCCTTAAAAATATTCAAAGACTCTGGTTCCACCACCTTTTGAGGAAGAGAATTCCAAAGACTCACGAACCTCTAAGAGAAAAAAATTCTCCTCATCTCTGTCTTAAATGGGCGACCCATTAATTTTAAACAGTGACCCCCTTACCTTCCAGGAGCAGAGAGGAGAGGAGCGGACCTGAGCGGAGAGCAGTCGGACCTGAGCAGAGAGCAGTCAGACCTGAACGGAGAGCAGTCGGTCCTGAGCGGAGAGCAGTTGGACCTGAGCGGAGAGCAGTCGGACCTGAGCGGAGAGCAGTTGGACCTGAGCGGAGAGCAGTCGGACCTGAGCGGAGAGCAGTCCAGGTGCGCCAGAGTTTGAAAAAAAAAAATCAACAGTGACATCACAGGAAAGCTGCAAGGTGATTGGTTGGTGAGTAACAGCTGTTAGTGCCTGGAAATAGCTTTAAAAAAATCAGGTGAAAGTTCTTTTTTTTAAACCTACCTTATAAGTGATAAGGTCAGTAGTGCTAAAGTGTGTACTTTTTAAAAATTGGTGTAATTTATTAAGGACTTTAGACTGTAGTGGGTAGTGTTTGGAGTAGAACAAGGCCCCTAGTGTCATTAGTATTTTTTAAATAGAGTAACTAATTAATCTAAGGAGAGCTCAGCCCCGTGATATGCTCCTCCTGCGCTATGTGGGAAATCAGGGACACTTCCAGTGGCCCTGATGACCATGTGTGCAGGAAGTGTATCCATCTGCAGCTACTGACTACCCGCATTACAGAGCTGGAGCTGTGGGTGGATTCACTGTGGAGCATCCACAATGCTGAGGACGTCGTGGATAGCATGTTTAGTGAGGTGGTCACACCGCAGGTAATGGCTGCACAGACAGAAAAGAGATGGGTGACCACCAGACGGAGCAGTAGGCGCAGGCAGGTAGTACAGGAGTCCCCTGTGGCCATCCCCCTCTCAAACAGATATACCGCATTGGATACTGTTGAGGGGAGATGGCCTCCCAGGGGAAAGCAGCAACAGCCAAGTTCGTGGCACCACGGATGGCTCTGCTGCACAGCAGGGAGGGAGAAAGACTGGGACAGCCATACTGATAGGAGATTCAATTGTAAGGGGAACAGACAGGCATTTCTGTGGCCACAAACGAGACTCCAGGATGGTATGTTGCTTCCCGGGTGCTAGGATCAAGGATGTCTCTGAGCAGCTGCAGGACATTCTGAAGGGGGAGGGTGAACAGCCAGTGGTCGTGGTACATGTCAATACCAATGACATAGGTAGAAAAAGAGGAGGTCCTGCAAGATGAATTTAAGGAGTTAGGAGCTAAATTAAAAAGCAGGACCTCAAAGGTAGTAATCTCAGGATTACTTCCTGTGCCACGTGTTAGTGAGTAAAGGAACAGGAGAATAGACCAGATGAATGCGTGGCTGGAGAAATGTTGCAGGAGGGAGGGATTTAGTTAGATTCCTGGGACATCAGGACCAATTCTGGGGAAGGTGGGACCTGTACAAGCGGGACGGGTTACACCCAGGCAGGACCAGAACCGATATCCTCGCAGGGGCGTTTGCTGGTGCTGCTGTGGAGGATTTAAACTAGAATGCCAGGGGGATGGGAACCTGAGCGGGGAGAATGAGGAGGAAACAAGGATAGAAATGAAAGACAGGAAACAAAAAGACAAAAGTGGAAGGCATAGAGTATTCACAATAAGGTAGGCGAATTAACCGCACAAATAGATGTAAATGGATACAATATCGTGGCGATTATGGAGACATGGCTGCAGGGTGACCAAGGATGGGAACTGAACATCCAAAGGTATTCAATATTTAGGAAGGCCAGGCAAAAAGGGAAAGGAGGTGGAGTAGCATTGTTAGTAAAAGAGGAAATCAATACAATAGTGAGGAAGGATATTAGCTCAGAGAATCCTGATGTGGAATCTGTATGGGTGGCGCTAAGAAACAACAAGGGGCAGAAAACTGGTGGAGGAGGTGTATATAGACCCCCAAACAGCAGTGGTGATGTAGAGGATGGCATTAAACAGGAAATTAGAGACCCATGCAATAAGGGTGCAACTGTAATTATGGGTGATTTTAATCTACATATAGATTGGACAAACCAAACTAGCAATAATACTGTAGAGAAGGAATTCCTGGAGTGCGTACATGATGGTTTTTTGGACCAATACGTTGAGGAACCAACTATAGAACAGGCCGTCCTAGACTGGGTATTGTGTAATGAGAAAGGATTAGTTAACAATCTTGTTGTGCGGGGTCCCTTGGGGAAGAGCAACCATAACATGATAGAATTCTTCATTAAGATGGAGAGTGAGAGAGTTGATTCTGAGACTATAGTCCTGAATCTAAATAAAGGAAACTATGAAGGTATGAGGCACGAGTTAGCTATGATAGATTAGGGAACGTTACTTAAAGGGTTGACAGTGGATAGGCAATGGCTAGCATTTAACGAGCGCATGGATGAATTACAACAATTGTTCATTCCTGTCTGGTGCAAAAATAAAACAGGAAGGGTGCCTCAACCGTGGCTTACAAAAGAAATTAGGGATAATATTAGATTCAAGGAGGAGAAATATAAAATGGCCAGAATAAGCAGCAAACCTGAGGATTGGGAGGAGTTTGGAATTCAGCAAAGGAGGACAAAGGGATTGGTTAAGAAGGGGAAAATAGATTATGAGAGTAAGCTTGCAGAGAACATAAAAACTGACTGTAAAAGCTTCTATAGGTATGTGAAGAGAAAAAAAAAGTGAAGACAAATGTAGGTCCCTTCCAGTCAGAAACGGGGGAATTTATAATGGGGAACAAAGAAATGCCAGACCAATTAAATACATACTTTGGTTCTATCTTCACAAAGGAGGACATAAATTACCTCCCAGAAATGTTGGGGAACACAGGGTCTAGTGAGAAGGAGGAACTGTATGAAATCAGTATTATTAGGGAAATGGTGTTAAGGAAATTGATGGGATTGAAGGCCGATAAATCCCCAGGGCCTGATAATCTACATCCCAGAGTACTTAAGGAAGTGACCCTAGAAATAGTGGATGCATTGGTGGTCATTTTTCAAAATTATATGGACTCTGGAACAGTTCCAACAGATTGGAGGGTAGCTAATGTAACCCCACTATTTAAAAAAGGAGGTAGAGAGAAAACAGGTAATTATAGACCGGTTAGCCTGACATCAGTAGTGGGGAAAATGCTCGAGTCCATTATAAAAGATGTAATAGCAGAGCACTTGGAAAACAGTGACAGGATCGGACAAAGTCAACATGGATTTACGAAAGGGAAATCATGCTTGACAAATCTACTGGAATTTTTTGAGGATGTAACAAGTAGAATAGATAAGGGAGAACCAGTGAATGTGGTGTTTTTGGACTTTCAGAAGGCTTTCGATAAGGTCCCACATAAGAGATGAGCGTGCAAAATTAAAGCACATAGGATTGGGGGTAAGGTACTGACATGGATGGAGACCTGGTTGGCAAACAGGAAACAAAGAGTAGGAATAAATGGTCTTTTTCCGAGTGGTAAGCAGTGACTAGTGGGGTACCGCAGGGATATGGGGAGAAAGCAGGAAAAGGTTACTGAGTTTGGATGATCAGCCATGATTGTATTGAATGGCAGAGCAGGCTCGAAGGGCCTATTGGCCTACTCCTGCTCCTATTTTTCTATATTTCTATGTTAACCTGATTTACCAGTTTCACTCTGCTTTCATGGCCTCATAATTGCCCTTATTTAGGTTTAAAATACTAGTCTTGGACCCACTCTTCACTCCCTCAAACTGAATGTAAAATTCAATCATATTATGATCGCTGCTACCTAGGTGCACCTTAACTATGAGGTCATTAATTAATCCTATCTCATAGCACAATGCCAGGTCTAGTATAGCCTGCTGTCTGGTTGGCTCCAGAATGTATCATTCGAAGAAATTATCCCAAAAACATTCTATGTACTCCTCATCTAGGCTCCCTCTGCCCATCTGATTTTTCCAGTCTACATGTCAGTTAAAATCCCCCATAATATATCACTGTACCTTTCTGACAAGCTGCCATTATTTCTTCCTTTATACCCCGTCCCACAGTGTGGTTAATGTTAGGTGGCCTGTACAACACTCCCACAAGTGACTTCTTGCCTTTATGATTTCTCATCTCTACCCAAACAGCTTCTACCTCCTGGTCTCTTCTCTATTGCACTAATACCATCATTAATTAACTGAGCTACCCTTCTACCTTTTCCTAATTTCCTGTCTTTCCTAAATGTCATGTATCCTTCAATATTCAGGTCCCAATCTATGTTGCCCTGCAGACTTGGCTCTGCAATGGCTGCAGAGACATGATGGGCTGAATGGCCTCCTTCTTTGCTGTAACAATTTTAAGATTCTATGACACTGTCCTGGTCTATAATATTTAATGTAACACAGTCCTATCCTGTAAAAGAAAATCTATTAATATTTTGTTTTTCTGGTCACATACATCTCTGTTGTTTTGCACCAATGTCCACATCCTGTTATTAACCCTTAATTTTTTTTTAGAGATACAGCACTGAAACAGGCCCTTCGGCCCACCGAGTCTGTGCTGACCATCAACCACCCAGTTATACTAATCCTACACTAATCCCATATTCCTACCACATCCCCACCTGTCCCTATATTCCCCTACCACCTACCTATACTAGGGGCAATTTATAATGGCCAATTTACCTACCAACCTGCAAGTCTTTTGGCTTGTGGGAGGAAACCGGAGCACCCGGAGAAAACCCGCGCAGATGGCCCAAATCTGTATATAATTCTTAATATGACACAGATGCTGTCCAGTATTGAAAGACATTTAAACAATGCATTGAGTTCTCATTCTTTATATAATCTAATGTGACATGGAATGTTTCCAGTCCTGTCCACAATCTATAATTTAACACAGCAGTGCCTCAGTGGTGTGCAGTGAGACTGGCGCTGTCCAGTGCTGAAACAATGAAGTAGCATTCTGGGGATGTTGAATATCTAAAATAAAAACAGAAAATGCTGGAAACGTGTCAGCACTGTTTATTCCTCACGTCATACAACACTGTCATTGTCCTGTGCATAATCTGGTGTAATTCACGCTGTTTCAATCCTGTCTATAATCTTTGCTGTAACGCTGGGCTTGTTTATGAACTGGAAAGTAACAGAGTCGCTGTCCAGTGCTGAAATAAATTTTAACTGATTATCTTCCCAATCAATCTTTACACAGCCTGTTGTAGATCACACTGTCCCGGTTATGTCTCTAATTCCTAATGTAATGTAGCTTCCAGCTACTACTGATTGTTTTCTAACAGTAATCCAAGCACAGCCTGGTCCTGTTGATAATCTCCAATGTGGAACAGTTTGATCTATCGGCCGCTGTCCAGTGCTGAAATGGTCATCCAGTGACCCCCGCTCTCAGGTGCCTCCCTGTTCTGATGCCCAGACACTGCGGCCCCTTTAAACAGGGGGCGGGGCCCGAGCCCGATAATTTATTCTATTTAAATGAGGTTCATTAATATGCATATTTAAGGCCGAGCGTCGGAACTGCGACAAAACGAGTTCATGTGTGCGGGCCTGGGAGGGGGAGCCGGGGACCCGCCAGAACCCCGACCCCAGCTCACCGGCATCGGACACGGTATGAAGTGGCTCCGAGCGGCAGAAGGTGGCAGGTGAGCTGGAGGACCGGGGATCCGGGGCCGGAGATGGAGCCCCGGGGCCGGGTACAGATGCGGGGGAGCCGCCCTCTTTCTTCCCCCCCCCCCCCCTTCCCCGGCAGGTGGAATGGACTCTCCCGCCTCCCCCTATAAAAGCGGGGCTCCGCGCAGGCGCCGCTCAGTCCGCCGCCGCCATGAGCTTCGGGTCGGATGTTTACTCGTCCTCTTACCGCCGGGTGTTCGGGGACAGCTCCCGGCCCGCGGCCCGCTTCAGCAGCCCCTCCGCCTCCTCGTCCCGCAGCTTCAGGTCCCAGTCGGTGCCCCGGGCAAGCGGCCTCCCGCTCGGGCATTACCGGCGCTCGGCCGACCTGGAGCTGCTGCAGAGCTCGGGCCTCGGCAACGAGTTCCGCATCACCCGCACCAACGAGAAGGAGCAGCTGCAGGGCCTGAATGACCGCTTCGCCGTCTACATCGACAAGGTGCGGGGCCTGGAGCAGCAGAACCGGGTCCTGGAGGCCGAGCTGACCGTCCTCCGGCAGCGGCACGCCGAGCCCTCCCGCCTGGCCGAGCTCTACGAGCAGGAGATGCGGGAGCTCCGCGGCCAGGTGGATGAACTGAGCTCGGGGCGCTGCCAGGCCCTGCTGGACCGGGACGGCCTGGAGCAGGAGCTGCACAAGGTGCGCCTGCGGCTGGACGATGAGCTGCGGGTCCGGGAGGAGGCCGAGGCTGCGGCCCGGGCCTACCGGAAGGATGTGGACGGAGCCACCCTGGCCCGGCTGGAGTTGGAGAAGAAGGTGGAGTCGCTGCTGGATGAGCTGGGCTTCGTGCGGAAGCTGCATGAGGAGGAGGTGGCGGAGCTGCGAGGCCTGATCCAGGCCGCCCAGGTCCAGGTGGAGGTGGACCTGGCCAAGCCCGACCTGACCGCCGCCTTGCGGGACATCCGAGCCGAGTACGAGAGCCTGGCGGCCCGCAACACGCAGTCAGCCGAGGACTGGTACAAGACCAAGTTCGCCGACATGACGGAGGCGGCGGCCAAGAGCAGTGAGGTACTGAGGGCCAACCGGGAGGAGCTGAGTGAGTACCGGCGGCAGCTGCAGTCCCGCACCATCGAGGTGGAGGCGGTTCGCGGGACCAACGAGTCTCTGGAGCGGCAGCTGCGGGAGATGGAGGAGCGGCACAGTGCCGAGATCGCCGGCTACCAGGTAAAGGCAGAGCGGGGGGAGAGGGAGGGAGAGAGGGAGAGCCCTGCTTTCAGCACCTCGGACAGCGGCCCAAAGATTCTGCACTGTCACAGGACAGGTACAGTACGGGGTTAGATACAGAGTAAAGCTCCCTCTACACTGTCCCATCAAACACTCCCTGGACAGGTACAGTACGGGGGTTAGATACAGAGTAAAGCTCCCTCTACACTGTCCTCATCAAACACTCCCAGGACAGGTACAGTACGGGGTTAGATACAGAGTAAAGCTCCCTCTACACTGTCCCATCAAACACTCCCTGGACAGGTACAGTACGGGGGTTAGATACAGAGTAAAGCTCCCTCTACACTGTCCTCATCAAACACTCCCAGGACAGGTACAGTACGGGGTTAGATACAGAGTAAAGCTCCCTCTACACTGTCCCATCAAACACTCCCTGGACAGGTACAGTACGGGGTTAGATACAGAGTAAAGCTCCCTCTACACTGTCCTCATCAAACACTCCCAGGACAGGTACAGTACGGGGTTAGACACAGAGTAAAGCTCCCTCTACACTGTCCCATCAAACACTCCCTGGACAGGTACAGTACGGGGTTAGATACAGAGTAAAGCTCCCTCTACACTGTCCTCATCAAACACTCCCAGGACAGGTACAGTACGGGGTTAGACACAGAGTAAAGCTCCCTCTACACTGTCCCATCAAACACTCCCAGGACAGGTACAGTACGGGGTTAGATACAGAGTAAAGCTCCCTCTACACTGTCCCCCATCAAACACTCCCAGGACAGGTACAGTACGGGGTTAGATACAGAGTAAAGCTCCCTCTACACTGTCCCCCATCAAACACTCCCAGGACAGGTACAGTACGGGGTTAGATACAGAGTAAAGCTCCCTCTACACTGTCCCCCATCAAACACTCCCAGGACAGGTACAGTACGGGGTTAGATACAGAGTAAAGCTCCCTCTACACTGTCCCCCATCAAACACTCCCAGGACAGGTACAGTACGGGGTTAGATACAGAGTAAAGCTCCCTCTACACTGTCCCCATCAAACACTCCCAGGACAGGTACAGTACGGGGGTTAGATACAGAGTAAAGCTCCCTCTACACTGTCCCCATCAAACACTCCCCAGGACAGGTACAGCACGGGGTTAGATACAGAGTAAAGCTCCCTCTACACTGTCCCCATCAAACACTCCCCAGGACAGGTACAGCACGGGGTTAGATACAGAGTAAAGCTCCCTCTACACTGTCCCCATCAAACACTCCCAGGACAGGTACAGTACGGGGGTTAGATACAGAGTAAAGCTCCCTCTACACTGTCCTCATCAAACACTCCCAGGACAGGTACAGTACGGGGTTAGATACAGAGTAAAGCTCCCTCTACACTGTCCCCCATCAAACACTCCCAGGACAGGTACAGTACGGGGTTAGATACAGAGTAAAGCTCCCTCTACACTGTCCTCATCAAACACTCCCTGGACAGGTACAGTACGGGGTTAGATACAGAGTAAAGCTCCCTCTACACTGTCCTCATCAAACACTCCCAGGACAGGTACAGTACGGGGTTAGATACAGAGTAAAGCTCCCTCTACACTGTCCTCATCAAACACTCCCTGGACAGGTACAGTACGGGGTTAGATACAGAGTAAAGCTCCCTCTACACTGTCCTCATCAAACACTCCCAGGACAGGTACAGTACGGGGTTAGATACAGAGTAAAGCTCCCTCTACACTGTCCTCATCAAACACTCCCAGGACAGGTACAGCACTGGGGTTAGATACAGAGTAAATCTCCCTCTACACTGTCCCCATCAAACACTCCCTGGACAGGTACAGTACGGGGGTTAGATACAGAGTAAAGCTCCCTCTACACTGTCCTCATCAAACACTCCCTGGACAGGTACAGTACGGGGGTTAGATACAGAGTAAAGCTCCCTCTACACTGTCCTCATCAAACACTCCCAGGACAGGTACAGTACGGGGTTAGATACAGAGTAAAGCTCCCTCTACACTGTCCCCCATCAAACACTCCCAGGACAGGTAGAGTACGGGGTTAGATACAGAGTAAAGCTCCCTCTACACTGTCCTCATCAAACACTCCCTGGACAGGTACAGTACGGGGTTAGATACAGAGTAAAGCTCCCTCTACACTGTCCTCATCAAACACTCCCAGGACAGGTACAGTACGGGGTTAGATACAGAGTAAAGCTCCCTCTACACTGTCCTCATCAAACACTCCCTGGACAGGTACAGTACGGGGTTAGATACAGAGTAAAGCTCCCTCTACACTGTCCTCATCAAACACTCCCAGGACAGGTACAGTACGGGGTTAGATACAGAGTAAAGCTCCCTCTACACTGTCCTCATCAAACACTCCCAGGACAGGTACAGCACTGGGGTTAGATACAGAGTAAATCTCCCTCTACACTGTCCCCATCAAACACTCCCTGGACAGGTACAGTACGGGGGTTAGATACAGAGTAAAGCTCCCTCTACACTGTCCTCATCAAACACTCCCTGGACAGGTACAGTACGGGGGTTAGATACAGAGTAAAGCTCCCTCTACACTGTCCTCATCAAACACTCCCAGGACAGGTACAGTACGGGGTTAGATACAGAGTAAAGCTCCCTCTACACTGTCCCATCAAACACTCCCAGGACAGGTACAGTACGGGGGTTAGATACAGAGTAAAACTCCCTCTACACTGTCCTCATCAAACACTCCCAGGACAGGTACAGTACGGGGTTAGATACAGAGTAAAGCTCCCTCTACACTGTCCCATCAAACACTCCCAGGACAGGTACAGTACGGGGGTTAGATACAGAGTAAAGCTCCCTCTACACTGTCCTCATCAAACACTCCCAGGACAGGTACAGTACGGGGTTAGATACAGAGTAAAGCTCCCTCTACACTGTCCCATCAAACACTCCCAGGACAGGTACAGTACGGGGGTTAGATACAGAGTAAAGCTCCCTCTACACTGTCCCCCATCAAACACTCCCTGGACAGGTACAGTACGGGGGTTAGATACAGAGTAAAGCTCCCTCTACACTGTCCCCATCAAACACTCCCAGGACAGGTACAGCACGGGGTTAGATACAGAGTAAAGCTCCCTCTACACTGTCCCCCATCAAACACTCCCTGGACAGGTACAGTACGGGGGTTAGATACAGAGTAAAGCTCCCTCTACACTGTCCCCCATCAAACACTCCCAGGACAGGTACAGTACGGGGGTTAGATACAGAGTAAAGCTGCCTCTACACTGTTCCCATCAAACACTCCCCAGGACAGGTACAGCACGGGGGAGAAAAAAGATAAAAAAAGAAAAAAAAACTGGGATTGGCTGGAAAAAAAAAACGGGGTCAGATACAGAGTAAAGCTCCCTCTACACTGTTCCCATCAAACACTCTGAGGACTGGTATAGAAAAATAATTGGACTGTTCTTGAACTAGTTATGACTTTATCCTGTTCTGCATCACAATAATGACTGCACTTAAATAGTTTATAAGGACAGTATTTTAAAGTTATATACTTGAGTCTTAATAGTGTTCCTATAATGAATTAATTTAAGCATTGATGGAAGGGCAGGGTTTCAGCTGTGTGAGTTAAAGGTTTTATGAAGACAGAAATTTCACTCCCTTCATTTCCCAACTCTCCATTGTGGACAGGCTGGATTGTAGACTCCAGTAATGGAATAAGTCTTGAAGTGACAGCCTTGAGTTGCCACCAACTGACACTAATTGGAGGTCAGGCGCATGAATTGTTGAAGATTTGCATGGTCTTCATTAGTGAAAATATTTGGAACTTGGCATAACTTGCCATTTGAAATCATTTCTTTGGGTTTTTATGTATTTGGATTACTGGAACTTGAGCAAAATATTTCAATCACCCATTGAGTGCAGTCTGAAGTGTTACAGCTGTGCTGTACCTGCCCTTGTATTGTGAACGATGGGCGATATTTACCTGATGGAGTTGGTAATAGCACTGCTGTTGTGACAGAGGCACCTGCTTTGATTCTTGATCTGAGCAACAGAACAGTTGGGACTTTTATTATTCATTTTTTCTCATCCCTCTGATTTGGAGAGGGAAATTAACCATCTTGTTGGATGTTTACCAGCACATCTTAAAAGTGTGGTTGAGGATGGGATTGGGTTAATGTGAGGCACTTTGCCGACACTTGCTATTAAGTTTCTCCCAAGCATGGGAAAGGTGCCAGAAGATGAGTTCATTCAAGTCCCTGATCAAGGAAAATCATTTTGATGGGGAAAGAGACTTGATCTGAGTGCAGTTTTAACAACCATGTATTTCTGTTTTATTCAATCAGGATGCTATTGGGCAGGTGGAGGATGAACTAAGGAACACTAAGGCTGAGATGGCTCGACACCTGAGGGAGTATCAGGACCTTCTCAATGTGAAAATGGCCTTGGACATAGAGATTGCTGCTTACCGGTAAGAATTTGGCAGTGCCTGGGTTAGTAGCCTGAACTGTAAATCCCTTGTATACTTTGGGACCACTGGGGTAGGGAGGTGAGACACCTCATTGAAATGAGGTACCTGGAATGACCAGTCCTGAGGAGTGGGCTGTAGTGTCACTGGCAGTGGTCTCAACCACATCCTCTGCCTTGTGCCTCTTGCTTTCTGTGGGTACTGAACCCTGCAGGATCTGGATAGTATTTCTTGGATTTTTTTGATTTTAGGCCAAAGAAGTTTAAGAACTTTGTTCTGCTGAATTAAGTACAGTGAGGTATATGCACATGACTGTTACTGCATGGAGGAGTTTGCAAAGAAATAAGTTGGCTGAAACCTCCACAGTCTAACTGAATTATTACTGTAGATATTAAATTGTCAAATGCTTAATCCTGAGTCCAATACCCAACTGTAATTTAATTGTCAATTCTCTTGTTTCCTGTTCTGATTTGTGTCTGGATTTCAGTTCATAAAACACTCGACATAATTGAAAGTGGAGCTGTCTGAATATCTGAAGCCAGCATCTAGCTCCGCTGTGCTTCCTGATATTTGTGTGCTCTGAGTTGAAACTCAGTTCGGCTCAAAATGATTAACTCTGCAGCAGAGCTTCAGAAATTGGATTTGTTCACTCAACATGGAGAATATGCAGCTAAACAAGTCCTTTTTTGCTCCTGCTCTGGTTAGGGTTTGAGAGAGGGGGAGGGAGTGGGTATGGGGAACCATGGGTACAGGATGCATGGGACTTGCCTGGCCTTTGCTACCTTGTCCAAATGATCATTCACGGAGTATACAGTGAGTGTCAGGCTATTTTACTATGGGTGACAAACTCAATTCTGTCCTTGGCTGATATTGATCCAGTCACTGGATTGTGACTGGGAGAGAGTGCCCTGGGAGTTTTCTACCCATGCAATGGGCATAGAACTGAGTACCACCAGTGCTGCTGAGCTGACTGCCAGCTGGTGACCATCCCGTGACTGAGTTACAGCTGAGATCAGGCAGAGTCAGGAGGAGTCAGATGTTACAGGTGCCACCCACACACCCCTATTCCAGGGCACCTGGCCCTCCCATGCCAGTGCATTGAGAATTCCTGAGTGAAATAATTTGGTTTAGAAACCAGTCTGTCTTGGAACAGGGTTAATGAAGTTTTCTGCATTGTCTGGTCTAAATGAGCTGAGCTGCTTGTATTGCCCTTTGGGCACAGGATAAGACACAGCCCTTCTGGCCAGGCATGCAACATGTGCCAACTCACCACCTGCATAAAACCAGGAGGAGGCTATTTAGCCCCTCGAGCATATATCACTGTCAGACCATGGCTGATCTAACTCCATATTCCTGCCTTTGCCCCATCTCCTTAATACCTTTGGCTCACAGATCCATCAATCTCTGATTTAAAGTTAACTATTGATGTAGCATCAACTGCTATTTGTGGAAGAGCATTCAAAATTCAACTACCCTTTGTATGTAGAAATGTTACCAGATTTCACTCGTGAAAGATCTGGCTCTAATTTTTAAACTTATGCCCTATAATTCTAGACTCCCCAACCAGTGGAAATATCTGCAAGTGCACTTTGTGAAAAATGTTGTAAGACTAACAGGAGGGACACCTGAGTTAATCTTAAATGAATTAGTGCATGATGGTGGTTTTGGGGGGGGGGGCGCATCTGTCAGCAGCCATTAATTGAGGACAACTCACCTGTATTTTCTGTTAATTCCCACATTGGTGGATGTAGCTCCCTGTTGAGGGCTCATTGTTTAGGTCCCAGTCAGTGTATCAGATTAGAGCAGTTTATTAAAGCACTTGGTGAGTCCGGCAGTGCCATGTCCATTGGGGCAGCTAGTGTCAGAAATCACCAGTGCAGACACACGGTGGGTGATCCATATTTAATCACCTAGAGTCATTTCAAGAGATGGAGGCTGGGCTTGGAAATTTGGATGAGAGGCTATCTTATGACATTGGGTTTATCTTTTTTAAATCTAGGGGAAATATCATTGCAAAAGGGGAAGAGGAATGTTAGACAATTGCTGGAGGAACAAAGCTTAAACCAAAAGCTCATCCTATTCCCTTCCCTACACTGGTGTATTGGGTCAGTTGCTGCTAGAGAGCAGGAGGGATTGTGGTAACTCATTGAAGCCTCCTTGTTTAAAGTAACATTGGCTGTTTCTTTTTGTCCAACAGGAAGTTACTGGAAGGTGAAGAGACCAGGCTCAGCACCAGTATTATCAACCTTCCACCTACCAACTTGAACCCAGCCCCATTCCAGCCCCGATTGTCCACCAAGACCACCTCCACCATAGTCTCCAAGAAAGAGCAGAAGGAAGAGGGGCCCAAACTGCCATCAAAATCCTCCAAGCAAAAAGCAGAGGCTTATGAGGAGATAATTGAAGAAACCATCGTGTCAACCAAGAAGGTTGAACGAGAGGAGCAGAATACAAGTGGCCAGAAAACAGAATTCGCCAGCCCTCCAAAATAAGTCACGTGGCCTGCGTTTGTCCCCTTCCCTCCACCCGAGGTAGATTAAGACCAACTCAGCTGATAGTAGAATTCCTTACTAGAGCCTCTGAAATGGTCAACAATGGGTGGATTTTTCTGTCCGAAACGCCCTTCTGTAGGGTCCACTCCCCACCCACACCCTGTGTCTAAATCATGCAGTTTAGTGAGTGACCTCATTGGTCCAGTATTTCACAAATATAGAAAGCAACAGTTGTCATTCCTGCAGTGATTTTTGGGCAGGAGGACCAACACCTGCCCCTAAACACCAGAAGGACCAGGGTGAAGGTAATCGTAAGTCCTAGTGAGGGATCCCAAGCACTGGCTCGTGTTTCTCATTATCATAAGCACAGAAGAATTGCTGCTGTCAGTTGGCCTGTCCTGAGTAGTTAATTCTGTCCGTGTCTAGAAATTAGCTGCATGTGTCTCTGTCTGCATGTCCCTCACTCTGCTCATCACCAAGATTCTCACCTTCCACTAGACATTGTTCACAAAGAATCGCCTTAATGAGCCCAGCAGCTGTTGAGATGGAACCTGTCAATGGAATTTGAGATGCTATTTTCAGGAAGCAGAATGAAATGTTAGAATGTTTGTGTAAATGTGAATTTTTAAAGGGTGGAGGGTCTCGTGGCTCTACTGTCAGTAAATGTTTCACTTACATTCCACTGTCTGGATTTGTGTAAATAAACCAAAAACTTAACCTAATTTTTGTTTATCTTGGTGTCCTGAGGTTTGAAAGTTTCAGTATTTTGGATACCAGGGCTGGGTACAAGGAACTGTTTTTGATCACCGTTCAGTTAAGGTCTCTGGTTTCTAATGGTTCAGCAACATGAAGCCAATTGACGGAGCATGTAACTGTTATGCAGTGGGTGAAAAATGTCTCAATATTCTCATTTTTAATGTTTCTTCCACTTTAATCCAATTCTAAAAATGCTAATTGTACAATAAATTGTGTATAAGGAGAATTTGCATTTATATAGCTCCTAACAGGATGTTTCAAGTGGAGTTAATGTTACAATGTAACCAATTTACACTGAGCAAGATCCCACAAACAGCAGTGAGAAATGTCCAGATAAGCTATTTTAGATGAGTGCTGGAAATAGACAGCAGGTCTGGCAGCATCTGGACTGAAACAGTTAGTCAGGTCTAATCTTGCATCAGGGTTCTGATGCAAGGCCACAGACCTGAAATATTAACTTTTTTTATTTCTCCACAGATGCTGCATATTTCCAGCATTTTGTTTCAGATTTCCAGCATCTGCAGTATTTTGCTTTTAAGCTATTAGATGTTGGTTGAGGAACAAATTTCCCATTAAACTGGGAGAACACCCTTGATCTAGTGTCATGGCATTTTTCATGGTCACCTATGGGCAGATGGATTTAATTTTAATGCCCTCTATGACTGCACCTCTGCCTACCCCTTTGCTAGTGCAGTGTCATCCTGGGTTAATAGGTTGAAGTCTGGAGGAGGCTCCATACCTGCATTCCATGTCGAATGGACTTGCCTTGCAGATCGCAGAGAAAGGCACTTGGCAGTCGGACAGTTCCAATTAAGTGTAGCTCTAACAGAATCCCAACGTCACCATGACAGCACCAGCTGTCTGGACAAGCTAATGTCATTGTCTGGAGCACCTTCCTGGGAACCTGTCTGAGTTGTGGAAAAAATCATTCTTGATATTGGGCTTTACTTTCACAAATCTGAACTTGGGTTGCAAATCCTGTTTCAGAGGGTGAAACTGGTCAGTGCAATATTCCATTAATTTTCTGTGATGTTTGACTAATGCTGAACACAGTCTTATTGATTTACTGCCTCTTAGGAAAACTGAATTCCACTGACAGCTTCAAAATGTTGGTGTGGCACAGCCCACCTTCATTCAGGGATTCGGATGAAGTGTGATCTTTGCATGCTGAGAAGGATCTGAGGATGGGGGTGAAGATAATGAACTCTAGGTAGCTGCTGATCAATCCAGTCTTGTGATCAGAGCACTCTTCACTCCTGAATGCATTTAGCGATTTAACCATTTCAGGAGCAGCTGCAGGCAGTGCCCACAATGTGGGACAGACAGCACTGAAAGTATATGAAGGAGATTCACTTCAAATTTTATTTACCAGATTAATAATTCAGGAAACTAGTTCAAGTCCCATTGTGGGTTTCCTAATGTCCTTTAGGGAAGTAAATCTGCCTTCCTTCCCTGCTCTGGCCTGTGTGACTCCAGACCCACAGCAATGTGGTTGATTCTTAATTGCTCACAGCAATGGTCTAGCAAGCCACTTGGTTGTCAAGGGCAATTGGGGATGGACAGCAAATGTTGGCCTTGTCAGTGATGCTCACATTCCATGAAAGCATAAAAATTCAATTGAGTTTGGGGAAAAAAGTGGAAATTACAATCTGGCCTCAGTAAAGGTCACCATGAAGCTATGGGATTGTTTAAAAACCCAACTGGTTCACTTTAAGGATGAAAACTTTGTTCTGACTCGATCGGGTCCTACATAATCAATCCTGCAACAATGTGGTTGACTCTTAGCTGCCCTCTGCAGTGAGACTCTGTTTCATCAAACTCAGGGCAACTAGGGTGAGCAGTAAATGCCAATGGTGCCAGTGACATACACATCCTGAGCATGGTTTTTAAAAAAAATCTACTTGGAGGCTTGCTCAGTCAGAACCACACAACCTTTTTTGTCTATTCTTCCCTGAGCGCTCGCTGTCCTTCAGTACACAGCCCTGCCTACATAACAGTGCTTTAGGATAACTACATTAATCAGCAAAAGTTCCTGCTGTGTGATTTCAGTGAAGGTTCTGGAGCAATGTTTTAGAACAATGGGATACAAGTGCAAATTGGAAAAGGGCAAGTTCTGGACTGAAAGAAGCCAGTCTTCACTCTGATTAATAGAATCCTAGAATAGTTACTGTGGTATAGAATTGCACAGAAGGAAGCCATTTAGCTGCAAGTAAGAGCAGGATTAGACTGGGTGCAGAAAAGATTTGAGTGGTTTCAGGGATGAGGGAATTCAATTATGGGGATAGATTGGAGAAGCTGGGATTGTTCTCAGAAGAGAAGGTTGAGAGGAGATTTGATAGAGATGTTCGAAAGCAAGGGGAGGGGGTGGGGGTCTGCACAGTGTGAGGAAATTAGAACCAGGCTCGAGCCCATGGAATTAAAGCAAATAAAGGTTTTTTAAATCCAGCATATGCAAGGGTTTTCAAAAGAAAATTGGATTAGCACCTGATGAGAAAAAGAATTGCAGGACTACAGGGAAAGAGGAGTCGGAGTTGCTCTTGCAGAGACACAACGGGCCAAATAGCCTCTCAGTGCTGTAATCCTTCTATGATTAAAGGCTGTTGGGGAGTTGGGGGAGTGAGATGAGACTGGCCAGACTGAACTACCTGTCTGTGTGCAGGGACTTTCTGTGATTATATCCCAGAGTCAGACAGAAGCGATAGGAAAGCGAGTAACTGAACAAAAATACTACCTGCCCTAGAGATAATGAGACGCCAGAACAAGATTTGCTCCTGCAGTCCCTAGTTGCTGCCTTCTGCTGGTTGGCACTCCTGGGCACAGCTGTAGAAAACACTCACTACTCAGCCCTGGGACTCTGAAATGTTCCAACTGGTTCTCTCAGGGATTCCTGGCTGTTACTGTGGCCCTTGCTGCCACCTTTCTACATAAAGACACATGAACCTGGTTAATATGCACAGTAACAGTATCAAAGAGACTGGACAAAAAAACAGTGCTGAAAATACTCAGCAGGTCTGGCACCATCTATGAAGAGAGAAACAGAGTTAACATTTCAAGTTGGATATGACTTCAGGAACTGGACAGTTCATTAAACAGGAAATACTAGTCGCTGTATGCTGAGGTACACAGTATTCACACAGTTCACCCCATCGGATCCACACCCTTCCCCTCATTCTCACATCTCATTACCCCCACCTTTGCCCTCCCCAGCACCACAGCTCCATCCTCCCCACCCACTCCATTTCCCAGGATGGTATCAAGTAGAATTACAATGAGTCAGAAATTACTCTTCTCCTTTGGACACACTCCTGTCAAAATACCCCCCGGAATAAAGCAGGAGTGTCTGGAAATAGGCAGAGACCTAGCTAAGCACAGCTTGCAGGGCCTGGGACTCCCGGACCTCAGTAGATTCTGACTTAAGATTGGTGGGCAATATAGCCAATGGGGAGAGGCCTAGCTTCCTCCAAATGGACACTTGAGTCTCACAAGGACGGTCTAGGCCAGGAAAACTGTCCAGATGTTTCAAAAATCAGCCAAGGGTTATTAACTTTTTAAACCATGGACCTGAGGGGCACAGATGTAACTTCTTTGAGGAACGGAGTATTGGGAGAACAGCAAGATGGGGTAAGCAGGAGTCCACGATGTGCCTGTACTGAAAAAGCTGCCCACTGGCTCCGTGCAAGTGAGCTGCTCTCCCATTGACCCTGCAAAGTCTGGCCTGGTCAGGGCACCAATAGGTGTGACCCTAGAATCACTGTCAGCATCGTGGGCAATGTGCAATTACATGACAGGTAAGTGCAGTATTCACGGAGCAAAGAAGGTGAAGGGCAATCTTACAGAAGGAAGAAAATAAGTTGTATTTTCTGTAGCACCTTTCACGACCTCCCCAAATATTTTATAACCAATGGAGTACTTCTTGAAATGTAATAAAACTGTGGTAATTTAAAAAAATATATATATTCTTTCATGGGATGTGGGTGGTGCTGGCAGCCCAGCATTTGTTGCCCATCCCTATTTGCCCTTGAACTGAGTGGCTTGTTAGGACATTTCAGAGGGCAGTTGTCAACCACATTGCTGTGGGTCTGGAGTCACATGTAGGCCAGACCAGGTAAGGACAGCAGATTTCCTTCCCTAAAGGACATTAGTGAACCAGATGGGTTTTTTATGACAATTGATAATAGTTTCATGGTACTGAGACTAGATTTTTATTGATTAATTGAATTTAAATTCCACCAGCTGCCATGGTGGGATTTGAACTCATGTCCCCAGGGCATTAGCCTGGGCTTGTAGATTACTAGTCTAGTGACATTACACTAGGCCACCATCTCTCCCATAGAAACATAGAAAATGTACAGCACGAAAAGAGGTGATTCCACACATTATGTCTGTGCCAGCTGGGAAGGAGCTATCCAGCCAAATCCCACTTTCCAGCTCTTAATCCCAGCTCCATAGGTTACAGCACCTCAAGTAAACATCCAAGAATTTGTTAATCTTTACTACCCTTTCAGGTATTGCATTCCAGATACCACTACCCTCTGGGTGAAAAAATTTCCCTTCAAATCCCTTCTAAACATCCTGCCTCTCACCCTAAATCTGTGCCTCCTGGTTCTGGATCCCTCAACCAAGGGGAGGGAATAGGTCCTTCCTCTCCACTCTGTTTCGACCCCTCATAATTTTATACACTTCAATTAGGTCTCCACTCAGTCTCCTCTGTTCCAAAGAAAACAACCCAACCTTTCTTCACAACTAAATTTCTCCACTCCAGGAAACATCCTCATAAATATCCTCTATACCCTCTTAGATGCAATCACATCTTTCCTGTAATGCAGTAACTAGCACTGTACACAGTTCTCGAGCTGTGGCTTAACTAGTGTTTTATATAGTTCTAGCATAACCTCCCAGCTCTTATATTCTATGCTTCAGCTAATAAAGGAAAGTATCCCATATGCAAGACAGTGACACAGTGATAATGGTACAGAGCTAGTAATCCATAGGCCCAGGCTAATGCCCTGGGGACATGGGTTCAAATCCCACCACAGCAGCAGGTGGAATTTCAATTCAATTAATTAACAAAAGTCTGGAATTGAAAGCTAGTCCTAGTAATGGTGTCACAAAATGATCATTGATTGTCATAAAACCCTATTTAATTCACTAATGTCCTTTAGGCAAGGAAATCTGCTGTCTTTACCTGGTCTGGCCTACATGTGACTCCAGACCCACAGCAATGTGGTTGACTCTTAACTACCTTCTGAAATGGCCGAGCAAGACACTCAGTTGTTGAAGGCAATTAGGGATGGGCAACAAATGCTGGCCTTGGAGCAAAGACCACATCCCATGAAAAAATAAAAAAAACACTCTTGTCACATTCATGCAATACAAACTTATGAAACAAACTCGAACAAAGAACAAAGAGAACAAAGAAAATTACAGCACAGGAACAGGCCCTTCGACCCTCCAAGCCTGCGCCGATCCAGATCCTCTATCTAAACATGTTGCCTATTTTCTATGGGTCTGTATCTCTTTACTTCCTGCCCATTCACGTATCTGTCTAGATACATCTTAAAAGACGCTGTCGTGCCCGCGTCTATCACCTCCGCTGGCAACGCGTTCCAGGCACCCACCACCCTCTGCGTAAAGAACTTTCCACGCATATCCCCCCTAAACTTTTCCCCTCTCACTTTGAACTCGTGAGCCCTAGTAATTGAGTGCCCCACTCTGGGAAAAAGCTTCTTGCTATCCACCCGGTCTATACCTCTCATGATTTTGTACACCTCAATCAGGTCCCCCCTCAACCTCCGTCTTTCTAATGAAAACAATCCGAATCTGCTCAACCTCTCTTCATAGCCAGCGCCCTCCATACCAGGCAACATCCTGGTGAACCTCCTCTGCACCCTCTCCAAAGTATCTACATCCTTTTGGTAATGTGGTGACCAGAACTGCACGCAGTATTCCAAATGTGGCCGAACCAAAATCTTATACAACTGTAACATGACCTGCCAACCCTTGTACTCAATACCCCGTCCGATGAAGGAAAGCATGCCGTATGCCTTCTTGACCACTCTATTGACCTGCGTTGCCACCTTCAGGGAACAATGGACCTGAACACCCAAATCTCTCTGTACATCAATTTTCCCCAGGACTTTTCCATTTACTGTATAGTTCACTCTTGAATTGGATCTTCCAAAATGCATCACCTCGCATTTGCCCTGATTGAACTCCATCTGCTATTTCTCTGCCCAACTCTCCAATCTATTTATATTCTGCTGTATTCTCTGACAGTCCCCTTCACTATCTGCTACTCCACCAATCTTAGCGTCGTCTGCAAACTTGCTATTCAGACCACCTATACTTTCCTCCAAATCATTTATGTATATCACAAACAACAGTGGTCCCAGCACGGATCCCTGTGGAACACCACTGGTCACACGTCTCCATTTTGAGAAACTCCCTTCCACTGCTACTCTCTGTCTCCTGTTGCCCAGCCAGTTCTTTATCCATCTAGCTAGTACACCTTGTACCCCATGCGCCTTCACTTTCTCCATCAGCCTACCATGGGGAACCTTATCAAACGCCTTACTGAAGTCCATGTATACGACATCTACAGCCCTTCCCTCATCAATCAACTTTGTCACTTCCTCAAAGAATTCTATTAAGTTGGTAAGACATGACCTTCCCTGCACAAAACCATGTTGCCTATCACTGATAAGCCCATTTTCTTCCAAATGGGAATAGATCCTATCCCTCAGTATCTTCTCCAGCAGCTTCCCTACCACTGACGTCAGGCTCACTGGTCTATAATTACCTGGATTTTCCCTGCTATCCTTCTTAAACAAGGGGACAACATTAGCAATTCTCCAGTCCTCCGGGACCTCACCCGTGTTTAAGGATGCTGCAAAGATATCTGTTAAGGCCCCAGCTATTTCCTCTCTCGCTTCCCACAGTAACCTGGGATAGATCCCATCCGGACCTGGGGACTTGTCCACCTTAATGCCTTTTAGAATACCCAACACTTCCTCCCTCCTTATGCCGACTTGACTTGAGTAATCAAACATCTGTTCCTAACCTCAACATCCGTCATGTCCCTCTCCTCGGTGAATACCGATGCAAAGTACTCGTTTAGAATCTCATCCATTTTCTCTGACTCCGCGCATAACTTTCCTCCTTTGTCCTTGAGTGGGCCAATCCTTTCTCTAGTTACCCTCTTGCTCCTTATATATGAATAAAAGGCTTTGGGATTTTCCTTAACCCTGTTTGCTAAAGATATTTCATGACCCCTTTTAGCCCTCTTAATTCCTCGTTTCAGTTTGGTCCTACATTCCCGATATTCTTTCAAAGCTTCGTCTTTCTTCAGCCTCCTAGACCTTATGTATGCTTCCTTTTTCCTCTTAGCTAGTCTCACAATTTCACCTGTCATCCATGGTTCCCTAATCTTGCCATTTCTATCCCTCATTTTCACAGGAACATGTCTCTCCTGCACGCTAATCAACCTCTCTTTAAAAGCCTCCCACATATCAAATGTGGATTTACCTTCAAACAGCTGCTCCCAATCTACATTCCCCAGCTCCTGCCCAATTTTGGTATAGTTGGCCTTCCCCCAATTTAGCACTCTTCCTTTAGGACCACTCTCGTCTTTGTCCATGAGTATTCTAAAACTTACGGAATTGTGATCACTATTCCCAAAGTAGTCCCCTACTGAAACTTCAACCACCTGGCCGGGCTCATTCCCCAACACCAGGTCCAGTATGGCCCCTTCCCGAGTTGGACTATTTACATACTGCTCTAGAAAACCCTCCTGGATGCTCCTTACAAATTCTGCTCCATCTGGACGTCTAACACTAAGTGAATCCCAGTCAATGTTGGGAAAATTAAAATCTCCTATCACCACCACCCTATTGCTCCTACATCTTTCCATAATCTGTTTACATATTTGTACCTCTATCTCACGCTCGCTGTTGGGAGGCCTGTAGTACAGCCCCAACATTGTTACCGCACCCTTCCTATTTCTGAGTTCTGCCCATATTGCCTCACTGCTCGAGTCCTCCATAGTGTCCTCCTTCAGCACAGCTGTGATATCCTCTTTGACCAGTACTGCAACTCCTCCACCCCTTTTACCTCCCTCTCTATCCCGCCGGAAGCATCGATATCCTGGGATATTTAGTTGCCAATCATGCCCTTCCCTTAACCAAGTCTCAGTAATAGCAATAACATCATACTCCCATGTACTAATCCAGGCCCTAAGTTCATCTGCCTTACCTACTACACTTCTTGCATTAAAACAAATGCACCTCAGACCACCTTTGCGTTCATCATCTGCTCCCTGCCTGCTCTTCCCCTTAGTCACGCTGACTTCATTATCTAGTTCCTTACAGGCTTTAGTTACTACCTCCTTACTGTCCACTGACCTCATTTGGTTCCCATCCCCCTGCCACATTAGTTTAAACCCTCCCCAACAGCGTTAGCAAAAGCACCCCCAAGGACATTGGTTCCAGTCCGGCCCAGGTGTAGACCGTCCAATTTGTAATAGTCCCACCTCCCCCAGAACCGGTCCTAATGTCCCAAAAATCTGAACCCCTCCTTCCTGCACCATCTCTCAAGCCACGCATTCATCCTGACTATTCTTTCATTTTTACTCTGACTATCACGTGGCACTGGTAGCAATCCTGAGATTACTACCTCTGAGGTCCTACTTTTTAACTTGGCTCCTAACTCCCTAAATTCTGCTTGTAGGACCTCATCCCGTTTTTTACCTATATCATTGGTGCCTATGTGCACAACGACAACTGGCTGTTCACCCTCCCCTTCAGAATGTTCTGCAGCCAATCTGAGACATCCCTGACCCGTGCACCTGGGAGGCAACATACCATTCGGGAGTCTCGTTTTCGACCACAGAACCGCCTATCTACTCCCCTTACAATCGAATCCCCTATGACTATAGCCCTTCCACTCTTTTTCCCACCCTTCCGAACAGCAGAGCCAGCCACGGTGCCATGAACCTGGCTACTGCTGCCTTCCCCTGGTGAGCCATCTTCCTCAACAGTATCCAAAACGGTATACCTGTTGTGGAGGGAGATGACCGCAGGGGATACCTGCGCTGCCTTCCTGCTCTTTCTCTGCCTTTTGGTCACCCATTCCCTTTCTCCCTCAGCAATCCTAATCTGCAGTGTGACCAATTCGCTAAACGTGCTATCCACGACCTCCTCAGCATCGCGGATGCTCCAAAGTGAGTCCACCCGCAGCTCCAGAGCCGTCATGCGGTCTAACAAGAGCTGCAGCTGGACACACTTCCAGCACGTGAAGGAGTCAGGGACATCAGCCGTGTCCCTGAGCTCCCACATTGAGCAAGAGGAGCATAACACGGGTCTGAGATCTCCTGCCATTTTCAATCTTAAGCTTAACTTAGTCTTAACTTAGATAAACGAAAAAGGAACGAAAAGTTTTTACCAATCACACGAAAAAAAAATAAATAGAAAAAGCCTTGCCTTATCTGCACACCACCGAGTCCTTTTTTTTGGTTAGAGGAGGAGGGCGGGTGGGAGACACTACACGTGTAGTGTCGAAATGGACATTTTTCCTGTAAAACGAAATGGAGTTGAGAGGTCAGGTGACCTTTTCTTTCCTGCCAATACACATGAAACTGCAAGAACCTGGAGCTAATCTTCATGTCTGGACAAGTCTTGGTGAAGTCATGAAAATACAAATGATCTTTCTGGACATAGAACCACAGAAAAAGTACAGCACAGAAGGAGGCCATTCAGCCCATCGTGTGCGTGCTGGCTGAAAAACTAGCTGCCCAAACTAATCCCACCTTCCAGCATCTGACTCATAGCCCTGCAGGTTACAGCATTTCAGGTGCAGGTCCAGGTACCTTTTAAAAGAATTGAGGGTCTCTGCCTCCACCACCATTCCTGGCAGTGAATTCCAGACACCCACCACCCTCTGGGTGAAAAGGTTCCCTCTCATGTTCCCTCTAATCCTTCTATCAATCACCTTAAATCTGTGTCCCCTGGTAACTGACCTCCCTGCCAGGTGAAACAGGTCCTTTCTGTCCACTCTATCTAGGCCCCACAAATTTTGTACACCTCAGTCAAGTCACCCCTCAGCCTCCTCTATTCTAAGGAAAACAACCCTAGCCTATCCAATCTTTCCTCATCGCTGCAACTTTCGAGCCCTGGTAACTTTCTTGTAAATCTCCTCTGTACTCTCTCCAGAGCAACTATGTCCTTCCTGTAATGTGGTGACCAGAACCAACGCTCTATACAGTTCCAGGATTACATCCATGCTTCTGTATTCTATACCTCGGCCAATAAAGGAAAGCATTCCATATGCCTTCTTCACCACTCTATGTACTTGTCCTGCCACCTTCAGGGACCTGTGGACATGCACTCCAAGGTCTCTCACTTCTTCTACCCCTCTCAATATCCTCCCATTTATTTTGTATTTCCTTGCTTTATTTGCCCTCCCCAAATACATTACCTCATACTTTTCCGGATTGAATTCCATTTGACACTTTCCATCCACTCAACCAAACTATTGATATCTTTCTGGAGTCTCTGGCTTTGCTTCTCACTATTAACTACACGGCCAATTTTTGTGTCATCAGCAAACTTCCCAATCATGCCTCCCACATTTCAGTCCAAATCATTAATATATACCACAAACAGCAAGGGACCCAACACTGAGCCCTGTGGAATGCCACTGGAAACAGCTTTCCATTCACAAAAACATCCATCGACTACTACCCTTTGTTTCCTGTCACTGAGCCAATTCTGGATCCAATCTGCCTCATTCCCCCGTATCCCATGGGCTTTCATTTTTCTGACCAGTCTGCCATGTGGGACCTTGTCAAATGCCTTACTAAAATCCATGTAGACCACATCCACTGCATATCTTTGACAAGCCATTACAATGCATATGGCCCTTTCTATGGTAATGGATGCATCTTTCCAACCAATTGGGTTAAAAATACTGTGGCAGACTTTTTGACTCCAATCTTGAACTCCAGAGACTGAGTGTGAAAAGCTCTACCAGATGGTATGTGATTGAATGACACCCAAACTCCATTGTATAACAATGGCCTAACCATCAGAAACCACTTATGAATTCAATGGAAAAGAAATTCTGGTCATATGACAGAAACTCGGTTTCTGATAAAGAATTTTAATAAAGATATATTCTGGACAGACAAAAGACAGAGAGAGAAACATCTGTGCCATTGACGAGAAAAGACCCTGCCTAACACCTCTAGCTTTTAAGCTACATGTAGGCAGAGACTGGAGTTGGTCTCGAACTCCCCACTTGAGAACTTGTACCAGGATTTCACCACAGAACTTTAACTGGAATATAACAAGAGAAATCTGAAACAGTGCATCTGTCCTCCTAAACCTCCCAAGTTTTTTTCTTCAGTGAATAAGGAAAAAATTACAGGCCTACACCATTTCAAGGCTTTACCCTGGGGAAAAACAAATGGATCAGAGAACTGTTAAAAATTCATAAGACTTAAACGCATGTTACTTTACAATTTCTATCTCTTCTTGAGTGTGCGCGTATCTGTATGAGTGTGAGTGGGTGTAGTTGCATATATTTCAGGTGTTGAATAATAAACATTTATCTTTCTTTTAAAACTTATGAGAAAACCTATCATTTGTCTGATCTTGACAAAGCACTCAGGAGTTAAAACACATTTTTTTAACACTTTTTTAAAAATGCGCTGTCTTTGGTCAGTTGAGAGGTGGAAAAGGGGGAGCCAACCCTATCATCTCTCACCTGTCTGTAACACTATCCTAAGCACCTTATCTACCTGGTCTGCTACCTTCAGGGATCTGTGGACATACACTCCAAGATCCCTCTGTTCCTCTACACTTTTCAGTATGCTACCATTTATTGTGTATTCCCTTGCCTTGTTTATCCTCCCCAAATGCATTACCTCATACTTCTCTGGATTGAATTACATTGACCACTTTTCTGCCCAACTGACCAGTCCATTGATATATTCCTGCAGTCTACAGTTTACTTGCTCAGGATCAATCATACGACCAATTTATGTATTGTCATGCTAGGCCCTCACCTGCCAAGAATGAGGCACATTACTTTTGTCATGAACATTGATTTTAAACTGTTACTGGAGTGAAGAAAGGACTTGTTAAACAGATCAACCGAAGCTGGAAAAGACGTTTGCATATTAACAGACAGTATTTGGAAGGACAAAGCAGCCATGCTCTGACATTCAACCCACAATGGACTTTTGATCACCAGACATTGAAGGTGGGGGAGCTCATGTTCCAGGTTTTTATTTATTTATTTATAGATACAGCACTGAAACAGGCCCTTCGGCCCACCGAGTCTGTGCCGACCAACAACCACCCATTTATACTAACCCTACAGTAATCCCATATTCCCTACCACCTACCTACACTAGGGGCAATTTACAACAGCCAATTTACCTATCACCTGCAAGTCTTTGGCTGTGGGAGGAAACCGGAGCACCCGGTGAAAACCCACGAGGTCACAGGGAGAACTTGCAAACTCTGCACAGGCAGTACCCAGAACTGAACCCGGGTCCCTGGAGCTGTGAGGCTGCGGTGCTAACCGCAGGTTGACTGCTAAGATGGTCGAATACACAAACAGACATGGTCAAACCAGCTAGTCACATGACTAAACTGCTGAGCAACCTGAGTTTTTTGAATTTGTACAAACAGTTGGGGCAGAAAGCTCTTTGCTCCTGGACTGAAAAGATCTCTCTCCTGTCTGCTCCCATCTCTTTCTCACAAGCCTCTGAATCCACTGAAGACACATGAAATCCAAGAGAGAAAAGTCTCCTACAGCGAACAAGGTTTAAGAAGAATACTGGGCCCCAACAAAAAGCAAGATCTACCTACAATCAAGGACTCTACAGTGAGCTCGAAGAAACATAACAACTCTTCAGATATTGCCTCAAACTTTTGCACTTTATTTTTCGTCTGCTCTTTTCTGCCTCTATTTTCATGTGTGTATCACGTATGCATGCTAGTGTGGGGTGTGTCATGTATCTGTAGGCGTTAACTGAATTAGAGTTTAAGTTTAATAAATTTCAACTTTTCTTCTTTAAAGTTACGAAATCCTGTTTGTTCTGGTTTCTTTGCCTTATAATTGGAAAGCGGTGAACAAGGATTCACCAAGGGGGAACTGAAAACACGGTGTGTTTAAAATTAAACCCTGTTACGGTGAGACCAGGTGAAGGCTGAGAGGGAACCCCGGACAGCTTTCTCACCTGGTTTTAACAGACATTTGGGGGCACGTCTGGGATTTTACCCACAAACAAACGAGAGAAATTGGAAGTGGGATACCAAATTGATTCCTAGCAAAAGAGCAAGACACTGATATACCTTCAAGTAGCTGTTTCCAGCTACTTTGCCAAATCACATCTCGACTTAGTAAAATTAGGCTTCCTCAATTACATAATATAAAAGCAAAATACTGCGGATGCTGGAAATCTGAAATAAAAGCAGAAAATGCTGGCAATACTCAGCAGGTCTGGCAGCATCTGTGGAGAGAGAAACAGTTAACGTTTCAGGTCAACGATCTTTCAGATTTAACTATTACTCTTGGTCTATATCATTTTCCATAACTATTCTAAATATGAATTATAATCACTACCACAGATCCACCGATCTCCCTACCAGCTCCCAACTTCATTCCCTAAAACAAAATCCAGAACTGCCCCTTCTCTTGTTGGGTTTGCTGCATATTGGCTAAAAAAAACTTTCTCCTGAATACATTTTCAGAATTCTGCGTCCCCCATGACTTCGACACTGAATATATCGAGTTAATATTGTGTCTGCATCTCTCAGCAATTTACCTACATATTTGCTTTTCGAGCTCCCTCTGACTGTTGGGGGTCTGTCATGTTAAATAGATCCAAGCCAATGAAATGAAACGAGATGCAGCTCCTTTGCTGGCTAGTCAGTTTATTCACAGTATGCTACATTACATAACTCTGCCTTCTATTCACCGACAAGCCTTATGTCTAGCAAGCTCTCTTCAGCCGTTTACCTTTAACATAATTAATCATTAACACTCACAGTAGTGTGATTGCCCTCTTTTTTGTTCCTTAGTTTAAACCATACGACCTCATTTGACGATCCTTCTGACATATCATCGCTCCTCACAGTTCTTTAAACAATACTGCAATCCCCCAGTCCTTTTTGTAATGTTGAAAAAGAAACAGCCAATTCGCACACAGCAAGATCCCACAAACAGCCATGAGATAAATGACCAAATAATCTGTCCTTTTAATGCTGTTGGTTGATGGATGCAGTTTGGCGCTGACTCTGCCACTCTCCTTTCAAGTAATGCCATTACTGAAAGGGTACTTGACTGCCTCATTCCAAACATGGCCCCTCCAACAGTTCAGCACTCCCTCAGTACTGCACTGAGAATGTCAGTCTGGGTTTTGATTTAATTCTCTGAGTGGAACTTGTATGCACAACATTCTGAATTAAGAGGAGCGAATGTCCCTACTGAGTTACGGCTGCTAACTTTTTTTTATTTGTTCATGGGATGTGGGTGTTGCTGGCAAGGACAACATTTATTGCTCATTCCTAATTGCCTTTGAGAAGGTCACAGTGAGCTTCCTTCTAGAATCGCTGGAGTGCATACGGTGCGGGCACACCCACAGTGCTGTGAGGGAGGGACGTTAATGTAGAAGCATTGAAACATAGGAGATGTTTTGAGTGGGTTTCCATTAGTCAATGAGGGGCAAAGTCACCACTTTGGGACAGGTACCATAAGCTGAAATTTTGGTGAATCTATAAAAGCCACAATAGTGGATAACACAGGAACAGTCATAATTTAAACCTCATCCAGACATTTCCTGTCTGGTGAAGGGATTGAACTCCACGTGAAGAGGTGGGATTCAGACCCCCTCACACCAATAGCCATGACTGATAGCAGCTTAACACAATCAACCTCACTCAAAATCAACCACTGCTTATTGAACTGAGACAGACATCACATGCTCCCCATTCACATCGAACCAATTGTCCAAGTTCTTCATTAACATCCACACTGAATGTGGAGAATGAAGTTTGGTGTTTTCAGATGAGGAGCAAACCCTGTACATACAAAGCCCAGGACAGCAGCTCAATCTGCACAACAACATGAAACCACTGAACACATTACTTACAGATGCAAAACAGAAAGAGCTGAAAAATAACTCACTTGGCGACCACCAGCAGCACTTCCCAGGTCAGCGTGAACATTCCCAGCAGGACTATCCAGCTCAGTGTCAACATTCCCAGCAGGACTGTCCAGTTCAGTGTCAACATTCCCAGCAGGATTGTCCAGTTCAGTGCCAGCATTTCCAGCAGGACTATCCAGCTCAGTGCCAGCATTCCCAGCAGGACTGTCCAGCTCAGTGTCAACATTCCCAGCAGGATTGTCCAGTTCAGTGCCAGCATTTCCAGCAGGACTATCCAGCTCAGTGCCAACATTCCCAGCAGGATTGTCCAGTTCAGTGTCAACATTCCCAGCAGGATTGTCCAGTTCAGTGTCAACATTTCCAGCAGGACTGTCCAGCTCAGTGCCAACATTCCCAGCAGGATTGTCCAGTTCAGTGTCAACATTCCCAGCAGGACTATCCAGCTCAGTGCCAACATTCCCAGCAGGACTATCCAGCTCAGTGTCAACATTCCCAGCAGGACTGTCCAGTTCAGTGCCAACATTCCTATCAGGACTCTCCAACTCAGTGCCAACGTTCCCAGCAGGACTGTCCAGCTCAGTGTCAACATTCCCAACAGGACTGTCCAGCTCAGTGTCAACATTCCCAACAGGACTGTCCAGCTCAGTGTCAACATTCCCAGCAGGATTGTCCAGCTCAGTGCCAACATTCCCAGCAGGATTGTACAGTTCAGTGCCAGCATTTCCAGCAGGACTGCCCAGCTCAGTGCCAACATTCCTATCAGGACTCTCCAGCTCAGTGCCAACATTCCCAGAAGGAATGTCCAGCTCAGTGCCAACATTCCCAGCAGGACTGTCCACCTCAGAATGCAGGGTTCCATCAGTACTTGCCCTCTGACAGTGTAGGAATCTCTCAGTACTTGCCCTCTGACAGTGCAGCGTTCTCTCAGTACTTGCCCTGTGTCAGTGCAGTGTTCTCTCAGTACTTGGCCTGTCAGAGCAGGGTTCTCTCAGTACTTGCCCTCTGACAGTGCAGTGTTCTCTCAGTACTTGGCCTGTCAGAGCAGGGTTCTCTCAGTACTTGCCCTCTGACAGTGCAGGGTTCTCTCAGTACTTGCCCTCTGACAGTGTAGGGTTCTCTCAGTACTTGCCCTCTGACAGTGCAGGAATCTCTCAGTACTTGCCCTCTGACAGTGCAGGGTTCTCTCAGTACTTGCCCTCTGTCAGTGCAGCGTTCTCTCAGTACTTGCCCTCTGTCAGTGCAGTGTTCTCTCAGTACTTGCCCTCTGACAGTGTAGTGTTCTCTCGTACTTGCCCTCTGTCAGTGCAGTGTTCTCTCATTACTTGGCCTGTCAGAGCAGGGTTCTCTCAGTACTTGCCCTCTGACAGTGTAGGGTTCTCTCAGTACTTGCCCTCTGATAGTGCAGGAATCTCTCAGTACTTGCCCTCTGTCAGTGCAGTGTTCTCTGAGTACTTGGCCTGTCAGAGCAGGGTTCTCTCAGTACTTGCCCTCTGACAGTGTAGGGTTCTCTCAGTACTTGGCCTGTCAGAGCAGGGTTCTCTCAGTACTTGCCCTCTGACAGTGCAGTGTTCTCTCAGTACTTGGCCTGTCAGAGCAGGGTTCTCTCAGTACTTGCCCTCTGACAGTGCAGGGTTCTCTCAGAACTTGCCCTCTGACAGTGCAGGGTTCTCTCAGTACTTGCCCTCTGACAGTGTAGGGTTCTCTCAGTACTTGCCCTCTGACAGTGCAGGAATCTCTCAGAACTTGCCCTCTGACAGTGCAGGGTTCTCTCAGTACTTGCCCTCTGTCAGTGCAGTGTTCTCTCAGTACTTGGCCTGTCAGAGCAGGGTTCTCTCAGTACTTGCCCTCTGACAGTGTAGGGTTCTCTCAGTACTTGCCCTCTGACAGTGCAGTGTTCTCTGAGTACTTGCCCTCTGTCAGTGCAAGGTTCTCTGAGTACTTGGCCCTCTGACAGTGCAGGGTTCTCTCAGTACTTGCCCTCTGACAGAGCAGTGTTCTCTCAGTACTTGCCCTCTGACAGTGCAGTGTTCTCTGAGTACTTGGCCCTCTGACAGTGCAGGGTTCTCTGAGTACTTGCCCTCTGACAGTGCAGTGTTCTCTGAGTACTTGGCCCTCTGACAGTGCAGAGTTCTCTGAGTACTTGGCCCTCTGACAGTGCAGGGTTCTCTGAGTACTTGCCCTCTGACAGTGCAAGGTTCTCTGAGTACTTGGCCCTCTGACAGTGCAGGGTTCTCTGAGTACTTGCCCTCTGACAGTGCAAGGTTCTCTGAGTACTTGGCCCTCTGACAGTGCAAGGTTCTCTGAGTACTTGCCCTCTGACAGTGCAAGGTTCTCTGAGTACTTGGCCCTCTGACAGTGCAGGGTTCTCTGAGTACTTGCCCTCTGACAGTGCAGGGTTCTCTCAGTACTTGCCCTCTGAGTGCAAGGTTCTCTGAGTACCTGCCCTCTGACAGTGCAATGTTCTCTGAGTACTTGGCCCTCTGACAGTGCAGGGTTCTCTCAGTACTTGGCCCTCTGACAGTGCAGTGTTCTCTGAGTACTTGGTCCTCTGACAGTGCAGTGTTCTCTCAGTACTTGGCCCTCTGACAGAGCAGGGTTCTCTTAGTACTTGGCCCTCTGACAGAGCAGGGTTCTCTCAGTACTTGGCCCTCTGACAGTGCAGAGTTCCCTCAGTACTTGACCTCTGACAGTGCAGGGTTCCCTCAGTACTTGCCCTCTGACAGTGCAAGGTTCCCTCAGTACTTGCCCTCTGACAGTGCAGGGTTTTCTCAGTACTTGCCCTCTGACAGTGCAGGAATCTCTGAGTACTTGGCCCTCTGACAGGGCAGGAATCTCTCAGTACTTGGCCCTCTGACAGTGCAGGGATCTCTGAGTACTTGGCCCTCTGACAGTGCAGGGTTCCCTCAGTACTTGCCCTCTGACAGTGCAGGGTTCTCTCAGTACTTGGCCCTCTGACAGTGCAGGGTTCTCTCAATACTTGGCCCTCTGACAGAGCAGGGTTCTCTCAGTACTTGCCCTCTGACAGTGCAGGGTTCCCTCAGTACTTGCCCTCTGACAGTGCAGGGTTCCCTCAGTACTTGCCCTCTGACAGTGCAGGGTTCCCTCAGTCCTTGCCCTCTGACAGTGCAGGGTTCTCTTAGTACTTGCCCTCTGACAGTGCAGGGTTCTCTCAGTACTTGCCCTCTGACAGTGCAAGGTTCTCTGAGTACTTGGCCCTCGGACAGTGCAGTGTTCTCTGAGTACTTGGCCCTCTGACAGTGCAGGGTTCTCTCAGTACTTGGCCCTCTGACAGTGCAGTGTTCTCTGAGTACTTGGCCCTCTGACAGTGCAGGGTTCTCTCAGTACTTGGCCCTCTGACAGAGCAGGGTTCTCTCAGTACTTGCCCTCTGACAGTGCAAGGTTCTCTGAGTACTTGGCCCTCTGACAGTGCAGGGTTCTCGCAGTACTTGCCCTCTGACAGTGCAGGGTTCCCTCAGTACTTGCCCTCTGACAGTGCAGGGTTCTCTCAGTACGCCCTCTGACAGTGCAGGGTTCCCTCAGTACTTGCCCTCTGACAGTGCAGGGTTCCCTCAGTACTTGCCCTCTGACAGTGCATGGTTCCCTCAGTTCTTGCCCTCTGACAGTGCAGGTTTCCCTCAGTACTTGCCCTCTGACAGTGCAGGGTTCTCTCTGTACTTGCCCTCTGACAGTGCAGGGTTCTCTCAGTACTTGACCCTCTGACAGTGCAGGGTTCTATCAGTACTTGACCCTCTGACAGTGCAGGGTTCTCTCAGTACTTGCCCTCTGACAGTGCAGGTTTCCCTCAGTACTTGCCCTCTGACAGTGCAGGGTTCTCTGAGTACTTGGCCCTCTGACAGTGCAAGGTTCTCTGAGTACTTGGCCCTTTGACAGTGCAGGGTTCTCTGAGTACTTGCCCTCTGACAGTGCAGTGTTCTCTGAGTACTTGGCCCTCTGACAGTGCAGTGTTCTCTGAGTACTTGGCCCTCTGACAGTGCAGGGTTCTCTGAGTACTTGCCCTCTGACAGTGCTAGGTTCTCTGAGTACTTGGCCCTCTGACAGTACAGTGGTCTCTGAGTACTTGGCCCTCTGACAGTGCAGTGTTCTCTGAGTACTTGGCCCTCTGACAGTGCAGGGTTCTCTCAGTACTTGGCCCTCTGACAGTGCAGGGTTCTCTGAGTACTTGGCCCTCTGACAGTGCAGGGTTCTCTCAGTACTTGCCCTCTGACAGTGCAGTGTTCTCTCAGTACTTGGCCTGTCAGAGCAGGGTTCTCTCAGTACTTGCCCTCTGACAGTGCAGGGTTCTCTCAGTACTTGCCCTCTGACAGTGCAGTGTTCTCTCAGTACTTGGCCTGTCAGAGCAGGGTTCTCTCAGTACTTGCCCTCTGACAGAGCAGGGTTCTCTCAGTACTTGCCCTCTGACAGAGCAGGGTTCTCTCAGTACTTGCCCTCTGACAGTGCAGGGTTCTCTCAGTACTTGCCCTCTGACAGTGCAGGGTTCTCTCAGTACTTGCCCTCTGACAGTGCAGTGTTCTCTCAGTACTTGGCCCTCTGACAGTGCAGGGTTCTCTCAGTACTTGGCCCTCTGACAGTGCAGTGTTCTCTGAGTACTTGGCCCTCTGACAGTGCAGGGTTCTCTCAGTACTTGCCCTCTGACAGTGCAGGGTTCTCTCAGTACCTGCCCTCTGACAGTGCAGGGTTCTCTCAGTACTTGCCCTCTGACAGTGCAGGGTTCTCTCAGTACTTGCCCTCTGACAGTGCAGTGTTCTCTCAGTACTTGGCCTGTCAGAGCAGGGTTCTCTCAGTACTTGGCCTGTCAGAGCAGGGTTCTCTCAGTACTTGCCCTCTGACAGAGCAGGGTTCTCTCAGTACTTGGCCCTCTGACAGTGTAGGGTTCTCTCAGTACTTGGCCTGTCAGAGCAGGGTTCTCTCAGTACTTGCCCTCTGACAGAGCAGGGTTCTCTCAGTACTTGCCCTCTGACAGTGCAGGGTTCTCTCAGTACTTGCCCTCTGACAGAGCAGGGTTCTCTCAGTACTTGCCCTCTGACAGAGCAGGGTTCTCTCAGTACTTGCCCTCTGACAGAGCAGGGTTCTCTCAGTACTTGCCCTCTGACAGAGCAGGGTTCTCTCAGTACTTGCCCTCTGACAGTGCAGGGTTCTCTCAGTACTTGCCCTCTGACAGAGCAGGGTTCTCTCAGTACTTGCCCTCTGACAGTGCAGGGTTCTCTCAGTACTTGCCCTCTGACAGAGCAGGGTTCTCTCAGTACTTGCCCTCTGACAGTGCAGGGTTCTCTCAGTACTTGCCCTCTGACAGAGCAGGGTTCTCTCAGTACTTGCCCTCTGACAGAGCAGGGTTCTCTCAGTACTTGCCCTCTGACAGTGCAGGGTTCTCTCAGTACTTGCCCTCTGACAGAGCAGGGTTCTCTCAGTACTTGCCCTCTGACAGAGCAGGGTTCTCTCAGTACTTGCCCTCTGACAGTGCAGGGTTCTCTCAGTACTTGCCCTCTGACAGTGCAGTGTTCTCTGAGTACTTGGCCCTCTGACAGTGCAGGGTTCTCTCAGTACTTGGCCCTCTGACAGTGCAGTGTTCTCTGAGTACTTGGCCCTCTGACAGTGCAGGGTTCTCTCAGTACTTGCCCTCTGACAGTGCAGGGTTCTCTCAGTACCTGCCCTCTGACAGTGCAGGGTTCTCTCAGTACCTGCCCTCTGACAGTGCAGTGTTCTCTCAGTACTTGGCCTGTCAGAGCAGGGTTCTCTCAGTACTTGCCCTCTGACAGTGCAGGGTTCTCTCAGTACTTGCCCTCTGACAGTGTAGGGTTCTCTCAGTACTTGCCCTCTGACAGTGCAGGAATCTCTCAGTACTTGCCCTCTGACAGTGCAGGGTTCTCTCAGTACTTGCCCTCTGTCAGTGCAGCGTTCTCTCAGTACTTGCCCTCTGTCAGTGCAGTGTTCTCTCAGTACTTGCCCTCTGACAGTGTAGTGTTCTCTCAGTACTTGCCCTCTGTCAGTGCAGTGTTCTCTCATTACTTGGCCTGTCAGAGCAGGGTTCTCTCAGTACTTGCCCTCTGACAGTGTAGGGTTCTCTCAGTACTTGCCCTCTGATAGTGCAGGAATCTCTCAGTACTTGCCCTCTGTCAGTGCAGTGTTCTCTGAGTACTTGGCCTGTCAGAGCAGGGTTCTCTCAGTACTTGCCCTCTGACAGTGTAGGGTTCTCTCAGTACTTGGCCTGTCAGAGCAGGGTTCTCTCAGTACTTGCCCTCTGACAGTGCAGTGTTCTCTCAGTACTTGGCCTGTCAGAGCAGGGTTCTCTCAGTACTTGCCCTCTGACAGTGCAGGGTTCTCTCAGAACTTGCCCTCTGACAGTGCAGGGTTCTCTCAGTACTTGCCCTCTGACAGTGTAGGGTTCTCTCAGTACTTGCCCTCTGACAGTGCAGGAATCTCTCAGAACTTGCCCTCTGACAGTGCAGGGTTCTCTCAGTACTTGCCCTCTGTCAGTGCAGTGTTCTCTCAGTACTTGGCCTGTCAGAGCAGGGTTCTCTCAGTACTTGCCCTCTGACAGTGTAGGGTTCTCTCAGTACTTGCCCTCTGACAGTGCAGTGTTCTCTGAGTACTTGCCCTCTGTCAGTGCAAGGTTCTCTGAGTACTTGGCCCTCTGACAGTGCAGGGTTCTCTCAGTACTTGCCCTCTGACAGAGCAGTGTTCTCTCAGTACTTGCCCTCTGACAGTGCAGTGTTCTCTGAGTACTTGGCCCTCTGACAGTGCAGGGTTCTCTGAGTACTTGCCCTCTGACAGTGCAGTGTTCTCTGAGTACTTGGCCCTCTGACAGTGCAGAGTTCTCTGAGTACTTGGCCCTCTGACAGTGCAGGGTTCTCTGAGTACTTGCCCTCTGACAGTGCAAGGTTCTCTGAGTACTTGGCCCTCTGACAGTGCAGGGTTCTCTGAGTACTTGCCCTCTGACAGTGCAAGGTTCTCTGAGTACTTGGCCCTCTGACAGTGCAAGGTTCTCTGAGTACTTGCCCTCTGACAGTGCAAGGTTCTCTGAGTACTTGGCCCTCTGACAGTGCAGGGTTCTCTGAGTACTTGCCCTCTGACAGTGCAGGGTTCTCTCAGTACTTGCCCTCTGAGTGCAAGGTTCTCTGAGTACCTGCCCTCTGACAGTGCAATGTTCTCTGAGTACTTGGCCCTCTGACAGTGCAGGGTTCTCTCAGTACTTGGCCCTCTGACAGTGCAGTGTTCTCTGAGTACTTGGTCCTCTGACAGTGCAGTGTTCTCTCAGTACTTGGCCCTCTGACAGAGCAGGGTTCTCTTAGTACTTGGCCCTCTGACAGAGCAGGGTTCTCTCAGTACTTGGCCCTCTGACAGTGCAGAGTTCCCTCAGTACTTGACCTCTGACAGTGCAGGGTTCCCTCAGTACTTGCCCTCTGACAGTGCAAGGTTCCCTCAGTACTTGCCCTCTGACAGTGCAGGGTTTTCTCAGTACTTGCCCTCTGACAGTGCAGGAATCTCTGAGTACTTGGCCCTCTGACAGGGCAGGAATCTCTCAGTACTTGGCCCTCTGACAGTGCAGGGATCTCTGAGTACTTGGCCCTCTGACAGTGCAGGGTTCCCTCAGTACTTGCCCTCTGACAGTGCAGGGTTCTCTCAGTACTTGGCCCTCTGACAGTGCAGGGTTCCCTCAATACTTGGCCCTCTGACAGAGCAGGGTTCTCTCAGTACTTGCCCTCTGACAGTGCAGGGTTCCCTCAGTACTTGCCCTCTGACAGTGCAGGGTTCCCTCAGTACTTGCCCTCTGACAGTGCAGGGTTCTCTTAGTACTTGCCCTCTGACAGTGCAGGGTTCTCTCAGTACTTGCCCTCTGACAGTGCAAGGTTCTCTGAGTACTTGGCCCTCGGACAGTGCAGTGTTCTCTGAGTACTTGGCCCTCTGACAGTGCAGGGTTCTCTCAGTACTTGGCCCTCTGACAGTGCAGTGTTCTCTGAGTACTTGGCCCTCTGACAGTGCAGGGTTCTCTCAGTACTTGGCCCTCTGACAGAGCAGGGTTCTCTCAGTACTTGCCCTCTGACAGTGCAAGGTTCTCTGAGTACTTGGCCCTCTGACAGTGCAGGGTTCTCGCAGTACTTGCCCTCTGACAGTGCAGGGTTCCCTCAGTACTTGCCCTCTGACAGTGCAGGGTTCTCTCAGTACGCCCTCTGACAGTGCAGGGTTCCCTCAGTACTTGCCCTCTGACAGTGCAGGGTTCCCTCAGTACTTGCCCTCTGACAGTGCATGGTTCCCTCAGTTCTTGCCCTCTGACAGTGCAGGTTTCCCTCAGTACTTGCCCTCTGACAGTGCAGGGTTCTCTCTGTACTTGCCCTCTGACAGTGCAGGGTTCTCTCAGTACTTGACCCTCTGACAGTGCAGGGTTCTATCAGTACTTGACCCTCTGACAGTGCAGGGTTCTCTCAGTACTTGCCCTCTGACAGTGCAGGTTTCCCTCAGTACTTGCCCTCTGACAGTGCAGGGTTCTCTGAGTACTTGGCCCTCTGACAGTGCAAGGTTCTCTGAGTACTTGGCCCTTTGACAGTGCAGGGTTCTCTGAGTACTTGCCCTCTGACAGTGCAGTGTTCTCTGAGTACTTGGCCCTCTGACAGTGCAGTGTTCTCTGAGTACTTGGCCCTCTGACAGTGCAGGGTTCTCTGAGTACTTGCCCTCTGACAGTGCTAGGTTCTCTGAGTACTTGGCCCTCTGACAGTACAGTGGTCTCTGAGTACTTGGCCCTCTGACAGTGCAGTGTTCTCTGAGTACTTGGCCCTCTGACAGTGCAGGGTTCTCTCAGTACTTGGCCCTCTGACAGTGCAGGGTTCTCTGAGTACTTGGCCCTCTGACAGTGCAGGGTTCTCTCAGTACTTGCCCTCTGACAGTGCAGTGTTCTCTCAGTACTTGGCCTGTCAGAGCAGGGTTCTCTCAGTACTTGCCCTCTGACAGTGCAGGGTTCTCTCAGTACTTGCCCTCTGACAGTGCAGTGTTCTCTCAGTACTTGGCCTGTCAGAGCAGGGTTCTCTCAGTACTTGCCCTCTGACAGAGCAGGGTTCTCTCAGTACTTGCCCTCTGACAGAGCAGGGTTCTCTCAGTACTTGCCCTCTGACAGTGCAGGGTTCTCTCAGTACTTGCCCTCTGACAGTGCAGGGTTCTCTCAGTACTTGCCCTCTGACAGTGCAGTGTTCTCTCAGTACTTGGCCCTCTGACAGTGCAGGGTTCTCTCAGTACTTGGCCCTCTGACAGTGCAGTGTTCTCTGAGTACTTGGCCCTCTGACAGTGCAGGGTTCTCTCAGTACTTGCCCTCTGACAGTGCAGGGTTCTCTCAGTACCTGCCCTCTGACAGTGCAGGGTTCTCTCAGTACTTGCCCTCTGACAGTGCAGGGTTCTCTCAGTACTTGCCCTCTGACAGTGCAGTGTTCTCTCAGTACTTGGCCTGTCAGAGCAGGGTTCTCTCAGTACTTGGCCTGTCAGAGCAGGGTTCTCTCAGTACTTGCCCTCTGACAGAGCAGGGTTCTCTCAGTACTTGGCCCTCTGACAGTGTAGGGTTCTCTCAGTACTTGGCCTGTCAGAGCAGGGTTCTCTCAGTACTTGCCCTCTGACAGAGCAGGGTTCTCTCAGTACTTGCCCTCTGACAGTGCAGGGTTCTCTCAGTACTTGCCCTCTGACAGAGCAGGGTTCTCTCAGTACTTGCCCTCTGACAGAGCAGGGTTCTCTCAGTACTTGCCCTCTGACAGAGCAGGGTTCTCTCAGTACTTGCCCTCTGACAGAGCAGGGTTCTCTCAGTACTTGCCCTCTGACAGTGCAGGGTTCTCTCAGTACTTGCCCTCTGACAGAGCAGGGTTCTCTCAGTACTTGCCCTCTGACAGTGCAGGGTTCTCTCAGTACTTGCCCTCTGACAGAGCAGGGTTCTCTCAGTACTTGCCCTCTGACAGTGCAGGGTTCTCTCAGTACTTGCCCTCTGACAGAGCAGGGTTCTCTCAGTACTTGCCCTCTGACAGAGCAGGGTTCTCTCAGTACTTGCCCTCTGATAGTGCAGTGTTCTCTGAGTACTTGGCCCTCTGACAGTGCAGGGTTCTCTCAGTACTTGGCCCTCTGACAGTGCAGGGTTCTCTCAGTACTTGCCCTCTGACAGTGCAGGGTTCTCTCAGTACTTGCCCTCTGACAGAGCAGGGTTCTCTCAGTACTTGCCCTCTGACAGAGCAGGGTTCTCTCAGTACTTGCCCTCTGACAGTGCAGGGTTCTCTCAGTACTTGGCCCTCTGACAGTGCAGTGTTCTCTGAGTACTTGGCCCTCTGACAGTGCAGGGTTCTCTCAGTACTTGCCCTCTGACAGTGCAGGGTTCTCTCAGTACCCGCCCTCTGACAGTGCAGGGTTCTCTCAGTACTTGCCCTCTGACAGTGCAGTGTTCTCTGAGTACTTGGCCCTCTGACAGTGCAGGGTTCTCTCAGTACCTGCCCTCTGACAGTGCAGGGTTCTCTCAGTACTTGCCCTCTGACAGTGCAGGGTTCTCTCAGTACCTGCCCTCTGACAGTGCAGGGTTCTCTCAGTACCTGCCCTCTGACAGTGCAGGGTTCTCTCAGTACCTGCCCTCTGACAGTGCAGGGTTCTCTCAGTACCTGCCCTCTGACAGTGCAGGGTTCTCTCAGTACTTGGCCCTCTGACAGTGCAGTGTTCTCTGAGTACTTGGCCCTCTGACAGTGCAGGGTTCTCTCAGTACTTGCCCTCTGACAGTGCAGGGTTCTCTCAGTACCTGCCCTCTGACAGTGCAGGGTTCTCTCAGTACCTGCCCTCTGACAGTGCAGGGTTCTCTCAGTACCTGCCCTCTGACAGTGCAGGGTTCTCTCAGTACTTGCCCTCTGACAGTGCAGGGTTCTCTCAGTACTTGCCCTCTGACAGTGCAGCACTCCCTCAGCGGAGAGCAGTCGAAGCTCTTCCAGCACGCTGGAGTTTTGAAAAAAATCCAACAATGACGTCAGAGGAGAGCTGCAAGTTGATTGGTTGGAGAGTCACTGCTGTTAGTGTATTTAAATATCTGAAAAAAATAAGGGCAAATTTTTTTTTGTTGAAAAAATAACCTCCGGTGATAAGATGAGTCCTACTCAAGTGTTTTTTTTAAAGGACTTTAGATTAGAGTGGGTAGAACAAGGCCCCTCGTGTAATTAGTACTTTTTAATTCAGGGAGTAACTAATTAATCTCAGGGTAAGTCATGGCAGGAGAGCTCAGCCACATGATATTCTCCTCCTGCACTAAGTGGGAAATCAGGGACGCTTCCAGTGTCCTGACGACCATAGAACATAGGACAGAGAACAGTACAGCACAGTACAGGCCCTTCGGCCCATGATGTTGTGCCGAACCTTTAATCTACTCTAAGATCAAACTAACTACCTACCCCTCATTCTACTATCATCCATGTACCTATCCAAGAGTCGCTTAAATGTCCTTAAATGTATCTGCTTCTACTACCACCGCTGACAGTGCATTCCACGCACCCACCACTCTCTGTGTAAAGAACCTACCTCTGACATCTCCCCGAAACCTTCCTCCAATCACCTTAAAATTATGCCCCCTGGTGATAGCCCTTTCCACCCTGGGAAAAAGTCTCTGACTATCCACTCTATCTATGCCTCTCATCATCTTGTACCCCTCGATCAAGTCACCTCTCATCCTTCTTCGCTCCAAAGAGAAAAGCCCTAGCTCCCTCAATCTTTCTTCGTAGGACATGCCCTCCAGTCCAGGCAGCATCCTGGTAAATCTCCTCTGCACCCTCTCTAAAGCTTCCACATCCTTCCTATAATGAGGCGACCAGAACTGAACACAATATTCCAAGTGTGGTCTAACCAGGGCTTTATAGAGCTGCAGCATAACCTCGCGGCTCTTAAACTCAATCCCCCTGTTAATGAAAGCCAACACCCCATACGCCTTCTTAACAACCCTATCAACTTGGGTGGCAACTTTGAGCGATCTATGGACATGGACCCCAAGATCCCTCTGTTCCTCCACACTACCAAGAATCCTGTCTTTAAGCCTGTATTCCGCATTCAAATTCGACCTTCCAAAATGAATCACTTCACACTTTTCCAGGGTGAACTCCATCTGCCACTTCTCAGCCCAGCTCTGCATCCTGTCAGTGTCCCGTTGCAACCTACAACAGCCTTCCACACTATCCACAACTCCAGCAACCTTCGTGTCATCAGCAAACTTGCTAACCCAGCCTTCCACTTCCTCATCCAAGTCATTTATAAAAATCACAAAGAGCAGAGGTCCCAGAACAGATCCTTGTGGAACACCACTGGTCACCAAGCTCTATGCTGGGAAGGTGAGTTTCAATTTAAAATAACTTACCTTTTGTTTCGGCGGACAAGGGGACTGCTGGGCAAGTAAACCTATATATTCGGGCAGTTGAAAATAACTTACCTTTTGTTGCAGCAGCTTTTTCTTTTCTGATCATGTGTGCAGGAAGTGTATCCATCTGCAGCTACTGACTGCCCGCATTACGGAGCTGGAGCTGCGGGTGGATTCACTGTGGAGCATCCGCGATGCTGAGGATGTCGTGGATAGCATGTTTAGTGAGGTGGTCACACCGCAGGTAATGGCTGCACAGACAGAAAAGGGATGGGTGACCACCAGACGGAGTAGTAGGCGCAGGCAGGTAGTGCAGGAGTCCCCTGTGGCCATCCCACTCTCAAACAGATATATCACTTTGGATACTGTTGGGGGGGGGATGACCTCCCAGGGGAAAGCAGCAACAGACAAGTTTCTGGCACCACGGAGGGCTCTGCTGCACAGCAGGGGAGAAAAAGTGACGGAAGAGCTTTAGTGATAGGGGATTCTATCGTCAGGGGTGCAGATAGGTGTTTCTGTGGCTGCAAACGAGACTCCAGGATGGTTTGTTGGCTCGCTGGTGCCAGGGTCAAGGATGTCTCGGAGCGGCTGCAGGATATTCTGAAAGGGGAGGGTGAGCAGCCAGAGGTCATGGTCCATATTGATACAAACGACATAGGCAGGAAGAGAGATGAGGTCCTGCAAAGTGAATATAGTACCACTCGGGAGGGTTTAAACTAGTCTTGCAGGGGGGTGGGACCCAAAGTAGTAGTTTCTCCGATGAGATAGTTGAGGCAAATGTAGAGGTTAAAGCAAGGAAGTCCAGTAGGCAGGCCGGGCAGGGGCAGGACAGGGAGTGTGGAAGGTCTGGTAGGCTAAACTGCATTTACTTTAATGCAAGAAGCCTTACAGTTAAGGCAGATGAACTCAGAGCATGGATCGGTACATGGGATTGTGATATTATAGCTATTACGGAAAATTGGTTGAGGGATGGGCAGGACAGGCAGCTCAATGTTTCGGGGTACCGATCTTTCCGGCGTGACAGAGGTGGAGGTAAGAGAGGAGGGGGAGTTGCACTATTGATTAGGGAGGACATCACGGCAGTACTTAGAGAGGATATCCCGGGGGGAATGTCCAGCGAGGCCATATGGGTAGAACTTAGAAATAAGAAAGGGGTGATCACTTTGATGGGATTATACTATAGGCCCCCCAATAGTCAGAGGGAAGTGGAGGAGCATATATGTAGGGAAATCACAGATAGGTGTAGGAATTATAGGATTGTAATAGGTGATTTTAACTTCCCTAATATTGACTGGGACTGCCTTAGTGCTAAGGGATCAGATGGGGAAGAATTTGTTAAGTGTGTCCAGGATAGTTTTCTGAAGCAGTATGTGGATGGCCGTACTAGAGAAAGGGCTACACTCGACCTCCTCTTAGGAAATGAGGCTGGGCAGGTGGTTGATGTGTCAGTGGGGGAGCACTTTGGGACCAGTGACCATAACTCTATTAGCTTCAAGATAGTTATGGAAAAGGATAGGACTGGTCCTCACGTTGAAGTCCTAAATTGGGGGAAGGCTAATTTCGATGGCATCAGACAGGAAAGGCAGGTATAGGCAGCTGGGATCGAGCGAGTCCCTCGAGGAGTACAGGGGATGTAGGACTACATTTAAGAAGGAAATTAGGAGGGCGAAAAGGGGCCATGAGATTTCCCTGGAAGATAAAATAAAGGAGAATCCTAAAAGATTCTATAAGTATATTAAGAGTAAAACGGTAGCTAGGGAGAGAGTAGGTCCCCTTAAGGATCAGTGTGGTAATCTATGTGTGGAGCCACGGGAAATGGGCGAGGTCTTAAATGAATACTTCTCGTCTGTATTTACCGTGGAGAAGGTCATGGAAGCTAGTGAGTTCAAGGGAGGGAACAGTGATATCCTGGAGCATATCGACATTACAAAAGAGGAGGTGTTGGAGGTTTTGATGCGCATTAAGGTGGATAAATCCCCAGGGCCTGAGCAGGTGTATCCTAGGATGCTCTGGGAAGCAAGGGAGGAGATTGCTGGGGCCCTGGCAGAGATTTTTGTATCATCGTTAGCCACGGGTGAGGTACCGGAAGACTGGAGGATAGCTAATGTTGTGTCTTTATTTAAGAAGGGCAGCAGGGATAAGCCAGGGAACTACAGGCCGGTGAGCCTTACATCAGTGGTGGGAAAGTTATTGGAAGGGATTCTGAGAGACAGGGTTTATATGCATCTGGAAAGGCAAGGTCTGTTTAGGGATAGTCAGCATGGCTTTGTGCGTGGGAAATTATGTCTCATGAATTTAAGTTTTTTGAGGTGGTGACCAAGAGGATTGACGAGGGCAGGGCGATGGACGTTGTCTACATGGACTTTAGCAAGGCCTTTGACAAGGTCCCACATGGTAGGCTGGTCCGGAAGGTTCGAACACACTGGATCCAGGGTGAGCTAGCCAATTGGATACAAAATTGGCTCGGTGATAGGAGGCAGAGGGTGGTAGTGGAGGGTTGTTTTTTAGATTGGAGGCCGGTGACCAGTGGTGTGCCGCAGGAATCAGTGCTGAGCCCTCTGTTGTTTGTCATATATATTAATGACTTGAATGTGAATGTAGGGGGCATGATTAGTAAGTTTGCAGATGACACCAAAATTGGTGGAATAGTGGACAGTGAAGAAGGTTGTCTAAGGTTACAACAGGATATAGATAAGCTGGGAAAGTGGGCAAGGGAGTGGCAAATGGAATTTAATGCAGACAAGTGTGAAGTGATGCATTTTGGGAAGTTAAACCAGGGCAGGACATATACAGTGAGTGGCAGGTCCCTGGGGAGTGCTGTTGAGCAGAGAGAGCTTCGGGTGCAAGTACATAGTTCCCTGAAAGTGGCAACACAGGTAGACAGGTTGGCGAAGAAGGCGTATGGCATGCTTGCCTTCATCGGCAGAGGCATTGAGTACAAGAGTTGGGACGTCATGTTACAGTTGTACATAACGTTGGTTAGGCCGCATTTGGAGTACTGTGTGCAGTTCTGGTCGCCGCACTTCAGGAAAGATGTGATTAAGCTAGAGAGGGTGCAGAAAAGATTCACAAGGATGTTGCCTGGTTTGGAGGGCTTGAATTATAAAGAGAGATTGGATAGGCTGGGTCTGTTTTCCCTGAAGCGAAGGAAGCTGAGAGGGGACATGATAGAGGTATATAAAATTATCACAGGCATAGATAGGGTAAATAGCCGGAGCCTGTTTCCCATGGTAGGGGTGACTAAAACTAGAGGGCTTAGATTTAAAGTGAGAGGGAGGAGGTTTAAAGGGGATCAAAGGGGTAAATTTTTCACACAAAGAATAGTGGGTATCTGGAATGAGTGGCCTGAGGAGGTGGTGGAGGCAGGAACAGTAGCAACATTTAAGAGGCATCTGGACAGGTACTTGAATGAGCAAGGCATAGAGGGATATGGAATTAATGCAAGCAGGTGGGATTAGTATAGATAGGCATTATGGTCGGCATAGACACGGTGGGCCGAAGGGCCTGTTTCTATGCTGTATGACTCTATGACTCAATGACTCTTTTCCCAGAACTATTGCCCAGCTCAATGCCGATATTCCCAGCAGGACTCTCCAACTCAGTGCCAACATTCCCAGCAGGACTGTCCACCTCAGAGCCAGCATTCCCAGCAGGTCTGTCCAGCTTAGTGCCAACATTCCCAGTAGGACTTTCCAGCTCAGAGCCAATATTCCCAGCAGGATTGTCCAGCCCAGTGCCAACATTCCCAGCAAGACTCTCCAGCTCAGTGCCAATATTCCCAACAGGACTCTCCAGCTCAGTGAAAACAATCCCAGCAGGACCATCCATTTCAGTGCCAATATTCCCAGCAGGACTCTCTGGCGCAGTGCCAACATTCCCAGCACCATTGTCCAGCTCAAAGCCAACATTCCCCGCAGGATCGTCCATCTCTGTGCCAACATTCCCAGCAGGACTCTGCAGCTCAGAGCCATCATTCCCAGCAGGATCCTCCATCTCAGTGCCAACATTCCCAGCAGGACTCTCCAGCTCAGTGCCAACATTCCCAGCAGGTCTGTCCAGCTCAGTGTCAATATTCCCAGTGGGACTAAAATAAAAGCAAGATTCTGCAGATGCTGGAAACCTGAAATATAAACAAAAAGTGCTGGAAATACTCAGCAGGTCTGGCAGCATCTGTGGAGAGAGAAGCAGAGTTAACGTTTCAGGTCAGTGACCTTTCATCAGAACCGTGGGACTGTCCAGCTCATTGCTAACATTTCCAGCAGGATTTTTCAGCTCAGTGCAAACATCCCCAGCAGGTCTGTCCAGCACAGTGTCAGTATTCCTGCTAAGAGTTCTGACTTAACACAATCCCAACATTCCCAGTAAGAACCCCCTAGCCAGCAAAGTAGGAACATTCAACCTGTCCTGAAAACAGTTGCATTGTGATTTCTGTTCATGATTTCATTTTTTTCTCACCTCTTGACCCCATGCCCCCCGACCCCTGCCATAAATTAAATTTACCGTCTGTGTAGAGAACCTGAATCATGAGAAAGAAACAGACAGAAGGAGCAGTGATGTGGAATGGTGAAGTTTGGATTTCAGACTCCAGCTGATTAAAGGTGAATTTCGGGACATGTAGTGGAGCACATTCCAGTTAGAAACAGCAGGGACAGAGCTGCTTCTGTGCAATGAATCTCTGTCTGACTCTGCATGAAGCTCTATCTGTATATCTGGAAGATCAGGCTGACAACTTCATTCACTGCAAATAAAAACAAGACCACGAATGCTGGAAATGTACCTTTGGCCAATCTGCGTAGTTCTGTGGCACCTTGTAAATCTTCAGCAGTCAGTGGCTATATCATTCAATATAATTTCTGGCTAAATATAGATTTTAAATGGGTTCCACTCATCCCTCAGGGTTTAGTCAAAACAATTCTATTTTGGAAGTAGTGAAGTGTAAAGGAGTTGGCTGCATGAACATTCCCGAAAAGACAAAGAGTGGGGCCTTTGCGATGCATCGTTAATTACTACATCCAGGATTAAACTGACCCATGCACTCAAACCCCTGCTCCGACATTGTAGTCACTGACAAATGTTCTTCCTTTGTCCCTGGTTTGCTTTTCTACACACAATGACCACCTTGTGATCTCTTTGACAGTCTATCAATTACGGAAAGTTTGGTGCTGTATACCCACATTCACTGGGAGATCCACTAAAACAGCCTTAAATCATTCCAGGCAGCATCCTCACAATTTGCAGATTTCCAGCAGATTAGCTCAAGTCAAAACAATTCCAGAGCAGTGACCCACTATAGAATATCCCTGGGAGTGTTTGATGGGACAGTATAGAGGGAGATTTACTCTGTATCTAACCCCCGTACTGTACCTGTCCTGGGAGTGTTTGATGGGACAGTGTAGAGGGAGCTTTACTCTGTATCTAACCCCCGTACTGTACCTGTCCTGGGAGTGTTTGATGGGGACTGTGTAGAGGGAGCTTTACTCTGTATCTAACCCCCGTACTGTACCTGTCCTGGGAGTGTTTGATGGGACAGTGTAGAGGAAGCTTTACTCTGTATCTAATCCCCGTACTGTACCTGTCCTGGGAGTGTTTGGTGGGACAGTATAGAGGGAGCTTTACTCTGTATCTAGCCTGTGGTTTTTTTATTCGTTCACAGGATCACTGGCAAGGCCATCATTTGTTGCCCATCCCTAATTGCCCTTGAGAAGGTGGTGGTGAGCTGCCTTCTTGAACCGCTGCAGTCCATGTGGGGTAGGTACACCCACAGTGCTGTTAGGAAGAGAATTCGAGGATTTTGGCCCAGTGACAATGAAGAAATGGCGATACAGTTCCAAGTCAGGATGGTGTGTGACTTGGAGGGGAACTTGCAGGTGGTGATTTCCCATGCGACTGCTGCCCTTGCTTTGAGGTCGCGGGTTTGGAAGGTGCTGTCTAAGGAGCCTTGGTGAATTGCTGCAGTAAATCTTGTAGATGGTACACACTGCTGCCACTGTGTGTTGGTGTTGGAGGGAGTGAATATTTAAGGTAGTGAATGGGGTGCCAACTGAGCAGGCTGCTTTGTCCTGGATGGTGTTGAGTTTCAAGTGTTGTCGGAGCTGCACCCATAGAGTCATTAACAGCACAGAATGAGGCCATTCAGCCCATCAAGTCCATGCCAGCTCTCTGTAGAGCAATCCAATCAGTCCCATTCCCTTGCTCTTTCCCCGTAGCCCTGCAAGTCTATTTCCCTCAAGTCCTCAAAAAATGTACTTTTGAAATTATTCATTGTCTCCACTTCCACCACCCTTGTGGGCAGCGAGTTCCAGGTCATTACCACCCACTGTGAAAAAAGTTGTTCCACACATGCCCTTCCCATCTACATTTCATGCCCAAAACCTTAAATCTGCACCCCCTAGTCCTTGCACCATCAGCTAATGGGAACAGGTTTTACATAGAAACATAGAAAATAGGAGCAGGAGTAGTCCCTTCGGCCCTTCGAGCCTGCTCCGCAATTCATTATGATCATGGCTGATCAACCAACTCAGTAACCTGTTCCCAAGGCCCTGTTTAATTGCAGCAAGACATCCCTGCTCCTGTACTCGAATCCTCTCGCTATGAAGGCCAACATACCATTTGCCTTTTTACCGCCTGTTGGACCTACGTGCTTACCTTCAGCGACTGGTGTACGAGAACACACAGGTCTCGCTGCATGTTCCCCTCTCTCAGTTTATAGCCGTTCAGATAATAACCTGCCTTCCTGTTTTTGCTACCAAAGTGGATAACCTCACATTTATCCACATTATACTGCATCTGCCATGCATTTGCCCACTCACTCAACTTGTCCAAATCACCCTGAAGCCTCTCTGCATCCTCCTCACAACTCGCCCTCCCACCCAGTTCTGTGTTATCTGCATATTTGGAGATATTACATTTAGTTCCCTCATCTAAATCATTAATATATATTGTGAATAGCTGGGGTCCGAGCACCGATCCCTGCGGTACCCCACTAGGCACTGCCTGCCATTCGGAAAAAGACCTATTTATCCCTACTCTTTGTTTCCTGTCTGCCAACCAATTTTCAATCCATCGCAATACACTACCCCCAATCCCATGCGCTTTAATTTTACACGCTAATCTCTTATGTGGGACTTTGTCGAAAGCCTTCTGAAAGTCCAAATAAACCACATCCACTGGCTCCCCCTCATCAACTCTACTAGTTACATTCTCGAAGAATTCTAGTAGATTTGTCAAGCATGATTTCCCTTTCATACATCCATGCTGACTCTGTCCGATTCTACCACTGTTCTCCAAGTGTTCTGCTATAAACGTTTTGATAATGGACTCTAGAATTTTCCCCACTACCGACGTCAGGCTGACTGGTCTATAATTCCGTTTTTTCTCTCCCTCCGTTTTTAAATAGTGCGGTTACATTAGCTACCCTCCAATCTGTAGGAACTGTTCCAGAGTCTATAGAATCTTGGAAGATGACCACCAATGCATCCACTATTTCTAGGGCCACTTCCTTAAGTACTCTGGGATGCATACCATCAGGCCCTGGGGATTTATCGGCCTTCAATCCCATCAATTTCCCCAACGCCATTTCTCTACTAATACTGATTTCCTTCAGTTCCTCTCTCTCACTAAACCCTGTATTCACCAACATTTCTGGTATGATATTTGTGTCCTCCTTTGTGAAGACAGAACCATAATCTGCCTTCCTGTTTTTGCTACCAAAGTGGATAATCTCACATTTATTCACATTATACTGCATTTAGTTGGTCAGCCATTTCTTTGTTCCCCATAATAAATTCCCCTGTTTCTGACTGTAAGGGACCTACATTTGTCTTCACCAATATTTTTCTCTTCACATACTTATAGAAACTTTTACAGTCAATTCTTATGTTCCCCGCAAGCTTGCTCTCGTACTCTATTTTCCCCTTCTTAATCAATCCCTTCGTCCTTTTCTTTGTCTACCTTATCCAAGTCTGTCATAATTTTGTACACCTCTATTAAATCTCCCCTCAATCTCCTTTGCTCCAAGGAGAACAACCCCAGCTTCTCCAAACTACAAGCTAACACTGACCCTCCTATTCCAGGAGCCGCAATTTTGCTAACCAGCCTTTCAAATTGTACTTATTTAAACTGTTACGACCAGGTGAGAAAGGGGTCTCGAGGTTCCCTCTCAGCCTTTGCCTGGTTTGACTGTAACAGGGTTTAATTTTAAAAACACTGTGTTTTTAACTCCCCACTCAGTGAATCCTTGTTCACTGCTCTCCAACTGTAAGGCAAAGAAATCAACCAGACAGGTTTGCTTAGATTTAAACAAGAAAGGTGCAAGTTTGTTAACATTAACTCTCTAATTCGGTTAAAACTACTACGAATACGCAACACGACCACGCTAGCATGCATACATGATAAACACACATGCAGATAGAGACAGGAAAGGAGCAAGGATAAAGGGGAAATGTTTGAAGCAATAGCCGGCGGTCATTTACTGTCCCTCAAGTTCAATGTAGAGTCTTTGATTGCAATTAAATCTTGCGTTTGGTTGTGGCCTAGTGCACACTTTCAAACTTGTTTCGATATAGGAGTCTTCTCTCTTGAGGTTTAAATGACTTCAGTGGATCTGGAAATTTGTGTGAGAGAGAGAGAGAGCCAGGGAGAGGGGGCCAGGGAGAGAGACCTTCCTTCTCTGTTGTCTTTTCAAAGTAGTCTCTGTCTTCAAACCTGCCCTTTGAACACAATTCAAAAACCCTGGGCCAGCAGGTTAGCCATGTGACTAGTTGTTTTTTTAAACAAACTCTCCTGCGTTTTTATGGAGTCCTTTCATCTTAGCAGACACTCGCAATGGGGGGCGGGGTGGGGAATGGAATGTTGGCTTGTTCCACATTCATTGTCTGGTGATCAAAATCCATTTTGGTTAATTAGATCAGGGAGCAGTTCCATTGTCTTTTCCCAGGCAACTGTCTCTTAGGATGCAAATTTTTCCAGCCACTGCTGATCTCTTTAAACAAGTCATCCCTTCAGTCCAGCAACAGTTTAAAATTAATGTTTCATATGATGAAATTAATATGCCTCATTCATGGCAGGAGGGGTCTTCATAACAAAACACTTTCTTAAAATCCATCTAGACAACATCCATTGCTTTTCCTTCATCAGCCTTCTGTTGCTTCATCAAAAAATTCAATTAGATTAGTCAAGCATGATCTGCCTTTTACAAATCCATGTTGACTCTCCATAATTAACTCAAACCTCTCCTAGTGCCTGTTGTTTTTCTCCGATTATTGTTTCTAAAACCTTACCCACCACTGATGTTAAAATAACTGGCCAGTAGTTACTGGGAATGTCCTTACAGCCTTTCTTGAATAAGGGTGTCGCATTTGAGTCATAGAGTTATTCAGCACAGAAACAGGCCCTTCGGCCCATTGTGTCAGTGTCAGCCATCAAGCACCCAACTATTCTAATCCCATTTTCTAGCACTTGGCCCGTAGCCTTGTATGCTATGGCGTTTCAAGTGCTCATCTAAATACTTCTTAAATGTTGTGAGGGTTCCTGCCTCTACCACCTCTTCAGGCAGTGTGTTCTAGATTCCAACCACCCTCTGGGTGAAAAAAAATTTCCTCAAATCTCCTCTAAACCTCCTGCCCCTTACCTTAAATCTATGCCCCCTGGTTATTGACACCTCCGCTAAGGGAAAAAGTTTCTTCCTATCTAACCTATCAATGCCCCTCATAATTTTGTATATATTTGCCACTCTCCAATCCTCTGAAATCTCCCCCATTTCTAGGGAAGAATGGAAGATTATGGCAAGTCCTTCCACTATCTCCACTCCCACTTCCTTTAGCAATCTAGGATGCAAGCCATCTTGACCAGGCGACTTATCCACTCCAAGCATAACCAGCCTATCCAGTACAACTTGCCTATCAATTTTCACCCCATTCATTACCTGTCCCATCTCCACTTATACTGATATTTTGATAGCATCCTCTTCCTTAGTAAACATCAATGTAAAATACACATTAATTATTCTAGCCTTGCCCTGCACCTTTAAACATATATCAACCTCTGTTGGCCCCACTCCGCCTCTTACTACCTGCTTACTATTTACATGACAGTAGAAGACCTTTGAATTCCCTTTTATGTTCACTGCCATTCTATTTTCACATTCTCTCTTTGCCAGTCTTATTTTCCTCTTCACCTCCCCTCTCAACTTATTGGATTTGGCCTGGTTCACTTGAGGCGTTCACCTGATATGCATCATACACCCTCTTTTTTTGTTTCGTCATATTCTCTATCTCTCTTGTCAACCAAGGAGCGCTGACTTTGGTTCTCTTACCTTTCGCCCTTGTTGGAATGTACCTGGCTTGTACCTTAAACATCTCCTACTTAAAGATCACCCATTATTCTGTGACAGTTTTTCCTGCCAATCTTTGGTTCTATTTTACCCTGACTACATCCACTGTCATCTCATTGCGGTTAGCCCTCTTCCAATTCAGAGGCTTTACTTTAGATTGTTGCTTGCTTTTCTCCATTACTAATCTAAACCTTATGATACAATGTTCATTCTTACCCAAGTGTTTCCCCACAGACACTTGGTCCACTTGGTCCACTTGGCCCACCTCGTTTCCAAGCACCAGATTCAGAAATGCTCCGTCCTAGTTGGACTGAGAACATACTGGTCAAGGAAGTTCTCCTGAACACATTTCAGAAATTCCTCCCCTCCTTACCCTTTGCTCTTATATTATTCCTATCAATATTTGGGATAATTAGAGTCCCTCAATATCACCACTCTGTAGTTCTTGCACATCTCTGTGATTTCTTTGCAGACTTGCTCCTCTCTCATTATTTGGAGGCCTATAGAATACCCCCAGGAGCATGATCATCCCCTTCTTGCTTCTCAACTCTAACCAAATGGATTCTGTCTTTGTTCCCTCAAGGACATCCCCTCTTTCCAACAATACTGCCACTCCACCTCCCTTTTTTCCTTCCCTATCTTTTCTGAATACTTTATATCCTTGAATATTAAGCATCCAGAGCTCATCATTTTAAGCCACATTTCCATTATTGTCACTACATCATATTCCTATGCTGCCAACTGTGTTTGTAGCTCACCAGCCTTATTCACCACACTTTGTGCATTTACATATATGCAGTCATCCAGGCAAGTGGGGAGAATACCATCACATTCCTGATTTGTGCCTTGTAGATGGTGGACAGGCTTTGGGGAGTCAGGAGGTGAGTTACTCGTTGCAGAATTCCCAGCCTCTGACCTGCTCTTGTAGCCATGGTATTTATATGGCTGATCTAGTTAAGCTTCTGGTCAACGGTAACCCCCAGGATGTTGATGGTGTGGGATTCAAGGACTGCTTCATTATCTGAGGAATTGCAAATTGAACTAAACACTGCAATCATCAATTCCCATTTCTGTCTTTATAATGGAATGAAGATCACTGATGAAGCAGCTGAAGATGGTTGGGCCCAGAACACTACCCTGAGGAACTCCAGCAGCGATGTCCTGGGGCTGAGATGATTGGCCTCCAACAATCACAACCATCTTCCCTTGCTCCAGGTAAAACTGCCAGTGGAGAGGTTTCCACCAATTCACATCGACTTGAATTTCGTATTTGGTTCCTTGATGCCACACTCAGCAAAATGCTACCTTGACGAGAGGCGCCTCGGGTTGTGCGGGACTGGCACCCGAGGAGGGATTCGGGGCCTGGGTCCGATGAGCAGTTCCGGCCGAGCAGGGGTAAGCTCGGTGGGGAGCGCTCCGCACTCCCGAGCCCCCTTGCCACCCGCAGTGAGGGGCGTCCCGGGGGTTTCGGCTACTCCTCCACCCGCCGGACCGTCCCCGGAGTCGGCCATCCGGACAGCCAAGGCGCTCCCCTCCGCCGGCGGGGGAGCGCCCTGACTGGAGGCGACCATGTTCCAGACTCGGAATAGATCCCGGTAAAAGACAGGCAACTCCCTCAGAGAGGTGCGGCTAACGGTCTCCGCCGGGAGCTGCGTGCCGTCTTGAAGGCAGTGACACTGTTGGAAAAAATACGTCGCCAGCGCACACCACCTGGGAGGACGCTCGACGTACAGGTATCTCTGCAGGGTCCGAAGGCATAGAGTCGCAGCCTGGGTGTGGATGCACACCAGCGACTGACCGCCCTCCTCAATTGGAAGACTCAGGACTGCGGCAGAGACCCAGTGTTTCCTCTTGCCCCAGAAGAAATCGACGAGTTTCTTCTGGATCTTGCTGAAAAATGCAAGGGGCGGGGCCAAAATGAGCAACCACGCAGAGCCCATCCCGTCAATCTCCTGCGAAGCAGGCACAGGAAGGGCTCCACGCAGATGGTATATAATTGGCTGGACATGGGGCATCCCTGACGCACTCCTCTCCCAAAGCGAAGGGGCGCCGTCAAGGACCCTTTAACTTTGACCAGACACTCTGCAGCGTCATATAAAAGTTGGACCCGGGCCAAAAAATGCGGCCCGAGTCCAAAAGCGCGCAGAGTCCCGAAAAGGTATTCGTGATCCACCCTGTCGAATGCCTTTTCCTGATCGAGGGAGAGAAAGGCAACCGACAGACCAGTCCTCTGGCAAAGATGGATCAGGTCCCGGACCAGGTGGATGTTGTCCTGGATAGACCAGCCCGGGACCGTGTAGAACTGGTCGGGGTTTGTACTCCGCCTCCGATGACTGCCCTGCGCCACGAGAGGGGCATCTCCCCAGTCGCCAGGCTTCCCCCCAGTACCCGGGTGTAATTCTCCCCCAGGATGTCCCAGAACGCTCTGAGGAACTCCATGGTCAGCCTGTCCAGCCCTGGGGATTTGCCCATTGAGAGCTGGTGGAGGGCGCCAGTCAGCTCCGCCAACGTGAGCGGAGCCTCCAATTCTTCGGCAGGTTCTCCCACAAAACTCTGCGCGCGTCCTCGCTGGACGGTTCCACAGAGAACATTCCGTAGTAGGTACAGACCAGGAGGCCCATTCCCTCTGGATCCATGATGGAGGATTCATCATCGGCCAGCAGCTCAATGAGCCGCTTACGGATATTTCCAACGAGCAAAGGAAGGGAGAGGCGTGGTCCAAATCTTCCAGGATCTGGTTCCGCGACCTTATATACGCGCCTCGGGACCCTACGAGCTGCAGATCCCTCAGCGTGCCCTTCTTCTCTTTGTAAGCCTGCCACAAGGCCGGGTCCGCGATGGCATGACCGAGGCGGGACTCCAAGTCGACCACCTCCCTCTCTAGGCACCCGATCTCGGTTCCCGCTTCTTGGTCGACCCCTTTGCGTACTCCTGACAGAAGATGCAGATGTGAGTCTTAACCACATCCCACCACAGCCTCAAAGAGGGGAAGCCCCCCTGCTTCAAACAAAGAACAAACAAAGAACAGTACAGCACAGGAACAGGCCATTCGGCCCTCCAAGCCTGCGCTGATCTTGATGCCTGCCTAAACTAAAACCTTCTGCACTTCCGGGGACCGTATCCCTCTATTCCCATCCTATTCATATATTTGTCAAGATGTCTCTTAAACGTCATTATCGTATCTACTTCCACCACCTCCCCTGGCAGCAAGTACCAGGCACTCACCACCCTCTGTGTAAAGAACTTGCCTCTCACATCCCCTCTAAACTTTGCCCCTCGCACCTTAAACCTATGTCCCCTAGTAAGTGACTATCCACCCTGGGAAAAAGCTTCTGACTATCCACTCTGTCCATGCCACTCATAACTTTGTAAACCTCTATCATGTCGCCCCTCCACCTCCGTCGTTCCAGTGAAAACAATCCGAGTTTATCCAACCTCTCCTCATAGCTAATGCCCTCCAGACCAGGCAACATCCTGGTAAACCTCTTCTGTACGCTCTCCAAAGCCTCCACATCCTTCTGGTAGTGTGGCGACCAGAATTGCACGCAATATTCTAAGTGTGGCCTAACTAAGGTTCTGTACAGCTGCAACATGACTTGCCAATTTTTATACTCTATGCCCCAACCGATGAAGGCAAGCATGCCGTATGCCTTCTTGACTACCTTATCCACCTGCGTTGCCACTTTCAGTGACCTGTGGACCTGTACGTCCAGATCTCTCTGCCTGTCAATACTCCTAAGGGTTCTGCCATTTACTGTATACTTCCCACCTGCATTAGATCTTTCAAAATGCATTACCTCACATTTGTCCGGATTAAACTCCATCTGCCATTTCTCCACCCAAGTCTCCTGCTGTATCCTCTGACAATCCTCATCACTATCCGCAACTCCACCAACCTTTGTGTCGTCCGCAAACTTACTAATCAGGCCAGCTACATTTTCCTCCAAATCATTTATATATACTACAAACAGCAAAGGTCCCAGCACTGATCCCTGCGGAACACCACTAGTCACATCCCTCCATTCAGAAAAGCACCCTTCCACTGCCACCCTCTGTCTTCTATGACAGAGCCAGTTCTGTATCCATCTTGCCAGCTCACCTCTGATCCCGTGTGACTTCACCTTTTGTACCAGTCTGCCATGAGGGACCTTGTCAAAGGCTTTACTGAAGTCCATATAGATAACATCTACTGCCCTTCCCTCATCAATCATCTTTGTCACTTCCTCAAAAAACTCAATCAAATTAGTAAGACACGACCTCCCCTTCACAAAACCATGCTGCCTCTCGCTAATAAGTTCGTTTGTTTCCAAATGGGAGTAAATCCTGTCCCGAAGAATCCTCTCCAATAATTTCCCTACCACTGACAGAAGGCTCACCAGCCTATAATTTCCTGGATTATCCTTGCTACCCTTCTTAAACAAAGGAACAACATTGGCTATTCTCCAGTCCTCTGGGACCTAACCTGTAACCAATGAGGATGCAAAGATTTCTGTCAAGGCCCCAGTAATTTCTTCCCTTGCCTCCCTCAGTATTCTGGGGTAGATCCCATCAGGCCCTGGGGACTTATCTACCTTAATGCTTTGCAAGACACCCAACACCTCCTCCTTTTTGATAATGAGATGACTGGGACTATCTGCACTCCCTTCCCTAGGCTCATCATCCACCAAGTCCTTCTCCTTGGTGAATACTGATGCAAAGTACTCATTTAGCACCTCACCCATTTCCTCTGGCTCCACACATAGATTTCCTTCTCTGTCCTTGAGTGGACCAACCCTTTCCCTAGTTACCCTCTTGCTCTTTATATATGTATAAAAAGCCTTGGGATTTTCCTTAATCCTGTTTTCCTTCTCCAGTCGGCCCAGGATCGACAGAACGAGTCTCGGAATTGCTCATTCTCCAGCAGCCGGTTGTTAAAGTGCCAGTAGGCGGACCCAGCCCGCGTGCGGAGCGGAGTGAACTCCACCCACACCAGGTGGTGGTCCGAGCATGGCACCAGCCGCATGGAGGCTGCCGTGACGCGAAATGCAGAGGTGATTGATTCGGGATCCTCCTCCTCCAGACCTCCACGTGAAGGCGCTGAGATTCCGCCAGACGTCCACCAAGTTGAGGGAGCTGATCAGTCCCCTCAACTTCTCCACCGACGCTTGGCCGCGCTGGGGACCGGAGCGATCCCCCACCTCGAGAGTACAGTTAAAATCCCCCCTGAGGATGATGCACTTGCTGCTATCGATGGAGCTCAAGAGAGCGGACACTTCTTCAAAGAAGCGCGCTTGCAACGCGCCGGGCCCGGGCGCGTACACGTTCACAAAGTGGAGTGGCATGCTACCCAGGCAAAGGGCAAGGTGGAGCAAGCGGACAGCACTAGCTCCTTGACCCCCCCAAGATCTCCGGCTGAAAAGTCGGGGCCAACAAGATAGCCACCCCACTAGAAATAGGGGTGAGGTGACTCATGTAGACACCACCCTGCCACTCCAGGAGCCAGGTGGCTTCGTCTCCCGGAATGGTGTGGGTTTCCTGCAGAAAGCTCACCGCGTATCTCCCTTCCCTGAGGACTGAGAGATTGTGAAATCTACGGTGAGACCCCCTGCTGCCGTTGATGTTGAGGCTGGCTATGGTTATCTTCATATCAAAGCTACTTAAAAACCGTCACCAACACCTCACTGTGAGGAGGGAGTGGAAGTGCACCTGGCCTTCCACTCCCCCAGCAACCCATTGAGGAACGCATTAAATCAGCGCCTCTCAACCAGTTTCACGCCTGCGACCTTCCCCGTTTTCTTGAGGGCGGCACGGACGGACTGGATGATCAGCGCCAGACTCGACCAACGGCCGAGGGCCAGCTGAACTTTATTGCGGCAACCCCTGCAAGCCGTGAGGAAATCCCAGAGTTCCGCCGTGAGGATGAGAGGAGACTCACTTGGAGGCACGAGAGAGTCCACCACCTCACTGGCGATGGATTCAAGATCATCCTCCGTGCCCCACACCGAATCCTCATCCTCCTCCGGGTCGTCACTGCCAGCGGCCGACACCCGCGCCACACATTGTGGGGCGGACATCCCGGCCGCGCAAGCTGTTACTGCCTCCGTCACGTTGTCACCCCGAGGATCGATGGTGGAGGAGCCCTCACTGGGTTCTTGAATGGAACTGGAGTCCATGGGGGCCAGCGGTTCAGGAACCTCCTCCACCTCCGCCCCCAGGCCAGTGAGTGGCCAAGGGGAGGGGGTAGTTCCCGACTCTGAAAATCCAGCTGGAGCCGAGACCGGAAGCGGAGTGAAGAGGCCATCTCCCGCTCCGCCAGTGCCCACAGGCCTAGCAGACAGGGCACCATTTTCACCCATAACTGGGTCGGGTACTGGTCGGGAGTGGATTATGGCTGGGAGGACTGACCCTTTTGGGCCTCACCCTCCCCTCCACTCAGGGTACCCGACCCAGTGGCAGAATGGGAGGCTTCTTCAGGGGCATCCCCAGGGTCTCCCACCACAAGCAGGGCTCCACTTACTCCTTCAGGAGGGGCCACATGTACAGGGGCCTCCCCCTCCCCTCCATCCTGAGGGGTAGGGAACTCCTGCCCAGGCTTTACAGACTTGGTGGTGGTGGTGGCAGGGGGAACCTGAAACAAGAGACCGCTCCCCTCCAACAGATGGGCCCTGCACCTCAGGGCCCTGTGTTACCTCTATGGAGGGGTGCCTTCTCCTCTTTTTCCCACTAGGGCGCAGAGGCTCAGAAACCTCCAACAGAGACCTCTGTCTCCACACCCTCTTTTTGTTTGGTTACCGAGCCTGAGCCCAGCCCTGGGACAGGTGGGTTCCCCAGGTGCAGGCCTTGGGCTGAGCTCAGGCTCGGCTTGTGTCAATGTGTCCAGGGGACGAGCCTCTTGGTGTTTATTTTTCCTCCGCATCGTCCTTCCACTCAGACATGCACACCCCTCCCTGCCAGAGGCTGTGAAAACCGCAGCCTCCGGAACTGGCAGAGTGGTGTTTGTTACAGGCGTACGGGGAGTGGGGAGAGGTGCGGTGGTGCCACCCTGGGCCGCGGTCGCGTTGGTAGCCCAGAGGTTGGGGCAGCTCTTTCGAACATGCTCCACCCCCTTGCAGGCATGGCACCGCACTCTGTCCAAGGTCCAGAAGACACAGTAGGCCATCCCCTGGAACTGAACAGCAAAATGGTCTTCCGTGATCTCCTCCTGCGCCAGCTGCATGAATAGCTGGACCGAGCAGGACTGGGGTGAGCCCCAAACTCACCTCCCCCAGATGGTGCACGTGGGGGAGGAGGAGCTGATCGGGAATAAATCGGCAGGACATTCGATAGAATTACACGCTGTGCAGTGGCCTGCAGAGGGTCCACTGGCAGAGAGGTCCCGCCTACGGTGAGCCCCCCGCTCAGGGCCAGGGCCAGGGCCACTGCCCACTCAGACTTCAGGAAAAACACTGCCTTCCCGTACATCTTTGAGGCTGGGACAATGGTCGAGGGGCTGGCAACCTCGGCCATTGCTTTAATACAAGCCTCAGTAGTCATAGTTGGGTGGGTGTAACTCTTCACCCCATGCTTTGATGTCAAGATTTTAAATGATGATGGGGATACAGGAGCAGCTACAGCAGCTGCTGCGGCATAGGAAGACCCCGCCACTGGAGAGGACTGTGAAGCCATGGGGTAGAAGAGTCACATCCACCGTTGAATAAAATGGAGTTTGCGAAAAAGGAAAAAAAAACTTTCCCACAAATACACAAATGGAGGTTATGGCAAGGGAGAGAGGCTGAAGGAGAGGAAGGCCAGGAGGAATCAGTCTCTTTGTAGATGTTACTTTAAGGTAGTTCTTTCCTTGGTCTTCCAGTTGGTGGCGGGAGGGGGATGCGAAGTCTTCACCTGGGACAGCTGTAGCTGTCCAGACACACTTTGCTTCCGGTCTTGAGGGAAAACAGAAAGGATTCAGTCTCTCCACCCGGGCAGCTCCAGCTATCCCAGGCTCGGTCGTTGGGATGGGGAGGGAGCTACTATTCAATGCTGTTAAACACAGGAGCTCCATGTTGAAACAAAACAGGCCCACCCAAGGTCTTTAGGTCTCTTCTTTCCCCCTCCACACAAAAAAGCCAAACTCACAACAGCTTTCGTTTCTTTTGGCCTGCTGTTTTCCTCTTTTAGACTGAGGAAAGATGGAAAAACCTTCCTTTCAATCTGTCTTTCTCTTGGCAGCAATCACACAGGTTCCAGCCTCCAGAACACACCCACAGTCAGCTGAACCTCATTAACCACTCAGCATTTCCAATCAGGCAGCAGCCAACCCCATTTCTTTTTTAAGATTCTCTCTTGCTTGAGATAGTCATTGCCTGGCACTTCTGTGGCACGAATGTTACTTACTCTGGATCTAACCTTTTTTTTTGAAGGTGGCCTTTATACCCCAGGCCCCTTTTATGTATTTTATGTCAGAGAGTCATAGAGTTATAGATTTATACAGCACAGAAACAGGCCCTTTGGCCCATCGTATCTGTGCCGGCCATACAGCACTCAACTATTCTAATCCCATATTCCTGCACTTGGCCCGTAGCCCTGTATGCTATGGCGTTTCAAGTGCTCATCTAAATACTTCTTTAATGTTGAGGGTTCCTGCCTCCACCACCTCGTCAGGCAGTGTGATCCAACCACCCTCTGGGTGAAAAAATGTTTCCTCAAATCCCCCCTAAACCTCCTGCTACTTACCCTAAATCTGTGCCCCCTGGTTCTTGACCCCGCCGCTAAGGGAAAAAGTTTCTTCCTATCTATCGTATCAATGCCCCTCATAATCTTGTACACCTCAATCAGGTCCCCCCTCAGCCTTCTCTGCTCGAAGGAAAACAACCCTAGCCTATCCAGTCTCTCTTCATAGCTGAAATGCTCCAGCCCAGGCAACATCCTGGTGAATCTCCTCTGCACCCTCTCCAGTGCAATCACATCCTTCCTATAGTGTGGTGACCAGAACTGTACACAGTACTCCAGCTGTGGCCTAACTAGCGTTTTATACAGCTCCATCATAACCTCCCTGCTCTTATATTCTATGCCTCAGCTAATAAAGGCAAGTATCCCATATGCCTTCCTAACCACCTTATCTACCTGTGCTGCTGCCTTCAGTGATCTATGGACAAGTACACCAATGTCCCTCTGACTTTCTGTACTTCCTAGGGTCCTACCATCCATTGTATATTCCTTTGCCTTGTTAGTCCTACCAAAATGCATCACCTCACACTTCTCAGGATTAAATTCCATTTGCCACTGCTCCGCCCATCTTACCAGCTCATCTATATCTCCCTGTAATCTAAGGCTTTCCTCCTCATTATTTATGACACCACCAATTTTCATGTCATCTGTGAACTTACTGATCATACCTCCTATATTCACGTCTAAATCATTAATGTACACTACAAACAGCAAGGGTCCCAGCACCGATCCCTGTGGTACACCACTGGTCACAGGCTTCCAATCGCAAAAACAACCCTCGACCATCACCCTCTGCCTCCTGCCATTAAGCCAATTTTGGATCTAATTTGCCAAATTTCCCTGGATCCCATGGGTTCTGACCTTCTTAACCAATCTCCCATGCGGGATCTTTCAAAAGCTTTACTGAAGTCCATGTAGACTACATCAACTGCTTTACCCTCATCTACACATCTAGTCACCTCCTTGAAAAATTCAATCAAGTTAGTTAGACACGATCTCCCCTTGACAAAGCCATGCCGACTATCCCTGATTAATCCCTGCCTCTCCAAGTGGAGATTAATCCTGTCCCTCAGAATTTTTTCCTAGTTTCCCTACCACTGATGTTAGACTGTAATTACCTGGTTTATGCCTGCTCCCCTTCTTGAATAATGGTGCTACATTCGCTGTCCTCCAGTCCTCTGGTACCTCTCCTGTGGCCAGAGAGGATCTGAAAATTTGTGTCAGAGCCCCTGCTATCTCCTCCCTTGCCTCACATAGCAGCCTGGGGTACATCTCATCTGGGCCTGGGGATTTATCCACTTTTAAGCCTGCTAAAACCGCTAATGTCTCCTCTCTTTCAATGCTAATATGTTCAAGTATATCACAACCCCCCTCCCTGATCTCGACACCTACATCGTCCTTCTCCATAGTGAATACAGATGAAAAGTAATCATTTAAAACTTCACCTATATCCTCCGGCTCCACACAAAGGTTGCCACGTTGGTCCCTAATCTTTCCCTGGTTATCCTCTTGCCCTTAATATACTTATAAAACGCCTTGGGATTTTCCCTTCATTCCTCAAGCTCCCCTTTATGAAAAACAAAGAAATAAACCAAAATCTCAAATTAAAATACCATTCTCGGCATCGATGATGCACTCCAGTCCCTGCGGTGCCCATAGTCATAGTCATAGAGATACAGCACTGAAACAGGCCCTTCAGCCCACTGAGTCTGTGCCGACCAACAACCACCCAATTATACTAACCCTGCAGCAATCCCATATTCCCTACCACATCTCCACCATTCTCCTACCACCTACCTACACTAGGGGCAATTTACAATGGCCAATTTACCTATCAACCTGCAAGTCTTTGGATGTGGGAGGAAACTGGAGCACCCGGAGGAAACCCACACAGTCACAGGGGGAACTTGCAAACTCCACACAGACAGTACCCAGAATCAAACCCAGGTTGCTGGAACTGTGAGGCTGCGGTGCTAACCATTGCGCCACCCAGTCGCGGAAGGCCTCAAGAATACCGGCAGACAACGCATGCTCCTTCTCCAGGGACACCCGGACAGGAACGTAACCGCGCAAGAGGGGCAGGCAATCGGGGAGGACGGACCCCCCGACGGCCGGCAGCCTGGACCTGTGAATTGTCACCTTGGCCAGGCCCAGGAGTAGACCGACGAGGAGATGCTCCTCCCGGCCCACGCCCCTCCGCCCCGGGTGCCCAAAGATCAGGAGCGTGGGACTGAAGTGCAGCCAGAACTTGAGGAGCAGCCCCTTCAGATACTCAAAGAGGGGCTGCAACCTCACACACTCTATGTACACACGGACTCATCCAGGCCACAGAAAGTACAGGCGGCCTGGGAGTCTGTGAACCTACTTAAAAGTCTATTGCACGGGACTGCCCTGTGCAGCACCCTCCACCCCAGGTCCCCGATGTAAAGGGTGAGGACTCCCGCGGAGAGAGACCTCCATCGGGGTTTCCCCTCGCCGCCAGATGGCAACGCGGACCGCCAGGGCGTGTCCGGCCGGCTGACTAAGGCGAGGAAGTGGAGAGTGTGCAGGAGCAGCCCGTACAGGAAACCCCTCCGCGCCAATTGGAATGGCACGGAGGGCATTTCCGAGAGGCGGCTCGGGTTGTGCGGGACTGGCTCCCGAGGAGGGTTTCGGGGCCTGGGTCCGATGAGCAGTTCCGGCCGAGCAGGGGTAAGCTCGGCGGGGAGCGCTCCGCACTCCCGAGCCCCCTTGCCACCCGCAGTGAGGGGCGTCCCGGGGGTTTCGGCTACTCCTCTGCCCGCCGGACGGTCCCTGGAGTCGGCCGCCCGGACAGCCGAGGCGCTCTCCTCCGCCGGCGAGGGAGCGCCCTGACTGGAGGCGACCATGTTCCAGACTCGGAATAGATCCCAGTAAAAGCCAGGCAACTCCCTCAGAGAGGCGCAGCTAACGGTCTCCGCCGGGAGCTGTGTGTCGTCTTGAAGGCAGTGACACTGGTGGAAAAAATTCGTCGCCAGCGCACACCATCTGGGAGGACGCTCGACGTACAGGTATCTCTACAGGGTCTGAAGGCGGAGAGTCGCAGGCTGGGTGCGGATGCACACCAGCGACTGACCGCCCTCTTCGATCGGGAGACTCAGGACCGCGGCAGAGACCCAGTGTTTCCTCTTGCCCCAGAAGAAATCGACTAGTTTCTTCTGGATCTTGGTGGCAAATACAGGGGGCGGGGCCAAAGTGACCAACCGGTACCACAGCATGGAGGCCACCAGTTGGTTTATGACCAGCGCTCGGCCCCTGTAGGAAAGCACTCGGAGCAGTCCTGTCCAGCGCCCCAGCCTAGCGGTGACTTTCTCCTCCAACTCCTGCCAGTTTGCCGGCCAGGCTTCCTCAGTGGGGCTAAGGTGAACTCCCAGATAGAGGAGGTGCGTGGTGCTCCACGCAAAAGGCGTCAACTTCTCCGGCAGGGAATCCACCCGCCACTGACCCACCAGGACTCCGGAACATTTCTCCCAATTGATCTTCGCGGAGGACGCGGCAAAAAAGGTCTGCTGGCAGTCGCGCTTCCTCCGCAAGTCAATGGGATCTGTGACCGCGAGGAGCACATCGTCGGCGTAAGCCGAGAGGACGACCCGCATGGCCGGCTCGCGCAGAGCCAATCCCGTCAACCTCCTGCGAAGCAGGCACAGGAAGGGCTCCACGCAGATGGTGTACAATTGGCTGGACATGGGGCACCCCTGACAAACTCCTGTCCCAAAGCGAAGGGGTGCCGTCAAGGAACCGTTAACTTTGACTAGACATTCTGCGGCGCCGTATAAAAGTCATACCCGGGCCATGAAATGCGTGATCCACCCTGTCGAACGCCTTCTCCTGATCGAGGCAGAGAAAGGTGACCGACTGACCAGTCTTCTGGGAAAGATGGATCAGGTCCCGGACCAGGTGGATGTTGTCCTGGATGGACCGGCCCGGGACCGTGTAGGACTGATCGGGGTGGATCATGTGGGCCAGCACGGAGCCCAGGTGGGTAGACATAGCCCGGGCAAAGATCTTATAATCCGTGCTGAGGAGGGAGACCGGACGCCAGTTTTTAAGCAGGCGGAGATCGCCCCTCTTCGGCAGCAGGACGATGACCGCCCTGCGCCACGAGAGGGGCATCTCCCCGGTCGCCAGGCTTTCCCCCAGGACCCGCGCGTAATTGTCCCCCAGGACATCCCAGAACACCCTGAGGAACTCCACGGTCAGCCCGTCCAGCCCTGGGGATTTGCCCCTTGACAGCTGGTGGAGGGCGCCAGTCAGCTCCGCCAACGTGAGCGGAGCCTCAAATCCTTCGGCGCCCTCCGGGCTGACCTCCAGCAGGTCCTCCCACAAAACTCTGCGCGCGTCCTCGCTGGACGAATCCGGAGAGAACAACGCACTGTAATAAGTACGGACCAGGAGGCCCATTCCCTCCGGATCCGTCGTCGGCCAGCAGCTCAACAAGCTGCTTACGGACACCCCGCCATTTTTCCAGCGAGTAGAAGAAGGGTGAGGCGCGGTCCAAATCTTCCAGGACCTGGATCCGCGACCTCACGTACGCGCCTCGAGACCCTATGAGCTGCAGGTCCCTCAGCGCGCCCTTCTTCTCTTTGTACGCCTGCCACAGAGCCGGGTCCGCAACGGCATGACCGAGGCGGGATTCCAAGTCGAGCACCTCCCTCTCAAGGCGCCCGATCTCGGCTTCCCGCCTCTTGGTCGACCCCTTCGCGTACTCCTGACAGAAGACGCGGATGTGAGTCTTGCCCACATCCCACCATAGCCTCAAGGAGGGGAAGCCCCCCTGCTTCCTTCTCCAGTCGGCCCAGAATCGACAGAAAGAGTCCCGAAATCGCACGTCCTCCAGCTGCCAGTTGTTAAAGAGCCAGTACGCGGACCCCGCCCGCGTGCGGAGCGGAGTGAACTCCGCCCACACCAGGCGGTGGTCCGAGCACGGCACCAGCCGCATGGAGGCCGCCGAAACGCGGGAGACGTACGCCTGCGAAAAGTAGAGGCGGTCGATTCGCGACCCCCCTCCTCCAGACCTCCACGTGAAGGCGCTGGAGTCGGGATGGAGATTCCGCCAGACGTCCACCAAGTTAAGGGAGCTGATCAGTCCCCTCAACTTCTCCACCGACGCTTGGCCGCGCTGGGGACCGGAGCGATCCCCCACCTCAAGGGTGCAGTTAAAATCCACCCCCACCCCCCCAAGGATGATGCAATTGCCGCTATCGATGGAGCTCAAGAGAGCTGACACTTCTTCAAAGAAGCACGCTTGCAACGCGCCGGGCCTGGGCGCGTACACGTTCACAAAGTGGAGCGGCACGCTAACCAGGCGAACGGCGAGGTGGAGCAAGCGGCCCGGCACTAGCTCCTTGACCCCCAAGATCTCCGGCTGAAAAGTCGGGGCCAACAAGATAGCCACCCCACTAGAAATGGGGGTGAGGTGACTCATGTAGACCCCACCTTGCCACTCCAGGAGCCAGGTGGCTTCGTCTCCCGGAACAGTGTGGGTTTCCTGCAGAAAGCTCACCGCGTATCTCCCTTCCCTGAGGACTGAGAGATTGTGAAATCTGCGGTGAGACCCCCTGCTGCCGTTGATGTTGAGGCTGGCTATGGTTACCTTCATGCCAAAGGTACTTAAAACCCGTCACCAACACCTCACTGTGAGGAGGGAGTGGAAGTGCACCTGGCCTTCCACTCCCCCAGCAACCCATTGAGGAACGCATTAAATCGGCACCTCTCAACCAGTTTCACACCCGCGCCCTTGCCCGTTTTCTTGAGGGCGGCGCGGACGGACTGAATGATCTGCGCCAGACTCGACCAACGGCCGAGGGCCAGCTGAACTTTATTGCGGCAACCCCTGCAAGCCGCGAGGAAATCCCAGAGTTCCACCGTGGGAATGAGAGGAGACTCGGTGGGAAGCACGAGGGACTCCACCACCTCACTGGCGATGGAATCATGGTCATCCTCCGTGCCCCACACCGAGTCCCCATCCTCCTCCGGGTCGTCACCGCCAGCGGTCGACTCATCCACCACACACTGTGGGGCGGACGCCCTGGCCTCGCCAGCTGGTCCCGCCTCCGTCACGATCCCACCCCCAGGATCGATGGCGGAGGAGTCCTTTCTGGGTTCTACTGTGAAACTAGAGCATGTGGGCGCCAGCGGTCCAGGACCCCCCTCCACCTCCATCCCCAAGCCAATGAGCGGTCCGGGGAGACGTAAGTTCCCGATTCCGGAAATCCAGCCGGTGCCGAGACCGGAGGCGGAGAGAGGAGGCCATCTCCTGCTCCGCCGGCACCCATAGGCCCAGCAGATGGGGCAGCATTCTCGGTTATAACCAGGTCGGGTGTCTCCTGGTTGGTGGTGGACTCCGGGTGGAAGGGCCGACCCTTTGGGGCCTCGCCCTCCCCTCCACTCAGGGCACCCGACCCAGTGGCAGTGGCAGAATGGGTGGCGTCCTCATTCTCCCCCACCACAAGCAGGGCCCCGCTTACTCCTTCAGGAGGGGCCTCATGTACCAGGGCCTTCCCCTCCCCTCTATCCTGAGGAATAGGGAGCTCCTGCCCAGACTTTGTAGCCTTGGTGGTGGCGGTAGGGGACACCTGGGGACCAGAAACAGGAGACAGCTCCCCTCCAACAGATGGGCCCTGCATCTCAGGGCCCTGTGTTACCTCTGATGCCTCTATCGTCATGTTCGGATGGACGTAGCTCTTGACCCCATGCTTTGCTGTTATTAATGCAAACGATGACGGGGCAACAGCTGCAGTAGCTGCAGCAGCATACGTGCGAGAAGGCCCCACCACCGGTGAAGAGGGACTTGCCATGGGATCGCAGAGCCACGCCCACCCTTAAGAAGTAAACTAACAGCTTTTAAACTAAAGCAATATGATGGGAGGGGTGGGGGTAGAGGGGAATAGGGGTGCAAAGGAAAAGCAGAGGACAGACAGCTGAGTGATGGGAGGGAGAGATGAGCTGCGAGGATGTTTCTGTGGTTTGGTGGTTGGAGCACCTTACTTCAGCGTTCACAGTCCTGTCTTCCAGTTAGGGGAGGGTTCTTCGCCCGGGTCGGCTAGAGCCGCCCGGTTCTCTCCTTTTCCGCTGTTCTGTAAAGACTTTCTTCACCCGGGCAGCTCCAGCCGTCCCGAGCCACACAGTTGGGGGTGGGGAGGGAGCCCCTTTTGAGCAATACAGGGGCTCCCTATAGAATTTGGCAGCCCCACCCCTGGATCTTCCGGTGCCTCCTCCCTCCCCCAACAGTCCAAACAACCAGTTCTCTGGTGCTCCAACACCCACCTCTCCAAAATTACTTGCAGTTCTCCTTTGTCCTTGTAAAAAGTACAACAGTTGAAGCAGTAAATACAACTCTCTCCACTCTGCTGTCTCCTCTGCAGTTCCAGCTCCCACAGCTTGCTCAGGTACAGCTGGTTCGACTAATCGCAGACAGGAAGTGCTCCAAATTGCCCAGCCAATCCTGTGCTGTATCTGTCCTGGGAGAGTTTGATGGGATAGTGTAGAGGGAGCTTTACTCTGTATTTAACCCAAGTGCTGTACCTGTCCTGGGAGTGTTTGATGGGGGACAGTGTAGAGGGAGCTTTACTCTGGATCTAACCCCTGTGCTGCACCTGTCCTGGGAGTGTTTGATGGGGACAGTGTAGAGGGAGCTTTACTCTGTATTTAACCCAAGTGCTGTACCTGTCCTGGGAGTGTTTGATGGGGACAGTGTAGAGGGAGCTTTACTCTGTATCTAACCCCGTACTGTACCTGTCCTGGGAGTGTTTGATGGGGACAGTGTAGAGGGAGCTTTACTCTGTATCTAACCCCGTACTATACCTGTCCTGGGAGTGTTTGATGGGGGACAGTGTAGAGGGAGCTTTACTCTGTATCTAACCCCCGTACTGTACCTGTCCTGGGCGTGTTTGATGGGATAGTGTAGAGGGAGCTTTACTCTGTATCTAACCCCGTACTGTACCTGTCCTGGGAGTGTTTGATGGGGACAGTGTAGAGGGAGCTTTACTCTGTATCTAACCCCGTACTGTACCTGTCCTGGGAGTGTTTGATGGGGACAGTGTAGAGGGAGCTTTACTCTGTATCTAACCCCGTACTGTACCTGTCCTGGGAGTGTTTGATGAGGACAGTGTAGAGGGAGCTTTACTCTGTATCTAACCCCGTACTGTACCTGTCCTGGGAGTGTTTGATGGAATATTTGATTGTTGGAAGAACACAGGTCCCAATTTTAATTGCTCCGTCATTGGTTGTAGTGCCTTCAGCTGCCAAGCTGAGGTCTGGAATTCTCTCCCTCAGCCTTTCCACCTCTCTTCCCTCCCTTAAGATGCTCCTTAAAGCCTTCCATTTTGATCAATCTTTTGGTCATCCGCCCTAATTTTGCTTTATAATGCTTCTGTGAAGGGCCTTGGGATATTTATTACATTAAAGACACTATATAAATACAAATTTTTGCTGTTGGTGATGAAGAACTGAACCAATATCTGAAGCCCGAGATTGTAACAGAATACATCAAAGCTTTTTCTTCAAAACAGAGTTACTTTCATATTTCATTTAGTAAACAATTTCATTCCAATTTTATTAATCAGCAAAAAATTTAACAAACTGGTGAAAAATATCTAAAACTTCTCCTGAACAGTTTAAAAAATGAGTAAATTTCTCTGTACAAAGGCAAAAGGTCTGAGTATTGACATCAGCTCCAGTCACTGCAAACAACTAGTGCCACTGTGGCCTCACCATCACCAGTCAGTACCACAACTCGACAGTTGGTCAAGGCCAGCACTGAGGTGACATCACTAGTGATCAGTACCAGCATTTAATATCACAGCTTATTCCATTGAACTGTGACGTAGTGTACAGTTAAAGCTGTCACATAGTGTTGGTGCCACATACAAATAAAGCTTGATTGGATGCAAGACTACAGCTGCATAAATAGCTACAGAGCAGAAACAGGATGTGAGACACAGAGCATGAGGTCAGGGTAAGTGACAGGATGTAATGTTTCGTGATGTTGCACTAGTCATCCCCTAAGTGGCCATCCTTCTCAGTGCTGGCTGTGCAGCCTCTGATTCTGGTCACAAAGGAGCTGATCAGTGCAATTTCCAGGCAGAGCACAGAAAATATGCTCCTTTCCATCTAGTTTGACAGGAAATGGTATCACAAGGAATCCCAAAAACATTGTTGTTTGATAATGGGAGAGAATCCACCATCATTTCTGAGATCGCACGAGTCCATAGTGTAGAATAAGTAAACCATCCTGAAACAGAGTAAAGAGAAATGTGTCATTTATCAAAATGCACTTTCTCAATCCCGTCCCCCAACACCACAATGTCCATGAGCAACAATGCAAATGATCTTGAATTATGCAGCTTGTGCTATTCGCCTGTGTTCTCTAGGAACTGGGTGGTGCTGCACCAACCCATCTCATTCAGAACCATAGGAAACAAGCAAGCACATCGTCCTTGGTAAAGGGCAAAACTCAAACAGACTCTTAGTCGGTCTCGAACATTTATGCATGTGGACTGCACTCACTCAATACATGACACAGCATGTCAGGGCAGCAAGCAGTTTTCAGCTATATTTCCTCGTACCTTAGTTTGCTACACAATAGTGAGAACACTTTTATTCAATTCTGAAAGCACATCACAGACTGAGCTGGGAACAGAGGGGAGTAAGGACTTCTAAAAGAGCAATATGGTGTAGAGAGGGAAGAAGATACTAATACTATATATGATTAATATTAACTGTGAGGTAGAACAAACTAGCTAACTCTTAATAATAACAACTTGTATTTATAAAGTGCCTTTAACGCAGTAAATGTCCCAATGTGCTTCAGAGCAATGTTATCGAACAAAATTTGACACTGAGGTGCAAAAGGAGATATTTGGACCGATGATCAAAAGCTGGGTCAAAGAAGTAGAGAGGCAGAGAGATTCAAGGAGCGAATTGCTGAGCTGAGAACCTTGACAGCTGAAGGCACAGCCACCAATGGTAAAGCAATTAATGGAGACACTCAAGAGACCAGAATTGGATGAGCGCAGATATGTGGGAGGATTGTAGAGCTGGAGGAGATTACAGAGATAGGGAGGGTTTTAGGGTCTGGAGGATGTTACAGAGATAGGGAGAGTTGTAGGGCTGGAGGAGATTACAGAGATAGGGAGGGTTTTAGGGGCTGGAGGAGATTACAGAGATAGGGAGAGTTGTAGGGCTGGAGGAGATTACAGAGATAGGGAGGGTTTTAGGGGCTGGAGGAGATTACAGAGATAGGGAGGGTTTTAGGGCTGGAGGAGATTACAGAGATAGGGAGGGTTTTAGGGTCTGGAGGATGTTACAGAGATAGGGAGGGTTTTAGGGGCTGGAGGAGATTACAGAGATAGGGAGGGTTTTAGGGGCAGGAGGAGATTACAGAGATAGGGAGGGTTTTAGGGCTGGAGGAGATTACAGAGATAGGGAGGGTTTTAGGGTCTGGAGGATGTTACAGAGATAGGGAGGGTTTTAGGGGCTGGAGGAGATTACAGAGATAGGGAGGGTTTTAGGGCTGGAGGAGATTACAGAGATAGGGAGGGTTTTAGGGCTGGAGGAGATTACAGAGATAGGGAGGGTTTTAGGGGCAGGAGGAGATTACAGAGATAGGGAGGGTTTTAGGGCTGGAGGAGATTACAGAGATAGGGAGGGTTTTAGGGTCTGGAGGATGTTACAGAGATAGGGAGGGTTTTAGGGGCTGGAGGAGATTACAGAGATAGGGAGAGTTGTAGGGGCAGGAGGAGATTACAGAGATAGGGAGGGATTTAGTGGCTGGAGGAGATTACAGAGATAGGGAGGGTTTTAGGGGCTGGAGGAGATTACAGGGATAGGGAGGGTTTTAGGGGCTGGAGGAGATTACAGAGATAAGGGAGGGTTTTAGGCCTGGAGGAGATTACAGAGATAGGGAGGGTTTTAGGGCTGGAGGAGATTACAGAGATCGGGAGGGTTTTAGGGCTGGAGGAGATTACAGAGCTAGGGAGGGTTTTAGGGCTGGAGGAGATTACAGAGATAGGGAGGGTTTTAGGGTCTGGAGGAGGTTACAGAGATAGGGAGGGTTTTAGGGCTGGAGGAGATTACAGAGATAGGGAGGGTTTTACAGCTGGAGGAGATTACAGAGATAGGGGAGGGTTTTAGGGCTGGAGGAGATTACAGAGATAGGGAGGGATTTCGGGCTGGAGGAGATTACAGAGATAGGGAGGGTTTTAGGGCTGGAGGAGATTACACAGATAGGGAGGGTTTTAGGGCTGGAGGAGATTACAGAGATAGGGAGGGTTTTAGGGTCTGGAGGAGATTACAGAGATAGGGAGGGTTTTAGGGTCTGGAGGAGATTACAGAGATAGGGAGGGTTTTAGGGTCTGGAGGAGATTACAGAGATAGGGAGGGTTTTAGGGCTGGAGGAGATTACAGAGATAGGGAGGGTTTTAGGGTCTGGAGGAGATTACAGAGATAGGGAGGGTTTTAGGGTCTGGAGGAGATTACAGAGATAGGGAGGGTTTTAGGGTCTGGAGGAGATTACAGAGATAGGGAGGGTTTTAGGGTCTGGAGGAGATTACAGAGATAGGGAGGGTTTTAGGGTCTGGAGGAGATTACAGAGATAGGGAGGGTTTTAGGGTCTGGAGGAGATTACAGAGATAGGGAGGGCTGAGGCCATGGAGGGATTTGGAAAGAAGGATGAGAATTTTAAAATCGAGGCGTTGCTTAACCGAAATCAGTTTAAGGTCAGTGAGTACAGTTTGAGAAGACCTCAAGTTTATGGAGGGTAGAACGTGGGACGATGGCCAGGAGTGCGTCGAAATAGATAGTCTAGAGGTAACAAAGGCATGGATGAGAGTTTCAGCAGAAAATGAGCTGAGGCAGGGGCAGAGTTGGGCAATGTTACATAGGTGGAAAATAGGTGGTGGCACGGATATGTGGTCGGAAGCCCATCTCGGAGATAAATAGGACACAGAGGTTGCAAACAGTCTGGTTCAGCCTCTGAGAATTGCCAGGGAGAGAGATGGATTCGATGGCTAGGAAACAGATTTTGTTGCAGGGTCTGAAGACACTGGCTTCGGTCTTCCCAATATTCAGCACAAGAAAGGATAGTAATGTGTCTGCTGCAAAATGTGGGAGCTTCCAGCATCAGGTGTTGAATCGGGCAAACTCATCACATGGTTCGTGCTCTAAGTCTGAGAATCTGAAACACAGATGGAAACAGTCGGACACATCAGAGCGTGAGGTAAGTTTCTGGAGCAAGGGTCTGAGAGGGTCACCACACTGAAGAGAGACAGATAGCAGGCAGTGAATGATAGGTGACTGTGCAAGGGGCAGGGAAGGTTCAAACAGGAGCGCCGAGAGCAACTGATGTTCTCAAGCTCCAGCTTCCTGGGAAAATGGGGACTCTGGGCAGAGCCATCCTATAAAATATCAATGACCTCAATCAGCAAGTAATGGCTTGGGGGTGGGGGAGGGGCAAATTGGCAACACGGCTAGAAATGCAGTATTGAGAGGGGCTGACACTATCTATTACAGTCCAGTCCTAGGTATTTTGTTGCATCCCAAGGGCATATTGAATGGACCGGAAAAGGTTTTGCGAGGGGAGGGAGGGCAGCCAGATGATCCATGTGGGAAAGAAAGGCCTGAAGTCTTACAGGATGAGTTTAAGAGATTAAGAAATGAGTTGACGTGCTGGACTTCACGTGCGATAATCTCAGCATTACTTACCCAGCCATGTGCTAGAATAGGGAAGGGCGAAGCATTGGGGAGATCAACGGCTGGATAAAGGAGTGGTCTCAGGAAGAGGGATTCCACTCTGTTGGGAACTGCACCAGTTCTGGAACAACTGGAAACTATTCTACCAGGGTAGGCTACATCCGAGCAGGGAGGGTGCTGATAGACTGGGAAAATGGTTAAACAAGGATGTATTTAAGCCGGGAATTTGGTGGTGGTGGGAGTCTGGGAAATCAAAACCAACCAGAAATCTGCCATCCTTACCTGGTCTGGCCTACATTTGACTCCAGACCCACAGCAATGTGGTTGACTCTTAACTGCCCTCTGAAATGGCCTAGCAAGACACTCAGTTGTCAAGGACAATTAGGGATGGGCAACAAATGCTGGCCTTGCCAGTGATGCCCACATACCATGAAAGAATTTTTTAAAAATCAGCTAATAAAGACGGAAGTAATAGATGGGGATAATATTAATGCAGAAAACAAGTTAGCATGAGGGACAAGTCATACAGTCATAAAGTCATTTAGGACACAGAAGGAGGCCATTTGGCCCATCGAATCTATGCCAGCTCTCCACAGAGCTTTGCTGTCAGTCCTACTGCCCGGCTTGAACCCCACAGCCCTGCAAGTCTATTTCTCTCAGGTGGTCATCCAACTTCCTCTTGAAGTCATTGATTGTCTCTGCTTCCACCACTCTTGTGGACAGCGAGTTCCAGGTCATTACCACCCGCTGTGTAAAAAAGTGCTTCCTCATATTCCCCCTGCATCTCTTGCCCAAAACTTTCAATCTGTGTCCTCTAATCCTTGTACCATTAGTTAATGGGAACAGTTTTTCCTTGTCTAACTTTTCTAAGCCTGTCATAATCTTGTACACTTCTATTAAATCTCCCCTCAATCTCTATTGTTCTAAGGAGAACAAATCCAGCTTTTCCAACCTAACCTTGTAACTAAAAATCTCCATCCCTGCAGGCATTCTAGTAAATCTCCTCTGCACCCTCTCCAGGACCCTCACATCCTTTCCGAAGTGTGGTGACCAGAACTAGATGCAATGCTCCAGTTGTGGCCTAATCAGAGCTTTATAAAGGTTCAGCATAACTTCCCTGCTTTTGTACTCAATGCCTCTATTTATGAATCCCAAGATCCCATATGCTTTACTCACCACTCTCTCAATATGTCCTGCCACCTTCAAAGATCGATGCACATGCACCCCCAGGTCCCTCTGTTCCTGCACACTCTTTAGAACTGTGCCATTAAGTATATATTGCCTCTCCCTATTCCTTCTGCCAAAATGCATCACCTCACACTTGTCAGTATTAAATTCCATCTGCCACCTCTCTGCCCATTCTGCCAGCCTGTCTATGTCCTGTTGCAGGTGGTTCATATCATCCTCACTGTTTGCTTCACCTCCAAGTTTGGTGTTGTCAGCAAATTTTGAGATTCTACTCTGTATTCCAAGATCCAAGTGATCCCAGCACTAACCGTTGGGAACACCACTGTCTACAGTTTGAAAAACAACCATTTACTATGACTCGCTATTTTCTGTCCATTAGCCTTTTTTTTTTATCCAGTTGGACACTGACCCTCCCATTCCATGAGCTTCAATTTTCTTGAAGTAGAGGAATAAGATCAAATGGATTACACATGAAAGCAGAGCTAGCTAACGTGAACTGGCACAGTGGATTAAGGGATAGGTCAATAGAGAAGCAGTGGCAAATATTTAAAGGGATATTTCAGAATGCACAGAATAGATACATTCCAATGAGAAAGAAACATTCCAAGGGGAGGACACCGTGGTTAATTAAAAAAGTTAAAGATAGTATCAAACTTAAAGAAAAAACATATAATTGTGCAAAGCTGGGAGGCAGCTCAGAAGATTGGACAGAATATAAAAAACAGCAAAGAACGACTAAACGATTAAGAAGGAGGAAAAAATTAGAGTACAAGAGAAAGCTAGCTAGAAATATAAAGACAGATAGCAAGAGTTTCTACAGATATTTTAAAAAGAAAAGAGTTAACAAAGTGAGTGTTGGTCCGATAGAAAGTGAGTCTGGGGAATTAACAATGGAAAATAAGGAGATGGCAGATGAACTTCACTATTGAGGATACAAGTAACATCCCAGTATTAGCTGTAAGTCAGGAAATGGAAGGGAGGGGGGATCTCAAGAAAATTACAATCACCAGGGAAGTGGTACTGAACAAATTGTTGGAGCTGTGGGCTGACAAGTCCTCAGGTCCTGATGGACTTCATCCTAGGGTGTTAAAAGAAGTGGCTAGTGAGATAGTTGATGCATTGGTTTTAATTTTCAAAAATTCCCTACATACGGGGAAGGTTCCATTGGATTGGAAAATAGCGAATGTAACTCCTTTATTCAAAAAGGGAGGGGGACAGAAAGCAGGAAATTACAGGCCAGTTAGCTTAACACCTGTGATAGGGAAAATGTTAGAAGCTATTATTAAAGATGTTATAGCAGGGCATTTAGAAAAATTCAAGGTAATCAGGCAGAGTCAACATGGTTTTGTGAAAGGGAAATCATGTTTAACCAATTTACTGGTGTTCTTTGAAGAAGCAACATGTGCTGTTGATAAAGGGGAACTAATGGATGTACTGTACTTAGATTTCCAGAAGGCATCTGATAAGGTGCCACATCAAAGGTTATTGCGGAAAATAAAAGTTCATGGTGTAGGGGGTAACATTTTGGCATGGATAGAAGATTGGCTCGCTAACAGGAAAGAGAGAGTAGGCATAAATGGGTCATTTTCTGGTTGGCAAGATGCAACAAGTGGTGTGCCACAGGGATCGGTGCTGGGGCCTCAACGTTTTACAACTTATAGAAATAACTTGAATGAAGGGACCGAAGGTATGGTTGCTAAATTTGCTGATGACACAAAGATAGGTAGGAAAATAAGCTGTGAAGACATAAGAGGGCTACAAAGGGGTACAGATAGCTTAAGTGAGTGAGCAAAGATCTGAAAATGGAATATAATGGGGGAAAATGGGAAATTGTCCATTTTGGCAGGAAAAATAAAAAAGAAGCATATTATCTAAATGGTCAGAGATTGCAGAGCTCTGAGATGCAGAGGGATCTGGGTGTCCTAGAGCATGAATCACAAAAGGTTAGGATGCAGGTACAGCACATAATTAGGAAAGCTAATAGAATGTTATTGTTTATTGCAAGGGGAATTGAATACAAAAAAAGGAAGGTTATGCTTCAGTTATACAGGGCATTAGTGAGACCACATCTGGAGTACTGTGTTCAGTATTGGTCTCCTTATTTAAGGAAAAATGTAAATGATTTGGAAGCAGTTCAGAGAAGGTTTACTAGACTAATACCTGGAATGGGCGGGTTGTCTTATGAAGAAAGGTTGGACAGGCTAGGTTTGTAACCATTGGAGTTTAGAAGAGTAAGAGGCGACTTGATTGAAACATATAAGATCCTGAGACGGTCTTGACAGGATAGATGTGGAAAGGATGTTCCCCCTTGCAGGAGAATCGAGAACTAGGGGTCACTATTTAAAAATAAAGGGTCGCCCATTTAAGATAGAGATGAGGAGAGATTTTTTCTCTCAGAGGGTCGTGAGTCTTTGGAATTCTCTTCCTCAAAAGGCAGTGGAAGCAGAGTCTTTAAATATTTTTATGACAGAGGTAGATAGATTCTTGATAAGCAAGGGGGTGAAAGGTTATTGGGGGTAGGCGGGAATGTGGAGTTGAGGTTACAGTCAGATCAGCTGCTCCTAATTCGTATGTTCATATGTTGAAATATTGAAGTAAAAGGTATGGGAAAGCTTAGACAAAAAAAAAATCACAGAATCACAGAATTGTTACAGCACAGAAAGAGGCCAATAAGCCCTTCGTGTCTGTGCTGGCTCTCTGCAAGAGCAATTTACCTGGTGCCACTGCCCCACCTTCGCCCCATAGCCCTGCACCTTCTTCCTTTTCAGATAACAATCCAATTCCCTCTTGAATGCCTTGATCAAACCTGCCTCCGCCACACACTATGGCAGTGCATTCCAGATCCTAACCACTCGCTGCGTAAACAAGTTTTTCCCTATGTCACCATTGCTTCTTTTGCCGATGACCTTAAATCTGTACTCTCTTGTTCTCGATCCTTCCACTAATAGGAACAGTTTTTCCCTTACTACTCTGTCCAGATCCCTCATGATTTTGAATCTCCTCTCAACCTTCTCTTCTCTAAGGAAAACAGTCCACATAACTGAAGTTCCTCATTCGCGTGAATTTTTTCTGCACTCTCCCTAAAGCCTTCACATCTTTCCTAAAGTGTGGCACCCAGAACTGGACACAATACTCCAGTTGAGGCTGAACCAGTGTTCTATACAAGTTTAACATAACTTCTCTGCTTTTGTACTCTATGCCCCTATTAATGAAGCCTAGGATACTGTATGCTCAATTAACTGCTCTCTCAACCTGTCCTACCAATGATATATGCACATATACATGGTAAAGGGATAGTGTTAAAAAGCTAAGAAAGGTTAAAATGCATCTACTGCAATGTAGAATTTGGGAAATAAACTGGGGGAACTGCAAACATTTACTTTACAACAAGTTTTAGACCTACATGCATTAACAGAAACCAGGACAGGAATAGAAAATAATCATCAGGTTATAATATATTTTACTGTAGACAAGGAAGGGCACAGACAGAGTCAATATGGCTTGAGCTCAAAACTACATTAGTCAGGGATATTAGATATATTATTATTAGTATTACAGATTGTCAAATTATGGGAAGGAAATGGAAGAGGAAATATGCAGTCATTATGCAGTTAGAGAGATGAGCAGAAATAACAAATATTAAAAATGATCTACTTATTGATTTGGACAATGAGGGAGCCAATGGAGAAAAGGGAATAGAACTCCTACAATGTGTACCAGACTCCTTCCTCTAGCAGCATGCCACTCCCAGGATTGTAGGGTAACATTGGGATTTTCTTTTTAAAAAGTTTGCAAAGGTACAGAATAACCCTAATCCTAATGGTCCATTAAAAAGGGAAAGTACTGGTAGCAACAGGATACCAAGGATAAATAAAGAAACCAATTAAAATTGAAGAGGAGGATCTGTGAGGATGAAAGATTCTCATTCCCTTTTCTTTGAACCCTGAAGGACATAACTGGGCCTGCAGCAGAGAGCTAACATGAGGGGAAAACATACTTGACCTCATGCTCACCAATCTACCTGTTGTAAATCCATCTGTCCATGACAGTTTTGGTAGGAGTGATCACTGCACAGTGCTTGTGGAGGTAAAGCCCCGTCTTCACACTGATGAAAGCCTCCACTGTGTTGTGTGGCACTACCACTGTGCTAAATGGGACAGGTTCAGAACAGATCTAGCAGCTCAAAACTGTGCATCCATGAGGCGCTGTGGAACTTTCTTTTGGTAAGGAGACCAAAACTGTACACAGTACTCCAGGTGTGGGTTCACCAATGACCTGTACAATTGCAATAAGACTTTTTTACTCTTATGTTCTAATCCCTTTGTAATAAAGGCTAACATACCATTTGCTTTCCTAATTGCTTGTTGTACCTGCATGTTAACTTTCTGTGATTCATGTAGAAGGGCACCTAGGTCCCTCTGAATACCATCATTTCCCAGTGTCTCATCAATTAAAATATATTGTGCTTTTCTTCAAAGTGGACAGTTTCACACTTCTCCACATTACACTCCAGTTGCATGTTTGTGTCCTCCTTCACAGATTACGTTCCCACCTAACTTTTTGTTGTCAGCAAACTTGGACACATCACACTCGGTCCCCTCATCTAAGTCATTGATATAGACTGTAAATAGCTATGGGCCAACCACTGACCCTTATGGTACCTGGCTTTGTTTGATAATTGCTCCTGTGAAGCACCTTGGAATGTTTTACAACGTAAAGGTGCTATATAAATACTCGTCGTTGCTGTTGAGAGAGAAAGACACACATAGACAGAGACAAAGGGAGGGCGAGAGACAGAGGTGAGGAAGATCGAGGAGATGGAGACAAAGAGACAGCAGAGGAGGTATGAGATGAAAAAAAAGGCAAAGCTTGGCATTGCCTAACAGCTGTCTGGTTTGACGGTCTTTACTGATCTGTCTGAGAAGCAGTGATGGTGGCGTGACCTACACTGAGCTGTGAATATTGGCATTGAGTGACTCAGCTGCTGCTGCCAGTTCCTGGTCTGCTTTTTCTCCAGAGTATACCTTTTCCCCCAAAGGAATCTCTCCTTAATGAGATCTTCAAACAAAACAAAGCCTTAGACGGAAAACATTCTTATTATTGAATCATGTAATTACTCCCAGACACTCTGGGTCGATCAGTAAGGTGCCCATGGATATGGGAATGATACATCATGTGGAATCAAGCAAAGGTGAGGGCCTTTGCTGTATTGACGACAGTGATAACGACCAGAAACGTTGCATGGTTTAAACAGAGGGCAGAGTCAGGACCAGCGGACAAGACACTGGTAGTGTACACCTCGGGCAGAGATTTTCACAACCTTTGATGCAGTTTCCCATTTCCTTACTCCTGAAGACCCAGGCCTCAGTTTCATCCTTTGGCCTAAATCATATTGACTCAGGGCGGGTATTTTTAGCACAGATATAAACAGGGCCAATATCGGGACAAGTTGCGCTTATATTAATTGCAAAAATCAACAAGATTTACTTGTAATTCAACAGCTCCAATGCTACACAGATTCACCACTGACATCAGGGTGCCACACATGTAAAGTACCCCATCCGCTTTAGCCTTGTGATAATATTAGAAACCAACTTCCAGCTGGATTGGAAACCTAACAGCAGGAGCTGACAGTGAAGCACTGAGAGAGCAGATGTCTCTTATTTCAGACTGTAGACTGCATCTAATCTTGGCCTTGGACTCCTCTACAGCTGAGTATCTTGATCACTGTTCAACCCTCTCAAAAGACAAGTCTATATTGCGTACTGCACCATTCATACCCAAAGTCTGCTGAATGGCATTCTTTATTTGACTAAAATTCATGTCACTGATTCATGACAGTGACACCCCTCGGAGGAGAGCAGAACCCCTTGGGCACTCGCTCTCACTGGTGTAGGAGTTCCAAAGACAGACACCGATTCTCATTCGGGTACGGGTTCCACAGACAGACACCGACTCTCACTGGGGCATGGGTTCCACACAGACCGACTCTCACTGGGGCATGGGTTCCACACACACTGACTCTCACTGGGGTACGGGTTCCACACACACCGACTCTCACTGGGGCATGGGTTCCACACACACTGACTCTCACTGGGGCATGGGTTTCACACACACTGACTCTCACTGGGGTACGGGTTCCACACACACTGACTCTCACTGGGGTACGGGTTCCACACACACCGACTCTCAATGGGGTACGGGTTCCACACAGACCGACTCTCACTGGGGCATGGGTTCCACACACACTGACTCTCACTGGGGCATGGGTTCCACACACACTGACTCTCACTGGGGCATGGGTTTCACACACACTGACTCTCACTGGGGCATGGGTTTCACACACACTGACTCTCACTGGGGTACGGGTTCCACACAGACCGACTCTCACTGGGGTACGGGTTCCACACACACTGACTCTCACTGGGGTACGGGTTCCACACAGACCGACTCTCACTGGGGTACGGGTCCACACACACTGGCTCTCACTGGGGTACAGATTCCACACACACTGACTCTCACTGGGGCATGGGTTTCACACACACTGACTCTCACTGGGGCATGGGTTTCACACACACTGACTCTCACTGGGGTACGGGTTCCACACAGACCGACTCTCACTGGGGTACGGGTTCCACACACACTGACTCTCACTGGGGTACGGGTTCCACACAGACCGACTCTCACTGGGGTACGGGTTCACACACACTGGCTCTCACTGGGGTACAGATTCCACACACACTGACTCTCACTGGGGTACGGGTTCCACACACACTGACTCTCACTGGGGTACGGGTTCCACACAGACCGACTCTCACTGGGGTACGGGTTCCACACACACTGACTCTCACTGGGGCATGGGTTCCACACACACTGACTCTCACTGGGGTACGGGTTCCACACAGACCAACTCTCACTGGGGTACGGGTTCCACACACACCGACTCTCACTGGGGTACGGGTCCACACACACTGGCTCTCACTGGGGTACAGATTCCACACACACTGACTCTCACTGGGGTACGGGTTCCACACAGACCGACTCTCACTGGGGTACGGGTTCCACACACACTGACTCTCACTGGGGTACGGGTCCACACACACTGGCTCTCACTGGGGTACAGATTCCACACACACTGACTCTCACTGGGGTACGGGTTCCACACACACTGACTCTCCCTGGGGTACGGGTTCCACACACTAAAGGGCTGCTACCTGATCCAAACCCGACGAAATGTGTCGGGCTCGGGTCGGGTCGGGTCGGACATGCTCTATCACCACCTCAGGTAAGGGACTTTAATGTTAATTTACTTTTTGGACTTTAAAGGTGGTTTTGTTACAGTTATTTTAAGCTTGTGCAGGTAAGGAACAAAGTGAAAAATGGAAGGTAAGTTAACTGCTGGTCGGGTCGGGTCATAGAAACATAGAATATAGAAAAATAGGAGCAGGAGTAGGCCATTCGGCCTTTCGAGCCTGCACCACCATTCAATACGATCATGGCTGATCATCCAAACTCATTACCCTGTTCCTGCTTTCCCCCTGTATCCCTTGATCCCTTTAGCCCTAAGAACTATATTTAACTCTTTCTTGAATATATTTAATGATTTGGTCTCAACTGCTTTCTGTGGTAGAGAATTCCACAGGTTCACCACTCTCTGGGTGAAGAAATCCCTCCTCATCTCAGTCCTAAATGGCTTACCCCTTATTGTTAGATTGTGACCCCTGGTCCTGGACTCCCCCACCATCGGGAACATCCTTCCTGCATCTAGTCTGTCCAGTCCTGTTAGAATTTTGTAGGTTTCTATGAGATCCCCTCTCATTCTACTGAACTCTAGCGAATACAAGCCTAATCGACCCAATCTCTCATCATACGTCATTCCTGCCATCCCAGGAATCAGTCTGGTGAACCTTTGCTGTACTCCCTCCAGAGCAAGAACATCCTTCCTCAGATAAGGAGACCAAAACTGCACACAGTACTCCAGATGTGGTCTCACCAAGGCCTTGTATAATTGCAGCAAGACATCCTTGCTCCTGTACTCGAATCCTCTCGCTATGAAGGCCAACATACCATTTGCCTTCTTAACTGCCTGCTGCACCTGCATGCTTACTTTCAGCGATTGGTGTACAAGTACACCCAGATCTCACTGCACCTCCCCCTTTCCCAATCTATCGCCGTTCAGATAATAATCTGCCTTTCTGTTATTGCCAGCAAAATGGATAACCTCACATTTATCCACATTGTACTGCATCTGCCATGTATATGCCTACTCTCTCAACCTGTCCAAATCACATTGCAGCTTCTCTGCATCCTCCTCACAGCTCACACTCCCACCCAGCTTTGTGTCATCTGCAAACTTGGATATACTACATTTAATTCCCTCATCTATATCATTAATATATAGTGTGAATAGCTGGGGTCCTAACACTGATCCCTGCGGTACCCCACTAGTCACTGCCTGCCACTCAGGTTGGGCGCGGGAAAAAATGGTAGGACTCAGGGTCGGATGTGATTCTGTTGGGCTCGGGTTGGGTCTCATTTGCAGACCTGAGCAGGCCTTTAACACACACACAGACTCTCACTGGGGTACGGGTTCCACACACGCCGACTCTCACTGGGGTACGGGTTCCACACACGCCGACTCTCACTGGGGTACGGGTTCCACACACATTGACTCTCACTGGGGTACGGGTTCCACACACACTGACTCTCACTGGGGTATGGGTTCCACACACACCGACTCTCACTGGGGTACGGGTTCCACACACATTGACTCTCACTGGGGTACGGGTTCCACACACATTGACTCTCACTGGGGTACGGGTTCCACACACACCGACTCTCACTGGGGTACGGGTTCCACACACACCGACTCTCACTGGGGTACGGGTTCCACACACACCGACTCTCACTGGGGTACGGGTTCCACACACACCGACTCTCAATGGGGTACGGGTTCCACACACGCCGACTCTCACTGGGGTACGGGTTCCACACACACTGACTCTCACTGGGGTACGGGTTCCACACACATTGACTCTCACTGGGGTACGGGTTCCACACACGCTGACTCTCACTGGGGTACGGGTTCCACACACATTGACTCTCACTGGGGTACGGGTTCCACACACGCCGACTCTCACTGGGGTACGGGTTCCACACACGCCGACTCTCACTGGGGTACGGGTTCCACACACGCCGACTCTCACTGGGGTACGGGTTCCACACACATTGACTCTCACTGGGGTACGGGTTCCACACACACTGACTCTCACTGGGGTATGGGTTCCACACACAGCGACTCTCACTGGGGTACGGGTTCCACACACACCGACTCTCACTGGGGTACGGGTTCCACACACAGCGACTCTCACTGGGGTACGGGTTCCACACACACCGACTCTCACTGGGGTACGGGTTCCACACACGCCGACTCTCACTGGGGTACGGGTCTACTCACACTAACTCACTGGGGTACGGGTTCCACACACGCCGACTCTCACTGGGGTACGGGTTCCACACACGCCGACTCTCACTGGGGTACGGGTTCCACACACGCTGACTGTCCCTTGGGTAGGTGTTCCACACACACTGACTCTCACTGGGGTACGGGTCTACACACACTAACTCACTGGGGTACGGGTTCCACACACGCCGACTCTCACTGGGGTACGGGTTCCACACACACTGACTCTCCCTTGGGTAGATGTTCCACATGCACTGAGTCTCATTCGGGTACGGCTACTTCTAACAAGTTGCCATTCTTTATTTGCCCAGTCAGTGTTGGCAGGCTATTTGCCCATGAGCACATCAAAATTGTGGGCAATTTTTCATTTACAACAACAGGAGTGCAACACTAAAATAAAAGCAAAATACTGCGGATGCTGGAAATCTGAAAAAGAAACAAGAAATGCTGGAAATACTCAGCAGGTCTGGCAGCATCTGTGGAGAGAGAAGTCACTGACATGAAACATTAACTCTGCTTCTCTCTCCACAGATGCTGCCAGACCTGCTGAGTATTTCCAGCATTTCTTGTTTTTATAACAGGAGTGTGACCGCTGACTGTTTTTATTTCCTAATCCAGGGGCACTGAGGCCATTACTAACACACCAACTGCCTGAAAACAGCCTGCTCAGAGACCAGGATTGTGAGGGGACGGTCAAGTGTAAGTGAGTTTGGCTGTGACTGTCATTGTGACCACAATGCCATTGTCCAAACTGATTCCAGCCACTGAAACATGATTTCCCCAAAGACAGTATAACCGATTGATCAATCCCAGTTACTCCACTTCATTTTTATCCATTTGCTATTAGTCCAGGAGGGGCTACAGGGTCTTAAACATTGTACTTGGAGTGAGCCCATTCAGCCTGATACTGGGGAAGTGTAGAGATTACTTTAGTGGTCAAAAGGGAGGGGGACAGCTTGTTAAAATGTGCTTCCCCAAACTTCACAGCAGTACTGGCAGCAGTGCCAGTGTAACATGTGGGTCAGATTGGTGTGGCTGGTTAATAATAATAATTTGCATTTATACACTGCATTTTAAAATAGAAAAAAAGTTCCAAGACGCTTCACAGAAGTGTAATCAGACAAAAATCCACACTGTTGATATCCAGTGGGTGACTAAAAGTTTGGTCAACGAGGTGGTTTCTTCGGAAAATCTTCAAAGAGGAAAGTGAAGTGGAGAGGCAGAGAGGTTTAGGGAGGGCAGGCTGGAGCTTTGGGCCTAGATGGTCACCATTGGTGGGGTGAAGGGTTTTGATCTGGTCAACATCACATTGCTGTTTGCGGGAGTTTGCTCTATGCACACTGGCTGCCGCGTTTCCTGCATTACAACAGTGTCTACACTTCAAGTAGTACCTCATTGGCTGTAAAGCACTTTAAGACGTCCAGTGGTTGTGAAAGGCGCTATATAAATTAAAGTTTTTTTTTCTTTAACACAGAATGGTTTCTTAAGGAGCTTCATGGAGGCATAATCAAAAGAAATGGATGCCAAGTGAAGGATGGGGATATTAGAAAGAATGACCAAAAGCTTGGTCAAAGAGGTGGCTTTTGAGGAGAATCTTCAAGGAGAAGAGGGAGATACAGAGGCGGAGAGGTTTAGGGACAGAAATTCCAGAGCTTAGGGTCTAGGTGGCTGAATACACAGCCACAAATGGTGGGCAAAAGGTTTTGGGATGCGCAAGAGGCCAGAATTAAAGGAACATAGAGATCTGAGGGTTACAGGGCTGGAGAAGGTTACAAAGATAGGGAGGGACGAGGCCATGAAAAGGATATGAGGATGAGAATTTAAAATTTGAAGCATTGGGGACAACAAGCACAGGTACATTGGGTGAATGAGACTTGGTTGCACAATAGGATATGGGCAGTAGAGTTTTGGATGAGCTGAGGTCAGTCAGGAGACCAATGGAATAAACCGAGTCTGGAGATGACAACGGATAAGGCAGGTGGGTTGAGGTAGGGTTAGAGATGATGTTATTACAGAGGTAAATGTGATGGATAGGATAAGCAGTCGGAAGCTCAGCTTGGGGTCAAGACTAGCAACAATTTGATTCAACCTGACAATGGCCAGGGAAGGAGATGGAGTCACTGGGAGCTGCATGGAATTTTTGGCAGGGGAATAGGTGATAACTTTGGGCTTCCTGGTGATTAGCTGGAGGAAATTGTGGCACCAGTGGTTTACACAAGAAAGGTAGAGAGACAGAGAGCTGGCGCCGGAGGAAATGGATCAATGGAACTTGTGATGCAGCACTGGATAACAGTGGTTAGGGCGAGGCTGACCACTGCAGCGGGGGAGATGATTACTTATACATTGGTGCACTTACTGTGAACTTATGATAGGTAGACTGGTAGATATGCGATGTCTCTTGTAGGTGCCTGGAAGGATCCTGACAGAAAAACTGAGGGCAGCGGTGACCTATAGAGTCATAGAGTCATTTATGGAACAGAAGGAGGCCATTTGGCCCATTGAGTCCATGCCGGCTCTGCACAGCGATGCTATCAGTCGCACTTCCCGGCTCGGTCCTTGTAGCCCTGCTAGTCTATCTCTCCTTTGCTGTGTCACTGGCAGTGTTGTACCTATACTGGAGCGTGGCTAGCGGTCTATGGCACAGTCTGGTCACAGCCTCTCTACAGAAGTCTGACAAAGTTTGGATGATTGCCTCTAACTATATTTGAGGGGAGGTGATGGTGATGTAAATGTGACATCCTCCTCTTCTCCTCTCAGCAATCCTACTGTGGGATTCCAGGGGAGCCCCTTGCTGATTTTGGAAAATGCTAGAGTCCATTATTAAGGAATAAATAGCAGGATATTTAGAAAAGCTTAACGCAACCAAACAGAGTCAATATGGTTTTGTGAAAGGGAAATCATGTTTGACAAATTTGCTAGAGTTCTTTGGGGATATAACAAGCTGCAGTTGATAAAGGGGAACCGGTAGATGCAGTGTATTTAGATTTCCAGAAGGCATTCGATAAGGTGCCACATAAAAGATTATTGCACAAGATAGGAGCTCAGGGTATTGGGGGTAATGTATTAGCATGGATTGAGGATTGGTTAACTCACAGAAGACAGGGAGTCGGGATTAATGGGTCTTTTTCAAGTGGGAAAGACTTAACTAGTGGAGTGCCACAAGGATCAGTCCTAGGGCCTCAATTATTTACTATCTATATTCATGACTTGGAGGAGGGGGCAGAGTGTAATATATCCAGATTTGCTGATGATACAAAAATAGGTGGGAGGGCATGTTGTGATGAGGACATAAGGAATCTGCAAGGGGATATAGATAGGTTGAGTGAGTGGGAAAAAACTTGGCAGATGGAGTTTAATGTAGGAAAGTGTGAGGTCATTCACTTTGGTAGGAAGAATCAAAAGGCAGATTATTATTTAAATGGAGAGAGACTCCAATAAAGTGCAGCACAGAGGGATCTGGGTGTTCTTGTGCACGAAATATAAAAAGTTAGCATGCAGGTGCAGCAAGTAATTAAGAAGGCAAATGGAATTTTGGCCTTTATTGCTAGGGGGTTGGAGTTTAAAAATAGGGAAGTCTTGTTACAACTGTACAGGATGTTGGTGAGGCCGTACCTGGAGTACTGTGTACAGTTTTGGTCCCCGTATTTAAGAAAGGATATACTGACATTGGAGGCATTTCAAAAGAGATTCACTAGGCTGATTCCTGGGATGAAGGGGTTGACTTGTCAAGAACGGCTAAACAGGTTAGGCCTTTATTCATTAGAGTTTAGAAGAATGAGGGGTGATTGTATTGAAACGTACAAGATTCTGAGGGGGCTTGACAGGATAGATGCTGAGAAGATGTTTCCACTAGTGGGGGAATCTCAAACTAGGGGACATAGTTACAGAATAAAGGGACATTCATTTAAAACTGAGATGCGAAAGAACTTCTTCTCTCAGAGGGTGGTGAATGTCTGGAATTCTGTACCTCATAGAGTTGTGGAGGCTCGATCACTGAAAGTATTTAAAGAGGAGGTAGATAGATTTTTGAAATATCGGGGAGTTGAGGGTTATGAGGAGCTGGCAAGAAACAGGAGTTGAGGTCCGGGGCAGATCAGCCATGATCTTATTGAATGGTGGGGCAGGCTTGAGGGGCCAAATGACCTACTCCTGCTCCTATTTCTTATGTTCTTATGCTAATGGAGGTGTGAGAAAATAGGGGGAAACTGCAGGCTAAACAAACCACAGCAATGTTTCAATATCTAAATAAAAGTGTCAGTCCTTGGGATAATTTTCTAACAGAAAGCAACATTCCATTTCAAAATGAGGATGCAGATGTCTACATCCCTTTTACATTCAATGCCCCTGGATGCCTCTTCTCAACAGGCATTTGGAGTGATGACAGTACAACACCAACTTACATTTAGGAAGCACCTTTAATGTAGTAAAAGGTCCCAAGGAGCTTCACAGGGACATAAATCAGACCAAATTTGACACCAAGCCACATAAGGAGATAGTAGGACAGGTGACCAAGAGCTTAGTCAAAGGGGTAGGTTTTAAGGAACATCTTAAAAGGAAGAGAGAGAGTTGGAGTGATTTAGGGAGGAAACTCCACAGCTTAGAGCCCAGGCTGTTGAAGGCCCTTCAGCCAATAGTGGGATAATTAAAATTGGGGATGTTAAAGAGGCTGGAACTGGAGGGGTACAAAGACCTCGGTGAATTGTAGGGCTGGAAGAGATGACAGAGATAGGGTGGGGCGAGACCACCGAGGGATTTGAACACAAGGATGACCATTTTAAAATTGAAACATCACTGGACTGGAAGCCAATATGGGGTGATGGGTGAACGGGATGGTGTGAGTTAGGATACAGGCAGCAGAGTGTACTTACAGCATAAACCACAGAGGTACATGCGTTACTACAATCAGGCATTCATATACTCTTATTATCCAGTTTCCCATTGACTGTGGGGGGAGTTCAAAGGATTGCTGATATCTGCCTGTAATTTTGGTCCAGAACACTGAATTTATTTCCCCAATATATCCAGTAATAATGATTCTATTATGAAGGATGAGATCCTTGACAGTTTTCAACATTTGATAGTTCTACTGGTAATCTTCATTAATACGCAAACCCTGCCTGAACTAGCTTTAATCACAAAAGACCAGAAGCTGTACAAAACAGGAGTTCCACCCACCTTTCCTTTGTAACGCTGCTTTCATAAAGTGAGTTAAGTGCTCTCTAACCTTGCCGCATTGCTGTAAAAACACTGTCCCCCAGGGAACAGCCAAGGTTGCCCCCAGTCCCTGAATATGCAGCATTTCACTCACTCTCTGAATTACACTCTAGGGAGATGCTGACACGGCTTTCAAGCCTTCAGACACATTCAAATTATTGTTGCACCAGTACTACTGCAGGAACAAAAGGAACAACTATATTACTGCTAGTGTTTTGGGAAGGGCAGCAGTCTCAAGGAGAGACTTATAAGTGCCACTCTCCTCTTAGCATCCTCTACAACACCAACAACCTGCATTTATATACTGCCTTGAAAGTAGTAAAACATCCCAAGGCACTTCACAGGAAGGAACATAAGAACAGGAGTGGACCATTCAGCCCCTTGAGGATATTTCGCCATTCAATTATATCATGGCTGATCTGTATCAACTCCATCCACACGCCCTGAAAGCAGCTTTAGTGAACAATTAGGAAGGCTAATAGTACGATAGCCTTTATTGCAAGAGGATTTGAGTACAGGAGTAGTGAAGTCTTGCTTCAATTGAATAGAACCTCGGGTAGACCGCACCTGGAGTACTACGTGCAATTTTCGTCCCCTTACCTTAGGAAGGATATTATTGCCATAGAGGGAGTGCAACGAAGGTTCACCAGACTCATTCCTGGGATGGTGGGATTGTCCTATGGAGAGAGATTGGGGAAACTGGGCCTGTATTCTCTACAGTTTCGAAGAATGAGAAATGATCTCATTGAAACCTACGAAATACTTAAAGGGATCAGACAGGATAGATGCAGCTAAGATGTTTCCCCTGGTTGGGGAGTCTAGAACCAGGGGACACAATTTCAAAATAAGGAGGAAGCCACTTAGGACAGAGATGAGGAGAAATTTCTTTACTCAGAGGGTTGTGAATCTTTGGAATTCTCTACCCCAGAGGGCTGTGGAAGCTCAGTCATTGAGTATGTCTAAAGCAGAGATTGACAGATTTCTAAATACAAATGACATAAAGGGATTTGAGGATAGTGTGGGGAAAATGCATTGAAGTGGAAGATCAGCCATGATCATACTGAATAGTGGGGCAGGCTCGATTAGCTGAATGGCCTACTCCTGCTCATATGTTCCTATGTCCTATGTTCCTAAGATTAGACTCAAAGCCACATAAGGAGATATTAGGCCAGCTGACCAAAAGTTTGGTCAAAGAATTAAGTAGTGTCTTACAGCAAAACAGAGAGCGAGAGAGAGAGAGAGGTAGAAAGGTTTAGGGAGGGAATTCCAGAATTTAGGGCCCAGGCAGCTAAAGACATGACTGCCAATTTACGGGTGTGTGTGTTTGGGGAGTGAGTGTGGGGTTCAGGGAGAGTGCGGACTGTGTGGGGTCAGTGTTTACTTAACTCACTTTCACTATGCAGATGGGACCAATGATTAAAAATACTGAATGGAGAAGCAAGTATACATCCAATAGTTACCGGGCCAAAATGCAGAAAGAGCAGGCAGTATAACCCAGATTCGGGGCGAGTGTTCGTGGTGCCCCACCAGGGTCTATTCTTGTCCTGTATTTCTTGCATCACATATCATTCTACACAAGTAAGCTAAGAAAAGTCAGATGTCCTCACTTCAATAGCAGAACTTCTCAACCAACTCTCAGCCTTTCACCAAAAGTACAGATCCTTAAAGGTGATGGCATGGGCACAATGGGCTGAATGGCCTTCTTCTTTGCCCAAGTTTTTCTATGGTTCTATGGCTGATTTTTGTACAAGGTCCTTCCTGTGTTTGGACCTCCTGTGTTGAAGCTTGAGAGGCGGCATCTTCCTGTGTAGGTTCACACACTCAGTCACTAGCCTCAGCTCAGGACAGGTTGTGCTCTTCCTTCGAGCATTAGGAAAAGAAAGGGAAATTGTCCAAGAGCTGGATAGGCGAAGGCTGCTTGCCAACCCTTCCCTCCACCCCCATCCCCACAACCTCCTCGGTGAGGTGTGGCCTTGGGTAATGAGGGAGATTGGGGGGAAGAAGCATTATAGAATGCTACCAGAGATGAGGTACTTCAGTTCTGTGGAAAGAATGGAGAAGCTGAGATTGTTCTCTTTACAGCAGAGGAGGGGAGATTTAATAGTGCTGAAAATAATGAAGGATTTTGATCGAGTAAATGAGGAGAAATTTTCCTCTGGCAGGAGGGTTGGTACCCAGAGGACACAGATTTAAGGTCATTGGCAAAAGAAGCAGAGGCAACATGAAGAAACTCTTTTTTAACACAGCTAGTTGTTGTGTTAGTTTTGTGTCATCTGCAAATTTGGAGACATTACATTCAGTTCCCTCATCTAAATCATTAATATATATTGTGAATAGCTAGGGTCCTTGCACCGTTCCCTGCGGTACCCCACTAGTCACTGCCTGCCATTTGGAAAAAGACCCATTTATCCCTACTCTTTGTTTCCTGTCTGCCAACCAATTTTCTATCCATCGCAATACACTACCCCCAATCCCATGCGCTTTAATTTTACATGCTAATCTCTTATGTGGGACTTTGTCGAAAGCCTTCTGAAAGTTCAAATAAACCACATCCACTGGCTCCCCTCATCAACTCTACTAGTTACATTCTCGAAGAATTCTAGTAGATTTGTCAAGCATGATTTCCCTTTCCTAAATCCATGCTGACTCTGTCTGATTCTACCACTGTTCTCTAAGTGCTCTGCTATAAAATCTTTGATAATGGACTCTAGAATTTTCCCCACCACTGGTCTATAATTCCCTGCTTTCTCTCTACCTCCCTTTTTTAGATAGTCGGGTTACATTAGTTACCCTCCAATCTGTAGGAACTGTTCCAGAGTCTATAGAATCTTGGAAGATGACTACCAATTTTTTTTTTAGAGATACAGCACTGAAACAGGCCCTTCGGCCCACCGAGTCTGTGCCGACCATCAACCACCCATTTTACACTAATCCCATATTCCTACCACATCCCCACCTGTTCCTACATTTCCCTACCACCGACCTATACTAGGGGTAATTTATAATGGCCAATTTACCTACCAACCTGCAAGTCTTTTGGCTTGTGGGAGGAAACCGGAGCACCCGGAGAAAACCCACGCAGACACAGGGAGAACTTGCAAACTCCACACAGGCAGTACCTGGAATTGAACCCGGGTCACTGGAGCTGTGAGGCTGCGGTGCTAACCACTGCGCCACTGTGACTGTGCATCCACTATTTCTAGGGCCACTTCCTTAAGTACTCTGGAATGCATACCATCAGGCCCTGGGGATTTATCGGCCTTCAATCCCATCAATTTCCCCAACACCATTTCTCTGCTCATACTGATTTCCTTCAGTTTCTCCCTCTCACTAAACCCTGTGTCCCCCAACATTTCTGATATGATCTTTTTGTCCTCCTTTGTGAAGACAGAACCAAAGTATGCACAGTGGGTGGCACAGTGGTTAGCACCGCAGCCTCAGAGCTCCAGCGACCCGGGTTCGATTCTGGGTACTGTCTGTGTGGAGTTTGCAAGTTCTCCCTGTGACCGCGTGGGTTTTCGTTGGGTGCTCCGGTTTCCTCCCACAGCCAAAGACTTGCAGGTTGATAGGTAAATTGGCCATTATAAATTGCCCCTAGTATAGGTAGATGGTGAGGGAAAGTGGGGATGTGAGAGGGTAATGGGATTAATGTAGGATTAGTATAAATGCGTGATTGATGGTTGGCACAGACTCGGTGGGCCGAAGGGCCTGTTTCAGTGCTGTATCTCTAAATAAATAGATATGCATTTAGTTGGTCAGCCATTTCTTTATTTCCCATAATAAATTCCCAATTTCTGACTGTAAGGGACCTACATTTGTCTTCACCAATCTTTGTCTCTTCACATACCTATAGAAACTTTTACAGTCAGTTTTTATGTTCCCCGCAAGCTTACTCTTGTACTCTATTTTCCCCTTCTTAATCAATCCCTTGGTCCTCCTTTGCTGAATTTTAAACTGCTCCCAATCCTCAGGTCTGTTGTTTTTCATGGCAAATTTATATGCCTCTTCCTTGGATCTAATGCTATCTCTAATTTCTCTGGTAAGCCATGGTTTGGCTACCTTTCCCGTTTTACTTTTGCGCCAGACAGGGATAAACAATTGCTGCAGTTCATCCATGCGCTCTTTAACTTTTTGCCATTGCTTATCCACCGTCATCCCTTTAAGTAACAATTCCCAATCCGTCATGGCCAACTCATGCCTCATACCTTCATAGTTTCATTTACTAAGGTTCAGGACCCTTGTCTCAGAATCAACTATGTCACTCTCCATCTTGATGAAGGATTCTATCACATTATGATCGCTCGTCCCCAAGGGGTCTCGCACCACTAGATTGTCAATTATTCCTCTCTCATTACACAATACCCAGTCTAGGATGGCCTGTTCTCCAGTTGGTTCTCAATGTATTGGTCCAGAAAACCATCTCCTACACACTCCAAGAATTCCTCCTCTACGGTATTGTGACTAAGTTGATTTGCCCAATCTATATGCAGATTAAAGTCACCCATAATTACAGATGTTCCTTTATCACATGCATCTCTAATTTCCTGTTTAATGCCATTCCCAACATCACCACTACAGTTTGGGGGTCTATATACAACCCCCACTAACGTTTTTTGCCCCTTAGTGTTTCTCAGCTCTACCCATACAGATTCCACATCGTCAGAGCTAATATCTTTCCTCACTATTGCATTAATTTCTCTTTAACCAGCAATGCAACTCCACAGCCTTTTACTTTTTGTCTGTCCTTCCTGAATACTGAATATCCCTGGATGTTCATTTCCCATCCCTGGTCACCTTGCAGCCATGTCTCCATAATCCCGACTATATCATACCCGTTTACATCTATTTGCGCGATTAATTCATCCACTTTATTGCGAATGCTCTGCGCGTTAAGGCACAAAGCTTTAAGGCTTGTCTTTTTAACATGACTTGTCTTCTTCGCAATTTTTTTTTTTCACTGTGTCCCTGTTTGATTCTGGCCCTTGATGTCTCTGCCTATCACTTTTCTTATTCCCCTTACTGTCTTTTGGGGAGGTGGTCATACTGCAGAATAGGAGCATGCACGCAGAGAGGGAATGGGGAATCACCAGGCAGTCTAAGAGAACTAGGCAGGCAATACAGTCTCCTGAGTCTATCATGCTTGCTAATCAGTTTTCCATTCTGGATACTGGTGAGGGCGATGGTTCCTCAGGGTAGTGCTGCCTGAGCAAAGCTCGTGGCACTATGGGTGGCTCAGCTGCACAGGAGGGGAGGAAGAAGAGTGGAAGAGCGATAGTGATAGGGGATTTGATAGTCAGGGGATCAGACAGGCGTTTCTGCGGCAGTAAACATGACTCCAGGATGGTATGTTGCCTCACTGGGGCCAGGGTCAAGGGTGTGATGGAGTGGCTGCAGGACATCCTTCTTAGTGAGGGTGAACAGCCAGAGGTCGTGGTCCACATTGGTACCAATGACATACGTAGGAAGAGGGATGAGGTGTTGAAAGCAGATTTTAGAGAGTTAGAAAGGATATTAAAAAGCAGGATCTCAAGAGCAGTAATCTCAGGATTACTCAGCATAATTACAACCTCGACAGATTGCTAACATAGAATGTTTTGATGGTGTACGGAATGCAAAAATTAGAACTTTGGCTATCACGTGCTCGTGAGCATAGGAATAGGAGGATTGATCAATAGAACATGCAGCTGGAGAATTCGTGTAGGAGGGAGGGCATCAGATTTCTGAGGCATTGGGATCAGTTCTGGGGCAGGTGGGACCTGTACAAAATGGACGGGCTACACCTTAACAGGACCGGAACTAATAGCCTCGCAGGGAGATTTGCTAGTGCTGTTGGGGAGGGTTTAAACTAGCTTGTCAGGGGGATGGGAACCTGAGGGGTAGCTCAAATTGGAAGGAAGTAAAGCTGGTAACAGGAGGTAGAAAAGTAGCAAGTGACATTAGAAGGCAGGCGAAACAAAGGCGAGCATCAACTGGGCTTAGAATGCAGAATCTTGTCAAGAAGACAAGATTAAGGGACATTCGCAACAAAGTAGATGATTTAAAGGCCCAAATAGAGGTAAATGGGTATGATTTAATTGCCATTAAGGAAACGTGGCTACAGGGTGACCAAGACTGGGAACTGAATATTCAAGGATATTCGACATTTAGGAAGGACAGGCAAAAAGGAAAAGGAGGTGGTATTGCACTGATAAGAAGGGATGGGATCAGTACAGTAGTAAGGATGGATCTCAGATCCGAAGAACAAAATGTGGCATCTGTTTGGGTGGAGCTAAGAAACAGCAAGGGGCAGCAAACATTGGTAGGAGTTGTTTATAGGCCACCAACTGTAGTGGTAGTATGGTATTAATCAAGAGATTACAGAAGCATGTCGCATGGATAATACAGTAATCATGGGTGACTTCAATCTGCATATAGACTGGGTAAACCTAATGAGCACTAATGCTGTGGAGGACGAGTTTCTGGAATGTGTTCAGGATGGTTTTCGAGAGCAGTATGTTGATGAACCAATTAAAGAACAGGCTATTTTAGATCTAAAATTATATAATGAGAAAGGGCTAATTAATAATCTTGTAAAAGAAGCTTTAGGGATCAGTCACCATAATGTGATAGAATTTGGTAGTTCAATCTGAAGCCAGGGTGTTAAATTTGAACAAAGGAAATTATGAAGGTATGAGGGGCAAGTTGGCTGAGGTGGATTGGGAAAATACATTAAAAGGTATGACAGTACATAGGCAATGGATAGTCTCTAAAGAATTATTACATAGTTTACAGCAACTATACATTCCCTTGTGGCAACAAAACCCCAAAAGAAAAGGCAGTCAACTGTGGCTAACAAAGGAAGTTAAGGATTGTATAAGTTTCAAAGAAAAGGCGTATAAAGTTGCCAGAAATAGTAGCAAACCTGAGGATTGGGAGGATTTTAGAATACAGTAAAGGAGGACCAAGAAACCGATAAAGAAAAGGAGAATAGAATATGAATGTAAACTAGCAGAAAACATAAAAATGGATTGTAAGAGCTTCTATGGTACATAAAAGGAAAAGTTTGGCTAAGACAAATGTGGGTCCATTATAGGCAGAGTCAGGTACATTGATGACTGTATCGGTGCCATTTCCCGCTCCCGCCCCGAACTGGAAAACTTTATCAACATTGCTTCCAATTTCCACCCTTCTCTCAACTTTACATGGTCCATCTCTGACACTACCCTTCCCTTCCTCGACTTCTCTGTCTCCATCTGTGGGATAGGTTGTCTACTAATATCCATTATAAGCCAAATGACTCCCACAGCTACCTCGACTACACTTCTTCACATCCTGCCTCCTGTAAGGATTCCATTCCATTCTCCCAGTTTCTCCATCTCCGATGTATCTGCTCTGATGATGCAACCTTCCACGACAGCGCTTCTGATATGTCTTCCTTTTTCCTCAACCGTGTTCGGCCCATTTCCCACACCTCTACCCTCATCCTTTCCCTTCCCTCCCAGAACTGCAACAGGGTTCCCCTTGTCCTCACTTTCCCCATCAGCCTCCACATCCAAAGGATCATCCTCTGCCATTTCCGCCACGTCCAGCGTGATGCCACGACCAAATGCATCTTCCCCTCCCTTCTCCTGTCAGCATTCCGAAGGGATTGTTCCCTCCGCGACACCGTGGTCCATTCTTCCATTACCCCTAACACCTCATCCTCGTCCCACAGCACCTTCCCATGCAATCGCAGGAGGTGTAATACCTGCCCTTTTACCTCCTCTCTCCTCACTATCCAAGGCCCCAAACACACCTTTCAGGTGAAGCAGCGATTTACTTGTACTTCTTTCAATTTAGTACACTGTATTCGCTGCTCACATTGTGGTCTCCTCTACACTGGGGAGACCAAATGCAGTCTGAAAGCATGACCCCGAGCTTCCGGTTGATTGTTATTTCAACACACGCCCCTGCTCTCATGTCCACATATCTGTCCTGGGCTTGCTGCAGTGTTTCAGTTAACATCAACGCAAGCTCGAGGAACAGCATGTCATTTACCAATTAGGCAACCTACAGCCTACCAGACTGAACATTGAGTTCAACAATTTCACAGCATGATGGGGCCCCCCTTTTTATTTTTGTTATTTTTTCTTTTTCTTGTAGTTTGTTTCTTTTTTTTAACCATGTCAATTAACACCCTCTCTGCACTAACGCTTTATCTTTCAGCACACCATTAACATAGCATTTGTCTTTGCTGCATGATCTTCTTGTCAGTTATTCTCTGTGACCTTCTATCCTATCGACACCTTCGCTTTTGTTAGCTCTTGCCCCACCCCTGCTTTATTTGCATAAAACCTATTACATTTCTAACCTTTGCCTGGTCTGATGAAAGGTCACTGACCTGAAACATTAACTCTGCTTCTCTCTCCACAGATGCTGCCAGACCTGCTGAGTATTTCCAGCATTTCTTGTTCGTGTTTCAGGAGAATTTAAAATGGGGAATAGAGAAATGGCAGAGAAGCTAAATGATTACTTTGTGTCTGTCTTCACTGAGGAAGCTACAAGAAATCTCCCAGAATTAGAGATCCAAGGGACTGGGGAGAATGAGGAATTAAAGGAAATTAGTATTACTAAGAAGGTTGTATTGGAGAAATTAATGGGGCTGAAGATTGATAAGTTCCTGCCTGATATTCTACATCCCAGAGTGTTGAAAGAGGCAGCTATGGAGATAGTAGATGCACTGGTGATCAGCTTCCAAAATTCTATAGATTCTGGAACGGTTCCTGCAGATTGGAAGGGAGAGAGAGAGAAAACAGATAGCTACAGACCTGTTAGCCTTACATCAGTTGTAGGTAAAATGCTAGAAACTATTCTAAAGGATGTGAGAAATGGACACTTGAATAGTAATGATCTGATTGGCCATAGTCAACATGGATTTATGAATGGGAAATCATGTTTGATGAACATGTTGGAATTTTTTTGAGGACGTTACTAACAGAATTGATGAAGGGGAGTCGGTGGACATGGTATACTTGGATTTTCAGAAGGCTTTTGATAAAGTCCCCCACAGGAAGTTGATTAGCAAAATTAAAGCACATGGGATAGGAGGTAATATACTGGCATGGATTAAGGATTGGTTAACAGGCAGAAAACAGAGAGTAGGAATAAACAGATCATTTCTGTGTTGGCAAGCTGTGTCTAGTGGGGTACCGCAGGGATCAGTGCTTGGGCTCCAGCTGTTCACAATATATGTCAATGATTTGGATGTGGGGACCAAATGTAATATTTCCAAGTTTGCAGGTGGGAATGTGTGTTGTGAGGAAGATGCAAAGACTTAGTGAGTGGGCAAGAATGTGGCAGATGGAATGTAATGTAGAAAAATGTGAGGTTATCCACTTTGGTAAGAGGAACAGACATGCAGAGTATTTCTTAAATGGTCAGAGATTAGAAAGTGTAGATGTACAAAGAGACCTGGGTGTCCTCGTCAATAAGTCACTGAAAGCTAGCGTGCAGGTGCAGCAAGCAATTAGGAAGGCTAATGGTATGTTAGCCTTTATCGCAAGAGGATTTGAGTACAGGGGTAGCGAAGTCTTGCTTCAATTGTATAGAACCTTGGTTAGACTGCACCTGGAGTACTCTGTGCAGTTTTGGTCCCCTGACCTTAGGAAGGATATTATTACCAAACAGCGAGTGCAACGAAAGTTCACTAGAATTGTTCCCGGGATGACGGGACTGTCCTATGAAGAGAGATTGGGGAAACTGGGCCTGTATTCTCTGGAGTTTTGAAGAATGAGAGGTGATCTCATTGAAAGCTACAAAATATCTAAACAGATAGACAGGGTAGATGCAGGTAAGATGTTTCCCCTGGTTGGGGAGTCTAGAACCAGGGGACACAATTTCAAAATAAGGGGAAGCCACTTAGGACCGAGATGAGGAGAAATTTCTTTATTTTATTTTATTTGGAGATACAGCACTGAAACAGGCCCTTCGGGCCACCGAGTCTGTGCCGACCATCAACCACCCATTTATACTAATCCTACACTAATCCCATATTCCTACCTCATCCCCACCTTCCCTATATTCCCCTACCACCTATCTACACTAGGTGGCAATTTATAATGGCCAATTTACCTATCAACCTGCAAGTCTTTTGGCTGTGGGAGGAAACCGGAGCACCCGGCGAAAACCCACGCAGACACAGGGAGAACTTGCAAACTCCGCACAGGCAGTACCCAGAATTGAACCCGGGTCGCTGGAGCTGTGAGGGCTGCGGTTCTAACCACTGCGCCACCCTTTACTCAGAGGGTTGTGAATCTTTGGAATTCTCTACGCCAGAGGGCTCTGGAAGCTCAGTCATTGAGTATGTTTAAAGCAGAGATTGACAGATTTCTAAATACTAATGACATAAAGGGATATGGGGATAGTGTGGGGAAAAGGCATTAAAGTGGATGATCAGCCATGATCGTATTGAATAGTGGAGCAGGCTCAATGGGTTGAATGACCTACTCCTGCTCCGATGATCTGAAATCCACTGCCTGAAAAGGCATTGGAAGCAGATTCAAGAGTACCTTTCAAAAGAGAATTGGATAAATATTTGAAGAGGGAAAATTTGCAGGGCCGTGGAGAAAGAACATAGGATAGTTAAAATAAATGAAAAGAGAAAGTGCTGGAAATACTCAGCAGGTCAGGCAGCATCTGTGGAGAGAGAAACAGTTAACATTTCAGGTCTGTGACCTTTCATCAGAAATAATTGGATAGATACTGTAATTGGATGATTCAAAGAGCTGGCACAGGCACGATGGGCCAAATAGCCTCCTGCAATGCTGTATTATTCTACGATTCTCACCTCCCAAAAGTACACAATTCTATAAGCACAGTTCAAAGAGCAGTGTGAATAAGAAAATAGATCCAGTACAGTGTAAATAAGCTGTGCAATTGCCCAGTCTGAGTTTAAATCTGCAGATCATACATGCACACAAACACAAAGCATTTCTGTAAACTGACCAGTATCTCCAGTCTGCCTCCACCATCAAGCAGGCAGAGTAGAGGACAGGCCACCCGCTAATCAGGTGCAGTGGAAAATACATTACAAAATACATTAAATACATTTTAAATTTATTATGCCTTGCTGCCCCAGGAGGCAGTTTCCTTGGTTACTGCACATGTGCAGCTGAGCTTTGAAAAGATCAGTCACAGGTCACACAGCAGGAGCATTCACTTAGAAACAGCAGGAGCAATCACAGACATATCCATCAAAGCTGTAACATCCCCCGAGAAGGAAGGGAACAGCAAATTGTAGCAGCTGAGTCTCCCCCTTTGCAGCAATGAGCTGAAGTCCTGATGTTGGTTTAAATGGTGGATTGTGCAATAGTTATTTGTTGGGAACTAAATAAGAAATGTGACTCAGCACTCATCTCCCGCTCAGGACTGCACTAGACTTCCCTGTCCCACTGCCACTCAACTCCGCCCGCCTTGTTGAGTGGGGGGGGGGGGGGGGGGGGAAATGTGGCCGTGCCTGCCCGTAGCACTGGACGTAGCCTATCCTGCAGAGCTCCAGTCCAGGCTGAGCTCTTTGTGTAGAGATCAGGGAGGGGGATTGTGATATACTTGAACATATTAGCATTGAAAGGAAGTATTAGTGGTTTTAGCAGGCTTAAAAGTGGATAAATCCCCAGGCCCAGATGAGATGTATCCCAGGCAGCTATGTGAGGCAAGGGAGGAGATAGCAGGGGCTCTGACACAAATTTTCAAATCCTCTCTGGCCACAGGAGAGGTGCCAGAGGACTGGAGGACAGTGAATGTGGTACCATTATTCAAGAAGGGTAGCAGAGATAAACCAGGTAATTACAGGCCGGTGAGTCTAACATCAGTGGTTGGGAAACTATTGTAAAAAGTTCTGAGGGACCAGATTAATCGCTACTTGGAGAGGCAGGGATTAATCAGGGATAGTCAGCATGGCTTTGTCAGGGGGAGATCGTGTCTAACTAACTTGATTGAATTTTTCAAGGCGGGACTACATGTGTAGATGAGGGTAAAGCAGTTGATGTAGTCTACATGGACTTCAGTAAGGCTTTTGATAAGGTCCCGCATGGGAGATTGGTTAAGAAGGTAAGAACCCATGGGATCCAGGGCAATTTGGCAAATTGGATCCAAAATTGGCTTAGTGGCAGGAGGCAGAGGGTGATGGTCGAGGGTTGTTTTTGCGAGTGGAAACCTGTGACCAGCGGTGTACCACAGGGATCGGTGCTGGGACCCTTGATGTTTGTAGTGTACATTAATGATTTAGAGATGAATATAGGAGGTATGATCAGTAAGTTCACAGATGACACCAAAATTGGTGGTGTCGTAAATAGTGAGGAGGAAAGCCTTAGATTACAGGACGATATAGATGGGCTGGAAAGATGGGTGGAGCAGTGGCAAATGAAATTTAATCCTGAGAAGTGTGAGATGATGCATTTTGGGAGGACTTACAAGACAAGGGAATATACAATGGATGGTAGGACCCTAGGAAATACAGAAGGTCAGAAGGACCTTGGTGTACCTGGCCATCGATCAATGAAGGCAGCATCGCAGGTAGATAATGTGGTTAGGAAGGCATATGGAATACTTGCTTTTATTAGCCGAGGCATCGAATATAAGAGCAGGGAGGTTATGATGGAGCTGTATTAAACGCTAGTTAGGCCACAACTGGAGTACTGTGTACAGTTCTGGTCGCCACACTACTGGAGGGATGTGATTGCACTGGAGAAGGTGCAGAGGAGATTCACCAGGATGTTGCCTGGGCTAGTGCATTTCAGCTATGAAGAGAGACTGGATAGGCTAGGGTTGTTTTCCTCAGAGCAGAGAAAGTTGAGGGGGGACATGATTGAGCTATACAAAATTGGGGGGCATTGATAGGTTAGATAGGAAGATACTTTTTCTCTTAGCGGCGGTGTCAATAACCAGGGGGCATAGATTTAAGGTAAGGGGCAGGAGGTTTAGAGGGGATTTGAGGAAAAATGTTTTCACCCAGGGGTTGGTTGGAATCTGGAACACACTGCCTGAAGTGGTGGTAGAGGCAGGAACCCTCACAACATTAAAGAAGTATTTAGATGAGCACTTGAAATGCCATAGCATACAAGGCTACAGGCCAAGTGCTGGAAAATGGGATTAGACTAGTTAGGTGCTTGATGGCCAGCACACACTATGGGCCGAAGGGCCTACTTATGTGCTGTATAACTCTATGACAATAAGGTACTCGTGGGCACCATGAGGAGCATTTAGTCACATGGAGTCCCTATGAGTCAGGACACTGTAGGGAGCAAGGGTCTCTGTTGTAACTTTATATTGATCATGGATTGTGTGTGATGGCGGCAAGGTCCAAGGAATGGCCGGGCGAAGGTTCGACGAAGGCGTCCGCTGTTCGAAAGGAGACCAGCAACCTTCTCCGCAGTGAGGAACTTCAACCTGAGAAGGAAGGGGAGGCGGCTGAAACCAATGACCCAGCACCTACCCAGCGCCCGGAAACCCCTCCTCCACAGACAGAATCAATGGAGGAGGAGGCAGCAGATGGACAAACAGGTCAGTGGCAAGTGGTCCAGAGGAAAACCACAAAGAAAAAACATCCCAAAGCCACCATCCAAACCAGTGGCAAGAGGAGGCTCTCTTCTGAATCAGACTGCAACAACTCCTCTTCACTGGACGGGGAAATGCTGGAACGACAGCCCCTTCAAAAGAGGCGGCAGAACTCCGAGATGGATGAGAGAGCATCCCAGCCCCCGGGCACTGGAAGCTGTGATGGGCCCGGCGTGCCCCAACCCCAATTCCCCACACGTAACGACGTGGCCAACGCATCTCAGCTCTGCGACACCGGGAGCAAAGACACCTGAGCTCCGGGAGACCGGGAGCTGTGATGTTTTCGAGGAGGAACAGATGGAAGCAGCTGAGGACAACCCAATCCTCTCTGCCTACAAGACCCCCCCGATGTCACCCGAGCGGCACAAACCCTGCATGAAAAATCAGGAGGGGTTTCTGAGCCCAACCAACGTGAAACTGCTTGCGCATACGATGGGTATGCAGGAACATCCCGAAGGGGAAGGACTGGGACTAGCGAGGACAAATGGTATGGGAAGCAACAACTAATTTTTAGTAAAAAATGGGTGTAAGAATTGCTTCCATTAATGTGCGTAGCATTAAATCTACTACGCGATGTGTTTCAACCTTGGATTACCTTGCCAAGGTCAAAGCTGACCTACTGTTTCTGCAGGAGTGTGGAATACCACACCTCAGCACCTACAGGCAGTGGTCGCGATGGTGGTCCCACGGGCCATCGATCTGGTCGGGGGGTAATGACTGCCGTTCCTCCGGCCTGGGTATTCTGCTGCGGGGAGGTAACTTCACCATCTCCGAAGTTAAGGAGGTGGTGGGCGGCCGCCTCCTCGTAGCAGACGTGATGTACAACAACGCTCCGCTCCGGTTGATCAACGTGTACGCCCCGGTACAACGCAGCGAGCGGCTGACCGTCTTCCAGCAGCTCCCACTGCTGCTGGCGACGTCCAGGCCGGTCATCCTAGGCGGTGACTTCAACTGCATCATCGATGCGGCTGGACGATCCGGCAGTGACGACAGCAAACTGGACGCTACGTCCAGATTCCTAGTAGAAACAGTTAAGGATGCCAAACTGCACGACGTCTTCAGCAAACCTGCAGACGGAGCGCAGCGCAGATACACATGGTCAAGATCGGACGGGTCTGCCCGTTCCAGGATTGACTTCCTGTTTGTGTCCCGTGCTATCACGGTCGGATCCACCGACGTCAAGCCGGTGTTCTTCTCCGACCACTGCCTCTTACTGGCCGACTGTCACTTACAGGACGACCAGCGGGTTGGCAGAGGGACGTGGAAGCTCAATGCGACACTGCTGACCCCAGAGAACGTTGAGGAACTCAAAAGGGATTACAATGGTTGGAGGACCGTGAAACCCCTCTTTGAGTCTCCAGTTCACTGGTGGGAAGCGATAAAGGAGAACATCAAGAGGTTCTTCATCCACAAAGGTGTTCAGAAGGCGAGAGAGAGACAGAGGGAACTGTCCCGACTCCAGAAAATTATGCAAAATCTACTCCGGTTGCAGTCAATGGGGGTCGAGGTCAAGGAGGACCTCCAAGAGGTGAAGAGCCAGCAGGCCTCGCTCTTTGCCAAGGTGGCCTCCAAGATCATCTTCCGGTCCAGAGTCCGCTCCATCGAGCAGGATGAGACGTGCTCGCGTTACTTCTTCCAAAAGGTACACAGAGAGAGCTCTGTTATCAGCAGCCTGAAGGAAGAAGATGGCTCGGTAACGTCTTCGCAGTCCGACATACTAAGGATCAGCAAATCCTTTTATGCTGGGTTGTATGACGCGAAGCCCACAGACAGCAGAGCCTCCCAGTCCTTCCTGTCATCTATCACAGAGGTCTTAGATGACAGCAGGAGGGAGGGACTGGACAAGCCGCTAACTCTGGACGAGCTGACAAAGGCCGTCGAGTCTTTCGAGGCGAGTAAAACTCCCGGGAGCGACGGCTTACCGGTCGAGTTGTACTCGGCCCTGTGGGACTGGGTCGGCCCGGACCTGCTGGAAGTATACGAGAGTATGCTCCTGGCCGGTAGCATGTCAGAATCCATGAGAAAAGGCATCATCAGCCTCATTTACAAGCAGAAGGGGGAGAGGGTAGAAATCAGAAATTGGCGGCCCATCTCACTGCTTAATGTTGATTACAAGATTCTGTCCAAAGTCATAGCCAGTCGAGTCAAGTCTGCTCTGGAGCTGGTGATTCACCCCGATCAGACCTGTACTGTACCCGGCAGGAAGATCTCTGATAGCCTCGCGCTACTCAGGGATACGATCGCCTACGTACGGGACAGGAGGGTGGACACCTGCCTCATCAGCCTGGACCAGGAGAAGGCCTTTGACAGGATATCGCACACCTACATGATGGACGTGCTTTCCAAAATGGGGTTTGGGGAGGGAATCTGCAATTGGATCCAACTGCTCTACACAAACATCAGTAGCGCAGTGTCAATCAACGGGTGGGAATCTGAAAGTTTCCCGATCAAATCTGGAGTCAGACAGGGCTGTCCTCTGTCCCCGGTCTTGTTTGTTTGCTGTATTGAACCCTTTGCTGAGTCTATTAGGAAGGATGCGAGCATAAGAGGGGTGACAATCCCAGGCAGCGGAGGCACTCAGGTCAAAACCTCCCTGTACATGGATGACGTCGCCGTCTTCTGCTCGGATCCGCTGTCCGTGCGCAGACTGATGAGCATCTACGACCAGTTCGAACTGGCCTCGGGAGCCAAAGTTAACCACGGCAAGAGCGAGGCCATGTTCTTTGGGAACTGGGCTGACCGATCCTTTGTCCCCTTCACCGTCAGGTCAGATTACCTGAAGGTGCTGGGGATATGGTTCGGAAGGGCCGGGGCGTGCACCAAAACATGGGAGGAGCGAGTAGCCAAGGTACGACAAAAGTTGGGCATGTGGGGGCAGCGATCTCTCTCCATTGTGGGTAAGAACCTGGTCATCAGGTGCGAGGCGCTCACGTTGTTGCTCTACGTGGCGCAGGTCTGGCCCATACCCCACTCCTGCGCCGTGGCAGTCACCCGAGCCATTTTCCGCTTCGTCTGGGGATCTAAAATGGACCGGGTCCGGAGGGACACGATGTTCAAATCTCTGGACATGGGCGGGAAAAATGTACCCAACGTGGCCCTCATCCTGATGACCACCTTCGTGTGCGGCTGCATCAAGCTATGTGTCGATCCCCAGTATGCAAACTCCAAGTGTCACTACGTGCTGAGGTTCTATCTGTCCCCGGTGTTGCGAAGGATGGGCCTGGTCACATTGCCGCGCAACGCACCGTGCAGTTGGGCGGCGCCGTACCACCTATCCTTCGTGGAGCAGTTTCTGCGGAAAAACACCTTTGACCACCGGTCCATCAGGCAGTGGTCTGCACGGAATGTCCTCAAGGCCCTACGGGAAAAGGAAACGGTGGATCCTGTCGGATGGTTCCCCGAGCAGACCGTCAAAGTCATTTGGCGGAATGCCTCATCACCAGAACTTTCAAACAAGCACCAAGACGTAGCTTGGCTGGTGGTGAGAAGGGCCCTCCCCGTCAGATCCTTCATGCACACCCGAAGTCTCGCCCCCTCCGCACAGTGCCCCCGTGTTGGCTGTGGTGGGGAAGAGACGGTCGCCCACCTCCTCCTGGAATGTGCCTTTGCAAAGCAGGTGTGGAAAGAGATGCAGTGGTTTTTGTCAAGGTTCATCCCAAGCAGCTCTAACACAGGAGTCTGTGCTCTACGGGCTGTTCCCAGGGACGCACACCGAGACAAACATCAACTGCTGCTGGAGGACTATCAATTCGGTGAAAGATGCCCTTTGGTCTGCCCAAAACTTGCTGGTCTTCCAGCGCAAAGAGTTGTCCATCACCGAATGTTGCAGACTGGCACATTCCAAGGTCCAGGACTACGTGCTGAGGGACACACGAAAGCTTGGGGCAGCCGCAGCAAAGGCTCAATGGGGAAAGACCACAGTGTAAGGTTCCCCCACCAAGCTGGACTGAGGGGCTGGAACCATGGGAAACCCCTCGAACTGTATCGTTAATATTCTGAATTGCTGTAAAGGTAAAACTGTAATTGACATGACAATTGTGAAACGGAAGGGTTGGGAAGAAACTCATGACAATATTGAAGGAAACTGATCTCCCTTGCAATGTTTGTATTTTTTGGTGCTGTTTGGAAACTGTTTGGCAATGTAATTTTTACAGATTTTTATGAATAAAGTATATTTTGGAAATAAAAAAAAAAAATGGATTGTGTGTGATGCAAGTGAATGATGGATAATTGGATTCTTTAAATCGATTATCTGACAGTTCAACGTAACCTGGTCACAGCTGACTATTGACCTTTCAATGAGGTGTCAGCTGTGGCTTAGTGGGTAGCAATCTCACCTCTGAGTCAGAATGTTGTGGGTTCAAATTCTACTCCAGAGACATGGGGCTGGATTCTGAGCCCGCCATCGATCTTGGCGGCTCATTTAAATAGTCAGGGCGGCCCACCCTCCCCAATCACGTGGAGGGGGTGGGCTGTCCGTCCTCGGCAATGGCGTCAGCTTCCTGTGCGCAGGCACTGGCGTCATTTTTAAAGGGCAGCCAGTCCTGCTGGCTTATTTAAATATTCAAGAAATATACACCAAAATTAAATACATTTCTTTTGCCCCTTTCACTTCCCTTTTACATCTGACCTTCCCCCCACCCCCAAATTGCACAATGTTTAAGGTTCAACCCTTCCCATCATTCCCTACACCCATTACATATATTTGACACCCCTCCTGCACTGAGAAACGTACCTCCTCCCCCCTCCCCGCCAGTGTCACACCTCATTTCCCCAGACAGGGATCTGAAGGTGTGGGAGTGCCTGCCACTGCGCCGACAATTGCAGCGGGATGTCAAGTCTTAATGTAAGTGTATGTAAATTAATTTTATTGATTTGAATATTCAAATTGTGTTTCCATTGCCCAGTGGCAGGGGGGCTGCCACAGAGCCTTGCCGCTGCCAGGATGATCAGACTGGGACCTGCCAACGTTGAGGTCTGTGGCGGGCCTCATCCAGAACCATCTTCAGGCCCCACCCCCACCCACCACGAATCATGACATCGAGGGCTTCTTAAAATCCAGCCCATGAGTACTAAAATCCAGGCTGACACTCCAGTGTAGTACTGAGGGAGTGCTGCACTGTCAGAGGTGTTGTTTTGTGGATGAGATACTAAATTGAGACCCAATCTGCCCTCAGGTGGAGGTCAAAGATCCCACAGCACTATTTTGAGTCAGAGTTCTCCCCGTGTCTTGGCCAATATTTATCCCTCAATCAATATCACTAAAACAGATTATCTGGTCATCATCTCATTGCTATATGTGAGAGCTTGCTGTGTGTAAATTGGCTGTTGCATTTCCTACATTACAACAGTGATTACACTTCAAGGAATAATTCATTAGCTGTAAAGCACTTTGGGACATCCTGAGGTTGTGAAAGGAGCAAGTCTTTCTTTCGTTCTTTGATACTGTGATCTGTAACGTACAAGATAAATAACCAAACACCTGCATTGACCACAAGCTACAGAGCAGGGTGGAATAGTACGTAGATATTGTGCATCAACCATTAAGGTGAAGCCCAAAGATACAGATTGACGGAAACATTTTGCAGCACATGTATACTTGCAATAATTTGTGACACTACACATGATGTACATTCATCAAGACTCATCGTGTGATAGAGCCCCAACTCATTTTAAAGTTACACCTTTCCTCCATTTAACCTCTTTACTCACCACAATCTGCTACTGTGATCTACTGCATCATATCTGCAATGTTTCCTTTGCCCAGATAAGATCATGATATGTACAGATGATGGAGGCCATTTGGCCCACTGCAGTTCATCCAGACAAACCCCACAACTTCCTTCCCCTACACTCCCAAATTTCACCATCTAATTGCTTCCTAAATGATTCCAGAGTTCTTCATTTCACTATTCTGTCTGGGAGTCCATTCCATCAACTCTGTCATTGTGAAGAAACATTCCTTGATTTCAGCTCTACATTTGCTTTTCTTGTCCTACTCAATGATGAATCGGGTTCTGGGGAATGAGGTGGGTCATGTGAATCAAGCATCAGTATGGTAACATTTAGGGAACAATGATCGCAGTATGATAAGGTTTAGGTTAGCCATGGAAAAGGACAAGCAGCAGTGCAGACTAAAAATAGTCAGTTGGAGGACAGCCAATTTCATTGGGGTGAGAACAGATCTGTGCCTGGTACATTGGAATAAAGACCAGCAGGTAAATTCTAGCAGAACAATGGGCTGCCTTTAAAAAGAGGGTATGGTTCAGGCACAGTCGAGGTACCTAGTGGTATATAGTGGGGTTCCCTAGAGTTGGTATTAGGACTACCGCGTTTCTTGATCTATATTAATGAGCTACACTTGAGTGTGCACAGCACAATTTCAAAATTTGCAGATGACACAAAACTTGGAAATATTGTGAACTGTGAGGAGGAAAGTGATAGACTTCAAGAGGACATAGACATGGTGACACGTGGCAGATGAAATTTAATGTAGAGAAGTGTGAAGTGATACATTTTGGTCGGAAGAACAAGGAGAGGCAATATAAACAAAAGAATACAAGGCGAGGGAGTGGGACTAGCTGAGTTGCTCTTGCAGAAACTTGGCATGGACATGATGGGCCGAATGGACTCCTTCTGTGCTGTTACCATTCTATGATTCTACATTCATACAAGAGGGAAAGATGGGACAAGCAAAGCCAGAACTCCCTGGATGACAAAAGAGACAGAGTGTAAAATGAAGCAGAAAAGGAGGGCATATGACAGATATCAGGCTGAATATAGAAAGTTCAGAGGGGAAGTGAAAAAGGAAATAAGACGGGCAAAGACAGAGTATGAGAAGAGACTGGCAGCTAACATAAAAAGGAATCCAAAAGTCTTCCATTGGCATATAAATAGTAAAAGGGTGGTAAATGGAGCTGTGAGGCCAATTAGGGACCAAAAAGGGAATTTACACATGGAGGGAGAGGATATGGCTGAGGTACTAACTGAGTACTTTGCATCAGCCTTTACCAAAGAAGAAGATACTGCCAAAGTCATAGTGAAAGAGGGAGTGGTTGAGATATGAGATCAGCTGATGAAGAGCAGGCAGTACTTAAAGTTGATACTTCACCAGGGCCAGATGGAATGCATCCGAGGATGCTGAAGGAAGTAAGTGTGGAAACTGCAGAGGTACTGGCATAATCTACCAATCCTCCTTCGATACCGGGGTGGTGTCAGGGGACTGTTGAATTGCAAGTGTTGCACCATTGTCCAAAAAAAGGTGTCAGGATAAATCCAGCAACTACAGGCTGGTCTGTTTAACCTCAGTGGTGGGAAAGCTTTTAGAAACAATAATTCGGGACAAAATTTACAGTCACTTGGACAAATGTGGATTAATTAAGGAAAGCCAACATGGATTTGTTAAAGGCAAATCGTGCTTGATTAACTTGATTGTGTTTTTTGATGGGGTACCAGATGGTTGAGGGTAATGTGGTTGATATGGGGTACATAGTCATGGGGATTTATTTATTTTGAACCCATTTACCCAGTCTAACATTTCCATCTCGTTCATCGCGAAGTCAAAGCCCGAATTATCTTTTAGCTTCATTGTATATATGAGGAAGTAATCATACAGAATATTTACTATTTTGTGTTCAACCTCAATTTTAAGCTGGTTTGCATCTTATGTTCTCACAGAATTCCTAGCCTTACATTTCTCACTCCAGTGCTGCCCACACTCACTATACACAATTCTAACTAGTCCATTCCCATTCATAGCCACAATATACAATTCCACTGATACTCTTCTTATTTACACTAACTATACTCAATCCCAACTAGACTGTTCCTACTTACTGCCACAGTACAGAATCCCAATAACACCCTTCCCATTGACTCCTATTGCACAGAATCCCAATATCACCCTTCGGATTGATTCCTACATACATGGTCCTCGTGGTAAATTTTCATTCATTCCCACTGCGTAGAATTTTATTTGCTATTCTGTGACGCGAGGGGCCCAGCACTAACCCGTATACTGTTGTGGGTGACGTTGCTGCGAATATGCCTCAAGGTCTGGTGATGTTCTAAGATCTTGTTTCCACAGATGATGTCTACCTGTCAATCATACAAAAAATGGCCTGTGATTAAACATTTACTAACTGAATGTAAACCTGGAAAGAGTGCAATGTCTTTGTTTTCAAGAGAATGCTGCACTCGACACAGTAGAGATAAAACCAGATACACACTGGGAGAACCACAAGGGTAATCTTCCACAACAGTGTCCCCCAAACTAGCAGTTTCCCACCAAAATTAATCGCCTCTCCACTACTGTACTAGTAAAACAAATGACCACTTCACCTCCAACACACTGACCCTTTGTACCTTGTGTGCAAAGCACAATGACCTTCCGCAGAGAGAGTGCAACCACTCCTACCACTGACCCTCTGTGTTGCACACAGAACATCCCCCAGACCCTCTGCGTCAAGAGCCCAAATACCTGCCACTGACCCTCTACACTGCACAGGAAACCTCCATGCCAAGAGCACAAATCCCTCCCTACCCTCCACTCCACTCCATTGACCCTCCATACCATGCACAGAACCAACACCCCACCCTAAGCCTTGGCACCGAGAATGTAAATCCCTTCCCACTGCGCCCCCTCCACTCCAACTGACCCTCTGCCACCAGGCTTGGTACCACTCCTCCCCAACCCTCTGCAAAACCTTCAATTCTCCACTAGCTGATCTAAAAAGCTGCAGACCACCCCTCCCACCTATGACACTGTGATCCTCACAATGCAACCAGGCTCAAATATTTTTAATGGCTGTATGAACTCACATTAAAACAGATGCTGATCTCTGTACAAACAACACGTCAATTCCTGTTTAAATGTCCCCGAGTGCACACTTAGGATAATATTCCTGTGCTGTTTCCCACTGGGAAACCTGCAATCTCTGATTGCAGCCCTGAGCTCTGCTATTCCTGACAGTCTGAGGATATTATTCAAGCAGTAACTTCACTGATGCAACTTCAAACTGTATATTCAGTCATTTAAAGCATCTGTCACACATGTCTTGTTAAAACTGCATGGAGCTATAGTTAGATCACACTGTAGGTATTTTATCCCTTTCTGGTCACTAACACAGAATGGAAATGGTGCAGAGAGGCAAAAGAAGGCTGACCCTCAGTCAGGGGGGCTGGGCTTTTAAGACTTGAAAGCAAGTAAATGTGTGGGTACAGAAGAGGAGTCAGAAAGAGAAACCTGGAGACTTCAAATTAAATGGCTGAAGAACAAGGAAACAGTTCAAAAAGTGAAAGGCAACTTAGGGCTGATGTCAATTCACACAAAATGGAGAAACATGTGGAACAGATGACTCAATGGGATAGTGGAACCATTCAGGCTATTGATGGGGGCTGTAGGTGCTACTCGGAAGGTTTAAGTTGGGATGGGCTGAATGGCATTCCTCACCCAACACGTTGCAACTATTATTTTTATAACTTTCAGTCCAGCTCCCAGCACCGTCCACCTTCACCGTGTTTTCCTCTCCTTCATTTGCTGGGCTCAATTACAAAACAAACATTTTTAAGGTACACCACAGAGACCTGACTGGCATCCAGCTCTCAGTAAGGAGCAGTGTGCACACTCAGACTCAGGGAGTCTCAAAGTCCCACCAGCGGGCGTCTGTCACATCCCATTATCAGTAGAAGGTGGCCTCTTTGAAGATCGATCACTGATCTGTGTCCTGCTGACACCAATGTTACAAAGCAGCAACTATGTGAGAGATCCTGTGATGGACAACACTCCAGTATATCTGCTTCCCAGTGTGCAGAACAATAAGGACAACAAACAGTAGCCATAAAGTGCATACACAAAGTTACTAACAGGTAAGTATCGACCCAGCCCTGCACCAACATCAATTCTCACACCTGTAACTGTACCCATACAGACACCAGCACCTGGACCCATACCAACATAAAGACCTGCACTTAGACCCTTACCCACACCTGTATCTCTGCCCACACTAACATTACTAGCTGTACCCACATCAGTACCCTAACCTGCAATTATACCAACACTAACACCTGTACCCATACCAGCACAAGTAACTGTACTGAAAATATACCTAAACCCTTAACCATAACTAGGTCTATACCATACCAACATGAGTACCTGCTCCCATAACTGTCCCATACATAACTGTACTAGTATCCATTCTTATAGCACACCATACCTGTAGAACTACCAATGCTATAAAATCTGATCCCATTGTCTACCTCGTCCTCTATCTAACTTGCAATATTTAAATTCACAATATCTAATAAATGAAGAGATATACAAGTGGCTCAGAGACAGCAGAGATATAACTGTAAACCAAGCTCTGTTTTGTAAATATTTAGCTCCATTATTTAAAAGCCAAGAACAAGCCAAAGGAACAAATTCAACAATAACTTTCGAAAGGGAATGATCTTTCTTCTTTCTTTCTTTCTTTTGGGCCTCCTTATCTCGAGAGACAATGGATACGCGCCTGGAGGTGGTCAGTGATATATACTTGAAAAGGAACATTTTCAGGGTTATGGACAAATGGCAGGGGAGTAAGATTAGTTGGACAGCTTGACCAAAGAGCCAGCACAGGAACAATGGGCTGAATGGCCTCCTTCTCAGCTGTAATGATTCTGGCAATCAATATTAGTTACAGTGCTCATCCAGCACAGGACAGACTCCAACTGCTCCTGGATAGACAATTCACATCTTAACCCATGTGCAAGACACTGAGAATATTATAGCCCCAAAGGCAAGTCATGGTAAATCTGATCTCTAAGAATTTATGTAATGAAATTATCCAATTACAGAACAGAAATTCATCTATGAAAATGGCTAAACAAGCTTCACAATGTTGCAGCCTGACATCACAGTGCCATTGATGAGCTTCCGGGTTGATGAGGTAATGCAGTTGATGTGTACATGAACTTCAAAAGGCATTTGATAAAGTGTCACATAATAGGCTTGTCAGCAAAGTTGAAGCCCATAGAATAAAAAGGACAGTGGGAGCATGGATACCAAGTTGGTTGAGTGACAGGAAACAGAATAGTGCTGAACAGTTGTTTTTCAGACTGGAGATAGGTATATAGTGGGGTTCCCCAGGGGTTGGTATTAGGACCACTGCTTTTCTTGGTCTATATTAATGACCTAGACTTGGGTATGCAGTGCGGCGACTCAAAAATTAGTAGTATGGTGAACTGCGAGAAGGATAGCAATAGACTTCAAGTGGACATAGACAGACTGGTGGAATGGGCGGACACTTGGTAGATGAAATTTAATGCAGAGAAGTGAAGTAATACATTTTGGTAGGAAGAATGAGGAAAGGCAATATAAAATAAAGGATACATTTCTAAAGGAGGTGCAGAAGCAGAGGGTCCTGGGGTATATATGCACAAATCATGGAAGCTGGCAGGGCAGGTTGAGACAGCAGTTAATAAGGCATATGGGTTCCTGGGCTTTATAAATAGAGGCATATAGTACAAAAGGAAGGAAGTTATGATAAACCTGTATAAAACACTGATTTGGCCTCAAGTGGAGTATTGTGTTCAATTCTGGGCACCACACTTTAGGAAGGATGTGAAGATTTTAGAGAGGGAGCAGAAAGGATTTACAAGAATGGTTCCAAGGATGAGAGACTTCAGTGACATTGATAAGTGGGTGAAGTTGCAGCTGTTCTCCTTGGAGAAAATTAAGAGGAGATTTGATTGAGGTGGTCAAAATCATGAGGAATCTGGACAGTAGAGAGAGAAACTGTTTGCAGTGGTGGAATGATCAAGAACCAGAGGACACCGATTTAAGGAGAATGGCAAAAGAACCAAAGGTGACAGGAGAAAAACTTGTTTATGCAGTGAGTAGTTAGGATCTGGAATCTGCTGCTTGACAGGGTGGTGGAGGAAGAATCAATCGTGGCTTTCAAAAGAGAACTGCATAACTTTCTGAAGAGAAAAACTATGCAGGGCTACGGGGAAAAGGTGGGTGAGTGGGACTAGCCGAGTAGCTCTTACAGATAGCCATCACAGCCAGTTGGGCCAAATGGCCTCCTTCTATGCTGTAACCATTCTACGATTCTAATATGTAATTTATGTTCACAACAGTTCAGCACCTCAGGGCTCACACACTCAATTAATAATTGGATCTAAAAACAATCAGTCTGTGACCATCTAACTTGGCTGTCACTCAGGAATTATAGCTCTCATTCTGGTTGCTGTTTCCTTTCTTTGTATCTTGTAAAATCTGCAACTGTGTGGACACTATTAACTATTACACTGTAAATCTAGTCTTCACTTTGGGCAACAAAAACTACCTACAATCTCTGCAGGTGATTTTCAATGTCAGTTCTATTCTCTCCCCTCCCCTCCTGTAGGTGGTGACTCTAGTTGGGCACAGTTCCTCACGTAGCAGCAGCTCTCTGGCAACTTTCTCAAGTGGACATTCTTCATTAGTGTGATTGTCGGCAGATCATTGGACTAAGGTAGGCATGGCCACCAAGCCCAAACACGTCCATACCACCACACCTTCCTATAGGCATGGCTGGATAGCAAGAGACTTGGCAAATGTCCCACTCCTCACCTACTGTTAATGAAGCTAATTGTAGCACTTCCACCACAGTTGAGAATGGCCAAATCACCACTGCTGGGGATGGAAACTGGGACTTTCTGATCATCACTTTCCAGCTCAGCTGCAGACGAGAACAGAGCAGAACAACACAGCCTCTGTTCACATCTCAGCCACACAGCACCACATCAAACACCATCCAACCCAGCTCAGTAACAATACAATTAATAATCATTAATGGCAATCACCACATTTAGATCAAGTACTGAAATTAGAAAGAACAAACATGCATCTATATACAGCATTGCCATGCCCTCAGAACAGCTGAGCACTCGACAACTAGTGAATTGCTTATGAAATTCAATTAAGTAAGCAAATGCCGCAGCTGATTTGTGCACAGCCAAAAGATGGCACTTCTGACAGTACAGCACTCCCTCAGTACTGCACAGAAGTGTCAGCCTAAATTATGATTAGATTAGAGGAGTTGTGAATGGAGCTAAACACTATGGAATTGTCAACTCTTGATTTTATGGTGAAGGGAAGGTCATTGATGAGGCAGCTGAAAATGTTTCACTGAAGAACTGCAGTGATGACAAGAATGTACCATCTGTGGCTAACTAAGGAAGTTAAGGATGGTATCAGATTGAAAGAAAAGGTGTACAATTCTGTAAAGATTAGTGGTAGGCCAGAAGATTGGGAAAATTTTATAAATCAGCAGAGGATGACTTAAAAAAAGGGAGAAATTAAAGTATGAGAACAAACTAGCAAGAAATATAGAAACAGACAGTAAAAGCTCCTGCAAATATATAAAAAGGAAGACATTAGCTAAAGTACACACTTGTCCCTTAGAGGATAATACTGGGGAATTAATAATGGGAAACAAAGAAATGGCAGAGACTTTGAACAAATATTTTGTATCTGTCTTCACGGTAGAAGATACAAAAAATCATCCCACGAATAGCAGAAAAGCCTGTATCCCAGGGTCTTAAAAGAAGTGGCTGCAGAGATAGTGGATCCATTGGTTATAATCTTCCAAAATTCCCTAGGTTTTGGAAAGGTCCCAGTGGATTGGAAAACTGCAAATGTAACATCTCTATTTAAGAAAGGAGGGAGACAGAAAGCAGGAAACTATAGGTCAGTTAGCCTAATATCTGTCATTGTGAAAATGCTAGAATCTATTATTAAGGAAGTAGTAGCAGGACATTTAGAAAATCAGAATGCAATCAGACAGAGTCAACATGCTTTTATGAAAGGGAAGCCATGTTTTTTTTTATTCATTCATGGGATGTGGGCGTCGCTGGCTAGGTCAGCATTTATTGCCCATCCCTAATTGCCCTTGAGAAGGTGGTGGTGAGCTGCCTTCTTGAACTGCTGCAGTCCATGTTGGGTAGGTATACTCACAGTGCTGTTAGGAAGGGAGTTTGACAAATTTATTAGAGTTCTTTGAGGATGTAACAAGCAGGGTGGATAAAGGGAAACCAGTAGATGTAGTGAATTTGGATTTCCAAAAGGCATTCAATAAGGTGCCACATAAAAGGTTACTACACAAAATAAGAGCTCATGGTGTTGGGGGTAATATATTAGCATGGATAGAGAATTGGCTAACAGGCAGGAAACAGAGTTGGGATAAATGGGGCATTTTGAGGTTGGCAAACTGTAACTAGTGGAGTGCCACAAGGATCAATGCTGGGGCCTCAAACACTGACAATCTATATCAATGACTTGGTTGAAGGAACAGAGTGTATTGTAGCCAAATTTACAGATGATACAAACATAGGACAGCAAGTTTTGATGAAGACACAAAGTGCCTGCAAACAGATATAGATAGGTTAAGTGAGTGGGCAAAAATTTGGCAGATGAATTATAATGTGGGAAAATGTGAGGTTGTCCACTTAGGCAGGAAAAATAGAAAAGCATAATATTATTTACATGGAGAGAGACTGCAAATGCTACAGTACAGAGGGATCTGGGTGTCCTTGTACACGAATCACAAAAAGTTAGCATGCAGGTACAGCACATAATTAGGAAGGCAAATGGAATGTTGGATTTATTGCAAGGGGGATGGAGTATAAAAATAGTGAAGTCTTGCTACAACTGTACAGGGCATTGGTGAGACTGCACCTAGAGTACTGCGCAGTTTGCTCTCCTTAATTAAGGAGGGATATACTTGCATTGGAGGCAGTTCAGAGAAGGTACACTGGGCTGATTCCTGGATGAAGGGTTTGTCTTATGAGGAATGGTTGAGCAGGTTGGGCCTATACACATTGGAGTTTAGAAAAATGAGAGGTGATCTTATTGAAACATAAGAATTAGGAGCAGGAGTCAGCAATTCAGCCCCTCGAGCCTGCTCTGCCATTCAATACCATCATGGCTGATCTCATCTTGGCCTCAACTCCACTTTCCTGCCCCTTCTCCATAACCCTTCAACCCATTACTAATTAAAAATCTGTCTATCTCCTCCTTAAATTTACTCAATGTCCCGGCATCCACCACATTCTGGAGTAGTGAATTCCACAGATTCACGACCCTTTGAGAGAAATAATTTCTCCTCATCTTTGTTTTAACTCTGCTACCCCTTATCCTAAAACTATGACCTCTCGTTCTAGATTGCCCCACCAGAGGAAACATCCTCTCTATGTCGACTTCATCAATCCCCTTAATCATCTTATATACCTCAATCAGATCTCCTCTCATTCTTCTAAACTCTACAGAGTAAAGGCCGAAACTTCTCAATCTCTCTTCATAAGACAAACCCCTCATCTCTGGAATCAATCCAGTGAACCTCCTCTGAACTGCCTCCAATGCAACTACATCCCTCCTCAAGTAAGGGGACCAAAACAGTACGCAATACTCCAGGTGTGGTCTCGCTAATGCCTTGTACATTTTCAGCAACACTTCCCTACTTTTATATTCTATTCCTTTAGCAATAAATGCCAAAATTCCATTTGCCTTCCTTATTACCTGCTGCTCCTGCATACTAGTTTTCTGCGATTCATGCACGAGGACACCCAGATCCCTCTGCGCCGAAGCACTCTGAAGTTTCTCTCCATTTAGATAATAATTTGCCTTTCTATTCTTCCGACCAAAATGGATAACCTCACACTTATCCACGTTAAACTCCATCTGCCAAATTTTGGCCCATTCACCTAACCTATCCATATCCATTTGTAAATTTCTTATTTCTTTATTGCAACTTACTGTCCCACCTATTTTAGTGTCATCTGCAAATTTGGCTATGGTACCTTCTATCCCTGCATCCAAGTCATTTATATAGATTGTAAATAGTTGGGTCCTGAGGACCGAACCCTGTGGCACCCCACTAGTTACATCTTGCCAATCAGAAAAGGACCCATTTATCCCTACTCTCTGTTTTCTGTTGGTTAGCCAATCCTCTATCCAAGCTAATAAATTGCCCCTAACCCCATGTGATCTTACCTTGTGTATTAACCTTTTGTGTGGCACCTTATCAAATGCCTTCTGGAAGTCCAGATAAACTACATCTACAGGATCCCCATTATCCACTTTACTTGTTACATCTTCAAAGAACTCTAACAAATTAGTCAAACATGATTTCCCCTCATAAAACCATGCTGACTCTGATGGATTGCGTTTTGACTTTCTAAATGTCCTGTTATTACTTCCTTAATAATGGATTCTAACAATTTCCCAACAACAGATGTTAAACTAACTGGTCTGTAGTTTCCTACTTTCTGCCTCCCTCCCTTTTTGAATAAGGGCATTATGTTAACATTTTTCCAATCCACTGGAACCTTTCCTGCATCCAGGGAATTTTGAAATATTATAACCAATGGATCCACTATCTCTGCTGCCACTTCCTTTAAGACCTTAGGATGTGGGCCATCAGGCCCTGGGGACTTGTCTGCCTTCAATCCCAATAGTTTGCTCAGTACTTTTTCCCTAGTGATGAAGATTGTTCCAAGTTCCTCCCTTTCTATAACCTCTGCATTATCTGTTACTATTGGGATGGTACTAGTGTCCTCCACCGTGAAAACTGAGGCAAAATACTGATTTAGTGTCTCCGCCATTTCTGTGTTCCCCACTATTAACTCCCCAGTCACATCCTCCAATGGATTAACATTCATTTTAGTTACTCTCTTCCTTTTTATATACTTATAGAAGCTTTTGCTATCCGTTTTTATATTTTGCGCTACTTTTCTTTCATAATTTACCATTGCTCTTTTTATTACTTTTTTAGTCACCTTTTGTTGATCTTTAAAAGTTTCCCAATCTTCCAGCCTGCCACTGGCCTTTGCAATATGGTATGCCTTAGTTTTTGTCTTTATGTTATCCTTAACTTCCTTGCTTAGCCATGGATGTTTTATCCCCCCTCTTACTCAGAGGGTCGCTAATCTTTGGAATTCTCTTCCCCAGAAAGCAGTGGAGGCTGGGTCATTGAATATATTCAAGGCTGAGTTAGATAGATTTTTGATCTACAAGGGAGTCAAGGGTGATGGTGGGGGGGGGGGGGGGCGGGCGCAGGCAGGAACGTAGAGTTAAGGCCGCAATCAGATCAGCCACGATCTTATTGAATGGCGAAGCAGGCTCAAGGGGCTGAATAGCCTACTCCTGCTCCTATTTCTTGTGATCTTATGTCCTGAGGTTGAGACAAATGGCCTCAGACAACCACAACCATCTTCCCTTTGATTTGATTTGAAAGGTATGCCAGGTATGACTCCAGCCAGTGGAGAGCTTTCTTTTTGACTCCCATTGACTTCAGAGTTTCTAGGGATTCATGGTGCCAGACTTGATCAAATGCTGCTATGATGTCAAGGGCAGTCATTCTCACCTCACCTCCAGCAGTCACCATTGGATCAAAACTGTGATGGAGTCTGAAGGTGAGCTAGCGGAACCCAAAGTGAATATTGGTGAACAGACTATTGACCACTAGGTGTTGCTTGGTGACTCCCTCCATCACTTTACTGATGACTGGGAGGAGGCTGAATGGGTGGTAATTGGCTGTATTCATTTTATCCTTTTTTTAAACAATATACCATACCTGATCAGTCTTCCATGTTGTCGGGTAGACGTCAGTGGTACAGGTGAGAGTTTGACAAGGGGAGTGGCTAGGGAGCTGTGTGCTGTACCGTGTCCACAGACTGTTTGTTCAGGCACTGTTCGTTCATTACCCAGCCCACAGACTGTTAGTTCAGGCACTGTTCGCTCAGTACCCAGCCCACAGGCTGTTTGTTCAGGAACTGGTCATTCATAGAGCCAAGCAGATTAGAGAATTAAACGTATGGCTCAAAGAGTGGTGTGGGAAGAAGGGGTTTTAATTCATCTAGCACTGGAACTAATACTCAGGAAAGACAAAACTGTTCTGCTGGGATGGGCTCCATTTAAACTGGGCTGGGACCAGTATCTTGGTGAATTGTTTAACTAGGGCTGTGGGTAGGACTTTAAACTAATAGTAGAATTGGGGGGGTGGGGGGGGGGGGGGAGAGGGGGGAGGGTTCGGATGAAAGGAGATTTAGAAATCTAAAGAGAAAAGTTGAGGCAATAAACAGTATAGCGACATGGGTAAAGAAAAGCAGAGTGAGACAGCAAGGGACAGAGTGTTTAACAGTAATTGTGCATCAGCATGTGAGGTCCATGCAGGGAATAGTAGTAAAAAAATGAAATTAAATGTTCTTTATCTGAAAGCATGAAGCATCTGAAATAAGGTGGATGAACTTGTGGCACCAATAGAAATAAATGGTTGAAATCTAATTGCCATTTACAGAGACATGGTTACATGGTAACCAAGGTTGGGAAATAAATATGTCAGGGTCACAATATTTCAAATAGACAGACAGACTGGCAAAGGAGGAGGGGTAACCCTGATAATGAAGGATGACATAAGGGCATTCGTGAGAAAGGACCTTAGCTCAGAAGATCATGAAGTAGAATCAATAGCAAGAGTCAGAAAACATTGGTGGAAGTAGTTTACAGGCCCCCGAATAGTAGTTATACCTTTGGACAGAGCATTAAACAAAAAATTATTGGAGCTTGCAACAAAGGCAACGTAATAATTGTGGGGGCTTTAATCTTCATATGGACTGAACCAATAAAATTGTCAAGGGTGGTCTGGAATTTTGTGGAATGTTTCTGTGACAGTTTCCTGGAGCAATATGTTAGGGAACCAACTAGGGATGACGCTATTTTAGATCTAGTATTGTGTAATGAGGTTTGATTAGTAATCTCGTAGTAAAAGATCCACTGGGAAATAGTGATTATAATACAGTTGAATTCCATGTTTAGTTTGAAAGTGACATACTCCAATTACAAACAAGAATCTTAAACTTAAACAAAGCCAATTACATAGGTACGAGGAGAGAGCTGGCTGAAGTTGATTGGGTAAGTAGACTAAAAGGTTTGGCAGTAAATAAACAGTAGGAAAGCAATTCAAAATGTTCAACAAAAAGACATTCCATTGAAAAATAAAATCTCAGCAAGAAAGATCCTTCCGTGGTTAATCAGGAAGTTAAGGATCTTATTAGTTGTAAAGAGGCTTATAATGTTGCAAAGAACAATAGCAAGCCTGAGGATTGTGAGTGTTTTAAAAACCAGCAAAGGACCACCAGAAAGTTGATGAATATGGGAAAAATAGAATACGACAAAACAGTCGTACGTCATACGTCAGTCCCGCCATCCCAGGAATCAGTCTGATAAACCTTCGCTGCGCACCCTCCATTGCAAGAACATCCTTCCTCAGATAAGGAGACCAAAACTGCACACAATATTCCAGGTGTGGCCTCACCAAGGCCCTGTATAATTGCAGCAAGACATCCCTGCTCCTGTACTCAAATCCTCTCGCTATGATGGCCAAAAATACCATTTGCCTTCCTAAATGCCTGCTGCACCTGCATGCTTACTTTTCAGCGACTGGTGCACAAGGACACCCAGGTCTCGCTGCACCTCCCCCTTTCCCAATCTATTGCCGTTGAGATAATAATCTGCCTTTCTGTTTTTACCACCAAAGTGGATAACCTCACATTTATCCACATTATACTGCATCTGCCATGCATTTTCCCATTCACTCAACCTGTCCAAATCACACTGGAGCTTTTCTGCATCCTCCTCACAGCTCACACTCCCACCCAACTTTGTGTCATCTGCAAACTTGGATATATTACACTTAATTCCCTCATCTATATCATTAATATATATTGTGAATAGCTGAGGTCCTAACACTGATCCCAGCGGTACCCCACTAGTCACTGCCTGCCACTTGGAAAAAGACCCGTTTATTCCTACTCTTTGTTTCCTGTCTGCCAACCAGTTCTCTATCCATGTCAGTACCTTACCCCCAATCCCATGTGCTTTAATTTTGCATGTTAATCTCTTATGTGGGACCTTATCGAAAGCCTTCTGAAAGTCCAAAAACACCACATCCACTGGTTCTCCCTTATCTATTCTACTAGTTACATCCTCAAAAAATTCCAGTAGATTTGTCAAGCATGATTTCCCTTTCGTAAATCCATGTTGACTTTGACCGATCTTATCATTGTTTTCCAAGTGCTCTGCTATTACATCTTTTATGATGGACTCGAGCATTTTCCCCACTACTGATGTCAGGCTAACCGGTCTATAATTACCTGTTTTCTCTCTACCTCCTTTTTTAAATAGTGGGGTTACATTAGCTACCCTCCAATCTGTTGGAACTGTTCCAGAGTCCATATAATTTTGAAAAATGACCACCAATGCATCTACTATTTCTAGGGCCATTTCCTTAAGTACTCTGGGATGTAGATTATCAGGCTCTGGGGATTTATCGGCCTTCAATCCCATCAATTTCCTGAACACCATTTCCCTAATAATACTGATTTCATACAGTTCCTCCTTCTCACTAGACCCTGTGTTCCCCAACATTTCTGGGAGGTAATTTGTGTCCTCCTTTGTGAAGACAGAACCAAAGTATGTATTTAATTGGTCTGGCATTTCTTTGTTCCCCATTATAAATTCCCCCGTTTCTGACTGGAAGGGACCTACATTTGTCTTCACTTTTTTTTTCTCTTCACATACCTATAGAAGCTTTTACAGTCAGTTTTTATGTTCTCTGCAAGCTTACTCTCATAATCTATTTTCCCCTTCTTAACCAATCCCTTTGTCCTCCTTTGCTGAATTCTAAACTCCTCCCAATCCTCAGGTTTGCTGCTTGTTCTGGCCATTTTATATTTCTCCTCCTTGAATCTAATATTATCCCTAATTTCTTTTGTAAGCCACAGTTGAGCCACCCTTCCTGTTTTATTTTTGCACCAGACAGGAATGAACAATTGTTGTAATTCATCCATGCACTCTTTAAATGCGAGCCATTGCCTATCCACTGTCAACCCTTTAAGTAACATTCCCCAATCTGTCATAGCCAACTCGCGCCTCATACCTTCATAGTTTCCTTTATTTAGATTCAGGACTATAGTCTCAGAATCAACTCTCTCACTCTCCATCTTAATGAAGAATTCTATCATGTTATGGTCACTCTTCCCCAAGGGACCCCGCACAACAAGATTGTTAACTAATCCTTTCTCATTACACAATACCCAGTCTAGGACGGCCTGTTCTATAGTTGGCTCCTCAATGTATTGATCCAAAAAACCATCACATACGCACTCCAGGAATTCCTTCTCTACAGTATTATTGCTAATTTGGTTTCCCCAATCTATATAGTAGGTTAAATTCACCCATAATTACAGTTGCACCCTTATTGCATGGGTCTCTAATTTCCTGTTTAATGCCATCCTCTACATCACCACTGCTGTTTGGGGGTCTATATACACCTCCTCCACCAGTTTTCTGCCCCTTGTTGTTTCTTAGCGCCACCCATACAGATTCCACATCAGGATTCTCTGAGCTAATACCCTTCCTCACTATTGTATTGATTTCCTCTTTTACTAACAACGCTACTCCACCTCCTTTCCCTTTTTGCTTGTCCTCCTTAAATATTATATACCCTTGGATGTTCAGTTCCCATCCTTGGTCACCCTGCAGCCATGTCTCCGTAATCGCAACTATATCGTATCCATTTACATCTATTTGCACGGTTAATTCACCTACCTCTTTGTGAATTGTCCACACATTGAGACACATTTAGGCTTGTCTTTTTAACATTCTTAGTCGTCTTAGCATTATTTTGCACTATGGCCCTATTTGTTTCTTGCCCTTGATTTCTATGCCTTCCACTTTTGCCTTTTTGTTTCCCGACTTTCGTTTCTATCCTTGTTTCCTCCTCCTCAGTCTCCCCACTCAGGTTCCCATCCCCCTGCCATTCTAGTTTAAATCCTTCCCAACAGCACGAGCAAACACCCTTGCGAGGACATCGGTTCCGGTCCTGACTGGTGTAACCCGTCCCTCTTGTACAGGTCCCACCTTCCCCAGAATCGGTCCCGATGTCCCAGGAATCTAAATCCCTCCCTCCTGTAACATTTCTCCAGCCACAAACTCATCTGGTCTATTCTCCTGTTCCTATACTCACTAATATGTGGCACAGGAAATAATCCTGAGATTACTACCTTTGAGGTCCTGCTTTTTAGTTTAGCTCCTAACTCCTTAAATTCATCTTGCAGGACCTCCTCTTTTTCTACCTATGTCGTTGGTAACGACACGTACCACGACCACTGGCTGTTCACCCTCCCCCTTTAGAATGTCCTGCAGCTGCTCAGAGACATCCTTGACCCTATCACCAGGGAGGGAACATACCATCCTGGAGTCTTGTTTGTGGCCACAGAAACGCCTGTCTGTTACTCTTACAATTGAATCTCTTTTCACTATGGCTCTCACAGCCTTTTTCCTCTCCTGCTGTGCAGCAGAGCCATCCGTGGTGCCACGAACTTGGCTGTTGCTGCTTTCCCCTGGGAGGTCATCCCCCTCCCCCCCCCAACCAAATAGTATCCAAAGCGGTATATCTGTTAGACAGGTGGATGGCCACATGGGACTCCTGCACTACCTACCTGCGCCTACTACTCCACTTAGTGGTCACCCATCCCTTTTCTGCCTGTGCAGCCATTACCTGTGGTGTGACCACCTCATTAAACGTGCTATCCATGACATCCTCAGCATTGTGGATGCTCCACAGTGAATCCACCCACAGTTCCAGCTCCGTAATGCGGGTAGCCAGTAGCTGCAGATGGATATGCTTACTGCACATATGGTCGTCAGGGCCACTGGAAGCGTCCCTGATTTCCCACATAGCGCAGGAGGAGCATGTCACAGGGCTGAGCTCTCCTGTCATGACTTACCTTTAGATTAATTAGTTACTCCCTTTAATTAAAAAATACTAATTATGCCATGGGCCTTGTTCTACTCCAAACACTACCCACTACAATCTACAGTCCTTAATAAATTACACTAATTTAAAATAACACACTTTAGTAGTACTAATCTTATCACTTTACGGTAGGTTTAAAAAAGAACTTTCCCCTGATATTTTTTAAAGCTATTTCCAGGCACTAACAGCTGTTACTCACCAACGCATGAGAAAATGGCAGAGACATTGAACAAATATTTTGAGTCTGTCTTCACAATAGAAGACACAAGATGCACACCAGAAATAGAGGGTAACCTAGGGACTAAAGGGAGTGAGGAAATTAAGGTAATTAGAGAAAACTTATTGGAGAAATTTAGATTAGAGATACAGCACTGAAACAGGCCCTTCGGCCCACCGAGTCTGTGCCGAACATCAACCCCCCATTTATACTAATCCTACACTAATCCCATATTCCTACCACATCCCCACCTGTCCCTATATTTCCCTACCACCTACCTATACTAGTGACAATTTATAATGGCCAATTTAACTATCAACCTGCAAGTCTTTTGGCTTGTGGGAGGAAACCGGAGCAGCCGGAGAAAACCCACGCAGACACAGGGAGAACTTGCAAACTCCACACAGGCAGTACCTGGAATCTAAACCGGGTCCCTGGAGCTGTGAGGCTGCGGTACTAACCACAAGGGACTAAAATCCAACAAATTCCCAGGACCTGCTGCCCCACATCCTAGGGTTCTAAAAGAGATAGCTGCAGAGATAGTAGATGCGCTGGCTATAATTTTCCAAAAAATTCTGGATTCTGGAATGGTCCCAGCAGATTGGAAGTTAGCAAAAGTAACACAGTGGTGCAGTGGTTAGCACCGCAGCCTCACATCTCCAGGGACCCGGGTTCGATTCTGGGTACTGCCTGTGCGGAGTTTGCAGGTTTTCCCTGTGACTGCGTGGGTTTTCGCTGGGTGCTCCGGTTTCCTTCTACAGCCTAAGACTTGCAGGTTGATAGGTAAATTGGCCATTGTAAATTGCCCCTAGTATAGGTAGGTGGTAGGGAATATGGGATTACTGTAGGGTTAGTATAAATGGGTGGTTGTTGGTCGGCACAGACTCGGTGGGCCGAAGGGCCTGTTTCAGTGCTGTATCTCTAAATAAATAAATTCAAGAAAGGAGGGAGAGAGGAAACAGGGAAAAGGTCAGTTAGCCAGTCATCGGGAAAGTGCTGGAATCTATTCTTAAGGAAGTCTTAACAATGCACTTAGAAAATCATCGTATGATCAGACAAAGCCAACATGGTTTTACGAAAGGAAAATTCAGTTTGACAAATTTATCAGAGTTTTTTTGAGGATGTAGGGTAGATAAAGGGGAGATAAAGTAGATGTAGCATACCTGGATTTCCAAAAGGCATTTGATAAGGTGCCACACAAAAGGTTACTAGGCAAGATAAAAGATCATGGAGTTGGGGGTAGTATCTTAGCATGGATAGAGGATTGATTAACGGACAGGACGCAAAACATAAATGGGGCATTTTCAAGTTGGGAGGCAGTGACCAGTGGAGTGCTGCAAGGATCAGTGCTGGGGTCTCAGCTATTTACAATCTATATTAATGACTTAGACGGAGAGACAGAGATTAATGTATCTAAGTTTGCTGATGATACAAAGTTAGGTGGAAATGTAAGCTGTGAGAGGGACACAAAGAGGCTGCAAAGAAATATAGACAGGTTAGGTGAGTGGGCAACAAGGTGGCAGATGGAGTAGAATGTGGCAAAATGTGAGGTTATTCATTTTGGTCGTAAGAACAGAAAAGCAGAATATTTTTTAAAAGGCAAGAAACTTGTAAATGTTCATTTTCAGAGAGACTTGGGTGTGCTCGTAAAAGGAACACAAGTTAGCATGCAGATAAAACAAGCAATTAGGAAGGCAAATGGCATGATGGCCTTTATTGCAAGTGGATTAGAGAACAAAAATGAAGAAGTCTTGCTACAACTGTACAGGGCTTTGGTGAGACCACACCTGGAGTACTGTGTGCAGTTTTAGTCTCCATATTTAAAGGAAGCAGTATAGTGAAGGGTCACAAGATTGGTCCCTGCGATGACGGCGTTGTCCTATGGTGAGAGGCTGAGTAAACTGGGCCTGTATTCTCTGAGTTTAGAAGAATAAGAGGTGATCTCATTGAAACTTAAAAGATTCTCAAGGGGCTGGATAGGATATAGACACTGTTTCTGCTGGCTGTGGAATCTAAAACACGGGGGCACAATCTCAGGATAAGGCGACTATCATTTAGGACTGAGAGGAGGAGAAATTTCTTCACTCAAAGGGTTCTGAATCTTTAGAATTCTCTACCCAGAGAGTAGATTTTTGAATATATTTAAGGCTGAGTTTTGAGGATGTTACTAACAGAATTGATATAGGGGAGTTGGTGGACGTAGCATACTTGGATTTTCAGAAGGCTTTTAATGAAGTCCGCCACGGGAGGTAGGTAAGCAAAATTAAAGCACATGGGATAGGAGGTAATATACTGGCATGGATTAAGGATTGGTTAACAGGCAGAAAACAGAGAGTAGGAATAAATGGGTCATTCGTGCGTTGGCAGGCTGTGACTAGTGGGGTACCGCAAGGATCAGTGCTTGGGCCCCAGCTGTTCACAATATATACCAATGATTTGGATGTGGGGACCAAATGTAATAGTTCCCAGTTCGCGGATGACACAAAACTAGGTGGAAATGTGTGTTGTGAGGAAGATGCAAAGTGGCTTCAAGGGGATTTGGACAAGACTTAGTGAGTGGGAAAGAACATGGCAGATGGAATATAATGTGGAAAAATGTGAGGTTATCCACTTTGGTAGGAGGATCAGATGTGCAGAGTATTTCTGAAATGGTAAAAGATTAGAAAGTGTAGATGTACAAAGGGACTTGGGTGTCCTCATCAATAAGTCACTGAATGCTAACATGCAGGTGCAGCAAGCAATTAGGAAGCTAATGGTATGTTAGCCTTTATCGCAAGAGGATTTGAGTACAGGGGTAGCGAAGTCTTGCTTCAATCGTATAGAACCTTGGTTAGACTGCACCTGGAGTACTGTGTGCAGTTTTGGTCCCCTGACCTTAGGAAGGATATTATTGCCATAGAGGGAGTGCAACAAAGGTTCACCAGACTTGTTCCCGGGATGGCAGGACTGTCCTATGAAGAGAGACTGGAGAAACTGGGCCTGTATTCTCTAGAGTTTCAAAGAATGAGAGGTGATCTCATTGAAACTTACAAAATACTTAAAGGGAATAGACAGGGTAGATGCAGCTAAGATGTTTCCCCTGGTTGGGGAGTCTAGAACCAGGGGACACAATTTCAAATTAAGGGGAAGCCTTAACAGGCATAGTGGCGCAGTGGTTAGCACCGCAGCCTCACAGCTCCAGTGACCCGGGTTCAATTCTGGGTACTGCCTGTGTGGAGTTTGCAAGTTCTCCCTGTGTCTGCGTGGGTTTCCTCCCACAGCCAAAAGACTTGCAGGTTGGTAGGTAAATTGGCCATTATAAATTTCCCCCAGTATAGGTAGGTGGTAGGGAAATATAGGGACAGGTGGGGATGTGGTAGGAATATGGGATTAGTGTAGGATTAGTATAAATGGGTGGTTGATGGTCGGCACAGACTCGGTGGGCCGAAGGGCCTGTTTCAGTGCTGTATCTCTAAACTAAACTAAACTAAACAGGACTGAGATGAGGAGAAAGTTCTTTACTCAGAAGGTCGTGAATCGTTGGAATTCTCTACCCCAGAGGGCTGTGGAAGCTCAGTCATTGAGTAAGCTTAAAGCAGAGACTGACAGATTTCTAAATACCAATGACATAAGGGGATATGAGGATAATGTGGGAAAAAGGCATTGAAGTGGATGATCAGTCATGATTGTACTTAATGGCGGAGCAGGCTTGATGGGCTGAATGGCCTACTCCTGCTCCTATGATCTCTCAGGGAACCAAGGGATATGGGAAGCGGGCGGGAAAGTGGAGTTGAAGCACAAATCGGCCATTATCATATTGAATGGTGATGCAGGTTCAGCGGGCCCTGTGGTCTACTCCTGCTCCTATTTTTTATGTTCTTATCTGGTCCACAGCCTGTTCGTTCAGGGACTGTCTGTTCAGTACCCGGCTGACACTTGGATATTTCAGGACTCAGTGCTATTGTGTTGTTAATTTACAGTGATTGGAGTAGCTTCTCATGTGTTAAACGATGACTCTTTTTATCTTCACCACACTCGCCGGCTGCCTGGGTCTCTTGGGCCTTCAAGTAACCTTCAGATGTGTGATTTGTGTAAATAATTGTAGAGCAGCACAAGCCTGCAGATGGAACAGCACTTAATCACCGAGGAAGATCGAAAGCTAATTACAAAAAAACCTGCGAGTGTTTACTGGGGAGGCTGCAAATGCCACCTGGAGATTAGGTGGAGAGCCATTGAATAATAAATGTAGATCCTGTGATAGATAAGACAGGGAGACTGAAGCTACCTATCTCAATTAGAGAGACTCGGTCTATAAATAATGCAGAAGGAGAAAGAGAATGGATAAAATTAGAGAGAGAGAGAAGAGAAAGAAAGACAAAGGAGAAAGGTAGAAAGGAGAGAGAAAAAACAGCGAGAAAGATGGCAGGGGGGAGAATGAGAGAAAAAGAAAGAAAGAAAAAGGAGAGAATGAGAGATGGAATGAGAAAGAAAAAGGAAAAGAACTGATAAATTTAAACAAAGGAGAAAATAAGAGAGAGAAAAGAGAATGGGCATAAAGTGAGAAAAGGTGAGAAAGCAGGGAGAGAAAAGTAAGTGAAACAAAAACAAAAGAAAGGAAGAAAGGGAAAGAGAGAATGGAGAGTCAAAAAAGTGAAAGAAAAAAGGCATGAAATAAATCAAAAGAAATGCAAGAGAATGGAGGAAGAAAAATAGAAACAAAGAAAGACAAAAACTAAACACTGGCCCCACGATGATAAATCCAAACATCTAAACTCCCGAAAACAACCCAAACACAATCCATACAGGAGAAACACCGACAAACAAATTCTTCCTGGAGAGTGTGCTCTCCCCATTCTGTTGTTTATAAATTTGTCTGTGCATCTGCAGCTTGAATAAATTCATGTCTTGGACAGCCCTTTCCTCCTCCCACATCTTCCCAAGGGAATCATCTGTCTTGTGTTTAATTATAGTGAAAAATGATGCAAACTGGAGTAGTTCAGTTTCCTACATGACTGATTTTCAGAGCGGCTCCTACATCAATACTTTTATATAGTTGAGAGACAGCACTGGGGTATAACATACTGCCTTGTCCCCTCACTGCATGTACGGTGCCAGAGAGAGGCAGCACTGGGGTATAACATACTGCCTTGTCCCCTCACTGCATGTACGGTGCCAGAGAGAGGCAGCACTGGGGTATAACATACTGCCTTGTCCCCTCACTGCATGTACGGTGCCAGAGAGAGGCAGCACTGGGGTATAACATACTGCCTTGTCCCCTCACTGCATGTACGGTGCCAGAGAGAGGCAGCACTGGGGTATAACATACTGCCTTGTCCCCTCACTGCATGTACGGTGCCAGAGAGAGGCAGCACTGGGGTATAACATACTGCCTTGTCCCCTCACTGCATGTACGGTGCCAGAGAGAGGCAGCACTGGGTATAACATCCTGCCTTGAGGTACTAAAATCTGACAAGTCCCCAGGACCAGATGGCCTACATCCTCGGGTTCTAAAAGAGATAACTGCAGAGATAGTGGATGCGCTGGCTATGATTTTCCAGAATTCCTTGGATTCAGGAATGATCCTGTCAGATTGGAAGTTGGCAAATGTTACGCCGCTTTTCAAGAGAGGAGGTAGAGAGAAAACAGGGAACTACAGGTCAGTTAGCCTAACATCAGTCATTGGGAAGATACTGGAAACTATTATTAAGGAATCCTTAACATTGCACTTGGAAAAGCATAGTATGATTAGCATGGTTTTACAAAAGGGAAATCCTGTTTGACAAATTTATTGGAGTTTTTTGAGGATGTAACTAATAGGGTAGATAAAGGGGACCCAGTAGATGTAGTATACCTGGACTTTCAAAAGGCATTCAATAAGGTGCCACATAAAAGATTAATAGGCAAGATAACAGTTCATGGTGTTGGGGGTGATATATTCGCGTGGATAGAGGATTGGTTAACTGACAGGAAGCAGAGAGTGAGCATAAATGGGGCATTTTCAAGTTGGCAGGCAGTGAATTGTGGGGTGCTGCAAGGATCAGTGCTGGGGCCTCAGCTATTTACACTCTGTGTTAATGACGGATGAAGAGACAGAGAGTAATGTATCTAAATTTGCTGATGATACAAAGCTCGGTGGAAAGCTAAGCTGGAGGGAGGATGTAGAGAGGCTGCAAAGAGATATAGACAGGTTAAGTGAGTGGGCAACAAGATGGCAAATGGAGTATCATGTAGGGAAATGTGAAGTTGTTCACTTTGGTCATAAAAATAGAAAAGCAGAATATTTTTTAAAAGGTGTGAAACTGGTAAGTGATGATGTTCAGAGAGACTTGTGGGGTACTCGTACAAGGAACGCACAAAGTTAACATGCAGGTGCAGCAGGCTATTAGGAAGGCAAATAGCATGTTGTAAAGGCTTGCTTGGGTCTGCAAAAAAAAAACCCGACCCGAGCCCGACAGAACCACATTCAACCCGAGCCCGAGCAGGCCTGAGTCCTTCCATTTTTTCTCACACCCGATCTGACCAATTAACTTACCTTCCGTTTTTCATTTTGTTGCTGATCTGCACAAGCTTAAAATAACTGTGACAAAACCACCTTTCTAGTCCAAAAATTAAATTAACATTGGAGCCACTTACCCGTGACAGAGCGTGTTGGACCCGAGCCCGAATGCCGGACCCGGAAGTGCAACCCGAACCTGACACATGTTGTTGGGTCCTGTTGGGGTCAGATCGGGTAGCAGGCCTTTAGCATGTTGGCCTTTCTTGCAAGGGGCTTGGAGTACAAGAATAAAGAAGTCTTACCAAAATTGTATGGGGCTTTGGTGAGACTGCACCTGGAATACTGTGTGCAGTTTAACTCTCCACATTTAAGCAAGGATATACTTGCACTGGAGGCAGTGCAGTGAAGATTTACTAAATTGGTCCCTGGGATGAGGGGGTTGTCCTATGATGAGAGGCCGAGTAAATTGGGCCTATATTCTCTGGAGTTTAGAAGAATGAGAAGCGATCTAATTGAGACATACGAGATTGTGAAAGGGCTTGATAGGGTAGAAGCTGAGAGATTGTTCCCACTGGTCGGGGAATCTAGAACACAGAGACACAGTCTCAGGATAAGGGATCAATCATTCAGGACTGAGATGAGGAGAAATTACTTCACTCAAAGGGTTGTGAATCTTTGGAATTCTCTGCCCCAAAGGGTTGTGGATGCTCCATCATTGAATACATTTAAGGCTGGGATAGATAGATTTTTGGTCTCCCAGAGAATCAAGGATATGGGGAGTGGGCAGGAAAGTGGAATTGAAGCTCAAGATCAGCCATGATCGTATTGAATGGTGGAGCAGGCTCGATGGGCCATATGGTCTACTTCTGCTCCTATTTCTTGTGTTCTTGTGAGAGACACAGAACTGGATATAACATACAGCCTGTGCCCTCACTGCATGTACAGTGAGCGAGAGAGACAGAACGGGGGTATAACATACAGCCTGTACCCTGCAACATCGTTACAGAGATATACAGCTCTGGGATATATGACACTGCCTGTAACCCTAACAGTAACATACATGAGAGAGAGACAGACACACACAGACAGACAGAGAACACTGGAATGAATACAAACTAATTTTTTGCATCTCTTTTTCAAAATGTGAGAAAGTCCCAGTTTCTTCTGGTGAATCTATGCTGCATCCTCTCCACAGCCAAGAAATATTTCCTGACCAAGGCTCCGCACAGCTACAGCATAACTCCCATCCCTTTATATTACAGCTCTTTTGAAATCAAGGCCAACATTCTAAGTTGCCTTTTCAGAATCACAGAATAATAGTGCAGAAGAAGCCCTTCGGCCCATCGAGTCTGCACTGATGCATTAAAACACCTGACCTGTCTACCTAATCCCATTTGCCAGCACTTGGCCCATAGCCTTGAATGTTATGACGTGCCAAGTGCTCATCCAGGTACTTTTTAAAGGATGTGAGGCAACCTGCATCTACCACCCTCCCAGGCAGGGCATTCCAGACCATCACCACCCTCTGGGTAAAAAAGTTCTTCCTCAAATCACCCTTAAACCTCCCGCCCCTCACCTTAAACTTGTGTCCCCTCGTAACTGACCCTTCAACTAAGGGGAACAGCTGCTCCCTATCCACCCTGTCCATGCCCCTCATAATCTTGTACACCTCGATCAGGTCACCCCTCAGTCTTCTCTGCTCCAGCAAAAACAACCCAAGCCTATCCAACCTCTCTTCATAGCTTAAATGTTCCATCCCAGGCAACATCCTGGTGAATCGCCTCTGCACCCCCTCCAATGCAATCACATCCTTCCTATAATGTGGCGACCAGAATTGCACACAGTACTCCAGCTGTGGCCTTATCAATGTTCTGTACAACTCCAACATGACCTTCCTGCTTTTGTAATCTCTGCCTCGATTGATAAAGGCAAGTGTCCCATATGCCTTTTTCACCACCCTATTAACCTGCCCTTCTGCCTTCAGAGATCGATGGACAAACACGCCAAGGTCCCTTTGTTCCTCGGATCTTCCCAGTGTCAGGCCATTCATTGAATACTTCCGTGTCACATTACTCCTTCCAAAGTGTATCACCTCACACTTTTTAACGTTAAATTCCATCTGCCACTTTTCTGCCCATTTGACCATCCCGTCTATATCTTCCTGTAACCCAAGACACTCAACCTCACTGTTAACCACTCGGCCAATCTTTGTGTCATCCTCGAACTTACTGATCCTACCCCCCACATAGTCATCTATGTCGTTTATATAAATGACAAACAATAGGGGACCCAGCATAGATCCCTGTGGTACGCCACTGGACACTGACTTCCAGTCACTAAAACAGCCGTCTGTCATCACTCTCTGTCTCCTACAGCTAAGCCAATTTTGAATCCATCTTATCAAGTTACCTTGTATCCCATGTGCATTTGCTTTCTTGATAAGTATCCCATGTGGGACCTTGTCAAAAGCTTTGCTGAAATCCATGTAAACTACATCAACTGCACTACCCTCATCTACACAACTGGTCACATGCTCAAAAAATTCAATCCAATTTGTTAGGCATGACCTCCCTCTGACAAAGCCATGCTGACTATTCCGAATCAAATTTTGCCTCTCCAAGTGGTGATAGATTCTCTCCTTCAGAATTTTCTCCAATAGTTTCCCTACCACTGACGTGAGACTCACTGGTCTGTAGTTCCTTGGCTTATCTCTACAACCTTTCTTAAATAGTGGGACCACATTAGCTGTTCTCCAGTCCTCTGGCACCTCCCCCGTGGCCAGAGAGGAATTAAAAATTAGGGTCAGAGCCCCTGCAATCTCCACCCTCGCCTCCCACAGCATCCTGGGACACAAATCGTCCAGACCTGGAGATTTGTCCACTTTTAAGCCTTCCAAAACCTCCAATACCTTGTCACTCCCTATGACGATTTGCTCAAGAACCTCACAGTCTCTCTCTCTAAGTTCCATATCTACATCCTCTTTCTCTTGGGTGAAGACAGATGTGAAGTATTCGTTCAACACCCTACCAATGTCCTCTGGCTCCACCCACAAATTTCCCCCTTGGTCTCTAACAGGTCCTACTCTTTACCTGGTTATCCTCTTCCCATTGATATACTTATAGAATATCTTGGGATTTTCCCTACTTTTACCAGCCAGAGCTTTCTCATATCCCCTCTTTACTCTCCTAATTGCTTTCTTCAGCTCCATCCTACACTTTCTGTACTCCACTAATGCTTCCATTGATTTGCTCGCCTTGTATTTGCTAAAAGCCTCTCTTTTCCTTCTTGTCATACCCTGAATGTTTCTGGTCATCCATGGTTCTCTGGGCTTGTTGCTCCTACCTATTATCCTAGAGGGAACATGTTTCAAATAGTTTTTGTACCAGTTCACTGCCTATCAGTGATTTCTGTACATGGACCACCCAAATTGCTTTGCTGCGCTACAGTTCCTAGTGTCTCATCATTAATTAGTTTATAGGGAAAATATCAGCACATTATAGGAATACTACTAGTCACGGGGAGGATACAGAGCCATGCATTTACTAGGGCACAGTGGAGGCCATTGGCCCATCGAGTCCAAGCCTGCTCTCTGTAGAGCAATTCAATCAGTCCCATTCCCCCTACTCTATCCCCGTAGCCCTGCAATTTTATTTCCCTCCAGAGCCCATCCAATTTCCTTTTGAAATCACAGATCATCGGACTTCCTCCACACTCATAGGCAGCGAGTTCTAGGTCATTACCACTCGCTGCGTAAAAAAGTTCTTCTTCACATCACCTCTGCCTCTCTTGCCCAAAACCTTAAATCTGTGTTCCCCCAGTCCTTGTATGATCAGCTAATGAGAACAGTTTACTTTGTCTGTCTTAGCTAAATCTGTCATAACCTTGTACACCACTATCAAATCTCCCCTCAATCTCTTTTGCTTCAAGGAGAACAATTCCAGCTTTTCCAACCTAATCTGGTAACTAAAATCTCTCATCCCTGGAATCATTCTGGTAAATCTGCTCTGTACCCTCTCAAGGACCCTCAAATCCTTCGGGGTGACCAGAACTGGACGCAATACTCCAGCTGTGGCCTCAGCAGAGTTTCATAAAAGTTCAGCATAACTTCCCTACTTTTGTACTCAATGCCTCTATTTACGAAGCCCTAGATCCCATATGCTTTACTAACTGCTCTCTCAATATGTCCTGCTACATTCAAAGATCTATGTACATGGACCCCTAAAGTCTCTTTGTGTCTGCACACTCTTTAGAACTATGCCATTAAATCTATATTGTCTCTCCCTATCCCTTCTGCCAAAATACATCACCTCACATTTCTCTGTATTAAATTCTATCTGCTAGCCTATGTCCTGTTGCAGTCAATTGGTATCATCCTGACTGTCTGCCACACCTCCAAATTTGGTATCATTATCTAATTTTGCAATTTTACTCTCTATTCCAATATCCAGGTCATTTATATATATCTAAAAAAGTAGTGGTCCTAGCACTGAGCCTTGGGGAACACCGCTGTCTACCATCCTCCAGTCTGAAAAACAACCATTTACAATGACTCGCTGTTTTCTGTCCTTAATACAATTTTTTTTATCCAAGCTGACATTGACCATCCTATTCCATGAGCCTCAATTTTGGTAACCTGCTTTTTATGTGGTGCCTTATCGAACACTTTCTTAAAATCCACATAGACAACATCCATTGCTTTCCCTTCTCTGTTACTTCACCAAAAAATTCAATTTGATTAGTTAAGCATGATCTGCCTTTTACAAATCCGTGATGGCTCTCCCTAATTAATTCAAACCTTGCTAATTGCCTGTTGATTTTTTTCCCCAAATTATTTCTAAAATCTTATCCGTCACTGTTGTTAAACTGTCCGGCCATAGTTACTAGAACTATCCTTACACCCTTTCTTGAATAAGGGTGTCACATTTTCCATTCTCCAATCCTCTGGCACGTCCCCATATCTAGGGAAGATTGGAAGATTATAGTGAGCCCTTCCGCTATCTCCATTCCCACTTCCTTTAGCAACGTGGAATGCAAGACATGCAAACCAGTCGACTTAGAACAAAGAACAGTACAGCACAGGAACAGGCCATTCGGCCCTCCAAGCCTGCGCCGATCTTGATGCCTGCCGAAACTAACACCTTCTGCACTTCCGGGGCCCATAGCCCTCTATTCCCTTCCTATTCATATATTTGTCAAGATGCCTCTTAAACGTCGCTATCGTACCTGCTTCCACCACCTCCCCTGGCAGCAAGTTCCAGGCACTCACCACCCTCTGTGTAAAAAACTTGCCTCTCACATCCCCTCTAAACTTTGCCCCTCACACCTTAAACCTATGTCCCCTAGTAACTGACTCTTCCACCCTGGGAAAAAGCTTCTGACTATCCACTCTGTCCATGCCGCTCATAACTTTGTAAACCTCTATCATGTCGCCCCTCCACCTCCGTCATTCCAGTGAAAACAATCCGAGTTTTTCCAACCTCTCCTCATAGCTAATGCCCTCCAGACCAGGCAACATCCTGGTAAACCTCCTCTGTACCCTCTCCAAAGCCTCCACGTCCTTCTGGTAGTGTGGCGACCAGAATTGCACGCAATATTCTAAGTGTAGCCTAACTAAGGTTCTGTACAGCTGCAACATGACTTGCCAATTTTTATACTCTATGCCCCGACCGATGAAGGCAAGCATGCCGTATGCCTTCTTGACTCCCTTATCCACCTGCGTTGCCACTTTCAGTGACCTGTGGACCTGTACGCCCAGATCTCTCTGCCAGTCAATACTCCTAAGGGTTCTGCCATTTACTGTATACCTCCCACCTGCATTAGACCTTCCAAAATGCATTACCTCACATTTGTCCGGATTAAACTCCATCTGCCATTTCTCCGCCCAATTCTCCAACCGATCTATATCCTGCTGTATCCTCTGACAATCCTCATCACTATCCGCAACTCCACCAACCTTTGTGTTGTCCTCAAACTTACTAATCAGGCCAGCTACATTTTCCTCCAAATCATTTATATATACTACAAACAGCAAAGGTCCCAGCACTGATCCCTGCGGAACACCACTAGTCACATCCCTCCATTCAGAAAAACACCCATCCACTGTTACCCTCTTTCTTCTGTGACTGAGCCAGTTCTGTATCCACCTTGCCAGCTCACCTCTGATCCCGTGTGACTTCACCTTTTGCACCAGTCTGCCATGCGGGACCTTGTCAAAGGCTTTACTAAAGTCCATACAGACTACATCCACCGCCCTTCCCTCATCAATCATCTTCGTCACTTCCTCAAAAAACTCAATCAAATTAGTAAGACACGACCTCCCCTTCACAAAACCATGCTGTCTCTCGCTAATAAGTTCGTTTGTTTCCAAATGGGAGTAAATCCTGTCCCGAAGAATCCTCTCTAATAGTTTCCCTACCACTGACGCAAGGCTCACCGGCCTATAATTTCCTGGATTATCCTTGCTACCCTTCTTAAACAAAGGAACAACACTGGCTATTCTCCAGTCCTCTGGGACCTCACCTGTAGCCAATGAGGATGCAAAGATTTCTGTCAAGGCCCCAGCAATTTCTTCCCTTGCCTCCCTCAGTATTCTAGGGTAGATCCCATCAGGCCCTGGGGACTCATCTACCTTAATGCTTTGCAAGACACCCAACACCTCCTCCTTTTTGATAATGATATGACTGAGACTATCTGCACTCCCTTCCCTAGGCTCATCATCCACCAAGTCCTTCTCCTTGGTGAATACTGATGCATAGCCAGCCTTTCCAGTGCATCCTTCCCATCAATTTTCACTCTCTACCATCTCCGCTTCCACTGATATTTATCAGCATCCTCTTCCTGAGTAAATATCGTTCTTGCACATCTGTGATTTTCCTGAGATTTGCTCCTCTATCTCTCTCACTATTTGGAGACCTATGGAATACCCTCACTAGTGTGATCATAGCCTTTTTGCTTCTCACCATTAACCAAATGAATTTTCCACCTCAAGGACATCCTCTCTTTCCAACACTACAATGTCTTCCCTAATCAGTACTGCCACTCCACCTCCCTTTTTACCATCCCTATCTTTTCTCAACACTTTGTATCCTTGAATATTAGGCACCCAGACTTCACCATTTTTAATAAAAGCAAAATACTGTAGATGCTGGAAATCGGAAATAAAAACAGAAAGTGTTAGAAATACTAAGCAGGTCTAGCAGCATCTGTGGAGACAGAAACAGAATTAACTTTTCAGGTCAATGAAAGGTCACAGGGTTCTGATGAAAGAGTTAGGGTTAGGGAAACTCTGTTTCTCTCACCATTTTTAAGCCACGTTTCCATTATTGCCACTACATCATATTCCCATACGGCTATTTGTGCTTGTAGTGCATCACTTTATTCACCACACTTTGTGCACTTACATACATTTTTTTTTAGAGATACAGCACTGAAACAGGCCCTTCGGCCCACCGAGTCTGTGCCGACCATCAACCACCCATTTATACTAATCCTACTCTAATCCCATATTCCTACCACATCCCCACCTGTCCCTATATTTCCCTACCACCGACCTATCCTAGGGGCAATTGCTAATGGCCAATTAACCTATCAACCTGCAAGTCTTTGGCATGTGGGAGGAAACTGGAGCACCCGGAGGAAACCCACGCAGACACAGGGAGAACTTGGGGACTGTTGCTTTTCTTGATAGATATTGACTTAGACTTGGGTGCACAGGGCACAATTTCAAAATTTGCAACTGGCACAAAACTTCTAAGTATTGTGAACTGAGTAGGATAGTGATAAACTTCAAGAGGACATGGACAGGCTGGAAGAATAGGCGGACAAGTAACAGGTGAAATTTACGACAGAAAAGTGTGAAGTGATTCATTTTGGCAGAAAGTTCAAGGAGTCATATACGGCACAGAAGGAGGCCATTCAACCCATTGAGTCCATGTCAGATTTATTGCCGAAGAGGCAATATAGATTAAAGGGTGCAATTCTAAGGGCGGGGGGGGGGGGGGGGGGGTGGTGGGGGGGTGCAGGAGCAGAGGGACCTGGGTGTATATGTGCACAAATTATTGAAGGCTGCAGGGCAGGTTCAGAAAGCGGTTAACAAAGCAAACGGGATCCTGGGCTTTATAAATAGGGGCATAAAGTACAAAAACAACAAAGTTATAATAAAACTGTATAAAACACTGGTTCAGCCTCAACTGGAGTACTGTGTCCAATTCTGGGCACCACACATTCAGAAGGGTGTTAAGGCATTAGGAAGGGTGCAGAAAAGATTCATGAGAATGGTTCCAGGGATGAGGAACTTCAGTTATATGGATAGATTGGAGAAGCTGGGACTGTTCTCCTTGGAGAAGATTAAGAGGAGATTCGATCGAGGTGTTCATGATTATGAGAGGTCTGGACAGAGTAGATAGGGAGGAACTGTTCCCGTTGGCTGAAAGATATAGAACCAGACGACATCGATTTAAGGTGACTGGCAAAGAAGCAACTTGAGGAAAGTTTTACACAGCGAGTGCTTAGGATCTGGGATGCACTGCCTGAGTGTGTGTAGTGGAGACAGAATCAAGCTTGGCTTTAAAAAGAAAACTGGATCATTTTCTGAAGAGAAAAAAATTGCAGGACTACAGGAAAAAGGCAGTGGAGTGGGACGAGGTGAGTTGTTCTTGAAGAGAGCTGGCACGGACACAACTGGCAAATAGCCTCCGTCTCGTGCTGTTAACCATTCTATGATTCTTAGTCTGCCTTCTATCCTCTTATGACCAGTTACTTATAAGACTATCAATGAGTTATTGTGTTATTGTTTGTTGTGAGGGTAATCCGAATGTTACCAGTATGAGTATTAGTTATTGGTGCAATTTTAGTGAGGTACCATTATTTACTAGTGGAATCAAACTTCCTCACATTTCTGGTTTCCCCTCTTCCCCGCCCTCGGTATCAAAGCACTCCAAATACTAAAAATAAAACAGACAGACAGACCACTCAGATGCAACCTTGGCATCAAATCAGGAGACAACAATCCAGCCCAGTTGACCCCGCAAAGTTCTCCTCACTAACATCGGGGGGCTTGTGTCAATATTGGGAGATCTGTCCCACAGACTAGTCAAGCAACAGCCTGACATAGTCATACTCACCAAATCATACCTTTCAGCCAATATCCTAGACTCCTCAATCATCCCTGGGTATCTGCAGTCCCACTGGCAGGGCAGACCCACCAAGGTGGCGGCACAGTCGGGAGGGCGTTGCCCTGGGAGTCCTCAACATTGAGTCTGGACCCCATGAAGTCTCAAGGCATCAGGTCAAACACAGTCAAGGAAACCTCCTGCTGATTACCACCTACCACCTTCCCTCAGTTGATCAATCAGTACTCATCCATGTTGAACATTATTTGGAAGAAGTACTGAGGGTAGCAAGCACACAGAATGTACTCTGGATGGGGGAACTTTACTGTTCATCACCAAAAGTGGCTCGTAATACTATCACTGACTGAGCTGGCCAGGTCCTGAAGGACATATCTGGCAAACTAGGTCTGTGGCAGGCGGTAAGAGAACCAACACAAAGGACAAAACCTGCTTGACCTTGTCCTCAATCTACCAGTCACAGATGCATCTATTCACAATAGTACCATTAAGAGTGACCACTGCACAGTCTTTGGAGAGACGATGTCCCATTTTCACCTTCATCCTCAGGTTTTAAAAGAAGTGGCAAATGAGATAGTTGATGCATTGGTTTTAATTTTCAAAAATTCCCCAGATTCGGGGAAGGTTCCATTAGATTGGAAAATAGCATATGTAACTCCTTTATTCAAAAGGGAGGGAGACAGAAAGCAGGAAACTACAGGCCAGTTAGCGTAACATCTGTCATAGGGAAAATGTTGGAAGCTATTATTAAAGACGTTATAGCTGGGGCACTCAGAAAAATTCAAGGTAATCAGGCAGAGTCAACATGGTTTTGTGAAAGGGAAATCATGTTTTACCAACTTATTGGAGTTCTTTGAAGAAGTAACATGTTTTAGCTTAGTTTAGTTTTGAGATACAGCACTGAAACAGGCCCTTCGGCCCACCGAGTCTGTGTCGACCATCAACCACCCATTTATACTAATCCTACACTAATCCCATATCCCTACCACATCCCCACCTGTCCCTATATTTCCCTACCACCTACCTATACTAGGGGCAATTTATAATGGCCAATTAACCTATCAACCAGCAAGTCTTTGGCATGTGGGAGGAAACCGGAGCACCCGGAGGAAACCCACGTAGACACAGGGAGAACTTGCAAACTCCACACAGGCAGTACCTGGAATCGAACCCGGGTCGCTGGAGCCGTGAGGCGGCGGTGCTGTGGATAAAGGGGAACCGGTGGATGTATTGCACTTAGATTTCCAGAAGGCATTTGATAAGGTGCCACATCAAAGGTTATTGCGGAAAATAAAAGTTCATGGTGTAGGGGGTAACATTTTGGCATGGATAGAAGATTGGTTAGCTAAAAGGAAAGAGAGAGTAGGCATAATTGGGTCATTTTATGGTTGGCAAGATGTAATGAGTGGTGTGCCACAGGGATCAGTGCTGGGGCCTCAAATTTTTACAATTCATATCAATGACTTGGATGAAGGGACTGAAGGTATAGTTGCTAAATTTGCTGATGACACAAAGATAGGTAGGAAAGCAAGTTGTTAAGAGGACATAAAGAGGCTACAAAGGGATATAAATAGCTTAAGTGAGTGGGCAAAGATCTGGCAAATGGAGTATAATATGGGAAAATATGAAATTATCCATTTTGGCAGGAAGAATAAAAAAGCATATTATCTAAATGGTGAGAGATTGCAGAGCTCTGAGATGCAGAGGGATCTGGGTACCCTAGTACATGAATCGCAAAACGTTAAGATGCAGGTACAGCAAGCAATTCTGAAAGCTAATAGAATGTTATTGTTTATTGCGAGGGGAATTGAATACAAAATTACCTATCTTGACTCTAGTCCAGTCTCTTCCCACCTACATCCGTGACACTTCTGATGCCCTACGTCATTTTGACAATTTCCAGTTTCCTGGTCCCAACCGCCTCCTCTTTACTATGGACGTCCAATCTCTCTACACCTCCATCCCCCACCAGGACCGTTTGAGGGCTCTCCGCTTCTTCCTTGAACAGAGGCCCAACCAGTCCCCATCCACCACCATCCTCCTCCGCCTGGCTGATCTTACATTGAACAACTTCTCCTTCAACTCCACTCACTTCCTTCAAGTAAAAGGTGTTGCTATGGGTACCCGCATGGGTCCCAGTTATGCCTGTCTTTTTGTGGGATATGTCGAGCATTCTTTGTTCCAGTCCTCTCAGGCCCCCTCCCCCAACTCTTTTTCCGGTACATTGATGACTGTAGCGGTGCCGTTTCCTGCTCCCACCCCGAACTGGAAAACTTTATCAACTTTGCTTCCAATTTCCACCCTTCTCTCACCTTTACATGGTCCATCTCTGACACTTCCCTTCCCTTCCTTGACTTCTCTGTCTCCATCTCTGGGGATAGGTTGTCTACTAATATCCATTATAAGCCCACCGACTCCCACAGCTACTTTAAATACACTTCTTCACACCCTGCCTCCTGTAAGGACTCCATTCCATTCTTCCAGTTTCTCTGTCTCCAACGCATCTGCTCTGATGATGCTACCTTCCATGACAGCGCTTCTGATATGTCTTCCTTTTTCCTCAACCAAGGATTCCCCCCCACTGTTGTTGACAGGGCCCTCAACAGTGTCCGGCCCATTTCCCGCACCTCTACACTCACCCCTTCCCCTGCCTCCCAGAACCGTGACAGGGTTCCTCTTGTCCTCACTTTCCACCCCATCAGCCTCCATATCCAAAGGATCATTCTCCGCCATTTCCGACACCTCCAGCGTGATGCCACTACCAAACGCAACTTCCCCTCCCTCCCCTGTCAGCATTCCGAAGGGATCGTTCCCTCCGTGACACCCTGGTCCACTCCATCATTACCCCCACCACCTCGTCCCCTTCCCATGGCACCTTCCCCTGCAATCGCAGGAGGTGTAATACCTGCCCATTTACCTCCTCTCTCCTCACTATCCCAGGCCCCAAACACTCCTTTCAGGTGAAGCAGCGATTTACTTGTACTTCTTTCAATGTAGTATATTGTATTCGCTGCTCACAATGTGGTCTCCTCTACATTGAGGAGACCAAACGCAGACTGGGTGACTGCTTTGAGGAACACCTCTGCTCAGACCGCAAGCAGGACCCTGAGCTTCCGGTTGCTTGCCATTTCAACACTCCCCCCCTGCTCTCATGTTCACATCTCTATCCTGGGCTTGCTGCAGTGTTCCAGTGAACATCAACGCAAGCTCGAGGAACAGCATCTCATTTACCGATTAGGCACACTACAGCCTGCCGGACTGAACATTGAGTTCAATAATTTCAGAGCATGACGGGCCCCCCATTTTACTTTCATTTTTAGTTATTTTTTCTTTTTTTACATTTTTTTTTGTATGTTTATTTCATTTCATCTTAGTTTGTTCAGTTTGCTTACCCACTGTTTTTTTCATGTTTGTATTTGCTGCTGTTCGTTCTTCAGTCCGTTAACACCCTATCTGTACTAATGCTTTGTCTTTCAACACACCATTGACATATTGTTTGCCTTTGCTCCATGACCTTCTGGTCAGCTATTCTGTGGCCTTGTCCAATCTACACCTTCTCCTTTGTTATCTCTTGCCCCACCCCCCGCTTTACTTGCTTCTAACCTTTGACATTTCTAATATTTGCCAGTTCCGAAGAAGGGTCACTGACCCGAAACGTTAACTCTGCTTCTCTCTCCACAGATGCTGCCAGACCTGCTGAGTATTTCCAGCATTTCTTGTTTTTATTACAAAATTAGGGAGATTATGCTTCATAATACAGGGCATTGGTGAGACCATATCTGGAGTACTGTGTACAGTATTGGTCTCCTTATTTAAGGAAGGATGTAAATGCATTGGAGGCAGTTCAGAGAAGGTTTCCTCGATTAATACCTGCAATGAGTGGGTTGTCTTATGAGGAAGGGTTGGACAGGCTCGGCTTTTATCCGCTGGAGTTCATAAGAATAAGAGGCGACTTGGATTGAAACATATAAGATTCTGAGGGGTTTGACAGGGTGGATGTGGAAAGGATGTTTCCTCTTGTGGGAGAATCTAGAACTTGGGGTCACTATTTAAAAATAAGGGGTCGCCCATTTAAGACAGAGGAGAAATTTTTTCTCACAGAGGGTCATGAGTCTTTGGAATTCTCTTCCTCAAAAGGCGGTGGAAGCAGAGTCTTTGAATATTTTTAAGGTAGAGGTTGATAGATTCTTGAGAAGCAAGGGGGTGAAAGGTTATTGGAGGTAGGCGGGAATGGGAAGTTGAGGTTACAATCAGATCAGCCGTGATCTTGCTGAATGGCGGAGCAGGCTCGAGGGGCCGAGTGGCCTACTCCTGCTCCTAATTTGTATGTTTGTATGTTCACATTGACGTTGTTGGAAGCCAATGATTTCAGCCCCAGGACACTGCTGCAGGGGTTCCTCAGGCCAGTGTTCTAGGTCCTACCACCTTCAGCTGCTTCATCAATGACCTTCCCCCCATCAAAAGGTCAGAAGTGGGGATGCTTGCTGATGAATACAATATTCATTTCCATTCACAGTTCCTCAGATAATGTGGTAGCGTTGTGGTAATTTTACTGGATTAGTAATTCAGAGATCTAGACGAATTTTTAAAAATTATTTTATGCGATCTGGGCATCACTGGCAAGGCCAGCACTTGTTGCCCATCCCTAATTGCTCTTTGAACTGAGTGGCTTACCAGGCCATTTCAGAAGGCAGTTAAGAGTCAACCACATTGCTGTGGGTCTGGAGTCACACGTAGGCCAAACCAGGTAAGGACGGCAGATTTCCTTCCCTAAAGGTCATTATCCAGTCTGGCCTACATGTGACTCCAGACCCAAAGCAATGTGGTTGACTCTTAACTGTCCTTGAAATGGCCTCAGTTCAAGGGCAATCAGGAATGCACAATAAACTCTGGCCTTGCCAATGATGCCCAAATCCCAAGAACGAATTAAAAGAAAGCAGTCCATGCCCTCATGCAGCAAGACCTGGCCAACAGGGGTGATAATTGGTAATTATCAATTATGAATTGATGGTAATTGCCAGGCAATGACCATCTCCACCAGGAGAGAGTCTAACCATCTCCCCTCAACATTCAATAACATTTCCATCGCTGAATCCCCCAGTATCAATATGCTGGGAGTCGCTATTGACCAGCTCCTCAACTGGACCAGCCACATAAATACTGTAGCTACAATTGCAGGTCAGAGCCTGGGTATTCTGCAGGGAGTGCATTATCCCATGAAACTCCAAAGCCTCTCCACCACCTAAAAAGCGCAATACAGAAGCGTGATAGAATACTTTTCACTTGCCTGGATGAGTGCAGCACTAACAACACTCAAGAAAGTCTACACCACAAAGAGAAAGCAGCCTGCTGGATCGACATCCCATCCACGATCTTAAACATTCACTCCCTCACGGACAGTGGCAGCAGTGTGTACCATGCACAAGATGCAATGCAGCAACTCACCAAGGTTCCTTCGACAGCACCTTCCAAACCTGCATTCTCCACCACCTAGACGGACAAGGGCAGCAGGCGCACAGGAACACCACCACCTGCAAATTCCCCTCCAAGCCACACACCATCCTGACTTGGACAATATCGCTGTTCCTCCATCATCGCTGGGTTAAAATCCTGGAACTCCCTTCCTAACAGCACCACACGGATTGTAGCAATTAAAGAAGGTGACTCACCAACACCTTCTCAGAGACAACTAGGGACGATCAATAAATGCTGGCCAGCCAAGCTCACACCCACGAATGCACTTTTTAAAGAAACCTATTCCACTCTCACGCCTGACATTGAGGCTCACAGCAAATACATCTTTCCACTCCAGACATATCACAGTGATTGCAACTTTCCACTCTCAGACACGCTGCACTGAGGTTCAGAGTGATGGTCCCTTCTGTGCACACACAGATTTGTGACGCTTTCCCAATCGGTTGCTTTTTGTAGCCTACCTGACAAATTGGGTCCAAATCCAACTTCTTTCTAATGAACTTTTCAACATGTCGAATAGTTGCCTCCTCTGACACTCGGATGTATTTCTTCTGCAGTGGCTGAAGGAAAAACCAAAGAAAATCAACCTAGGAGTGGAAGGCGGAGCAAGTTCGAGGAGCTTAATGGCCTACTCCTGTTGATATGTAAATGAGTGCCAGAAGCCCTAATTTTGGCATGAACACACTGCTCATCTGGAGAATTATGCAAGTGTTACACTGCAAAATGGAGTAGCCACTTACATACAGGGCCCGATGCACACCCGACATGCGTCAATGTATCCTAGTGTTGGGCAGTGCTAGATCAAGAGAACCTTATTTTCAGATCAGCATAACATGAAATATCTAAAATGCCCAGTTTCAAGTCTATAAATAGTGTTACCACTAGATGCCGCTAGCATATCGTCAAATTTTGCATCTGATTATATTGTTATGACCCAGTGAGAAGGGGGTCCAGGGGTCCCACTCAGCCTTCACCTGGCCTTTCCGTAACAGGGTTTTATTTAAAAACACACCTTTTTTTTTTAGTTCCCCCTTAGTGAATCCTTGTTCACTGCTTTCCAATTATAAGGCAAAGAAACCAGCACAAACAAGTTTTCTTAGGTTTAAAGAAGAACAGTTGAAATTTATTAAACTTAAACTCTAATTCGGTTAATGCCTATGGATACGCGACACGCCCACGCTAGCATCCATATGCGATAAACACATGTAGATAGAGACAGAAAAGTAGAAAAGAATAAAATGGAAAAAGTTTGAGGCAATAGATGGGTTTCTATTTTACTGTTCTTTGAGTTTGCTGTGAAGTCTTTGATTGTAGGTAGGTCTTGCTTTTTGTTGGGGCCCAGTATTCTTCTTAAACCTTGTTTGACGTGGGAGACTTTTCTCTCTTGAAGTTCATATGTCCTCAGTGGGTCCAGAGGCTTGTGAGAAAGAGATGGGAGCAGACAGGAGAGGTATTCCAAGTCCAGGAGTATACCGCAGTCTCTGAGTTCAAACTGTTTGTACAATTCAGAAAAAATAGGTTGCTAAGCAGGCGAGTCATGTGACCAGCTGGTCTAACCACGTCTGTTTGTGGATTTGGCCCTCCAAGCAGTCATCCTGAAATTTGAGCTCCCTCACCTTCAATGTCTGGTGCTCAAAGTCCATTGTGGGTTAAATTGGATAAGGGAAGTAACCCCTCTGTCTCCACATGCACCGTCTGTTAATATGCAAATGTATTTCCAGCAAAGAGCTTGGTAATTCTTTTTTAAAACAAGTTCTTTCTTCACTTCAAAGGTTTTCAAATCAATGTTCATATGACAAAATTAATATGCCTCATTCTTGGCAGGTGGGTGGTCTGCATGACACCTCCATACCCAGTGGAATGAAATGCAATTTGAGAAGAACGCATTTCATCAAAAGGGTCAAGAGCAAATATAAGATACAGAAAAAAAACATGCATTTCTCACATTCAATCCCATTTATTCATAAATCCTAAAACTTATTACAGCCTGTCTTTTCGAGGTGGCAGTGTTACTTTAATTACTCCTTTTTTGGCATCCCAATAAACATGTGGTTTTTTTGGGGATGTTTTTCTTCAGTTTGTCCATTTCCATTGCTGCCTAGGGTCTTTCAGATGGGGAGGTTTAATTAGTCCTGAGTTGGAATTTTTTTCCAAGAGAGTCAGTAGTGGGCAAGTCTATCCTGAACTCTCCTTCAGTGCTTTCCCGAGTCATGCAAAGGCATTTGACTTTAGGGTATGCATGGTTCTCCTTTTTTTCTGACTGTGGGGGAGGATTCTTTGCTAATTTCCCCTTTGTCCTCTGGGACACTCCAGCCTGCAGGTATTTGTGCAAACTCAACTGCAACCCCCTGTGGCACTTCGACTAGGTGAGGCATCACCATCATGGTTTCTCTGCCCCCTAGAGGTCTTTCTTTTTCTCTGCAAGTTCCTGTAAATGCTGTTTGCAACTTTGGTGAGCTGCTTCTAGTGTCTGCATTTATGTAGGAAGATGTGGGGTTCTAACTTTTCACATTTTCCAGGGTTGGCTGACTGGACAATAGGGGTTTTCATCCGGGATTCCATTGGACTTCCTTTAACCTGCCCTTTTGGTCGCTCTTTCCCCTTCCCTTTCTAATCTTTTACATAGAAACATAGAAAGTAGGAAAAAGAGTAGGCCATTCGGCCCTTCAAGCCTGCTCGCCATTCATTATGATCATAGCTGATCAGCCAACTCAGTAACCTGTTCCTGCTTTCGTCCCATACCCTTTGATCCCTTTAGCTCCAAGAGCTATATCTAACTCCTTCTTGAAAACATACAATATTTTGGCCTCTACTGCTTTCTGTGGGAGCGAATTCCACAGGTTCACCACTCTCTGGGTGAAGAAATTTCTCCTCATCTCAGTCCTGAAAGGTTTACCCCATATCCTTAGACTCTGAGCCCTGGTTCTGGACTCCCCCACCATCAGGAACATCCTTCCTGCATCTACCCTGTCAAGTCCTGTTAGAATTTTATAGGTTTCTATGAGATCCCCCCTCACTCTTCTGAACTCCAGCGAATATAATCCTAACCGATGTAGGTTTCAGAATCCTAATTGAGCGGTGTTGTCAAGCACCAAAACCTTTGCTCTTCGCTAACCTACCGTCCCCCACCACCACCCTCACTTTCATTTTATGCCAGGAGCCGGGGAGGATAGCAGTGGAGGACAGGGATGGATTCTCAGCGTTTAACCTTCCCGTTGCACTGCTCCGATAGTGGGGAGAGGCAGGATGGATATTCAATAATCAGTCAGCAAGCTGAAGGATTTTCCATTAAAGATCCAATTGCTGCATGGTAATTGTTTATGAGAAAAGAATGGACACTTGTCTGCGTTACAGAATGAAACCATGATCAATGGATTAGTGAGTCCAGCAGTTTAATGTGCTGCCTAGGCACCAGATTAACAGTCGTCATAACACAGTCACAGTACACACATGAATCTACTGCAGCTTCACAATAAATCTAAAAACAAATTATGAAATAAAAAGAGTGCCAAATGTACGAAAACATTTCCTTCTCTCAGTATTAATCCTTCCACAGCTTTTCAACAACCGTGTACTGAATTTTGGATAGTCTCCAAGTCACAACTTGTAAAACTGTAAGTAAATATTGAAGGCACACACTGCTAAATCCCAGAGCCAGTTATAAAATAGACATAGCCCATCAACAGTGACAAACTATGGAAATCCATTTTATTACTGCACCCCAACCTGCATCAACAGACAACTTCTGAAAAAGAAATCTCAGACGACTGGTGTTTCTATTTGGACACCCATGTTGCCTCTCACCACACCAAGGTTTCTGTGCTGCTTGCTGCATGCATTGTGTGGCTGTAGGACTATACACAATGGAGGTTACTCCATCACTGCTATGGAGAGGAGGCTCTATGACAGCACTTCAACTCAAACTGGGACTCTTTACAGAAGTATGTCTAAAAAAGTACAGATGTTGATATTGAAGCTCTGGATACCTAGGGTTCAGTCATTCTGAAGGAATAACGCCTGGCCTGTGCTCAGTCAGCTGATAAGCTCAGGAGGCACAAAAGGTGCTACTGCAATCATCAGTGGCACTGGGTACTGAGGGGTGGGGTAGGGGCAAGATAAGGGAGCCATGGTTCTTGCTGCTGAACACAAGCAGGGCCTGCTTCAGACATTTCTCGCACTCAGAGAGGTTTCAGAGAAGCAACCAAAATTTAACAGTTACTGAAACGTACATTAAAATAGTTCAGGCGATGGGTCAATATTTGCCAGCATTTAGTGAATGCTACCGCATGAAGATTGGGCACTTGTGTGATGTACTTTTTATTTATTCGTTCATGGGATGTGGGTGTCGCTAGCCAGGCCAGCATTTATTGCCCAATTCTAATTGCCCTTGAGAAGGTGGTGGTGAGCTGCCTTCTTGAACCGCTGCAGTCCATGTGGGGTAGGTACACCCACAGTGTTGTTAGGAAGGGAGTTCCAGGATTTTGACCCAGCGACAGTGAAGGAACGGCGATATAGTTCCAAGTCAGGATGGTGTGAGGCTTGGAGGGGAACTTGCAGGTGGTGGCATTCCCAAGCATCTGCTGCCCTTGTCCTTCTAGTTGGTAGAGATCGCGAGTTTGGAAGCTGCTGTCGAAGGAGCCTTGGTGCATTGCTGCAGTGCACCTTGTAGATGGTACACACTGCAGCCACTGTACGTCAGTGGTGGATGGAGTGAATGTTTGTGGATGGGGTGCTAATCAAGCAGGCTGCTTTGTCTTGGATGATTTCGAGCTTCTTGAGTGTTGTTAGAGCTGCACCCATCCAGGCAAGTGGAGAGTATTCCATCACACTCCTGACTTGTGCCTTGTAGATGGTGGACAGGCTTTGGGGAATCAGGAGGTGAGTTACTCGCCTCAGGATTCCCAGCTTCTAACCTATTCTTGTAGCCACAGTATTTATGTAGCTGGTCCAGTTCAGTTTCTGGTCAATGGTAACCCAGGATGTTGATAGTGGGGGATTCAGCGATGGTAATGCGATTGAACATCAAGGGGAAATGATTAGATTCTCTCTTGTTGGAGAGGGTCATTGCCTGACACTTGTGTGGCACGAATGTCACTTGCCACTTATCAGCCCAAGCCTGGATGTTGTCTGGGTCTTGCCGATTTGGACACGCACTGCTTCAGTATCTGAGGAGTCACGAATGGTACTGAACATTGTGTAATCAGTGAACATTCCCACTTCTGACCTTATGATGGAGGGAAGGTTATTGATGAAGCAGCTGAAGATGGTTGGCCCAAGGACACTATCCTGAGGAACTCCTGCAGTGATGTCCTGGGAGAGTTTTCCTCTGATTCCCATTGACTCCAGTTTTGCTAGGGCTGCTTGATGCCATACTTGGTCAAATGCTGCCTTGATGTCAAGGGCAGTCACTTTCACCTCACCTCTGGAGTTCAGCTCTTTTGTCCATGTTTGAATCAAGGCTGTAATGAGGTCAGGAGCTGAGTGGTCCTGGCGGAACCCAAACTGAACATCACTGAGCAGGTTAGTGCTGAGCAAGTGCCGCTTGATAACACTGTCAACGACCCCTTCCATCACTTTGCTGATGATCGGGAGTAAGACTGATGGGGCAGTAGTTGGGACGGGTTGGATTTGTCCTGCTTTTTGTCTACAGGACATACTTTCCACATTGCTGGGTAGATGCCAGTGTTGTAGCTGTACTGGAACACCTTGGTGCGGCTAGTTCTGGAGCACAAGTCTTCAGTACTATTGCTGCAATGTTGTCAGGGCCCGTAGACTTTGTAGGATCCAGTGCCTTCTGTCGTTTCCTGATATCATGCGGAGTGAATCAGATTGGCTGTAAACTGGCATCTGTGATGCTGGGGACCTCAGGAGGAGGCCAAGATGGATCATCCACTTGGCACTCCTGGCTGAAGATGGATGCAAATGCTTCAGCCTTGTCTTTTGCACTGATGTGCTGGGCTCCTCCATCATTGAGGATGAGGATATTTGTGGAGCCTCCTTTTCGTGTCAGTTGTTTTATTGTCCACCACCATTTACAATTGGATGTGGCAGGACTGCAGAGCTTCGATCTGATCCGTTGATTGTGGAATTGCTTAGCTTTGTCTATAGCATGCTGCTTACGCTGTTTTACATGCATTTAGTCCTGAGTTGTAGCTTCACCAGGCTAACACTTCATTTTTAGGTATGCCTGGTGCTGCTCCTAGCATGCCCTCCTGTAAAGCCTGGCTACCCGACCTGAACCCGACTACATGTCGGTTTCGGGTCAGGTCGGGTCTTTATTCGGTGTCCAGTATTTGGGCTCGGGTCTGGCTGGGCTGGACTGTACTGTTTTGTTTCATATTGTTTTTGTTTTAGTCTATGATCTTTTTCTGTTTCAAAAATATGTTTTTTATTTTTGGGTCGGGCATTTAAAAAAAATTAAAGGACTCGGACCCGGGTCGGGTTCAGGCTGGCTGTTGTCGGGTCAGGCCTGGGTCGGGATTTAATTTTATACCTAAGCCAGGCTTTACCCTCCTACACTCTTCAACCAGGGTTGGTCTCCTGGCTTGATGGTAATGGTAGAGTGGGGGATATGCCGGTCCATGAGGTTACAGATTGTGGTTGAGTACAATTCTGCTGCTGCTGATGGCCCATAGCGCCTCATGGATGCCCAGTTTTGCATTGCTAGATCGGTTCGAAATCTATCCCATTTCGCATGGTGGTAGTGCCACACAACACGAAGGACGGTATCCTCAATGTGAAGGCGGGACTTCGTCGCCACTCCTACCAATACTGTCATGGACAGATGCAGCTGCGGCAGACAGATTGGTGAGGATGAGGTTAAGTATGTTTTTCCCTCTTGTTGATTCCCTCACCATCTGGTGCAGACCCAGTCTAGCAACTATGTCCTTTAGGACTCGGCCAGCTCTGTCAGTAATGGTGCTACCAAGCCACTCTTAGTGACGGACACTGAAGCCCCCACCCAGAGTACATTCTGTGCCCTTGCCACCCTCACTGCTTCTTCCAGTTGATGCTCGACATGCAAAAGCACTGATTCATCAACTGAGGGGCCGGTGACGGTAGGTGGCAATCAGCAGGAGGTTTCCTTGCCCATGTTTGACCTGATGCCATGAGACTTCATGGGGTCCGGAGTCAATGTTGAGGACTCCCAGGGCAACTCCCTCCCAACTATATACCACGGTGCCACCACCTCAGGTGGAACATACTACAGGGGTTTGCATGCTTGCCACCCTGCCCAGGCAACAGTGAGCACTACAATGGGGAAGAGGATAAAAGTGAAAAGTGAAAACAAGACACACACACAGACTCTCAACTTAGTGTCAAAGCCCTGGCCCTAAAATAGCCCTCAGCACCGAACACTCATTACTGATCAATCACTATCCTTCCTATAATGGAAATGTTTACAAGGCCGAGCTTGTACACGTTCCCCAGCTCCAATCCCAGGTGGATGTACCCCACCTAGCACCAATCCCGGGTGGATGTACGCCCACCCAGCTCCGATCCCACGTGGATGTACCCCACCCAGCACCGATCCCACGTGGATGTACCCCCACTCAGCACCGATCCCAAGTGGATGTACCCCACCCAGCACCGATCCCGGGTGGATGTACCCCACCCAGCACCGATCCCAGGTGGATGTACGCCCACCCAGCACCGATCCCAAGTGGATGTACCCCACCCAGCACCGATCCCAGGTGGATGTACCCCCACCCAGCACCGATCCCAGGTGGATGTACCCCCACCCAGCACCGATCCCGGGTGGATGTACCCCACCCAGCACCGATCCCGGGTGGATGTACCCCACCCAGCACCGATCCCAGGTGGATGTACCCCACCCAGCACCGCTCCCAGGTGGATGTACCCCCACCCAGCACCGATCCCAGGTGGATGTACCCCCACCCAGCACCGATCCCAGGTGGATGTACCCCACCCAGCACCGATCCCAGGTGGATGTACCCCACCCAGCACCGACCCCAGGTGGATGTACCCCACCCAGCACCGCTCCCAGGTGGATGTACCCCCACCCAGCACCGATCCCAGGTGGATGTACCCCCACCCAGCACCGACCCCAGGTGGATGTACCCCCACTCAGCACCGATCCCAGGTGAATGTAGCCCCACCCAGCACCGACCCCAGGTGGATGTACCCCCACTCAGCACCGACCCCAGGTGGATGTACCCCCACTCAGCACCGATCCCAGGTGAATGTAGCCCCACCCAGCACTGATCCCGGGTGGATGTTCCCCCACCCAGCACCGATCCCAGGTGGATGTACCCCCACCCAGCACCGACCCCAGGTGGATGTACCCCCACTCAGCACCGATCCCAGGTGAATGTAGCCCCACCCAGCACCGACCCCAGGTGGATGTACCCCCACTCAGCACCGATCCCAGGTGAATGTAGCCCCACCCAGCACTGATCCCGGGTGGATGTTCCCCCACCCAGCACCGATTCCAGGTGGATGTTCCCCCACCCAGCACCGATTCCAGCTGGATGTTCCCCCACCCAGCTCCAATCCCAAATGGATGTTCCCCCACCCAGCACCGATTCCAGGTGGATGTTCCCCCACCCAGCACCGATCCCAAGTGGATGTTCCCCCACCCAGCACCGATTCCAGGTGGATGTACCCCCACCCAGCACCAATACCAGGTGGATGTACCCCCACCCAGCACCGATCCCAAGTGGATGTTCCCCCACCCAGCACCAATACCAGGTGGATGTACCCCCACCCAGCACCGATCCCAAGTGGATGTTCCCCCACCCAGCACCGATCCCAAGTGGATGTTCCCCCACCCAGCACCGATCCCAAGTGGATGTTCCCCCACCCAGCACCGACCCCAGGTGGATGTTCCCCCACCCAGCACCGACCCCAGGTGGATGTACCCCCACTCAGCACCGATCCCAGGTGAATGTAGCCCCACCCAGCACTGATCCCGGGTGGATGTTCCCCCACCCAGCACCGATCCCAAGTGGATGTTCCCCCACCCAGCACCAATACCAGGTGGATGTACCCCCACCCAGCACCAATCCCAAGTGGATGTACCCCCACCCAGCACCAATCCCAAGTGGATGTTCCCCCACCCAGCACCGATCCCAAGTGGATGTTCCCCCACCCAGCACCGATCCCAAGTGGATGTTCCCCCACCCAGCACCGACCCCAGGTGGATGTTCCCCCACCCAGCACCGACCCCAGGTGGATGTACCCCCACTCAGCACCGATCCCAGGTGAATGTAGCCCCACCCAGCACCGACCCCAGGTGGATGTACCCCCACTCAGCACCGATCCCAGGTGAATGTAGCCCCACCCAGCACTGATCCCGGGTGGATGTTCCCCCACCCAGCACCGATTCCAGGTGGATGTTCCCCCACCCAGCACCGATTCCAGCTGGATGTTCCCCCACCCAGCTCCAATCCCAAATGGATGTTCCCCCACCCAGCACCGATTCCAGGTGGATGTTCCCCCACCCAGCACCGATCCCAAGTGGATGTTCCCCCACCCAGCACCGATTCCAGGTGGATGTACCCCCACCCAGCACCAATACCAGGTGGATGTACCCCCACCCAGCACCGATCCCAAGTGGATGTTCCCCCACCCAGCACCAATACCAGGTGGATGTACCCCCACCCAGCACCAATCCCAAGTGGATGTTCCCCCACCCAGCACCGATCCCAAGTGGATGTTCCCCCACCCAGCACCGATCCCAAGTGGATGTTCCCCCACCCAGCACCGACCCCAGGTGGATGTTCCCCCACCCAGCACCGACCCCAGGTGGATGTTCCCCCACCCAGCACCAATCCCAAGTGGATGTTCCCCCACCCAGCACCAATCCCAAGTGGATGTTCCCCCACCCAGCACCGACCCCAGGTGGATGTACCCCCACCCAGCACCAATACCAGGTGGATGTGCCCCTGTCTAGTTCCAATCCCGTGCAGATGTACTCCCTGTCTGGCACAAATCCCGCATGGATGTACCCCCTGACCGGCACCGAGCTGTTGCTCTATGGAACCCCTTATTCACTGTTGATGCCTTCCTCTAAACTAGTTCCCCTGCTCTTCAGTTCTATCCACCACTTCCTCATAGTGCACAGCCTCCCTGTATACGAGCGATTCCCTTTTCTAACTATTGCAATCCCACATCTAATTTCCAGGCTCCAACTTGCAGTGGTGCCTTGTTCCCAGCTGGTAGACAGAGTGCTGACAGCAAGTAATCCAGCCAGCTTCCACTTTGCATATCAGTACACTCGTGTATTTTTAAAAATTGACATTGGCAGCTTCGCCAGGGTTCAGAGAATTGCTGCTGACTCCACTTATTACTTGTGAATATTTCTCTCAGTTTATAATTATTACTCAGCAATATTTCTCGATTCAAATAGAGATTAGCACTGCTGAAGTCGCACTTCCATGTCTCATCATTCTATTTCTCTCCTGCCGTTGATTACAGTAAACAATGCCATCCAGCAGGAGCGTGAAAATCAAGTAATGTTATTGCAAAAATCACCAGCCAGCCTGAGGGAGGCAGGGGAGTGAAGCCTGGAATGGGGGGAGGTGCAGGGGGTCAACCAGCCTGGAAGATGGCGTCGGGGGGGCTGCCAGGCTCGAAGTGGTTGGGGGGGAATGAGCCTGGAAAGGCAGAGAGACTGCCGGAATGGGAAGAAGTAGGGGGAACCAGCCTGGAGTGGGAGCAGTGAACCAACATGTGCCAGTTTGCCCATGACTTAATTGAAATGTTACTTGCATGTGATCTGTTTGGGAGTTTCAATTCTTCCAGCAATGCTTAGATTTACAGTACAGCAGCTGGATTTTAGCAAGGAGGAGGTGCAAGATTTGATTAACAATAATCCTATGAAGTTTCAGACCTAACAGCACAAACAGATCACACAGTGCAGATTGAACAGCGCAATGAGTAATCTGTTTTCCCAAAATGTTGCTGAGTAAATCGATATCATGTTATTTCAGTTGCAAGTTAGTGAACATCAGCACTTTCAAAACATAAAACGGAGAACTGACTGTGTGACAGTGGCTGCACCAAATACTGCATGACCTTTTCACACGATGATATAAACCATGATATAAACCCCTGACCCCCGACAAAACCCCTTCCCCAACACAAGCCCCCATCCCTCTGACATAATTCCCACTCCCCTGATATAAACCCCTGCCCCTCCTGCATACAGTAACCCAAAGCTGCACAGTGGCTGGAGCAGCAAGTTGACCTGAATTAACCGCGCAAATAGATGTAAATGGATACGATATCGTGGCGATTATGGAGACATGGCTGCAGGGTGACCAAGGATGGGAACTGAACATCCAAAGGTATTCAATATTTAGGAAGGACAGGCAAAAAGGAAAAGGAGGTGTTGTTAGTAAAAGAGGAAATCAATACAATAGAGAGGAAGGATATTAGCTCAGAGAATCCTGATGTGGAATCTGTATGGGTGGAGCTAAGAAACAGCAAGGGCAGAAATCATTGTGGGGGTTGTATACAGACCCCCAAACAGCAGTGGTGATGCAGATGATGGCATTAAAGAGGAAATTAGAGATGCATGCAATAAGGGTGCAATTGTAATCATGGGTGATTTTAATCTACATATAGATTGGACAAACAAAATTAACAATATTACTGTAGAGGAGGAATTCCTGGAGTGCGTACGTGATGGTTTTTTGGACCAGTATGTTGAGGAACCAACTAGAGAACAGGCCATCCTAGACTGGGTATTGTGTAATGAGAAAGGATTAGTTAAAAATCTTGTTGTGCGGGGTCCCTTGGGGAAGAGCGAACATAACATGATAGAATTCTTCATTAAGATGGAAAGTGAGAGAGTTGATTCCGAGACTAGGGTCCTGAAACGAAATAAAGGAAATTATGAAGGTATGAGGCGCGAGTTGGCTATGATAGATTGGGGAATGTTACTTAAAGGGTTGACAGTGGATAGAGAATGGTTAGCATTTAAAGCGTGCATGGATAAATTACAACAATTGGTCATTTCTGTCTGGCGCAAAAATAAAACAGGAAGGGTGGCTCAACCGTGGCTTACAAAAGAAATTAGGGATAATATTAGGTCCAAGGAGGAGAAATATAAAATGGCCAGAACAAGCAGCAAACCTGAGGATTGGGAGCAGTTTAGAATTCAGCAAAGGAGGACAAAGGGATTGGTTAAGAAGGGGAAAATAGAGTATGAGAGTAAGCTTGCAGAGAACATAAAAACTAACTGTAAAAGCTTCCATAGATATGTGAAGTGAAAAAGATTGGTGAAGACAAATGTAGGTCCCTTACAGTCAGAAACGGGGGAATTATAATGGGGAACAAAGAAATGCCAGACCAATTAAATACATACTTTGGTTCTGTCTTCACAAAGGAGGACACAAATTACCTCCCAGAAATGTTGGGGAACATAGGGTCTAGTGAGAAGGAGGAACTGTATGAAATCAGTATTCGTAGGAAAATGGTATAACCCCACTATTTAAAAAAGAAGGTAGAGAGAAAACAGGTAATTATCGACCGGTTAGCCTGACATCAGTAGTGGGGAGAAAGCTCGAGTCCATTATAAAAGATGTAATAGCAGAGCACTTGGAAAACAATGATAAGATCGGTCAAAGTCAACATGGATTTACAAAAGGGAAATCATGCTTGACAAATCTATAGAACATAGAACATTACAGCGCAGTACAGGCCCTTCAGCCCTCGATGTTGCGCCGACCTGTGAAACCATCTGACCTACACTATTCCATTTTCATCCATATGTCTATCCAATGACCACTTAAATGCCCTTAAAGTTGGCGAGTCTACTACTGTTGCAGGCAGGGCGTTCCACGCCCCTACTACTCTCTGAGTAAAGAAACTACCTCTAACATCTGTCCTATATCTATCACCCCTCAACTTAAAGCTATGTCCCCTCATGTTTGCCATCACCATCCGAGGAAAAAGGCTCTCACTATCCACCCTGTCCAACCCTCTGATTATCTTATATGTCTCTATTAAGTCACCTCTTCTCCTCCTTCTCTCCAACGAAAACAACCTCAAGTCCCTCAGCCTTTCCTCATAAGACCTTCCCTCCATACCAGGCAACATCCTAGGAAATCTCCTCTGCACCTTTTCCAAAGCTTCCACATCCTTCCTGTAATGCGGTGACCAGAACTGCACGCAATACTCCAGGTGCGGCCGCACCAGAGTTCTGTACAGCTGCAGCATGACCTCGTGGCTCCTAAACTCGATCCCCCTACTAATAAAAGCTAACACACCATATGCCTTCTTAACAGCTCTATTAACCTGGGTGGCAACTTTCAGGGATTTATGTACCTGGACACCAAGATCTCTCTGCTCATCTACGCTACCAAGAATCTTCCCATTAGCCCAGTATTCTGCAATCCTGTTACTCCTTCCGAAGTGAATCACCTCACACTTTTCCGCATTAAACTCCATTTGCCATCTCTCAGCCCAGCTCTGCAGCCTATCTATGTCCCTCTGTAACCTACAACATCCTTCGGCACTATCCACAACTCCACCGACCTTAGTGTCATCCGCAAATTTACTAACCCACCCTTCTACACCCTCATCCAGGTCATTTATAAAAATGACAAACAGCAGTGGCCCCAAAACAGATCCTTGCGGTACACCACTAGAAACTATACTCCAGGATGAACATTTGCCATCAACCACCACCCTCTGTCTTCTTTCAGCTAGCCAATTTCTGATCCAAAGCACTAATTCACCTTCAATCCCATACTTCTGTATTTTCTGCAATAGCCTACCGTGGGGAACCTTATCAAACGCCTTACTGACATCCATATAGACCACATCCACGGCTTTACCCTCATCCACTTGTTTGGTCACCTTGTCAAAAAACTCAATAAGGTTTGTGAGGCACGACCTACCCTTCACAAAACCGTGCTGACTATCTCTAATGAACTTATTCTTTTCAAGATGATTATAAATCCTATCTCTTATAACCTTTTCCAACATTTTACCCACAACCGAAGTAAGGCTCACAGGTCTATAATTACCAGGGCTGTCTCTACTCCCCTTCTTGAACAAGGGGACAACATTTGCTATCCTCCAGTCTTCCGGCACTATTCCTGTCGACAATGACGACATAAAAATCAAGGACAACGGCTCTGCAATCTCCTCCCTGGCTTCCCAGAGAATCCTAGGATAAATCCCATCTGGCCCAGGGGACTTATCTATTTTCACACTTTCCAAAATTGCTAACACCTCCTCCTTGTGAACCTCAATCCCATCTAGCCTAGTAGTCTGTATCTCAGTATTCTCCTCAACAACATTTTCTTTCTCCACTGTAAATACTGACGAAAAATATTCATTTAACGCTTCCCCTATCTCCTCTGATTCCACACACAACTTCCCACTACTATCCTTGATTGGCCCTAACCTATTTCTAGTCATTCTTTTATTCCTGATATACCTATAGAAAGCCTTAGGGTTTTCTTTGATCCTATCCGCCAATGACTTCTCATGTCCTCTCCTTGCTCTTCTTATCTCTCCCTTTAGATCCTTCCTGGCTAGCTTGTAACTCTCAAGCGCCCTAACTGAGCCTTCACGTCTCATCCTAACATAAGCCTTCTTCTTCTTCTACTGGAAATTTTTGAGTATGTACCTAGTAGAATAGAAAAGGGAGAACCAGTGGATGTGGTGTTTTTGGACTTTCAGAAAGCTTTCGATAAGGTGCCACATAAGAGATTAGTGTGCAAAATTAAAGCACATGGGATTGGGGGGGGGGTAAGGTAGTGATATGGATAGAGAACTGGTTGGCAGACAGGAAACAAAGAGTAGGAATAAACGGGCCTTTTTCCAGGTGACAGGCAGTGACTAGTGGGGTACCGCAGGGATCAGTGCTAGGACCCCAGCTTTCACAATATATATTAATGATATAAATGAGGGAATTAAATGTAATATATCCAAGTTTGCAGACGACACAAAGGTGGGTGGGAGTGGGAGCTGTGAGGAGGATGCAGAGAAGCTCCAGTGTGATTTGGACAGGTTGAGAGAGTAGGCATATACATGGCAGATGCAATACAATGTGGATAAATGTGAGGTTATCCACTTTGGTGGCAAAAACAGAAAGGCAGATTATTATCTGAACGGCGATAGATTGGGAAAGGGGGAGGTGCAGCAAGACCTGGGTGTCCTTGTGCACCAGTCGCTGAAAAGTAAGCATGCAAGTGCAGCAGGCATTTAAGAAGGCAAATGGTATTTTTGGCCTTCATAGCGAGAGGATTAGAGTACAGGAGCAAGGATGTCTTGCTGCAATTATACAAGGCCTTGGTGAGACCACATCTGGAGTATTGTGTGCAGTTTTGGTTTCCTTATCTGAGGAAGGATGTTCTTGCTATGGAGGGAGTGCAGCAAAGGTTCACCAGACTGATTCCTGGGATGGCAGGAATGACGTATGACGAGAGATTGGGTCGATTAGGCTTGTATTCGCTAGAGTTCAGTAGAATGAGAGGGGATCTCATAGAAACCTACAAAATTCTAACAGGACTGGACAGACTAGATGCAGGAAGGATGTTCCCGATGGTGGGGGAGTCCAGGACCAGTGGTCACAATCTAACAATAAGGGGTAAGCCATTTAGGACTGAGATGAGGAGGGATTTCTTCACCCAGAGAGTGGTGAACCTGTGGAATTCTCTACCACAGAAAGCAGTTGAGACCAAATCATTAAATATATTCAAGAAAGAGTTAAATATAGTTCTTAGGGCTAAAGGGATCAAGGGATACAGGGGGAAAGCAGGAACAGGGTAATGAGTTTGGATGATCAGCCATGATCATATTGAATGGTGGAGCAGGCTTGAAGGGCAGACTGGCCTACTCCTGCTCCTATTTTTCTATGTTTCTATGAAATGTCTTCCCAAACTTGAAACTTCCCAGTTTGGAGAATTATCAGGAATACGAATAAGCCAATAGGCCTAAACAAGCCCTTCCTTCCCAGAATGACCTGAGTTGTCTCCTAAAGCTACTAACACTGCCCATGAAATGGCCCTAATGCATCTACAGCTGACACAATACTAACAGTCATGTTTCATCACCAGGTACAGGAAATAATCAAAAAGGCTAATGGAAGGACTAGAATACAAGGAGGTAGAAGTTATCCTTCACCTGGAGTTACTGTCAGCAGTTCTGGGCACCACCCCATAGGAAGGACTAACTGGCCTTGGAGGGAGTGCAGCAGAATGATATCTGTACTCTAAGGATTAAATTATGACGAGAGATTACTCAAACTGGATCTGATGAAAGGTCATCGACCTGAAAGTTTAACTCTGTTTCTCTCTCCACAGATGTTGCCTGACCTGCTGAGTATTACCAGCATTTTCTGTCTTTATTACACAAACTGAGTTGTATTTCCTGGAATTTAGAAAGGTAATTTGATCAAAGTTTACAAGATACTAAGGGGAACAGATAGGACAGATAGAGAGAAACAACTGTTTGGGGAATCTGGGGACCATAGTCTAAAAATTAGAGCCAGACCTTTGAGGAGCGAAATTAGGAAACTTTCCTTAGAATCACAGAATGGTTACAGCACAGAAGGAGGCCATTCAGCCCCTTGTGTCTGTGCTGGCTCTCTGCAAGAGCAACTCACCTAGTCCCATTCCCATGCCTTTTTCCTGTAGCTCTGCAGATTTTTCTCTTCAGATAATTATCCAATTTTCTTCTTAAAGCCAAGATTGATTCTTCCTCCATCACACTCAGGCAGTGCATTCCAGATCACAACCACTTACAGTGTAAAGAAGCTGTTCCTCATGTTGCCGTTGCTTCTTTTGCCATTCACCTTAAATTGGTGTTCTCTGGTTGTCGACCCTTCACCGAGTGGAAACAGTTTCTCCCTATCTACCCCATCTTCTCCAATCTACCCACGTAATTAAAGTTCCTCATCCTTAGAACCATTCTCGTGAATCTTTTTTTGCACCCTCTCAAAAACCTTCACATCCTTCCTGAAGCACAGTTCCCAGAATTGGACACAATACTCCAGTTAACAATGAACCAGTGTTTTATAAAGGTTCACCATTACTTCCTTGCTTTTGTACTCACTGCCTCTATTTATAAAGCCCAGGATGCCATATGCCTTATTAACCACTTTCTCAATCTGTCCTGTCACCTTCAATGATTTGTACATGTATATCTCCAGGTCACTCTGCTCCTGCACCCCCTTTAGAATTGTATCCTTTATTTTATATTACCTGTCGCTCTTCCTATCAAAATTAATCACTTCACGCTTCTCTGCATTAAATTTCATCTGCCATGTGTTTGGCCAGTCCACCAGCCTGTCTATGTTTTCTTGAAGTCTATCACTATCCTTCTGACAATTCATAAGACTTCTAAGTTTTGTGTCATCTACAAGTTTTGAAATTGAGCCCTGCACACCCAAGTCTAGGTGATTAATATAGATCAAGAAAAGTAGTGGTCCTGACACCAACCCCTATATACTGTCCTCCAGTCCAAAAAAACAACCATTCACCATTCCTCCCCATTTCCTGTCACTCAGCCAACTTTGTATCCATGCTGCCACTGTCCCTTTTATACCATAGGCTTCACCTTTGCTGACAAGCCTGTTATGTGGAACTTTATCAAATAACTTTTGGAAGTCCATGTAAACCTCAACCACAATACCCTCATCAACCCTACTCTTACCTAATCAAAAACTCAATCAAATTAGGATCAGAGAATTATAGGTTATAGGAAGAGTAGGCCATTCAGCCCATCAAGCCTCCTCCACCATTCAAACAGATCATGGCTGATCATCTACCTCTAAGCCATTTTTCCCCACAATCCCCATATCCCTTGATGTCATTAGTATCCAGAAATCTATCGATTACTGTCTTGAACATGCTCAATGATTGAGCTTCCACAGCCTCTAGAGTAGAGAATTCCACAGATTCACCACCCTGAGTAAAGAAATTCCTCCTCATCTCAGTCTTAAATTGTCTGCCCCTTACTCTGGGACTTTGCTCTAGACTCACCAGCCAGGGGAAACATCCTATCCACATCTACCCTGTCACGCCCTGTAAGAATTTTATAAGTTTCAATAAGATCACCTCTCATTCTTCAAAACTCTAGAGAATATAGGCCAGTTTCTGGAATCTCTCCTAAGACAATCCCGCCATCCCAGAGATTAGTCTGGTGAACCTCCGCTGCACTCCCTCTATGGCAAGTATATCCTTCCTCAGATAAGGAAACCAAAACTGTACACAATACTCCACATGCGGTCTTATCAAGGCTTTATACAATTGCAGTAATATATCTTTACTCCTGTACTCAAATGCCCTTGCATGAAGGCCAACATACCATTTGCCTTCTTAATTGCTTGCTGTACCTGCATACTAGAATTTAGTAACTAATGAACAAGGACACCCAGGTCTCTTTGGACATCAACACTTCCCAATCTCTCACCATTTTAGAAAAGTCTGCCTTTCTGTTTTTTCTACCAAAGTGGATCACTCCACATTTATTCACATTATATTCCATTTGCCATGTTCTTGCCCATTCACTTAGCCTGTCCAAATCCCCTTGAAACCTCCTTGCACCTTCTTCACAACTTACATTCCCTCCTAGTTTTGTGTCATCAGCAAATTTGGAAATATTACAATTGGTCCCCACATCCAAATCATTGATATAGACTGTGAACAGCTGTGGCCCAAGCACTGATCCTTGCTGTACCCCACGAGTAACAGCCTTCCATCCTGAGAATGACCCATTTATTCCAACTCTCTGCTTTTTGTTTGTTCACCAATTCTCAATCCATACCAGTATATTACCCCCAATCCCATGTGCTCTAATTTTATTTATTAACCTCCTGTGTGGGACCTTATCAAAAGCCTTCTGAAAATCCAAATACACCACATCCACGGGTTCTCCTTTAACTATGCTACAAGTAACATCCACAAAAAACTAACAGGTTTGTCAAACATGATTTCCCTTTCAAATCCATGTTGACTCTGCCCAATCATATTACTTTCCAAGTGTCCAGTTATCTCATCCTTTATAATAGATTCTAACATTTTCCCTACTACTGAAGTCAAACTAACAGGTCTGTAGTTCTCTGTTTTCTCTCTTGCTCCCTTCTTAAATAGTGGGGTAACATTTGCTACTTTCCAGTTTGCAGGGTCCCTTCTAGAATCTATAGAATTTTGAAAGATAATCACCAATGCATCCACTATCTCTGTAGCCACCTCTTTCAACACTCTGGTCCAGGGGATTTATCGACTTTCAATCCAATTAATTTTTCGAGCACTACCTCTTTATTGATACTAATTACTCTCAGTTCCTCATTTTTACAAGCCCCTTGGTTCCCTAGTATTTCTGGGAGATTCTCTGGGGGTGCAGAGGCGATTCACCAGGATGTTGCCTGGGATGGAACATTTAAGCTATGAAGAGAGGTTGGATAGGCTTGGGTTGTTTTCGCTGGAGCAGAGAAGACTGAGGGGTGATCTGATCGAGGTGTACAAGATTATGAGGGGCATGGACAGGGTGGCTAGGGAGCAGCTGTTCCCCTTAGTTGAAGGGTCAGTTATGAGGGGTCACAAGTTTAAGGTGAGGGGCGGGAGGTTTAAGGGGGATTTGTGGAAGAACATTTTTACCCAGAGGGTGGGGACGGTCTGGAATGCACTGCCTGGGAGGGTGGTAGAGGCAAGTTGCCTCACATCCTTGAAAAAGTACCTGGATGAGCACTTGGCACGTCATAACATTCAAGGCTATGGGCCAAGTGCTGGCAAATGGGATTAGGTAGACAGGTCAGGTGTTTTAATGCATTGGTGCAGACTCGATGGGCCGAAGGGCCTCTTCTGCATTGTATTATTCTGTGATTCCTCCATGGCTAGGTAATTGTTTAGTCTCTCTGCAATTTCCTCATTCTCCACCACAAACTCTCCTGTCTCCGCCTGTGATGGACCCACATTCATCCTTGCTAATCGTTTCCTTTTCACGAACCAAAAGAAGTTTTTACAGTCTGCCTTTATGTTTCTAGCTAGCTTGTATTCATAATCTCTTTTGCCTTTATCAGTTTCTTGGTCCTCTTTTGTTGGACTCTAAATTGCTCCCAATCGTCGGGTTTACCACTTTTTCTGGAGACCTTATAAGACACTTGCAATCTTTAACTTAGTCAAGCACGATTTGCCTTTAACAAATCTGGGCTGGCTTTCCTTAATTAATCCACACCTGTCCAAGTGACTGTTAATTTTGTCATGGATTATTGTTTCTAAAAGCTTTCCCACAAATGAGATTAAATTAACTGGCCTGTAGTTGCTGGGTTTATCCCTTTTTTGAACAAAGGTGTAACATTTGCAATTTTCCAGTCCTCCGGCACCACCCCTGTATATAAGGAGGACCAGAATGTTATGGCCAGTGTCTCCACAATTTCCATCCTTACCTCCCTCAGCATCCTTGAATGCATCAACATTAAGTACAGATAGCCTTTCTAATACCTCGTCTTTGTCAATTTTTAGCCTATCCAGTAAAATGGCTCAATGGCCTCCTCCCGTACCTGTGTTCCTAAATTCAACACGTCAATTATCAGTGCACTGGCTTTAGAAAAAGGATCTTCAATTAGTTTAGTTTTGTTCACAATGCACATACCTTATAGTCGCCAACTCCAAGATCAGCTCTGCAAAAACAGAATAACAACCATTAGTTTGTGATGGCCAGGTCAGAGACCAACATTTCTAACTCCACCTCAGCTCAACCTGAAAATTCCAGAAATATACAGCAGGTTCACGTTTTAGGTTACGCGACAGTATGTTAGGTATGGAGTGTTTATTTGAGAAACCAGGGTAAAGACACAACACCAAGGCCGCAAAGGTTGAATGAGTAGATGAGGCAAAGCAGGAATCACTGGTAAACAACAGATCATTTGACCAATTAATTTAGTGGGATTTTTAATTATTTTGTAATTTTTACGAGACTGGATTGGAGGACTCAGAACTCAGAACAAATAACGAAGCAGCATGAGATACAATTTCACATGCACCAGACCCTTCCATTGGATATGTCCAAACTACTAACTGTATCAAATTATTCTCTCCATGGTTCAGTTGGAAAGGCTGTTGCCCCGAAGTCAGGAGGTTGTGGATTCAAGTCCCACTGCAAGATTTCAGAACATAATCTAGGCTGACACGCAGATCTATTATTAGAAGTACCATTCGATGGATGAGATTACGAAGAATTATATAGAATCTACAGCACAGAAACAGGCCATTCGGCCCAACTGGTCTAGGCTGGTGCTTATACTCTACATGAAACTTCACACACTCCACTTCATCTCACTGTATCAATATATAATTGGCCATATCGGTAACTGGATACACATTTAAATATATGCTGTGACCTGTGGAGAAGTGGAGCTAGAGAAAGACAGTACACTCCTCTCACCTCAGATGTAACAATATCTAAAGAAATGGGTGAGGTAGAGGGAGAGAGACACTCAGTATGGAGCTAGTGTCCAGAGAGGAGTTACTGCTTTTAAGAGCGGTGGGGGTGAGGAAAGGAGCGAAGAAATTCATTCACTAACAGTCCAGAGCAAATTCCTCAATTGGTAACAATCCAAATGCAAAAGGAACACTAGACCAACAAAACTCAAAGCACAGTTTCAAAATCCTCAATAGAAGAAAATGCAAATAGTTACAGTTTGAGGCTGGGTCAAACAGACTTAAAAAACAGGAGACAGCATCAAACCCTGGCATGTTAGACTGGATTCTGTGCTATGCCCAGAAGACTGTCTGGGACTGAGTCACTTAAATGACAAATCAGCCCTAAACATTAAACCTGCAGCATCATCCAGTGTCAGCAAGGATTCGCTGCTCAAAGAGCTTCACATCTTCTGACAAATAAACTACAGACAACACAAAAATCGTATCTTTCAGAACTATTTGTATTTAGGAAAATCAATATCATTACAACCCAGCCTCCTTCAGAATCATCTTTTTAAACTTAGAAACTGCAGAGAACACTCACTTCAACACACAAACCTCTCTCCCATTGCCATATACACTGACCACAAAAACACAACCTCCCCGCCCTACACTGACCAGTGTCCGTACACAGACTGATCAACACCACATACACTGACCACCTTGGCTCCCCCTGAGGTTCCCATCACAGATGCCAGTCTTCAGCCAATTCGATTCACTCCACGTGATTTAAGAAATGGCTGAGCACGCTGGATACAGCAAAGGCTATGGGACCTGACAATATCCCTGCTGTAATGCTACAGACGTGCTCCAGAACGTGCCACGTCCCTAGCCAAGCTGTTCCAGTACAGCTACAACACTGGAATCTACCCAATGAGGAAAATTGCCCAGGTATGTCCTGTGCACAAAAAGCAGGTCAAATCCAATATGGCCAATTACCGCCCCATCAGTCTACTCTCAATCATCAACAAAGTGAGGAAGGTGTCACTGGCAGTGCTATCAAGTGCCACTTACTCAGCAACAACCTGCTCACCGATGAAGTTTAGGTCCCACCAGGACCACTTGGCTCAAAAACTCATTACAGCCTTGGTTCAAAAATAGAATAGTCAGCACAGAAGGTCCTTCGAGTCCATACCTGCTCTTTTGAAGAACAATACAGTTAGTTCCACTCCCCTGCTTTTCTCCCATATCCCTGCAACATTTTTCTCCTTCAAGTATTTATCCAATTCCCTTTTGAAGGCTACTACTGAACCTGTATTCACCATCCCACACAATGCAGTGCATTCTAAATCCTAACCATTCATTGCATAAAAAGTTTTTCTCATGTTGTCCCTGGTACCTTTGACAATCACCTTAAATCTGTGCCCACTGATCATCAACCCTTCAGCCATTGGAAGGTTTCTCCTTATTTGCTCTATCTAAATTCTTCATGATTTTAAACAATTTTTCATATCTCCTCTTCACCTTCTCTGTTTAAGAACAACCTCATCTTTTCCAGTTTCTTTTTATAACTGCATCCCTGCAACTATTCGAATAAATCTTTTCATTTACTCTCCAAAGCCTTCACTTCTTTCTTAAAGTGTGGTGTCCAGAATTAGACATAATACTCCAGTTACGGCAAGGCCAGCATTTATTGCCCATCTCCAATTGCCTTGATTCGTTGCCCTTTATACATGTTTAGCATAATTTCCTGGCTCTTGTACCTGATGTCTCTATTTAGAAAGCCCTGGATTCCAGATGGTTTATTAACTGCTTTGTTAACCTGTCCTACCACCTTCAAAAATTTGTGCACAAGCACGCTCAGAACTCTCTCTTTTTGCATTCCCTTTAAAATTGTACAATTTGTCAGTTGTCAATTTGTCAGTTGATTAGAATCCAGGACCAGCATGTTCCTGTGAGGAAGAAGGATAAGTTTGGCAAGTTTCAGGAACCTTAGATAACACAGGATATTGTGAGCCTAGTCAAAAAGAAAAAGGAAGCATTCGTAAGGGCTGGAAGGCTGGGAACAGACGAATCCTTGAGGAATATAAAGACAGTAGGAAGGAACTTAAGCAAGGAGTCAGGAGGGCTGAAAGGGGTCATGAAAAGTCATTGGCAAACAGGATTAAGGAAAATCCCAAGGCTTTTTATACGGATATAAAGAGCAAGAGGGTAACTAGGGAAAGGGTTGGCCCACTCAAGGACAGAGGAGGGATTCTATGCATGGAGCCAGAGGAAATGGGCGAAGTACTAAATGAGTACTTTGCATCAGTATTCACCAAAGAGAAGGACTTCGTGGATGATGAGTCGAGGGAAGGGAGTGCAGATAGTCTGGGTTATGTCGTTATCAAAAAAGAGGTGTTGGGCGTCTTGCAAAGCATTAAGGTAGATAAGTCCCCAGGGCCTGATGGGATCTACCCTAGAATACTGAGGGAGGCAAGGGAAGAAATTGCTGGGGCCTTGACATAAATCTTTGCATCCTCATTGGCTACAGGTGAGGTCCCAGAGGACTGGAGAATAGCAATGTTGTTCCTTTGTTTAAGAAGGGTAGCAAGGATAATCCAGGAAATTATAGGCCGGTGGGCCTTACGTCAATGGTAGGGAAATTATTAGAGAGGATTCTTTGGGACAGGATTTACTCCCATTTGGAAGCAAATAGACTTATTAGCGAGAGGCAGCATGGTTTTGTGAAGGGGAGGTCGTGTCTCACGAAGGAAGGGCAGTGGATGTTGTCTATATGGACTTCAGTAAAGCCGTTGACAAGGTCCCTCATGGCAGACTGGTACAAAAGGTGAAGTCACACGGGATCAGAGGTGAGCTGGCAAGATGGATACAGAACTGGCTCGGTCATAGAAGACAGAGAGTAGCGGTGGAAGGGTGCTTTTCTGAATGGAGGGATGTGACCAGTGGTGTTCCGCAGGGATCAGTGCTGGGATCTTTGCTGTTTGTAGTATATATAAATGATTTGGAGGAAAATGTAGCTGGCCTGATTCGTAAGTTTGCGGACGACACAAAGGTTGGTGGAGTTGCGGATAGTGATGAGGATTGTCAGAGGATACAGCAGGATATAGATCGGTTGGAGACTTGGGCGGAGAAATGACAGATGGAGTTTAATCCGGACAAATGTGAGGTAATGCATTTTGGAAGATCTAATACAGGTGGGAAGTACACAGTAAATGGCAGAACCCTTAGGAGTATTGACAGGCAGAGAGATCTGGGCGTACAGGTCCACAGGTCACTGAAAGTGGCAATGCAGGTGGATAAGGTAGTCAAGAAGGCATACGGCATGCTTGCCTTCATCGGTCGGGGCATAGAGTATAAAAATTGGCAAGTCGTGCTGCAGCTGTACAGAACCTTAGTTAGGCCACACTTAGAATATTGCCTGTAATTCTGGTCTCCACACTACCAGAAGGACGTGGAGGCTTTGGAGAGGGTACAGAAGAGGTTTACCAGGATGTTGCTTGGTCTGGAGGGCATTAGCTATGAGGAGAGGCTGGATAAACGCGGATTGTTTTCATTGGAATGACAGAGGTGGAGGGGCGACAAATAGAGGTTTACAAAGTTATGAGTGGCATGGACAGAGTGGATAGTCAGAAGCTTTTTCCTCGGGTGGAAGAGTCAGTTACTAGGGGACATAGGTTTAAGGTGCGAGGGGAAAAGTTTAGAGGGGATGTGCGAGGCAAGTTCTTTACACAGAGGGTGGTGAGTGCCTGGAACTTGCTGCCGGAGGAGGTGGTGGAAGCAGGTACGATAGCGACGTTTAAGAGGCATCTTGACAAATACATGAATAGGATGGGAATAGAGGGATACGGACCCCGGAAGTGCAGAAGGTTTTAGTTTAGACAGGCATCAAGATTGGCGCAGTCTTGGAGGGCCGAATGGCCTGTTCCTGTGCTGTACTGTTCTTTGTTCTTTATCTTAGATTAGCTCTCCTCAATCTTCCTACCAAAATGTATCGTCTCATATAAACTACATCCCTGCATTTTGTTGTTCTAAATTTTAAAAAAATGCTCCTTTATTGTTTCTTGATTCCAACCAAACAGATTCTGCCTTAGATCCCTCAAGGAAATGTTCTCTTTCTTGCACTGTAAAATACTCCTGAACCACAACTGCTACTCCTACTCTGTCTTTTTCCTACTCTGTCTTTTTCCTTCCCTATCTTTCCAGAATACCTTGCATCCAGTGCTCCCCTTTCTTGAGCCAGGTCTCATTTATTGCTACTACATCATACTCCCACACGGCTATTTGTGCCTGCAGCTCACCAACCTTCTTAACCACACTTCGTGCACCTGCAGATATTGTCATGGACTTCTATTATTTTTTTCTCCTTGGATTAAAAAAAAACTGTGTCTTTAAAACTGTTAAAAAAAAAAGTGCACCTTTAAGGGAGGAGAACATTCTGGAGACACAGTGTACCACAGCTGCATTTTTGGTTACCCTGAACAACTGCAGGTCACATGGTATGATGCGTCCATTTTGACTGTGTGTGGAACTGACAGAAACTGGTCTGAAGCAGTTGGTTCTGAGACACTTGCCAGCGAGGAACTGAAGAGAAAAGGAGTTTTTTATTCTCTCTCAAGAAAATTTCTACAAAGCTACAAGCTAAGTGAATTGCCTGAGTAAGGAAGAAAATCTTTTCTTTTTTAACAAATTATTTGTATTGCTGCGCTCATCGTTGAAAGAACAAAGAACTGTTTAATGCTACTGCAGCCGAACTGTCTGCCTATCAAGAACAGAGTATTTTCATCAAATCCAGATAAAGACTTCACGTGAACTTTGATTATCTTCACCTTGGAAGATCTCATTCACCAGGAACATAAAACACAAAGACTTTCTCTTTTTTTATTTATTCTTAACAGATAGCTAATCTTAAAAACTCCCCGTTTTTTAAAAACCAATTAATTGTTATTTTTGAATGTACATGAATGTGGGAGTTAGATTAAATTGAGAAGTTATAAGGTTTTTAGACGTAGCTTTATCTTAACTTTATATAAAGTGTTAAGATTTAGTTTTTTTAAAAATAAATAGTTAATTTGTTGTTGTCTAAAGATACCTGGTTTGGTCTGTTTCATTCTGGGAATACGAGAGTGTTTAATTAGGCTGCAGTCGTTAACAATATGCACTCCAAAACTATGACCTCATATTTTCTATAATTCCATCTAACTCTGTCTTTCCAAGTTCTCTATGCATTTGTTTATACTTTTTAATACTACATCATGGTGCCTGCCTGCAAGGATACTGGAACATGGAAAAAAAGAGCTGAATGCTACAGAGGTGAGGTGAGATGAGAGTGACTTGACATGAAGGCAGCATTTGACTCAGAGTGGCAGAAAGGGCCCTAGTAGGAAGAACAAGAAGAGGCAATATAAAAGATACAATTTGAAACGGGATGCAAGAGAGGACGGACCTGGGAGTATATGTGCACAAATAATTGAAGGTTGCAGGGCAGGTTGTGAAAGTGGTTTTTGAAGCATATGGGATCCTGGGCTTTATAAATAGAGAAATAGATACAAAAGCCAAGAAGTTATGATGAACTTTTATAAAAACACTGGATTGGCCTCAACTGGACTATTGTGTCCAATTCTGGGCACCACACTTTAAGAAGGATGCGAAGGCATTAGAAAGAGAGCAGAAAAGGTTTAGAAGAATGGTTCCAGGGATGATGGACTTCAGTTACATGGATAGATTAAAGATGCTGGGACTGTTCTCCTTAGAGAAGAAAAGATTGAGAGGAGATTTGAAAGAGGTGTTCAAAATCCTGAGGGGTCTGGACAGAGTAAATGGGGAAGAAACTGTTCCCATTGGGGGAAGTGTTGTCCATTGGGACTGGCAAAAGAAGCAACAACCACATGAGGAAAATTTTTTTTACGCAGTGAGTGGGTAGGATCTGGAATGCACTGCCTGAGCATGTTGTGAAGGCAGTTTCAATTCAGGCTTTTAAAACTCCCTAAAGCCTGTCCAAGATCTATAGGACGCAAGTCAAAAGTGTGATGGAACACTCTTCATTTGCCTGGATGAGTGCAGCTCCAAAACTCAAGAAGCTCGACACCATCCAGGACAAAGCAGCTCGCTTGATTGGCACCCCATCCACAAGCATTCACTCCCTCCACCACCGATGCACAGTGGCATCGACAAGATGCACTGCAGCAACACACCAAGACTTCTTCAACAGCACCTTCCAAACCCGTGATCTCTACCACCTAGAAGAACAAGGGTAGCAAACGCATGGGATCACCGCCACCTGCAAGTTCCCCTCCAAGCCACACACCATCCTGACTTGGAACTATATCGCCGTTCCTTCACTGTCGCTGGATCAAAAACCTGGAACTCCCTTCCTAACAGCACTGTGCTGCACCTTAATCACATGGACAGCAGTGGTTTAAGAAGGCAGCTCACCACCACTTTCTCAAGAGTAATTAGGGATGGGCAATAAATGATGGTCCTGCCAAAGATGCCCATGTCCTGAAAACAAACACACATTAGCTTTGATGCTCTCCTTTCTCCTCTAATATCCTACAAAGTCTTGAGTTGCATATGAGTCAATGAGTACAACTTTCTATTAATCTTGGCCTCAGATACCCTACTACAGCACACCCTGGGAGTTGACTGCTCTATTCACTTTATGCACCATTGAGCAAACTGATTGATCTGTGCAGAAAATCCAATAGCACAGTGCACAACAGCCCATCCATCTGCACCACAGGCAGCAGGAAGCTGGCCAGCAAACAGTGCAGACATGTTGATATCAAGGAGCTAAAGTCAATCTTACTGAAGGAAATCTGTTCCTTATTCAGACTTAAAGCAGTAAAGCAAACCATCGACAGATAAACACTCAAACTCCTGGTTACTTCTCGCCAAAGTGAACGGCAGATACAATTAAACTTGCGTGCCAAACAGCATAAGCAGCATGCGATAGACAGAGCTAAGCTAACCAACGGATCAGATCTAAGCTCTGCAGTCCTGCCACATCCAGTTGTGGACAATTAAACAACTAACTACAGGAGGTGGCTCCACAAATATCCCTATCCTCAATGATGGGGGAGCCCAGCACATCAGTGCAAAAGATAAGGCTGAAGCACTTGCAATAATCTTCAGCCAGCAGTGCCGAGTGGATGATCCATCTCGGCCCTCCTCCTGAAGTCCCCAGCATCACAGATGCCAGACTGCAACCAATTCGATTCACTCGACGTGATATTAAGAAACGACTGAAGGCACTGAATACTACAAAGGCTACAGGCCCTGACAATATCCCGGCAATAGTACTGAAGACCTGTGCTCCAGAACTTTCCACGCCCCTAGCCAAGCTGTTCCAGTACAACGACAATACTGGCATCTACCCAGCAATGTGGAAAATTGCCCAGGTACGTCCTGCACACAAAAAGCAGGTCAAGTCCAACCTGCCCAGTTACCACCCCATCAGACTACTCTCAATCCTCAGTAAAGTGATGGAAGGTGTCATCAACAGTGCTATCAAGCGGCACTTGCTTAGCAATAACCTGCTCAGTGACACTCAGTTTGGGTTCTGTCAAGGCCACTCAGCTCCTGAAATCATTACAGCCTTGGTTCAAACATGGACAAAAGAGTTGAACTCAAGAGATGAGATGAGAATGACATCAAGGCAGCATTTGACCGAGTATGGCATCAAGGAGTCCTTGCAAAACTGGAGTCAATGGGAATCAGGGGGAAAACTCTCTGCTGGTTGGAATCGTACCTAGCACAGAGGAAGATGGCTGTGGTTGTTGGAGGTCAATCATCTGAGCTCCAGGACATCACTGCAGGAGTTCCTCAGGGTAGTGTCCGAGGCCCAACCGTCTTCAGTTGCTTCATCAATGACCTTCCTTCAATCATAAGGTCAGAAGTGGGGATGTTCGCTGATGATTGCACATTCGCGACGCCTCAGATACTGAAGCAGTCCGTGTAGAAATGCAGCAAGACCTGAACAATATTCAAGCTCGGGCTGATAAGTGGCAAGTAACATTCGTGCCACACAAGTGCCAGGCAATAACCATCTCTAACAAGACAGAATCTAACCATCTCCCCGTGATATTCAATGGCATTACCATCACTGAATCCCCCACGATCAACATCCTAGGGGCTACCATTGACCAGAAAATGAACTGGAGTAGCCATATAAATATCGTGGCTACAAGAGCAGGTCAGAGGTTAGGAATTCTGCGGTGAGTAACTCACCTCCTGACTCCCCAAACCTTGTCCACCATCTACAAGGCACAAGTCAGGAGTGTGATGGAATACTCTCCACTTGCCTGGATGGGTGCAGCTCCAACAACATTCAAGAAGCTCAACACCATCCAGGACAAACCACTTGATTGGCACCCCATCCACAAACATTCACTCCCTCCACCACCGACATACAGTGGCAGCAGTGTGTACCATCTACAAGATGCACTGCAGCAACACACCAAGGCTCCTTAGACAACACCTTCCAAACCTGCAACCTCTACAACCTAGATTGACAAGGGCAGCAGACGCATGGGAACTCCACTACCTGCAAGTTCCCGTCCAAGTCACACACCATCCTGACTTGGAACTATATCGCCGTTCTTTCATCGTCACGTGGTCAAAATCCTGGAACTCCCATCTTAACAGCACTGTGGGTGTACCTATCCCACATGGACTGCAGTAGTTCAAGAAAGCAGCTCGCCACCACCTTCTCAAGGGCAATTACGGATGGGCAATAAATGCTGGCCTAGCCAGCAATGCTCACATCCCATGAATGAATAAAAAAACCACCCCTAAACCTCGATACATCTTAACCCGGAACCAAGACCTAGATACAACTAAACCTGCACCCCCAGACCCAGATACCATGAAACCCGAACCCCCAGACCCAGATACCACTAAACCCGTGCTCCGGAACCCAGTTACCAAATTATTGGCAGGTAAAATCAAGGAAAACCCGAAGATGTTTTATCAGTACAGTCAGAGCAAGAGGATAACTAAGGAAAGGGTAGGACCTATCAGGGATGTACAAGGGAACTTATGCATGGATACAGAAGATGTGGGCAGGGTTCTGAATGAGTTTTTTGTCTTTGCCTTCACAAAGGAGAGGGTTGATGCAGACATTGTAGTTAAAGAGGAGTGTGAAATGTTAGATACGATAAGCATAATAAGAGATGCAGTGTAAGACAGTCTGACATCCTTGAAAGTGGATAAATCGCCAGGGCTGGATGGATTACATCCCAGGTTGTTAAAGGGAGCCAGGGAGGAAATAGGGGATGCTCTGAGGATCATCTTCAAATGCTCACTGGATACGGGCGAGGTGTCAGAAGATTGGAGGTCAGCGAACGTTATATCATTGTTTAAAAAGGGTGCGAGGGATCGGCCAAATAGGCCAGTCAGTCTGACCTCGGTGGTGGGTAAATTATTCGAATCAATTCGAAGGGACAGGATAAACTGCCACTTAGAAAGGCATGGGATCAGGGATAGTCAGCATGGATTTGTTAAGGGAAGGTCATGTCTTACTAACTTGATTGAGTATTCTGCGGAAGTAACAAGGAGGATTGATGAAGGTAGTTCAGTGGATGTGGTTTACATGGATTTTAGTAAGGCATTTAACAAGGTCCCGCATGTCAGACTGGTCAGTAAAATGAAAGCCCATGGGATACAGGGCAATGTGGCAGGTTGGATCCAAAATTGGCTCAGTGACAGGAAACAAAGGGTAGTAGTCAATGGATGTTTTTGCGAATGGAAAGCTGTTTCCAGTGACGTTCCACAGGGCTCAGTGTTGGGTCCTTGCTGTTTGTGGTATATATTAATGAATTGGACTTAAATGTGAGAGGCATGATTGGGAAATTTGCTGATGACACAAAATCTGGCCGTGTAGTTGATAGTGAAGAGGAAAGCTGTAGACTCCAAAATGATATCAATGGTTTGGTTGAGTGGGCGGAAAAGTGGCAAAAGGAATTCAATCCGGAGAAGTGTGAGGTAATGCATTTGGGGAGGGCAAACAAAGCAAGGGAATACATGATAAACGGAAGGATATTGAGAGGGGTAGAAGAAGTGAGAGACCTTGGAATGTATGTCCACAGGTCCCTGAAGGTGGCAGGACAGGTAGATAGAGTGGTGAAGAAGGCATATGGAATGCTTTCCTTTAGTGGCCGAGGTATAGAATACAGAAGCATGGATGTGATGCTGGAACTGTATAAAATGCTGGTTAGGCCACAGCTGGAGTATTGCGTACAGTTCTGGTCACCACATTACAGAAAGGACATCATTGTTCTGGAGAGAGTACAGAGGAGATTTACAAGAATGTTGCCAAAGCTTGAAAGTTGCAGCTATGAGGAAAGATTGGATTGGCTAGGGTTGTTTTCCTTAGAACAGAGGAGGCTGAGGGGTGACTTAATTGAGGTGTACAAAATTATGAGGGGCCTAGACAGAGTAGACAGGAAGGACCTGTTTCCCCTAGCAGAGAGGTCAATACCAGGGGGCACAGATTTAAAGTGATTGGTAGAAGGATTAGAGGGGACATGAGGAGAAACTTTTTCACCCAGAGGGTGGTGGGTGTCTGGAATTTACTGCCAGGGTAGTGGAGACAGAAATCCTCAACTCTTTTAAAAAGGTACCTGGACATGCACCTGATTTGCTGTAACCTGTAAGGCTACGGACCAGGTGTTGAAAGGTGGGATTAGATTGGGTGGCTAGTTTTTTCAGCTGGCACAGACAGGATGGCCTGAATGGCCTCCTTCTGTGCTGTAATTCTTCTATGGTTCTATACAACTAAACCCTCACATCCCAAGACCCAGGTACACTCAAATACACACCCTCAGACTAGGGTACACCTAAGTACTCACCCTCAGACCCGGGTACACCTAAACCCACACCCTCAGACCCGGGTATACCTAAACCCACAGCCTCACACCCGGGTATACCTAAACCCACAGCCTCACACCCGGGTACACCTAAACCCACAGCCTCACACCCGGGTACACCTAAACCCACACCCTCAGACCCGGGTACACCTAAACCCACACCCTCACACCCGGGTCCACCTAAACCCACACCCTCAGACCCGGGTACACCTAAACCCACAGACTCACACCCGGGTACACCTAAACCCACACCCTCACACCCGGGTACACCTAAACCCACACCCTCAGACCCGGGTACAACTAAACCCACACCCACAGACCCGGGTACAACTAAACCCACACCCACAGACCCGGGTCCACCTACACCCACACCCTCAGATCCGGGTACACCTAAACCCACATCCTCAGACCTGGGTACACCTAAACCCACACCCTCAGACCTGGGTACACCTAAACCCTCATCCTCAGACCTGGGTACACCTAAACCCACACCCTCAGTCCTGGGTACACCTAAACCCACATCCTCAGTCCTGGGTACACCTAAACCTACATCCTCAGACCTGGGTACACCTAAACCCACACCCTCAGACCTGGGTACACCTAAACCCACACCCTCAGTCCTGGGTACACCTAAACCTACATCCTCAGTCCTGGGTACACCTAAACCTACATCCTCAGACCTGGGTACACCTAAACCCACACCCTCAGTCCTGGGTACACCTAAACCCACACCCTCAGACCCGGGTACACCTAAACCCACACCCTCATCTAAACCTGCACCCGTTGCACCCAATTATCCAGATTCATGGGCAGAAATGGTTTGAGAATGTGCTGGTGGTAATGGGGCAATTACACCAATATACCCAGCAGCTCCAGCTCGTGCAGCACCCTAGAATTTACTCCAGTACGTAGTGGCCGCAGTATGAGGCTGCCATCTGTACTGTCTGCCATACAGGGCTGAGACACTCATAGAAGGGTGTGACATGCAGGAACCTCAATACAGGCTGTGACACTCTGAGATCAACCAGGACCCTGATTAGAGATACAGCACTGAAACAGGCCCTTCGGCCCACCGAGTCCGCGCCGAACATCAACCACCCATTTATACTAATCCTACACTAATCCCATATTCCTACCAAACATCCCCACCTGTCCCTATATTTCCCTACCACCTACCTATACTAGTGACAATTTATAATGGCCAATTTACCTATCAACCTGCAAGTCTTTTGGCTTGTGGGAGGAAACCGGAGCACCCGGAGAAAACCCACGCAGACACAGGGAGAACTTGCAAACTCCACACAGGCAGTACCCGGAATCGAACCCGGGTCCCTGGAGCTGTGAGGCTGCGGTGCTAACCACTGAGCCACTGTGCCGCCACTGATTCAGGACTGAGAGGAAAAGGCCAGCTATGCAGTTTCATGAAGAATTTACTGACTACCTATCAAGTCATTCTGCAATTATCATAACCCAAAGGACTCAACGCTTCCAGAAAAATATCTGACTCTCAAATCCACAGAATGGGTCAAGTGAAATATGCAGATATGCACGGATGAGTTTTTCACAAAACCTGTGGTCTCCACAGCCACCCACTGGGCACCGAGTATCACTGCATTGAGAAATCTAAACAAGGCAAGGATTAGACAGACCAAGTCAGCACAACAGGATGAAAGAACCTGGATCTTGAAGTGCAATGGTTAAAACACATCTCATGAATTTATGAAATTATTAATGTGTTTCTAATCCCTGATGTTCATTTGTCTTTGAATCAGAATCCATTTGCAACACTCCTATGTGGCATGAATAGGACTTGTCACAGACTGCATTAGGTGTACCATCCTGGGTAAAGCAGCCAGCTGGAGACATCAGCAAGCCTGGCAACCGGAAGCTAAAACATAAGCCCTGATTGGATGCCCCTCTCTGAACGGCTTCATTACTGTCACCAAAATTACTCAAAGAGCAATCCAAATGTTGGGGCCAAAATGAATTTACAACACACAAGGCACGTGTCTGCGGCCCAACTAGACACACGGTGTAAAGTAAAATTCTGACATTAACATTCCATCTTACAGAAACTACAGGAAGTCTGCAAACAAAAGTCAGACTCAATGTCAAGGCTGAGAAGAGGCCATTTGATTTATTAGAAGTCATCCATCCAGATCCCTGCTTATCAGCGGAGTATTTAACTGCATTCTGAATGTCCCAGTTTGCAAACTATTCTCGACATTCCTCACCCTGGGATAAAGTAAGCTCTCCCTAAAACAGATTTCAAACTTAATCTAATGTTCTCTGTTCCTACAGTCCTGCTTAATTTGAAGATTCCTTTATCTACCTTCATGAAGGCCCTGCCTTTTTTCTAGTCTGTAATTACTGGAGCTGCCTTGGGAGGGTGTGCTGCAACACATACAGGTCTTTCCTCATAAACAATGGGCTGAGAGTTTTACTTCATGGCATCATACGATGGGTGGTGGCCACAGCCCTGGGTGCTGGTTGGCTGCACCAGTAAGCAGGAAGCCGATAGCTTATTCAGCTGTCTGAGCGATTCCTTCATTTATGCACATTCACCCAACCAGGCATCGAACAACCTAGTCCCCAGGTAGGTAACCTATCAGCAGAAAGCACTGACTCTCATCCGAAATACAGGGTGGTCTTGGCAGATCCTGACAGATTAGAATTTCCAGCATTTTCTGGTTTTATTTCACACTTACAGAATTTGCAGTATTTCTAATATTTATAAATATATAAAGACAGAACTTGTATAGCTGGAGCACCTTTCACAGCCTCAGGGCCTTCCAAAGCACTTCACAGCCAATGAGGTACTTTCGAAGTGTAGTCACTGTTAGAAATGCGTCCGTCAATTTATTTGTAACAAGCTTCCACAAACAACATTATGAAAAGGACTGGATAATCTATTTTGTTCATGTTGGATGAGGCATCAATGTTGGCCAGGACACTGGCAAAATCTCTGCTCTTCAAATAAAAATAGGGCCATGGGCTCATTTATGTTCACCTAAGAGGCCAGGCAAGCCCTGAGTTTAATGCCGCATCTGGAACATGGTACCTCCAACAATGAAGGACTCCCTCAGCACAGACCCCCGACAGTGCGATGGTCCCTCAGTATTGCCTCTCCAATGGTGCAGTACTCCTCCAGAACAACCACTACGGCAATGCAGCACTGCCCCCTCAGCAATGCAGTGCTCCCTCAGTACTGTCCCCTCAGCAGTACAGCGCTCTCTCAGTACTGCCCCTCAGCAGTGTAGTGCTCTCTCAGTACTGCCCCCTCAGCAGTACAGTGCTCTCTCAGTACTGCCCCTCAGCAGTGTAGTGCTCCCTCAGGACTGCCCCCTCATCAGTACAGTGCTCTCTCAGTACTGCCCCTCAGCAGTGTAGTGCTCTCTCAGTACTGCCCCCTCAGCAGTACAGTGCTCCCTCAGTACTGCCCCCTCATCAGTACAGTGCTCTCTCAGTACTGCCCCTCAGCAGTACAGTGCTCTCTCAGTACTGCCCCTCAGCAGTGTAGTGCTCTCTCAGTACTGCCCCCTCAGCAGTACAGTGCTCCCTCAGTACTGCCCCTCAGCAGTGTAGTGCTCTCTCAGTACTGCCCCCTCAGCAGTTCAGTGCTCTCTCAGTACTGCCCCCTCATCAGTACAGTGCTCCCTCAGTACTGCCCCTCAGCAGTGTAGTGCTCCCTCAGTACTGCCCCCTCATCAGTACAGTGCTCCCTCAGTACTGCCCCCTCAGCAGTGTAGTGCTCCCTCAGTACTGCCCCCTCATCAGTACAGTGCTCCCTCAGTACTGCCCCCTCATCAGTACAGTGCTCTCTCAGTACTGCCCCCTCAGCAGTACAGTGCTCTCTCAGTACTGCCCCCTCATCAGTGTAGTGCTCCCTCAGTACTGACCCCTCAGCAGTACAGTGCTCCCTCAGTACTGCCCCCTCAGCAGTACAGTGCTCTCTCAGTACTGCCCCCTCAGCTGTAGTGCTCCCTCAGTACTGCCCCCTCAGCAGTACAGTGCTCTGTCAGTACTGCCCCCTCATCAGTGTAGTGCTCCCTCAGTACTGCCCCCTCATCAGTACAGTGCTCTCTCAGTACTGCCCCCTCAGCAGTACAGTGCTCTCTCAGTACTGCCCACTCAGCAGTGTAGTGCTCTCTCAGTACTGCCCCCTCAGCAGTGTAGTGCTCTCTCAGTACTGCCCCCTCAGCAGTACAGTGCTCTCTCAGTACTGCCCCCTCAGCAGTACAGTGCTCTGTCAGTACTGCCCCCTCAGCAGTACAGTGCTCTGTCAGTACTGCCCCCTCAGCAGTACAGTGCTCTCTCAGTACTGCCCCCTCAGCAGTGTAGTGCTCTCTCAGTACTGCCCCCTCATCAGTACAGTGCTCTCTCAGAACTGCCCCCTCAGCAGTGTAGTGCTCTCTCAGTACTGCCCCCGCAGCAGTACAGTGCTCTCTCAGAACTGCCCCCTCAGCAGTGTAGTGCTCCCTCAGTACTGCCCCCTCAGCAGTACAGTGCTCTCTCAGTACTGCCCCCTCATCAGTACAGTGCTCTCTCAGTACTGCCCCCTCATCAGTACAGTGCTCTCTCAGTACTGCCCCCTCAGCAGTACAGTGCTCTCTCAGTACTGCCCCCTCATCAGTACAGTGCTCTCTCAGTACAGTGCTCTCTCAGAACTGCCCCCTCAGCAGTGTAGTGCTCCCTCAGTACTGCCCCCTCATCAGTACAGTGCTCTCTCAGTACTGCCCCCTCAGCAGTACAGTGCTCTCTCAGTACTGCCCCCTCATCAGTACAGTGCTGCCTCAGTACTGCCCCCTCAGCAGTACAGTGCTCCCTCAGTACTGCCCCCTCAGCAGTACAGTGCTCTCTCAGTACTGCCCCCTCATCAGTACAGTGCTGCCTCAGTACTGCCCCCTCAGCAGTACAGTGCTCCCTCAGTACTGCCCCCTCAGCAGTACAGTGCTCTCTCAGTACTGCCCCCTCAGCAGTGTAGTGCTCCCTCAGTACTGCCCCCTCATCAGTACAGTGCTCTCTCAGTACTGCCCCCTCAGCAGTGTAGTGCTCCCTCAGTACTGCCCCCTCAGCAGTGCAGTGCTCCCTCAGTACTGCCCCCTCAGCAGTGTAGTGCTCCCTCAGTACTAACCCCTCAGCAGTGCAGTGCTCCCTCAGTACTGCCCCCTCAGCAGTGCAGTGCTCTCTCAGTACTGCCCCCTCATCAGTACAGTGCTCTCTCAGTACTGCCCCCTCATCAGTACAGTGCTCTCTCAGGACTGGCCCCTCATCAGTGTAGTGCTCTCTCAGTACTGCCCCCTCATCAGTACAATGCTCTCTCAGTACTGCCCCCTCAGCAGTACAGTGCTCTCTCAGTACTGCCCCCTCATCAGTACAGTGCTCTCTCAGTACTGCCCCCTCATCAGTACAATGCTCTCTCAGTACTGCCCCCTCATCAGTACAGTGCTCTCTCATTACTTCCTCCTCATCAGTACAGTGCTCTCTCAGGACTGGCCCCTCATCAGTGTAGTGCTCTCTCAGTACTGCCCCCTCATCAGTACAATGCTCTCTCAGTACTGCCCCCTCATCAGTACAGTGCTCTCTCAGTACTGCCCCCTCATCAGTACAGTGCTCCCTCAGTACTGCCCCTCAGCAGTGTAGTGCTCCCTCAGTACTGCCCCCTCATCAGTACAGTGCTCCCTCAGTACTGCCCCCTCATCAGTACAGTGCTCTCTCAGTACTGCCCCCTCATCAGTACAGTGCTCTCTCATTACTTCCTCCTCATCAGTACAGTGCTCCCTCAGTACTGCCCCTCAGCAGTGTAGTGCTCCCTCAGTACTGCCCCCTCATCAGTACAGTGCTCCCTCAGTACTGCCCCCTCATCAGTACAGTGCTCTCTCATTACTTCCTCCTCAGCAGTACAATGCTCTCTCAGTACTGCCCCCTCATCAGTACAGTGCTCCCTCAGTACTGCCCCCTCATCAGTACAGTGCTCTCAGTACTGCCCCCTCATCAGTACAGTGCTCTCTCATTACTTCCTCCTCATCAGTACAGTGCTCCCTCAGTACTGCCCCTCAGCAGTGTAGTGCTCCCTCAGTACTGCCCCCTCATCAGTACAGTGCTCCCTCAGTACTGCCCCCTCATCAGTACAGTGCTCCCTCAGTACTGCCCCCTCAGCAGTGTAGTGCTCCCTCAGTACTGCCCCCTCATCAGTACAGTGCTCCCTCAGTACTGCCCCCTCATCAGTACAGTGCTCTCTCAGGACTGCCCCCTCATCAGTGTAGTGCTCCCTCAGTACTGACCCCTCAGCAGTACAGTGCTCCCTCAGTACTGCCCCCTCAGCAGTACAGTGCTCTCTCAGTACTGCCCCCTCAGCAGTACAGTGCTCCCTCAGTACTGCCCCCTCAGCAGTACAGTGCTCTGTCAGTACTGCCCCCTCATCAGTGTAGTGCTCCCTCAGTACTGCCCCCTCATCAGTACAGTGCTCTCTCAGTACTGCCCCCTCAGCAGTACAGTGCTCTCTCAGTACTGCCCACTCAGCAGTGTAGTGCTCTCTCAGTACTGCCCCCTCAGCAGTGTAGTGCTCTCTCAGTACTGCCCCCTCAGCAGTACAGTGCTCTCTCAGTACTGCCCCCTCAGCAGTACAGTGCTCTGTCAGTACTGCCCCCTCAGCAGTACAGTGCTCTCTCAGTACTGCCCCCTCAGCAGTACAGTGCTCTCTCAGTACTGCCCCCTCAGCAGTACAGTGCTCTCTCAGTACTGCCCCCTCAGCAGTGTAGTGCTCTCTCAGTACTGCCCCCTCATCAGTACAGTGCTCTCTCAGAACTGCCCCCTCAGCAGTGTAGTGCTCTCTCAGTACTGCCCCCGCAGCAGTACAGTGCTCTCTCAGAACTGCCCCCTCAGCAGTGTAGTGCTCCCTCAGAACTGCCCCCTCAGCAGTGTAGTGCTCCCTCAGTACTGCCCCCTCAGCAGTACAGTGCTCTCTCAGTACTGCCCCCTCAGCAGTACAGTGCTCTCTCAGTACTGCCCCCTCATCAGTACAGTGCTGCCTCAGTACTGCCCCCTCAGCAGTACAGTGCTCCCTCAGTACTGCCCCCTCAGCAGTACAGTGCTCTCTCAGTACTGCCCCCTCATCAGTACAGTGCTCTCTCAGTACTGCCCCCTCAGCAGTGTAGTGCTCCCTCAGTACTGCCCCCTCAGCAGTGCAGTGCTCCCTCAGTACTGCCCCCTCAGCAGTGTAGTGCTCCCTCAGTACTGCCCCCTCAGCAGTGCAGTGCTCCCTCAGTACTGCCCCCTCAGCAGTGTAGTGCTCTCTCAGTACTGCCCCCTCATCAGTACAGTGCTCTCTCAGTACTGCCCCCTCATCAGTACAGTGCTCTCTCAGGACTGGCCCCTCATCAGTGTAGTGCTCTCTCAGTACTGCCCCCTCATCAGTACAATGCTCTCTCAGTACTGCCCCCTCAGCAGTACAGTGCTCTCTCAGTACTGCCCCCTCATCAGTACAGTGCTCTCTCAGGACTGGCCCCTCATCAGTGTAGTGCTCTCTCAGTACTGCCCCCTCATCAGTACAATGCCCTCTCAGTACTGCCCCCTCATCAGTACAGTGCTCTCTCAGTACTGCCCCCTCATCAGTACAGTGCTCTCTCAGTACTGTCCCCTCATCAGTACAGTGCTCTCTCATTACTTCCTCCTCATCAGTACAGTGCTCTCTCAGGACTGGCCCCTCATCAGTGTAGTGCTCTCTCAGTACTGCCCCCTCATCAGTACAATGCTCTCTCAGTACTGCCCCCTCATCAGTACAGTGCTCTCTCAGTACTGCCCCCTCATCAGTACAGTGCTCTCTCAGTACTGCCCCCTCAGCAGTACAGTGCTCTCTCAGTACTGCCCCCTCATCAGTACAGTGCTCTCTCATTACTTCCTCCTCAGCAGTACAATGCTCTCTCAGTACTGCCCCCTCAGCAGTACAGTGCTCCCTCAGGACTGGCCCCTCATCAGTGTAGTGCTCTCTCAGTACTGCCCCCTCATCAGTACAGTGCTCTCTCATTACTTCCTCCTCAGCAGTACAATGCTCTCTCAGAACTGCCCCCTCATCAGTACAGTGCTCTCTCAGGACTGGCCCCTCATCAGTGTAGTGCTCTCTCAGTACTGCCCCCTCATCAGTACAGTGCTCTCTCATTACTTCCTCCTCAGCAGTACAATGCTCTCTCAGAACTGCCCCCTCATCAGTACAGTGCTCTCTCAGGACTGGCCCCTCATCAGTGTAGTGCTCTCTCAGAACTGCCCCCTCATCAGTACAGTGCTCTCTCAGGACTGGCCCCTCATCAGTGTAGTGCTCTCTCAGTACTGCCCCCTCATCAGTACAATGCTCTCTCAGTACTGCCCCCTCATCAGTACAATGCTCTCTCAGTACTGCCCCCTCATCAGTACAGTGCTCCCTCAGTACTGCCCCCTCAGCAGTGTAGTGCTCCCTCAGTACTGCCCCCTCAGCAGTGCAGTGCTCCCTCAGTACTGCCCCCTCAGCAGTGTAGTGCTCTCTCAGTACTGCCCCCTCATCAGTGTAGTGCTCTCTCAGTACTGCCCCCTCATCAGTGTAGTGCTCCCTCAGTACTGCCCCCTCAGCAGTGTAGTGCTCCCTCAGTACTGCACCCTCAGCAGTGCAGTGCTCCCTCAGTACTGCCCCCTCAGCAGTGTAGTGCTCTCTCAGTACTTCCCCCTCATCAGTACAGTGCTCTCTCAGTACTGCCCCCTCAGCAGTGCAGTGCTCCCTCAGTACTGCCCCCTCAGCAGTACAGTGCTCTCTCAGTACTGCCCCCTCAGCAGTACAGTGCTCTCGCAGTACTGCCCCCTCAGCAGTACAGTGCTCTCTCAGTACTGCCCCCTCAGCAGTACAGTGCTCTCTCAGTACTGCCCCCTCAGCAGTACAGTGCTCTCTCAGTACTGCCCCCTCAGCAGTACAGTGCTCCCTCAGTACTGCCCCCTCAGCAGTGTAGTGCTCTCTCAGTACTGCCCCCTCAGCAGTGCAGTGCTCCCTCAGTACTGCCCCCTCAGCAGTACAGTGATGGGAAAATATTTAATTCGGGGAGGGGGAATTACAATGCTATTAGGCAGGAACTGGGGAGCATAAACAGATGTTCTCAGGGAAATGCACGACAGAAATGTGGAGGTTGTTTAGGGAGCACTTGCTGCGACTGCTGGATAGGTTTGTCCTGATGAGGCAAGGAAGGGATGGTAGGGTGAAGGAACCTTGGATGACAAGAGATGTGGAACAGCTAGTCAAGAGGAAGAAGGAAGCTTACTTCAGGTTGAGGAAGCAAGGATCAGACAGGGCTCTAGAGGGTTACAAGGTAGCCAGGAAGGAACTGAAGAATGGACTTTGGAGAGCTAGAAGGGGACATGAAAAAGTCTTGGCGGGTAGGATTAAGGAAAATCCCAAGGCATTCTACACTTATGTGAGGAACAAGAGGATGGCCAGAGTGAGGGTAGGGCCGATCAGGGATAGTGGAGGGAACTTGTGCCTGGAGTCGGAGGAGGTAGGGGAGGTCCTAAATGAATACTTTGCTTCAGTATTCACTAGTGAGAGGGACCTGGTCGTTTGTGAGGACAGCGTGGAACAGGCTGATATGCTCGAACAGGTTGATGTTAAGAAGGAGGATGTGCTGGAAATTTTGAAAGACATGAGGATAGATAAGTCCCCGGGGCCAGACGGGATATACCCAAGGATATTACGGGAAGCGAGGGAAGAGATTGCTGCGCCTTTGGCGATGATCTTTGCGTCCTCACTGTCCACTGGAGTAGTACCGGATGATTGGAGGGTGGCAAACGTTGTTCCCTTGTTCAAGAAAGGGAATAGGGATAACCCTGGGAATTATAGACCAGTCAGTCTTACGTCGGTAGTGGGCAAATTATTGGAGAGGATTCTGAGAGACAGGATTTATGATTACTTGGAAAAGCATGGTTTGATTCGAGACAGTCAGCATGGCTTTGTAAGGGGCAGGCCGTGCTTCACAAGCCTTATTGAATTCTTTGAAGATGTGACAAAACACATTGATGAAGGAAGAGCAGTGGATGTGGTGTATATGGATTTTAGCAAGGCGTTTGATAAGGTTCCCCATGGTAGGCTCATTCAGAAAGTGAGGAGGCACGGGATACAGGGAAAGTTGGCTGGCTGGATACAAAATTGGCTGGCCCATAGAAGACAGAGGGTGGTAGTAGATGGAAAGTATTCAGCATGGAGCTCGGTGACCAGTGGTGTTCCGCAGGGATCTGTTCTGGGATCTCTGCTCTTTGTGATTTTTATAAATGACTTGGATGAGGAAGTGGAAGGCTGGGTTAGTAAGTTTGCCGATGACACGAAGGTTGCTGGAGTTGTGGATAGTGTGGAAGGCTGTTGTAGGTTGCAACGGGACATTGTCAGGATGCAGAGCTGGGCTGAGAAGTGGCAGATGGAGTTCAACCTGGAAAAGTGTGAAGTGATTCATTTTGGAAGTTCGAATTTGAATGCAGAATACAGGCTTAAAGACAGGATTCTTGGTAGTGTGGAGGAACAGAGGGATCTTGGGGTCCATGTCCATAGATCGCTCAAAGTTGCCACCCAAGTTGATAGGGTTGTTAAGAAGGCGTATGGTGTGTTGGCTTTCATTAACAGGGGGATTGAGTTTAAGAGCCGCGAGGTTATGCTGCAGCTCTATAAGGCCCTGGTTCGACCACACTTGGAATATTGTGTTCAGTTCTGGTCGCCTCATTATAGGAAGGATGTGGAAGCTTTAGAGAGGGTGCAGAGGGGATTGACCAGGATGCTGCCTGGACTGGAGGGCATGTCCTACGAAGAAAGGTTGAGGGAGCTAGGGCTTTTCTCATTGGAGCGAAGAAGGATGAGAGGTGACTTGATAGAGGGGTACAAGATGATGAGAGGCATAGATAGAGTGGATAGTCAGAGACTTTTTCCCAGGGTGGAAAGGGCTATCACCAGGGGGCATAATTTTAAGGTGATTGGAGGAAAGTTTCGGGGAGATGTCAGAGGTAGGTTCTTTGCACAGAGAGTGGTGGGTGCGTGGAATGCGCTGCCAGCGGTGGTAGTAGAAGCAGATACATTAGGGACATTTAAGCGACTCTTGGATAGGTACATGGATGATAGTAGAAGGGTCGGTAGTTATTTTTATCTTAGAGTAGATTAAAGGTTCGGCACAACATCGTGGGCCAAAGGGCCTGTACTGTGCTGTACTGTTCTATGTTCTATGTTCATCAGTGCAGTGGTCTCTCAGTACTGCCCCCTCAGCAGTGCAGTGCTCTCTCAGTACTGCCCCCTTAGCAATGTAGTGCTCTCTCAGTACTGCCCCCTCAGCAGTGCAGTGCTCCCTCAGTACTGCCCCCTTAGCAATGTAGTGCTCTCTCAGTGCTGCCCCCTCAGCAGTGCAGTGCTCCCTCAGTACTGCCCCCTCAGCAGTGCAGTGCTCCCTCAGTACTGCACCCTTAACAATGTAGTGCTCTCTCAGTGCTGCCCCCTCAGCAGTGCAGTGCTCCCTCAGTACTGCCCCTCAGCAGTGCAGTGCTCCCTCAGTACTGCCCCTTCAGCAGTGCAGTGCTCCCTCAGTACTGCCCCCTCAGTAATGTCGTGCAGTGGTCCCTCAGTACTGCAATGGGGTTTGAATGCACATCTTGTGACTCAGAGGCTACAGTATTGCCCACTTAGCCAAGCTGATACGAATTACATATTTGGTTTAGAATGTCACAAAGCAATTCACACAATGAATCACTTGTATCTCAGCTGGGTTTGATACGCAGGCAGTAAGCTATGAGAAGTTACTTACCCAATGAACTCAAGGACCAAAGAGATCTCAAGATGAGGCAAAGGCTGGTCCAAGGGAATCATAGGCAGTGCCAGCTTCTTACTCAGCGATCGGTGACGACTCACTTTGCCATTACTGGGCACCTGGACAACTGGACAGCCACAGAACACAAGAGAAACTGTTAAAGGTCAAAAGAGATTGCACACAGCATAAGAACATAAGAATTGGGAGCAGGTCTAGGCCATTCAGCCTCTCAAGCCTGCCCCTCCATTCAATAAGATCATGGCTGATCTGTCCCAGGCCTCAATTCCTCTTTCGGGCCTGCTCCGCCTAACCCTCGACTCACTGAGATTTCAAAAATCTATCTACCTCCTCCTTAAATACATTTAGTGATCTAGCCTCCACAACTCTCTGAGGCAGAGAATTCCAGAGATTCACCACCCTCTGAGAAATTCCTTCACATCTCAGTTTTAAATGTGCCCCTTATTCTGTAACTATGTCCCCTAGTTCAAGATTCCCCCACAAGTGGAAACATCTTCTCAACATCTACCCTGTCGAGACCCCTTAAAATCTTATATGTTTCTATAAGATCACCTCTCATTCTTCTAAACTCTAATGAATAAAGGCCTAACCTGTTTAGCCGTTCTTGATAAGACAACCCCTTCATCCCAGGAATCAGCCTAGTGAATCGCTTTTGAACTGCCTCCAATGCTAGTATATCCTTCCTTAAATGCGGGGACCAAAACTGTACACAGTACTCCAGGTGTGGCCTCACCAACACCCTGTACAGTTGTAACAAAACTTTCCTATTTCTAAACTCTAACCCCCTAGCAATAAAGGCCAAAATTCTATTTGCCTTCTTAATTACTTGCTGCACCTGCATGCTAATCTTTTGTGTTATGTACAAGAACACCCAGATCCCTCTGTTCTGCAGTATTTTGTCGTCTTTCTCCATCTAAATAATAATCTGCCTTTTTATTCTTCCTAGCAAAGTGGATGACCTCACACTTTCCCCACATTGAACTCCATCTGCCAAGTTTTTGCCCACTCACTTAACCTATCTACGTCCCTTTGCAGATTCTTTGTGTCCTCATCACAACACCTAATTTTGTATTGTCAGCAAATTTGGATACACTACACTCTGTCCCTTCCTCCAAGTCATTGATATAGATTGTCAATAATTGAAACCCTAGCAGTGATCCCTATGGCAATCCACTCATCACATCTTGCCAACCTGAAAACAACCTATTTATGCCTACTCTGTTTTCTGTTAGCTAACCAATCCTCTATCTTTGCTAATATATTACCCTCTATACCATGGGCTCTTATTTTGTTTCGTAAGCTTTGATGTGGCACCTGGTCAAATGCCTTCTGGAAATTTAAGTACACACATCCATTCGTTCCCTTTTATCCATGTTGCTTGTTACTTCCTCAAAGAACTCTAATAAATTAGACAAACACAATTTTCCTTTCACAAAATCATGTTGACTCTATCTTTACTCTGGCACCAGGGAAGCAACACACTATGTGGGACTCATAACGGTTACAGAAATACCTGTCTGTCCCCCTTAATATGGAATCACCTATAACAACGGCATTTCTACTCTTTGCTGTTCCCTCCTGTGCAGTCCCTTGTCCATTGCTGCCATGGTCTACACAGCACTCCTTCAAGGAGTTGTCACTCTCAGCAGTCTCCAAAGCTGAATACCGGTTTGAGAATGACATACAGCCCAAAGACTCTTCCTACTCTTCTGGATTGTACCAGAATCGCCAATCCAGAAGCCATATAACATGATGAGTTGAGCACCTGACGCACAGTCTTGAGAACTCACCTGGTTTGGGAATCTCAAGCCCTCTCTCTCTGTAGAAATCATGAAGCTGCCTTTTCTCACCTGAATTAAAGAAGTGCACATCACTCACTGATTAAACATGGGAATGAGAGAATTTAACTTTTAATCAACCAAAATATTTACAATGTTAAGTACAGCTGGCTGGTGAGATCAGTAATCCAAGACAGTCTCCAGCAGTGAGGACTAGAGCCACCTCAAGCCCTGAAATAGAACATAGAGGGTTAACTCCCCAAAGTCCATTACATCCAGACTGGGGCAGTGAGGGTTAACTCTTCAGCGGTCATTACACTCAGGTCCAATGTGACACAGTGCAGAGATGATGCAAAGCTTCTTTGTTGTTTATTCTGGCAAGGTACCCTTGAACTTTCAGTAAGGGGACGCAGTTTGAGCAGCGGGAGCGGTGAGAGCACGAGCCAGGGGGCAGCCGGGAGGGTAAGTTGAGGTATCAAGTACTTACCTCGTGATTCGGCGGAGCGAAGGCTGAACAGGAGCGGAAGCGGACACAGGGACTGCTGGGTAAGTGAACTTATATATTCGGGCAGTGGCTAAACCAGAAACACTACACGTGTAGTGTCTCCCACCCATCCTCCTCGAACCAAAAAAAAAAAAGGACTCTTGTGTGGAGGGTTTGGTAAGTAAGGTTTTCCTTTATTTTATTTATTTTTTAGCTCTTTTGTCAATTTAGAGCAGAGGGGATGGAAGCTAGGGCAGTTGCATGCTCCTCTTGCAGGATGTGGGAGGTAAGGGTCACCACTTGTGTCCCTGCTGACTTCACCTGTGAGAAGTGCACCCAACTCCAGCTCCTCACAGACCGCGTTAGGGAACTGGAGCTGGAGCTGGATGAACTTCGGATCATTCAGGAGGCTGAGGGGGTGATAGAGAGTAGTTATAGGGTAGTAGTGACACCTAAGTTACAGGATAAAGGTAGCTGGGTGACCGTCAGGGGAGGGAAAGGGAACAGGCGTACAGTGCAGGGATTCCCTGTGGCCGTTCCCCTCAATAATAAGTATACTGTTTTGGATACTGTTGCGGGGGAACGACCTACTAGGGGAAAGCCACAGCGGCCAGGTCTCTGGCACTGAGCCTGGCTCTGTGGCTCAGAAGGGAAGGGGGGAGAATAGGAGAGCGATAGTGATAGGAGATTCAATGGTTAGAGGAACAGACAGGAGATTCTGTGGTCGCGAACGAGACTCCCGGATGGTATGTTGCCTCCCGGGTGCCAGGGTCAGGGATGTCTCGGATCGAGTCTACAGGATTCTTAAGGGGGAGGGGGAGCAGCCAGAAGTCGTGGTACATATCGGTACCAATGACATAGCTAGGAAAAGGGATGAGGACCTGAAAAGCGAATATAGGGACTTAGGTTGGAAGCTGAAAGGCAGGACGAGCAGAGTAGTAATCTCAGGATTGTTACCAGTGCCACGTGCGAGTGAGGCTAGAAACAGAGAGCGAGTGCAGCTGAACACGTGGCTACAGAGCTGGTGTAGGAGGGAGGGCTTCAGATATGTGGATCATTGGGTTACCTTCTGGGGAAGGTGGGACCTGTACAAGAAGGACGGGTTGCATCTGAACTGGAGGGGCACCAATATCCTGGGTGGGAGGTTTGCTAGAGCTCTTTGGGAGGGTTTAAACTAGTTTGGCAGGGGGATGGGAACCGGAGCCACGGATCAGTGGATAGGGTAGCTGTTGAACAGGCAGAAACCGAGTGCAGAGAGTCTGTGAGGAAGGTTAGACAGTTTACAGGGCAAAGTTGCAGCCAGTATGATGGGTTGAAGTGTGTCTATTTTAATGCAAGAAGTGTCAGGAATAAGGGTGATGAACGTAGAGCATGGATCAGTACTTGGAGCTACAATGTTGTGGCCATTACGGAGACGTGGATATCACAGGGGCAGGAATGGATGTTGGATGTTCTGGGGTTTAGATGTTTCAAAAGGAATAGGGAGGGAGGTAAAAGAGGTGGGGAAGTGGCATTGTTAATCAGGGATAGTATCACAGCTGCAGAAAGGGAGGTCGTCGAGGAGGGTTTGTCTACTGAGTCATTATGGGTGGAAGTCAGAAACAGGAAAGGAGCAGTCACTTTGTTGGGAGTTTTCTATAGACCCCCCAATAGCAACAGAGACACGGAGGAACAGATTGGGAGGCAGATTTTGGAAAGGTGCAGAAGTAACAGGGTTGTTGTCATGGGTGACTTCAACTTCCCTAATATTGATTGGAACCTCCTTAAGTGCAAATAGTTTGGATGGAGCAGATTTTGTCAGGTGTGTCCAGGAAGGTTTCCTGACTCAATACGTAGATAGGTCGACTAGAGGGGAGGCGATGTTGGATTTGGTGCTTGGCAACGAACCAGGCCAGGTGGCAGATCTCTCGGTGGGAGAGCATTTCGGTGATAGTGATCACAACTCCCTGACCTTTACTATAGTCATGGAGAGGGACAGGAGCAGACGGGATGGGAAAATATTTAATTGGGGGAGGGGGAATTACAATGCTATTAGGCAGGAACTGGAGAGCATAAATTGGGAACAGATGTTCTCAGGGAAATGCACGACAGAAATGTGGAGGCTGTTTAGGGAGCACGCTGCGACTGCTGGATAGGTTTGTCCCGATGAGGCAAGGAAGGGATGGGAGGGTGAAGGAACCTTGGATGACAAGAGATGTGGAACAGCCAGTCAAGAGGAAGAAGGAAGCTTACTTAAGGTTGAGGAAGCAAGGATCAGACAGGGCTCTAGAGGGTTACAAGGTAGCCAGGAAGGAACTGAAGAATGGACTTTGGAGAGCTAGAAGGGGACATGAAAAAGTCTTGGCGGGTAGGATTAAGGAAAATCCCAGGGCGTTCTACACTTATGTGAGGAACAAGAGGATGGCCAGAGTGAGGGTAGGGCCGATCAGGGATAGTGGAGGGAACTTGTGCCTGGAGTCGAGGAGGTAGGGGATGTCCTTAATGAATATATTGCTTCAGTATTCACTGGTGAGAGGGAACTTGTCGTTTGTGAGGACAGCGTGAAACAGGCTGATATGCTCGAACAGGTTGATGTTAAGAAGGAGGATGTGCTGGAACTTTTGAAAGACAGGAGGATAGATAAGTCCCCGGGGCCAGACGGGATATACCCAAGGATATTACGGGAAGCGAGGGAAGAGATTGCTGCGCCTTTGGCGATGATCTTTGCGTCCTCACTGTCCACTGGAGTAGTACCAGATGATTGGAGGGTGGCAAATGTTATTCCCTTATTCAAGAAAGGGAATAGGGATAACCATGGGAATTACAGACCAGTCAGTCTTACATCGGTGGTGGGCAAATTATTGGAGAGGATTCTGAGAGACAGGATTTATGATTATTTGGAAAAGCATGGTTTGATTAGAGACAGTCAGCATGGCTTTGTGAGGGGCAGGTCATGCCTCACAAGCCTTATTGAATTCTTTGAAGATGTGACAAAACACATTGATGAAGGAAGAGCAGTGGATGTGGTGTATATGGATTTTAGCAAGGCGTTTGATAAGGTTCCCCATGGTAGGCTCATTCAGAAAGTGAGGAGGCATGGGATACAGGGAAAGTTGGCTGTCTGGATACAAAATTGGCTGGCCCATAGAAGACAGAGGGTGGTAGTAGATGGAAAGTATTCAGCATGGAGCTCGGTGACCAGTGGTGTTCCGCAGGGATCTGTTCTGGGACCTCTGCTCTTTGTGATTTTTATAAATGACTTGGATGAGGAAGTGGAAGGCTGGGTTAGCAAGTTTGCCAATGACACAAAGGTTGCTGGAGTTGTGGATAGTGTGGAAGGCTGTTGTCGGTTGCAATGGGACATTGACAGGATGCAGAGCTGGGCTGAGAAGTGGCAGATGGAGTTCAACCTGGAAAAGTGTGAAGTGATTCATTGTGGAAGGTCGAATTTGAATGCAGAATACAGGCTTAAAGACAGGATTCTTGGTAGTGTGGAGGAACAGAGGGATCTTGGGGTCCATGTCCATAGATCGCTCAAAGTTGCCAACCAAGTTGATAGGGTTGTTAAGAAGGCGTATGGTGTGTTGGCTTTCATTAACAGGGGGATTGATTTTAAGAGCTGCGAAGTTATGCTGCAGCTCTATAAAGCACTGGTTCGACCACACTTGGAATACTGTGTTCAGTTCTGGTCGCCTCATTATAGGAAGGATGTGGAAGCTTTCGAGAGGGTACAGAGGAGATTTACCAGGATGCTGCCTGAACTGGAGGGCATGTCTTATGAAGAAAGGTTGAGGGAGCTAGGGCTTTTCTCATTGGAGCGAAGAAGGATGAGAGGTGACTTGATAGAGGGGTACAAGATGATGAGAGGCATAGATAGAGTGGATAGTCAGAGACTTTTTCCCAGGGTGGAAAGGACTATCACCAGGGGGCATAATTTTAGGGTGATTGGAGGAAGGTTTCGGGGAGATGTCAGAGGTAGGTTCTTTACACAGAGAGTGGTGGGTGCGTGGAATGCACTGCCAGCGGTGGTAGTAGAAGCAGATACATTAGGGACATTTAAGCGACTCTTGGATAGGTACATGGATGATAGTAGAAGGGTAGGTAGTGAGTTTGATCTTAGAGTAGATTAAAGGGTCGGCACAACATCGTGGGCCGAAGGGCCTGTACTGTACTGTACTGTTCTATGTTCTATGAGACATTTGCCAGGGTGAAGTTGGATATTTGGTCCATGTGGGAATTCAGTGCAGAGCGGGAAAGTGAGGCTCCTTTTCCTATTTTTTTCAGCCTCCAGCAGTTGGGGAGTCTTCTTCCTTTGACTCCAAGGTATGTGAGCGCAACTTTCCAATACTTCAGCTTAAATTATTAACTAATTAAAAAGAAAAGATTGTACAGAGATGGCAGAGCTGGTGGTGTGCCGTAACTGCAGCATGTGGGAATCTGTGGAATGCACTGCAGTGCCGGACAACCATGTCTGCAGTAAGTGTCTGCAGCTTGCACGACTTCAGCTCAGAATTGCTGAGCTGGAGATTGATTTGCAGACATTGGGGAGTATCAGGGAGGGGAGAGTTACCTGGACACTTTGTTCCAGGAGGCAGTCTCACCCCTTAGAGCAGGGAGGCCATTAGAGATGGGCAATGGTCAGGGACAGGAGGGTGTGACTGTGAGTGAGGCAGGTAGGGTGAATCAGCATGTAGTGATGGAGGAGCCTCAGCCTCTGACTTTGTTCCAACAGGTATGAGATCCTTGCTGCCTGTGTGGATGAAGAGAAGGACTGCAAGGTGGATGAGCGGACTGACCATGGCACCATGGTGAAAGATACCATTCCAACCTGCGGGGGGGAGGGCAGTGAAGAGGAATGTGACAGTGAAAGGAGGATGTACAGTCAGGGGGATAGATACTGTTCACTGTAGCTGTGACCAGGAGCTCCTATGGCTGTGTTGCCTAGGTGCCAGGGTTAAGGACATCTCCTTGCGGCTAGAGAGGAACCTGGAGTTGGGAGTGGGGTGCGGGGGGGGGGAATCCAGTTGCCGTGGTCCATGTGGGAAGCAATGAGATAGACAGAACCAGAAACGATCTTCTGCTTAGAGAATTTGAGGAGTTTGAGTCCAAACTAAAACGCAGAACATCAAAGGTCATCATCTCCTGATTGTTTTCTGAGCCACGCGCAAATTGCACAGGGTCAAGCGGACGACAGAACTAAACACGTGGCTCAAAGAGTGGTGTTGAAAGAAGGGGTTTCGATTCTTGGGGCACTGCCATCAGTACGAGGGAGCTATTCTGTTTGGATAGTCTTTACTTGAACTGGGCTGGAACCAGTGTCCTGGCCAATAGCATAACTAGGGCTGTGGACAGGGCTTTAAACTAGCAGGCTGGGCGGGGGGAGGGTTTGGGTGAAGGGAAATTTAGAAATCCAGAGAGAGGGGTCAGGGCCTCGGAGCAGGATAGTGATGTGGGTAATTCCCAACAGAATGGCACAGGAAGGGACAGAGAGTTTAACAAAAATTGTACATCGGCAAATAAGATCATTGCAAGGAATAGAGGTAACAAAAATGACATTAAAGTTTCTTTATCCGAATGCACGAAGCGTCTGTAATAAGATCGATGAACTAGTGGCACAAATAGAGGTAAATGATCTAGATCTAATTGCCATTACCGAGACATGGGTACAAGGAGATCAAGATTGGGAAATGAATATTCCAGGGTACATAATATTTCCGACCGAATAGCAAAGGAGGAGGGGTAGCCTTGATAGTAAAGGATGACATAAGGACATTAATAAGAAGGAATTTGGCCTCAGAAGATCATGAAGTAGAATCAGTTTGGGTGGAAATTAAGAATAGCAGGAGTCAGAAAATACAGGTGGGGGCAGTTTACAGGCCCCCTAACAGTAGTTATATTATTGGACAGAACATTAAACAGGAAATTATTGGAGCATGTAAAAAAGGTAATGTATTAATTGTGGGGGACTTTCATCTGCATATAGACTGGGACAATCAAATTGGCAACAGTGGTCTAGAAGATGAATTTGTAGAATGCTTTTGTGCTTTTTGGAGCAATACGTTGTAGAACCAACTAGGGATAAAGCTATCTTAGATCTCATTGTGTAATGAAGCAGGGTTAATAAGCAATGTCATAGTAAAAGATCCACTGGGAAATAGTGATCATAATACCATTGAATTTCATGTTAAATTTGAAACTGACACATTTCAATCACAAACAAGAATCTTAAACTTAAAGCCAATTTCAAAAGTATGAGGGGAGAACTGGCTAAGGTTAATTGGTTAAAATAGACTGGAAGGTATGGCAGTAAATGAACAGTGGGAAACATTTAAAGAAACAATTCAAAGGGTTCAACAAAAGTACATTCCATTCAAAAACAAAAACTCGTCCAGAAACACCCATCCGTGGCTCACTCAGGAAGTTAAGGAGAGTATTAGACTAAAAGGAGAGGCTTACAATGTTGCAAAAAATAGTAGCAAGTCTGAAGACTAGGTGTATTTCAGAAACCAGCAAAGGGCCACCAAAAAGTTGATAAAAGGGGAAAAAATAAAATGAGAGTTAACTAGCCAGCAATATAAAAACAGATGGTAAGAGCTTTTATACGTACATAAAAAGAGAGTAGCGAAAATAGATGTTGGTCCCTTACAGGTAGAGACAGGGGAAATCATCATGGGGAATGAGGAATAAAAACAAGAAATGCTGGAACCACTCAGCAGGTCTGGCAGCATCATTTCCAGCATTTCTTGTTTTTATTTCAGATTTCCAGCATCCGCAGTATTTTGCTTTTATTATGGGGAATGAGGAAATTGCAGAGGCATTGAACAAATATTTTGCGTCTGTCTTCACAGTAGAAGACACAAGTTCCATACCAGAAATAGGCAGTAACTTCGGGACTAAAAAGAATGAGGAAATTAAGGAAATTCATATCTGCCAAGACAAAGTATTGGAGCAACTTGAGGAACTAAAATCTGACAAGTCCCCGGGACCAGATGGCCTACATCATAGGGTTTGAAAACAGATAACTGCAGAGATAGTGAATGCGCTGGCTATGATTTTCCAGAATTCCTTAGATTCAGGAATGGTCCCATCAGATTGGAAGTTGGCAAATGTTCAACTGCTTTTCAAGAAAGGAGATAGTGAGAAAACAGGGAACTACAGGCCAGTTATCCTAACATCAGTCATTGGGAAGATGCAGGAAACTATTATTAAGGAAGTCTTAACATTGCACTTGGAGAAGCATAGTATGATTAGAACAAGTCAATGTGGTTTTACGAAAGGAGTTTTTTGAGGATATAACTAGTAGGGTAGATAAAGGAGACCCAGTAGATGTAGTATACCTGGATTTTCAAAAGGTATTCGCTAAGGTGCCACACAAAAGATTAATAGGCAAGATAAGGGCTCATGGTATTGGGGGTAATATATTAGTGTGGATAGAGGATTGGTTAACAGACGGGAAGCAAAGAGTGAGCATAAATGGGGCATTTTCAAGTTGGCAGGCAGTGAATTGTGGGGTGCTGCAAGGATCAGTGCTGGGGCCTCAGCTATTTACACTCTATTTTAATGACTTGGATGAAGGGACAGAGAGTAATGTGTCTAAGTTTGCCGATGATTCAAAGCTCGGTGGAAAGGTAAGCTGCGGGAAGGATGTAGAGAGGCTGCAAAGAGGTATAGATAGGCTAAGTGAGTGGGCAACAAGATGGAAAATGGAGTATAATGTAGGGAAGTGTGAAGTTGTTCACTTGGTCATAAAAATAGAAAAGCAGAATATTTTTTAAAAGGTGTGAAACTGTTAAGTGTTGATGTTCAGAGAGACTCGTACAAGGAACAAAATTAACATGCAGGTGCAGCAGGCTATTAGGAAGGCAAATAGCATGTTAGCCTTTATTGCAAGGGGATTGGAGTACAGGAATAAAGAAATCTTACTAAAATTGTACAGGGTTTTGGTGAGACTGCACCTGGAATACTGTGTGCAGTTTAACTCTCCACATTTACGAAAGGATATACTTGCACTGGAGGCAGTGCAGTGAAGATTTACTAAATTGGTCCCTGGGATGAGGGGGTTGTCCTATGATGAGAGGCTGAGTAAATTGGGCCTGTATTCCCTGGAGCTTAGAAGAATGAGAGGCGATCTAATTGAGACATATAAGATTCTGAAAGGGCTTGATAGGGTAGAAACTGAGAGATTGTTCCCACTGGTCAGGGAATCTAGAACACGGAGACACAGTCTCAGGATATGGGGCCGATCATTCAGGACTGAGATGAGGAGAAATTACTTCACTCAAAGGGTTGTGAATCTTTGGAATTTTCTACCCCAGAGGGTTGTGGATGCTCCATCATTGAATACATTTAAGGCTGGGATAGATAGATTTTTGGTCTCACAGGGAATCAAGGGATATGGGGAGCAGGCAGGAAAGTGGAATTGAATCCCAAGATCAGCCCTGATCGTATTGAATGGCAGAGCAGGCTCAATGGGCCATATGGTCTACTTCGGCTCCCATGTCTTTTGTTCTTGTGAACCTCTCCAAACAGTAATGAGTACCTTTACTGCACTGTTCTGACATTTCCATTTCCTGTGCACAGCGAGCTTGCTGAACTGGAGAACTGTTGTGTCCTATGTTAACTCAGTAAGGGCTGTCGCTGGGAGCAATCATTCTGCCCTTGACTGTCAGAGAAAAACAAGACAATGGTCATGAAAGCTCGTTCAGTGTGATCACTATCACTTACTGCTTTCTAGGTTGGGCACTAGCTTGTAAACGATATCTTGTAATTTTCTGTCCAGTCTAGAAAAAAAAAACAAAAACACAGAATTACACATTAACCAAATATGATTTAAGTGGGCAAAACTGTAGCAGGTAGAGCTTAATGTGGGAAATGTGATGTCACCTACTCTGGATCTGAGAAAGTCAAATTGGTATTACTTTCTTAATGGTGAGAGACTGGGAGCTGTAGGAGTATGAAAAGATTTGGACGTTCAAGTACACAAATCAGTAAGAGCTGGTGTGCAGGTATAAAAGGTAATTAGAAAGGCTAATAGAATGTTGGCCTTTATTTTAAGGGAGTTGGGATACAAGAGGAGGAAGTGATGCTTCTGTTGTAAAGAGCCTTGGTCAGATCCCAGCTGGAGTAACTGAATCCAGTTGTGGGCACTGCATCTCTGGAAGGATAGACTGGCCTTGGAGGGGGTGCAGCACAGATTCACCAGAATGATACCAGGGTTTAAAGGGTTAAATTATGAGGACAGTTTACAGAGACTAGGCTTGTAGTCCTTTGAGTACAGAAGATTAAGGAGTGATCTAATGAAGGTGATTAAAAAGATTTGGTACGGTAGAATTAGAACCAGGCTGCTCAGAGGTGATGTCAGGAAGCACTTCTTCACAAAAATGGTAGGGGAAATCTGGAACTCTCTCCCCCAAAAGCTACTGAGGCTGGGGATTAATTGAAAATTTCAAAGCTGAGATTGAAAATTTTTTGTTGGGTAAGTGTATTGAGGGTTACTGAACTAAAGCAGGTAGATTCAGTTATGATACAGAACAATCATGGTAGAATTGAATGGTAGAATAGGTTCATTGGGTTGAATGGCCTACACCTGTTCACATGGCAAACTGCATAGACTTGGCTTGTATTCCACTGAGTTTAGAATTTGAGCTGTGATCTGATTGAAGTGTTTAAAATAGTAAAGGGATTTGATAAGGTTGATACAGAGAAACTATGTTTTCTGGTGAAGGAAATCCAGAACAAGGGGGCACAATCTTAACATTAGAGCAAAACCATTCAGGAGTGAAATCAGGAAGCACTTTTTTCACACAGAGTGGAAATCTGGAACTCTCTCTTCCAAAAGCTGTGAATGCTGGGGGTCAACTGAAGCTTTCAACACTATTGATAGATTGTTAAATAAGGGTATCAAGGAATATGGGCAAAGGTAGGTAAATGGAGTTGAGGTATGATATAACTGAATGGCAGAGCATGCTGTAGGGGCTGAATAACCTCCTCCTGTTCCTATATAATGCACATTAGATGCAGTTTCTGCACCTCCAGCATCAACAATATCAGCAGGGGTGTGAGAAGCATCACTCATTCACAGACACAACACTTTTAGTTTTCTTCCCAGGCCTCTTCGCCCCTTGAGACACTTATTTTTGCTGGGGTTCCACAGCTCATGTGTGAACGAAGGCAGTGAGTGATGGTAAGTTATTTGACTGCAGGTGGCATCATATTTAGCCCAATTCTGTCCTCACCTGACATTCACACACAGCAGGAGTCACTGGATAGTGATCAGGAACAGGAACACTGCCTGATTTTCTCCTCCCAAAGCTAAGGCCACTAAATCAAACAGTATCGTCCTCAAAAGCTCAATTCAGACTAGCTGACACAATACAGACTAGAGAGAAATTGTGACCATTCTGTGCAGCTCAGTACCACATGGCATTTAACCACAGGGTTGAAACACTGCTTAACACTGCAGCCTCTCAACCCAAAGCACAGACCGTCACCAAACACCTACCCTTGCCCTCGCTCACCAAACACCCACCCTTGCCCTCGCTCACTGAAATCCCATCGGCCCATGAATTTCTTGAGTGCATTTGTGATAGTTTCCTGCAACAATATTCCCGAAAAAAAACAACGGTGGGGGGGGGGGGAATGTCGTATTGGATTTAGTAATGAGTAATCAGCTACATTTAGTTAGCAGCCTAACAATGTGTGAACATTTACCTAATAGCGATAATATGATTGAGTTCGAAGTAGAAAGAAAGGTGAAACAGCTTGACTTTAATAAGATAAGACAGAGACTGTCCACAGTAAACAGGGCAAATCTGTTAATGGGTAATCAACAAAAGATCAGTGGGAGGTGTTGAAAAATGAATTTAATGTGATACAGAATCAGTTTACACCCCTAACGGGCAAGAGCTCTATTGCCAAAGAATAGCCATGGACAACCGAAGAGGTAAGAGACAACATAAAACTAAAATAAAAAGTATAAAAAAACACAGATCCTGACAAATAGGGAAGATACAAAGAACAGCAAAGGGTGACAAAACAGATAATAAGAGCTACAAATAGGGAGTATGAAGAGATATTAAAGTCAAAGCAGAAAACTTTTACAATTTCATTAGGAAAAAGAGGGTGATCAGAAACAAAATAAAAATAAAATACTGCAGATGCTGGAAATCGGAAATAAAAACAGAAAGTGCTGGAAATACTCAGCAGGTCTGGCAGCATCTGTGGAGAGAGAGGTACAGTTAATGTTTCAGGTCTGTGACCTTTCATCAGAACTGGCAAAAGTGATCAGAAACAACCTGGGCCCACTGAAAACTGATAACGGTGATATTGCCAATAAAAATAAGGAAATGGCAGACATGCTGCATAATAATTTTACAATAGTATTTAAAGTAGAGCTGGCCAGACATCCCAAGGAAACTAACACTGAATCAGGGACTCAACAAATTTAACATAAGCAATATAATGGAGAAATTAATAGCACTAAAGAGTGACAAAGCCCCAGGACCAGATGGTTTCCAGCCCAGGGTTTTAAAGGAAGTAGGTGAAAACATTCCAGATGCCCTGACTATAATCTTCCAAAGGTCTCTTGATTTGGGAACCAACCCTTAAGATTGGAAAATTGTACATATCACTCCGCTATTCAAGCAAGGTGAGAGAGAGAAAAACCTGGGAATTAAAGACCAGTTAGCCTAATGTCTGTCGTTGGGAAATTGATAAGAGTCTGTAGTTAAGGAAAGTGTAACTGAACGCCTTGAAAATTTTCAGCTGATCAGAGAGAGCCAGCATGGACAATCTGATTGAACTTTCTGAAGAGGTGACTAAAGTAGTGAACAAGGGAATGTCTCTGGTTGTTATTTAGAAGGACTTCCAGAAGGCATTAGTTAACAGTCTCTTATGAATGACTATCAAAAGTTGAAACTCATGGAATTGAAGGCAAGTTGTTGACCTGATTAGGAAATTGGTTGAGCAGGAAGCAGGGATTAGGTATAATGGGCAGGAACTTTAATTGGCAGGATGTGACTAGTGGTGTCCCACAAGAATTTGTGTTGGGGCCTCAACAGTTCACTGTATTCATTAATGACTTAGATGTTGGGATAGAAAGCCACATATCCAAATTTGTCAATAACACAAAGATGGACATGTTGTATGGAGCTTAGGTGGAAGCATAAAACTACAGAGATATTGATAGATTAAGTAAATGGGAAAAACTGTGGCAAATGGATTTCAATGTATACAAATGTGAGGTCATCCACTTTGGACCTAAAAAGGATAGAACAGGGTACATTCTAAATGGTGAAATGCTAGAAACAGTGGAGGTCCAAGTACACATAATCAAAATGTCATGAACTGGTGCAGAAAATAATCAAAAAGCTAATGGAATGCTGGCCTTTAGATCTCAAGGACTAGAATACAAGGGGGTAGAAGTCATACTTCAGCTGTACAAAGCCCTGGTTAGACCACATCCGGAATATTGTAAACAGTTTTGGGGACCTCAACTTAGGAAGGATATACTGAATTTGGAGGAAGTGCAATGTAAATTTACTAGAATATACCTGGACTCCAAGGGTTAAAATACGTGGATAGATTACACAAATAAGGGTTGTATTCCCTGTAATTTGAATGATTAAGGGGTGATTTGATCGAAGTTTTCAAGAGATTGAGGGTAATAGATAGTGTAGAGAGGAAGAAATCATTTCCTTTGGTTGGGGAGTCTAGGACTAGGGCGCATAGTCTAAAAATTAGAGTCAGACCTTTCAGGAGTGAAATTAGCAAAGGCTTCTTCACACAAAGAGTGGTAGAAGTTTGGAACTCGAGCTAAAGGAATTAAGGGATATGGGGAAAGGTGGGTATATGGAGTTAGGTGGCAGATCAGCCATGATCTCATTGAATGGCGGGACAGGCTTGAGGGGCTGAATGGCTTCCTACTGTTCCAATGCACTTATGTCCCCTTGCCCTGCTCACTGAACACCCCCACACCACTCTCCTCCCTGCTCACCTTATGTTGTACAGTGGTTGTGTCTGATGGACAATAATGTTGCACTTTGGACAGCGGTTGCTGTATTCAAAATGTATCACGATACAACTCTTACAGACTGCAGAGACAAAAGGGAGGAATTTCACAATGAAACAATATGTACTGAAAAAGGTTACTGACAATCAAATAATAAACACCAGTCACACACATACTGCGAGAAAATTTCAGTGCTCCCAATGCACTTTCCAAATTACGAACACTGTTATTGTCAGTGATTTCAAGACACAGTGAAATAAGAGAAACGATTAGCTCTGACGGGGAATCTAGAACAAGAGACCATAATGTCATGCAGGCAAGAATGAGGCACACATTATTTCAACACATGAATATTAAAACTTAAAATTGCTGCTGGGAAGAAAAGAGAGCCTAACAGAAGGAATTGCCAGGCCCCTCGCCGGAAAGATCTTTTTGCATAGTAACGGACAACACTTGGAACGGAGAAAGGGCCACTCCCTGCTCCAATTTAATCCACAATGGACTTTTGATTACCAGACATTGAAGGTGGAGAGACTAGCATTCCAGGGTTAACTGCTAAATTGGCTGAATACACAGACGTGGTCAGACCAGTTTAGTCACATGACGAACTGACTAGTGGAGTTTTTTTTAATTTGTACTTGCCACAGGGAATTTGAACTCAGAAAGTTCTTTGCTCCTGGACTGAAAAGACCTCTCTCCTGTCTGCTCTCATTTTGCTCTCACCAGCTTCGGAAACCATTGAAAACACATGAACCCCAAGAGAGAAAAGTCTCCTACAGTGAACAAGATTTAAGAAGAATACTGGGCCCCAATGAAAAGCAAGACTATTTCCAAAAGAACTACAGTGAGCTCGAAGCACAGTAAACAAGGAACTCTTCTGATATTGCCTCAAACCTCTCCATTTTACTTTTCTTCAGTGTTCCAACTGAAACTGAGAAAAATCTGTAAAAAGTGACGTCACAGGAAAACTGGCAGGGAATCTGCACTAAATTTGAAAAACTAATTTGAAAAATTTGAAAAACTAATTAACTAAAGTAAGGTAGAGATGGCAGTGCTGGCGATGTGCCGTAGCTGCATGATGTGGGAGCTGGTAGAGCCCATTGCGAGCCACAATAACCACATCTGCAGCAAGTGCTTGCAGCTCGAAGAACTTCAGCTCAGAGTTGATGGGCTGGAGTCCGAGCTTCAGACACTGAGGCACATCAGGGAGAGGCAGAGGTTCCTGGACACTGTGCTTAAGGCAGTCACACCCCGTAGATTAAGTATCTTAAATTCGACCAGTGGTCCGGGACAGGAGGGTGTGACTGCAAGTGAAGCAGGATCCTGAATTCAGCAATGGAGGAGCCTCAGCTCTTGACCTTGTCTAAAAGGTACGAGGTACTTGCTCCCTGTGTGGATGAGGAAAAGGACTGTAGTCAGGATGAGCAAACTGACCACTGCACTGTGGTACAGGAGGCCATTCAAGCAGGGGGAGCAGAGAGAAAAGTGGTAGTGGTAGGGGATTCCATAATTAGGGGAACTGATAGCATCCTTTGTAAGCAGGACCGAGAGTCCCGCATGGTATGTTGCCTACCCGGTGCCAGGGTGAGGGACATCTCTAACCTGCTTGATAGGATACTGGAGAGGGAGAGGGAGGGTCCAGTTGTTGTGGCCCATGTTGGGACAAACAACATCGGCAAGACTAGGCAAGAGGACCTGTTTGGGGATTATCAGGAACTCAGAACAAAATTTAAAAAACAGATCTTCAAGGGTTATAATCTCTGGATTATTACCCAAACCATGTGCAAACTGGCATAGGGATAAGAAAATTAGGGAAGTAAACATGTGGCTAAAGGAGTGGTGTGGGAAAGAGGGGTTCCATTTCATGGGGCACTGGCATCAGTATTGGGACAGGAGGGAACTGTACCGTTGGGATGGGCTCCACCTGAACCAATCTGGGACCAGTGTCCTAGTGGAAAGGATAATTAGGGTGGTCACAAGGACTTTAAACTAGTAAATGGGGGGAGGGGGAGGCCTCAGGGGAAGTCAATACAGTTTCAAAAACAAGTAACAGGGCAGAGAGTAAAGAAACAGTCAGGAACCCTACTTCAGGAACTGCAGGTAATGGCAAAACTGCATGAAGTATACTGGTTAAACCAGGAGAGAAATAATAAACAGGCGAATAAAGCACCAGTGCTGAGGAACAAGTTAGGGGGTATATTTTCTTTATTCATTCATGGGATGTGGGCGTCACTGGCTATGCCAGCATTTAATGCCCTTGAGAAGGTGGTGGTGAGCTGCCTTCTTGAACCGCTGCAGTCCATTTGGGGTAGGTACACCCACAGTGCTGTTAGGAAGGGAGTTCCAGGATGTTGACCCAGCGACAGTTCCAAGTCAGGATGGTGTGTGACTTGGAGGGCAACTTGCAGGTGGTGATGTTCCCATGTATTTGCTGCCCTTGTCCTTCTAGTTGGTAGAGGTCGCGGGTTTGGAAGGTGCTGTCTAAGGAGCCTTGGTGCATTGCTGCAGTGCATCTTGTAGATGGTACACACTGCTGCCACTGTGCGTTGGTGGTGGAGGGAGTGAATGTTTGTAGATGATGTGCCAATCAAACGGGCTGCTTTGTCCTGGATGGTGTCGAGCTTCTTGAGTGTTGTTGGAGCTGCACCCATCCAAGCAAGTGGAGAGTATTCCATCACACTCCTGACTTGTGCCTTGTAGATGGTGGACAGGCTTTGGGGAGTCAGGAGGTGAGTTACTCGCCTCAGGGTTCCTAGCCTCTGACCTGCTCTTGTAGCCACGGTATTTATATGGCTACTCCAGTTCAGTTTCTGGTATAGCCCAAATAAGAGTTCTATATACAAATGCACGATAATGGGGAAATGGCAGACATATTGAACAATTACTTTGCCTCAGTATTTACAGTTGAAAAGGAGGATAACATGCTGGTAGTCCTGAAAAAATTAAGAGCCGATAGGGGACAGGGACTTAGTACAATTAACCTAAGTAAAATATCAGTAGCAAGGAAGTTAATGGAACTAAACAGTGAGAAATCCCCAGGACCTGACGGTTTCCATCCGAGGGTGTTAAAGGAAGTAGGGGAGCACATTGTAGATGCCCTAACTATAGTCTTTCAGAGTTCCCTAGATTCAGGAGTGGTCCCTCTGGATTGGAAAGTTGCACATGTCACTCCACTTTTTAAGAAGGTTGAAAGGGGGAACCAAGGAAAGTACCGACCAGTTAGCCTGACATCTGTGGTGGGCAAGTTGCTGGAGTCTATATTCAAGGATAGGGTGACTGAACACCTGGAAAAATTTCAGTTAATCAGGGACAGCCAGCATGGATTCATGACGGGAAGGTCATGCCTGACAAATCTCATTGAATTTTTTGAAGAGGTGACTAAGGTAGTGGACAGGGGAATGTCTATGGATGTTATTTATGTGGACTTCCAGAAGGCATTTGATAAAGTCCCCAAAGACACATTGTACAGCGAGCTCGCCACTGGTATCAGACCCACCGGCCGTCCATGTCTCCGCTATAAAGACGTCTGCAAACGCGACATGAAATCCTGTGACATTGATCACAAGTCGTGGGAGTCAGTTGCCAGCATTCGCCAGAGCTGGCGGGCAGCCATAAAGACGGGGCTAAATTGTGGCGAGTCGAAGAGACTTAGTAGTTGGCAGGAAAAAAGACAGAGGCGCAAGGGGAGAGCCAACTGTGCAACAGCCCCGACAAACAAATTTCTCTGCAGCACCTGTGGAAAAGCCTGTCACTCTAGAATTGGCCTTTATAGCCATTCCAGGCGCTGCTTCACAAACCACTGACCACCTCCAGGCGCGTATCCATTGTCTCTCGAGATAAGGAGGCCCAAAAGAAGAAAGAGACTGTTAACTAAGGTAGAAGCCCATGGAGTTGAGAGCAAATTATTGACATGGTTAGGAAGTTGGTTGAGTGGTAGGCGACAGAGAGTGGGGATAATGGGTAAGTACTCCAATTGGCAGGATGTGACTAGTGGTGTCCCACAGGAATCTGTGTTGGGGCCCCAATTATTCACATTATTCATGAACAACTTGGATGATGGCATAGTAAGTCATATATCCAAATTTGCTGATGATACAAAGTTAGGTGGCATTGTAGACAGTCTAGATGATAGCATAAAATTGCACAGAGATATTGACAGACGAGGTGAGTGGGCAAAACTGTGGCAGATGGATTTCAGTGTGGGCAAGTGTGAGGTTATCCATTTTAGACCAAAAACGGATAGAGCAGGGTACTTTCTAAAAGGGAAGAGGTTAAGTACAGTGGATGTCCAAAGAGACTTGGGGGTTCAGATGCATAGATATTTGAAATGCTACGAGCAAGTGCAGAAAATAATCAAAGGCTAATGGAATGCTAGCCTTTATATCTAGAGGATTGGAGTATAAAGACACAGAGGTTATGCTGCAGCTGTACAAAACCCTGGTTAGACCCCACTTGGAGTACTGTGAGCAGTTCTGGGCACCACACCTTAGGAAGGATATATTGGCCTGGGAGGGAGTGCAACGTAGGTTTACAAGAATGATACCTGGACTACAGGGGTTAAGTTACGAGGAGAGATTACACAAATTAGGCCTGTTTTCACTAGAATTTAGAAGGTTAGTGGGTGATCTGATCGAAGTCTTCAAGATATTAACAGGAAAAGACAAGCTCGATAAAGATAAACTATTTCCACTGGTTGGAGATTCTAAAACTAGGGGGCATAGTCTAAAAATTAGGACCAGACCGTTCAGGAGAGATGTTAGGAAGCACTTCTTCACACAAAGGGTGGTAGAGGTTTGGAACTCTCCCACAAACAGCAGTTGAAGCTAGAACAGTTGTTAATTTTAAACCTGAGATATATAGATTTTTGGAAAGCAAAGATATTAAGGGATATGGGCCAAAGGCAGGTATATGGAGTTAGGCCGCAGATCAGCCATGATCTCATTGAATGGCGGGACAGGCTCGAGGGGCTGAATGGCCTACTCCTGTTCCTATCTTCCTATGTTCTTCCCTTTTCTGTTCCTGTTTGCATGTGTGTATTGCGTATGCATGCTAGCGTGGGGCGCAGTGTGTATCTGTCGATGTTAAGCAAATTAGTTTAAGTTTAAATAAATGTCACTTTTCTTCTTTAAACCGAAGAAAGCCTCTTTGTGCTCATTTCTTTGCCTTATAATTGGAAAGTGGTGAACAAGGATTCACCAAGAGGGAGCTAAAAACAGTGTGTTTAAAAATTAAACCCTGTTACAATAAGACCAGGTGAAGAGAGTAAAAGACCCCGAGACACCTTTCACACCTGATCATAGCAATAATCTTAAAATTAGAGCTAGATCATTCAGGAATGAAATCAGGAAGCACTTTTCATATCGAAAGGGTAGTGGGAATCTGGAACTCTCTCCCCTAAAACGTATGGATGCTGGGGATCAATTGGAGCTTTCAAGACGGAGATGGATTTTGGTTGGGTGAGGGTATCAAGGGATATGGAGCAAAGGCGGGTAAATGGAGTCGAGATACAGATTAGCCGTGATTTAAATAAAGGCAGAACAGGCTTGAGGGGCTGGATGGCTTCTTCCTGTTCCTCACAGTAATGGCACAATATAATTCATTCTACGTGAAATGCTTTGGGATGTGTCTGAAACTTGCTACAATGCAACAAAACTGCAATAGCTTTCTTTTACACATCATAACAAGCACATGAACTGGTGAAACAACTGGCAATGGTAAATGGCCTTCAATGGCAGTATGTTCTGTGAGTGTAACCGTACTTACATGTGTGCAGGCATTCTGTGATGGTGGTTGCATCAATGAAGTAGCCTCCACAGATGGGACACAGGATGTATGGATTCACGTCTGCCAGACAAATACTCTGCTGTAAAGGTAACAGATCCTCTCAGTACTTTCCTCACAGTCTGCTAAAAGGATCACGGATATTAAAATTGCTCTGCCCAGAGCACCTGCTGCTTAACAGAAGCCTTGTGCTGCAGTACTTTTATTACTTTAAAGGCACTATATAAATATAAGTTGTTGTTGCACTGGTAACCAGCACTAGGGGCCATTCCAGCTCAGTCCTGAAGCACTTAAATTGCAGCATGCGAGTGGAGACAATTACTTCTGGTTTGGACAGCCCACCTATACTGGTTCCAGCAAAACCTGCTCTCACCTTTAGCAGTTCAAATTACTCGGAATTCTTGCTGATGTTATTACAGATGTATAACAGCATCATAATGCTCCTAAATAGTTCACTCATTATCTTTGGATGGAGCATCCAATTATTGAATGATTTGTCTCAATAAATTTCCCATTTTCCCTGCCTCGATCCACTATGGATGGTAGAAAACTGCATTGACACCATGATCTGGATGTTAACTCCACCCTCAGGTCCTACGGGTTTAATCTCTGCAAAGGTGTTCCTCTCTGAGACCCCTGACACTCTCCTGCCCCCACTGACTTCCTCATTAATCTCCTGGTAAATGCCAGAAATATGGAGTGCTACTCTCATCTGCTATAATATTCAGAGTATAATTGTCCCCTGTTAAAGTCGAGTCCGCACAGACTTCCAAACATCTATCATATAAATTCCCGTCAACATTTATAATGGTAATTATCAAAGTAAACTGGTCACGCTGTAATTACACCCTCCCACCAATGGAGGCAATGCAACATCAGTGGATGTGATAACTTTACACAGAGAATTCCCATTATAAATGGAGACATAGGACTTTATGGCAGAAATATAAATGGAAAAACTAGTAAATACCACAAAACAAATTATGATATAAAAATGAGGTGTGATACTGCAGTGGGCTTGCAACACAGCGAGCATAAGCTCAAATCGCACATATGACCATAGGCTGCAAAACTAAATTTAATAAATCTGCTGATTTGTAGCCAGCGCCCAGAAACTGCTGAAGAAATCTGCAGTGTTTATGGTAAAAGAGCCAAATAATTCACTAATGTTTAAAGAGGGAAGCAGCCCGCCAAGGGAGGGGGCAGGGCAGAGATAGACCCCGCCCCCTGCGTCATCATTGCAACGCCCCCTTCACCATGGTTACCCCGCGGCCTTTGCCCCGCCTCCTGCTGATTGACAGTCTCCTCATGTCGGGAAGTTGACGACCCGCGCATGCGCACCGCGCTAACTCCTCCTGTATCCCAGCAGCCACCGCGCTCTTACCAAAACACAGCGATGGTGGGAAAGTGCGGGAAACGCCGGGCGGCGAGTCGGCGGCTCCTTCCCGCCCGGAATCCCGCATCTGGCCCGGCAGCGCGCCGGTCCCTCTCACATCTGCTTCTCAAGCTCACTTTACCTCATCTTGTCCCACTGCTCCCTCAGAGGATTCATCCTCCTCCTGCCAAAATTCCAGCTCACTGTTCCCGGCCGAGCTACTGCGACTGTCCGACGTCGGGAATCGGCCGAATTCCATCTCTTCCTCCTCGGATCTCGACATTGCTCCGTGCGCTTCCCCCTCCACACAGGCAACCATGGGCAGGACCACCGGTACTGAGGCTGCGTGTACCTGGTGCGTTCTGGGAGATGTAGTCCTACTGGGACAGGAGTACTACAACTCCCGGTAACCCCCGGGAAACGGTGCTGCGCATGTACAGAGAGCTGAGCTTGCTGGGAGATGGAGTTTCAGGTGTTTTACAACTCCCGGCATCCCTTTGGTACCCTTTGCACTTCAGATCAGTGAGCAGGCGCAGTGTGTCCATCACCGGACCAGGGGGCAACTCCATCCATCACTGGACCAGGGGGCAACTCCATCCATCACCAGACCAGGGGTCAACTCCATCCATCACTGGACCCGGGGGCAACTCCATCCATCACCGGACCAGGAGGCAACTCCATCCATCACCGGACCAGGAGGCAACTCCATCCATCACCGGACCAGGGGGCAACTCCATCCATCACTGGACCCGGGGGCAACTCCATCCATCACTGGACCCGGGGGCAACTCCATCCATCACTGGACCAGGGGGCAACTCCATCCATCACTGGACCAGGGGGCAACTCCATCCATCACTGGACCAGGGGGCAACTCCATCCATCACCGGACCAGGGGTCAACTCCATCCATCACCGGACCAGGGGTCAACTCCATCCATCACCGGACCAGGGGGCAACTCCATCCATCACCGGACCAGGGGGCAACTCCATCCATCACCGGACCCGGGGGCAACTCCATCCATCACTGGACCAGGGGGCAACTCCATCCATCACTGGACCCGGGGGCAACTCCATCCATCACTGGACCAGGGGGCAACTCCATCCATCACCGGACCAGGGGGCAACTCCATCCATCACCGGACCAGGGGTCAACTCCATCCATCACCGGACCCGGGGGCAACTCCATCCATCACTGGACCAGGGGGCAACTCCATCCATCACCGGACCAGGGGGCAACTCCATCCATCACCGGACCAGGGGGCAACTCCATCCATCACTGGACCAGGGGGCAACTCCATCCATCACCGGACCCGGGGGCAACTCCATCCATCACCGGACCAGGGGTCAACTCCATCCATCACCGGACCAGGGGGCAACTCCATCCATCACTGGACCAGGGGGCAACTCCATCCAACTCTGTCTGTACATGGATCCTGCTTATTCCCCATACCAATCCCATCACGTTTCCACTCCTCCGCAGTACCAAAATGACTCCAAACAACATCATGAGGGATAAAAACAGAAAGTGCTGGATATGATCATCAACCTTAAACATTAACTCTGTTTCTCTCTCCACAGAAGCTGCCAGACCTGCTGAATATTTCCAGCATTTTCTGTTTTTATTTCCGATTTCCAACATCTGCGGTATTTTGCTTTTGCATAGTAATTAGGGATGTATTTTTGTTATTGTATGTAGATGAATGATGGAGTTCTGTGCCTGTATTGGTGACAGTCAAAAATACTTGGATGTTTATTAAGGGTTAAGTGAACTGTCAACACGAAGGTTACATAAGATGTTGCAGAAGAACAGCATGTCAGTTGAGCTCAACTATCTCCCTCCCTCCTCATCTGTGGTTATGATCTCACCTCATTTGTACCGTTTCTAGGCAACAGCAATTATAGATTTCTGCACCCATAACCCTTCACACATATTTCCAGTACTAAGTGTATCAGGATGATCCAGATCTGCAAACGATTTGTCCGTATGCTGATGTTTTATGATTTCAGATTGCATAGAAAACACCACTGTTTACAGTCAGGAAAACAGAAAGGGAGTTTTTTTTTAGATTAGAGATACAGCACTGAAACAGGCCCTTCGGCCCACCGAGTCTGTGCCGAACATCAACCACCCATTTATACTAACCCTACGCTAATCCCATATTCCTACCAAACATCCCCACCTGTCCCAATATTTCCCTACCACCTACCTACACTAGTGACAATTTATAATGGCCAATTTACCTATCAACCTGCAAGTCTTTTGGCTTGTGGGAGGAAATTATGCCACCAAAACAACAATAGTGAGAAGCCAGTTGGAGTGATAAAGTGAACCTACATGTAAGCTTGTGAAAACTGTCCTCGAGAAACCTCTGTACAAACATATTGTTATTGTGAATCTATTTTAAAATTTCATCCTTTTCAAATCCCTCCCTATCTCTGTAATCCCCACCAGCCCTACTACCTCCTGACATCTCTGCACTCTGCCAATTCTGGTCTTTTGAGCGTTACTGATTTTAATCGCTGCACAATTGGCGGCCGTGCCTTCAGCTGTCGAGGTCGTAAGCTCTGGAAATATCTCCCTAAACCTCTCTCTCTCTCTCTCTCCCTTTAAGACACTCCTTAAAACCGACCTCTTCGACCAATATCTCCTTATGTTGATATTTTCAAATTTTGTTCCATAACAGTCCTGCAAAGTGCTTTGGGACATTTTATTACTTTTTCTATTTTTATTATTACGTTAAAGGAGCTATCAATTGCTTTGCAGTCTCTAAAATTTTAATTACTAAACTAATACATAAGGAAACAATGTAAATAATGGTTTCATGTAAACTGAATTTCCATACTATTTCTCAATCTTAATCTCTAACAGAAAGGAACAGGCAACAAAGTTTCAGGTGAGCTGAAGTTTAGAGAGCATGGAGCATGGCAGGCCAGCCAATAAGAGCATCGGAATAGTCAAGTCTGGAGGTTAAAGAAATAGTTGAGGGTTTCGCCTGCAGATGGACTGGTAGGCACAGAGGTGGACATTGGTAGTCTTTCTGATGGAGAGAATATGGGGTCAGCAGTTTGACTCAAGGGTCAAGGATGGCACTTTGCAATCATAGAGTTATACAGCACAGAAACAGGCCCTTCGGCCCATCGTGTCTGTGCCAGCCATCCAGCACCCAACTATTCTAATCCCATATTCCAGCACTTGGCCCACAGTCTTGTATACTATGACGTTTCAAGTGCTCATCTAAATATTTTTTTGTTGCGAGGGCTCCTACCTCCACCACCTCTTCCGGCAGTGTGTTCCAGATTCCAACCACCCTCTGGGTGAAAACATTTTTCCTCAAATCCCCCCTAAACCTCCTGCCCCTTACCCTAAATCTATGCCCCCTGGTTCTTGACCCCTCTGCTAAGGGAAAAGGTATCTATCCTATCAATGCCCCTCATAATTTTGTATACCTCAATCATGTCCCCCCTCAGCCTTCTCTGCTCTAAGGAAAACAACCCTAGACTTTTCAGTCTCTCTTCATTGCTGAAATGCTCCAGCTCAGGCAACATCCTGGTGAATCTCCTCTGCACCCTCTCCAGTGCAATCACATCCTTCCTATAGTGTGGTGCCCAGAACTGTACACAGTACTCCAGCTGTGGCCTAACTAGCGTTTTATACAGCTCCATCATAACCTCCCTGCTCTTATATTCTATGCCTCGGCTAATAAAGGCAAGTATCCCACATGCCTTCCTAACCACCTTATCTCCCTGTGCTGCTGCCTTCAGTGATCTATGGACAAGTACACCAAGGTCCCTCTGACCTTCTGTACTTCCTAGGGTCCTACCATCCATTGTATATTCCCTTGCCTTGTTAGTCCTCCCAAAATGCATCCAATACTTCACACTCTTCCTCCTTAACTACAATATCTGCCTCGTCCCCCTCTTTTGTGAAGACAGACACAAAGTATTCATGAAGAACCCATATATCTTCCGCCCCTACACATAGGTTACCTTTTTGGTCTTTTATGGGCCCTAGGGTCTCCTTAGTTATCCTCTTAGTCTGAATGTGTCTTTGGGTTCACCTTGATTTTGCTTACCAATATTCTTTCATGCCCTCTCTTTGCTTTCCTAATTTCCTTTTGGATTTCACCCCTCCACTTTCTATACTCCTCTCGGCTTTCTGTAGTATTGAGTTCTCGGTGTTGGACATAAGCTTTCCTTTTCTGCCTTATCTTACCCTCTAGGCTCCTTGACATCCATGGGGCTCTAGATTTGGCCATCTCGCTCTTTTTCTTTGTGGGAACATGTTTACTCTGAACCCCTTGAATCTCCCCTTTGAATGCCTCCAACTGTTCTGACACTGATTTACCTCCAAATAGCTGTTTCCAGTCCACTTTCACTAAATCACTCCTCAGTTTAGTAAAATTGGCCTTGCCCCAATTGAGAACTCTAACTCCTGTTCTATCTCTGTCCTTTTCCATAATTATGTTAAAACTGACTGAATTATGATCACTACCACCAAAATGCTCTCCCACTGCCACTCCTTCCACCTGCCCATCTTCATTTCCTAAAACTAAGTCTAAAACTGCGCCCTCTCTTGTTGCACTTGCTACAGACTGGCCAAAATAGTTCTCCTGAATGCATCTCAAGAATTCTGCTCCCTCAATTCCTTTCACACTAAAACTATCCCAGTTAATATTGGGGTAATTAAAATCCCCTACTATTACTGCCCTATTGTTCTTGCACTTCTCAGAGATTTGCCGATCTATCTGCTCTTCTATCTCCCTCTGACTGTTTGGGTGTCTATAGTACACTCCCAGCAGTATGATTGCCCCTTTTTTGTTCCTTAGCTCAATCCATATGGCCTCATTTGATGAACCTTCCAACATATCATCCCTCCTCACAGCTGTAATAGTTTTCTTGACCAAAATTGCCACTACCCCTCCTTTCTTATCCCCCTCCCCATCACGTCTGAAAACCCTGTAACCAGGAACGTTGAGCTGCCATTCCTATCCCTCCTTAAGCCATATTTCTATAATAGCTATGATATCATACTGCCATGTGTCTATCTGTGCCCTCAGCTCATCTGCTTTATTTGCTATAATCCTTGCATTGAAATAGATACCCTTGAGCACTGCCAAACTCTTTATTTCCTAAGCATTGATTCCTCTGTCTTCCAGACTCATCCATTAATTTTCTGCCTTCCAGTTTAATTTCTGATTTTGTCCCAACTGAGTCTACCCTCAGGTCCCCATCCCCCTGCCATACTAGTTTAAACCTTCCCCAACAGCACTAGCAAAACGTCCCGCAAGGAACTCAGTCCCGGCTCTGTTCAGGTGCAACCCGTCCGGCCTGTACAGGTCCCATCTCCCTCAGAGCCGGTCCCAATGTACCAGGAATATGAAGCCCTCCTTCCTGCACCATCTTTCCAGCCACACGTTCATCTGTCTTATCCTTCTATTTCTATCCTCACTTGCACGTGGCACTAGGAGTAATCCGGAGATTACTACTTTTGAGGTCCTGCTTGCTAATTTCTTACCTAGCTCACTAAATTCTGCCTGCAAGACCACATCCCCCTTTCTACCGATGTCATTGGTTCCGATGTGGACCACAACTGCTGGCTGTTCACCCTCCCCCTTCAGGATGCTCTGCAGTTGCTCAGTGACATCCTTGACCCTGGCACCAGGGAGGTAACACACTATCCTGGATTCACGTCTGCGGCCACAGAAATGCCAGTCTGTTTTCCTGACTATTGAATCACCTATCACTATGGCTCTTCCAGTCTTCCCTGTACACCCCTGTGGTGCCATGGACTTGGCTCTGGCTGCAGTCCCCAGGTGAAACAACACTTTCCTCAGTATTTAGAACTGAATACCTGTTGGAGAGTGAGATGCACTCAGGGGTCTCCTGCACTCTCTGCCTGATTCTTTTTGACTGCCTCGTGGTCACCCATTCCCTCTCTCCCTGCATATTCTTAAGCTGTGGGGTGACCACATCTATAAACGTGCTATCCACGTAGCTCTCGTCCTCATGAATGCACTGCAGTGTCACCAGCTGCCGCTCAAATTCCAAAACTGGAATTCAAGCTGCTTCAATTGACGACACTTCCTGCACAAATGGTTCTGCAGGATATGGGAAGCATCCTGGAGCTCCCACATGCTGTAAATGACTCTTGCACATTCCTTATTTCCTTTGCTCCATCGACAGCCGAACCTTCAGCTGCCTGAGCCTGAAGCTCTGAAATTTCTTCCCTAAGTCACTCTGTATCTCCCACTCCTTTAAGATGTTCCTTCAAACCTAAACCCTTAACCAAGATTTTGGTCCCTGTCCTAATATCTCCTTCTTTGGCTTGGTGTTAAATCTTGTTTAATAATGTTCCTGTGAGTTGCCTTGGGACTTTTTACCACTTTAAAGGCACTATATAAATGCAAGTTGTTGTTTTAGTAGTCCAACTAACATGAAGCACTTAATTAACTTGGAGGCCCATTGCAAGCCTTCATTCCTGACAACTGCAGGTTCTTGACTGAACTGTGTAATTAAATAGGTACAACTGATCCACATTTATCAAGAAGTTTATTATGTAACAAATACAAAATATTTTAAAACCATTTATTGTTACTGTAACTTAGAGAGTACAGAAATCACACTATATCTGAAACACACACACCCATTACAGTAAGCACTGAAAGTCAGTACCTGACCAAGAGGGAGATGACAATAGAGAAACAAGTCACTTTTGAAGAGTTGTTGGCTGGTTAAATGATCTGGCGAAATCTGTTGCAGTTTGATGGGTAGCTCCTTGAATCTCTGGTGCTTTGCACTAATGCACCCTCTTAACCAGGTCAATTGGAGAAATTCAAAACCTTTATTGCACTTTCACAAAATGAAAAATACTCATCATTGGCATCAGAAAGTCAAGTCTCATGCCTCATAAGTGACATCAATCGTACAAGATTCAGTAAAGCACTCCTTGCCAAAATGTCCAAGAGACCTGACTGCTGGGTCTGTAATTGCAAGTATGGAAGGGAATCTCCCTTTGAATGCTGTGGATTTGCATCCTTCAAAGAACCAGACCGATGGTCTGCTACTTTTCAATGGAACAGCCAGTGGATAAGATTGAAATACTCATTCTATTACCTCCACTCTCATGAAGGACTCTGTGGCTGTTAGAGTAAATTCATCCATGCTTGGAACAGTTGTGGGTCATGCAGGAACAGGCTGTGTGTCATTCTGGAATCTCCTCTAACTATGGTGCCAGCCTTGGCTCAGTGAGTAGCACTCTCACCTCAGTTAGAAGGTTGTGGGTTCAAGTTCCACTCAGAGACCTGAGCACAAAAACCTATGTGGACACTCCTGTGCAGTACTGAGGAGGTGCTGCAGTGTTGGAGGTGCTGGCTTTGGAATGAGAAGTTAAACAAAGATCCCAACTGCCCTCTCAGGTGGACATAAATGATCACAAGGCACTATTTTGAAGAGTGGCAGGGAAGTTATCCCTGGTGTCCTGGCCAGTATTTATATCTCAACATCACAAAAAGAGAGATTATCTCGTCATTATCACATTGCTGTTTGTGAGAGCTTGCTGTGCGTAAAATGGCTACAGCGTTTCCTACATCAGTGACTACACCTCAAAAGATCTTCATTGTTTTTAAAGTGTATTGGGACATCCCAAGGTCACGAACAATGCTACAGAAATGCAAGTCTTTCTTTCATGTGTCCATTCACCACTCCAACACCCTGGATATGCTGTGGTCTCATCCAATTGTATGACTAACGCAGGGAATCTCGTGGGATCTTTATCTGTATTTTGCCCTTTGTCTTGACTTACCCTTGTAATAACCCAGATTTCCACCAACTACCCCGCCACCCACAATGAATGGCCAAGCTTCCTGAGCTTAAGGGTTTGATGCACTTTTCCAGATTTAAGGGAGTCAGGGCACAAATTGCAGGGTAGCAGCACCTGCTGGACACTTTCCAAATTGATATTTCCAGAGGCATGAGCTTCTCAGTTATCCGTGAATTATGCCCAGGTTACTGACTCCCCCTGACACTGGAGGGCAATTTACTTTCTATCCCTCTGATATAGGATGTCTGTCTGTCCTTGACCCAACATTAAGTCCATTCATCTTGTCAGTACTTGCCCAGTGTGAGTCATGCATACTGGACTTTAAAGGAATGTGAAATTTGATTAGCTCCTGATTTAATGAGGTCCAGTTCGGGATCCTGCGATGACACTGCTGGAGCACATTCTGTCTCAGTGTATGTCAGAACAGTTGTATCTATGTTTTGTCGATTCTGTCCCAAGCCCAGGCTTACTGCCTTCTCCTGCCAAATAGGTCCATATCATTACTGACCCCTCAAACACCTTTTTCCTCTTTCACTATTTATTAGGACCTCTCTCTCAGCGTAGGCAATCTAAAATGAGATTCTTTATACTGAGTATTCTGATCACGTCGATCCAGGTGAACATGACTGTACAGTCTGTTTGAGTTCTGCTGATCTGGAAAGTAGCTCAGAGACAATGATGTTTACATTTTAGTTGCAAACTTCTCTCCAGCCCAAGCCTGCTCCACCATTCAATAAGATCATGGCTGACCTTTTGCCTCAGCTACTCTATCCCACCCTATCCCTCGATTCCCTGAGAGAGCAAAACTCTACTGATCTCAGTTTTGAATATACTCGACGACTGATCATCCACAGCTGTCTGGGGTAGACAATTCCCAAGATTCACAACTCTCTGAGTGAAGAAACTTCTCACCTCAGTCCCAAATGGCCGACCCCTTACCCTGAGAATATTCCCCCTAGCTCTAGACTCTCCAACCAGGGGAAACAATCTCTCAGCGTCTACACTGCCAATCCTTCTATTAATTTCTGATTCAATGAGATCACTTCTCAAACACCAGAGGATATAGGCCCAGTCTACTCAATCTCACCACACAGAATAACCCTCTATTTTCCCAGGAATTAATCTAATGAACCTTTGTTTCTCTCCGTCCTTTCTTAGGTATAGAGACTAAAACTGTACACCGACTCCAGGTGGGGTCTCACCAAGGCCCTATATAATTGCAGCAACTGCCTTACTCTTATACTTCAACTCTTTGCATTAAAGGAAAACATACAATTTGCCTTCCTAACTGTTTGCTGTACCTGCACAGTACTTTTCTGTGATTCGTGTACAAGATCATCCAAATCCCTCTAAACACCAACACTGGTGCAGGAATACAATTGTAGGGTTGTGCATCGTTCCCCCTCACCACAGTAAGGTTACATCCGTGCCTACTTAACCCCAAGTTCCCAGTCTCTAGCTGTCGGGTTGGAGACACATAACTTCCTTTCCTTACCTCTGCAGAGATCATGAGGTCAGGCAGTTCACAGAAGTGGGGCAAAGCCCAATTCAGACGATACAACAGACCCACTGATGGGAAGCACCGTTGTCACAGGCTGATTAAGGGAAGCAACCTCAGAAATCCCGGTGATGATTTATTCACATCAGTGTGATACCTGGACCCCACCCCGCACCCCTGCAGTTCACTATGATTTCAGAAAAAGTGCCAGTGTGGCGATCCATCTCATTGGTGTTATTTGGTATTCCCTCTTCAATTTCCATCTTCGGGCTTTTGTTTGAAGCTGTAATTCTCTGGCTTTTAACACATGGATTCTAGGATTTTAAACTACGTATAAACTAGAAAAAGCAGATGGGCAGTGGTAGCCTAGATGAGGAGTACATAGGATGTTTTCGGGACACTTTCTTGGAACAATACGTTCTGGAGCCAACCAGAGAGCAGGCTATACCAGACCTGGTATTGTGCAATGAGATAGGATTAATTAATGACCTCATAGTTAAGGCACCCCTAGGTAGCAGCGATCATAACATGATTGAATTTTACATTCAGTTTGAGGGAGAGAAGAGTGGGTCCAAGATCAGTATTTTAAACTTAAATAAGGGCAATTTTGAGGGCATGAAAGCAGAGCTGGCTAAAGTGAACTGGCAAAACAGGTTAAGGGATAGGTCAATAGAGATGCAGTGGCAGACATTTAAGGGGATATTTCAGAATACACAGAATATATACATTTCAATGATAAAGAAAAATTCCAAGGGTGGGACCCACCATCCGTGGTTAACTAAAACAGTTAAAGATAGTATCAAACTTAAAGAAAAAGCCTATAATTACGCAAAGATGGGAGGCAGGTCAGAAAATTTGACAGAATATAAAAAGCAGCAAAGAATGACTAAAAGATTGATAAGGAAGGTAAAATGACAGTACGATAGAAAGCTAGCTAGAAATATAAAGACAGATAGTAGGAGTTTCTATAGATATTTAAAAAAGAAAAGAATTAAAAAGTGAACATTGGTCCTATGGAAAGGGAGTCTGGGCAATTAAAAATGGATAATAAGAAGATGGCAGATGAATTGAACAGATATGTTGCATCGATCTTCACTATTGAGGATACAGGTAACATCCTAGTATTAGCTGTAAGTCAGGAAATGGAAGGAAGGGAGGAACTCAAGAAAATTACAATCACCAGGGAAGGGATATTGAACAAATTGTTGGAGCTGCTGGCTGACAAGTCCCCAGGTCCTGATGGACTTCATCCTAGGGTCTTAAAAGAAGTGGCGAGTGAGAAAGTTGATGTATTGGTTTTAATTTTCAAAAATTCCCTAGATTCGGGGAAGGTTTTGTTAGATTGGAAAATAGTGAATATAACCCCTTTATTCAAAAAGGGAGGGAGACAGAAAGCAGGAAACTACAGGCCAGTTAGCTTAACATCTGTATGAGGGAAAATGTTAGAAGCTATTATTAAAGATGTTATAGCAGGGCACTTAGAAAAATTCAAGGTAATCAGGCAGAGTCAACATGGTTTCATGAAAGGGAAATCATGTTTAACCAATTTATTGGAGTTCTTTGAGGGAGTTACCTGTGGATAAATGGGAACTTGTGGATGTATTGTACTTAGATTTCCAGAGGGCATTTGATAAGGTGCCACATCAAAGGTTATTGCGGAAAATAAAAGCTCATGGTATAGGGGGTAATATATTGGCATGGATAGAAGATTGGCTAGATAACAGGAAACAGAGTAGGCATAAATGGGTCATTTTCTGGTTGGCAAGATGTAATGAGTGGTGTGTCACAGGAATCTGTGCTGGGGCCTCAACTTTTTACCATTTACATTAATGACTTAGATGAAGGGACCGAAGGTATGGTTGCTAAATTTGCTGATGACACAAAGATAGGTAGGGAAGTAACTTGTGAAGAGGACATAAGGAGGCTACAAAGGGATATAGATAGGTTAAGTGAGTGGGCAAAGACCTGGCAAATGGAGTATAATGTGGAAAGTGTGAAATTGTCCATTTTGGCAGGAAGAATAAAAAAGAAGCATATTATCTAAATGGTGAGAGATTGCAGAGCTCTGAGATGCAGAGGGATCTGGGTGACCTAGTGCATGAATCGCAGAAGGTTAGTATACAGGTACAGCACGTAATTAGGAAAGCGAATAGAATGTTATTGTTTATCACGAGGGGAATTGAATACAAAAGGAGGGAGGTTATGCTTCAGCTATACAGGGCATTGGTAAGAACACATCTGGAGTACTGTGTACAGTACTGGTCTCCTTATTTAAGGAAGGATGTAAATGCATTGGAGACAGTACAGAGAAGGTTTACTAGACTAATACCTGGAATGGGCGGGCTGTCTTATGAGGAAAGATTGGACAGGCTAGGCTTGTATCCATTGGAATTTAGAAGAGTAAGAGGCGACGTGATTGAAACATATAAGATCCTGAGGGATCTTGACAGGGTGGATGTGGAAAGGATGTTTCCCCTCGTGGGAGAATCTAGAACTAGGGGTCACTGTTTAAAAATAAGGGGTTACCCATTTAACACAGAGATGAGGAGAAATTTTCTCTCTCAGTAGTGAGTCTTTGGAATTCTCTTCCTCAAAAGGCAGTGGAAGCAGAGTCTTTGAATATTTTTAAGGCAGAGGTAGATAGATTCTTGATAAGCAAGGGGGTGGAAGGTTATTGGGGGTAGTCGGGAATGTGGAGTAATTAGTTCAGCCATGATCTTATTGAATGGTGGAGCAGGCTCGAGTGGCCTCCTCCTGCTCCTAATTCGTATGTTTGTACTCTCTGTTTGATGAAACTTGACTTGGATACTGTCTCATTACACAATAACCAATTCACTCTAAGCACTAGTATAAGCAGCAGAATGGACTATTTGGAGACAGGTGGAGGGGAGCAGGCACAGGAACAACCTCAGGAATAGACCTCAATGAAACCAAAAGTGGGCTGTGTGAGACTTCCCGCAGCTGGGCCGCAGGATCCAGAGATATTCAAGAGGTTCCGCCTGTAAATCGAGTTTAGTAGGAAACTGCAGTCAGAAAACAATGACTGACAATCACAGAATAGTTCTGTGGGTAAGTGTCTGTTGGGAACATTTAGAGGGAAGTGTTGCAGAGGTGATTAGCTGCTTTCCGTAAGTGACACCTTCTCCATGCAAGTGTTTATATTCTGTGGGGTACAGGTAAGTTTTCATGAATGTAGCTCATGCTACCTTGCTCTGCAAAGTCACACACTGCCTGTCCGTCCCCTCGAAGCAGCCACTTCGTGGTTAGCAGCCCCTCCAATCCCACTGGCCCACGGGCGTGGATACGCGCGGTACTGATTCCAACTTCTGCACCTGAAATACAAAGAAATGAGGCTTTGGATAAGAAGAATTTAACGTCTTCCTGCCTAGAATTGTGTAAATGCAATTGCCCTCAGTAAGTGAATATCTACACCATATACTGCAGACCTGTTACTAAGCTGCCCTCAGCAGGAGCCTTACAACTGATTTCCTGATCACCAGCCAGTGCCCGTGCTCAAAGTGCGTGCAGGGACCGGAACACATAGAACTGTGATGGCCCTCATGGTCAAATAACCAGAGGACATTCACAGTGCAGACTGTTAGGGGCGGCACAGTGGCGCAGTGGTTAGCACTGCAGCCTCACAGCTCCAGGGACCTGGGTTCGATTCTGGGTACTGCCTGTGCGGAGTTTGCAAGTTCTCCCTGTGTCTGCGTGGGTTTCCTCCGGGTGCTCCGGTTTCCTCCCACATGCCAAAGACTTGCAGGTTAATAGGTTAATTGGCCATTATAAATTGCCCCTAGTATAGGTAGGTGGTAGGGAAATATATAGGGACAGGTGGGGATGTGATAGGAATATGGGATTAGTGTAGGATTAGTATAAATGGGTGGTTGATGGTCGGCACAGACTCGGTGGGCCGAAGGGCCTGTTTCAGTGCTGTATCACTAAACTAAACACTCATGAGGATGCTCAGCAACTGGAAGCAGAGCTCAGCAAGGAATCAACTCCTTCAGGAGAAGGAAACATGGTGGAAAAGTTATCTAGGCCTTCTCTTTATAGTCCAGTGATTGCACGGTTTTGTTAATTTACATCAGAATTATTATGAAGGACAGACCGATATCGATAGTTTGAGTGAGTGGGCAAAAATCTGGCAGATGGAGTAAAATGTGGGAAGTTGTGAAGTTGTTCACTTTGGCAGGAAGAATAAAAAAGCAAAATATTACTTAAACGGGAAACGACTGCAGAATTCCGAGGTGCAGAGGGATCTCGGTGTTATAGTACATGAGTCACAGAGTTAGTATACAGGTACAGCAAGTAATAAAGAAGGCTAATGGAATGCTATCCTTTATTATGGGAGGAATTGAAAATAATAGTAAGGATGTTATGCTTCAGTTATACAGGGCATTGGTGAGACCACATCTCGAATACTGTGTGCAGTTTTGGTCTCCTTATTTAAGGAAGGATGTAAATGAGTTGGAGGCGGTTCAGAGGAGGTTTACTAGATTGACACCTGGAATGAGCAGGTTGTCTTATGAGGAAAGGGCTTGTTTTCACTGGAGTTTAGAAGAGTGAGGGGAGACTTGATTGAAGTATATAAGATTCTGAACAGTCTTGACAAGGTGGATGTGGAAAGGATGTTTCATCTTGTGGGTGAGTCCATAACTGGGGGGGCACTGTTTTAAAATTAGGGGTCACCCTTTTAGGACAGAGATGAGGAGAAATATTTCTCTCAGAGGGTTTGTGCGACTTTGGAATTCTCTGCCTCAGAAGGTGGTGGAGGCAGGGAAATTGAATATTTTTAATGCAGAGGTAGATAGATTCTTGTTAGGTAAAGGAATCAAAGATTATCGGGGGTAGATGGGAGTGTGGAATTCGAAACTCAATCAGATCAGCCATGATCTTACTGAATGACGACGCAGGCTCGAGGGGCTGAATGGCCTACTTCTGCTCCTAATTTGTATGTTTGTATGAAACTCTTTCCAAGATTCCGATATAAATATTGCCAGACTTACTGCACTGATTAAAATAAACACATTTGTCATTCAATAAAATGAGTCAGAAAACAAGATCCAGATCAGAAGTTGGCCAAATTTGTTCACAGTTCACGGCGTCAGTTACAAAAGCAACTACAGGCTCTTACACTGCTGCAGGAGTGCTGAGAGAGTGACAGACAGCGGCCAGTCCTGAGCTGCACTCTCCCTCACACTGCTGCAGGAGTGCTGAGAGAGTGACAGACAGCGGCCACTCCTGAGCTGCACTCTCCCTCACACTGCTGCAGGAGTGCTGAGAGAGTGACAGACAGCGGCCAGTCCTGAGCTGCACTCTCCCTCACACTGCTGCAGGAGTGCTGAGAGAGTGACAGACAGCGGCCACTCCTGAGCTGCACTCTCCCTTTTACCAGATCAGGAGGAGGATGATACTCTGCTGCCTCTCACACCCATTCTTCAGTATAGGCCTGTTCCAAATAGCATCGGGCAGTCAGTTTACAGACAAGACCTTTAAATGTCATGGTGGGGACCAGTAGTGTCTTCATTCTATTGCTCGAATAATAGTCTCACCACAAGCTGTTTTTAAAATTTGCCTACAGTGTTTTTTAAAAACCTGGAAATAAAAAGCTATTTCCAGTAACTGCTGGACTGTTGTGTAAACTCAACTGTTAATATCCTTCTCCTTACCTGGTTTGGGCTTGTATGTGACTTCAGTCCCACACCAACGTGGTTGATTCTGAACTCTGAAGTGACCTAACAGGTCACTTGGCCAAGGCAAGTCAGGATGGGTAATAAATTCTGTCCTTGCCAGCAACGCCAATGTCCCAAGAATTAATTTAAAAAGGACCCCATGAGGCGATGCCAACAATAAAGCACCACAGCCTAGAGCTACAAAAAGGGGATTCTGAATCAGTGTGCTGAGTCAGGGAAGGACAGAACAGATGGTTCAAGGTTACAGGTCACTGAGCTATGAAGACAGACTGAGGAAGTGCAATCTAATCTCAGCGGAGAAAACGATGAGAAAGAAATTCTATGGAAGTAATAAAAGGAGGGTATGGAATTCTCCCTGAGACCTGGTCAACATTCCTCCCTCAAACACCACCACCAAAGACCAGATCAACTGGTCATTTCATGTCATTGCTGTTTGTGGGATCTTGCTGTGTGCTGAATGGCTGCCACCCCAGGACAGAACCCAACTATCAAAGTGTGGATTTCAGAAAGATTTGTATTTACACAGCTGCCTCTCTGAGAATCCCAAAGCACTTCATATACTATAAACAACATTATGCAGTTACAGTTATGTGGCAAGATCCCATAAGCAGTGGTGAGATAAATGATCAGTTAACCTATTTTTGATGGTGTTGAGAGGAGAAATGCTCTCTTGAATAACAGGACAACTCCCTTCTTTCAGATCTTTAGTATTCAGCTAACCATTGTAATGGGCAGGAGGGGCCTTGCTTTAATGTTGGGCGATACAGCCTGCTCAGGAGCATCCATTTAGATTACGTGCCCAGCTCCTGGAGTCGAGCTTCAACCCACAACTAGCTAACACACAGAAGAGGATGAAACCAAGTTCAGATGAGTCAATACTTATCCCTATAGTTCTAAGTTCCAAACATAAATCCACTTTATCTCTGTTTGCCGCTTACCAAGTCCAAAACGATATCCATCAGAGAACCGAGAGCTTGCATTCCAGAAGACACAGGCACTGTCAACATGCTGCATGAAGTATTCAGCTGTCTCCTCTAAAAACAGAATAAACTTTCAATCACACATTTAGCTCAGCTCAAAGTCAGCGTAACAACGTAAACTTGTCCAAATCTGGTTCCGGCTCTGTGAGGGATGGGAGGTGTTTTATTACTAACTGCATTTCTTCCTCATTCTTTGAATGCAGTTCAGTGCTACATAAGTGAATAGTATTAATCACAAGAAAACCACTTGGAACCTGCTTACTAAGAGTTTGATGCATACAACAGTCACCTTAGCTAAGCAGCTGGTCTTAACATGAATTTGAATTAACACAGTCTGAAGCTTGTTCGGAGAGGGAATGTTGGCAATATGGGTGGGGCTCATCGGTGCTGTCGAATTGATGCCTGGGTGAAATGGGGGGGTGCGCGGTTGGGCAGGGAGAGATCCACTGTCGGACTGGAGGAGTCTGCATGCTTGCTATTGGCCCTGCTTTGCTCCTCATGCTATTGTTTCTACCTGGTTTACCTGCTTCTCCTGTTGTAATGTCAGTTTTGATTTACAGGGTTTCCACCCCTCTCCTCATCCCTGGATCTGTCACTCTCTGGATCAGGTGATAAGACCATTCCATACATACATCCTCATGTGTTTTAATTGGTGCCTCCCCTTAGTTCTGATTCTATTAAAGCGTTTGTTTGTTTTTCAATGTTTCAGTTCTGATGGAGGGCTGTACAGTGGAAACACTGACATCAGTTCTCCCCATGGAAGTCCAGTGATGTGTTGTGTCCTTTAGTATTCTGTTTCTCTTTCAGGTCTCCAGTGTTTGTTGGTTCAGTACTGGGCATGTGGAATAGGGCAATATTAGTATAAAGAGACATAACCTACCATTCTCTGTAACAATGACATCGGTGTGAGAACTGCCATATTTGTGAATGTGTCCAATTGCATCCTGTACACTATCCACAACTTCAATGCAGCACTCCAGATCCCCGTACTCTGTGCGAAGGGACTTCACTTCCGAGGGGCTGAATGTCAGGTATGATGCAAACTTGGGCCCAGCATGGATTCTCACCTGGAAGTACAAAGCATTGCTGTTTGTTAGACACTGTGACATTATTCTAAACTTGTGGATCTCTTATAGCACAAATCATAACAGAAGGAAGAAGCTACGTTTCCTGCACAATGGCATAAAACACAGCAAGTTCAGGGTTGGGAGTGCAGGCCTGGGGGTTTGGGGAGTGGGGAGAGTGCGGGGAGTTAACTCTGCAACTAACAGTCCTTTCCTTCTCAATATTTGTCCCTTTCCCTCCAGCTGATTAGAGATACAGCACTGAAACAGGCCCTTCGGCCCACCAAGTCTGTGCCGACCATCAACCACCCATTTATACTAATCCTACACTAATCCCATATTCCTATCACATCCCCACCTGTCCCTATATTTCCCTACCACCTACCTATACTAGTGACAATTTATAATGGCCAATTTACCTATCAACCTGTAAGTCTTTGGCATGTGGGAGGAAACCGGAGCACCCGGCAGAAACCCACGCGGTCACAGGGAGAACTTGCAAACTCCACACAGGCAGTACCCAGAATTGAACCCGGGTCGCTGGAGCTGTGAGGCTGCGGTGCTAACCACTGCGCCATTGTGCCGCTACTCAGATCATCACTAAGATACAGATCCAGAAATGGCAGCATCCATCCCAAAACCTATCCAAGTGGCCATTCTTCAGCTGTAACCCAACTGCAGCTATCTGGCTAAAGGAGGCATCACCCAGTCATAGAATCATAGAAAGTTTAAGGCACAGAAAGAGGCCACTTGGCCCATCGTGTCTGTGCTGGCCGAAAAACGATCCACCTATTCTAATCCCACTTTCCAGAATTTGGTCCGTAGCCCTGCAGATTACGGCACTTGAGATGCATATCCAGACTCCTTCTGAATGAGTTGAGGGTCTCTGCCTCAACTACCCTTTCAGGCAGTGAGTTCCAGACCATCACCATCCTCTGGGTGAAAACATTTTTCCTCATCTCCCCTCTAATATTTCTACCAATCACTTTAAATCTATGCCCCCTCGTCACTGATCTCTCTGCTAAGGTGAATAGACCCTTCAACTCCGCTCTATCCAGGCCCCTCAAAATTTTGTACATTTCAATCAGATCTCCTCTCAGCCTTCTCTGTTCCAAGGAGAACAACCCCAGCCTATCCAATCTTTCCTCATAGCTGCAATTTTCCAGTCCTGGCAACATCTTCGTAAATCTCCTCTGTACCCTCTCTAGTGTAATTACATCCTTTCTGTAATGAGGTGACCAGAACTGCACACAGTAATCAAGTTGTGGCCTAACCGATGATTTATACAGTTCCAGCATAACCTCCCTGCTCTTATATTCTATACCTTGGCTAATAAAGGAAAGGATTCCATATGCGTTCTTAACCACCTTATCGTCCTGTCCTGCTACCTTCAGAGATCTGTGGACATTCATATGAACATACGAATTAGGAGCAGAAGTAGGCCATTCAGCCCCTCTAGCCTGCTCCGCCATTCAATAAGATCATGGCTGATCTGTTTCTGTCTCGAATTCCACACTCCCATCTACCCCCGATAATCTTTGATTCCGTTGCCTAACAAGAATCTATCTATATAATAAAAGCAAAATACTGCGGATGCTGGAAATCTGAAATAAAAACAAGAAATGCTGGAATCACTCAGCAGGTCTGGCAGCATCTGTGGAAAGAGAAGCAGAGTTAACGTTTCGGGTCAGTGACCCTTCTTCGGAACTCATCTATCTATCTTCGGAATCTATCTACCTCCGCCTTAAAGATATTCAATGACCCCGCCTCCACCACATTCTGAGGCAGAGAGTTCCAAAGTCGCACAACCCTCTGAGAAAAACTTTCTCCTCATCTCTTTCCTTATTTTAAAACAATGCCCCCCCCACCCCCCTCAGTTCTGGACTCACCCAGTGAAAACACGCCCAGTCTGTCCAACCTTTCCTCATAAGACAACCCGTTCATTCCAGGTATCAATCTAGTAAACCTCCTCTGAACCGCCTCCAACGCATTTACATCCTTCCTTAAATAAGGAGACCAAAACTGCACACAGTATTCGAGATGTGGTCTCACCAATGCCCTGTATAACTGAAGCATCACATCCTTAATTTTATTTTCAATTCCTCTTGTAATAAAGGATAGCATTCCATTAGCCTTCTTTATTACTTGCTGTACCTGTATACTAACTCTGTGACTCATGCATTAGAACACCTAGATCCCTCTGCACCTCGGAATTCTCCAGTCATTCTCTGTTTAAGTAATACTCTGCTTTTTTATTCTTCCTGCCGTAGTGAACAATTTCACATTTTCCCACATTATACTCCATCTGCCAGATTTTTTTCCCACTCACTCAACCTATCTATATCGGTCTGCAACCTCCTTATGTCCTCTTCACAACATACTTTCCTACCTTTCTTTGTGTCATCTGCAAATTTAGCGACCAAGCCATCGCTCCCCTCATCTAAGACATTGATATAAATTGTAAAAAGTTGAGGCCCCAGCACAGACCCCTGCGGGACTCCACTTGTCACATGCTGCCAATCATTTATGCATTCACTCTGTTTTCTGCCAGCCAGCAAATCCTCTATCCATGCTAATATGTTACCCCCTACACCATGAGCTCCTACTTTGCGTAATAACCTTTTATGTGGCACCTTGTCAAATACCTTCTGGAAATCCAAGTACAGTATGTCAACAGGCTCCCTTTTATCCCCAGCGCACGTTACTCCTTCAAAGAACTCCAATAAATTGATTAAACATGATTCCCCTTTCACAAAACCATGCTGACTATTCCCGATTACCTTGAGTTTTTCTAAGTGCCCAGCTATCGCCTCCTTAATGATCGATTCTAACACCTTCCCCATGACAGACGTCAAGCTAACTGGTCTATAGTTACCTGGTTTCTGCCTGCCCCCTTTCTTGAATATTTGCTACTTTCCAGTCTGATGGAACCTTTCCAGAATCCAGCGAATTTTTAAAAATTAACACCACGCATTTACAACCTCATTAGCCACTTCTTTTAAGATCCTAGGACAAAGCCCATCAGGGCCTTCGACAAGGTGCCGCACAAGAGGCTGCTGCATAAGATAAGGATGCATGGCGTTAGGGGTAAAGTGTTAGCATGGATAGAGGATTGGTTGACTAACAGGAAGCAGAGAGTGGGGATAAATGAGTGCTATTCTGGGTGGCAATCAGTCACTAGTGGTGTGCCTCAGGGATCGGTGTTGGGACCGCAATTATTTACAATTTATATAGATGATTTGGAGTTCGGGACCACGTGTAGGGTGTCAAAGTTTGCAGATGACACTAAGATGAGTGGCAGAGCAAAGTGTGCAGATGACTGTGAAACTTTGCAGAGGAACATAGATACATTGAGTGAGTGGGCAAAGGTCTGGCAGATGGAATACAATGTTAATAAATGTGAATCATTCATTTCGGTAGGAGTAACAGGAAAAAGGATTATTACTTGAATGGTAAAAAGTTGCAGCATGCTGCTATGCAGAGGGACCTGGGTGTCCTTGTGCATGAATCGCAGAGGGCTGGTCTGCAGGTACAGCAAGTAATTAGGAAGGCAAATGGAATTTTGTCCTTCATTGCTAAAGGGATTGAGTTTAATAGCAGAGAGGTTATGTTGCAGCTGTATAAGGTACTGGTGAGGCCGCACCTGGAGTACTGTGTGCAGTTTTGGTCTCCTTACTTGAGAAAGGATATACTGGCACTGGAGAGGGTGCAGAGGAGGTTCACTAGGTTGATTCCGGAGTTGAGGGGGTTGGCTTATGAGGAGAGACTGAGTAGATTGGGATTATATTCATTGGAGTTCAGAAGAATGAGGGGGGATCTTATAGAAACATATAAAATCATGAAGGGAATAGATAAGATACAAGTAGAGAGGATGTTTCCACTGGCAGGTGAAGCTAGGACAAGAGGGCATAGCCTCAAGATTAGAGGGAGCAGATTTAGGACTGAATTAAGAAGGAACTTCTTCACCCAGAGGGTTGTTAATCTATGGAATTCCTTGCCCAGTGAAGTCGTTGATGCTTCTTCAGTAAACGTCTTTAAAGCTAAGTTAGATATCTTTTTGAACAATAAAGGAATTAAGGGATACGGTGGGAACGCGGGTAAGTGGATCTGAGTCCACGAAAAGATCAGCCATGATCTTATTGAATGGCGGAGCAGGCTCGAGGGGCCGGACGGCCTACTCCCGCTCCTAGTTCTTATGATCTTATGACTGGGGACTTGTCCATCCGCAGCTCCATCAGTTTGCTCAGTACCGCTTCCCTGGTGATTGTAATTTCACCAAGTTCCTCTCTTTCCTTCACCTCCTGATTTACACTCCAAGGTCCCTCACGTCCTCTACACTTCTCAGTATTTTCCCATTAATCGTGTATTCCTTTGCCTTGTTTGGCCTTCCCAAATGCATCACCTCACACTTCTCCACGTTGAATACCATTTGCCACTTTTTTGCCCATCTGACCAGACCATCAATATCTTCCTGCAGTCTACAGCTATCCTCCTTGTTATCTATCACACGGCTAATTTCTCTGTCATCTGAAACTTCTTGATCATGTCCCCTACATTTACATCCAAATCGTTGATTTCTACCATAAAAAGCAGGGGACCCAGTACTGAGCCCTGTGGAATGCCACTGGAAACAGCCCTCCAGTCACTAAAACACCTGACAACAATTTCCCTTTGTTTCCTGCCACTGAGCCAATTTTGTATCCACCTTGCTGCATTTCCCTGGATCCCATAGGCTTTTTTTTTAACCAGTCTGCCATGTGGGACCTTGTCAAATGCCTTGCTAAAATCCATGTAGACCGCATCAACTGCACTACCCTCATTTATCTTCCTTATTACTTCAAAAAATTGGATCAAGTTAGTCAGATAAGATCTTCCCTTAACAAATCCATGCTGACTATCCTTGATTAACCTGTGCCTTTCTAAGTGACAGTTTATCCTGTCTCTCAGAATAGATTTGCCCACTACAGAGGTTAGACCGATTGGCCTGTAATTATTCGGTCTATCCCTCATTCCCTTTTTAAACAGAGGCACAACGTTAGCAGTTCTCCAATCCTCCGGCACCACAACTGTATCCAGTGAGGACTGGAAAATGGTCAGACCCTCTGCTATTTCCTCTCTTACTTCTTTTAAACAGCCTAGGATACATTTCATCCGGCCCCGGTGATTGATCAACATTCAAGAATGCTAATCCCATTAATACTTCCTTTCTCCCTATGTTTATCACATCCAATACTTCACACTCTTCCTTCTTAACTACAATATCTGCATCATCCCCCTCTTTTATGAAGACAGACACAAAGTATTCATTACAAACCATACCAACATCTTCTGCCCCTACACACAGGTTACCTTTTTATGGATACTACTCTCTCCTTAATTATCCTCTTACTCTGAATTTATTTTATTTAGTTTATTTTTTATTTATTTCGAGATACAGCACTGAAACAGGCCCTTCGGCCCACCGAGTCTGTGCCGACCAACAACCACCCATTTATACTAACCCTACAGTAATCCCATATTCCCTATCACCTCCCTACACTAGGGGCAATTTACAACGGCCAATTTACCTATCACCTGCAAGTTTTTTGGCTGTGGGAGGAAACCAGAGCACCCGGCGAAAACCCACGCAGACACAGGGATAACTTTCAAACTCCGCACAGGCAGTACCCAGAATCGAACCCGGGTCCCTGGAGCTGTGAGGCTGCGGTGCTAACCACTGCGCCACTGTGCCGCCCATGTATTGATAAAACATCTTTGGGTTCACCTTGATTTTGCTTGCCAATATTCTTTCATTCCCTCTCTTTGCTTTCCTAATTTCCTTTTTGATTTCACCCTTCCACTTTCTATATTCCTCTCATCTTTCTGTAGTATTGAGCTCCTGGTGTCGGACATAAGCTTTCCTTTTCTGTCTTATCTTACCCTGTAAGCTCCTTGACATCCATGGGCTCTAGATTTGGCCGTCCCACTCTTTTTCTTTGTGGGAACATGTTTACTCTGAGCCCCCTGAATCTCCCCTTTGAATGCCTCCCACTGCTCTGACACAGATTTACCATCAAGTAGCTGTTTCCAGTCCACTTTCACTAAATCACTCCTCAGTTTAGTAAAATTGGCCTTGCCCCAATTGAGAACTCTAACTCCTGTTCTATCTCTGTCCTTTTCAACAAATTATGTTAAAACTGACTGAATTATGATCACTACCACCAAAACGCTCTCCCACTGCCGCTCCTTCCACCTGCCCATCTTCATTTCCTAAAACTAAGTCTAAAACTGCACCCTCTCTTGTTGGATTTGCTACACACTGGCCAAAAAAGTTCTCCTGAATGCACCTCAAGAATTCTGCTCCCTCAATTCCTTTCACACTTGTCATAATCCTGTTTTTTTTTCTCCTTGGGAAATATTGTGGTGTGTCTTTAAGGCAGCAAAAGATCAGTACTTCTTTAAGGCAGCCAGCTTCAGAAGTTACCGAGTGAAATTGCATCTTGGTTGCCTGGATACAACCATACAGAGAGGGAGAACAGGACATACAATGTTGCATTTTGATTTTGAAAACTGGCTTTGCAGGGACAGTTGACACAGCTGCGTGCTAGCACCTGAAGGGAGAAAAGAGAGCTCTTAGACCATTTAAACTGAAGGAAGAGAAGTTAGTTTTTTATTCTCTCTCAAAATTCTAAAAAGTCAAGCCAGATTAATTCTTTTAAAAAATAATAGCAAATTGTTGATCTGCTGTGTTCATTGATGGAACTGCTGAACTGGACTGCCGAATTTCCTATCGTTGAAGATCCTGCTTTATTTCCCCCATCGGACAACTGCAAAGACTTCAAGCAACCTTGGACTGCTTCTACATTGACGATTTCGTCAGGAATTTAAATCTGCTAAGACTTTATTGTTATTTCTATTTTTTCGAGCAGCTAATTAAACACCAAACTACCTTTAGTTTGGGTATATGTATGCGAATGCGGGAGTTAGATTCTTTAAATAAGTTATAAGGTCTTTAGATATTGGTTTATCTTAGTAGTGTTTAAGATTTTTGTTTTTTTTAAATAAACTGTCAATTTGTTGATATCTAAAGATACCTGGTTTGGTTCACCTCATTCAGAGGTTACTAGATTGTTTCAATTCAGCTGTAGCTTTCTTTGATTTGGAAAGCTTTAAGGTATGTATGATGTGACCTGTGGAGCTGCAGGACTGAGTTGACAGTGCGTTGCTTCCACTGCAGTCAGATTATCTATATATTGATTGGGGGCTTTGTCTCGAGCGGTCGGAACATAACATACTAAAACTATCCCAGTTAATATTGGGGTAATTAAAATCCCCTATTACTGTCCTATTGTTCTTGCACTTCTCAGAGATTTGCCTACATATCTGCTCTTCTATCTCCCTCTGACTGTTTGGGGGTCTATAGTACACTCCCAGCAGTGTGATTGCCCCTTTTTTGTTCCTTAGCTCAATCCATATGACATCATTTAATGAACCTTCCAACATATCATCCCTCCTCACAGCTGTAATTGTTTCTTTGATCAAAATTGACACTCCCTCTCCTTTCTTAACCCCTCCCTATTGTGTCTGAAAGCCCTGTAACCAGGAACATTGAGCTGCCATTCCTGTCCCTCCTTAAGCCATGTTTCAGTAATAGCTATGATATCATACTGCCATGTGTCTATCTGTGCCCTCAGCTCATCTGCTTTATTTGCTATGCTCCTTACATTGAAATAGATACCCTTTGAGCACTGACAAACTCTTTTTTAAAATTTTCTAACCTTTGTTTCCTCTGTCTTCCAGATTCAACCATTAATTTTCTGCCTTCCATTTTCATTTCTGATTTTGTCCCAGCTGAGTCTACCTTCAGTCCTGTCCTCAATGAATGTCCCCATGGATAGCATGTCTGGAGTGCTTGCTGGAGTCACTGGGTGGCTGACATGAGAAGTGTTCCATTCTCAGCACCAAGACTCCTCACCTCCATGAGCACCAAAAGGTGTTACATTCTTTGCCATGTCTGCCTTATCGGCATTTCCCCAGTAAACCCCATTTAACATCTATATATTTGTTTAGAATAATATCCTCACCTGTTCTTGTCTCAGCATATCAATTATCTGGTCAAAGAAGGGTGTCCTCAGCAGATCTCTATGGACTAACAATGTCTCGAGAGCGTTACATGCTGCAGGGTAGTCACATTTGGAATCTCGAACTGGAAACAGAAATGGGTTTTATTAAACATTCGATCTACTGCCATGCATTTACATGCTTGGTCCACAGGCTGTGACCAAGTATTTATACAGGAGCAGTGGCTCTATACAATCACTAGCAACTCATTAAATAGTGAGTAGAACTCCTGGAGCTTTCTGGGAATTGTGCTGTTGATAAATGGCCTGAATTTCAGGTTATTGAGCAGTGTTGCAGTACTAGACACATCACTGATCACTCAATACAGAATGTTGCACATGTCAATAACACAATATTTGAAATAAACAGGTTAAGATGTTCATTGAATGAATTTAAATCTCTAGCCTTAGGGACAGAGGCAACAATTATATATTTGGAGGATTTAGATTGCTTATGGAATTGAGCAGACAAAATGCAAAAGGAATTCAACACTGATCAGTGTGAAATATTCCATATTCAGCAAAAAAAGTGCAGCACTGGAGCTTACTCTGAGGTACAAGGTGATCTAAACATATCTGGAAATATCTTAGCAGGAGACAGATACTGACTGATTTTCCAGAGACTGTGTTACTGAGCTGTTGACAATGTCCATGCAAGTCATCAATGCTGGAATCACCTAGAGATACAATACTACTTTGCACAGTCCCGTATAATTTCTTCTCAGCTGTGCCTTAGTGGGTAGCACTCTCGTCTCGGAGTCAGAAGGTTGTGGGTTCAACTCCTAATCTGCAGAGTTGAGCATAAAAAACTAGGTTGACAAACCAGTAATGAGGGAGTGCTGCACTGCTGGTGGTGATAACTTTCAGATGAGATGTTAAACTAAGGCCCCGTCTGCTCTCTCTTCAGGCGGACCAAGAGATTCCAAGGCACTATTTTGAAGAAGAGCAAGGGAATTTTCCCTGCTATCCAGGCCAATATTTATCCCTCAACATCGCTAAAGAGATTATTTGGTCATCACACTGCTGTTTGTGGGAGCTTGCTGTGTGCAAATTGGTGCTGCATTTCCTACAACAGTAACTACACTTCAAAAGTACTTCATTGGCTGTAAATGCCAATCTTGTCCATAAGACCCACCTCCTGTTCCCTCAACATCATTCCCACTGATCACCCAACTTTCCTTCCTGGCTCCCATGTTAGTTGACATTATTATCGGGTCTCTCTTCTCAGGTACCGTCCTGTCCTCCTTCAACTCTGCTGTCATCACCCCTCTCCTCAAATAAACTAACACTTGACCACTCCAACCTTGCAAACTGTTATCCCATCCTCAAACGCCCTTTCCTCTCAATTTCTTGAACATTTTGTTGCCTCCCAAATCTGTGTCCATCTTTATCGGAACTCCAAGCCTTTGAATTCCTCCAACCAGGTTTCCGCCCTTGCCACAGAACCGAAACGACTTTCATCAAAGTCACAAATGACAACCTCTGTGACTATGACAAAGGGAAACTATCCCTCCTCATCCTTTTCAACCTGTCTGCAGCCTTTAGCATGGTTGACCACAACATCCTTCTCCAATCTTAGTCCAGCTGGCTGGGACTGCTCTCTCCTGCTTCCATTCTAATCTATCTAATCTTAGCCAGAGAATCGCTTGCAGTGGCTTCTCTTCCTGATCCTGTATCGTTACCTCTGATGTCCCCCAAGGTCCTATCCTTGGCACCTGCCTATTTCTCATCAACATGCTGCCCCTCAGCAACATGATCTGAAAGCCTGGTTAGTTTTCACATGTATACTGATGACAGCAAACTCTACCTCAGCACGACCTCTCTTGACCTCTCCACTATTGCTAAATTATCGCACTGCTTATCTGACATCCAGTACTGGATGAGCAGAAATTTCCCCCAACTAAATATTGGGAAGACTGAAGCCACAAATTCTTCTCCCTAGCCACAGACTCCATCCCTCTCCCTGGCAACTGTCTGAGGCTGAAGCAGACTGCTTGCAAGAACAAAAGAACACACGAAGTAGGAGCAGGAGTGGACAATTCGGCCCATCGAGCCTGCTCCACCATTCAATACGATCAGGGCTGATCTTGGGCTTCAATTCCACTTTCCTGCCCACTCCCCATATCCTTTGATTCCTGCAAAACAAGAACACAAGAAATAGGAGAAGAGCAATCCTGATGTCATATTTTACCCCAAAATGAGTTTCCAACTACATATCCGTACCAACATCAAGACATCCTATTTTGTCTCTAACATCGTCTGACTCCAGTTCTGCCTCAGCCCATCCACTACTGAAACTCTCATTCACAAGAACACAAGAAATAGGAGCAGGAGTAGACCATTCGGCCCATTGAACTTGCTCCTCCATTCAATACGATCATGGCTGATCTTGGGCTTCAATTCCACTTTCCTGCCCACTCCCCATATCCCTGGATTCCCTGTGAGACCAAACATCTATCTATCCCAGCCTTAAATATATTCAATGATGGAGCATCCACAACCCTCTGGGGCAGAGAATTCCAAAGATTCACAACCCTTTGAGTGAAGTAATTTCTCCTCATCTCAGTCCTGAATGATTGACCCCTTATCCTGAGACTGTGTCTCTGTGTTCTAGATTCCCCGACCAGTGGGAACAATCTCTCAGCTTCTACCCTATCAAGCCCTTTTAGAATCTTGTATGTTTCAATGAGATCACCTCTCATTCTTCTAAACTCCAGAGAATATAGGCCCAGTTTACTCAGCCTCTCATCATAGGACAACCCCCTCATCCCAGGGACTAATTTACTGAATCTTGGCTGCCTCCAGTGCAAGTATATCCTTTTTCAAATGTGGAGACCAAAACTATTTTTTCATTCGTTTTTGGGGATGTAACGTCACTGGCCAGGCCAGCATTTATTTCCCATTCCTAATTGCCCTTGAGGAGGTGGTGGTGAGCTGCCTTCTTGAACCTCTGAAGTCCATATGGGGTAGGTACACCCACAGTGCTGTTAGGAAGGGAGTTCCAGGATTTTGACCCAGTGACAGTGAAGGAACGGCAATATAGTTCCAAATCATGATGGTGTGTGATTTGGAGGGGAACTTGCAGGTGGTGATGTTCCCATGCATTTGCTGCCCTTGTCCTTCTAGTTGGTAGAGGTCGTGGGTTTGGAAGATGCTGTCTAAGGAGCCTTGGTGCATTGCTGCAGTGCATCTTGTAGATGGTGCACACTGCTGCCACTGTGTGTCGGTGGTGGAGGGAGTGAATGTTTGTAGATGGGATGCCAATCAAGTGGGCTGCTTTGTCCTAGATGGTGTCGAGCTTCTTGAGTGTTGTTGGAGCTGCACTCATCCAAACAAGTGGAGAGTATTCCATCACACTCCTGACTTGTGCCCTTGTAGATGGTGGACAGGCTTTGGGGAGTCAGGAGGTGAGTTACTTGCCTCAGGATTCCTAGCCTCTGACCTGCTCTTGAAGCCACAGTATTTATATGGCTACTCCAAATCAGTTTCTGGTCAATGGTAGCCCCCAGGATGTTGATAGTGGGGGATTCAGCGATGGTAATGCCACTGAATGTCAAGGGGAGATGGTTAGATTCTCTCTTGTTGGGGATGGTCATTGCCTGGCACTTGTGTGGCGCGAATGTTACTTGCCACTTATCAGCCCAAGCCTGGATATTGTCCAAGTCTTGCTGCATTTCTACATGGACTGTTTCAGTATCTGAGGAGTCGCGAATGGTGCTGAACATTGTGCAATCATCAGCGAACATCCCCACTTCTGACCTTATGATTGAAGGAAAGTCATTGCTGAAGCAGCTGAAGATGGTTGGGCCTAGGACACTACCCTGAGGAACTCCTGCAGTGATGTCCTGGAGCTCAGATGATTGACCTCCAACAACCACAACCATCTTCCTTTGCGCTAGATATGACTCCAGCCAGCGGAGAGTTTTCCCCCTGATTCCCATTGACCTCAGTTTTGCTAGGGCTCCTTGATGCCATACTCGGTCAAATGCTGCCTTGATGTCAAGGGCAGTCACTCTCACCTCACCTCTTGAGTTCAGCTCTTTTGTCCATGTTTGAACCAAGGCTGTAATGAGGTCAGGAGCTGAGTGGCCCTGGCGGAACCCAAACTGGGCGTCACTGAGCAGGTTATTACTAAGCAAGTGCCACTTGATGGCACTGTTGATGACACCTTCCATCACTTTATTGATGATTGAGAGTAGGCTGATGGGGCGGTAATTGGCCGGGTTGGACTTGTCCTGCTTTTTGTGTACAGGACATGCCTGGGCAATTTTCCACATTGCTAGATAGATGCCAGTGTTGTAGCTGTACTGTGGCTAGGGGCGCGGCAAGTTCTGAGCACACGTCTTCAGTACTATTGCCGGAATATTGTCAGGGCCCATAGCTTTTGCAGTATCCAGTGCCTTCAGTCGTTTCTTGATATCACGCGGAGTGAATCGAATTGGCTGAAGCCTGGCATCTGTGAAGCTGGGGTCTTCAGGAGGAGGCCGAGATGGATCATCCACTCAGCACTTCTGGCTGAAGATTGTTGCAAATGTTTCAGCCTTATCTTTCACACTGATGTGCTGGGCACCCCCATCATTGAGGATGGGGATATTTGTGGAGCCACCCCCTCCAGTTAGTTGTTTAATTGTCCACCACCATTCACGGCTGGATGTGGCAGGACTGCAGAGCTTAGATCTGATCCGTTGCACACAGTACCCCAGATGTGGTCTCACCAAAGCCCTGTACAATTGTGGCAATATTTCCTTATTCCTGTATTCCAATTCCCTTGCAATAAAGGTTAACATACCATTTGCCTTCCTAATTGCTTGTTGTACCTGTATGTTAACTTTCTGTGTTCCTTGTACAAGCACACCCAAGTCTCTCTGAACATCGACACTGATCAGTTTCACACCTTTTAAAAAATATTCTGCTTTCGTATTCTTACGACCAAAATGTATAACTTCACATTTCCCTACATTATACTCCATTTGCCATCTTGTTGCCCACTCACTTAACCTGTCTATATCTCTTTGCAGCCTCTCTGTCCTCCCCACAGCTTACCTTTTCACCGAGCTTTGTATCATCAGCAAATTTAGATCCATTACTCTCTGTCTCTTCATCCAAGTTATTAATATGGATTGTAAATAGCTGAGGCCCCAGCACTGATCCTTGCAGCACTCCACTATTCACTGCCTGCCAACTTGAAAATGCCCCATTTATGTCCACTCTCTGCTTCCTCTGTTAACCAATCCTCTATCCACACTAATATATTACCCTCAACACCATGAGCCCTTCTCTTGCCTATTAACCTCTTGTGTGGCACCTTATCGAATGCCTTTTGTTACTTCTGTTACCTCTAGACTTGACTATTTGAATGCACTCCTGGCTAGCGTCCTATCTTGCTCCCTCCGTAAACTTCTACTGATCTGAATCTCTGCTGCCCATATCCTAACTTGCAACAAATTTCATTCACACATCACCCATGTCCTTGTTGACCTACAATGGCTCCTGAATAGGCAATGTCTTGATTTTAAAATTCTCATCCTTGTTTTCAAATCCCTCTATGGCCTCGCCCATTCCCTACCTCCAACCCTACAACTGTCTGAGATATCTGTGCTCTTCCAATTCTGGCCTCCTGCTCATCCCCAATTTTAATCGCTCCACCATTGGTGGTCGTACCTTCAGCTGCCTTGGCCCCAAGCTCTGGAATTCCCTCCCAAAACCTCTTCACCTCTTCCTCCTTAACACCTACCTCTTTGACCAAGCTTTTGGTCATCTGCCACAATATCTCCTGTGGCTTGTCAAATTTCAATTGATAAACACTCCGATGAAACATCTTGGGAATTTTTACTTGGTTAAAGGCATTATATAAATGCAAATTGTTGTAAATGCTCTGGGAACCTGAGAAAGAGCTTTATAAATGGAAGTCCATCTATTTTTTTTGTTACCTACTCACCACACTGTATAACCAGCAACGTCTGCCCTGCTATTCAGAGACTTTGCCATCCAGTGGGTTAAAGGCTTTCTGTGGATGCAGGGGGAGTGGAGATGCTAACTTTGTGATAATGTGCCCTCTGACCTGGACTGCCACACTTTGGAGAGGCCTCATTCCCAGCCCAGCTCTACTCCCAGTCCTAACTCACCAATCCTGATGGCCTTTTCTATATTAGCACTGGAATCCAGAAAAACGTGGCAAATCCCCTCACTATGCCCGAGGACCGGAATGCCTTTTGATGCTTTTTGGATGTCTCGAACCAATTGGGAGGAGCCCCGAGGGATGATCAGATCGATGAGTTTGTCCAGTCTACAGAGATCTTCCACTTCCTCACGTGTGCTGACCTGAAACACAAAACACAACTCTTTGAAGAAATACTCGCCAGAAATCAATAACTAATATATTATCCCATTGATAACAGAATAATAAACCACTTGACCCATCAAATAAATGCTGCTGTTTCTCTCCAGTCTAATCCCACTCTCCTGCTCAATTCCCATAGCCTTTACTATCCCACCCAGTCTAATCCCACTCCCCCTCACTCCCCACACCCTTTACTATCCAACCCAGTCTAATCCCACTCTCCCTCTCACTCCCCACGCCCTTTAATATCCCACCCAGTCTAATCCCACTCTCCCCTCACTCCCCACACCCTTTAATATCTCACCCAGTCTAATCCCACTCTCCCCTCACTCCCCACACCCTTTAATATCCCACCCTGTCTAATCCCACTCTCCTGCTCAATTCCCATACCCTTTAATATCCCACCCAATCTAAACCCACTCTCCCCCTCACTCCCCACACCCTTTAATATCCCACCCAGTCTAATCCCACTCTCCCCCTCACTCCCCACACCCTTTAATATCCCACCCAGTCTAATCCCACTCTCCCCCTCACTCCCCACACCCTTTAATATCCCACCCTGTCTAATCCCACTCTCCTGCTCAATTCCCATACCCTTTAATATCCCACCCAATCTAAACCCACTCTCCCCCTCACTCCCCACACCCTTTAATATCCCACCCAGTCTAATCCCACTCTCCCCCTCACTCCCCACACCCTTTAATATCCCACCCAGTCTAATCCCACTCTCCCCCTCACTCCCCAAAGTCTTTAATATCCCACCCAGTCTAATCCCGCTCTCCCCCTCACTCCCCACACCCTTTAATATCCCACCCAGTCTAATCCCACTCTCCCCCTCACTCTCCACGCTCTTTAATATCCTACCCAGACAAATCCCACTCTCCTGCTCAATTCCCATACCCTTTAATATCCCACCCAGTCTAATCCCACTCTCCCCCTCACTCCCCACACCCTTTAATATCCCACCCAGTCTAATCCCACTCTCCCCCTCACTCCCCACACTCTTTAATATCCCACCCAGTCTAATCCCACTCTCCCCCTCACTCCCCACACCCTTTAATATCCCACCCAGTCTAATCCCACTCTCCCCCTCACTCCCCACACTCTTTAATATCCCACCCAGTCTAATCCCACTCTCCCCCTCACTCCCCACACTCTTTAATATCCCACCCAGTCTAATCCCACTCTCCCCCTCACTCCCCAAAGTCTTTAATATCCCACCCAGTCTAATCCCGCTCTCCCCCTCACTCCCCAAAGTCTTTAATATCCCACCCAGTCTAATCCCACTCCCCCTCACTCCCCACACTCTTTAATATCCCACCCAGTCTAATCCCACTCTCCACACTCTTTAATATCCTACCCAGTCTAATCCCACTCTCCCCCTCACTCCCCACACCCTTTAATATCCCACCCAGTCTAATCCCACTCTCCACACTCTTTAATATCCTACCCAGTCTAATCCCACTCTCCTGCTCAATTCCCATACCCTTTAATATCCCACCCAGTCTAATCCCACTCTCCCCTTCACTCCCCACACCCTTTAATATCCCACCCAGTCTAATCCCACTCTCCCCCTCACTCCCCACACCCTTTAATATCCCACCCAGTCTAATCCCACTCTCCCCCTCACTCCCCACACCCTTTAATATCCCACCCAGTCTAATCCCACTCTCCCCCTCACTCCCCACACCCTTTAATATCCCACCCAGTCTAATCCCACTCTCCCCCTCACTCCCCACACTCTTTAATATCCCACCCAGTCTAATCCCACTCTCCCCCTCACTCCCCACACCCTTTAATATCCCACCCAGTCTAATCCCACTCTCCCCCTCACTCCCCACACCCTTTAATATCCCACCCAGTCTAATCCCACTCTCCCCCTCACTCCCCACACTCTTTAATATCCCACCCAGTCTAATCCCACTCTCCCCCTCACTCCCCACACCCTTTAATATCCCACCCAGTCTAATCCCACTCTCCACACTCTTTAATATCCTACCCAGTCTAATCCCACTCTCCTGCTCAATTCCCATACCCTTTAATATCCCACCCAGTCTAATCCCACTCTCCCCCTCACTCCCCACACCCTTTAATATCCCACCCAGTCTAATCCCACTCTCCCCCTCACTCCCCACACCCTTTAATATCCCACCCAGTCTAATCCCACTCTCCTGCTCAATTCCCATACCCTTTAATATCCCATCCAGTCTAATCCCACTCTCCCCCTCACTCCCCACACCCTTTAATATCCCACCCAGTCTAATCCCACTCTCCCCCTCACTCCCCACACCCTTTAATATCCCACCCAGTCTAATCCCACTCTCCCCCTCACTCCCCGTACTCTTCAATATCCCACCCAGTCTAATCCCACTCTCCCCCTCACTCCCCATACCCTTTAATATCCCACCCAGTCTAATCCCACTCTCCCCCTCACTCCCCACACTCTTTAATATCCCACCCAGTCTAATCCCACTCTCCCCCTCACTCTCCACACTCTTTAATATCCTACCCAGTCTAATCCCACTCTCCTGCTCAATTCCCATACCCTTTAATATCCCACCCAGTCTAATCCCACTCCCCCTCACTCCCCACACTCTTTAATATCCCACCCAGTCTAATCCCACTCTCCACACTCTTTAATATCCTACCCAGTCTAATCCCACTCTCCTGCTCAATTCCCATACCCTTTAATATCCCACCCAGTCTAATCCCACTCTCCCCCTCACTCCCCACACCCTTTAATATCCCACCCAGTCTAATCCCACTCTCCCCCTCACTCCCCACACCCTTTAATATCCCACCCAGTCTAATCCCACTCTCCACACTCTTTAATATCCTACCCAGTCTAATCCCACTCTCCTGCTCAATTCCCATACCCTTTAATATCCCACCCAGTCTAATCCCACTCTCCCCCTCACTCCCCACACCCTTTAATATCCCACCCAGTCTAATCCCACTCTCCCCCTCACCCCCCTCACCCTTTAATATCCCACCCAGTCTAATCCCACTCTCCCCCTCACTCCCCACACCCTTTAATATCCCACCCAGTCTAATCCCACTCTCCCCCTCACTCCCCTCACCCTTTAATATCCCACCCAGTCTAATCCCACTCTCCCCCTCACTCCCCACACTCTTTAATATCCCACCCAGTCTAATCCCACTCTCCCCCTCACTCCCCTCACCCTTTAATATCCCACCCAGTCTAATCCCACTCTCCCCCTCACTCCCCACACCCTTTAATATCCCACCCAGTCTAATCCCACTCTCCCCCTCACTCCCCACACCCTTTAATATCCCACCCAGTCTAATCCCACTCTCCCCCTCACTCCCCTCACACTTTAATATCCCACCCAGTCTAATCCCACTCTCCCCCTCACTCCCCACACCCTTTAATATCCCACCCAGTCTAATCCCACTCTCCCCCTCACTCCCCACACCCTTTAATATCCCACCCAGTCTAATCCCACTCTCCCCCTCACTCCCCACACCCTTTAATATCCCACCCAGTCTAATCCCACTCTCCCCACACCCTTTAATATCCCACCCAGTCTAATCCCACTCTCCCCCTCACTCCCCACACCCTTTAATATCCCACCCAGTCTAATCCCACTCTCCTGCTCAATTCCCATACCCTTTAATATCCCACCCAGTCTAATCCCACTCTCCCCCTCACTCCCCACACCCTTTAATATCCCACCCAGTCTAATCCCACTCTCCCCCTCACTCCCCACACCCTTTAATATCCTACCCAGTCTAATCCCACTCTCCTGCTCAATTCCCATACCCTTTAATATCCCACCCAGTCTAATCCCACTCTCCCCCTCACTCCCCACACCCTTTAATATCCGACCCAGTCTAATCCCACTCTCCACACTCTTTAATATCCCACCCAGTCTAATCCCACTCTCCCCCTCACTCTCCACACTCTTTAATATCCTACCCAGTCTAATCCCACTCTCCTGCTCAATTCCCATACCCTTTAATATCCCACCCAGTCTAATCCCACTCCCCCTCACTCCCCACACTCTTTAATATCCCACCCAGTCTAATCCCACTCTCCACACTCTTTAATATCCTACCCAGTCTAATCCCACTCTCCTGCTCAATTCCCATACCCTTTAATATCCCACCCAGTCTAATCCCACTCTCCCCCTCACTCCCCACACCCTTTAATATCCCACCCAGTCTAATCCCACTCTCCCCCTCACTCCCCACACCCTTTAATATCCCACCCAGTCTAATCCCACTCTCCCCCTCACTCTCCACACTCTTTAATATCCTACCCAGTCTAATCCCACTCTCCTGCTCAATTCCCATACCCTTTAATATCCCACCCAGTCTAATCCCACTCCCCCTCACTCCCCACACTCTTTAATATCCCACCCAGTCTAATCCCACTCTCCACACTCTTTAATATCCTACCCAGTCTAATCCCACTCTCCTGCTCAATTCCCATACCCTTTAATATCCCACCCAGTCTAATCCCACTCTCCCCCTCACTCCCCACACCCTTTAATATCCCACCCAGTCTAATCCCACTCTCCCCCTCACTCCCCACACCCTTTAATATCCCACCCAGTCTAATCCCACTCTCCCCCTCACTCCCCACACCCTTTAATATCCCACCCAGTCTAATCCCACTCTCCCCCTCACTCCCCACACCCTTTAATATCCCACCCAGTCTAATCCCACTCTCCCCACACCCTTTAATCTCCCACCCAGTCTAATCCCAATCTCCCCCTCACTCCCCACACCCTTTAATATCCCACCCAGTCTAATCCCACTCTCCCCCTCACTCCCCACACCCTTTAATATCCTACCCAGTCTAATCCCACTCTCCTGCTCAATTCCCATACCCTTTAATATCCCACCCAGTCTAATCCCACCCTTCCCCTCACTCCCCACACCCTTTAATATCCCACCCAGTCTAATCCCACTCTCCCCCTCACTCCCCACACCCTTTAATATCCCACCCAGTCTAATCCCACTCTCCCCCTCACTCCCCACACCCTTTAATATCCCACCCAGTCTAATCCCACTCTCCCCCTCACTCCCCACACCCTTTAATATCCCACCCAGTCTAATCCCACTCTCCCCCTCACTCCCCACACTCTTTAATATCCCACCCAGTCTAATCCCACTCTCCCCCTCACTCCCCACACCCTTTAATATCCCACCCAGTCTAATCCCACTCTCCCCCTCACTCCCCACACTCTTTAATAGCCCACCCAGTCTAATCCCACTCTCCCCCTCACTCCCCACACCCTTTAATATCCCACCCAGTCTAATCCCACTCTCCCCCTCACTCCCCACACCCTTTAATATCCCACCCAGTCTAATCCCACTCTCCCCCTCACTCCCCACACCCTTTAATATCCCACCCAGTCTAATCCCACTCTCCCCCTCACTCCCCGCACCCTTTAATATCCCACCCAGTCTAATCCCACTCTCCCCCTCACTCCCCACACTCTTTAATATCCCACCCAGTCTAATCCCACTCTCCCCCTCACTCCCCACACTCTTTAATATCCCACCCAGTCTAATCCCAATCTCCTGCTCAATTCCCATACCCTTTAATATCCCACCCAGTCTAATCCCACTCTCCCCCTCACTCCCCGCACCCTTTAATATCCCACCCAGTCTAATCCCACTCTCCCCCTCACTCCCCACACTCTTTAATATCCCACCCAGTCTAATCCCACTCTCCCCCTCACTCCCCACACTCTTTAATATCCCACCCAGTCTAATCCCACTCTCCCCCTCACTCCCCGCACCCTTTAATATCCCACCCAGTCTAATCCCACTCTCCCCCTCACTCCCCACACCCTTTAATATCCCACCCAGTCTAATCCCAATCTCCTGCTCAATTCCCATACCCTTTAATATCCCACCCAATCGAATCTTACTCTCCACATCCTTTAATATTTCACGAAATCAAATATTCCCATTTTCGAGCAACTATCCAATTCCCTTTTAAAATAATCTGTAGACTCTGCTTCGACAATGTTTTGTGGTGGAGAGTTCTGTATTCTAACTACCCTCTGTGGAAAGACATTCCTCCTAAATTTCCCTACCACTCTTTTGTAATTATCTTCAATTTATGCCCTCTCGTTACTGACTTACCAACTGTTCACAATCTTGGTGTCTTATTTGATCTCAAGCAGAGTTTCGAGCCCATATCCGAAGACTGACCACATACTTCCACCTCCATTATAATCCCCACCTCAGCAGAATCCCTCATCAATGCCATCACCTCTTCCAGACTCAACTATTCCAATGTTCTCCTGGCTGCCCTTCCATACTCCAATTTCTGTGCACTTTAGCCGATCTTAATCTCTACTGACTCACACCAGGTCCCATTCATCAATCACTCCTGTGCTCACTGACCTACACTGGCTCCTGGTCAAACAAAACCTCGAATTAAAGTCTATGAGTTTTTAAATGTACTTGAAAAAAACAACACTAATAATTGTTAATCATCTAACCAAAAGCTTGAATCAGCACCTACCAAATGAACAGCATCCTTGACACCATGCATTGAAAGTGCTTCCTGGGTCAAATGGTGCAGGATGTGGTTGCTGTGTGTTGCTTCTTTCCCTCCTTTCAGTAACAGACCATTTCCACTGGCTATTGCCAGTGCAGAAACCTATAAAATGAAAATAAATGCTCAGATTTCAAACCATTTTTAATTCCATTTCATTTAATATGACATAATCAGTTTAGATACATAACTGAACTGTTTACCAATATAAATGCATCAACAAATTTGCTCAGTTTGTTAAAATCATTTAACTGGAACCCGTTTACTGTACACTGCCATCATCTCCAAAGGCATCAAGTCCTTCGGGTAAAGAGTTTGGGATGTTTTACTGCTTTAAAGGTGCTATATAAATGAAAATTGTTGTGTTCGGTGGCAGCAGTGGAACATCACTAAAAAATCTTAAATATTATTTGGCCAAATAACAAACACGGGTACACTTCAAAAGAGACATGCTAAGGTGCTATATAAATTCAAGTTTTCTTTTTTCATTCCTATTAAATTCCTAATATCCAGAACAATCCTTGCTGATTTTAGATTTTTAGATTTAGAGATACAGCACTGAAACAGGCCCTTCGGCCCACTGAGTCTGTGCCGACCATTAACCACCCATTTATACTAATCCTACACTAATTCCATATTCCTACCACATCCCCACCTGTCCCTATATTTCCCTACCACCTACCTATACTAGGGGCAATTTATAATGGCCAATTAACCTATCAACCTGCAAGTCTTTTGGCTGTGGGAGGAAACCGGAGCACCCGGCGAAAACCCATGCAGACACAGGGAGAACTTGCAAACTCCACACAGGCAGTACCCAGAATTGAACCCGGGTCGCTGCTCTACATACTTTGGGTGACCAGACTGCAGATAGTATTCCACATGGAGTCTGATTAATGCCTACCCAGAAAGAGTGCAACTTTTGATCTGTACTCTATCCCTCTCTGTTAATGCATGGGAAATGGGAAAAAATTCTTCCAAAAACAAAATCAAAATGTTAACGCTATATTTTCTGGGACCTCAGGGTTTGTCAGTATTGGATGTGAACTAGTGCTTTACAGCCACAAGGAGGTATTAAGCCAGTCTGTGTCTGTGCTGGTTCTGTGCTAATGCTCTACCCCATAACTTCTCGTTTTCAGCTTTAATTTCCCCTTATAAGATGCAATGGTCTCTGCCTCAACCAAACCCTGTTGCAAACTATTTCATGCACAATAACCAAGCAAAGCAAATTTCTCCCAACCCCTCTCCTCATTTTCAGTGATAGTTTTAAATTGATGAGCCCTTATCACCAACGCTGCACCATGAGAGATTTTCCCTACTCATAATTTTAAAAACCTTGATTAAGTCTTTTGAGCCTTCTCTGCTCCAGTGGAAACGGTCTCAGTATCTCAAGTCTCTCATCACTATAGTGGTCCACCCCACAAATCATCATGGAGAATCTATGGTGTACGTTTGTTATGGCTTTAATGCCTTTTCTATAATGAGATGCCAAAAGATTGCTCACAGTACTCTAACTATGGTAGAATAATTCTCTTGTTTAAATTCATCAGGCTGCTGGAATGGGCAGACACATGGCAGATGAAATTTAATGCCAAGTGCAAAGTGATACATTTTGGTACAAAGAATGAGGAGAGGCAATATAAAGGGTACAATTCTAAAGGGGGTGGAGGAACCTGGGGGTATATGTGCACAAATCTTTGAAGGGGGCAGGGCAGGTTGAGAAAGTTGTTAAAAAGACATATGGGATCCTGGGCTTTATAAATAAAGGCATACAGTACAAAAGCAAGGAAGTTATAATAAACCTTTATAAAACACTGGTTTGGCCTCAACTGGAGTACTGTGTCCAATTCTGGGCACCAGACTTTAGGAAGGAGCAGAAAAGATTTATAAGAATGGTTCCAGGCATGACTGACTTCAATTATGTGGATAGATTGGAGGAGCTGGAGTTGTTTGCCTTAGAGGAGAAGATTGACAGGGGATTTGTTAGAGGTGTTCAAAATCATGAGGGGTCTGGACAGAGTTGATAGAGCAAAACTGTTCCCGTTGGCAAAGGGTTGGAGAACCAGTGGACACCGATTTAAGGTGATGATTAAAGGTGAAATGAGAAAAAGTGGTGCAGCGAGTGGTTAGGATCTGGAATGCATTACACGAGTGTGGTGGAGGCAGATTTAATCGTGGATTTCAAAAGGGAATTGGATAAGCATATGCAGAGAAAATATTTGCAGGTCCATGGGGAAAGGGCAGGGGAATGGAACAAGCTGAGTTGCTCTTGCAGAGATCTGGCATGGACACAACAGGCGGAATGGCCTCTGTCTGTGCTGTAACCATTCTATGATTCGATATATATGGCTTATTTACTCTTGTCCATATTTTGTATTACCCAAAGTCCGACTTGCCTTTTTATAGTGTTATCTGTCTGAACTCTCACTTTCAGGAAATCTTGTACTGGAACCTGAGGTCTCCTTGTTCATTCACATCCTTCTGTTTTCCTGTTGAGTCTGTGGTCCCATTCCTTGTTTCTTCTCCCAAAATGTAACACCTCTCTCACTTACCCTCATTAAATTGCATTGACATCGGAACAGGAGTAGGCCACCCACTCCCATCTGTACATTCTGCTATCCTTCAACTACTTGAAGTCCTCGACAGTCCTCTCTTCAGTAAAACCTCTTATTTTAATATTGTCTGGAAATTTCAAGATTGTTTCCTTTACCAAAGTCCAAATCATCCATATACAGAGAATTAAAGTCGACCTAGTGGTGACCTCAGGCAGACAGTACTTGCACACTTCTCCAATCTGAGGAATGGCAGTATTCCTGAACACACTCCTTTCCATCCATTAACTAACTTTCTATTCTTGCTCCTATATTTCTGATTGTACTTCAAATCTCAATTTTTCTAACAAATCTGCTGTGACGCACTTTATCGAACATCATCTGAAAATCCACATACACCACATCAACTGCAATCGATGTCACCTCTTCAAAAATACACCATTAAATTTGTCAAACACAACTTGCCTTTAACAAATCCACATTGGTGGTCCTTGATTAACCCAAGTATTTCTAAAGGATTACTCACTTTCTCTTGAATTACAGATTTTAAGAGTTTGCCCACAACAATGTTAGACTAACTAGTCTATAGATTCTGGTTTGACCTGGTCTTCCTGCTTGTGCAAAGGGGTTAAATCAGCGACTCTCTGCTCTCACTTCAGTCTGTATATTGCAGGAGAATATAAAAACTGTGCCCAGAGGCTCCACTTTCTCCTCTGTGTCTCTGTTGAACAGCTCTCAGGGACCAATGTATGATCGACCCAGAGTTTGAACTTTCAGTCATGTAATTCTTCTTCCACAGTTAACGCCACCAATTGTTCCATAATCTGCTCTAGTGTACACCAATATTCTCACTTGCACCATCATTTGCAAAAACCAATGGAATATTTAACATCTTCACTAGACTCCCTGCTTCATTCCTGAATGGTCCTATCTTCTCTAACATTTCTTTTTCTTTTAGAGTCATAGAGTCATAGAGTTATACAGCACAGAAACAGGCCCTTCGGCCCATCGTGTCCATGCCGGCCATCAAGCACCTATCTATTCTAATCCCATTTTCCTGCACTTGGCCTGTAGCCTTGTGTGCTGTAGCATTTCAAGTGCTCATCTAAATATTTCTTAAATGTTGTGAGGGTTCCTGCCTCCACCACCTCTTCAGGCAGTGCGTTCCAGATTCCAACCACCCTCTGGGTGAAAATCTTTTTCCCTCAAATCCCCTCTAAACCTCCTGCCCCTTACCTTAAATCTATGCCCCCTGGTTATTGACACCTCCGCTAAGGGAAAAAGTTTCTTCCTATCTAACCTATCAATGCCCCTCATAATTTTGTATACCTCAATCAGGTCCCCCTCAGCCTTCTCTGCTCTAAGGAAAACAACCCTAGCCTTTTCAGTCTCTCTTCATAGCTGAAATGCTCCAGCCCAGGCAACATCCTGGTGAATCTCCTCTGCACCCTCTCCAGTGCAATCACATCCTTCCTATAGTGTGGTGCCCAGAACTGTTTACAGTACTCCAGCTGTGGCCTAACTAGCGTTTTATACAGCTCCATCATAACCTCCCTGCTCTTATATTCTATGCCTCGGCTAATAAAGGCAAGTATCCCATATGCCTTCCTAACCACCTTATCTACCTGTGCTGCTGCCTTCAGTGATCTTTGGACAAGTACACCAAGATCCCTCTGACCTTCTGTATTTCCTAGGGTCCGACCATCCATTGTATATTCCCTTGCCTTGTTAGTCCTCCCAAAATGCATCACCTCACACTTCTCAGGATTAAATTCCATTTGCCACTGCTCCGCCCATCTTTCCAGCCCATCTATATCGTCCTGTAATCTAAGGCTTTCCTCCTCACTATTTACGACACCAACAGTTTTTGTGTCATCTGCGAACTTACTGATCATACCTCCTATATTCACGTCTAAATCATTAATGTACACTGCAAACAGCAAGGGTCCCAGCACCGATCCCTGTGGTACACCACTGGTCACAGGCTTCCACTCGCAAAAATGTTTAGATGTGTTTAGAAAAGCCCTTGTTATTTTCTTGTATATTCTTTGTTGGCCTATTGTCATATTCCCTTTTACCCGTCTAATCTCACCTTTCCATTACAATTTCTGTATCCTTCATGATTAACTCTAGTATTTCTGGTCCTAATGTCACATGCCTTCCTTTTAAATTTCAGATTAGTTTTAATCTCTGTTTAGCCATGAACTCTAATATTTGATGCTCCAGTTTCCAGCAAAGTATTTACTTTTTATTCTCTCCATCTCATGTCTGAAGATTTTCCACTACTGATTTATCTGTTTCCTAACTTTTCTGTTTAGTTCATGTGTCCCAGATGCCTCCTTATCGTATGAAACTTCACCCTTTTCCAGTCCAATACATTGATCATTGTCTGTTCCTAGCTTCACATTGAGCTGCTGCAGACATATATCGTGGTCACTATTTCCCAATTGGTTTTCTATACCATCAGTTACAGAATCTATATGATTACTGAATATTCAAGAGTAAAGTTTAGCACCAGAACACAGTGACGCTCAAAGGTCATTCATCTGAAACATTCTCGCTATATCTCTGTCTCTCTCTCTCTAAAGATACTGCTTGGCCCAGATCGTTCCAGCATTTACTGTTTCTACTACCATGGTGTTGTGGTCATGTTACTGAACTAGTAATCCTGAGATTAAAATCAAAGTGCTGGAAATATTCAGCAGGTCTGACAGCATCTGTGGAGAGAGAAACAGAGTCAACGTTTCAGGTCAGTGACCCTTCATGAGAACCCTGTAAAAGTAACCATGATGCTGCTGGATTGTTACAAAAACCAAAACTGGTTTACTAATGTCCTTCAGTGAAGGAAACCTGTCGTCCTTGCTCAGTCTGGGCCTATATGTGACTCCAGTCCAACACAAATGTGGTTGACTATTAACTGCCCTCTGAATTGGCTGAACAAGTCACTCAGTTTGTATCGAATCCACTACCAGTGGTTCACCATTATTTTCACAGGGCAACTATGATTGGTCAATAAATGCTATCAATGCCCACATCACGTGAATGATTTTGAATTTTTTTTTCAGATTAGATTTTGGGAAGAGGCTGATGCTGACAAGACTGACATCTATTACCCTTCCTTGGTTTACAAGACTGGCATCCATTACCCTTCCTTGGTTTACAAGACTGGCATCCATTACCCTTCCTTGGTTTACAAGACTGGCATCTATTACCCTTCCTTGGTTTACAAGACTGGCATCCATTACCCTTCCTTGGTTTACAAGACTGGCATCTATTACCCTTCCTTGGTTTACAAGACTGGCATCCATTACCCTTCCTTGGTTTACAAGACTGGCATCCATTACCCTTCCTTGGTTTACAAGACTGGCATCCATTACCCTTCCTTGGTTTACAAGACTGGCATCTATTACCCTTCCTTGGTTTACAAGACTGGCATCCATTACCCTTCCTTGGTTTACAAGACTGGCATCTATTACCCTTCCTTGGTTTACAAGACTGGCATCCATTACCCTTCCTTGGTTTACAAGACTGGCATCCATTACCCTTCCTTGGTTTACAAGACTGGCATCTATTACCCTTCCTTGGTTTACAAGCTCTGTACCCAAGCCACCAGAGCAAATCTTCCACCATAGTTCCTTATAAAACACACTATCGACACTATTCAACTCTCCAATGTGATCTTCCTTTATTTTAGTTTTACTGCCCCATATGGTTCAGTATCTGACCCATTCTCTGCCTCACCCACACTTCCCATACATGGCAGCTTTTTACCTGGGGGAGACAGTCAGGACGAGATTCAAAAATCACCAACAAGACACCAATGGGAACAGTTATTTGCTCCAGATCCAGTCCATTTGCAATTCTGGTCCTCCGGATCGGTCGACCCACACAGTCCTGAGCAGATGCTGCAATCTGACGTAGACCGATGGCCAGGCTATTTAACTTCGCTGTAGTGAGGGACAATCGTTTTAACAGCGGTTGGGAAAGTCGAGCTGCTCCACAGAAAGACAAAACAGAATGTGAAGAAGTCATCTTCCCTTAAATTTCTCATCACCACTCTGTGAAGATCAGTTATTACAAGCATGGGTTAGCAAGGAATTGATTCACTGCAAGTAATTCTCGATTCAGACGGTGCTAACAGCCCTCTGACCAGTCCTGGGTGGCCATTGAATGACAGTGAATTTAAAAGTAATATACGATGAAAATATTGCTGTAGACTAGCACAAAGGAGAAGGACATGTTAAATTTCACTCTTTATGTCAGAGGAACTTGGTTTTGCGTTATAATTAAATGAGTTAAATCCCTGACCTGTACTGTATTAATTGAAGATTATAGAGACAAGTCTTGCCACAAAGAATTTCATTCTATGAAAATAGTCTGACCAAAAATATCCGCTGGTCTCAACATTGTTTACACAGTTGTGATGGAAACCACACTGTGTTTTAAAAGTTAAACCCTGTTATGGCCAAACCAAGAAAGTGGTGAGAGGGGACCCTGTGACCCCTTCCTCACCAAGTCATAACAGAAATTTGGGGGCTAGCGTCCGGATTGGACCCACAGACAAAACGAGGAATTGGAAGTGGGAAATCAAATTGATCCAATCAAAAAGAGAAAAGATTTCAATCCAGGTTTTCTTGTGGTTGTGTGTGATTGAATACTAACATGTCTGCAACTGAAGCTAGTAGCTCTCCAAGCCAGGGTGAAGTAACTTGGGATAAGTTAAAAGCACTGTCTATGGAGGAGTTGAGGAAAATGGCTGAGCAGTGTGGGATCACTGTACGTGACAAGGCGAAGAAGCCTGAACTCCTAAGACTAGTGAACAACCATTTTTCCCTGGAATCTGAAGAAGCAGAGACAGGGTTAGAAACAGACTCTGACAGGGTAATGCTAGTAATGATACAATTAGAACAGAGGAAATTTGAATTAGAGAGAGAGAAGGTCAGAAAGAGAGAGAGAGAAAGGGAGAGACAGGAGAAAGAAAAAGAGAGGAGAGAGAGAGAAAGAAATTTCCAGAAGGAATGGGAGGAAAGAGGCGGCTTGAGTTAGCTAGGGGGTGACAGAGTAACCCCAGTGAAAGCATGAAAAATACAAGTAGTGTACGGAGTTTTTAAACTTTTTCCAACCGATTCCAAAATTCAATGAGGGAGATGTGGAAGCATTTTTTGTATCTGTTGTGAAACGTGTAAGGCAGTTAAAGTGGCCGGCTGAGAATTGGACTCTTCTGTTGTAAAGTAAACTAACAGGAAAAGCCCACGAGGTTTATTCCCTGTTGCCAGATGAGAGTTCATCAAATTATGAACTGACAAAAAATGCTATCCTCGGGGTATATGAGCTAGTATCGGAGTCCTATCGCCAGAAGTTCCGAAATCTCAGGAAGCAAGCTGATCAAACCTACTTGGGGTTTGAGAGAAGTAAGCAGTTGGCTTTTGACCAGTGGTTGAGGGCTCTTAAAGTGCAGCCCAGCGATGAAAACCTCAGAGATGATTTTACTAGAGGAATTTAAAAACTCTCCCAATCTCCAGAAAGACCCATGTGAAGGAACAAAAAGTACATGGAGTGAGGCAAGACCCAGTTCTGGCTGATGAGTTTATCTCATTTACAAGTCGGTTCCCCAGGGGAAAACCTTTCCTAGTCACCCCCACAAATCTGAAAAGGACAAAGGGTGGGACGGTGATAGAAGCCCAAGCAGTCCTGGGAGAGAAGGAAAAGCAGGAGACACAGGGGGCCCTCCTCCAGACGAAAAGGAAGGTGCTGTAAGTAGGAGTGAGACCTGGAGACCTGTGTGCTTCCATTGTAATAAGGCAGGTCATCTAAGAGCTGACTGCTGGAAACTACGGGGAAAGCCTGTAGGGTTAATCAGGGCACATCTTCTCTGCAGGAGAAGGGACCCTGTTGGAAAGTGCAGCCGAGCAGGCTGTGGCTTTAACTGCAGCGATAATAAGACCCAGAAAACATACTGCTGCGGTTACAGGAAAATTTAATAGGATCCCTGAAGGTTATCAGGATTTAGTATCCAAAGGGAGAGTAACCCCATATCCCTCAAGGGGGGCAAGCAAGTCCATAGTAATCCAAAGGCCTGACCTTTGTCCCAGAGTGTGCAGTGAACACCAGAATGGCGGTTAATGATATTGGAGGGCAGTGTACGCCTGTACCTTTACAATGGGTGCACTTAGAGTGCAACCTAGTTTCGGGACCGGTGACCGTAGGGATTATGGGGAAATATAGTGGGAACAGTCTTCGCTCGAGTCGCTTTAAACAGGTTCCAGAAGCTGGCCGAGCGTGTCTACCACGAGGCACAGTGTGGCTTTCATGCAGAGAGATCGACCGTTGACATGTTGTTCTCCCTTCGTCAGATACAGGAGAAATGCCGTAAACAACAGATGCCCCTCTACGTTGCTTTCATTGATCTCACCAAAGCCTTTGACCTCGTCAGCAGACGTGGTCTCTTCAGACTACTAGAAAAGATCAGATGTCCACCAAAGCTACTAAGTATCATCACCTCATTCCATGACAATATGAAAGGCACAATTCAGCATAGCGGCACCTCATCAGACCCCTTTCCTATCCTGAGTGGTGTGAAACAGGGCTGTGTTCTCGCACCTACACTGTTTGGGATTTTCTTCTCCCTGTTGCTCTCACATGCGTTCAAGTCTTCGGAAGTTGGAATTTTCCTCCACGCAAGATCAGGTGGCAGGTTGTTCAACCTTGCCCGTCTTAGAGCAAAGACCAAAGTACGGAAAGTCCTCATCAGGGAACTCCTCTTTGCTGACGATGCTGCATTAACATCTCACACTGAAGTGTGTCTGCAGAGACTAATCGACAGGATTGCGGCTGCCTGCAACGAATTTGGCCTAACCATCAGCCTCAAGAAAATGAACATCATGGGACAGGATGTCAGAAATGCTCCATCCATCAATATTGGCGACCACACTCTGGAAGTGGTTCAAGAGTTCACCTACCTAGGCTCAACTATCACCAGTAACCTGGCTCTAGATGCAGAAATCAACAAGCACATGGGAAAGGTTTCCACTGCTATGTCCAGACTGGCCAAGAGAGTGTGGGAAAATGGCGCACTGACACGGAACACAAAAGTCTGCGTGTATCAAGCCTGTGTCCTCAGTACCTTGCTCTACAGCAGCGAGGCCTGGACAACGTATGTCAGCCAAGAGCGACGTCTCAATTCATTCCATCTTCGCTGCCTCCGGAGAATCCTTGGCATCAGGTGGCAGGACCGTATCTCCAACACAGAAGTCCTCAAGGCGGCCCACATCCCCAGCTTATACACACTACTGAGTCAGCGGCGCTTGAGATGGCTTGGCCATGTGAGCCACATGGAAGATGGCAGGAACCCCAAAGACACATTGTACAGCGAGCTCGCCACTGGTATCAGACCCACCGGCCGTCCATGTCTCCGCTTTAAAGACGTCTGCCAACGCGACATGAAGTCCTGTGACATTGATCACAAGTCGTGGGAGTCAGTTGCCAGAGTTCGCCAGAGCTGGCGGGCAGCCATAAAGGCGGGGCTAAAGTGTGGCAAGTCGAAGAGACTTAGTAGTTGGCAGGAAAAAAGACAGAAACGCAAGGGGAGAGCCAACTGTGTAACAGCCCCGACAAACAAATTTCTCTGCAGCACCTGTGAAAGAGTCTGTCACTCTAGAATTGGCCTTTATAGCCACTCCAGGCGCTGCTTCACAAACCACTGACCACCTCCAGGCACTTACCCATTGTCTCCTGAGACAAGGAGGCCAAAGAAGACTTAGAGTGCAACCTCGTTTCGGGACCGGTGACCGGAGGGATTGTCCCTAGTTTGCCTGCTCCTAGGTAATGATCTGGCGGGGGCGAAGGTGGTAGCTTCCCCAGTAGTGATAGAGAGACCGAAGGAGGTCAGAGAGACAGGGCAGTGGCAGGAGACAGTCCCCTACCTGCACTTCCCCTGAATGTGTAGTGGATCAGGCCATGACCAAACCAGCTCCCCCAGAGGAGACTGAATTCACACTGCGGGCAGATGACCACGATGTCTGTCTGTCTGAAACTTTCTTTGGAAAGTTAGAAGACCCAGCGAATGGATTAAATGGATTTTCCCTAGCTGAGGCTCAGCAAGCCGACCCAGTATTGAGAGAGTTAGCACAGGCTGCCCAGTCTGAAATTGAAGCAGCGGGAGTCCCTGATTGCTACTATTTAAAGAATGAGCTACTGATGAGGAAAAAGAGTGGACAATGGTTCACCAGGTAGTGGTGCCGCAGAGGTACCGGGGAGAAGTATTAAGAGATTACAGTGGCTGTACATGTCAGTATACAAAAAACCAAAGCCCGCATAAGGCAGCAGTTTGACTGGCCAAAACTCCACAAAGATGTGGTGGAGTACTGCAGGAGTTGCCACATGTGCCAGGTTGAGGGGAAACCCCAATCTACAGTGAAACCTGCACCCCTAAGTCCTGTACTGGTGTTAGGAGGACCCTCCAGCAGAGGTTTGGTGAATTGTAAAGAACCTCTGCCGAGAACAAAAAGGGACAGATAGGCACAGGGCTGGCAAAAAGAGAGAGGAAAGGGGAAAAAGGGACAAACAGGACAGGTTAACAGAAGTCCGGGAGGATTCACAAATGAAAACCCCTACTGTCTGGTTGGCCAACCCTGAAATGTTGGAAATATTAGACCCCACATCCTCCTATGTAAATGCAGACACCAGAAACACCCCACCAGAATTGTTAATAGCATTTACAGAAACCTGCAGAGACAAAGAATGACCTCAAGAGGGCAGAGAAACCTTGACGGTGATGTCTCACCTAGTCGAAGTGCCACAGGGAAGTGCATTAGAATTTGGACAAATACCTGTAAGCAGGAGTGTCCCAGAGGACAAAGGGAAGATTGGCAAAGAATTGTCCCCCACAGTCAGGAGAAAAGGGAACCAACCCTGAAGAAAGCAGCACTTGCATGACTCACCAGAGCACTATAAGTGAGGTCACAGTGGATCCACCCACTGCTGACTCCCATGATCAGAACTCCAAACCAGGAATAATTAAATCTAACCCTCCCCCTGCAGACCTCAACAGGAATAAAGGCACCCTAGACAATCATGGAAATGTGCAAACTGCAAACCTCCGCAAAAATCACATGTTTATTGGGATGCCCATTCCCAGCATATTGCAGGCTGATAGTGAAGAAACGTTTGACCCGTTGGACAACACATAACTATCTCAGACCCACCTCCAAGACAAAGGGACAGTTTAAAGCAGCACTGCTGCAGAGAGAGACAGACTGTAACAATATTAAGATTTCTGAATGAATGAGAATGAATGAGAGAAATGCATGTGTATTTTCCGGTACTTTCTCTTCCTTCTATTTTATAATGAAATGCTCTCCTAATGTCACATTTCATTTCGCTGGATGTGGAGGTGTGACAGAAACCACACCTGCCGGATGGAAACACATTAATTTTGGCATATGGATCTCTATTTGAACATGTACTGGACATTGAACATACCTTGTTTAAAAAGACCACAGAACTGTGGCTGAAAACATGGCTGCACATTTGCATTCTGAAAGACAGTTGCCTAGAGAGACAATGGGAGTGCTCCCGGATTCAATTCGCCAGATGGGTTTTGTCAATAGTGATGATCAAAAGACATTGAGCGTCATCTATGTAAGAGCCGTCATTCCACCCCACCCCACCCCACCCCCACTCAGTGATAAGCTTTGAAGAATCAACAACTCTCTCAGGTGATGCTGTGTCAAACAAAGAGCTGGTCACATCACTAACCTGCTGGCAAACCTGGGAATTGATTGAATTGTGCATCACAGTAAAGTTTTGAGACAAACTGCAATTTTGAAGACTAAAGAGAAGCAAAGTCTCTCTCTCTCTCTGTCTCTGTCTTTCACGCAAAGTTCCAGGGACCCAAGGAAGTAACTTAAACCTCAAGACGGAAGATCCCTGCAACCTTCTGGTACCAGCAAAACATGTTTGAAAGTGTGCACTGGGCCCCAACGAGAACTGCAAGGCTTAACTTCAATCAAAGACTTCACAGCAAAACTAAAAAACAGTAACTGAATTCCATTTACTACTTCAAACCTCCCCCCTTTAATTCTTTCTCCTCCTCTGTATCTATTTGTGTCTGTGTTTATTGCGTATGCATGCTAGTGTGGTTGCTCACATATTTTTAGCAGTTTTAACTGAGGTAGAGTGTTAAGGTTAATAAACTTACACCTTTCTTCTTTAAACCTGAGAAAGCCTGTCTGATTGATTCCTTTACAATTACAATGAGACAGCAGTGAGCAAGGACTCACTGAGGGGAAGCTAAAAACACTGTTTTAAAAGTTAAAAGTTACGGCCAAACGAGGAAAGGGGCGAGATGGGAGCCCGAGACCCCTTCGTCACCTGGTTGTAACACAGTTCAATAGTTGAGAAGGAGTAGGTGAAGGGCCAAGGGCAACATAGGTCACATGTATTTTATAGGCTGCACAGTGTTGTATACCGACTCCATGGGACAATGGATTCTATAGGTCCAGGAATACTCCGAATGAAAGATAAACATGAGCCCCTTCTTGCCCCGAAGCTCCTGACAGGCATTCCCTGTGGACACCGGACAGATCAAACATGTCTGACCTATAGCATTGTATAATATGCAATAACCATTACACCATATATTTTGCAGATAATAAGGCCCAATATAAGATCCTTGCTCTGACCCAAGGCCACTGCTTTCTCCACGTCTCTTTTGTTAGCATTCAGGATCTCGTCTCGATTGTCTGTCAGGAGGTCAGCCAGCCGGTGGATGATATCAGCCCTCTGCACAAAAGTAAGAAAGAAATCAAAATACACGATAAAATAAAGGCACACCATTAAGCCCAGGAGTGAATCTGTGACCCCCACATCCCACCCATCTAACAGGGAGAGGCCCTCACTCTGGTCATGCAGTCAAGGTAGAGAAACAAAGCAGAGGCCAAGTGTTTCCCTGAAACAACATTGTACTACTCTTGTATATCTCGAAGCACTGCATTTACAAGCATCACTGAGTCTGGTGTAGATGACGTCAAAACAGCAACAGACCAAAGCTCGGCCATGAGGGGGTTATTTCTGATACTGAATGTAACTCAAGCAATGTCTTCTCATTCCTGGGTGCGGGGTGCGGCGGGGGGGGGGTGCGGTGGGGGTGTGGTGGGGGAGGGGAGGGACAGGGGAGTCTTTGCCATAATAGGAACTGTGGTCTCTCTACACCAGAATCAATCCCCATAGCCAGGATCAACTTCCAACCAGCCCTTGAGGCCAGAATAGGCTTCACACTGTGAAAACACTGCGAGAGAATGGAAGGAGAGAACAGGAGTAAAGTGGAACGGGGAATAAACAAAATTCACAAAAATACTAAATTTAAAATAATTATGGGTTATAGAAACTAGTTGTTGACAATGGGAACTCGGGTTCCAAAAATGAAATCAGGGTTTCTTTAACCACACTTCATGCCTGCCACAGACTGGGGAATAAAGGATTCAATAACCCACTAACTTGGTCTGGTTGTAGAGAAGCCAAGATCCGTCCGTCAGTCCGTGCCATCTCTGCCTGTTGTTCAATAGTGGGACCTACCATAAAGAACAGGGGCCACGGTTACTCATCCTGTCAGAAGATTTATGAATGAAACATCTCATGTCCAGTATCAGCAGACAGCTGCAAAAAAACACAAACCCAATAAACCGTGCCTGCAAATTGAGAAGGGAATTGGACATTGGCTGTAACTTCAGGCCACTGGCACTCACTGATCATGCTCGCATGTGAAGAATGGCCCCTCCGATGAGGCAGTTGACGACCCACACCAATGTAATTCAACACTTCAGGAATGGAGGGTTAAGAAACAAAGATGAAAAGGAGAAGGTTTTAATATAAAAGCAAAATACTGCAGATGCTGGAAATCTGAAATAAAAAACAAAAAGTGCTGGAAATACTCAGCAGGTCTGGCAGCATCTGTGGAGAGAGAAACAGAGTTAATGTTTCAGGTCAGTGACCCTTCATCAGAACTGGCAAAGGTTAGAAAAAAATTAGGTTTTAGGCAAATGAAGGGGAGGGAGGTGGGGAAGAGAACAAAGGGGAAGGTGTTTGATAGGGCAGAGGGTAGGAGAGATTAAATAACAAAGCTGTCCTGGGACAAAGGCAAAGAGTGTGTTAATGCTTGTGGTGAAAGACAAATCATTCGTCCAGAGAGAGAGTTAATGGCAGAATAATGAGCAGTTCTGTCTACATGAAAAACAGGCACATGGTTAAAAAATAAAATATTAAAAAAAGGCCAGTCAAGCTCTGAAGTTATTGAACTCAATGTTCAGTCTGTAAGGCTGTAGAGAGCTTAATCGAAAGATCAGGTGCTGCTCCTCGAACTTGCGTTGATGTTAACTGGAACACTGCAGCAATCCCAGGACAGAGATGTGAGCATGAGAGCAGGGGGGGGGAGTGTTGAAATGGCAAGCAGCCAGAAGCTCAGGGTCACGCTTTCGGACTGAGCGGAGGTGTTCAGCAAAGTGGTCACCCAGTCTGCGTTTGGTCTCCTATCAAACACCTTCCCCTTTGTTCTCTCCCCCACCACCCCCTCCCCTTCACTTGCTTAAAACCTAATTCTTTTCTAACCTTTGTCAGTTCTGATGAAAGGTCACTGATTTGAAACATTAACTCTGCTTCTCTTTCTACAGATGCTGCCAGACCTGCTGAGGATTTCCAGCACTTTCTGTTATTATTAAGCTTTTAATATATCCCACTTCACAGCTTGGACCCATAATCCAGGCTGACACTTTAGTGCAGGACTGAGGGAGTCCAGCTGTGTCAGAGGGGCCATCTTTTGGATGAGATGTTAAATGAAGACTCCGTCTACCCTCACATGTGGCAGAAAAAATCCCACGGCAATGTTTGAAGAAGAACAGGTGAGATCTACCCAGTGTCCTGGGAAATATTTACCTCAACTTTATATTTCAACATTCCAACACTAATATACTGCACAATATCTTCATTGGCTTTGGGATGTCCTGAGGTTGTGAAAGGTGCTATAGAAATGCAAGCCTTTCTTTTTCTTCAACATTTCTTATGCCTGAAGTGACCTGCTAAGTTAGTGTCTACTGTCAGCATGTGACATATTTCTCATTGTTCATTAAGTGTAATCTGTCTTTTTCTACTTTCTACATTTGTTAACTCAACAATCATTTGGTAGAAACCCAAGATGTGTAGAGTATCTGGAGAGAATGTATTCTTTTCTTGTATCTGGAAGGCACCAGTGAATCCACTACTAGGAGTTGAGAAAGTCGTAAATTTAATCTTCCACTTCTCACCTTTCTCATTCCACACCCACCTGCAGGTTTGACCTCCGAGAAGAAAGTTCCGACCTTTTTGCCCTCTACTATGTCAGTGATTACATGACCAGTCACCTTTGGGTGGGTTCCACTTGCAATGACCACGGAAGTTCCTCCTTGGAGAGCCCAAAGTGCTGCTTTCACCTGTAACACACATGTTGCATGAAGTATAATGGGTACAATACTTCAGAGTGTTACCATAAACTACCAAAGTGAAGTGAAGTGAAAGCAGGTGATAGACATGTTACAGCTTCTAATCCACTTCCCAGTTGATATCAGTTATTTCAAGGAATGGGTGGATTGTTCAGATTTCTACCAGACTAGTGATCACCCTCTCGTACATCCGTCCCTGTCACACCTTACCCTCCCCTGGAGACAAAATGAAAATAAATCCCTTTTATTTTACAGCACACTGGGCTGAACAGTATCCAGTATTTTTCAAACTTTGCTTGTAATCCAGATACAACGAGTAAGCTAAGACGCAAAACAGAGAAACAAAAATAAAGTCACAGTACTTCCTCAGCCCAGAGGCCCTAACAGCACAACCTCCAGTTTTCACCCACTCATGGTCTGTGGCTCAGGAAACAAATGATCATAAGAACTAGGAGCAGGAGTAGGCAATTCAGCCCCTCGAGCCTGCCCCGCCATTCAATATCATCATGGCTGATCTCATCTCGGCCTCAACTCCACTTTCCTGCCCATTCTCCATAACCCTTCAACCCATTACTAATTTAAAATCTGTCTATCTCCTCAAATTTACTCAATGTCCCGGCATCCACCGCACTCTGGAGTAGTGAATTCCACAGACTCACGACCCTTTGAGAGAAATAATTTCTCCTCATCTCTGTTTTAAATCTGCTACCCCTTATCCTAAAACTATGACCTCTCGTTCTAGATTGCCCCACCAGAGGAAACATCCTCTCTATGTCGACTTCGTCAATCCCCTTAATCATCTTATATACCTCAATCAGATCTCCTCTCATTCTTCTAAATTCTGAAGAGTAAAGGCCGAAACTTCTCAATCTCTCTTCATAAGACAAACCCCTCATCTCTGAAATCAATCCAGTGAACCTCCTCTGAACTGCCTCCAATGCAACTACATCCCCCTCAAGTAAGGGGACCAAAACAGTACGCAATACTCCAGGTGTGGTCTCGCTAATGCCTTGTACAGTTGCAGCAACACTTCCCTACTTTTATATTCTATTCCTTTAGCAATAAATGCCAAAATTCCATTTGCCTTCCTTATTACCTGCTGCTCCTGCAGACTAGTTTTCTGCGATTCATGCACGAGGACACCCAGATCCCTCTGCGCCGAAGCACTCTGAAGTTTCTCTCCATTTAGATAATAATTTGCCTTTCTATTCTTCTGACCAAAATGGATAACCTCACACTTATCCACGTTAAACTCCATCTGCCAAATTTTGGCCCATTCACCTAACCTATCCATATCCATTTGTAAATTTCTTATTTCTTTATTGCAACTTACTGTCCCACCTATTTTAGTGTCATCTGCAAATTTGGCTTTAGTACCTTCTATCGCTGCATCCAAGTCATTAATATAGATTGTAAATAGTTGGGGCCCGAGGACCGAACCCTGTGGCACCCCACTAGTTACATCTTGCCAACCAGAAAAGGACCCATTTATCCCGACTCTCTGTTTTCTGTTGGTTAGCCAATCCTCTATCCAAGCTAATAAATTGACCCTAACCCCAGACTACTAGAAAAGATTGGATGCCCACCAAAGCTACTAAGTATCATCACCTCATTCCATGACAATATGAAAGGCACAATTCAACATGGTGGCTCTTCATCAGAGCCCTTTCCTATCCTGAGTGGCGTGAAACAGGGCTGTGTTCTCGCACCCACACTTTTTGGGATTTTCTTCTCCCTGCTGCTTTCACATGCGTTCAAGTCCTTGGAAGAAGGAATTTTCCTCCACACAAGATCAGGGGGCAGGTTGTTCAACCTTGCCCGTCTAAGAGCGAAGTCCAAAGTACGGAAAGTCCTCATCAGGGAACTCCTCTTTGCTGACGATGCTGCTTTAACATCTCACACTGAACAGTGCCTGCAGAGTCTCATCAACAGGTTTGCGGCTGCCTGCAATGAATTTGGCCTAACCATCAGCCTCAAGAAAACGAACATCATGGGGCAGGACGTCAGAAATGCTCCATCCATCAATATTGGCGACCACGCTCTGGAAGTGGTTCAAGAGTTCACCTACCTAGGCTCAACTATCACCAGTAACCTGTCTCTTGATGCAGAAATCAACAAGCGCATGGGAAAGGCTTCCACTGCTATGTCCAGACTGGCCAAGAGAGTGTGGGAAAATGGCACACTGACACGGAACACAAAAGTCTGAGTGTATCAAGCCTGTGTCCTCGGTACCTTGCTCTATGGCAGCGAGGCCTGGACAACGTATGTCAGCCAAGAGCGACGTCTCAATTCATTCCATCTTCGCTGCCTCCGGAGAATACTTGGCATCAGGTGGCAGGACCGTATCTCCAACACAGAAGTCCTCGCGGCGGCCACTGGTATCAGACCCACCGGCCGTCCATGTCTCCGCTTTAAAGACGTCTGCAAACGCGACATGAAGTCCTGTGACATTGATCACAAGTCGTGGAAGTCAGTTGCCAGCGATCGCCAGAGCTGGCGGGCAGCCATAAAGACGGGGCTAAAGTGTGGTGAGTGGAAGAGACTTAGTAGTTGGCAGGAAAAAAGACAGAGGTGCAAGGGGAGAACCAACTGTGTAACAGCCCCGACAAACAAATTTCTCTGCAGCACCTGTGGAAGAGTCTGTCACTCTAGAATTGGCCTTTATAGCCACTCCAGGCGCTGCTTCACAAACTACTGACCACCTCCAGGCGCTAATCCATCGTCTCTCGAGATAAGGAGGCCAAAGAAGAACCCCATGTGATCTTACCTTGTGTATTAACCTTTTGTGTGGCACCTTATCAAATGCTTTCTGGAAGTCTAGATAAACTACATCTACAGGATCCCCATTATCCACTTTACTTGTTACATCTTCAAAGAACTCTAACAAATTAGTCAAACACGATTTACCCTTCATAAAACCATGCTGACTCTGATGGATTGTGTTTTGACTTTCTAAATGTCCTGTTATTACTTCCTTAATAATGGATTCTAACAATTTCCCAATGACAGATGTTAAACTAACTGGTCTGTAGTTTCCTACTTTCTGCCTCCCTCCCTTTTTGAATAAGGGTGTTATATTAGCATTTTTCCAATCCACTGGAATCTTTCCCACATCCAGGGAATTTTGGAATATTATAACCAATGGATCCACTATCTCTGCTGCCACTTCCTTTAAGACCCTGGGATGTAGGCCATCAGGCCCTGGGGACTTGTCTGCCTTCAATCCCAATAGTTTGCTCAGTACTTTTTCCCTAGTGATGATGACTGTTCTAAGTTCCTCCCTTTCTATAACCTCTGCATTATCTGTTACTATTGGGATGGTACTAGTGTCCTCCACCATGAAAACTGAGGCAAAATACTGATTTAGTGTCTCCGCCATTTCTGTGTTCCCCACTATTAACTCCCCAGTCACATCCTCCAATGGATTAACATTCACTTTAGTTACTCTCTTCCTTTTTATATACTTATAGAAGCTTTTGCTATCCGTTTTTATATTTTGCGCTACTTTTCTTTCATAATTTACCATTGCTCTTTTTATTACTTTTTTAGTAACCCTTTGTTGATCTTTAAAAGTTTCCCAATCTTCCAGCCTGCCACTGGCATTTGCAATATGGTATGCCTTAGTTTTTGTCTTTATGTTACCCTTAACTTCCTTGCTTAGCCATGGATGTTTTATCCCCCCTCTTACAATCTTTCTTCCTCTCTGGAATATATTTTAGTTGGGAGGAATATCTCCTTAAACATCTGCCACTGCTCATTAACTGTCCTAACTTTTAGTCTTCCTGCCCAGTCCACTAGGGCCAAATCTGTCCTCATGCCTATGTAATTACCTTTGTTTAACTCCAGAACGCTCGTGTGGGACTCCAGTTTCTCGCCCTCAAACTGAATTTGAAATTCTAGCATGCTATGATCACTCTTCCCTAGAGGATCCTTTACTATGAAATCATTAACTAATCCCACCTCATTACACAATACCAAATCTAGAATAGCCTGCTCCCTGGTTGGTTCCACAACATATTGTTCCAAAAAACAATCTCTAATACATTCAATGAACTCTCTCTCTCAAGGCTACCCTTGCCAATATAATTAATCCAGTCTATATGCATATTAAAATCACCCATGACTATTGCCGTACCTTTCTTACAAGCCCCCATTACTTCCTGGTCTATACTGTGCCCAACTGCAGAACTACTGTTTGGGGACCTATAGATTACCCCCCACTAGGGACTTCTTTCCCTTGCTATTTCTTATTTCTACCCAGACTGATTCTATGTCTTGATCTCCAATGCCTATATCATTTCATAGCATTGATCATTACAGCACTGATCTCTTCCTTTCCTAACAAAGTTACACCACCTCCTTTTCCTTCCTGCCTATCCTTCCGAAATATGGAGTACTCTTGGATATTCAATTCCCAAACCTGGTTTCCCTGCAACCACGTCTCAGTAATCGCCATTAAATCATACCCATTCATCTCTATTTGCGCTGCTAACTCATTAATTTTATTCCGAATGCTTCGTGCATTCAGATACAAAGCCTTTACGTTTGTTCTATTATCAAATTTCCCTACTCTTGTGCAATTCCTTGGTGCAATATGACGTTCACACGTTCTGTCTCTACCTTTTATTTTCTGGTAACAATCAGAACCCCAGTAACTTACTGACCAACAAGTGACTTCCCTTATTTAGACTGGAATTCAATCTAATGATAGAAAATAACTCCATTCCTCAATTTTATGTTTGGTTACAGAGCAGATCCAACAATCAATCAGAATGTCATTTACGGTACAGAAGTAGGCCAACTGTCCCATCGAGTCCATGCCAGCTCTCCGCACAGCAATCCAGTCAGTCCCACTCCCCCGCTCAATCCTCATAGTCCTGCAAGTTTATTTCCTTCGAATGCCCATCCAATTTCCTTTTGGAATCACTGGTTCTGCTTCCATCACCCTCATGGGCAGCGAGTTCCAGGTCATTACCACTCGCTGTGTAAAAAAGTTCTTCCTCACATTCCCCCTGTATCTCTTGCCCAAAAACCTTCAATCTGTGTCCCCTGGTCCTTGTACCATCAGTTCACGGGAAGGGTTTTTCCTTGTCTACCTTATCTAAGCTTGTCATAATCTTGTACACCTCGATCAAATCTCCTCTGCTCCAAGGTGAACAAGCCCAGCTTTTCTAATCTTCCATCCCTGGAACCATTCGAGTAAATCTCCTCTGCACCCTCTCAAGGACCCTCACATCCTTCCTAAAGTGGTGACCAGAACTGGACACAATACCCCAGTTGGGGCCTAACCAGAGCTTTATAAAGGTTCAGCATAACTTCCCTACTTTTGTACTTAATGCCTCTATTTATGAAGCCCAAGATCCCATATGCTTTACTAACCAGTCTCTCAATATGTCCTGCCATTTTCAAAGATCAATGCACATGCACCCCCAGGTCCCTCTGTTCCTGCACACTCTTTAGAACTGTGCCATTAAATATATATTGCTTCATCCTATGTTCTAGAATTTCCAATTGTGAAGAAGACACTGACATCAGGAAGCTTAGATAGAGACTGTTTATTGCTTGCCACAGAACCTACTTCTCCACTCCAAATAACTCACAGCCAGTGCTGGTTGGCTCTTCTTTATAAATATATATTTGAATACGATTAACTAATTAACATCCAACACCAGTTCACCCTATTTTCTTGAACTTCCAGGTATTTATCATCCATTAACAGAACTTCAGACCCTATCATCCTATCCCTTCTGCCAAAATGCATAATCTCACACTCCTCTGTATTAAATTCCATCTGCCACTTGTCCACTCATTCTGCTCGTCTTTCTATGTCTTGTTGCAGGTGGTTCATATCATCCTCACTGTTTGCTTCACCTCCAAGTTTCGTATTATCAGCAAATTTTGAAATTGTACTCTGTGTTCCAAGATCCAAGTCATTTATATAGAGCAAAAAAATAAATGGTCCTAGCACTGACCTTGGGGAACGCCACTGTCTACCATCCTCCAGATTGAAAAACAACCATTTACCACAACTCGCTGTTTTCTGCTCTTCAGCCAATCATTTTTTTATCCAATTGGACACTGACCCTCCTATTCCATGACCCTCAATTTTGTTAACCACCCTTTTATGTGGTACTTTATCAAATACTTTTTTAAAATCCATATAGACAACATCCACCACATTCCCTTCATCAATCTTCTCCGTTACTTCATCAAAAAATTCAATTAGATTCATCAAGCATGATCTGCCTTTTACAAATCCATGCTGGCTATCCTGAATTAACTCAAAACTTTCCTATTGCCTGTTAACTTTTTTCCCTGATTGTTTCTAAAACCTTACCCACCATTGACATTAAACTAACTGGCCTGGAGTTGCTAGGACCTTTGCCGCTGTCCAATCCTCTGGCACCTCCCCCACATCCAGGGCCAATTGGAAGATTATGGCTAGTCCTTTTGCTGTCTTCATTCCCACTTCCTTCAGCAATCTGGGATGTCAGCCATCTGGACTGGGTGACTTATCTACCCGAAGCATAGCCAGCCTTTCCAGTACCTCCTCCCTCTCAGTTTTTACCCTATCCATTGCCTTTACTCTCTCCGTTTCTAACGATATTTTGTCAGATTCCTCTTCCTTAGTAAACACTGATATAAAGTACTTATGAAGTATTCTAGCTTGCCCTGCTCCTCAAAGCATATATTACCCTCTTTGTGTTTAATAGGCCCCACTCCATCTCTTACTACCCACTTACTATTTACATGCCAGTAGAAGATTTTTGGGTTCCCTTTTATGTTAACTATCAGTATGTGGACTGGGCAGGGAGAGGGGAGACTGAACAATCGCCTGAAATCACCAGACATGTTCAAATTTGTCACTGCAGAACCTCTGGCTCTGAACACCCCATCAATCACTGTGCTCGGTGCTCCAGAACAGCAGATCACTATAAACAGAGTGCACCATTCTACTATTGTCCAGAACATCTGGATTCAGTCAGGCCGCATCCAGGGGCAGCTCTAAAATACTTCAGTAAGGAACTTGGAACAAAGATTCTCATCGTGGATTTAGCCTCCCTCTATTCAGCCCAAAACAAGCCGACAGTTCCAAACTAAGAGGAAGAGCTTTCCCATTATCCCTGCAGCCTCCTCAGTACAGAGATCAGCAGATATGCAGCAATAGGGTGCAAATTGTTCACTATCTCTCTCAGAACATAGTGGGGATTTTCATCATACCAGCCATACAGTGTCCAATCCTCCTCAATCCCTGCCAGACTCTCATTGTAAAAAACATTATTGGAGATAGGGAATATGATTTAAAGAGAATGAAACCAGGGCTTAAAGTATTAAATTATGAGGACAGGTGGCATAAAATTAACTTGTATTCCCTTGAGTATTGAAGATAGAGGGGTGATCTAATCAAGGTATTTAAAATGTTATAAGATTCAATTAGAGCTAGGTTATTCAGGAATGAAATCAGGAAGCACTTTTTCACACAAAGAGTAATAGAAATCTGGAACTCTCTCTCCCAAAAGACTGTGGATGCTGGAGACAATTGGAGCTTTCTAGGCTGTGACTGCGATAGATTTTTTTGGATAAGGGTATCAAGGAATATGGAGAAAAGGCAGTAAATGGAATTGAGGTGCAGATCAGCCATGAGCTAACTGAATAGCAGAGCAGGTTTGAGGGGCTGAATGACCAGATCTTGTTCCCAATAATTACCTCACACTCAGAGCTACCAATCCATGGAACAGACTATACATGATATAGGAGACAGCAATTAGATCATCTTTGGCCTCCTTGTCTCGAGAGACAATGGGTAAGCGCCTGGAGGTGGTCAGTGGTGTGTGGAGCAGCGCCTGGAGTGGCTATAAAGGCCAATTCTAGAGTGACAGGCTCTTCCACAGGTGCTGCAGATAAAATTGGTTGTCGGGGCTGTTACACAGTTGGCTCTCTCCTTGCGCCTCTGTCTTTTTTCCTGCCAACTGTTAAGTCTCTTCGACTCGCCACACTTTAGCCCCGCCTTTCTGGCTGCCCGCCAGCTCTGGCGATCACTGACAACTGACGTCCACGACTCGTGATCAATGTCACAGGACTTCATGTCGCGTTATTGACGTATTCTCCGGAGGCAGCGAAGATGGAATGAATTGAGACGTCGCTCTTGGCTGGCATACGTTGTCCAGGCCTCGCTGCCGTAGAGCAAGGTACTGAGGACACAGGCCTGATACACTCGGACTTTTGTGTTCCGTGTCAGTGCGCCATTTTCCCACACTCTCTTGGCCAGTCTGGACATAGCAGTGGAAGCCTTTCCCATGCGCTTGTTGATTTCTGCATCTAGAGACAGGTTACTGGTGATAGTTGAGCCTAGGTAGGTGAACTCTTGAACCACTTCCAGAGTGTGGTCGCCAATATTGATGGATGGAACATTTCTGACCTCCTGCCCCATGATGTTCGTTTTCTTGAGGCTGATGGTTAGGCCAAATTCATTGCAGGCAGCCGCAAACCTGTTGATGAGACTCTGCAGGCACTCTTCAGTGTGAGATGTTAAAGCAGCATCGTCAGCAAAGAGGAGTTCCCTGATGAGGACTTTCCGTACTTTGGACTTCGCTCTTAGACGGGCAAGGTTGAACAATCTGGCCCCTGATCTTGTGTGGAGGAAAATTCCTTCTTCCAAGGACTTGAACGCATGTGAGAGCAGCAGGGAGAAGAAAATCCCAAACAGTGTTGGTGTGAGAACACAGCCCTGTTTCACACCACTCAAGATAGGAAAGGGGTCTGATGAGGCACCGCTATGCTGAATTGTGCCTTTCATATTGTCATGGAATGAGGTGATGATACTTAGTAGCTTTGGTGGACATCCGATCTTTTCTAGTAGTCTGAAGAGACCACGTCTGCTGACGAGGTCAAAGGCTTTGGTGAGATCAATGAAAGCAATGTAGAGGGGCATCTGTTGTTCACGGCATTTCTCCTGTAGCTGGCGAAGGGAGAGCAGCATGTCAACAGTCGATCTCTCTGCTCGAAAGCCACACTGTGCCTCAGGGTAGACGCGCTCGGCCAGCTTCTGGAGCCTGTTTAGAGCGACTCGAGCAAAGACTTTCCCCACTATGCTGAGCAGGGAGATTCCACAGTAGTTGTTGCAGTCACCGCGGTCACCTTTGTTTTTATAGAGGGTGATGATATTGGCATCGCGCATGTCCTGTGGTACTGCTCCCTCGTCCCAGCACAGGCATAGCAGTTCATGTAGTGCTGAGAGTATAGCAGGCTTGGCACTCTTGATTATTTCAGGGGTAATGCCGTCCTTCCCAGGGGCTTTTCCACTGGCTAGAGAATCAATGGCATCACTGAGTTCCGATTTGGTTGGCTGTATGTCCAGCTCATCCATGACTGGTAGAGGCTGGGCTGCATTGAGGGCAGTCTCAGTGACAACATTCTCCCTGGAGTACAGTTCTAGGTAGTGCTCAACCCAGCGGTCCATTTGTTTGTGTTGGTCAGTGATTATGTCCCCTGATTTAGATTTGAGGGGGGCGATCTTCTTGATGGTTGGCCCAAGAGCTCTCTTCATGCCATCATACATTCCTCTGATGTTTCCGGTGTCTGAGGCCAGCTGAATATGACTGCATAGGTGTTGCCAGTAGTCGTTTGCGCAGCGCCTGGCTGTTCTTTGTGCAGTGCTTCTGGCTGCTTTAAGTGCTGCGGATGTTAACTCTCTGGGGGCTTTCTTGTAGTTCAACAGTGCAATGCGCTTAGCGGCTATGACAGGTTCCAGCTCTTCATTATGAGATTGAAACCAGTCTGCATTTCTCCTCGCACTTTTGCCGTAGGTGGTCAAAGCTGACTCATAGATGGCGTCTCTGATGTGGGCCCTCTTGGTCTCAGCATCCCCTGTTGGAGTGTTTTGAAGGGCTGTTACAAGTGAATTTGGAAATTTTTGTAACAGCTGTGGGTGAGAAATTCTGCTCGTGTTGATGCGCGGGTGGCCCTTCTGCTTGGAATGATGCAACTTCTTTGGTCTGAGTCTAACCTTGCTGCACACCAGGGAGTGGTCGGTGTCGCAGTCCGCACTGTGGAAGCTGTGTGTGATTTGAACACTGTTTAAGGCGGCTCGCCTTGTGACGATGAGGTCCAGCTGGTGCCAACGACGTGATCTTGGGTGCCTCCATGAAACCTGGTGACAGGGTTTAGTGTGAAAGAACAAGTTGGTGATGCAGAGGTTATGATAGGTACACAACTCAAGCAGTCTCTGCCCGTTCTCATTCATCCTTCCAACGCCATAGCGCCCAAGGCAGGAGGGCCATGAGTCATGGTCGGCCCCAACCCTGGCATTAAAGTCCCCCAGCAGGAATAGGTGTTCGGTGTTGGGGATGCTGCTAATGATGTTATGGAGTTCCTCGTAGAACTGATCTTTAGCTTCTAACGTGTAGAAAACAAAGGAACACGAAGTGTAAATAAATAAATGGATAGATTGTTCTGCAAGAAATGGAAATTCATGCAGCCACGGGCGATATACTGAAAGAATGCTCAGACTCCAGGAATGGCTGGATAAATCAATACACTGAACTTTGCAGATGGGGAGGACGCGGGACAGACAGCACAGAAGGGGAAACGAGAAGCTTCTGAAGTTCCGATATCTGGATGAGGCGGAATATTGAGCATAGTACAAAGATAATCACTGAAAGAAACTGAAAGGTTGAAGGTTCACTATCTCTCCTGACTCCCATTCCAATCATTCTCCCTTTACAACCTTTCTCTTACCTTCGCCTCCATGCCTCCAAGGCCCACTCTGGATTTTGTACCAAAGGTGATAGACTGCTGGTCTCCAGGATAAAAGGTATCAATAAATTTAGCATCATCCAATCCAGGAGGACTATCAAAAAGGCCTGAAACAAAGGAAAGCTCTTTTACTAACAAATTCTCCAACGTAAACACAAACACAAATGATCCACAACCAATATAAGTTGTGGTAGCAAGAGCAAATGTTAAGAGTGAGATTTCAAAATTCTCATCCTGTGTTGAAATCCCTCCATGGTCTCGCCCCTCCCTATCTCTGTAACCTCCTCCATGGCCTCGCCCCTCCCCATCTCTGTAATCTCCTCCATGGCCTCGCCCCTCCCTATCTCTGTAACCTCCTCCATGGCCTCGCCCCTCCCTATCTCTGTAACCTCCTCCATGGCCTCACCCCTCCCCATCTCTGTAACCTCCTCCATGGCCTCGCCCCTCCCCATCTCTGTAACCTCCTCCATGGCCTCGCCCCTCCCTATCTCTGTAATCTCCTCCATGGCCTCGCCCCTCCCTATCTCTGTAACCTCTCCATGGCCTCGCCCCTCCCTATCTTTCTAACCTCCTCCAGTCCCACAACCCAGAGTTCACTCCACTCCTCCAATTCTGGCTGATTATGCATCACTGATTTGCTTCACTCTATCATTGGTGGCTGTACCTTTATATGTCTGGGCTCCAAGCTCTAGAATTTCCTCCCTAAACCTCTCCATCTCTCTACCTTTCTCCCCTCATTTGAGACGCTTCTTAAAACCAACCTCTTTGACTAAACTTTTGCTTAATTCTGCTAAAAAATCTCTTTATGTTGGTCAGTGTTAATTTTTATTTGCTTAAGCTCCTGTGAAGTGCTTTGGGACATTTCCTTACATTAAAGGTGCTATTTAAATGCAAGTTGTTGAGACATGTTAGCTTCCCGATATCAACTCCAAGTCCCATTGTATGAATAGCAGCTCGACAGTAACTAACCACTACCCTTTGCAGGAACACATTCCAGACAGTTACTGTATCTAACTCTTGTCTCACTAAACGGGACTACCACATTATTACAACAAAAGCTGTGCTAGTCTTTATAAAAAGACCAAGACACACCCTGTCTTTGCTAAATTACATGAAATTATAATTTTGTAACACACTGCCCCGCTCACCAGGCTCTGCGTAGAATCCAAACAGATCTGCACTCTCTTTTCAAATGCATAACTGGCAGTTACCAAAGTTAAGGATCTGCTGTATCAGTTTCAAAATCCCAATGATAGTGATTTTCGTGTCTTAGAGTCAATTTCAGTCAGAATGGTCCTTCTAGTTCTCTCTGCTGACCAGACTCCATACCACAAATTACAACTGTTGCAACTAATGCTCCCACCAGCTTCTCGCTAATTTCACCCTGCATCTCCTTGGTGAATACAGTTCCACCACACAGGCGGCTGGCATTCTCCAGTGGCGGTTATTCCATGGCCAATGTTGGCAGCCAGTTTGAAATTACAGCCCTTCTTCACCAGACATCTACAGATGACAATAGTTTCTGGGAACCCTGGCTCACCTTTCCTCCCTAAGCAAACTAACTGGAAAGGTTTAGGTCACTACATCAAATTAACAGAATCCATTAACACCCTCTCCTCACCAACACTTTGTCTTTCAGCACACCATTAACATACCGTTTGCCTTTTCTCCATGACCTTCTGGTCAGTTATTCTCTGTGACCCTGTTCTATCAACACGTTGCCTTTTGTTATCTCTTGCCCCACCCCGCTTTATTTGCTTGAAACCTATCACATTTCTAACCTTTGCCAGTTCTGATGAAGGGTCACTGACCTGAAACGTTAACTCTGCTTTTCCCTTAATGAATCCATGCTGGCTCTCCTTAATTAACCCACATTTGTCCATGTGACTATTAATTTGGTCCCGAAGTACTGTTTCGAGAAGTTTTCCCAACAACGCTGAAGTTAAACTGACTGGTCTGTAGTTGCTGGGCTTATCTTTTTGGAACAAGGGTGTAACATTTGCAATTCTCCAGTCCTCTGGCATCAGCCCTGAGTCTAAGGAAGACTGAAAAATTATGGCCAGTGCCTCCTCAATTTCCATTCTCACTTCCCCCAATATCCTTGGATGCATCTCATCTGGCCCTGGTGATTTATCAGCCTATTCATACCTCCTCCTTATCAATTTTAAATCATCTAGTGTATTAATTACCTCCTCTTTCACTGTGGCCTGGGTAGCAACTTCTTTCTTGGTAAAGATAGATGCTAAATATTCATTTAATACCTCAGCTATTGCCCCTTCCTCCAAGTGTAAATGCCCCTTTTTATCCCTAATCAGTCCTACTCCACCTTTTACCACCCTTTTACTATTTATATGCCTATATTAGACTTTGGGATTCCCTTTTATGTTAGCTGCCAGTCTCTTTTCATACTTTCTCTTTGCTTCTCTATTTGCCTTTTCACTTTCCCTCTGAACCTTCTATATTCAGCCTGGTTGTCCACTGTATTATTTACCTGATATATGTCATAAGCACACTTCTTCATCTCCATCTCTATCTCCATCGTCACCCAGGGAGCTCTGGAATTATTTGCCCTACTTTTTCCCTTCAAGGGAATATACCTCGAACGTGCCCAAACTATCTCGTCTTTGAAGGTAGCCCATTGTTCAGTTACTGTTATTCCTTCCGACCTTTGACTTCAATTTATTCGGTCCACATTTCGGGCTGTATTTTGTCCCCAGCCCGATGTCGGGCTTTGTGACGGGGGCGGCGGTGGGGCCTGCCGGAGAATCGGAGTAGCAGAATCCACCACGGAACCCGGGTCAGGATTGCCGGGTCCGATCTTCCCGGTGGTGGGGAAGCTCTGTGGCTGCCCCTCTGCAACAAGACCCTAGTTTAAAGATTTGAAATACCTATTTGCATACATTACCATGGCATCAGACCCACCGGCCGTCCATGTCTCCGCTTTAAAGACGTCTGCAAACGCGACATGAAATCCTGTGACATTGATCGCAAGTCGTGGGAGTCAGTTGCCAGTGATCGCCAGAGCTGGCAGGCAGCCATAAAGGCGGGGCTAAAGTGTGGTATGTCGAAGAGACTTAGCAGTTGGCAGGAAAAAAGACAGAAGCGCAAGGGGAGAGCCAACTGTGCAACAGCCCCGACAACCAATTTTACCTGCAGCACCTGTGGAAGAGTCTGTCACTCTAGAATTGGCCTTTATAGCCACTCCAGGAGCTGCTTCACAAACCACTGACCACCTCCAGGCGCTTACCCATTGTCTCTCGAGATAAGGAGGCCCAAAAGGAGGAACCATGCCATCCGCTACGATCTTCCCATCCATTCCCAATCTTCAGTGATATGTGGCACTCACATGCCTTCGCTTTCCTGTCCAGTAGAAGCGAGGAGGGGAAGGGGTCTCCACTGCATTCCGAGTATAGACTGGGTGGGGGAAAGGGGTCAACTCTGCATTATTTTGAACTGTTTTCAGGGCTGGCAGTCTTTTAAAAATGGCGCCAGCACCTGCTACAGCATCAGATGATACCGTGAATGGCATTGCTGAAGCTGCCCCTGCCATGTGATTGGGGGGGGGAAAGGGCTGGCAGCCGCTGTCACCATGTTAAATGGCCGCCTGCCGCACAATTGCGGTGGCGTGACTCCCATGCGGGGTGACTGCTATTTTCTGCAAAAGTCCAACCCTTAATCTTTCCCCTTTTCAACCCTTTAAACATCAGAAACATTCTGTTTCTAATCTGGTGTCCCATCCCTCATAATTTTAAGCAACTCTATCAAATTATTCTATAACTGGTTAATTCAGCAGAGTCTGTGACCTTCCTGACTCATGGTCTAGCTACTCGCCTGGTCGCCAGGTGTACTTACTGAGCTGTTGGGAGTGTCTACGACTAGTGTTACTGACTCACTCGACAGATTACAGAAAGTGCTCAGACTGGCAATTTTGCCCCTAGGTTCTTACCCACCTCCCACATCAGAAAGAACTATCAGCATGTCCGCCCTCATCTTCACTGCAAGTCTTGCTGCCAGACTGTCATTGTCCTTGATACTGATCACCTGCTAAAACACAGAAAACTCAGAGTGAGGGACACGTTCTACCAAATAAACCGATTGCCAAATGCAGACAGACAACTTCACAGAAAAAGAAACTGCTCCAAGAATCTCAACCATTTTCCATCATTTGACACACAACCACCCCACTGAACTCTGACCTCACCGTCTTTTCAGAACATCAGTGTTCTCTGTTGGGACCTGGTCAGACCCTAACCCCACAGAAAGGTTTTGTCTAATGAATCCAATCAACTGAACTTCATCTGCACAATTCTGACTATTTGATTTACTATTGAATGAAAATGTCACTCTTTGACCAGAAGCATCCTTCGTGTATGAGAGTGATGGGCCTGAGTTATCAACAGGAAGGATCACAGAGGCCCGAATATTTATTAGCGCTAGGATGTTGCCATGTGGCAGTCTCATTCCAAACTATCTAATGGTGTCTCTCTCTGGCCTTGCTTATTGCTTTCTTCACTGATGATGTACAATATCACTGGAGAACTAACTTCCTGCATATTTACCAAATCTCAGTAACTACAGCAGGTTGATGACACCTTGTTGCCAGGGCGGGTTTACATTCGAATGGACAGAATTAACTTCCTTCTTCATTCCATCACCTTCCACATGCAGCACAAGACTGACCCAGCAGTACCAAGGAGGAGGGAGCAATCTGCTTGTTGTAGATGGAGCAGCAGCATCCAGACGAGACCTGCCCAAATACAGCTCACCAAAGGCTGGTAATGCAAAGAAACAGTGCTCAGTTAAAGTGAGTAAGCTGCTGTACGCAGTAAACTTGTTCACACTGTCCCAAAGGAATTTCCAAGATTAGCCAGTGAAGTACATCTCTGAAATGACCTCTTCACCTCACTGAGGACTTCCTCACTCAGAAGCTTAGAACAAACCACCTGTTTATCCAATAGTGGTTTCAGAATGGTCTCCACAAACTTCACAGTACTTGAACGTTAGGTTAGAATATATTTGTGCAAACAAAATAGAATCTGTGCATAATTTTAATCTGTGTGGGGAGAAAAGGAATAAACGGCAGATTACTTTGCATCTGAGGCCTCCTCTGGTGGGGAAGGATGGCTAGTGCACAGGCAGGAGGTCTTCCTCCCCTTTCACCATGGTTAAAGATGCTTCTGGGTTAACGACTCCCTCAGGAGTTCCTTTGCTGGGAAACTCTATCCTTGACTATCCATTGCCATCCTTTGCCCTTTCTTCCCAATCTCCTCTTTTCCACTGGTCCCTAGCTCTAATAGTGGGTGCATTTAAGCCCTAACTACAAGTTCCCTGATGGTTTAAAATTACCTGGGCCAACAACCCATCCCCCAACCTCGCTTAATCTTTGTTTCCAGCAGTTAGCACTTGAATTTTACTCAAATTTGGTTTCCAAATTCCTGGACTTCTCTGAATGTCAAGACGACACTTCTCCATTAGACTACACCACAAGCGTCAGCTGCTGTGTGTCTGATCAGTTGCTTTAGTTTTAAGGTAACTTTGTCTAGACTACAACCCATCCCCCACTGCTGCTGTTACCTCCTGAACCTGCAACTGCCCTAATGGTTCTACCGATTTTTCAGCTTACACTACAGTCTGGCCCTTGGCCAGAGATTCACTCTCCTGGACTGAAGTCAATTACTTTGCCACCCTGGATCTCACGGGGACTGTCCTAGGAAGAGAGATTGGGGAAACTGGGCCTGTATTCTCTAGAGCTTCGAAGAATGAGAGATGATCTCATTGAAACCTGCAAAATACTTAAAGGGATAGACAGGATAGATGCAGGTAAGATGTTTCCCCTGTTTGGGGAGTCTAGAACCAGGGGACACAATTTCAAAATAAGGAGGAAGCCACGTAGGACAGAGATGAGGAGAAATTTCTTTACTCAGAGGGTTGTGAATCTTTGGAATTCTCTACCCGAGGGCTGTGGAAGCTCAGTCATTGAGTATGTTTAAAACAGAGATTGACAGATTTCTAAATACAAATGATATAAAGGGATATGAGGATAGTGTGGGATAAGGCATTGAAGTGGATGATCAGCCATGATTGTATTGAATGGTGGCCTATTCCTGCTCCTATGTTTCTCTATGACCTCCAACGTTGTCAACAATTGTCAGCAATTGATTCTACATACCTCCCAGCTCTACATTCCCACGGAAATACCTCCAGCAATACATCCTGTGATATTCTATCCTCCAAATAGCTTCTGAGCTCAGTCACACTACACACCTGGACATTAGTTTATCAATGCTCCGAGCTGATTCCACGCCAGCCACATTAACTTTAGAAAGTACAGGTATGGTAGGGAACCTCAGCACCGTGGAATGCACATCTTGTGCTATATGGGAAATCCCGGATGCTTCTCGTGGTCTGGATGACCACATATATAGAAAGTGTCACCAGCTGGAGCAGCTCGAGCTCCAGGTTTCAGAGCTTGAGCGCTGGATGGAGTCAGTATAGGGCATCCTTGAGGCTGAGAGCACGTTTCTGGAGGTGGTCACCCTGTAGCTTAAAATGTGCAGGCAAAGGGGGAATGGGAGACAGTGCAAAGGACAAGGAGGACCAGGCAGGCAGGGCAGTGATCCCATGAGTACATCTCACTCTCCAACCGGTATTCAATTGTGAATACTGGTGAGAGTGATGGTTCCGCTGGGGAGTGCAGGTAAAGCCAAGTCCATGGCACCACAGGTGGCTCAGCTGCATGGGGGGGTTTGGAGGAAAAACAGTGCAAGAACAATTGTGGTAGGGGATTCAATAGTGAGGGGAACAAACAGGTGCTTCTGCAGCCACAGACTTGACTCCAGGATGTTATGTTGCATCCCTGGTGCCAGAGTCAAGGAGGCCCCTGAGTGGCTGCAGGACATTCTGAGGGAGGAGGGTAAACAGCCAGAGGTCACGGTCCATAATCAGCACAATGACATAGGCAGAAAGAGGGACGAGGTCCTGCAGGCAGAGTTTAGGGAGCTAGGAGAGAGATTGGAAAGTAGGAGTTCAAAGATAGTAATCTCTGGATTACTCCTGGTGCCACATGCTTGTGAATACAGAAAGAGGAAGATAGAGCTGATGAATACGTGGCTGCAGAGATGATGCAGGAAGGAGGGCTTTAGATTCCTGAGGGATTGGGATCACTTCTGGGAGAGGTGGGATCTGTACAAGCCGGACAGGTTGCACCTCAACAGAACTGGGACCAATATCCTCGCAGGGGGTTTTGCTAGTGCTGTTGGGAAGGGTTTAAACTACTTGGCAGGGGGATGGGAACTTGAGAGTAGATGAAGCAGGAGAAGGGAGAGAAGAAAAGTAGGAAATGGAAGGCAGAAAACTAGTAAGTGTGTTTGGAGGGCAGAGGAAACAAAAGCTAGAGACTAGATAAGAAGGGAGTTTGGCAATGCTAAATGGTATAGACCTCAATGCAAGAAGTCTAAGGAATAGGACAGATGAGCTGAGAGCACAGATTGACACGTGGGACATGGGACTATGATGTAGCTATTACTGAGACATGACTGAAAGTAGGGCAGGAATGGCAGCTCAACATTCCTGGCTAAAGGGATTTCAGATCAGATAGAGAAAGGGATAAAAATGGAGGGGGTGGTTGCAATATTGATTAACAAAATAACTAAAGCTGTGAGAAGGGATAATATGGTGCAAGGATCATCAAATGAGGCCATATGGGTTGGAATGAAGAACAAAAAGGCAGCAATCACACCACTGGGAGTGTACTATAGACCCCCAAACAGTCAGAGAGAGATAGAAGAGCAAATATGTAGATAAATCTCTGAGAAGTGCAAAAACAACAGGGCAGTAATAGTGGGGGATTTCAACTACCCTAATATTAACTGGGATAGAATTAGTGTGAAAAGCAGAGAGGGAGCAGAATTCTTCAAAAACATTCAGGAGAATTTTTTAGCCAGTACGTAGTAAATCCAACAAGAGAATGGGCGATTCCAGACTTAGTTTTAGAGAATGAAGCTGGGCAGGTGGAAGGGGAATCAGTTGGGAAGCACTTTGGTGGAAGTGATCATAATTTAGTTAGATTTAGGGTAGTTATGGAAAAGGACAAAGATAGACCAGGAATAAAAGTTTTCAATTGAGGAAAAGCTAACTTTATTAAGCTGAGATGTGATTTAGCTAAAGTGGACTGGAAACAGCTACTAGAAGGTAAATCAGTGCCAGATCAGTGGGAGGAATTCAAGAAAGAGATGGTGAGGATTCAGAGCAAGTATGTTCCCTTAAAGAAAAGGAGCGGAACCAACGAATCCAGAGCCTCCTGGATGTCAATGGGCTTAAAGGAGAGGATAAAGAAAAAAAGGGAAGCTTATGACAGATACTGAGGGCTCAATACTGCAGAAAACCTAGTGTAGGGGTGAAATGTATAAGGAAATTAGGAAAGCAAAGAGAGCACATGTAAAAGTATTGGCAAGTAAAATCAAAGGACACTCAAAGATTTTCTTTATAAATACATAAAGGGCAAGAGGATAACTAAAGGAAAAGTACGGCCTATTAGAGTCATAGAGTCATTCATGGCACAGAAGGAGGCCATTCAGCCCATCGGCTCCATGCCGACTCTCCACAGAGCTATGCTGTCAGTCCTACTGCCCGGCTTGAACCCCACAGCCCTGCAAGTCTATTTCTCTCAGGTGGTCATCCAACTTCCTCTTGAAGTCATTGATTGTCTCTGCTTCCACCACTCTTGTGGACAGCGAGTTCCAGGTCATTACCACCCGCTGTGTAAGAAAGTGCTTCCTCATATTCCCCCTGCATCTCTTGCCCAAAACTTTCAATCTGTGTCCTCTAATCCTTGTACCATTAGTTAATGGGAACAGTTTTTCCTTGTCTAACTTTTCTAAGCCTGTCATAATCTTGTACACTTCTATTAAATCTCCCCTCAATCTCTATTGTTCTAAGGAGAACAAATCCAGCTTTTCCAACCTAACCTTGTAACTAAAAATCTCCATCCCTGCAGGCATTCTAGTAAATCTCCTCTGCACCCTCTCCAGGACCCTCACATCCTTTCCGAAGTGTGGTGACCAGAACTAGATGCAATGCTCCAGTTGTGGCCTAATCAGAGCTTTATAAAGGTTCAGCATAACTTCCCTGCTTTTGTACTCAATGCCTCTATTTATGAATCCCAAGATCCCATATGCTTTACTCACCATTCTCTCAATATGTCCTGTTACCTTCAAAGATCAATGTACATACACCCCCAGGTCCCTCTGTTCCTACACACTCTTTAGAACTGTGCCATTAAGTATATATTGCCTCTCCCTATCCCTTCTGCCAAAATGCATCACCTCACACTTGTCAGTATTAAACTCCATCTGCCACCTCTCTGCCCATTCTACCAGCCTGTCTATGTCCTGTTGCAGGTGGTTCATATCATCCTCACTGTTTGCTTCACCCCCAAGTTTGGTGTTGTCAGCAAATTTTGAGATTCTACTCTGTATTCCAAGATCCAAGTCATTTATGTACAGCAAAAAAAAAGCAGTGGTCCCAGCACTGAGCCTTGGGGAACACCGCTGTCTACCATCCTCCAGTCTGAAAAACAACCATTTTCTACGACTCGCTGTTTTCTGTCCATAAGACATTTTTTTATCCAACTGGACACTGACCCTCCTATTCCATGAGCTTCAATTTTCTTAACCAGTCTTTTATGTGGTACTTTATAAAACACTTCCTTAAAATCCATAGAAACAACATCCACCACATTCTCTTCATCAACCTTTGCTGTTACTTCATCAAAAATTCAATTAGATTAGTCAAGCACGATCTGCCTTTTATAAATCCTTGCTGACTATCCATAATTAACTTGTGCAGAGGGACCTGAGGTGCATGTGTTTGGCACTCTTGATTATTTCAGGGGTAATGCTGTCCTTCCCAGGGGCTTTTCCGCTGGCTAGGGAATCAATGGCATCACTGAGTTCCGATTTGGTTGGCTGTATGTCCAGCTCATCCATGACTGGTAGAGGCTGGGCTGCATTGAGGGCGGTCTCAGTGACAACATTCTCCCTGGAGTACAGTTCTAGGTAGTGCTCTACCCAGCGGTCCATTTGTTTGAGTTGGTCAGTGATTATGTCCCCTGATTTAGATTTGAGGGGGACCGTCCATGTCTCCGCTTTGAAGACGTCTGCAAACGCGACATGAAGTCCTGTGACATTGATCACAAGTCGTGGGAGTCAGTTGCCAGCGATCGCCAGAGCTGGCAGGCAGCCATAAAGGCGGGGCTAAAGTGTGGCGAGTCGAAGAGACTTAGCAGTTGGCAGGAAAAGAGATGGCAGTGTAAGGAGAGAGCCAACTGTGTAACAGCCCCGACAAACACATTTTTCTGCAGCACCTGTGGAAGAGTCTGTCACTCTAGAATTGGCCTTTATAGCCATTCCAGGCGCTGCTTCACAAACCACTGACCACCTCCAGGTGCTTACCCATTGTCTCTCGAGATAAGAAGGCCAAAGAGACATTCCTCTGACGTTTCCAGCTGAATATGACTGTATAGGTGTTGCCAGTAGTCATTTGCGCAGCGCCTGGCTATTCTTTGTGCAGTGCTTCTGGTTACTTTAAGTGCTGTGGATGTTAACTCGCTGGGGACTTTCTTGTAGTTCAGCAGTGCAATGCGCTTAGCGGCTATGACAGGTTCCAGCTCTTCAAAGTGAGATTGAAACCAGTCTGCATTCCGCTTCACACGTTTGCCATAGGTGGTCATGGCTGACTCATAGATGGCGTCTCTGATGTGGGCCCACTTGGTCTCAGCATCCCCTGTGGGAGTGTTTTGAAGGGCTGTTACAAGTGAATTTAGAAATTTTTGTAACAGTTGTGGATGAGAAATTCTGCTCGTGTTGATGCGCGGGTGGCCCTTCTGCTTGGAATGATGCAACTTCTTTGGTCTGAGTCTAACCTTGCTGCACACCAGGGAGTGGTCGGTGTTGCAGTCTGCACTGTGAAAGCTGCGAGTGGTTTGAACACAGTTTAAGGAGGCTCGCCTTGTGACAATGAGGTCTAGCTGGTGCCAACGACGTGATCTTGGGTGTCTCCATGAAACCTGGTGACAGGGTTTAGTGTGAAAGAATGAGTTGGTGATGCAGAGGTTATGATAGGTACACAACTCAAGCAGTCTCTGCCCATTCTCATTTATCCTTCCAACGCCATAGCGCCCAAGGCAGGAGGGCCATGAGTCATGGTCGGCCCCAACCCTGGCATTAAAGTCCCCCAGCAGGAATAGGTGTTCAGTGTTGGGGATGCTGCTAATGATGTTATGGAGTTCCTCGTAGAACTGATCTTTAGCTTCAGGTGGGGAGCAGAGTGTTGGAGCATAGATGCTGAGTAGGTGTACTGGACCAGAGGTGGTGAGCAGTCGGATGGACAGTATGCGTTCCGAGCCATTTGAGGGAGGCTCTATCATGCTGAGCAAGGAGTTTCTGATGGCGAAGCCCACTCCATGCTGTCTTGGTTCTTCAGGAACCCTACCCTGCCAGTGGAAGCTGTAGTCTTGCTCTGTTAGAGATCCGCTCGCAGGGAGGTGTGTCTCCTGAAGTGCTGCAATGTCCACATGGAGTCGACTGAGCTCGTTGTTAATGATGGCGGTCTTCCGAGAGTCGTTGATTTGTGTAAGGTCTTCCGACAGGCCAGGACACATAGTTCTGATGTTGCAGCTTGCAAAACGAAGGAGTCACTGTTTAAAAATAAAGGGTCGCCCATTTAAGACAGAGATGAGGAGAAATTCTTTCTCTCAGAGGGTTGAGAGTCTTTGGAATTCTCCTCCTCAAAAGGCGGTGGAAACAGAATCTTTGAATATTTTTAAGGCAGAGGTAGATAGATTCTTGATAAGCAAGGGGGTGAAAGGTTATTGGGGGTAGGTGGGAATGTGGAGTTGAGGTTACAATCAGATCAGCCATGATCTTGTTGAATGGCTGAGCAGGCTCGAGGGGCTGAGTGGCCTACTCCTGCTCCTAATTTGTATGTTAGTAATTTATCTGCACTCCTTCAATTCTAGCCTCTTGTACATCCCTGATTTTAATCGCTCCACTATTGGTGGTCATGACTTCAACTGCCGAGACCTTAAAATCCAGACTGATGCTCCAGTGCAGTACTGGGAGTGCTGCATTGTGGGAGGTGCTGTCTTTCAGATGAGGCGTTAAATCAAGGCTGCATCTGCCTGCTTGAGTGGATGTAAAAGATCACATGACTCTATTTTGAAGAAGAGCAGGGGTCTCCTGCCCAATATTTATCCCTCAATCAACATCACAAAAACAGATCATTATCACATAGCTGTTTGTGGGAGCTTGCTGTGCACAAATTGTTTGCTGCATTTTCTACCATCAAGAAAACTCTATATGCCAAATGAGAACGATGGATTTCATCAGTTGGAAACTTACCTTCGGCTTTTCATGAAAAAATACCCTACAAGTAACTTTTAAAAAACTAGCAGTAAAGATGGCCACTACCATTTACATCTGGAACACTGGGAGATTGGACTGGCGACAAAAAGTCTAACAAGAAGCCCAGCCAGGACAACGGCTTGCTCGAAGTGACTGAATTATCTAGAATAATTTCATTATCATGGCAGTCAAGGCCATCCCCACCCACTGACTTTGAAAGCACCGACCCTGTCCAAGTGTGAATGGACACCCTGGGGCATGTAGAACCTCGAATTTCATCAGCAGATTCCAGAAACACCTCATTAGAAACCAAGGGGATTGAGAAGAATCATGTGACCGCCTGTTCATCTCTGAAGCAACAAGTTTTGTGACACAGAAAAGAGACAAGCAGACAAATAAGAGGAAGGGGCAAGAGGGGAGCCTGAGACCCCCCCTCCTCACCTGGCCCTAACACTACACTTCAAAAGTACTTCATTAGTTTTAAAGTGCTTTGAGAGGTCTGGTGGTCATGGAAAGTGCTATATAAATGAAAGTCTTTGTTTTTTTCTTTAAACTCTGGAACTCCCTCTCGACCTTTTTCTTTCCTCCTTTAAGACTCCTTAAAACCTGCCTCTTTGACCAAGATTTTGGTCATCTGTCCTAATCTTTCACCATCTTGGTGGCAAATTTCATTAGACAACACTCCAGTGAAGTGCCTTGAAACATTTTTCTACATTAAAGGAGCTATATAAATGCTAGTAGTAGTTGTTGTAAAAAAAGTTGCCACTTTAAACCATCCCTGCCGGATGCCGAGGATTCTCTGACTCCACCTACCCCCTGCAGGTCACTGTTGGGTTCAGGAGGTGGAACAACAGCATCATTGGTATTGATGATTGGAACGATGTTCATTCGGAGAAGCTCGTGCAGTGTGCTGCTTAAGTTCCGTCGCTTTTGCTCATCATGGAAATCCAAGTTTGTTACAAGAATCTGGGGACAAAGAGCAAAGTATAATATTGAAGCGAGATTTCAATTTCTCAAATTCAAACCTGGTAATCTGGAAGGAACAAATCCAAATTGTAAAAGTTACTGAACCACAGATTAGACGCAAACAATGCTTAAAAGTGATATCACACATGAACAATTTCAGGAAACACAAGGACAATAGCACAGACCTGAGCAGTACAAATACTGTACTGTGTGAACATTGCTTCATACAGAGCCATCAAGCCACTCTGTCCAGCTGCAGCACAGGCACGAGCTTCCAACACAGGAACAGTCTGCAAAGAGTCAAAGAGTCATAGAGTTATAGAGTCGTACAGCATAGAAACAGGCCCTTCGGCCCACCGCACCCATGCCGGCCATAATGCCTATCTATACTAATCCCACCTGCCTGCATTAATTCCATATCCCTCTATGCCTTGCTCATTCAAGTACCTGTCCAGATGCCTCTTAAATGTTGCTACTGTTCCTGCCTCCACCACCTCCTCAGGCAGCTCATTCCAGATACCCACTATTCTTTGTGTGAAAAATTTACTCCTTTGATCCCCTTTAAACCTCCTCCCTCTCACCTTAAATCTATGCCCTCTAGTTTTAGTCACCCCGACCATGGGAAACAGACTCTGGCTATCTACCCTATCTATGCCTCTCATAATTTTATATACCTCTATCATGTCCCCTCTCAGCCTCCTTCACTCCAGGGAAAACAGACCCAGCCTATCCAATCTCTCTTTATAACTCAAGCCCTCCAAACCAGGCAACATCCTTGTGAATCTTTTCTGCGCCCTCTCTAGCTTAATCACTTCTTTCCTGTAGTGCGGTGACCCGAACTGCACACAGTACTCCAAATGCGGCCTAACCAACGTTATGTACAACTGTAACATGATGTCCCAACTCTTGTACTCAATGCCTTGGCTGATGAAGGCAAGCATGTCATACGCCTTCTTCACCACCCTGTCTACCTGTGTTGCCACTTTCAGGGAACTATGTACTTGCACCCGAAGCTCTCTCTGCTCAACAACACTCCCCAGGGCCCTGCCATTCACTGTATATGTCCTGCCCTGGTTTAACTTCCCAAAATGCATCACTTCACACTTGTCTGCGTTAAATTCCATTTGCCAATCCCTTGCCCACTTTCCCAGTTGATCTATATCCTGTTGTAACCTTAGACAACCTTCTTCACTGTCCACTATTCCACCAATTTTGGTGTCATCTGCAAACTTACTAATCATGCCCCTTACATTCACATCCAAGTCATTAATATATATGACAAACAACAGAGGGCCCAGCACCGATCCCTGTGGCACACCACTGGTCACCGGCCTCCAATCTGAAAAACAACCCTCCACTACCACCCTCTGCCTCCTATCACCAAGCCAATTTTGTATCCAATTGGCCAGCTCACCCTGGATCCCATGTGTTCGAACCTTCTGGACCAGCCTGCCACGCGGGACCTTGTCAATGGCCTTGCCAAAGTCCTTGTAGACAACGTCCATCACCCTGCCCTCGTCAATCCTCTTGGTCACCTCCTCGAAAAACTCAATCAAATTCGTGAGACATGATTTCCCACGCACAAAGCCATGCTGACTATCCCTAATCAGACCTTGCCTTTCCAAATGCATATAAATCCTGTCTCTCAGAATCCCTTCCAATAACTTGCCCACCACTGATGTAAGGCTCACCGGCCTGTAGTTCTCTGGCTTATCCCTGCTGCCCTTCTTAAATAAAGGCACAACAAAGTTGAAATGAAACTTATCATACACAAAATACAGAGAATTACAACCTGGAACATACTGTTTGGCACAACCAGTCCACGTTGGTATTTATTCTCTACGCATGCAGTATCCTAATCCCATAGGCCCATCTGTAGCTGTATTCCTTGATCTCATTTTCCTTCAGTCACCTATCTAAGTTCTGTTGATATGGTCTCTGCTTCATTCATAAAATCAGTAGCTCAAGTTGTGCATTCCACAGTCTCATTACCTGTGTGTGAATAAAATAAATTCTTATTCTCTACCTAATCTCTTGCATCTAATCTTATATCCCCTACATTCCTGAATCAATAGTTTGTTTCTAGTACATTTTCCCAATCCCTTCATAATTTTACACATTCTGTCAAATCACCCCTTAATTAAACAAAAACAATTGCAAGCTGATCCAATTGGATGGCAGAGTAAGCGTCAAGGGTTGAATGGCCTCCTCCTGTTCCTGTGTAACAGGCTCGAGGGGCTGAATGGCCTCCTCCTGTTCCTGTGTAACAGGCTGGATGGGCTGAATGGCCTCCTCCTGTTCCAGTGTAACAGGCTGGATGGGCTGAATGGCCTCCTCCTGTTCCTGTGTAACAGGCTCGAGGGGCTGAATGGCCTCCTGCTGTTCCTGTGTAACAGGCTCGAGGGGCTGAATGGCCTCCTCCTGTTCCTGTGTAACAGGCTCGAGGGGCTGAATGGCCTCCTCCTGTTCCTGTGTAACAGGCTGGAAGGGCTGAATGGCCTCCTCCTGTTCCTGTGTAAGGCTCGAGGGGCTGAATGGCCTCCTCCTGTTCCTGTGTAACAGGCTCGAGGGGCTGAATGGCCTCCTCCTGTTCCTGTGTAACAGGCTCGAGGGGCTGAATGGTCTCCTCCTGTTCCTGTGTAACAGGCTGGAAGGGCTGAATGGCCTCCTCCTGTTCCTGTGTAACAGGCTGGATGGGCTGAATGGCCTCCTCCTGTTCCTGTGTAACAGGCTGGATGGGCTGAATGGCCTCCTCCTGTTCCTGTGTAACAGGTTGGATGGGCTGAATGGCCTCCTCCTGTTCCTGTGTAACAAGCTCGAGGGGCTGAATGGCCTCCTGCTGTTCCTGTGTAACAGGCTCGAGGGGCTGAATGGCCTCCTGTTGATCCTGTGTAACAGGCTCGAGGGGCTGAATGGCCTCCTGCTGTTCCTGTGTAACAGGCTCAAGGGGCTGAATGGCCTCCTCCTGTTCTAAATGTTCCTGACTGTAGCTCAAACCTGTACAAAAACCTGCATTTGAATGGCACCTTTAATGCAGAAAATGACAGACTTATCAAAAAATGGTCGTTGAGACAAAGGTGTTATTAGCCGGCGCAACCAAATTGTTTGGCCAAAGAGGTGGCTTTTAAGGAGGCTCTTCAAAGGTGGAGGGAGGGGTTTAGGGAACAAATTCTAGAGTGTGGAGCCCAGACAGTTGAAGACACATCTGCCAATGCCGGGGGTAGGGAGGAAGAATGCACAAGAAGCAATAGCCAGAGGAGTGAAGATTGCCTGGGTGGGATTGTTACAGAGATAGGGAGGGAAAAGAACATGAAGAGGCTAAAATATCATTCGCAAGTAACATTCGCGCCACACAAGTGCCAGGCAATGACCATCTCCAACAAGCGAGAATCTAACCATCTCCCCTTGACATTCAATGGTATTACCATCACTGAATCCCCCACTATCAACATCCTAGGGGTTACCATTAACCAGAAACTGAACTGGAGTAGCCATATAAATACCATGGCTACAAGAGCAGGTCAGAGGCTAGGAATCCTGAGGCGAGTAACTCACCTCCTGACTCCACAAAGCCTGTCCACCATCTACAAGGCACAAGTCAGGAGTGTGATGGAATACTCTCCACTTGCCTGGATGGGTGCAGCTCCAACAACACTCAAGAAGCTCGACACCATGCAGAACAAAGCAGCCTGCTTGATTGGCACCCCATCTTCAAACATTCACTCCCTCCACCACCGATGCACAGTGGCAGCAGTGTGTGCCATCTGCAAGATGCACTGCAGCAATACACCAAGGGTCCTTAGACAACACCTTCCAAACCTGTGACCTCTACCACCTCAAGGGCAGCAAATACATGGGAACACCACCACCTGCAAGTTCCCCTCCAAGTCACACACCATCCTGACTTGGAACTATATCGCCGTTCCTTCACTGTCGCTGGGTCAAAATCCTGGAACTCCCTTCCTAACAGCACTGTGGGTATACCTACCCAACATGGACTACAGCAGTTCAAGAAGGCAGCTCACCACCACCTTCTCAAGGGCAATTAGAGATGGGCAATAAATGCTGGCCTGGCCAGCGATGGCAACATCACATGAACGAATAAAAAAAATACAAAGATGAGGATTTAAAATTAGAGCTCTTGGGGGACTGGAAGCCAACATAGGTCAGAGAAGACGGGTGATGGTGAAATAAAAAAAGTGATGGAAATACTCAGCAGGTCTGACAGCATCAGTAAGACAGAAACAGAGTTAACATTTCCAATCGATGACCTTTCATCAGAAAGTTAATTACTTGAAATTCTCCACAGATGCGGACTGGCTGAGTATTTCCAGCATTTTCTGTTTTTATTTCAGTTTTCCAGCATCCGCAGTATTTTGTATCCACAGTATTTGTAGGGATGATGGTGAAATGGGACTTGTAGGCTAGGACAGAGGCAGCAGAAGTTTAGATAACCTGAAGTTTAAAGAGGGTGGAAGATGGAAGGTCAACCTCCTCTCTCCTCACTATCCCAGGCCCCAAACACTCCTTTCAGGTGAAGCAGCGATTTAGTTGTACTTCTTTCAATGTAGTATACTGTATTCGCTGCTCACAGTGTGGTCTCCTCTACACTGGGGAGACCAAGCGCAGACTGGGTGACCGCTTTGCGGAACATCTCCGCTCAGTCCGCAAGCAGGACCCTGAGCTCCCGGTTGCTTGCCATTTCAACACTCGCCCCTGCTCTCATGCTCACATCTCTGTCCTGGGATTGCTGCAGTGTTCCAGTGAACATCAACGCAAGCTCGAGGAACAGCATCTCATTTACCGATTAGGCACACTACAGCCTGCCGGACTGAACATTGAGTTCAATAATTTCAGAGCATGACAGCCCCCCACTTTACTTTCATTTTTAGTTTTTTTTTCTCTTTTTTTTCCTTTTTTACATTTTTTACAATCTTTTTTTTTGTGTTTATTTCATTTCACCTTAGTTTGTTCAGTTTGCTTACCCACTGTTTTTTTTCAAGTTTGCACTGGCTGCTGTTCAATCTTCAGTCCATTAGCACCCTATCTGTACTAATGCTTTGTCTTTCAACACACCATTAACATATTGTTTGCCTTTGCTCCATGACCTTTTGGTCAGCTAGGTGGCCTTGTCCAATCGACACCTTCTCCTTTGTTATCTCTTGCCCCACCCCCACCTCACTTGCTTATAACCTGCGACTTTTCTAATATTTGTCAGTTCCAAAGAAGGGTCACTGACCCGAAACGTTAACTCTGCTTCTCTTTCCATAGATGCTGCCAGACCTGCTGAGTGGTTCCTGACAAAAGAATATGTCAGATTTCAGCAGCAGATGGGCTGAGGTAGGGGTGGAGAAGGGCAATGCTATGGAGTTGGATATATGATGGAGAGAACATGAGGTTGGTAGCTACGCTCATGGTGGAATAGGATGCAGAGGTTGTGAATGATCTGGTGCAGCCCGAGTCTGGCCAGGGAAGGAAATGGAATCAGTAGCGAGAATATGGAATCTGTTACAGGGACCAAACACAATGTATCTGTCTTTCCAAAGTGTGGCTAGAGGAAATTGTGGCTTATCCAAGACTGGATATCAGCCAAGCAGTCTGACAACACAGACAGTGAAGAGATAAAGCTGGGTGAGGTCAGTGTACATGTGAAGCTGACCATGTCTGCAGGTGTATGCTGCTGAGGAGATGAGGAAGAGAGGACCAAGAATGCGGAACACACAAGTTGAGTGACAAATCTCCGGGACCAGATGGTTTCTGTCCAGGATTTTAAAGGAAGTAGATGTGAACATTGTAGATGCCCAAACTATAATCTTCCACAGTTCTCTCAATTCAGGAACCATTCCTTTAGATTGGAAAATTGTGCATGTCACTCTACTATTTAAAGAAAGGTGAGAGAGGGAAACCAGGGAATTATATACCAGTTAGCCTCCCATCTGTTGTCAGGAAATTGTTAGAATCTATAATTAAGGATAGGGTTCCTTGAACAGCTGATCAGAGAGAGCCAACATGGATTTGTAAAGGGTAGGTCATGCCCGACATATCTGATTGAAATTTTTAAAGGGGTGACTAAATTAGTGAACAGGGGAATATCTATGGATGTTACTTCTTTGGACTTCTAGAAGGCATTTGTTAATATTCCTCATAAGAGACTGTTAGCTAAAGTTAAAGCTCATGGAACTGAAGGCAAATTATTGACCTGGTTAGAAAACTGGCTGAGCAGAAGGAGAGAGATAGTGGACGGATGTACCAATTGGCAGGATGTGACAGGTGGTGTTCCACAAGGATTGCGATATTCATTAATGACTTAGATGATGGGATAGAAAGTCACATATTCAAATTTGCCAATGACACAAAGATAGGTGAGATTGTGAGCAGTGTAGGTGGAAGTGTTACCATTACAAAGAAATATTGATAGATTAGGTGAATGGGTAAAACTGTGCAAAATGGATTTCGATGTAGGTAAATGAGGTCATCTACTTTCGACCTAAAAGAGATAGAACAGAGTTTTTTTTATTCATTCATGGGATGTGGGCGTCGCTGGCTAGGCCAGCATTTATTGCCTATCACTAAATGCCCTTGAGAAGGTGGTGGTGAGTACTTTCTGAATAGTGAAAAGCTAGAAACACAGTGGAGGTCTGTACATAAATCATTAAAACAGAAAACAATCAAAAAGGTGAATGGAATGCCAGCCTTTATATCTAGAGAACTACATGATAGGGGGTAGAAGTTATACTTCAGCTATACAAAGCCCTGGTTAGACCACACCTGGAGCACTGTGAACAATTCTGGGCACCGCACCTTGGGAAGGATGCAATGCAGATTTAACAGACTGATACCTGGACTTCAAGAGTTAAATTACAAGACATTACACAAAGTGGGCTGCATTGCTGAAAAAAAGACTTGCTGTCAACATTTTTTGTCTTGCACTCATCAGGACAGATGGAAGAATACCAAATTTCAAAGGGAGCAACAATTTATACTGCATGAGAAAAGGGTGCTGACTCGTTGGCAAGTTGACTCTGATTGGTTGAGGCATTGCCATGCAGAATGCATCAGGGAACTATTGTCCCTGTTAACTTCAGAAAAGGTGCAAAGCTTGTACATGCTCCTTTGTCTGCAGAGGACAGGTCCCTGCATAGAATATACACAGCTTCTAGCAAGTGTAAGTGAGCCACATTGTGAGCCTGACTGATAATCTTAAATTGGTTGTTAGTGTAATTCTTAGCACACTCGGGATTGTTCAGCAAGTGCTGTCCAATTGTGGAATCACATCTAACGTTGGACGATGCCAGGAACATAGGCCGCACGTCCCAATGACCGGCGGATCATATCAAACAGCACGTCCCTTCAGCTGTTCACAATAGGCAGAGTATTAACCGTACTCAACCAGCTCGTGTTTGCAAAACTCAGAACATGATATCCACCTAATGAAAGGTCACAGACCTGAAACGTTAACTCTGCTTCTCTCTCTCTCCACAGATGCTGCCAGACATGCTGAGTATTTCCAGCACTTTCTGTTTTTATTTCCACATACTAAAGTTATCGAACTCTTTCTCTCAGCTCACCATGTCTTTCAGCTGGTTTTGTCCTGAATGCAGTGCTTGTCGTACGCTCTGTGAAAGCAGGATTTCATGTCGAAGACGTTGCTTGCCAAAAGCCACGGCTCCACTTGTTACGATCATCATCTCCCGACCTTGGTTCTGCAGAACAGACACCTTAAACAGCAACACAGAGAGAGTTACAAACTGCTATTTCGTAATAAGCAGGTCATTTATGAAACAATATAGTAACAATATAAGCAGAGAGTTGGAATAAATGGGTCATTCTCAGGATGGCAGGCTGTTACTAGTGGGGTACCGCAAGGATCAGTGCTTGGGCCCCAGCTGTTCACAGTCTATATCAATGATTTGGATGTGGGGACCAATTGTAATATTTCCAAATTTGCTGATGACACAAAACTAGGAGGGAATGTAAGTTGTGAAGAAGGTGCAAGGAGGTTTCAAGGGGATTTGGACAGGCTAAGTGAATGGGCAAGAACATGGCAAATGGAATATAATGTGAATAAATGTGGAGTGATCCACTTTGGTAGAAAAAACAGAAAGGCAGACTTTTCTTAAATGGTGAGAGATTGGGAAGTGTTGATGTCCAAAGAGACATATATAAATGATTTGGAGGAAAATGTAGCTGGTCTGATTAGTAAGTTTGCGGACGACACAAAGGTTGGTGGAGTTGCGGATAGTGATGAGGATTGTCAGAGGATACAGCAGGATATAGATCGGTTGGAGACTTGGGCGGAGAAATGGCAGATGGAGTTTAATCCAGACAAATGTGAGGTAATGCATTTTGGAAGGTCTAATGCAGGTGGGAGGTATACAGTAAATGGCAGAACCCTTAGGAGTATTGACAGACAGAGAGATCTGGGCGTACAGGTCCACAGGTCACTGAAAGTGGCAACGCAGGTGGATAAGGTAGTCAAGAAGGCATATGGCATGCTTGCCTTCATTGGTCGGGGCACAGAGTATAAAAATTGGCAAGTCATGCTGCAGCTGTAGAGAACTTTAGTTAGACTACACTTAGAATATTGTGTGCAATTCTGGTCGCCACACTACCAGAAGGACGTGGAGGCTTTGGAGAGGGTACAGAAGAGGTTTACCAGGATGTTGCCTGGTCTGGAGGGCATTAGCTATGAGGAGAGGTTGGATAAACTCGGATTGTTTTCACTGGAACGACGGAGGTGGAGGGGCGACATGATAGAGGTTTACAAAGTTATGAGCGGCATGGACAGAGTGGATAGTCAGAGGCTTTTTCCCAGGGTGGAAGAGTCAGTTACTAGGGGACATAGGTTTAAGGTGTAAGGGGCAAAGTTTAGAGGGGATGTGCGAGGCAAGTTTTTGCACAGAGGAAGGTGAGTGCCTGGAACTTGCTGCCAGGGGTGGTGGTGGAAGCAGATACGATAGCGACGTTTAAGAGGCATCTTGACAAATACATGAATAGGATGGGAATAGAGGGATATGGACCCCGGAAGTGCAGAAGGTTTTAGTTTAGGCAGGGATCAAGATCGGTGCAGGCTTGGAGGGCCGAATGGCCTGTTCCTGTGCTGTACTGTTCTTTGTTCTTTGTACCACTAACTGCAAGTTCCCCTCCAAGTCACACACCATCCTGACTTGGAACTATATCGCTGTTCCTTCACTGTCACTGGGTCAAAATCCTGGAGCTCCCTTCCTAACAGCACTGTGGGTATACCTGCACCACATGGACTGCAGTGGTTCAAGAAGGCAGTTCACCACCTTCTCAAGGGCAATTAGGGATGGGCAATAAATGTTGGCCTAACCAGCGACGCCCACATCCCCTGAACAAATAGAAAAAAACTTTTTTTTTCAGTATATTTGTAAAAAAATTCTTTTTCCCTGAGGTAAAATCCAATAGGCTTATCTCAAAGTTTTGTCCTCGAGCATTTTCAGCTGTTTTAGGAATAAGCTCGAGTTTCCAAGCAATTATATGGTAATCCAGCAGTCTGACTTCCAGCATTCCCAAAATTCCTCTGCAGCACTCGTTACCAATTGTCCCACCTTCTGGGCAACATTTAGATATTGGCTGTTAATTGTGTATCCGTTATTTAGTTATATGTAGGTAGAGGGTGTTATTGGGGTCTTACTTGAGCACTTATAAGGAGACACTTACCAGTACTAGTGAGGTTTTTGAGTGAGGAGCTACCTGTTTGTCATGTTTGTAATCCTTTTACCCTGTACAGTAAATGTGAAACTGTGTAAAGATAGGCTCCAGCATCATCCTCCCACAACAAGCTTTCTGGAATTTAACACTGTAGCAGAGGATGGTTTACCTAAAGCTGCAGGTTGGAAACTAAGATTTTTTTTTTAAACATAGAAAACCAAAATCTCACTGGCTGTAGTGGGAAATATGGCAGAAAGCAAGCGTAAATTGTCAGGGTCTGATTACCCTCCGATGTTCTCTGAGTCTGAACTATATGACCAGTGGAAGAATTAAGTGGATATGGGTTACGTCCCTAACAAAGGGGTAATAAGGTCTTGGTGTTGTCACTTCCTACCAAAAGTAAAATCAGAAGTGAAGTGTTTTGTAAACTGGATGCTTGTCAGTTGGACATGAAGGTTTGGATCTTCTGACAGAATTCTTGGATGAAATTTACAGGAAAGATGACCTACTGAATGCGTTGAAGCACGGCCAGACTTGGATAGATTTCAGAAAACAGATGGTTATACAATGGAGGAATATATCACAGACGTTAACAGACCATATAGAAGATTGAGGGCATTCAATTTGGAGATCCCTGGCTTATTGCTAACATTTAAGTAGATAGATTGAGCTAGGGTGTCACATATGGACAGGCTCTTGGTTTTAACTGGGGTTCTGTTCTTGGAAAAAGCCTCCCTGTTAGGTCAGATGTTTGCTGCCTTAAAGAAATTCCTGGGGAGACAGTCATTTCCTGCAGCCTTGGTAAAACAAACAGAGCATTCTGCAGTGCCACAAAGAATGGAGGACTCCATTGTTATCAGATTTTGAAATGGTCCGGATACTGGACGCAGGCATAAATACAATGGAAGAGTTAAAGACAGGAGGAATGAGGGTGAAAGCACCTTTAGCAGATCTGACTACTACAGAACACATAATTGGAACAACAATCGGAGATGAATGAATCCCAGGAATTCCCAAGGAACAGTTAACAGGTACTTCAGGTGTGACTCAAAGTATCATTATACAACGAACTGCTCAAAGCGGAGGAGCAGAGTCCTTGAAATAACACACGACACAGAGAATTCTGAGACAGAAGAGGAAGATACTGATGAATCTGAATGAATTGGACCAGTCACAAGGCGTTTTAGTTCTGTGATGAATGTGTTTGTTGTGGATTCGTTCAACTGTGCTGTATTAGATAGTGCTTGCACATTGACCATGTGTGGAACTGACTGGTTACAATGTTATCTGGATTCACTCAGTAGTGAGGATCAACACACGGTTAAGGAGTATAAAAGAACTACCAGCTTTAGGTTTGGTGCTGACATCATATTGAAGTCACTGAAGCGAGAAATAATTCCATGTAAAATAGCTGCAGTAAGCCACTTTATCAGTACTGACGTGGTCTCTAGTGAGATACATTTACTTTTGAGTAAATCTTCAATGAAAAAGGCACAAATGAAACCTTATATGGAGCATAATAAGGCAATTGTTTTTGGAAAGTTGTGAATTTGCAGTTTACCTAGTCAGGGTATTTTTGTATCCCCTTAACAAAACCCAATGTTTTGAGACAGATTTTTGAAGAAGTATTAACAGCATCAGGTGATAAGAATCAGAGATAAAAAGCAACTTGTCTTAAAGTTACACAGACAATTTGCTGACCTTCTTCTCTAAGATTTAAAATTCCTGCTCAAGGATGCTGGTGTGATTGATGGAGAATACGAAGATAATAGAAGAGATTAGTAAAAAGTGTGAAATCTGTAAAAAGTAATCGGAGGATGCCATCACATCCTATTATAAGCCTTCCATTGGCACATGACTTTAAACGAGTTAGTTGTCATGGATTTAAACGTATGGGACAAAGATGAAAATATTTTCATTCTACATTTTATAGACCTAGCAACTATATTTAGTCTTTCCACAATAATAGATAGTAAGGTATTATAGATAAAATCATGGAGAAACGGATAGGGACTGGACTTGAGGCACCAGCTAAGTTTCTGACCGATAATGGAGAAGAATTTACTAATGACGAGTTCAGAGACATGTGTGAAAACATGAACATTATTGTTATGAATAACACAGCTGAAAGTCCTGTCAGCAATGGGCTCTGTGAAAGGAATCACGCAGTGATTGATGAAATGCTGTATAAAATCTTGGCTGACCAACCAAACTGCAAGCTGATAACTGCCCTGGCATGGGCGGTTCATGCAAAGAATTCGCTTCAGATGGTTGGAGGATATCGTCCCTATCAATTGTTCTTTGGGCCAAATCCCAAGTTGCCTTCTGTACTGTGTGCCAGTCCTCCTGCTCTCGAAGGTACTACAATGAGTTCAATTTTTTTCCTACACATTCGAATACTTTATATGCAGGGAGATGGGCTTTCATCCAAGCTGAGGTCTCTGAGAAAATTCAGAGAGCTCTGAGGCATCGTATAAGGCCATCTGAAGTGGAATTTAATTCAGGAGATCTATTATAAAAGAGAGGGCCATAGGGAATGGAAGGGCCTGGGTGAGGTAATATAAAGGCCTGCTCAGGTATAAAATTGAAACCTGAGCAGGGCCCGACCCGACCACAGCCAACCCGAACCCAACCCGGGCCAAGGTCCTTTAATTTTTTTTCGTGCCCGAATATTGCAATAAATTTAATGATATCAAACATGTTATTGTGCTCTACCTTCCAAATGGTAATACTTGTGATCCTGTTCATCCATTCGGGCAGCAGGCTATTCCTGCAGATGGAGCTGTGGGGAGCCAGATCCCGTGACTTCCCAGAAGTAGCACTGTCCAGCCCGACCTGACCCGAGCCCGAATGCTGGACTCGGAGGATTGACCTGACCCGAACACGACCCTGACACAAGTAGTCGGGTCTAGTCGGGTTCGGGTTGGGTTGCCAGGTATTAAGGTAATAGGCCGTGATGGTAAGACAGTAGTTATCAAGCATGGAAATCAAACTGTTAAGGTTCATTCATCATGATTTAATCAGGGTTAATTACAAAATCTCAGAATCTGTGCAGCCGAGAGGAAATAAGGTACCTTGTACCTCAAATGCTCATGTTTAGTGATGAAGGTCCTGAGGACCAGAACGAGAAAGATCAAGGATTGGATAGTAATGTGAGGGCTCGTGATGCCATGGAAAGAGCCATCGCATCCAAAGGACAATTGCCCTGAGTAGGTACAGGGTAACATATATTCCAGAGAGATCTAATAAATGGAGGGATGCAACAATTGTGAGAAGTGCAGGAGAATCTACAGGTACATTTAAATATTGGTTGAATGTTCAAGATGATGGCCAGGAAGCAAGATCCATGGACTGGGAGAATGGGGTTAAAGGGTGAAAGTAAGAAAGCACAGTGCAAGTTCCAAAAGTGTGTCTGGAAGTGACTCTTGTGTCAGGAATCAATCACGTACCAGAGAAAGAGCCTCCGATAGTGTGAGGGAGATCTTTAGCAGTAATCCTGAAAGACATCAAAGTACTAACAGAGGCTGTAGTTGAACAGATTCCAATCTTGAAATGAAGGATAGAGAGTAGTCTCTGAATAGAATTAGAAGCAGAAGTCCTCATGACCGTGAAGTTTTAGTGGCTGCCAATAAACTTGACGATAAACTAATAAGAGAAACAAAACATAAGGAATGAGAGGGTTGGAAAGAGTTTGGAGTTTATTCTGAGGTACCAGATAGGGGGACAGCCAGCCTTGTCACCTAGATGGATTTGTACTGAAACAGGTCCTTCCCAATGGGACTTCGAAGGCTAAAACGAGGCTAGTTGCAAGGGGTTTTGAAGAGTGACTGGGTGATACCGATGTTAGAGTGGACTCTCCCACAGCTGGAAAAGTAACCTTTGAAAATCTTTTTGGCTCCTTTGGCCACATATTCACAGGAGTGCAGATCCATTGATATAAAAGCCACATTTCAGCAAGGTGATACTTTTCAGAGAGAAGTGTTTCTGAAACCACCTAAAGAGGCAGCAGATACAGAAGGAAAACTATGGAAACTGAAGAAATACAGCTCTGACCTTAATGATGCTTCCAGGGTGTGGTATTTCTCAGTGAGATCCGTTTTGTTGAAAATTGTGTTCAACTAAAAGCAGATCCTGCAATGTTTTATTGTTATCATAAAGGGAAACGTTCAGACATCTTCATGATTTCTTTTGGAGTGGTACTGTGGATTTTAGTTTATTTATTTAGAGATACAGCACTGAAATAGGCCCTTTGGCCCGCCGAGTCTGTGCCGACCATTTATACTAATCTTACACTAATCCCATATTCCTACCACATCCCCACCTTCCCTATATTCCCCTACCACCTACCTATACTAGGGGCAATTTACAATGGCCAATTTACCTATCAACCTGCAAGTCTTTGGCTGTGGGAGGAAACCAGAGCACCCGACGGAAACCCACACGGTCACAGGGAGAACTTGCAAACTCCGCACAGGCAGCACCCAGAATCGAACCCGGGTTGCTGGAGCTGTGAGGCTGCGGTGCTAACCACTGCGCCACTGATTTTGAGAAATATTATTCATAAGATTGGAGTAGAATTTTAGATTGGTGACAGGCTTGTGGGGCCTTTAAATATATTGGTTTAGATATTAAGCAGGTAAGTCTGGAAGAACTTTAAATCAACAATCCTACTTAGAGAGAGTTACTCCCATCCCGGTTAATCTGTTTGGTCATCCCAGAAAGATGATGATCTATCTAAAGAAGAGACTGTGCAATTGCAAAGCTTGATTGGTCAATTAAATTGGTTGTGCACTCAGACTAGACCTGATGCTAGTTTCGATGAGCTGGAGCTAAGTATAATGATGATGAAACACCCAAACGTTGAGAGTTATTTTAAGGGCAAATAAAATATTTAAAATTGAAACTGGAGAATGTGTACTAAAGGTCCCATCCTTAGGTGACCCAAAGAACATAAAGCTAGTCATTTTTAATGATGCTTCACACGCTAATCTTCCTGATTGGTATGCGAGGACAGCTGGTTTCATAATATTTCTGATGGGTGAAAAATGGGAAATGTCCTTTAGCTTCATAAACTAAGAAAATAAAAAGGGCCGTTAAAAGCACTTTAGCTGCGGAAACACTGGGTCTTGTGGAGACAGCAGATATGGGGTTCCATTTGTCAAATATTTTAAGTGAAATTCTGAACAGGGGACATACTGAAGATAAGATACCCATTGAATGTTATGTGGATAATAGTTCTTTGTGGGACAATATACAGTCTACAAAAACTGAGTGAGAAAAGGCTATGTATTGACCATGCTGAATTGAAACAAATGCTGGAGAGAAAGGAAATCTCCAAACTCAAATGAGTAAATGCAAGTCATCAGCTATCTGACTGTTTGACGAAAAGAAATACTAGTAGAAAGAAATTGTTAGGGGTGCTATAGGAGAGGCGTCTCACAAGGTAATAGTTTGTACCGAATATGGAATTTATTTTGTAACGCTGTTTGAGCATGTTAATCTAAGTTTTATTACACAATTAACAGATTCCCTTCTTTTATATCAATTGATTAATTGTGTAATTATATGCAGGTGGAAGGTGCTAATTTGGGGTTTTACTCAAGCATGTTTAAGGAGACATTTACTGAGACTGGTGGAGGTTTTTGAGTGAGGAACTACTTGTTTGTAATCCTTTTACTCTGTACAGTAAATGTGAAACTGAGTAAAGATAGGCTCCAGCATCACCCTTCCACAACAAGCTTTCTGGAATTGAACATTGGCCCTCAATCATCTCTGCAAAAATCTCCTAACATCGGACCAGCAGCAAAAGCTTCTCTTCCAAGCTTTTTCAAGGTAGTTCTCTTAAAGCACATTCGTACATGAAACAGAATTCGCCAGTCCTGTAACCACACTCTGATCTCACCTGCTCAACAATGGACGCAAGTCGCCCAAGGGCAAGGCCGCATTCATCACCTCGGGTCACCACCGCGCTGCCCAGTTTTACCACAATGCGTTTGGCTTGCTTCAGCTCACTGCGATGGGCAAAGGGTTTTCCTGGACTGCGCTTCAGAGGAACATTGAGAAATGGAACGTTGCTCCAGGAATGGGCAGGTGGTTTAAAGGAGGCTGCTCCATAAGTCGGCCAACCTACAGAAAACGGACAAAAGTTCAGATTATAAATTACAAACAGGAACCAAGAAACGGCACAGTGGCACAGTGGTTAGCACCGCAGCCTCACAGCTCCAGGGACCCGGGTTTAATTCTGGGTACTGCCTGTGTGGAGTTTGCAAGTTCTCCCTGTGACCGTGTGGGTTTCCGCCGGGTGCTCCAGTTTCCTCCCACAGCCAAAGACTTACAGGTTGATAGGTAAATTGGCCATTCTAAATTGCCCCTAGTGTAGGTAGGTGGTAGGAGAATGGTGGGGATGTGGTGGGGAATATGGGGTTAATGTAGGATTAGTATAAATGGGTGGCTGTTGGTTGGCACAGAGTTGGTGGGCTGAAGGGCCTGTTTCAGTGCTGTATCTATAAATAAATAAACGAGAGAATGATTTTGTGAAACAAAGGTTTTGGATCACTTCTTTCATTGTATCAGAACTGCCATCTGAAAATGAATTTTTATCACTAGAAGGAAGAAATATTGGAAGCCAAGCCTCCTGTCCTGGTCTGATTTGACCTTTGAAGTTCTAAAGCACTTACTTGAGCAACTGGCCAACTAGACCATCATGACAGCTAAATCAAAATATTGCAAATCAGCAAGCTAGGGAAACATAAGTTCATGTTCTAAGTGGCACTCCACCACAGCTGGCACAGTGAAGTTGGAGAAGAAACTTGATTGAATTTTTCGAGGCGGTGACTAGATGTGTAGATGAGGGTAATGCAGTTGATGTAGTCTACATGGACTTCAGTAAGGCTTTTGATAAGGTCCCACATGGGAGATTGGTGAACAAAGTAAGAGTCCATGGGATCCAGGACAATTTGGATCCAAAATTGGCTTAGTGGCAGGAGGTGATGGTCGAGGGTTGTTTTTGCGAGTGGAAGCCTGTGACCAGTGGTGTACCACAGGGATCGGTGCTGGGACCCTTGCTGTTTGTAGTGTACATTAATGATTTAGACGTGAATCTAGGAGGTATGATCAGTAAGTTCGCAGATGACACAAAAATTGGTGGTGTCGTAAATAGTGAGGAGGAAAGCCTTAGATTACAGGACGATACAGATGGGTTGGTAAGATGGGCGGAGCAGTGGCAAATGGAATTTAATCCTCAGAAGTGTGAGGTGATGCATTTTGGGAGGACTAACAAGGCAAGGGAATATACAATGGATGGTCGGACCCTAGGAAGTACAGAGGGTCAGAGGGATCTTGGTGTACTTGTCCAAAGATCACTGAAGGCAGCAGCACAGGTAGATAAGGTGGTTAGGAAGATATATGGGATACTTGTCTTTATTAGCCGAGGCATAGAATATAAGAGCAGGGAGGTTATGATGGAGCTGTATAAAACGCTAGTTAGGCCACAGCTGGAGTACTGTGTACAGTTCTGGTCACCACACTATAGGAAGGATGTGATTGCACTGGAGAGGGTGCAGAGGAGATTCACCAGGATGTTGTCTGGGCTGGAGCATTTCAGCTATGAAGAGAGACTGAAAAGGCTAGGGTTGTTTTCCTCAGAGCAGAGAAGGCTGAGGGGGGACATGATTGAGGTATACAAAATTATGAGGGGCATTGATGGGGTAGATAGGAAGAAACTCAACAATGGTCTAAAAAATGTCTCCTTTCGGTGCTGGTTTCACAATAACCGATTGCCCGTCTTACATAAAAATTTCAGAAATAGGATCGTTATCCTAGGACTTTTGCACCTGGTAGCTCAGGAAGTGGTTCAGGAAGTGAAGAAAAAAGTTTGGTAAGTGAATGAATTTAAAGGGTTAATCTTTCTAGACGAGTTTTTGTTTTGTTTACATTTAGCAATTAGTTGAAATTCCTGTTTCAGTTAAGAGCTGAGTTAGGTTCTTGCAGTTTTAAACAGGGGTACACTAACACTCTCTGAGTAGCTGCAACTAGTTCATTAGGTTGCTTGCTTCGATTGTTTTCTGAGCTCTCGCAGAGCTGACACAGCATTATTGTCAGAGTGTAAATTCAGGGGACTCAGTGCTGCTGGAGGGCGCAGAGTGTTCAGAAGGGATTTTGTTAATTGACGGAGTTTGGTAAGGAGGGGAAAGTATAAATTAAGAACATAAATTTGAGTGCACAGAGTGTAAAGTGGGAGTTTGGTGCATGAGGGAGGGGCTCCTTTCTTTCTTTCTTCTACCTTTTTTCAGCCTCCAATAGCTGCCTCTCTCTTTGGTACAGGGGAAGAAGCTGATTGGTGAGTAACTGGTAAGTTATTTTACTTCTCATTGTAATAAAAAGTTTTTAACTTTATGTTATAGCAGGTCAGCTCGGACACATGGTCTGTCCATGACTTCCCACATACCTCAGGATGTACACTCCCTGCAGAAGCCTGAGCTCCGGATTTCGGAAAACGAGCGGCGGCTGGAATCACTGTTGTGTGGTGTTATTTTTCATTTTTATGTAAATGCATCATTGTGGAGCAACCTGCATTTGCTTCAAACTTTATAGCAAGGCAGAGGACTACGTGGATAGCATGTTTAGGGAGGTGGTCACACCGCAGGTTAGGAGCATGCAGGCAGGGAAGGAATGGGTGACTGCCAGGCAGGCAGTGCAGGAGTCCCCTGATTCTATCATGATTGAGAATCAGTTTTCCATTTTGGATACTGTTGAGAGCAATGGTTCCTCGGGGGGTTGCAGCCAGAGCAAAGTCTGTGGTGCCACAGGTGGCTCGGCTACACAGGAGAGAAGGAAGAAAAGTGGAACAAAGAACAGTACAGCACAGGAACAGGCCATTCGGCCCTCCAAGCCTGCGCCGATCTTGATGCCTGCCTAAACTAAAACCTTCTGCACTTCCGGGGACCGTATCCCTCTATTCCCTTCCTATTCATGTATTTGTCAAGATGCCTCTTAAACGTCGCTATCGTATCTGCTTCCACCACCACCCCTGGCAGCAAGTTTCAGGCACTCACCACCCTCTGTGTAAAGAACGTGCCTCGCACATCCCCTCTAAACTTTGCCCCTCGCACCTTAAACCTATGTCCCCTAGTAACTGACTCTTCCACCCTGGGAAAAAGCTTCTGACTATCCACTCTGTCCATGCCGCTTATAACTTTGTAAACCTCTATCACGTCGCCCCTCCACCTCCGTCGTTCCAGTGAAAACAATCCGAGTTTATCCAACCTCTCCTCATACCTAATGCCCTCCAGACCAGGCAACATCCTGGTAAACCTCCTCTGTACCCTCTCCAAAGCCTCCACGTCCTTCTGGTAGTGTGGCGACCAGAATTGCACGCAATATTCCAAGTGTGGCCTAACTAAAGTTCTGTACAGCTGCAGCATGACTTGCCAATTTTTATACTCTATGCCCCAACCGATGAAGGCAAGCATGCCGTATGCCTTCTTGACTACCTTATCCACCTGCGTTGCCACTTTCAGTGACCTGTGGACCTGTACGCCCATATCTCTCTGCCTGTCAATACTCCTCAGGGTTCTGCCATTTACTGTATACCTCCCACCTGTATTAGACCTTCCAAAATGCATTACCTCACATTTATTTATTTAGAGATACAGCACTGAAACAGGCCCTTCAGCCCACCAAGTCTGTGCCGACCATCAACCACCCATTTATACTAATCCTACATTAACCCCATATTCCCCACCACATCCCCACCATTCTCCTACCATCTACCTATACTAGGGGCAATTTACAATGGCCAATTTACCTATCAACCTGCAAGTCTTTGGCTGTGGGAGGAAACCGGAGCACCCGGCGGAAACCCACATGGTCACAGGGAGAACTTGCAAACTCCGCACAGGCAGTACCCAGAATCAAACCCGGATCCCTGGAGCTGTGAGGCTGCGGTGCTAACCACTGCGCCACCCTATTTATTTATACCTTTGTCCGGATTTTATTTGTCCGGATTAAACTCCATCTGCCATTTCTCCGCCCAAGGCTCCAACCGATCTATATCCTGCTGTATCCTCTGACAATCCTCATCATTATCCGCAACTCCACCAACCTTTGTGTCGTCCACAAACTTACTAATCAGAGCAGAAGAGCAATAGTGATAGGGGATTCGATAATAAGGGGATCAGACAGGTGTTTCTGTGGCAGTAAACGTGACCCCAGGATGGTGTGTTGCCTCCCTGGTGCCAGGGTCAAGGATGTCACAGAGCGGCTGCAGGACAGCCTTCCAGGGGAGGGTGAACAGCCAGAGGTCATGGTCCACAGTAAAGCTGGTAACAGGAGGTAGAAAAGTAGCAAATGACATTAGAAGGCAGTCGAAACAAAGGCAAGCATCAACTGGGCTTAGAATGCAGAATAATGTCAAGAAGACAAGGTTAAGGGCACTCTACCTGAATGCACACAGCATTCGCAACAAGGTAGATGATTTAAAGGCCCAAATAGAGGTAAATGATTTAATTGCCATCATGGAAACGTGGCTACAGGGTGACCAAGACTGGGAACTGAATATTCAAGGATATTCAACATTTGGGAAAGACAGGCAAAAAGGAAAAAGGAGATGGTATTGCACTGATAATACGGGATGGGATCAGTACATTAGTAAGGGAGGATCTCAGATTGGAACAAAATGTGGAATCTGTTTGGGTGGAGCTAAGAAACAGCAAGGGGCAACAAACATTGGTAGGAGTTGTTTATAGGCCACCAAACAGTAGTGGTAGTGTGGGGCATGGTGTTAATCAGGAGATTAGAGAAGCATGTAGCATGGGTAATGCAGTAATTATGGGTGACTTCAATCTGCATATAGACTGGGTAAACCTAATGAGCACTAATGCTGTGGAGGACGAGTTTCTGGGGTGTGTTAGGGATGGTTCTCCTGTGCAGTATGTTGAGGAACTGGCTATTTTAGATCTAATATTATGTAATGAGAAAGGGCTAATTAATAATCTTGTTGTAAAAGAACCTTGAGGCAATTTTACATTATGTTTGAAAGTGAGGTAGTTCAATCTGAAGCCAGATTGTTAAATTTGAACAGAGGAAATTATGAAGGTATGAGGGGCAAATTGGCTGAGATGGATTGGGAAAATACATTACATAGCCAATACAGTGCATAGTCAATGGATAGTCTTCAAAGAATTATTAAATATTTTACAGCAACTATACATTCCTTCAAGGCACAAAAATCCCCAAAAGTAAAGGTAGTCAACCGTGGATAAGAAAGGAAGTTAAAGATTCTATAAGATTAAAATAAAAAGTCTATGAAGTTGCCAGAAATAGTAGTAAACCTGAGTATTGGGAGGATTATACAGCAAAGGAGGATCAAGAAACTGATAAAGAAAGGGAGAATAGAATATAAATGTAAACTAGCAAAAATATAAAAATGGACTGTAATAGCTTCTATAGGTATGTAAAAAGGAAACATTTGGCTAAGACAAATATGGGTCCATTACAAACAGAGTCAGGAGAATTTATAATGGGGAATAGAGAAATGGCAGAGAAGCTAAGTGATTACTTTGTGTCTGTCTTCACTGAGGAAGATACAAGAAATCTCCCAGAATTAGAGATCCAAGAGATTAGGGAAAATGAGGAATTGAAGGAAATTAGTGTTAGTAAGAAGGTTGTATTGGAGAAATTAATGGGGCTGAAGGTTGATAAGTCCCCAGGACCTGATATTCTACATCCCAGAGTGTTGAAAGAGGTAGCTATGGAAATAATGGATGTATTGGTGATCATAGAGTCATAGAGTTTTACAGCACAGAATCAGGCCCTTCAGCCCAACAGCCTGCGCTGACCATCAAGCACCTGTCCTAACTAATCCCATTTCCCCGCACTTGGCCTGTAGCCTTGTATGTTATGGCGTTTCCTTCCAAAATTCTATAAATTCTGGAATGGTTCCCACAGATGGTAAGGTAGCAAATGTTACCCCACTAATAAAGAAGGGAGGGAGAGAGGAAACAGGGAATTACAGACCTGTTAACCTTACATCAGTCATTGGGAAAATGTTAGAATCTATTCTAAAGGATGTGATAAATGGACACTTGGATAATAATGATCCGATTGGCCATAGTCAACATGCATTTATGAATGGGAAATCATGTTTGATGAACCTGTTGGAGTTTTTTGAGGATGTTACTAACAGAATTGATAAAGGGGAGTCAGTGGACATGGTATACTTAGATTTTCAGAAGGCTTTTGATAAAGTCCCCCACAGGAGGTTGGTTAGCAAAATTAAAGCACATGGGATAGGAGATAATATACTGACATGGATTAAGGATTGGTTAACAGGCAGAAAGCAGAGAGTAGGAATAAACAGGCCATTCTCGCGTTGACAGGCTGTGACTAGTGGGGTACCACAGGATCAGTGCTTGGGCCCCAGTTGTTTACAATATATATCAATGATTTGGATGTGGGGACCAAATGTAATATTTCCAAGTTCGTGGATGACACAAAACTAGGTGGGAATGTGCGTTGTGAGGAAGATGCAAAGTGGCTTCAAGGGGATTTGAAAAGCCCTAAGGAGTGGGCAAGAATGTGGCAGATGGAATATAATGTGGAAAAATGTGAGGTTATCCACTTTGGTAGGAGGAATAGATGTGCAGAGTATTTCTTAAATGGTAAGGAGATTAGAAAGTGTAGAAGTGTTGAGGGGAGGCAGTGGCGTAGTGGTATTGTCACTGGACTAGTAACCCAGAGACCCAGGGTATTGCTCTGGGGACATGGGTTCAAATCCCACCACAGCAGAAGGTGGAATTTGAATTTAATTAATAAATCTGGAATTAAAAGCTAGTCTAATGATGGCCATGAAACCATTGTCGATTGTTGTAAAAATCCATCTGGTTCACTAATGTCCTTTAGGGAAGGAAATCTGCTGTCCTTACCTGGTCTGGCCTGCATGTGACTCCAGACCCACAGCAATGTGGTTAACTCTTACATGCCCTCTGAAATACCCGAGCAAAACATTCAGTTGTCAAGAATATTTAGGAATGGTCAACAAATGCCAACCTTGCCATCAACACCCACATCCCATGAAAGAAAAAAATCAGACTCAAATACAAACCAATACTTTCAACTACTTTATGCTCACATTTAGTTGTCTGAGAGCCCACTTTAGACAAAGCTGAGTTGACTATCGCAGCTCTGAAGCGATTGATCAGACCGGTTTTACGCAGCATGATAAGGAATGGGCAGCAACGTCAATACCTGCAAGACAGCAGACACAGAATGTCAGCTCAAACTATCCGACAGTCAACTGTCTAATTATAGTGTTACTATAGTGTTACACAAACAAAATACTCAGACAATGTTCTATGATTAAGACTTCTCACTCCAATGATTTTTTTCTGTAAACAGCTGCAGAATTCAGGGACACCAGAGTATTTAAGGTGAATTTCTCAAGGTTGCTGTCAAGCTGCTATTTTCTTTTTGGCAGTGGAGAGGGGATGCTGTAGCAGAGGGAGACTTTCCAGTACCAAGTGGATGTGGTGATGCTGTAGCAGAGGGAGACTTTCCAGTACCAAGTGGATGTGGTGATGCTGTAGCAGAGGGAGACTTTCCAGTACCAAGTAGATGTGGTGATGCTGTAGCAGAGGGAGACTTTCCAGTACCAAGTGGATGTGGTGATGCTGTAGCAGAGGGAGACTTTCCAGTACCAAGTGGATGTGGTGATGCTGTAGCAGAGGGAGACTTTCCAGTACCAAGTGGATGTGGTGATGCTGTAGCAGAGGGAGACTTTCCAGTACCAAGTGGATGTGGTGATGCTGTAGCAGAGGGAGACTTTCCAGTACCAAGTGGATGTGGTGATGCTGTAGCAGAGGGAGACTTTCCAGTACCAAGTAGATGTGGTGATGCTGTAGCAGAGGGAGACTTTCCAGTACCAAGTGGATGTGGTGATGCTGTAGCAGAGGGAGACTTTCCAGTACCAAGTGGATGTGGTGATGCTGTAGCAGAGGGAGACTTTCCAGTACCAAGTGGATGTGGTGATGCTGTAGCAGAGGGAGACTTTCCAGTACCAAGTAGATGTGGTGATGCTGTAGCAGAGGGAGACTTTCCAGTACCAAGTGGATGTGGTGATGCTGTAGCAGAGGGAGACTTTCCAGTACCAAGTGGATGTGGTGATGCTGTAGCAGAGGGAGACTTTCCAGTACCAAGTGGATGTGGTGATGCTGTAGCAGAGGGAGACTTTCCAGTACCAAGTGGATGTGGTGATGCTGTAGCAGAGGGAGACTTTCCAGTACCAAGTAGATGTGGTGATGCTGTAGCAGAGGGAGACTTTCCAGTACCAAGTGGATGTGGTGATGCTGTAGCAGAGGGAGACTTTCCAGTACCAAGTGGATGTGGTGATGCTGTAGCAGAGGGAGACTTTCCAGTACCAAGTGGATGTGGTGATGCTGTAGCAGAGGGAGACTTTCCAGTACCAAGTAGATGTGGTGATGCTGTAGCAGAGGGAGACTTTCCAGTACCAAGTGGATGTGGGAATGCTGTAGCAGAGGGAGACTTTCCAGTACCAAGTAGATGTGGTGATGCTGTAGCAGAGGGAGACTTTCCAGTACCAAGTGGATGTGGTGATGCTGTAGCAGAGGGAGACTTTCCAGTACCAAGTGGATGTGGTGATGCTGTAGCAGAGGGAGACTTTCCAGTACCAAGTAGATGTGGTGATGCTGTAGCAGAGGGAGACTTTCCAGTACCAAGTGGATGTGGTGATGCTGTAGCAGAGGGAGACTTTCCAGTACCAAGTGGATGTGGTGATGCTGTAGCAGAGGGAGACTTTCCAGTACCAAGTAGATGTGGTGATGCTGTAGCAGAGGGAGACTTTCCAGTACCAAGTGGATGTGGTGATGCTGTAGCAGAGGGAGACTTTCCAGTACCAAGTGGATGTGGTGATGCTGTAGCAGAGGGAGACTTTCCAGTACCAAGTGGATGTGGTGATGCTGTAGCAGAGGGAGACTTTCCAGTACCAAGTAGATGTGGTGATGCTGTAGCAGAGGGAGACTTTCCAGTACCAAGTAGATGTGGTGATGCTGTAGCAGAGGGAGACTTTCCAGTACCAAGTGGATGTGGTGATGCTGTAGCAGAGGGAGACTTTCCAGTACCAAGTGGATGTGGTGATGCTGTAGCAGAGGGAGACTTTCCAGTACCAAGTGGATGTGGTGATGCTGTAGCAGAGGGAGACTTTCCAGTACCAAGTAGATGTGGTGATGCTGTAGCAGAGGGAGACTTTCCAGTACCAAGTGGATGTGGTGATGCTGTAGCAGAGGGAGACTTTCCAGTACCAAGTGGATGTGGTGATGCTGTAGCAGAGGGAGACTTTCCAGTACCAAGTGGATGTGGGAATGCTGTAGCAGAGGGAGACTTTCCAGTACCAAGTAGATGTGGTGATGCTGTAGCAGAGGGAGACTTTCCAGTACCAAGTGGATGTGGGAATGCTGTAGCAGAGGGAGACTTTCCAGTACCAAGTAGATGTGGTGATGCTGTAGCAGAGGGAGACTTTCCAGTACCAAGTGGATGTGGTGATGCTGTAGCAGAGGGAGACTTTCCAGTACCAAGTGGATGTGGTGATGCTGTAGCAGAGGGAGACTTTCCAGTACCAAGTGGATGTGGTGATGCTGTAGCAGAGGGAGACTTTCCAGTACCAAGTAGATGTGGTGATGCTGTAGCAGAGGGAGACTTTCCAGTACCAAGTGGATGTGGTGATGCTGTAGCAGAGGGAGACTTTCCAGTACCAAGTGGATGTGGGAATGCTGTAGCAGAGGGAGACTTTCCAGTACCAAGTAGATGTGGTGATGCTGTAGCAGAGGGAGACTTTCCAGTACCAAGTGGATGTGGTGATGCTGTAGCAGAGGGAGACTTTCCAGTACCAAGTGGATGTGGTGATGCTGTAGCAGAGGGAGACTTTCCAGTACCAAGTGGATGTGGTGATGCTGTAGCAGAGGGAGACTTTCCAGTACCAAGTGGATGTGGGAATGCTGTAGCAGAGGGAGACTTTCCAGTACCAAGTAGATGTGGTGATGCTGTAGCAGAGGGAGACTTTCCAGTACCAAGTGGATGTGGGAATGCTGTAGCAGAGGGAGACTTTCCAGTACCAAGTAGATGTGGTGATGCTGTAGCAGAGGGAGACTTTCCAGTACCAAGTAGATGTGGGAATGCTGTAGCAGAGGGAGACTTTCCAGTACCAAGTAGATGTGGTGATGCTGTAGCAGAGGGAGACTTTCCAGTACCAAGTGGATGTGGTGATGCTGTAGCAGAGGGAGACTTTCCAGTACCAAGTGGATGTGGGAATGCTGTAGCAGAGGGAGACTTTCCAGTACCAAGTGGATGTGTCACAGGGAATGCTGCAGATGATGCAATGGGATTAAGATAGTAAACCCAAACAATACTTTCAGATATCTCAGGGTTAGAAGGCACAGGTTCAGGGCCATGAAAGGCGGGTTTCAGATAGAGAGTTGGTCATCAGATGGGGTGAGGTGACCAGTACCTGGGTTTATTTAGCCATCAGTTAGTTGCTGTGGTGGGGAGACGGTAGAGTTGGTATTCAGTAAGGAGGAGGCCAAACAGCATTCTTCATCTTGCAATCTATATATTACTCTCAATATTACACAGCAGTGATTCTTGCAGAACATTGTTACATACAGAGATTCATTGAGTTTTAAAGAGTGTAACTGTGCACCTACAGTATGTAAATTCCAATGATTTTTTGAGTGTATCAGCATTTTTAAAAAAGCAATTCCATCAATCACCTACCAGAAATTTTGGCCTAAAATTACTTTTTTTCTTCTGCAAAGCTTTCTCCAATAATAATATTATCAAAATGAACAAAATCCCGCTGACAGTCTTCCTCGACTGAATGTTTGTCACTGTCAGCTGTTGATGGGTGATACTTGCTCAAAATCTATACAAAGAAATTCAATTAGAAAAGCACAAAGTTACGCCTCGAAATGAAAGCAGCCAATCAGTTTGTTCCTGCCAGCTACTTCCTGTATGTCTGCTGGAAGTGATTTCTGATACCTCCCACTGCACTGTCAGCAGCTGATGAAATCCACTAAAAGAATTGCAAACAGCAACGCGGCCTCTTGTGGAAAAAGAGCAATGAGCAGAGTTTAGAGTCAGTTCTTCAATCTCACACTCAGTAAATTGATCTTTTCTCATCTACAAGACACAAAAAAATCAGCAGAAGATGACAGAGTTCCATAGATTCAGCAAATAGTGAAACACTATGATTAAATATTGCGTGAATTTCCCAACCTCTCACTTAATGCAGATTCTAGCTGTGTTAGAAAGATCTTTGACCAATTCTGCCTCAAATTCCAATCTATTCCTCTTCAAAATCAGCAAACACAAAAAAAAGACAAGTTCGTGTTTCGGGTCAAAATACTTCATCCCATGAGGTTTTGCTTGAGTCACAAATCTTATCCAAATTCACTCAGTCAAGATAGATAATATCTGCTCCACCTTTCCCCACCCAGCTAAAACGCTAGCTTACCTTCTAATTTACATTTCTAATAAAGCATTACACGCAATAAATTCACCTGTTTTTTCCCCTTACAGATGCTGACTGACGTGTGTATTTCCAGCACGTTGTGTTTTTTTACGCAGTTTCCTTCCGATTTTAATTTGATCCTGTAGTAAATCAGTAGATGGCGTGCAAGCTCCAGCACTGCTCTGAGCTGATCTGTACCCTTACCCAGCTCACCATGACCAGCTTACCCAGCTCACCATTACCAGTTTACCCAGCTCACCATTACCAGTTTACCCAGCTCACCATTACCAGCTTACCCAGCTCACCATTACCAGTTTACCCAGCTCACCATTACCAGTTTACCCAGCTCACCATTACCAGCTTACCCAGCTCACCATGACCAGCTTACCCAGCTCACCATTACCAGCTTACCCAGCTCACCATTACCAGCTTACCCAGCTCACCATGACCAGCTTACCCAGCTCACCATGACCAGTTTACCCAGCTCACCATTACCAGTTTACCCAGCTCACCATTACCAGCTTACCCAGCTCACCATGACCAGCTTACCCAGCTCAGCATTACCAGTTTACCCAGCTCACCATTACCAGTTTACCCAGCTCACCATTACCAGCTTACCCAGCTCACCATGACCAGCTTACCCAGCTCACCATTACCAGTTTACCCAGCTCACCATTACCAGTTTACCCAGCTCACCATTACCAGCTTACCCAGCTCACCATGACCAGCTTACCCAGCTCACCATTACCAGTTTACCCAGCTCACCATTACCAGTTTACCCAGCTCACCATTACCAGCTTACCCAGCTCACCATTACCAGTTTACCCAGCTCACCATTACCAGTTTACCCAGCTCACCATTACCAGTTTACCCAGCTCACCATGACCAGCTTACCCAGCTCACCATGACCAGCTTACCCAGCTCACCATTACCAGTTTACCCAGCTCACCATTACCAGTTTACCCAGCTCACCATTACCAGTTTACCCAGCTCAGCATTACCAGCTTACCCAGCTCACCATTACCAGCTTACCCAGCTCACCATTACCAGTTTACCCAGCTCACCATGACCAGCTTACCCAGCTCACCATTACCAGTTTAACCAGCTCACCATTACCAGTTTACCCAGCTCACCATGACCAGCTTACCCAGCTCACCATTACCAGTTTACCCAGCTCACCATGACCAGCTTACCCAGCTCACCATTACCAGTTTACCCAGCTCACCATTACCAGTTTACCCAGCTCACCATTACCAGCTTACCCAGCTCAGCATTACCAGCTTACCCAGCTCACCATTACCAGCTTACCCAGCTCACCATTACCAGTTTACCCAGCTCACCATTACCAGTTTACCCAGCTCACCATGACCAGCTTACCCAGCTCACCATGACCAGCTTACCCAGCTCACCATTACCAGTTTACCCAGCTCACCATTACCAGCTTACCCAGCTCACCATGACCAGTTTACCCAGCTCACCATTACCAGCTTACCCAGCTCACCATTACCAGTTTACCCAGCTCACCATTACCAGCTTACCCAGCTCACCATGACCAGTTTACCCAGCTCACCATTACCAGCTTACCCAGCTCACCATTACCAGTTTACCCAGCTCACCATTACCAGCTTACCCAGCTCACCATTACCAGTTTACCCAGCTCACCATTACCAGTTTACCCAGCTCACCATTACCAGTTTACCCAGCTCACCATTACCAGCTTACCCAGCTCACCATGACCAGCTTACCCAGCTCACCATTACCAGTTTACCCAGCTCACCATTACCAGTTTACCCAGCTCACCATGACCAGCTTACCCAGCTCACCATGACCAGTTTACCCAGCTCACCATTACCAGTTTACCCAGCTCACCATTACCAGCTTACCCAGCTCACCATGACCAGTTTACCCAGCTCACCATTACCAGCTTACCCAGCTCACCATTACCAGTTTACCCAGCTCACCATGACCAGCTTACCCAGCTCACCATTACCAGTTTACCCAGCTCACCATTACCAGTTTACCCAGCTCACCATTACCAGCTTACCAAGCTCACCATTACCAGTTTACCCAGCTCACCATTACCAGTTTACCCAGCTCACCATTACCAGTTTACCCAGCTCACCATTACCAGCTTACCCAGCTCACCATGACCAGCTTACCCAGCTCACCATGACCAGCTTACCCAGCTCACCATTACCAGCTTACCCAGCTCACCATTACCAGCTTACCCAGCTCACCATTACCAGTTTACCCAGCTCACCATTACCAGCTTACCCAGCTCACCATTACCAGTTTACCCAGCTCACCATTACCAGTTTACCCAGCTCACCATTACCAGCTTACCCAGCTCACCATTACCAGTTTACCCAGCTCACCATTACCAGCTTACCCAGCTCACCATTACCAGTTTACCCAGCTCACCATTACCAGCTTACCCAGCTCACCATTACCAGTTTACCCAGCTCACCATTACCAGCTTACCCAGCTCACCATTACCAGTTTACCCAGCTCACCATTACCAGCTTACCCAGCTCACCATTACCAGCTTACCCAGCTCACCATTACCAGTTTACCCAGCTCACCATGACCAGTTTACCCAGCTCACCATGACCAGTTTACCCAGCTCACCATGACCAGCTTACCCAGCTCACCATTACCAGCTTACCCAGCTCACCATGACCAGCTTACCCAGCTCACCATGACCAGTTTACCCAGCTCACCATGACCAGCTTACCCAGCTCACCATGACCAGCTTACCCAGCTCACCATGACCAGCTTACCCAGCTCACCATGACCAGTTTACCCAGCTCACCATGACCAGCTTACCCAGCTCACCATTACCAGTTTACCCAGCTCACCATTACCAGTTTACCCAGCTCACCATGACCAGCTTACCCAGCTCACCATGACCAGCTTACCCAGCTCACCATTACCAGTTTACCCAGCTCACCATTACCAGTTTACCCAGCTCACCATTACCAGTTTACCCAGCTCAGCATTACCAGCTTACCCAGCTCACCATTACCAGCTTACCCAGCTCACCATTACCAGTTTACCCAGCTCACCATGACCAGCTTACCCAGCTCACCATGACCAGTTTACCCAGCTCACCATGACCAGTTTACCCAGCTCACCATGACCAGCTTACCCAGCTCACCATGACCAGTTTACCCAGCTCACCATGACCAGCTTACCCAGCTCACCATTACCAGTTTACCCAGCTCACCATTACCAGTTTACCCAGCTCACCATTACCAGCTTACCCAGCTCAGCATTACCAGCTTACCCAGCTCACCATTACCAGCTTACCCAGCTCACCATTACCAGTTTACCCAGCTCACCATTACCAGTTTACCCAGCTCACCATTACCAGCTTACCCAGCTCACCATGACCAGTTTAGCCAGCTCACCATTACCAGTTTACCCAGCTCACCATTACCAGCTTACCCAGCTCACCATGACCAGTTTACCCAGCTCACCATGACCAGTTTACCCAGCTCACCATTACCAGTTTACCCAGCTCACCATTACCAGCTTACCCAGCTCACCATGACCAGCTTACCCAGCTCACCATGACCAGTTTACCCAGCTCACCATGACCAGTTTACCCAGCTCACCATTACCAGCTTACCCAGCTCACCATTACCAGTTTACCCAGCTCACCATTACCAGTTTACCCAGCTCACCATTACCAGCTTACCCAGCTCAGCATTACCAGTTTACCCAGCTCAGCATTACCAGCTTACCCAGCTCACCATTACCAGCTTACCCAGCTCACCATTACCAGTTTACCCAGCTCAGCATTACCAGTTTACCCAGCTCACCATTACCAGTTTACCCAGCTCACCATTACCAGCTTACCCAGCTCACCATTACCAGTTTACCCAGCTCACCATTACCAGTTTACCCAGCTCACCATTACCAGCTTACCCAGCTCAGCATTACCAGCTTACCCAGCTCACCATTACCAGCTTACCCAGCTCACCATTACCAGTTTACCCAGCTCACCATTACCAGCTTACCCAGCTCACCATTACCAGTTTACCCAGCTCACCATTACCAGCTTACCCAGCTCAGCATTACCAGCTTACCCAGCTCACCATTACCAGTTTACCCAGCTCACCATTACCAGTTTACCCAGCTCACCATTACCAGTTTACCCAGCTCAGCATTACCAGTTTACCCAGCTCACCATTACCAGCTTACCCAGCTCACCATTACCAGCTTACCCAGCTCACCATTACCAGTTTACCCAGCTCACCATTACCAGCTTACCCAGCTCACCATTACCAGTTTACCCAGCTCACCATTACCAGCTTACCCAGCTCAGCATTACCAGTTTACCCAGCTCACCATTACCAGTTTACCCAGCTCACCATTACCAGCTTACCCAGCTCACCATAACCAGTTTACCCAGCTCACCATTACCAGTTTACCCAGCTCAGCATTACCAGTTTACCCAGCTCAGCATTACCAGCTTACCCAGCTCAGCATGACCAGTTTACCCAGCTCAGCATTACCAGCTTACCCAGCTCACCATTACCAGTTTACCCAGCTCAGCATTACCAGTTTACCCAGCTCACCATTACCAGTTTACCCAGCTCACCATTACCAGCTTACCCAGCTCACCATTACCAGTTTACCCAGCTCAGCATTACCAGTTTACCCAGCTCACCATTACCAGCTTACCCAGCTCAGCATGACCAGTTTACCCAGCTCAGCATTACCAGCTTACCCAGCTCACCATTACCAGTTTACCCAGCTCACCATTACCAGCTTACCCAGCTCACCATTACCAGTTTACCCAGCTCAGCATTACCAGTTTACCCAGCTCAGCATTACCAGCTTACCCAGCTCACCATTACCAGTTTACCCAGCTCAGCATTACCAGTTTACCCAGCTCACCATTACCAGCTTACCCAGCTCAGCATTACCAGTTTACCCAGCTCACCATTACCAGCTTACCCAGCTCACCATTACCAGTTTACCCAGCTTAGCATTACCAGTTTACCCAGCTCAGCATTACCAGCTTACCCAGCTCACCATTACCAGTTTACCCAGCTCAGCATTACCAGTTTACCCAGCTCACCATTACCAGCTTACCCAGCTCAGCATCACCAGTTTACCCAGCTCAGCATTACCAGCTTACCCAGCTCACCATTACCAGTTTACCCAGCTCACCATTACCAGCTTACCCAGCTCACCATTACCAGTTTACCCAGCTCAGCATTACCAGTTTACCCAGCTCACCATTACCAGCTTACCCAGCTCAGCATTACCAGTTTACCCAGCTCAGCATTACCAGCTTACCCAGCTCACCATTACCAGTTTACCCAGCTCAGCATTACCAGCTTACCCAGCTCACCATTACCAGCTTACCCAGCTCAGCATGACCAGTTTACCCAGCTCAGCATTACCAGTTTACCCAGCTCACCATTACCAGTTTACCCAGCTCAGCATTACCAGTTTACCCAGCTCACCATTACCAGTTTACCCAGCTCACCATTACCAGCTTACCCAGCTCACCATTACCAGTTTACCCAGCTCAGCATTACCAGTTTACCCAGCTCACCATTACCAGCTTACCCAGCTCAGCATGACCAGTTTACCCAGCTCAGCATTACCAGCTTACCCAGCTCACCATTACCAGTTTACCCAGCTCACCATTACCAGCTTACCCAGCTCACCATTACCAGTTTACCCAGCTCAGCATTACCAGTTTACCCAGCTCAGCATTACCAGCTTTCCCAGCTCACCATTACCAGTTTACCCAGCTCAGCATTACCAGTTTACTCAGCTCACCATTACCAGCTTACCCAGCTCAGCATTACCAGTTTACCCAGCTCACCATTACCAGCTTACCCAGCTCACCATTACCAGTTTACCCAGCTCAGCATTACCAGTTTACCCAGCTCAGCATTACCAGCTTACCCAGCTCACCATTACCAGTTTACCCAGCTCAGCATTACCAGTTTACCCAGCTCACCATTACCAGCTTACCCAGCTCAGCATCACCAGTTTACCCAGCTCAGCATTACCAGCTTACCCAGCTCACCATTACCAGTTTACCCAGCTCACCATTACCAGCTTACCCAGCTCACCATTACCAGTTTACCCAGCTCACCATTACCAGCTTACCCAGCTCACCATTACCAGTTTACCCAGCTCACCATTACCAGCTTACCCAGCTCACCATTACCAGTTTACCCAGCTCACCATTACCAGTTTACCCAGCTCACCATTACCAGCTTACCCAGCTCAGCATTACCAGTTTACCCAGCTCACCATTACCAGTTTACCCAGCTCACCATTACCAGCTTACCCAGCTCAGCATTACCAGTTTACCCAGCTCACCATTACCAGTTTACCCAGCTCACCATTACCAGTTTACCCAGCTCACCATTACCAGCTTACCCAGCTCACCATAACCAGTTTACCCAGCTCACCATTACCAGTTTACCCAGCTCAGCATTACCAGTTTACCCAGCTCAGCATGACCAGTTTACCCAGCTCAGCATTACCAGCTTACCCAGCTCACCATTACCAGTTTACCCAGCTCAGCATTACCAGTTTACCCAGCTCACCATTACCAGTTTACCCAGCTCACCATTACCAGCTTATCCAGCTCACCATTACCAGTTTACCCAGCTCAGCATTACCAGTTTACCCAGCTCACCATTACCAGCTTACCCAGCTCAGCATGACCAGTTTACCCAGCTCAGCATTACCAGCTTACCCAGCTCACCATTACCAGTTTACCCAGCTCACCATTACCAGCTTACCCAGCTCACCATTACCAGTTTACCCAGCTCAGCATTACCAGTTTACCCAGCTCAGCATTACCAGCTTACCCAGCTCACCATTACCAGTTTACCCAGCTCAGCATTACCAGTTTACCCAGCTCACCATTACCAGCTTACCCAGCTCAGCATTACCAGTTTACCCAGCTCACCATTACCAGCTTACCCAGCTCACCATTACCAGTTTACCCAGCTCAGCATTACCAGTTTACCCAGCTCAGCATTACCAGCTTACCCAGCTCACCATTACCAGTTTACCCAGCTCAGCATTACCAGTTTACCCAGCTCACCATTACCAGCTTACCCAGCTCAGCATCACCAGTTTACCCAGCTCAGCATTACCAGCTTACCCAGCTCACCATTACCAGTTTACCCAGCTCACCATTACCAGCTTACCCAGCTCACCATTACCAGTTTACCCAGCTCAGCATTACCAGTTTACCCAGCTCACCATTACCAGCTTACCCAGCTCAGCATTACCAGTTTACCCAGCTCAGCATTACCAGCTTACCCATCTCACCATTACCAGTTTACCCAGCTCAGCATTACCAGCTTACCCAGCTCACCATTACCAGCTTACCCAGCTCAGCATGACCAGTTTACCCAGCTCAGCATTACCAGTTTACCCAGCTCACCATTACCAGTTTACCCAGCTCAGCATTGCCAGTTTACCCAGCTCACCATTACCAGTTTACCCAGCTCACCATTACCAGCTTACCCAGCTCACCATTACCAGTTTACCCAGCTCAGCATTACCAGTTTACCCAGCTCACCATTACCAGCTTACCCAGCTCAGCATGACCAGTTTACCCAGCTCAGCATTACCAGCTTACCCAGCTCACCATTACCAGTTTACCCAGCTCACCATTACCAGCTTACCCAGCTCACCATTACCAGTTTACCCAGCTCAGCATTACCAGTTTACCCAGCTCAGCATTACCAGCTTTCCCAGCTCACCATTACCAGTTTACCCAGCTCAGCATTACCAGTTTACTCAGCTCACCATTACCAGCTTACCCAGCTCAGCATTACCAGTTTACCCAGCTCACCATTACCAGCTTACCCAGCTCACCATTACCAGTTTACCCAGCTCAGCATTACCAGTTTACCCAGCTCAGCATTACCAGCTTACCCAGCTCACCATTACCAGTTTACCCAGCTCAGCATTACCAGTTTACCCAGCTCACCATTACCAGCTTACCCAGCTCAGCATCACCAGTTTACCCAGCTCAGCATTACCAGCTTACCCAGCTCACCATTACCAGTTTACCCAGCTCACCATTACCAGCTTACCCAGCTCACCATTACCAGTTTACCCAGCTCAGCATTACCAGTTTACCCAGCTCACCATTACCAGCTTACCCAGCTCACCATTACCAGTTTACCCAGCTCAGCATTACCAGCTTACCCAGCTCACCATTACCAGCTTACCCAGCTCAGCATTACCAGTTTACCCAGCTCAGCATTACCAGCTTACCCAGCTCAGCATTACCAGTTTACCCAGCTCACCATTACCAGTTTACCCAGCTCAGCATTACCAGTTTACCCAGCTCACCATTACCAGTTTACCCAGCTCACCATTACCAGCTTACCCAGCTCACCATTACCAGCTTACCCAGCTCAGCATTACCAGCTTACCCAGCTCAGCATTACCAGCTTACCCAGCTCACCATTACCAGTTTACCCAGCTCAGCATTACCAGTTTACCCAGCTCAGCATTACCAGTTTACCCAGCTCACCATTACCAGCTTACCCAGCTCAGCATGACCAGTTTACCCAGCTCAGCATTACCAGTTTACCCAGCTCATCATTACCAGCTTACCCAGCTCAGCATGACCAGTTTACCCAGCTCACCATTACCAGTTTACCCAGCTCACCATTACCAGCTTACCCAGCTCACCATTACCAGTTTACCCAGCTCAGCATTACCAGTTTACCCAGCTCAGCATTACCAGCTTACCCAGCTCACCATTACCAGCTTACCCAGCTCACCATTACCAGTTTACCCAGCTCAGCATTACCAGCTTACCCAGCTCACCATTACCAGTTTACCCAGCTCAGCATTACCAGTTTACCCAGCTCACCATTACCAGCTTACCCAGCTCAGCATTACCAGTTTACCCAGCTCAGCATTACCAGCTTACCCAGCTCACCATTACCAGTTTACCCAGCTCACCATTACCAGTTTACCCAGCTCAGCATTACCAGTTTACCCAGCTCAGCATTACCAGCTTACCCAGCTCACCATTACCAGTTTACCCAGCTCAGCATTACCAGCTTACCCAGCTCACCATTACCAGCTTACCCAGCTCAGCATTACCAGTTTAGCAGCTCAGCATTACCAGCTTACCCAGCTCACCATTACCAGCTTACCCAGCTCAGCATTACCAGTTTACCCAGCTCAGCATTACCTGCTTACCCAGCTCACCATTACCAGTTTACCCAGCTCAGCATTACCAGCTTACCCAGCTCACCATTACCAGCTTACCCAGCTCAGCATTACCAGTTTAGCAGCTCAGCATTACCAGCTTACCCAGCTCACCATTACCAGTTTACCCAGCTCAGCATTACCAGTTTACCCAGCTCACCATTACCAGTTTACCCAGCTCAGCATTACCAGCTTACCCAGCTCACCATTACCAGCTTACCCAGCTCAGCATTACCAGCTTACCCAGCTCACCATTACCAGTTTACCCAGCTCACCATGACCAGCTTACCCAGCTCACAATTACCAGTTTACCCAGCTCACCGTTACCGGTTTACCCAGCTCACAATTACCAGCTTACCCAGCTCACCATTACCAGTTTACCCAGCTCACCATTACCAGTTTACCCAGCTCAGCATTACCAGCTTACCCAGCTCACCATTACCAGTTTACCCAGCTCAGCATTACCAGTTTACCCAGCTCACCATTACCAGCTTACCCAGCTCAGCATGACCAGTTTACCCAGCTCAGCATTACCAGTTTACCCAGCTCATCATTACCAGCTTACCCAGCTCAGCATGACCAGTTTACCCAGCTCACCATTACCAGTTTACCCAGCTCACCATTACCAGCTTACCCAGCTCACCATTACCAGTTTACCCAGCTCAGCATTACCAGTTTACCCAGCTCAGCATTACCAGCTTACCCAGCTCACCATTACCAGTTTACCCAGCTCAGCATTACCAGCTTACCCAGCTCACCATTACCAGTTTACCCAGCTCAGCATTACCAGTTTACCCAGCTCACCATTACCAGCTTACCCAGCTCAGCATTACCAGTTTACCCAGCTCAGCATTACCAGCTTACCCAGCTCACCATTACCAGTTTACCCAGCTCAGCATTACCAGTTTACCCAGCTCAGCATTACCAGCTTACCCAGCTCACCATTACCAGTTTACCCAGCTCAGCATTACCAGCTTACCCAGCTCACCATTACCAGCTTACCCAGCTCAGCATTACCAGTTTAGCAGCTCAGCATTACCAGCTTACCCAGCTCACCATTACCAGCTTACCCAGCTCAGCATTACCAGTTTACCCAGCTCAGCATTACCAGCTTACCCAGCTCACCATTACCAGTTTACCCAGCTCAGCATTACCAGCTTACCCAGCTCACCATTACCAGCTTACCCAGCTCAGCATTACCAGTTTAGCAGCTCAGCATTACCAGCTTACCCAGCTCACCATTACCAGTTTACCCAGCTCAGCATTACCAGTTTACCCAGCTCAGCATTACCAGTTTACCCAGCTCACCATTACCAGTTTACCCAGCTCAGCATTACCAGCTTACCCAGCTCACCATTACCAGCTTACCCAGCTCAGCATTACCAGCTTACCCAGCTCACCATTACCAGTTTACCCAGCTCACCATGACCAGCTTACCCAGCTCACAATTACCAGTTTACCCAGCTCACCGTTACCGGTTTACCCAGCTCACAATTACCAGCTTACCCAGTTCACCATTACCAGTTTACCCAGCTCAGCATTACCAGTTTACCCAGCTCAGCATTACCAATTTACCCAGCTCACCATTACCAGTTTACCCAGCTCAGCATTACCAGTTTACCCAGCTCACAATTACCAGCTTACCCAGCTCACCATTACCAGTTTACCCAGCTCAGCATTACCAATTTACCCAGCTCACAATTACCAGCTTACCCAGCTCAGCATTACCAGTTTACCCAGCTCACAATTACCAGCTTACCCAGCTCACCATTACCAGTTTACCCAGCTCAGCATTACCAATTTACCCAGCTCACAATTACCAGCTTACCCAGCTCAGCATTACCAGTTTACCCAGCTCAGCATTACCAGTTTACCCAGCTCACCATTACCAGTTTACCCAGCACACAATTACCAGCTTACCCAGCTCACAATTACCAGCTTACCCAGCTCAGCATTACCAGTTTACCCAGCTCACCATTACCAGTTTACCCAGCTCACCATTACCAGCTTACCCAGCTCACCATTACCAGTTTACCCAGCTCACCATTACCAGTTTACCCAGCTCAGCATTGCCAGCTTACCCAGCTCACCATTACCAGTTTACCCAGCTCAGCATTACCAGTTTACCCAGCTCACCATTACCAGCTTACCCAGCTCACCATTACCAGTTTACCCAGCTCAGCATTACCAGCTTACCCAGCTCACCATTACCAGCTTACCCAGCTCAGCATTACCAGTTTACCCAGCTCAGCATTACCAGTTTACCCAGCTCACCATTACCAGCTTACCCAGCTCAGCATTACCAGTTTACCCAGCTCAGCATTACCAGTTTACCCAGCTCACCATTACCAGTTTACCCAGCTCACCATTACCAGCTTACCCAGCTCACCATTACCAGTTTACCCAGCTCACCATTACCAGTTTACCCAGCTCAGCATTACCAGTTTACCCAGCTCACCATTACCAGTTTACCCAGCTCACCATTACCAGCTTACCCAGCTCAGCATGACCAGTTTACCCAGCTCAGCATTGCCAGCTTACCCAGCTCACCATTACCAGCTTACCCAGCTCACCATTACCAGTTTACCCAGCTCAGCATTACCAGCTTACCCAGCTCACCATTACCAGTTTACCCAGCTCAGCATTACCAGTTTACCCAGCTCACCATTACCAGCTTACCCAGCTCAGCATTACCAGTTTACCCAGCTCAGCATTACCAGTTTACCCAGCTCACAATTACCAGCTTACCCAGCTCACCATTACCAGTTTACCCAGCTCAGCATTACCAGTTTACCCAGCTCACCATTACCAGCTTACCCAGCTCAGCATTACCAGTTTACCCAGCTCAGCATTACCAGCTTACCCAGCTCACCATTACCAGTTTACCCAGCTCACCATTACCAGCTTACCCAGCTCACCATTACCAGTTTACCCAGCTCAGCATTACCAGTTTACCCAGCTCACCATTACCAGCTTACCCAGCTCAGCATTACCAGTTTACCCAGCTCAGCATTACCAGCTTACCCAGCTCACCATTACCAATTTACCCAGCTCAGCATTACCAGCTTACCCAGCTCACCATTACCAGCTTACCCAGCTCACCATTACCAGCTTACCCAGCTCAGCATTACCAGTTTACCCAGCTCAGCATTACCAGCTTACCCAGCTCACCATTACCAGCTTACCCAGCTCAGCATTACCAGTTTACCCAGCTCAGCATTACCAGCTTACCCAGCTCACCATTACCAGTTTACCCAGCTCAGCATTACCAATTTACCCAGCTCACAATTACCAGCTTACCCAGCTCAGCATTACCAGTTTACCCAGCTCACAATTACCAGCTTACCCAGCTCACCATTACCAGTTTACCCAGCTCACAATTACCAATTTACCCAGCTCACAATTACCAGCTTACCCAGCTCAGCATTACCAGTTTACCCAGCTCACCATTACCAGCTTACCCAGCTCACCATTACCAGTTTACCCAGCTCACCATTACCAGTTTACCCAGCTCACAATTACCAGCTTACCCAGCTCACAATTACCAGCTTACCCAGCTCAGCATTACCAGTTTACCCAGCTCACAATTACCAGTTTACCCAGCTCACCATTACCAGTTTACCCAGCTCACCATTACCAGCTTACCCAGCTCACCATTACCAGTTTACCCAGCTCAGCATTGCCAGCTTACCCAGCTCACCATTACCAGTTTACCCAGCTCAGCATTACCAGTTTACCCAGCTCACCATTACCAGCTTACCCAGCTCACCATTACCAGTTTACCCAGCTCAGCATTACCAGCTTACCCAGCTCACCATTACCAGCTTACCCAGCTCAGCATTACCAGTTTACCCAGCTCACCATTACCAGCTTACCCAGCTCACCATTACCAGTTTACCCAGCTCAGCATTACCAGCTTACCCAGCTCAGCATTACCACTTTACCCAGCTCAGCATTACCAGCTTACCCAGCTCACCATTACCAGCTTACCCAGCTCAGCATTACCAGTTTACCCAGCTCAGCACTACCAGCTTACCCAGCTCACCATTACCAGCTTCCCCAGCTCACAATTACCAGCTTACCCAGCTCAGCATTACCAGCTTACCCAGCTCACCATTACCAGTTTACCCAGCTCACAATTACCAGCTTACCCAGCTCACAATTACCAGTTTACCCAGCTCAGCATTACCAGCTTACCCAGCTCACCATTACCAGCTTACCCAGCTCACCATTACCAGTTTACCCAGCTCACCATTACCAGCTTACCCAGCTCACAATTACCAGTTTACCCAGCTCACCACAATTACCAGTTTACCCAGCTCACCATTACCAGCTTACCCAGCTCACCACAATTACCAGTTTACCCAGCTCAGCATTACCAGTTTACCCAGCTCAGCATTACCAGCTTACCCAGCTCACCATTACCAGTTTACCCAGCTCACCATTACCAGCTTACCCAGCTCAGCATTACCAGTTTACCCAGCTCACCATTACCAGTTTACCCAGCTCACCACAATTACCAGTTTACCCAGCTCACCATTACCAGTTTACCCAGCTCACCACAATTACCAGTTTACCCAGCTCACAATTACCAGTTTACCCAGCTCACCACCATTACCAGTTTACCCAGCTCACCATTACCAGTTTACCCAGCTCACCACAATTACCAGTTTACCCAGCTCACCATTACCAGTTTACCCAGCTCACCACAATTACCAGTTGACCCAGCTCACAATTACCAGTTTACCCAGCTCACCACAATTACCAGTTTACCCAGCTCACAATTACCAGTTTACCCAGCTCACCACCATTACCAGTTTACCCAGCTCACAATTACCAGTTTACCCAGCTCAGCATTACCAGCTTACCCAGCTCAGCATTACCAGCTTACCCAGCTCACCATTACCAGTTTACCCAGCTCAGCATTACCAGTTTACCCAGCTCACCATTACCAGCTTACCCAGCTCAGCATTACCAGTTTACCCAGCTCAGCATTACCAGCTTACCCAGCTCACCATTACCAGTTTACCCAGCTCACCATTACCAGCTTACCCAGCTCACCATTACCAGTTTACCCAGCTCAGCATTACCAGTTTACCCAGCTCACCATTACCAGCTTACCCAGCTCAGCATTACCAGTTTACCCAGCTCAGCATTACCAGCTTACCCAGCTCACCATTACCAATTTACCCAGCTCACCATTACCAGCTTACCCAGCTCACCATTACCAGCTTACCCAGCTCACCATTACCAGCTTACCCAGCTCAGCATTACCAGTTTACCCAGCTCAGCATTACCAGCTTACCCAGCTCACCATTACCAGCTTACCCAGCTCAGCATTACCAGTTTACCCAGCTCAGCATTACCAGCTTACCCAGCTCACCATTACCAGTTTACCCAGCTCAGCATTACCAATTTACCCAGCTCACAATTACCAGCTTACCCAGCTCAGCATTACCAGTTTACCCAGCTCACAATTACCAGCTTACCCAGCTCACCATTACCAGTTTACCCAGCTCACAATTACCAATTTACCCAGCTCACAATTACCAGCTTACCCAGCTCAGCATTACCAGTTTACCCAGCTCACCATTACCAGCTTACCCAGCTCACCATTACCAGTTTACCCAGTTCACCATTACCAGTTTACCCAGCTCACAATTACCAGCTTACCCAGCTCACAATTACCAGCTTACCCAGCTCAGCATTACCAGTTTACCCAGCTCACAATTACCAGTTTACCCAGCTCACCATTACCAGTTTACCCAGCTCACCATTACCAGCTTACCCAGCTCACCATTACCAGTTTACCCAGCTCAGCATTGCCAGCTTACCCAGCTCACCATTACCAGTTTACCCAGCTCAGCATTACCAGTTTACCCAGCTCACCATTACCAGCTTACCCAGCTCACCATTACCAGTTTACCCAGCTCAGCATTACCAGCTTACCCAGCTCACCATTACCAGCTTACCCAGCTCAGCATTACCAGTTTACCCAGCTCACCATTACCAGCTTACCCAGCTCACCATTACCAGTTTACCCAGCTCAGCATTACCAGCTTACCCAGCTCAGCATTACCAGCTTACCCAGCTCAGCATTACCAGTTTACCCAGCTCACCATTACCAGCTTACCCAGCTCACCATTACCAGTTTACCCAGCTCAGCATTACCAGCTTACCCAGCTCAGCATTACCACTTTACCCAGCTCAGCATTACCAGCTTACCCAGCTCACCATTACCAGCTTACCCAGCTCAGCATTACCAGTTTACCCAGCTCACCATTACCAGTTTACCCAGCTCAGCATTACCAGTTTACCCAGCTCACCATTACCAGCTTACCCAGCTCACCATTACCAGTTTACCCAGCTCAGCATTACCAGCTTACCCAGCTCACCATTACCAGCTTACCCAGCTCAGCATTACCAGTTTACCCAGCTCACCATTACCAGCTTACCCAGCTCACCATTACCAGTTTACCCAGCTCAGCATTACCAGCTTACCCAGCTCAGCATTACCACTTTACCCAGCTCAGCATTACCAGCTTACCCAGCTCACCATTACCAGCTTACCCAGCTCAGCATTACCAGTTTACCCAGCTCAGCACTACCAGCTTACCCAGCTCACCATTACCAGCTTCCCCAGCTCACAATTACCAGCTTACCCAGCTCAGCATTACCAGCTTACCCAGCTCACCATTACCAGTTTACCCAGCTCACAATTACCAGCTTACCCAGCTCACAATTACCAGTTTACCCAGCTCAGCATTACCAGCTTACCCAGCTCACCATTACCAGCTTACCCAGCTCACCATTACCAGTTTACCCAGCTCACCATTACCAGCTTACCCAGCTCACAATTACCAGTTTACCCAGCTCACCACAATTACCAGTTTACCCAGCTCACCATTACCAGCTTACCCAGCTCACCACAATTACCAGTTTACCCAGCTCAGCATTACCAGTTTACCCAGCTCAGCATTACCAGCTTACCCAGCTCACCATTACCAGTTTACCCAGCTCACCATTACCAGCTTACCCAGCTCAGCATTACCAGTTTACCCAGCTCACCATTACCAGTTTACCCAGCTCACCACAATTACCAGTTTACCCAGCTCACCATTACCAGTTTACCCAGCTCACCACAATTACCAGTTTACCCAGCTCACCATTACCAGTTTACCCAGCTCACCACCATTACCAGTTTACCCAGCTCACCATTACCAGTTTACCCAGCTCACCACAATTACCAGTTTACCCAGCTCACCATTACCAGTTTACCCAGCTCACCACAATTACCAGTTGACCCAGCTCACAATTACCAGTTTACCCAGCTCACCACAATTACCAGTTTACCCAGCTCACAATTACCAGTTTACCCAGCTCACCACCATTACCAGTTTACCCAGCTCACAATTACCAGTTTACCCAGCTCAGCATTACCAGCTTACCCAGCTCAGCATTACCAGCTTACCCAGCTCACCATTACCAGTTTACCCAGCTCAGCATTACCAGTTTACCCAGCTCACCATTACCAGCTTACCCAGCTCAGCATTACCAGTTTACCCAGCTCAGCATTACCAGCTTACCCAGCTCACCATTACCAGTTTACCCAGCTCACCATTACCAGCTTACCCAGCTCACCATTACCAGTTTACCCAGCTCAGCATTACCAGTTTACCCAGCTCACCATTACCAGCTTACCCAGCTCAGCATTACCAGTTTACCCAGCTCAGCATTACCAGCTTACCCAGCTCACCATTACCAATTTACCCAGCTCACCATTACCAGCTTACCCAGCTCACCATTACCAGCTTACCCAGCTCACCATTACCAGCTTACCCAGCTCAGCATTACCAGTTTACCCAGCTCAGCATTACCAGCTTACCCAGCTCACCATTACCAGCTTACCCAGCTCAGCATTACCAGTTTACCCAGCTCAGCATTACCAGCTTACCCAGCTCACCATTACCAGTTTACCCAGCTCAGCATTACCAATTTACCCAGCTCACAATTACCAGCTTACCCAGCTCAGCATTACCAGTTTACCCAGCTCACAATTACCAGCTTACCCAGCTCACCATTACCAGTTTACCCAGCTCACAATTACCAATTTACCCAGCTCACAATTACCAGCTTACCCAGCTCAGCATTACCAGTTTACCCAGCTCACCATTACCAGCTTACCCAGCTCACCATTACCAGTTTACCCAGTTCACCATTACCAGTTTACCCAGCTCACAATTACCAGCTTACCCAGCTCACAATTACCAGCTTACCCAGCTCAGCATTACCAGTTTACCCAGCTCACAATTACCAGTTTACCCAGCTCACCATTACCAGTTTACCCAGCTCACCATTACCAGCTTACCCAGCTCACCATTACCAGTTTACCCAGCTCAGCATTGCCAGCTTACCCAGCTCACCATTACCAGTTTACCCAGCTCAGCATTACCAGTTTACCCAGCTCACCATTACCAGCTTACCCAGCTCACCATTACCAGTTTACCCAGCTCAGCATTACCAGCTTACCCAGCTCACCATTACCAGCTTACCCAGCTCAGCATTACCAGTTTACCCAGCTCACCATTACCAGCTTACCCAGCTCACCATTACCAGTTTACCCAGCTCAGCATTACCAGCTTACCCAGCTCAGCATTACCACTTTACCCAGCTCAGCATTACCAGCTTACCCAGCTCACCATTACCAGCTTACCCAGCTCAGCATTACCACTTTACCCAGCTCAGCACTACCAGCTTACCCAGCTCACCATTACCAGCTTCCCCAGCTCACAATTACCAGCTTACCCAGCTCAGCATTACCAGCTTACCCAGCTCACCATTACCAGTTTACCCAGCTCACAATTACCAGCTTACCCAGCTCACAATTACCAGTTTACCCAGCTCAGCATTACCAGCTTACCCAGCTCACCATTACCAGCTTACCCAGTTCAGCATTACCAGTTTACCCAGCTCACCATTACCAGCTTACCCAGCTCACAATTACCAGTTTACCCAGCTCACCACAATTACCAGTTTACCCAGCTCACCATTACCAGCTTACCCAGCTCACCACAATTACCAGTTTACCCAGCTCAGCATTACCAGTTTACCCAGCTCAGCATTACCAGCTTACCCAGCTCACCATTACCAGTTTACCCAGCTCACCATTACCAGCTTACCCAGCTCAGCATTACCAGTTTACCCAGCTCACCATTACCAGTTTACCCAGCTCACCACAATTACCAGTTTACCCAGCTCACCATTACCAGTTTACCCAGCTCACCACAATTACCAGTTTACCCAGCTCACAATTACCAGTTTACCCAGCTCACCACCATTACCAGTTTACCCAGCTCACCATTACCAGTTTACCCAGCTCACCACAATTACCAGTTTACCCAGCTCACCATTACCAGTTTACCCAGCTCACCACAATTACCAGTTGACCCAGCTCACAATTACCAGTTTACCCAGCTCACCACAATTACCAGTTTACCCAGCTCACAATTACCAGTTTACCCAGCTCACCACCATTACCAGTTTACCCAGCTCACAATTACCAGTTTACCCAGCTCACCACCATTACCAGTTTACCCAGCTCACAATTACCAGTTTACCCAGCTCACCATTACCAGTTTACCCAGCTCACCACAATTACCAGTTTACCCAGCTCACAATTACCAGTTGACCCAGCTCACAATTACCAGTTTACCCAGCTCACCACAATTACCAGTTTACCCAGCTCACAATTACCAGTTTACCCAGCTCACCACCATTACCAGTTTACCCAGCTCACAATTACCAGTTTACCCAGCTCAGCATTACCAGCTTACCCAGCTCAGCATTACCAGCTTACCCAGCTCACCATTACCAGTTTACCCAGCTCAGCATTACCAGTTTACCCAGCTCACCATTACCAGCTTACCCTGCTCAGCATTACCAGTTTACCCAGCTCAGCATTACCAGCTTACCCAGCTCACCATTACCAGTTTACCCAGCTCACCATTACCAGCTTACCCAGCTCACCATTACCAGTTTACCCAGCTCAGCATTACCAGTTTACCCAGCTCACCATTACCAGCTTACCCAGCTCAGCATTACCAGTTTACCCAGCTCAGCATTACCAGCTTACCCAGCTCACCATTACCAATTTACCCAGCTCACCATTACCAGCTTACCCAGCTCACCATTACCAGCTTACCCAGCTCACCATTACCAGCTTACCCAGCTCAGCATTACCAGTTTACCCAGCTCAGCATTACCAGCTTACCCAGCTCACCATTACCAGCTTACCCAGCTCAGCATTACCAGTTTACCCAGCTCAGCATTACCAGCTTACCCAGCTCACCATTACCAGTTTACCCAGCTCAGCATTACCAATTTACCCAGCTCACAATTACCAGCTTACCCAGCTCAGCATTACCAGTTTACCCAGCTCACAATTACCAGCTTACCCAGCTCACCATTACCAGTTTACCCAGCTCACAATTACCAATTTACCCAGCTCACAATTACCAGCTTACCCAGCTCAGCATTACCAGTTTACCCAGCTCACCATTACCAGCTTACCCAGCTCACCATTACCAGTTTACCCAGTTCACCATTACCAGTTTACCCAGCTCACAATTACCAGCTTACCCAGCTCACAATTACCAGCTTACCCAGCTCAGCATTACCAGTTTACCCAGCTCACAATTACCAGTTTACCCAGCTCACCATTACCAGTTTACCCAGCTCACCATTACCAGCTTACCCAGCTCACCATTACCAGTTTACCCAGCTCAGCATTGCCAGCTTACCCAGCTCACCATTACCAGTTTACCCAGCTCAGCATTACCAGTTTACCCAGCTCACCATTACCAGCTTACCCAGCTCACCATTACCAGTTTACCCAGCTCAGCATTACCAGCTTACCCAGCTCACCATTACCAGCTTACCCAGCTCAGCATTACCAGTTTACCCAGCTCACCATTACCAGCTTACCCAGCTCACCATTACCAGTTTACCCAGCTCAGCATTACCAGCTTACCCAGCTCAGCATTACCACTTTACCCAGCTCAGCATTACCAGCTTACCCAGCTCACCATTACCAGCTTACCCAGCTCAGCATTACCAGTTTACCCAGCTCAGCACTACCAGCTTACCCAGCTCACCATTACCAGCTTCCCCAGCTCACAATTACCAGCTTACCCAGCTCAGCATTACCAGCTTACCCAGCTCACCATTACCAGTTTACCCAGCTCACAATTACCAGCTTACCCAGCTCACAATTACCAGTTTACCCAGCTCAGCATTACCAGCTTACCCAGCTCACCATTACCAGCTTACCCAGTTCAGCATTACCAGTTTACCCAGCTCACCATTACCAGCTTACCCAGCTCACAATTACCAGTTTACCCAGCTCACCACAATTACCAGTTTACCCAGCTCACCATTACCAGCTTACCCAGCTCACCACAATTACCAGTTTACCCAGCTCAGCATTACCAGTTTACCCAGCTCAGCATTACCAGCTTACCCAGCTCACCATTACCAGTTTACCCAGCTCACCATTACCAGCTTACCCAGCTCAGCATTACCAGTTTACCCAGCTCACCATTACCAGTTTACCCAGCTCACCACAATTACCAGTTTACCCAGCTCACCATTACCAGTTTACCCAGCTCACCACAATTACCAGTTTACCCAGCTCACAATTACCAGTTTACCCAGCTCACCACCATTACCAGTTTACCCAGCTCACCATTACCAGTTTACCCAGCTCACCACAATTACCAGTTTACCCAGCTCACCATTACCAGTTTACCCAGCTCACCACAATTACCAGTTGACCCAGCTCACAATTACCAGTTTACCCAGCTCACCACAATTACCAGTTTACCCAGCTCACAATTACCAGTTTACCCAGCTCACCACCATTACCAGTTTACCCAGCTCACAATTACCAGTTTACCCAGCTCACCACCATTACCAGTTTACCCAGCTCACAATTACCAGTTTACCCAGCTCACCATTACCAGTTTACCCAGCTCACCACAATTACCAGTTTACCCAGCTCACAATTACCAGTTTACCCAGCTCACCACAATTACCAGTTTACCCAGCTCAGCATTGCCAGTTTACCCAGCTCGCCACAATTACCAGTTTACCCAGCTCACCATTACCAGTTCACCCATCTCACCATTACCAGTTTACCCAGCTCACCACAATTACCAGTTTACCCAGCTCACCATTACCAGTTTACCCAGCTCACCACAATTACCAGTTTACCCAGCTCACCATTACCAGTTTACCCATCTCACCATTACCAGTTTACCCAGCTCACCACAATTACCAGTTTACCCAGCTCACAATTACCAGTTTACCCAGCTCACCACAATTACCAGTTTACCCAGCTCACCATTACCAGTTTACCCATCTCACCATTACCAGTTTACCCAGCTCACCACAATTACCAGTTTACCCAGCTCACCATTACCAGTTTACCCAGCTCACCACAATTACCAGTTTACCCAGCTCACCATTACCAGTTTACCCATCTCACCATTACCAGTTTACCCAGCTCCCCACAATTACCAGTTTACCCAGCTCACCATTACCAGTTTACCCATCTCACCACAATTACCAGTTTACCCAGCTCACCATTACCAGTTTACCCAGCTCACCACAATTACCAGTTTACCCAGCTCACCACAATTACCAGTTTACCCAGCTCACCATTACCAGTTTACCCAGCTCACCACAATTACCAGTTTACCCAGCTCACCATTACCAGTTTACCCAGCTCACCACAATTACCAGTTTACCCAGCTCACAATTACCAGTTTACCCAGCTCACCATTACCAGTTCATCCAGCTCACCACAATTACCAGTTTACCCAGCTCACCATTACCAGTTTACCCAGCTCACCATTACCAGTTCACCCAGCTCACCACAATTACCAGTTTACCCAGCTCACCATTACCAGTTCACCCAGCTCACCACAATTACCAGTTTACCCAGCTCACCATTACCAGTTTACCCAGCTCACCATTACCAGTTTACCCAGCTCACAATTACCAGTTTACCCAGCTCACCATTACCAGCTATTCAGTGTTGGACCAGTCCGAATGTTTTTAAATTGGAAAAGGACAGAACAGATGTTTTGTTCTTAAAAATAGTCCGTTTCTCTTCTTCCTCCTGTTTTACGATCTGCAGGTAGTGGATGTTACATTCTTTTATAAAGCGTCTTTGATATGGTAAAAGTTCCAACTCACTTCAAAGGAGCATTAAACAAAGAAGTGACAATAAGCTGAAGGAGGAAACATCAGGGTAGACTAGGAGGAAGATTTCTCTGGAGGACAGAGGGGGTTATAAAGATGGGGAAGAGCAAGGAGGCCGTGGAGAGATTTGAACATGAGTCTGAGAATTTTAAAATCAGATGCTGGTGGACCAGGAACTAATATAGGTTTGTGAGCACAGGGGTAATTAACTCATTCAAAACTCTGCTGCCTGAGTTTAGAAAAGGTGAAGGTTTGGAAACATGTCAGAAGAGCATTGGAATAGTTGCACCTGGGAGTGATAAAAGCATAGGTGAGGGTTTCAGCTAGATCAGCTGAGGGAAGGGTAGAGACAAGCGACATTAGGGAGGGTGGATGTAAGCAGTCTTGGTGACTCAGACTGCAGTCAGAGGTTCAGCTCAGTGTCAGATAGTACAACAACATTGCAAACTGTCTAGTTCAGCCTCAGACAGTTACCAGGTAGAGGGATGGAGATGGCGCTTTGCAAATGGAGTTTGTGGCGGGAATTGAAGACAATGACTTTGGTCTTCCCAATATTTAGAGGAAATTTTTGCTCATCCAGTACGGGACGTTGAATAAGCAGTGGAACATATAGACAGGGGTCGAGAGAGGTGGGAGGGAGGTTGAGCTGGATGTCATCTGTGCACCTATCTTTTCGGATTATGTTGCCAAGGGCAGCATGTAGATGATAATGGATAATAACGAAACAGCAGATGAATTGAACAGATATTTTGCATCGGTCTTCACTATTGAGGATACAAGTAACATCCCAGTATTAGCTGTAAATCAGGAAATGGAAGGGAGGAAGGAACTCAAGAAAATTACAATCACCAGGGAAGTGGTACTGAACAAATTGTTGGAGCTGTGGGCTGACAAGTCCCCGGGTCCTGATGGACTTCATCCTAGGGTGTTAAAAGAAGTGGCTAGTCAGATAGTTAATGTGTTAGTTTTAATTTTCCAAAATTCCTCGATTCAGGTAAGGTTCCATTAGATTGGAAAATAGCGAATGTAACTCCTTTATTCAAAAAGGGGAGACAGAAAGCAGGAAACTACAGGCCAGTTAGCTTAACATCTGTCTTAGGGAAAATGTTAGAAGCTATTATTAAAGATGTTATAGCAGGGCATTTAGAAAAATTCAAGGTAATCAGGCAGAGTCAACATGGTTTTGTGAAAGGGAAATCATGATTAACCAATTTATTAGAGTTCTTTGAGGAAGTTACATGTGCTGTGGATAAAGGGGAACTGGTGAATGTATTGTACTTAGATTTCCAGAAGACATTTGATAAAGTGCCACATCAAAGGTTATTGCAGAAAATAAAAGTTCATGGTGTAGAGTCATAGTCATAGAGTTGTACAGCATAGAAACAGGCCCTTCGGCCCACCGCGTCCATGCCGACCATAATGCCTATCTATACCAATCCCACCTGCCTGCATTAATTCCATATCCCTCTATGCCTTGCTCATTCAAGTACCTGTCCAGATGCCTCTTAAATGTCGCTACTGTTCCTGCCTCCACCACCTCCTCAGGCAGCTCATTCCAGATACCCACTATTCTTTGTATGAAAAATTTACTCCTTTGATCCCCTTTAAACCTCCTCCCTCTCACCTTAAATCTATGCCCTCTAGTTTTAGTCACCCCTACCAAGGGAAACAGACTCTGGCTATCTACCCTATCTATGCCTCTCATAATTTTATATACCTCTATCATGTCCCCTCTCAGTCTCCTTCACTCCAGGGAAAACAGACCCAGCCTATCGGGCGGCACAGTGGCGCAGTGGTTAGCACCGCAGCCTCACAGCTCCAGGGACCCGGGTTCGATTCCGGGTACTGCCTGTGTGGAGTTTGCAAGTTCTCCCTGTGTCTGCGTGGGTTTTCTCCGGGTGCTCCGGTTTCCTCCCACAAGCCAAAAGACTTGCAGGTTGATAGGTAAATTGGCCATTATAAATTGTCACTAGTATAGGTAGGTGGTAGGGAAATATAGGGACAGGTGGGGATGTTTGGTAGGAACATGGGATTAGTGTAGGATTAGTATAAATGGGTGGTTGATGTTCGGCACAGACACGATGGGCCGAAGGGCCTGTTTCAGTGCTGTATCTCTAATCTAATCTATCCAATCTCTCTTTATAACTCAAGCCTTCCAAACTAGGCAACATCCTTGTGAATCTTTTCTGCACCCTCTCTAGCTTAATCACATCTTTCCTGTAGTGCGGCGACCAGAACTGCACACAGTACTCCAAATGCGGCCTAACCAACGTTATGTACAACTGTAACATGACGTCCCAACTCTTGTACTCAATGCCTCAGCCAATGAAGGCAAGCATGCCATACACCTTCTTCACCACCCTGTCTACCTGTGTTGCCACTTTCAGGGAACTATGTACTTGCACCCCAAGGTCTCGCTGCTCAACAACACTCCCCAGGGCCCTGCCATTCATTGTATATGTCCTGCCCTGGTTTAACTTCCCAAAATGCATCATTTCGTACTTGTCTGCGTTAAATTCCATTTGCCAATCCCTTGCCCACTTTCCCAGTTGATCTATATCCTGTTGTAACCTTAGACAACCTTCTTCACTGTCCACTATACCACCAATTTTGGTGTCATCTGCAAACTTACTAATCATGCCCCTTACATTCACATCCAAGTCATTAATATATATGACAAACAACAGAGGGCCCAGCACCGATCCCTGTGGCACACCACTGGTCACCGGCCTCCAATCTGAAAAACAACCCTCCACTACCACCCTCTGCCTCCTATCACCAAGCCAACTTTGGATGCAATTTGCTAGCTCACCCTGGATCCCATATGTTTGAACCTTCCGGACCAGCCTACCATGCGGTACCTTGTCAAAGGCCTTGCTAAAGTCCATGTAAACAACGTTCACCGCCCTGCCCTCGTCAATCCTCTTGGTCACCTCCTCAAAAAACTCAATCAAATTTGTGAGACATGATTTCCCACGCACAAAGCCATGCTGACTATCCCTAATCAGACCTTGCCTTTCAAAATGCATATAAATCCTGTCTCTCAGAATCCCTTCCAATAACTTTCCCACCACTGATGTAAGGCTCACCGGCCTGTAGTTCCCTGGCTTATCCCTGCTGCCCTTCTTAAATAAATACACAACATTAGCTATTCTCTCGTCTTCCGGTACCTCACCCGTGGCTAACGCTGATACAAAAATCTCTGCCAGGGCCCCAGCAATCTCTTCCCTTGCTTCCTATAGCATCCTAGGATACACCTGCTCAGGCCCTGGGGATTTATCCACCTTAATGCACTTCAAAACCTCCAACACCTCCTCCTTTGTAATGTTGATATGCTCCAGGATATCGCTGTTCCCTCCCTTGAACTCACTAGCTTCCATGACCTTCTCCACGGTAAATACGGACGAGAAGTATTCATTTAAGACCTCGCCCATTTCCCGTGGCTCCACACATAGATTACCACACTGATCCTTAAGGGGACCTACTCTCTCCCTAGCTACCCTTTTACTCTTCATATACTTATAGAATCTTTTAGGATTCTCCTTTATCTTATCTGTCAGGGAAATCTCATGGCCCCTTTTCCCCCTCCTAATTTCCTTCTTCAGTGTGCTCCTACATCCCCTATACTCCTCGAGGGACTTGCTCGATCCCAGCTGCCTATACCTGACATATGCCTCCTTCTTTGTCCTGACCAGACCCTCAATATCCCTCGTCAACCAAGTTTCCCTAAACTTGCCAGCCTTGCCCTTTAATCTAACAGGAACATGCCGGCCCTGAACTCTTCCTATCTCACTTTTAAAAGCCTCCCACTTGCCAGACGTTCCTTTACCTGTAAACAGCCTCTCCCATTCAACTTTTGAGAGTTCCTGTCTGATGCCATTGAAATTAGCATTCCCCCAATTCAACCTGAGGACCAGTCCTATCCTTTTCCATAACTATCTTGAAGCTAATAGAGTTATGGTCACTGGTCCCAAAGTGCTCCCCCACTGACACATCAACCACCTGTCCAGCCTCATTTCCTAAGAGGATGTCGAGTGTAGCCCCTTCTCTAGTTGGGCCATCCACATACTGCTTCAGAAAACTATCCTGGACACACTGAACAAATTCTTCCCCATCTGATCCATTAACGCTAAGGCAGTCCCAGTCAATATTAGGGAAGTTAAAATCACCTAATATTACAACCCTATAATTCCTACACCTATCTGGGATTTCCCTACATATATACTCCTCCACTTCCCTCTGATTATTGGGGGGCCTATAGTATAATCCCATCAAAGTGATCACCCCTTTCTTATTTCTAAGTTCTACCCATATGGCCTCGCTGGACATTTCCCCGGGATATGGGCGGCACAGTGGTGCAGTGGTTAGCATCGCAGCCTCACAGCTCTAGCGACCCGGGTTCAATTCTGGGTACTGCCTGTGTGGAGTTTGCAAGTTCTCCCTGTGTCTGCGTGGGTTTCCTCCGGGTGCTCCGGTTTCCTCCCACAGCCAAAAGACTTGCAGGTTGATAGGTTAATTGGCCATTATAAATTGCCCCTAGTATAGGTAGGTGATAGGGGAATATAGGGACAGGTGAGGATGTGGTAGGAATATGGGATTAGTATAAATGGGTGGTTAATGGTCGGCACAGACTCGGTGGGCCGAAGGGCCTGTTTCAGTGCTGTATCTCTAAATAAATAAAATAAAATATCCTCTCTAAGTACTGCCGTGATGTTCTCCCTAATCAATAGTGCAACTCCCCCTCCTCTCTTACCTCCACCTCTGTCACGCCGGAAGCATCGGTACCCCGGGACATTGAGCTGCCAGTCCTGCCCATCCCTCAACCACGTTTCCGTAATAGCTATAATATCTCAATCCCATGTACCGATCCATGCTCTGAGTTCATCTGCCTTACCTGTAAGGCTTCTTGCATTAAAGTAAATGCAGTTTAGCCTACCAGACCTTCCACACTCCCTGTCCTGCCCCTGCCCGGCCTGCCTACTAGACTTGCTTGCTTTAACCTCTACATTCACCTCAACTATCTCATCGAAGAAACTACTACTTTGGGTCCCACCCCCCTGCAAGACGAGTTTAAACCCTCCCGAGTAGTACTAGCAAACCTCCCCGCAAGGATATTGGTCCCCTTCCAGTTCAGATGCAACACGTCCCTCTTGTACAGGTCACCTCTGCACCAGAAGAGATCCCAATGATACAAGTAGCTGAAGCCCTCCCGCCTACACCAGCTCTTCAGCTACGCATTCATTTGTCTAATCCTCCTATTCCTACCCTCACTAGCACATGGCACAGGGAGTAATCCTGAGATTACAACCCTAGAGGTCCTGCTTTTTAACCTTCTGCCTAACTCCCTATATTCACTTTGCAGGACCTCATCTCTCTTCCTGCCTGTGTCGTTAGTACCAATATGGACCACGACCTCTGGCTGCTCACCCTCCCCTTTCAGAATGTCCTGCAGCCGATCCGAGACATCCTTGACCCTAGCACCAGGGAGGCAACATACCATCCTGGAGTCTCGTTTGTGGCCACAGAAACGCCTATCTGCACCCCTTACGATAGAATCCCCTATCACTATAGCTCTTCCACCCCTTTTCCTCCCCTGCTGTGCAGCAGAGCCCTCCGTGGTGCCACCAACTTGGCTGTTGTTGCTTTCCCCCGGGAGGTCATCCCCCCCCAACAGTATCCAAAGTGATATATCTGTTTGAGAGGGGGATGGCCACAGGGGACTCCTGCACTACCTGCCTGCGCCTACTACTCCGTCTGGTGGTCACCCATCCCTTTTCTGCCTGTGCAGCCATTACCTGCGGTGTGACCACCTCACTAAACATGCTATCCACGACGTCCTGAGCATCACGAATGCTCCACGGTGAATCCACCCGCAGCTCCAGCTCCATAATGCGGGTAGTCAGTAGCTGCAGATGGATACACTTCCTGCACACATGGTCGTCAGGGACACTCGAACCATCCCTGATTTCCCACATAGTGCAGGAGGAGCAGATTACGGGGCTGAGCTCTCCTGCCATGACTTACCTTTAGATTAATTAGTTACTCCCTGAATTAAAGAATACTAATTACACTAGGGGCCTTGTTCTACCCACTCCAATCTAAAGTCCTTAATAAGCTACACTCAATTAAAAAAAAACACTTTAGGAGTACTCACCTTATCACTCGAGGTTTTTTTTTCAACAAAAAAAACTTTTCCCCTTTTTTAAGATATTTAAATGCACGAACAGCAGTGATTCACCAACCAATCAGCTTGCAGCTCTCCACTGACATCATTTTTGGCTTTTTTTTCAAAACTCCGGCGCGCTGAAAGAGGTCCGACTGCTCTCCACTCCAGGAAGGTAAGAGACTGGGCCTCGATCCTCGGGCTCGATTTATAGGCTCCACTCTCGACGTTCTTCCCATAGGTCCACTCCGCTCTTCTCCGCTCCGCTCCCGGAAGCAGGGGGTAACATATTGGCATGGATGGAAGATTGGTTAGCTGACAGGAAACAGAGAGTCGGCATAAATGGGTCATTTTCTGGTTGGCAAGATGTAACGAGTGGTGTGTCACAGGGATCTGTGTTGGGGCCTCAACTTTTTACAATTTATTAAAATGACTGATGAAGGGACCGAAGGTTATGGTTGCTAAATTTGCTGGTGACACAAAGATAGGTAAGAAAGAAAGTTGTGAAGAGGACATAAGAAGGCTCCAAAGGGATATCGATAGATTGTGAATGGGCAAAGACCTGGCAAATGGAGTATAATGAGGGAAAGTGTGAAATTGTTCACTTTGGTAGAAAGAATAAAAAAGAAACATATTATCTAAATGGTGAGAGATTGCAGAGCTCTGAAATGCAGAGGGATCTGGGTGACCTAGTGCATGAATCACAAAAGGTTAGTATACAGGTACAGCACGTAATTAGGAAAGCTAATAGAATGTTATCGTTTATCGTGGGGAGAACTGAATACAAAAGTAGGGAGGTTATGCTTCAGCTATACAGGGCATTGGTGAGACCACATTTGGAGTACTGTGTACAGTACTGGTCTCCTTATTTAAGGGAGGATGTAAATGCGTTGGAGGCAGTACAGAGAAGGTTTAATATCTGGAATGGGCGGGCTGTCTTACGAGGAAAGATTGGACAGGCTAGTGTAAACCGGGGCACGGAGTCAACTCCCCCTTGGCCCCTTTATTCCCTTCACCCACTTGATCCTGGCCGTCACGTGGGACTAAGTCCTCTTAATTCAGGCTCAGGCTGGGTGTTTGGGATATCAGGGTTACAGGAGAGCCACCCTCCACCTAATCTACCGGCTACGGTTAATGGCTTCGTACAAAGAGGAGGAAACTCAGTCCTTTCTTTAACTATCAATTTACTTTATTCACGTTGTTGTACAATGTAAGAATAAGGCTTATACACTTGGTTAGACAAAAGCATGCAACTCAAACTGGGTTATACAGTTAATAACAAAGCTAACTAGAATTGATAAGCACACCCACTAGGTTCCTCTGACCTTCCCCTGACCTAGTCACAGAAAACAAAGGATAATACCCGAAAAAGGGGAGAGCTGACGCTGGCCAGGCGTTCCGTTCTCTCTCTCTTTTATGTCGTCACCGCGTTGCTCACACAGGGTCTTCCACTTCCGCGATGGTTGGTCTCCGGAGTTTCTCGCTGGCTCTATGCCTGAGATTCTCCATTCTTATTCTCTTTCTTATCTCTTCAAAACTGAGCTGTCTCTTTCCCGGTTGGTTTAAGCCTGCTCACCTCATTTGTATCTTCTCCTTATTGGTCCAGGCCCAAAGACCCCGGTATCACACTGTGTCCAAATAAGTCTCTTTTCTTGTGATCTCTCCTTTGTCTTGTCACATAAATTAATTAGTTCAAACTGGTTTTTACCAGTACAGGCCAGTGTCTGAGCTCCAGGTTACTATAGTTCAACAAGCAATTCAACAGTTTGTAACTGATTCTGTACTTCTTGCAGCCCCTGGCCAACACTAGGCTTGTATCTGCTGGAATTTAGAGGAGTAAGAGGCTGGGAGTACAACACTTCCAACAATATCGCACTTCCTCAGGACTGCAATTAAATAGCAATCAAGATTATCAGCTCTTATTCTGATGAAAGGTCACAATCTGAAACGGTAACTCTGTATTTCTCTCCACAGATGTTGCCTGACCTGCTGATTATTTCCTGCATTTTCTGTTTTCGTTTCAGTTTTCCAGCATCCGCCTTTGTATTATCTGTGCTCACCCTGGAATGGATATTAGACCCAGAACCTTCTCACTCAAGAGGTAAGCATGCAATCACCGGAGATAAGCTAATACTTAACTAAGAAAACATTACAACTCAAACCACGTATCCTGCCTTATCCTGCAATCTCAGTTTTGGACCAGCAAACGGCAACATCAGCTAACTGAGAAACACTTACACCCTTGTAATACATCTCATTCACTGAGGTGGAAAAGCCACTATGTTTATTGTTACAAGAGTTTTGTTTTTGTGTTGAAAGCTTAGAATTCTGTGTATTTTTAAAAACAAAGGAAAGGATTTTTCTCTGTGGACAGATAAGGTTGAAGCATTTGCAACAATCTTCAGCCAGAAGTGCCGAGTTGATGATCCATCTCGGCCTCTTCCTGAAGTCCCCAGCATCACAGATGCCAGGCTTTAGCCAATTCAATTCACTCCGCATGATGTCAAGAAATGACTGAAGGCACTGGTTGCTGCAAAGGCTATGGGCCCTGACAATATTCCGGCAATAGTACTGAAGACCTGTGCTCCAGAACTTGCCGCGCCCCTAGAAAACCATTCTAGTACAGCTACAACACTGGCATCTACCTGACAATGTGGAAAATGGCCCAGGTATATATTTTTTTCATTCATGGGATGTGAACATCGCTGGCTATGCCAGCATTTATTGCCCATCCCCAATTGCCCTTGAGAAGGTGGTGGTGTACACAAAACGCAGGACAAATCCAACCCGGCCAATTACCGCCCCATCAGCCTACTCTCAATCATCAGTAAAGTGATGGAAGGTGTCATCAACAGTGCCATCAAGCGGCACTTGCTTAGCAATAACCCGCTCAGTGACGCTCAGTTTGGGTTCCACCAGGGCCACTCAGGTCCTGACCTCATTACAGCCCTGGTTCAAACATGGACAAAAGAGCTGAACTCAAGAGGTGAGGTGAAAGTGACAGCCCTTGACATCAAGGCAGCATTTGACTGAGTATGGCATTAAGGAGCCCTAGCAAAACTAGAGTCAGCGGGAATCAGAGGGAAAATTCTCCGCTGGTTGCTGTTGTACCTAGCACAAAGGAAGATGGTTGTGATTGTTGGAGGTCAATCATCTGAGCTCCAGGACATCACTGCAGGAGTTCCTCAGGGTAGTGTCCTAGGCCCAACCATCTTCAGCTGCTTCATCAATGACCTTCCTTCAATCATAAGGTCAGAAGTGGGGATGTTCGCTGGTGATTGCACAATGTTCAGCACCATTCGCGACTCCTCAGATACTGAAGCAGTCCGTGTAGAAATGCAGCAAGACCTGGACAATATCCAGGTTTGGGCTGATAAGTGGCAAGTAACATTTGCGCCACACAAGTGCCAGGCAATGACTATCTCAAACAAGAGAGAATCTAACCATCTCCCCTTGACATTCAATGGCACTACCATCGCTGAATCCCCCACTATCAACAAGAGCAGGTCAGAGGCTAGGAATCCTGTGGTGAGTAACTTACCTCCTGACTCCCCAAAGCCTGTCCACCATCTATAAGGCACACGTCAGGAGTGTGATGGGATACTCTCCACTTGCCTGGATGGGTGCAGCTCCAACAACACTCAGGAAGCTCGACACCATCCAGGACAAAGCAGCCCGCTTGATTGGCACCCCATCCACCACCTTCAACATTCATTCCCTCCACCACCGACACACAGTGGCAGCAGTGTGTACCATCTACAAGATGTACTGCAGCAATGCACCAAGGCTCCTCAACAGCACCTTCCAAACCTGCGACCTCTACCAATTAGAAGGACAAGGGCAGCAAATGCATGGGAACACCACCACCTGCAAGTTCCCCTCCAAGTCCCCACCATCCTGACTTGGAACTATATCGCCGTTCCTTCACTGATTCTGGGTCAAAATCCTGGAACTCCCTTCCTAACAGCACTGTGGGTATACCTACCCCAAATGGACTGCAGCGGTTCAAGAAGGCAGCTCACCACCACCTTCTTCAGGGAAATTAGGGATGTGGATAAATGCTGGCCTGGCCAGTGACGCCCACATCCCATAAATGAATTAAAAAAAACATTGATTGCTGAAACTTGGTGTGTTTGAACTGAGTGAAGTGCACCGACTAAGGCACCTGTTTCCAAGCAACTCAGCAGGGGAATGACAGGTCAAGATTTATGATTGTCATGTGACTTGATTGTTGAAGTTAGTTTCACTTTTGGATTGTGAAAAGATCAATGAGCTGGACAAGGAGCAGGCAGTTGAAATCTGGCTGTGACCTGCATGGAGACTGTAGAAAAAGACCTATCTCTGTAAAGGAAGACTTGCATCTCTTGAAATGTGGCTGTGATCTGCTTGGAGAGAACAAGACCCAGGAATAAACTGAATTACTTCTCTCTGTAGAGGAAGACTGCTTTTCAGAGAAGAAACCCCTGTATGTCAGAGGTAGCATATTCCTGTTGCCTCCAGTCTTTGAAGAATCCCTGCCTCAAGAGTGGTTCCTGTTGCCCCCTGTGTTTTGGGAGATCCTGAAATCTCAAGAAAGCTTTTGCTGCTAGACTGCTTCTTCAAAACCAAAGCAGATCTGTTGCTGCACTCTTTGCTGAAAGACCTGTGTGACACCTGCTGCAGACAAATTGCCTTGACCGCTTACCCATCACAGACTGTTCATCAACCTCGCCTAGAGAGACTTCCAGTGGCATCCGACTATTCGACTTTGGGACACCTCACCATACCGTAAGCATCCTACCAGAACGTGATAAACTCATTCAATTTATATTTATTTCCGTTTTGTTCCTAAGAAACAGCTGTAAACCAAAAAATCCTTTCCCCCTGGTTAACTGGCTTTTGAATGTATGTGAGTGTGCTTGAGGGCTAGGAAGAATGAGTTTTAAAAAATCTTTTCACCTATAGATTTATCTCATTATTGTTTAAGACTTATTATTTATTTGCTAATAGTTAATGTTGTTGTTTAAAGAAACCTGCTTTGGTGTCCTTTATTTTGGGGGACAAATAAAGTGTTTAATTTGGCTATTCTTTGGTAGGTGAGAAACTTTATTTGATATGCTATGACCTGTGGCAAAGTGGGACTGAATTAACAGTGCATTACTCCCGCTTGGGTTGTAACATTATTTCATTTTGGACTTGAAGTCATGATACACAAATATAGTAAGGGCAGAATTATAATAGTATTTTATATTTTATTTTGCTAAAGTACTGCTGCATTCCTTTAAAATAATCCCAATCATATAGGGCCTTGGTGAGACCTATAGCCTGGAGTACTTTGTACAGATTTGGTCTCCTTATCCAAGGAAGGATATACTTGCCTTATAGGGAGCACAACAAAGGTTTCATTAGACTGATTCATGGGATAAGGGGAATGTCCTACGGGGAGAAACTAAGTGGATGAGAACTATATTCCCAAGAGTTTAGAAGAATGAGGGGTGATCTCATTGAAACATGCAAAATTCTAAAGGGGCTTTATAGGGTAGATGCTGGGAGGATGTTTCCCCTGGCTGGGGAATCTAGAACATGGGCTCACAGTCCCCAATAAGGGGTCAGTCATTTATGATTGAGATGAGGAGAAATTTCTTCACTCGAAGGGTTGTGAATCTTTGGAATTCTCTACCCCAGAGAACTGTGGATGATCAGTCATTGAGTATATCCAACTCAGAGATCAATAGATTTTTGGATAGTATGGGAATGATGGGATATGGGGATCAGGCAGGAAGGTGGAGGATCAGCCAATGATCTTACTGAACAGTGAAGCACCTCCAGGGGGCCAAATAGCTTGCTCCTTGCTCCGATTTCTTATGTTTCAAAGTCGAATTATAAAACACAAGCGTAGATCTGTCACAATATTATTGTTTGATCAGAAACTTTGCAAACTGTAACTTGCTGGGTTAGTTTCAGTTCCTAGTCAGAAGCACCCAGCATGAACTAACTGGCTTTCTTTCCCTTTTAAAAAAACATTGTTTTGCTTATGTAACCAGGTGCAGTGTCTGTGCACAATTATGTACATTTTAATATACCGTGCTATTGCTCATGGTGTTGTATACAAGCGCCATGTTACAACTTGCAACACAGAATATATTATTCAGCTGCTAAATCGAAGGTATCTCCATGTAAGGCTACATAATCTGACTGCTGTTAAGTAAACACTAGGTGAGCTCAGAGTGTAATTGGTATTGAGGCTTAAGGTGACTTTAAGACTATCTTGTTGCTCCCTCAGTAGATTGTCTGTGGCTCTTCCTTCCATTTCCTCTGTTTCTGGTTCTTTAATTCTCTGTTACTGTACCTCCTATGTGAATCTCACTTGTGCCAATTCTGCCTTTTATTCTCTTACTGCTGTTTAATTTTGTCCATTTTACTTTTCTTGGTCTTCTATCTATACCAGGGAATTAGGAGGTAACCTTCAGACTGGGCAGACACCATCAATCAATGCGTTAACCAGATGTAGAAACATAGAAAATAGGAGCAGGAGTAGGCCATTCGGCCCTTCAAGCCTGCTCCACCATTCATTATGATCATGGCTGATAGTCCAAACTCAGTACCCTGTTCCTGCTTTCTCCCTGTATCCCTTGATCCCTTTAGCCCTAAGAACTATATCTAACTCTTTCTTGAATATATTTAATGTTTTGGCCTCAACTGCTTTCTGTGGTAGAGAATTCCACAGGTTCACCACTCTCTGGGTGAAGAAATCCCTCATCATCTCAGTCCTAAATGGCTTACCCCATATCCTTAGACTGTGACCCCTGGTCCTGGACTCCCCTGTCATCGGGAACATCCTTAACAAATAATAAAAGCAAAATACTGCAGATGCTGGAAATCTGAAATAAAAACAAGAAATGCTGGAAATACTCAGCAGGTCTGGCAGCATCTGTGGAGAGAGAAGCAGAATTAACATTTCAGGTCAGTGACCCTTCATCAGAACTGAAAAATATTAGAAATGTAAAAGGTTTTAAGCAAGTAAAGCGGTGGGTGGGGCAAGAGATAACAAAAGAGAAGGTGTTGATAGGACAAGGGCACAGAGAATAACTGACCAGAAGGTCGTGGAGCAAAGGCAAACGGTATGTTAATGGTGTGGTGAAAGACAAAGCATTAGTACAGAGAGGGTATTAATGGACAGAAAACTGAACAGCCTGGCCCCAAGCACAAACATTAAAAAAAACAGTGGGTAGGCACTGTAGAAACAAACTAAACAAACAAAAATAAAATAAACAAATAAAAAAAAAGAAAAAATAACTAAAAATAAGAATAAAAAAGGGGGCCCGTCATGCTCTGAAATTATTGAACTCAATGTTCAGTCCGGCAGGCTGTAGTGTGCCTAATCGGTAAATGAGATGCTGTTCCTCGAGCTTGCGTTGATGTTCACTGGAACACTGCAGCAATCCCAGGACAGAGCTGTGAGCATGAGAGCAGGGGGGAGTGTTGAAATGGCAAGCAACCGGAAGCTCAGGGTCCTGCTTGCGGACTGAGCGGAGGTGTTCCGCAAAGCGGTCACCCAGTCTGCGCTTGGTCTCCCCAGTGTAGAGGAGACCATGTTGTGAGCAGCGAATACAGTATACTACATTGAAAGAAGTACAAGTAAATCGCTGCTTCACCTGAAAGGAGTGTTTGGGGCCTGGGATAGTGAGGAGAGAGGAGGTAAATGGGCAGGTATTACACCTCCTGCGATTACAGGGGAAGGTGATATGGGAAGGGGACGAGGTGGTGGGGGTAATGGAGGAGTGAACCAGGGTGTCACGGAGGGAAAGATCTTACAAAATTCTAACAGGACTTGACAGGGTAGATACAGGAAGGATGTTCCCGATGGCGGGGGAGTCCAGAACCAGGGGTCATAGTCTAAGGATATGGGGTAAACCTTTCAGGACTGAGATGAGGAGAAATTGCTTCACCCAGAGAGTGGTGAGCCTGTGGAATTCGTTACCACAGAAAGCAGTTGAGGCCAAAACATTATATGTTTTCAAGAAGGAGTTAGATATAGCTCTTGGGTCTAAAGGGATCAAAGGATATGGGGCAAAAGTGGGAACAGGTTACTGAGTTGGATGATCAGCCATGATCATAATGAATGGCGGAGCAGACTCGAAGGGCCGAATGGCCTACTCCTGCTCCTATTTTCTATGTTTCTATGTAAGTGTAGTCGAGGTAGCTGTGGGAGTCGGTGGGTTTATAATGAATATTAGCAGACAGCCTATCCCCAGAGATGGAGACAGAGAAGTCGAGGAAGGGAAGGGAAGTGTAAGAGATGGACCATGTGAAGGTGAGAGAAGGGTGGAAATTAGAAGCAAAGTTGATAAAGATTTACAGTTCCGGGTGGGAGCAGGAAACTGCACCGATACAGTCATCAATGTACCGGAAAAAGAGTTGGGGGAGGGGGCCTGAGTAGGACTGGAACAAAGAATGCTCGACATATCCCACAAAAAGACAGGCATAACTGGGACCCATGCGGGTACCCATAGCAACACCTTTTACTTGAAGGAAGTGAGTGGAGTTGAAGGAGAAGTTGTTCAATGTAAGAACAAGTTCAGCCAGGTGGAGGAGGGTGGTGGTGGATGGGGACTGGTTGGGCCTCTGCTCAAGGAGCCCTTAAACCATCCTGGTGGGGGATGGAGGTGTAGAGCGATTGGACGTCCATAGTGAAGAGGAGGCGGTTAGGGCCAGGAAACTGGAAATTGTCAAAATGATGTAGGGCGTCAGAAGAGTCACGGATATAGGTGGGAAGAGACTCGACCAGCGGAGAAAAGATAGAGTCAAGATAGGAAGAAATAGGTTCAGTGGGGCCGGGACAGTCCCGTTTGTGGATTTTGGGAAGGAGGTAGAAGCGGGCTGTCCGGAGTTGTGGGACTATGAGATTGGAAGCTGTAGAGGGAAGATCTCCAGTGGAGATGAGGTCAGTGACAGTCCTGTAGACAGTACCTTGATGTTCGGTGGTGAGGTCATGGTCCAGAGGGAGGTAGGAAGAAGTGTCTGGGAGTTCGCACTGAGCCTCTACAAGGTAGAGGTCGGTACGCCAGACAACAACAGCACCACCCTTGTCTGCAGGTTTGATCACAATGTTGGGGTTAGACCTGAGAGAACAGAGTGCAGCAAGTTCAGAGGGAGACAGGTTAGAGTGAGTGAGAGGAGCAGAGAAATTGAGACGGCTGATGTCTCGCTGACAGTTTTCAATGAAAAAAGCAAGAGTGGGTAAGAGGCCAGAGGGAGGGGACCAGGTAGAGGGAGAATGCTGGAGGCGGATGAATGGGTCGACTGATCGGGGGAAGGACTCCTGGTCAAAGAAGTGAGCCTGGAGGCTGTGGCGACGGAAGAAGAGCTCAATGTCATGCTGAGCGCGAAATTCATTGAGGTGGGGGCGTAATGGGATAAAACTGCGATCTTTGAGTACAGAACATTCAGCATCAGAGAGGGGAAGGTCAGAAGGTATAGTGAATACACGGCAAGGGGTGAGATTAGGAGAAGTGAAGGGGAAGAAGTATCTGGAGGGGTATTAGTCTCCATCAGCTGCTGGAGCTTGCGTTCCTTAACATCTGAAAGGAAGAAAAAAAGTTTTTTGTTAATGCGTTGGATAAGACGAAGGATGAAATGAAATTGCGGAGTAGAACAGCTTTGAGATAAGGTGAGGCGGTGCTGCTGGAGAGAGAGGTCCAGTGTGGTGACACATGGCACTGAGTGTGAATCTCAGGATAAAGCGAAAACAGCAGTCCGAGTATTTCTCGTTGTATTTCTCAGAGATACCTGTAATCCTGGGTGGATTCAAAACATGAAGGATGAAACTTCAGTTGGAATCCACGTGCAACATGTCGGAGCCGGAGACAGTCACTGAGGTAGGAGATGTTGCTGTGAAAACGAGTTTTGGTAGACACTTTATCAAACACCAGGAGGGAAATAGAAAGCAATGAAGGTGAACAAGGTAAAAGAGACAAACGGAAATCCAGTCAGAGAGAAGAGCAGAACTTCTTCAAGGCAGGCATTCCTGGAAGAGAAGTGGCAGTGAATTAAACAATAAAATAAAAATAAAATACTGCAGATGTTGGAAATCTGAAATAAAAATGAGCAATGCTGGAAATACTCAGCAGACCCTGAACAAATCTGTGCTGGCTTTCCTTAATGAATCCACTTTTGTCCAAATGACTTAATTTTGCCCATGATTATTGTTTCTAAAAGCTCTCCATCCACTGAGGTTAAACTGACTGGCCTGTCGTTACTGGGCTTATCCTTACACCTTTTTTTTTGAACAAGGGGGCAACATATGCAGTTCTCCAGTCCTCTGGAACCACCTCTGTATCTCAGAAGGAACTGAAGATTATGGCCAGTGCCTCTGCAATTTCCACCCTTACTATCCTCACATGCAGCCCATCCAGTCCTGATGACTGATCAACTTTAAGCACAGCCAGTCATTCTGATACCTCCTCCTGATCAATTTTATCCCATGCGGTATCTCAACTACCTCCTCTTTCACTATGATTTCAGCAGCATCTTCTTCCTTGGTCGTACCCTCTGCCTGCATGGCTAGGTCTCCTTTTTGATCCCGAATCAGCCCAACCCTTCTTCTTACTACCCTTTCACTATTTTTATGCCTATAGAAGACTTTTGTATTCCCTTTGTTATGATCCTGTAGTTTTTTCCCCCGGGAAATATGCGGTTTGCCTTTAAGGCTGTAAAAGGATCCGTACTGCTTTGAGAAACAGCAAGCCACAGGAGTTAGAGAAAGTGCATTTTGGTTGCCGTTGGATACAACCATACAGAGAGGGAACCAACCAGCTGGTTGGTTACCCGGCAACAGCCATTTGGAGATCAAGGACAAAATATACAACGTTGTGAGTAACTGTTTGAAACTGGCTAAAAAAACCTGGCTTTTGACAGCCACAGACACACAGACTGTCTGCCAGTGTATAGTGAAGAAAATAAGAGCTCTCCCTCTGTCTGTTTAAACCCTATTTATTATACTCTCAGAATTCTGATGTCAAGCCAGATTAATTTCTTAAAAGAAAATAATCAGTTACTTTAACTACTGAACTGTAATTGCTAAATTCATCGCTGGGCGGACAAGGAGTTGAAGCTTCATATGTTGATCTTTTTTTTATTCCCATCGGAGAGCTGCAAAGACCTCAAGCAACCTTGGTCGGTTCCACATTGGAAGATTCCACTTTGGCAGGAGCATAAATCTGCATGAAGTTTATTGTATTTACTATTTAAAAAAAAATGTTGTTTATATCTTAGTAGTGTTTAAGAAGTTAGTTTTTCTAATTAAACAGTTAATTTGTTGATCTAAAAATACCTGGTTTTGTCCACCTCATTCGGGGGTTAATAGATGAATCAATTTGGCTGTGGTTTTCTTTAATTTGTAAAGATTAAAGTGATATGTTAGGGGATCTGTGGAGGGATGGGACTGAATCCACAGTGCATTTCTCCCACCACAATCAGAATCATATATTTTGATTGGGGGCTTTGTCTTGAGTGGTCGGTCGTAACACCTTTTATGTTAGCTGCCAGTCTCTTCTGTCTCTTTGACTCTCTTATTTTCCTTTTCACTGCCTCTCTGAACTTTCCATATTCATAGGAACATAGGAGCAGGAGCAGGCTGTTCAGCCCATCGAGCCTGCTCCACCATTCAATACAATCATGGCTGATCATCCACTTTAATGCCATTTTCCCACAATATCCCCATATCCCTTTTTGTCATTCATATTTAGAAATCAATATCGGCGACCACGCTCTGGAAGTGGTTCAAGAGTTCACCTACCTAGGCTCAACTATCACCAGTAACCTGTCTCTAGATGCAGAAATCAACAAGCGCATGGGAAAGGCTTCCACTGCTATGTCCAGACTGGCCAAGAGAGTGTGGGAAAATGGCGCACTGACACGGAACACAAAAGTCCGAGTGTATCAAGCCCATGTCCTCAGTACCTTGCTCTATGGCAGCGAGGCCTGGACAACGTATGTCAGCCAAGAGCGACGTTTCAATTCATTCCATCTTCGCTGCCTCCAGAGAATACTTGGCATCAGGTGGCAGGACCGTATCTCCAACACAGAAGTCCTCGAGGCGGCCAACATCCCCAGCTTATACACACTACTGAGTCAGCGGCGCTTGAGATGGCTTGGCCATGTGAGCCGCATGGAAGATGGCAGGATCCCCAAAGACAGATTGTACAGCGAGCTCGTCACTGGTATCAGACCCACCGGCCGTCCATGTCTCCGCTTTAAAGACGTCTGCAAACGCGACATGAAGTCCTGTGACATTGATCACAAGTCGTGGAAGTCAGTTGCCAGTGATCACCAGAGCTGGCGGGCAGCCATAAAGGCGGGGCTAAAGTGTGGCGAGTCGAAGAGACTTAGCAGTTAGCAGGAAAAAAGACAAAAGCGCAAGGGGAGAGCCAACTGTGTAACAGCCCCAACAAACAGATTTCTCTGCAGCACCTGTGAAAGAGCCTGTCACTCTAGAATTGGCCTTTATAGCCACTCCAGGCGCTGCTTCACAAACCACTGACCACCTCCAGGCGCTTACCCATTGTCTCTCGAGATAAGGAGGCCAAAGAAGAAGAATTTAGAAATATGTCAATCTCTGCTTTAAACTTACTCAATGAGCTTCCACAGCCCTCTAGGATAGAGAATTCCAAAGATTCACAACCCTCTGAGTAAAGAAATTTCTCCTCATCTCTGTCTTAAGTGGCTTCCCCCTTATTTTGAAATTGTGTCCCCTGGTTCTAGACTCCCCAACCAGGGGAAACATCTTAGCTGCATCTACCCTGTCTATCCCTTTAAGTATTTTGTAGAGATGAGATCACCTCTCATTCTTCGAAACTACAGAATACAGGCCCAGTTTCTCCAATCTCTCTTCATAGGACAGTTCCACCATCCCGGGAACAAGTCTGGTGAACCTTCGTTGCACTCCCTCAATGGCAATAATATCCTTCCTAAGGTAAGGGGACCAAAACTGCACACAGTACTCCAGGTGTGGTCTAACCAAGATTCTATACAATTAAAGCAAGACTTCACTACTCCTGTACTCAAATCCTCTTGCGATAAAGACCAACATATTATTAGCCTTAATTGCTTGCTGCACCTGCATGTTAGCTTTCAGTGACTTATTGACAAGGACACCCAGGTCCCTTTGTACATCTACACTTTCTAATCTCTTACCATTTAAGAAATACTCTGCACATCTATTCCTCCTACTAAGCAGATAACCTCACATTTTTCCACATTATATTCCATTTGCCACGTTCTTGCCCACTCACTAAGTCTGTCCAAATCCCCTTGAAGCCACTTTGCACCTTCCTCACAACACACATTCCCATCTAGTTTTGTGTCATCCATGAACTTGGAAATATTACATTTGGTCCCCACATCCAAATCATTGATATATATTGTGAACAGCTGGGGCCCAAGCACTGATCCTTGCGGTACCCCACTAGTCACAGCCTGCCAACGCGAGAATGACCCGTATATTCCTACTCTCTGTTTTCTATCTGTTAACCAATCCTTAATCCATGTCAGTATATTACCTCCTATCCCATGTGCTTTAATTTTGCTAACCAACGTCCTGTGGGGGACTTTATCAAAAGCCTTCTGAAAATCTAAGTATACCATGTCCACCAACTCCCCTTTATCAATTCTGTTAGTAACATCCTCAAAAAACTCCAACAGGTTCATCAAATATGATTTCCCATTATAAATGCATGTTGACTATGTCCAATCAGATCATTATTATCCAAGTGTCCATTTATCACATCATTTAGAATAGATTCTAGCATTTTCCCAATGACTGATGCAAGGCTAACATGTCTGTAATTCCCTGTTTTCTCTTCCCCTCCCTTAAATAGTGGGGTGACATTTTCTCTCTTCCAATCTGGAGGACCCGTTCCAGAATCTATAGAATTTTGGAAGACGATCACCAAAGCAGCCACTATCTCCATAGCTACCTCTTTCAACACTCTGGGATGTAGAATATCAGGTCCTGGGGACTTATCAACCTTCAGTCCCATTAATTTCTCCAATACAACCTTCTTACTAACACTAATTTCCATCAATTCTGAATTCTCCCTAATCCCTTGGATCTCTAATTCTGGGGGATTTCTTGTATCTTCCTCGGCAAAGACAGACACAAAGTAATCATTTAGCTTCTCTGTCATTTCTCTATTCCCCATGATAAATTCTCCTGACTCTGCCTGTAATGGACCCACATTTGTCTTAGTCAAACATTTCCTTTTTACATACCTATAGAAGCTTTTATAGTCCGTATTTACGTTTTTTGCTAGTTTACATTCATATTCTATTCTCTCTTTCTTTATCAGTTTCTTCATCCTCCTTTGCTGTATTCTAAAATCCTCCCAATCCTCAGGTTTACTACTATTTCTGGCAACTTTATAGGCATGTTCTTTTACTCTTATACAATCCTTAACTTGCTTTGTTAGCCACAGTTGACTGCCTTTACTTTTGGGGTTTTTGTGCCTTGAAGGAATGTATAGTTGCTGTAAACTATGCAATATTTCTTTAAAGACTATCCATTGCCTATGTACTGTTATACCTTTTAATGTATTTTCCCAAACCGCCTTAACCAATTTGCCCCTCATACCATCATAATTTCCTTTATTTAAATTTAACACCCTGGCTTCAGGTTGAACTACCTCACTTTCAAACATAATGTAAAATTCTATCATATTATGGTCACTCATCCCTAAAGGTTCTTTTGCAACAAGATTATTAATTAGCCCTTTCTCATTCCATAATACTAGATCTAAAATAGCCTGTTCTCTAGTTGATCCTTCAACATACTGCTTGCTCAGCCATTTCAGAGGGCACTTCAGAGTCAACCACATTGTTGTGGGTCTGGACTCACACGTAGGCCAGTGCAGGTAAGGACAGCAGATTTAGGACAGATGGGTTTTTACAACCACCGACCATGGTTTCATGGTCACCATTAGATTAATTCCACATTTATTAACTGAATTCAAATTTCACCATTTGCTGTGTTGGGATTCAAACCCATGTCCCCAGAGCATTAGCTTGAGCCTCTGGTTTATTAGTCTAGTGATATTACCACTATGCCACCACCTCCCCTTACTCATCCTTCATGCTTCTCTAATCTCCTGATTAATACCATGCCCCACACTAGCAGTACTGTTTGGTGGCCTCTTACCTTCCGGGAGCGGAGTGGAGAGGAGCAGAGCGGACCTGTGGAGAGATCGCCGAGAGTGGAGCCTATAAATTGAACCCAAGGATCGAGTCCCAGTCTCTTACCTTCCGGGAGAGCTGTCGGACCTGTGTGAGAGCAGTCCAAGCGCGCTGGAGTTTGAAAAAAAAGTCAACAGTGACATCACAGGAAAGCTGCAAGGTGATTGGCTGGTGAGTAACTGCTGTTAGGGAATAGCTCTAAATAGCAGGCTTAGTAACTAAGGTAAGAAAGGTCGACAGTTTATTTTCACATATAGTATGTAGTGTTTTTTAGGGAGTTCTGTAGTAACAAGGACCAAGGAAGAAAGGCCCTAGAGTAATTGATATTATTTGATATTAAGATCTTCCAAAAGGTTTAATTTAAAGGGTTAAGTCATGGCAGGAGAGCTCAAAGCCATGGTGTGCTCCTCGTGCTCTATGTGGGAAGCCGGGAACCATTCCAATGCCCGGGACCAGCATGTGTGCAGGAAGTATCTCCAGCTGCAGCTCCTGGAAGCCCGGGTTTCAGAGCTGGAGCAGCAGCTGGGGACACTGTGGAGCATCCACGAGGCGGAGAGTATCATGGATAGCACGTATAGAGAGGTGGTCACACTGCAGGCTCAGACTCCACAGGCAGGAAAGGAATGGGTGACCACCAGGCAGAGCAAGAGGACTAGGCAGGCAGTTCAGGAATCTCCTGTGGCTATTCCCCTGCAAAACAGATATACTGCTCTGGATACTGTTGGGGGGGAATGGCCTCTTAGGGGAAAGCAGCAACAGCCCAATTCGTTGCTCCACAGTTGGCTCTGCTGCACAGGGGAGGAGTAAAAAGTGTGGGAATGCAATAGTAATAGGGGATTCAATTGTAAGGGGAATAGATAGGCGTTTCTGTGGCCGCAAATGAGACTCCAGGATGGTATGTTGCCTCCTTGGTGCTAGGGTCAAGGATGTCTCAGAGGGGTTACAGGACATTCTGAAGGGGGAGGGTGAACAGCCAGTGGTCATGGTACACATTGGTACAAACGACATAGGTAAAAAAAAGGATGAGGTCCTAAAAGTAGAATATAGGGAGTTAGGAAGTAAGTTGAAAAGTAGGACCTCAAAGGTAGTGATTTCAGGATCACTACCAGTGCCACGTGCTAGCCAGAGTAGAAATAACAGGATATATCGGATGAATATGTGGCTGAAGAGATGGTGTGAGGGGGAGGGTTTTAGATTCCTGGGGCATTGGGACTGGTTCTGGGGGAGGTGCACAGGGGAGGAGCGACCAGTACAAACTGGACGGGTTACACCTGGGCAGGACCGGGACTGATGTCCTAGGGGGAGTATTTGCTACAGTGGTTGGAGAGGGTTTAAACTAAAATGGCAGGCGGATGGGAACCTTTGCAAGGAGTCAGAGGAGGGGGGAATCAAAGACAAGAACAAAAGACAGTAAGGGGAATAAGAAAGTGATAGGCAGAGAAATCAAGGGCCAATCCAGGACCCTGACCTAATCAGGGTCAAACAGGACCATAGTGAAAAACAGTGGGAAGAGGACAAGTAATGTTAAAAAGACAAGCCTTAAGGCTTTGTGCCTTAACACACGGAGCATTCGCAATAAAGTGGATGAATGAATCGCGCAAATAGATGTAAACGGGTATGATATAGTTGGGATTACGGAGACATGGCTGCAAGGTGACTAGGGATGGGAAATGAACATCCAGGGATATTCAGTATTTAGGAAGGACAGACAAAAAGCAAAAAGTGGTGGAGTTGCATTGCTGGTTAAAGAGGAAATTAATGCAATAGTGAGGAAAGATATTAGCTCTGACGTGTGGAATCTGTATGGGGAGAGCTGAGAAACACCAAGGGGCAAAAACATTAGTGGGGGTTGTATATAGACCCCAAAACTGCAGTGGTGATGTTGGGAATGGCATTAAACAGGAAATTAGAGGTGCATGTGATAAAGGAGTATCTGTAATTATGGGTGACTTTAATCTGCATATAGATTGGGTAAATCAAATTATTCACAATACCATAGAGGAGGAATTCATGGAGTGTATACTGGATGGTTTTCTGGACCAATATGTTGAGGAACCAACTAGAGAACAGGCCATCCTTGACTGGGTATTGTGTAATGAGAGAGGAATAATTGAGAATACAGTTGTGCGAGACCCCTTGGGGATGAGCGACCATAATATGATAGAATTCTTCATCAAGATGGAGAGTGACGTAGTTGATTCTGAGACTAGGGTCCTGAATCTTAATAAAGGAAACTACGAAGGTATGAGGCACGAGTTGGCTATGATGGATTGGGAAATGTTACTTAAAGGGATGTCGGTAGATAGGCAATGGCAAACATTCAAAGAGCGCATGGATGAACTGCAACAATAGTTTATTCCTGTCTGGCGCAAAAGTAAAACAGGGAAGGTAGCCAAACCATGGCTTACAAGGGAAATTAGAGATAGCATTAGATCCAAGGAAGAGGCATATAAATTTGCCAGAAAAAAATAACAGACCTGAGGATTGGAAGCAGTTTAGAATTTAGCAAAGGAGGACCAAGGGATTGATTAAGAAGGGGAAAATAGAGTACGAGAGTAAGCTTGCGGGGAACATAAAAACTGACTGTAAAAGTTTCTATAGGTACGTGAAGAGAAAAAGATTGGTGAAGACAAATGTAGGTCCCTTACAGCCAGAAACAGGGGAATTTATTTTGGGGAACAAAGAAATGGCTGACCAACTAAATGCATACTTTTGGTTCTGCCTTCACAAAGGAGGACACAAATATCATACCAGAAATGTTGGGGAACACAGGGTTTAGTGAGAGGGAGGAACTGAAGGAAATCAGTATTGGTAGAGAAATGGTGTTGGGGAAATTGATGGGATTGAAGGCTGATAAATCCCCAGGGCCTGTTGGTATGCATCCCAGAGTACTTAAGGAATTGGCCCTAGAAATAGTGGATGCATTGGTGGTCATCTTCCAAGATTCTATAGACTCTGGAACAGTTCCTACAGATTGGAGGGTAGCTAATGTAACCCCACTATTTAAAAAGGGAGGTAGAGAGAAAGCAGGGAATTATAGACCAGTCAGCCTGACGTCGGTAATGGGGAAAATTCCAGAGTCCATTATCAAAGATTTTATAGCAGAGCACTTAGAGAACAGTGGTAGAATCGGACAGAGTCAGCATGGATTTACGAAAGGGAAATCATGCTTGACAAATCTACTAGAATTCTTCGAGGATGTAACCAGTAGAGTTGATGAGGGGGAGCCAGTGGATGTGGTTTATTTGGACTTTCAGAAGGCTTTTGACAAAGTCCCACATAAGAGATTAGCATGTAAAATTAAAGCGCATGGGATTGGGGGTAGTGTATTGCGATGGATAGAAAATTGGTTGGCAGACAGGAAACAAAGAGTAGGAATAAACGGGTCTTTTTCCGAATGGCAGGCAGTGACTAGTGGGGTACCGCAGGGATCGGTGCTAGGACCCCAGCTATTCACAATAAACATGAATGATTTAGATGAGGGAACTTAATGCAATATCTCCAAATTTGCAGATGACACAAATCTGGGTGGGAGGGTGAGTTGTGAGGAGGATGCAGAGAGGCTTCAGGGTGATTTGGACAAGTTGAGTGAGTGGGCTAATGCATGGCAGATGCAGTATAATGTAGATAAATGTGAGGTTATCCACTTTGGTAGCAAAAACAGGAAGGCAGATTATTATCTGAACGGCTATATACTGAGAGAGGGGAATATGCAGCGAGACCTGTGTGTTCTCGTACACCAGTCGCTGAAGGTAAGCATGCAGGTGCAACAGGCGGTAAAAAAGGCAAATGGTATGTTGGCCTTTATAGCGAGAGGTTTTGAGTACAGGAGCAGGGATGTCTTGCTGCAATTATACAGGGCTTTGGTGAGGCCACACCTGGAATATTGTGTGCAGTTTTGGTCTCCTTATCTGAGGAAGGATGTTCTTGCTATAGAGGGAGTGCAGCGAAGGTTTCCCAGACTGATTCCTGGGATGGCGGGACTGACGTATGAGGAGAGATTGAGTCAGTTAGGATTATATTCGCTGGAGTTCAGAAGAGTGGGGGGGGATCTCATAGAAACTTATAAAATTCTAACAGGACTTGACAGGGTAGATGCAGGAAGGATGTTCCCGATGGTGGGGGAGTCCAGAACCAGGGGTCATAGTCTAAGGATACGGGGTAAACCTTTCAGGACTGAGATGAGGAGAAATTTCTTCACCCAGGGAGTGGTGAGCCTGTGGAATTCACTACCACAGAAAGCAGTTGAGGCCAAAACATTGTATGTTTTCAAGGAGTTAGATATAGCTCTTGGGGTGAAAGGGATCAAAGGATATGGGGGGAAAGCGGGAACAGGTTACTGAGTTGGATGATCAGCCAATGAATGTTGGAGCAGGCTCGAAGGGCCGAATGGCCTACTCCTTCACCTATTTTCTATGTTTTTATGACTTGTTTGGGTACGCAAAGCTCGAGCAGAGGAAAAGACTCTGACTGGGAGTATAGCAGACCAGGCTATAGCTTTAACGACAGCTGTGAATGTGAAACCAATTACTAAAACTAAGAGGAGTGTAGAGGTTAAGAATAAAATACCTGAGAGTTATAATGATTTTTTGTCAAAGGGGAAAGTAACTCCATATCCTATAAGTGAGGCAGGAAAACCTATCATTATACTCAGGGACACAGGAGCAACCCAAACACTCTTGCTGGCGAAAGATATGAGGTTTCCACCAGAGAGCGCCTTGGACGCTAACGTTTTAGTAAATGGAATTGGCGGGGTGTGTATACCCATATCTTTGTATAAAGTACGCCTAGAGAGTGAATTAATATCTGGGTTAGTAACTGTAGATGTTGTCCACAGTTTACCAGTAAAGGGAATTGATCTACTCCTAGCAAATGATTTGGCAGGATCAAAAAATATCAGTTTCTCCTATGGTTACAGAGGAACCATGTGAAATTAATGAAACGGAGCAATTACAGGAGCAAATTCTGGGAATATTTCCTGCGCGTGTAGTTACCCGAGCAATGGCTAAACAGGATCCATTGTCGGAGGTAAAACGGGAACCACAAATAGATAGCCAAATATCTGAGACCTTATTTGGGGATTTAGATAATCCAAATGAGATGTTTAACAGATCGTCTATCATTGCAGCACAGCAAGCTGATCCAGAGATCTACCAAATAGCACAGACGGCTCTGTCAGAAGCTGAGGCGACAGGATTTCCGGAAGGCTATTATATGGAAAACGGGGTTTTGAGGAGGAAATGGAGACAGCCTCATAGATCTGCAGATGAAGACTGGACAGTTGTTGAACAGATAGTGGTACCACCTAAATATTGCCAGGGATTATTAAGGTTAGCACACGACATTCCTTTAGAAGGACATAGGGGAATTCGGAAGACCAAATCACGTATAAGCCAACATTATTACAAGCCAGGTCTTACAAAGGATGTGAGACAATTTTGTGGGGCATGCACACCTGTCAAGCAGTGGGAAAACCACAACCTACCATAAAACCAGGGGATGAAGTATTAGTGTTGTTACCGTCACAGGGAGAAACATTAAAAGCACGGTTCAGTGGCCCATATAGAGTGATATAAAGAGTGGGTAAGGGTAGATTACTTGATTGACACCCCTGATCACCGGATGAAGAACCAGTTGTATCACACAGGGAGGAGGATAAGCCAGTACAGGAATGTCAGGTAATCGGGACTGGAGAAGGAAAAGGATAATGAGGATGAGGCAGAAGTAGGCCTTGGAAATTCTCAGATTGAACCTCCAACTATCCAATCAGCCAATGCAGAATGGCTAGGAAAATTAAACAAGAGGCTTTTACACTGAGAGGCAAAACAGCGTGAAGTCCTAACCAGGGTTTTCACAATGTTTCAAAAGGTTTGTAGGGATAAGCCAGGATGTACAACCTTAGCTACACATGATGTGGGTATAGAGGGAACCATTCCTTTAAAACAACATCCTTGTTGCTTAGGTCCAGACCGACAGGCCCAAGTGGAAGCAGAGGTACAATGTATGCTTAAGGGCAACTTAGATGAACCTAGTCAGGACAGCTGGAATTCACAGATGGTCTTGATGTCGAAACCTGGTGCGATGGCTCAAACTTGCATCAACTCTAGAAAAGTCACTGTGCTAAAGAAGGCAGACTCCTACCCGAATTCTCATTTAAAGGACTGTATCAACAGAGTGGGCAACACAATGTGTCTTAAAGAGACAGATGTGTTGGAGGGATACTGTCAAATTCCTTTGACACCCCAGGGTAAGAAAAAATCAACTTCTGTTAAACTGGACAGGGTTTTCCAGTGACAAGTGATGGCACATAGGTTAAGTGTTACTCGAGAAACCTCTCAGAGAATAGTAAACCCAGTAGTGGTCAGTGCTCCTAGCTGTGCAGTTCACCTGGGTGAGGTGATGGACACTTGGAAGGAAAACACAAAACAATTGGAAGACTATGCTTGTAAGTTTGAAACGGGTTAATTGGAACAGCCTTTTGAAAATTTAAAGCAGAAATGTTCTGGTGGAACTTTTTGCTGTAGTCTAAACATTTATTTTTTTTAGAAATGTGTATATCTGTAAATGTGTGAAAAAAATGTGTTAGCGTTTTTTCAATTTGTATTTTTTTCTACCGATTGTAATGAAACGCATTTCAGGAATGGTGTTTCATTCCGCTAGGGGTGAAGGTGTCATGGTCCTGTCGTTTTTTTTGGAATATGTGGTTTGCCTTTAAGGTTTGCAGAGGATCAGTATTGCTTTAAGAGCCGGCAAGCCCTAGGAGTTATAGGAAGGTGCATTTGCATTGCCTTAGAAACAGCCACTGCGAGTGAGTTTCATGTGATGCATTTGTTATAATTCAATTTTGAACTGGCTTTGAGTTGAAGACTATTTGTCCTAACAGAACACAGACACAGAGGACACACAGACAGCTGTGATGAGCACACTTGAAAAAGAGCTCCCAACCATTTAAACTGAAGGAAAAGGATTTTAGTACGTTTATTATTATCTTTCAAAATTCTAAAAAAAAGTCAAGCCAAAACAGAGATCTCTGGTAATTTAACTTGAAGTAAGGGAAGTTCGACTGTGATGATCTTTTATCCTCAAAAACTCTAAATTCAAATTGATTCTGTTGAAAGTGTTTGCAAGTCGTTAATTGTTGAAATTCGCTGGAGAAGGAAAGCAACATCCTGTGAGGACTTCGAGCAAAATCCTGTGAGGACTTCAAGCAACATTGGACTATAAATTTGCAAGGACTCTAATTTTTTCTATTTTAAATGTTGTTTATATCTTCATAGTGTTTAAGAATTTAGTGCTTCTTATTAAAGAGTTAATTTATTGATTTAAAGACACCTGGTTTGATTAGCCTAATTCAGGGGTTAATAGATGGTACAACTTGGATGGGTCTTTCTTTAATTTGGAAAGTTTTAAATGATATGTTAGTCGATCTGTGGAGTGACGGGGTTGAATTAGCAGTGCGTTGGTCCCACCGTAATCAGAATCATATATTTTGATTGGGGACTTTGACAGGAGCGGTTTGTCATAACAACGTGTTTGCCGTGGATCACACTGGTGTCCACCAGCTCCCACATACTGCAGCTGCAACATATCACCTGTCCTGCCATCATAAGAACATACGAATTAGGAGCTGAAGTAGGCCACTCGGCCCTTCCAGCCTGCTCCACCATTCAATAAGTTCATGACTGAACTGTTTACTCCACATTTCCACCTACCCCCGATAACCTTCCACCCCCTTGCTTATCAAGAATCTACCTACCTCTGCCTTAAAAATAATCAAAGACTCTGCTTCCACTGCCTTTTGAGGAAGAGAATTCCAAAGACTCACAACCCTCTGAGAGAAAACATTTCTCCTCATCTCTGTCTGAAATGGGTGACCCCTTATTTTTAAACAGTGACCCCTAGTTCGAGATTCTCCCACAAGGGGGCACAGTGGCACAGTGGTTAGCACCGCAGCCTCACAGCTCCAGGGACCCGGGTTCGATTCTGGGTACTGCCTGTGTGGAGTTTGCAAGTTCTCCCTGTGACCACGTGGGTTTCCGCCGGGTGCTCCGGTTTCCTCCCACAGCCAAAGACTTGCAGGTTGATAGGTAAATTGGCCATTGTAAATTGCCCCTAGTGTAGGTAGGTGGTAGGGAATATGGGATTACTGCAGGGTTAGTGTAAAAAATAGGTGGTTGTTGGTCGGCACAGACTCGGTGGGCCGAAGGGCCTGTTTCAGTGCTGTATCTCTAAATAAATAAATAAAAAGGGGAAACATCCTTTCCACATCCACCCTGTCAAGATCCCTCAGGATCTTATATGTTTCAATCAAGTTTCCTCTTGCTCTTCTAAATTCCAATGGATACAAGCCTAACCTGTCCAATCTTTCCTCATAAGACAGCCTGCCCGTTCCAGGTATTAGTCTAGTAAACCTTCTCTGTACTGTCTCCAATGCATTTACATCCTTCCTTAAATAAGGAGATCAGTACTCTTCACAGCACTCCAAATGTGGTCTCACCAATGCCCTGTATAGCTGAAGCATAACCTCCCTACTTTTGTATTCAATTCCCCTCGTGATAAACAATAACATTCTATTAGCTTTCCTAATTACGTGCTGTACCTGTATACTAACCTTTTGCGATTCATGCACTAGGACACCCAGATCCCTCTGCATCTCAGAGCTCTGCAATCTCTCACCATTTAGATAATATGCTTCTTTTTTATTCTTCCTGCCAAAATGGACAATTTCCCACTTTCCCACATTCTACTCCATTTGTCAGGTCTTTGCCCACTCATTTAATCTATCTATATCCCTTTGTAGCCTCCTTATGTCCTCTTCACAAGTTACTTCCCTACCTATCTTTGTATCATCAGCAAATTTAGCAACCATACCTTCGGTCCCTTCATCTAAGTCATTAATGTAAATGGTAAAAAGTTGGGGACCCAGCACTGATCCCTGTGACACACCACTCATTACATCTTGCCAACCAGAAAATGACCCATTTATACCTACTCTCTGTTTCCTGTTAGCTAGCCAATCTTCTATCCATATTGTTACCCCCTACACCATGAGCTTTTATTTTATACAATAACCTTTGATGTGGCACCTTATCAAATGCCTTCTGGAAATCTAAGTACAGTACATCCACCGGTTCCCCTTTATCCACAGCACATGTAACTCCCTCAAAGAACTTCAATAAATTGGTTAAACATCCTGATTGTGTTTTAAATAACTAATTAATTATTTACTTAATTAATTAATAGGAAATATTCACCAGCCAATCTATTAAGCTGAACTAGTATTAGTAACTAAAACCTCACAATTGTTAAATTTACCTGGGTCTTGAAAGGTAACTGATAAAAAACTCACCAACCAATCAACTACCTGTTTTCCTGTGATGTCACACTGTCCTCAGAATGAGGTTGGTCCACTCTGGTGGCCTAGACTGGACTGGCTCGCTTTTTAAACTGACTGCAAGTCCACCTCGCTCTCGCTCTTTCTCTGCTGCTGTTTTGAACAAAGGCATGAATGAGAGTTTCAACAGATGAGCTGAGACGGGTAAAGTCGGGCAGTGTTACAGAGGTGGAAATAAGCGGTCTTAATGATGGTGTGAATATGTGGTCAGAAGCTCATCTTGGGGTCAAATGTGACATGAAGGTTGGGAACAGACTGGTTTTATCTCAGACTGTTGCTCGGGAGAGAGATGGAGTTAGTATTTAGAGCATGGAATTTGGAGCGGGGACTGAACACAAAAGTGAAAGCAAAGTTAAAGGCCATGGAATAAAAGGGACAGTGATAGTATGGATATGAAGTAGACAGAGAATACTGGTGAACGGTTGTTTTTCAGACTGGAGCATATAGTGTAGTTTCCAGGGATCAGTTTTTGGATTGCTGCTTTTCTTGATCTCTATTAATGACCGAGATTTTGATGTGCAGGGCGCAATTTGAAAATTTACAGATGACTCAAAACTTGGAAATGAACTCTGAGGAGGATAATGATAGACTTCAAGAGGACATAGACAGGCTGGTGGGATGGGTTGGCATGTGGCAAATAAAATTTAATGCAGAAAAGTGTAAAGTGATATATTTCGGGAGCAAGAATGTGGAGAGGCAGTCCAAAATAAAGGTACATTTCTGAAATGGATGGAGGAGCAGAGGGACCTGGGTGTATACGTACAAATCATTGAAGGTGGCAGGCAGTTTTTGAAAGTGGTTAATAAGGTGTAAGGGATCCTGGGCTTTATAATTAGAGGTATAGAGTACAAAAGCAAGGAAGTTATGACAAACCTTTACAAAATACTAATTTGACCTCAACAGGAGTGTTATGTCCAATTCTGGGCACTAGACTTTAGGAAGGGTGTGAAGACATTGGAGAGGGTGTAGAAAAGCTTTGAGAATTCTTCCAGAGATGAAAAACTTCAGTTATTTGGATAGGTTGGTGGAGCAGGGACTGCTCCTGAGAGAAGAGATGTTTGAGAGGAGATTTGATTGAAGTGTTCAAAATCCTGAGGGGCCTGGGCGGAGTAGGTAGGGAGAAACTGTTCCCATTGACAGAAGTGACGAGAATCAGAGGGCACTGATTTAAGGTGATTTGTATAAGAACCAGAGGAGATATGAGGAAAAACTTGTTTACGTAGTGAGTGGTTAGGATCTGGAATGCACTGTTTGAAAGGTGGAGGCAGATTCATTCGAGGCTTTCAAAAGGAAATTGGATAATAATCTGAAAAAAAAGATTTGCAGGGTTATGCGGAAAAGGCAGAGGAGTTGTACTAGATGAGTTGCTTTAACAGAAAGCTGGCCTGGACACAAGGGACCAAATGGCCCCTTTCTGTGCTGTTACCATTTGATGATAAACTATTTGCTTTTAGTCCCTCATCTGCTGTTTGCAACATAAAAGCAACATTAAGCAGGGTCCTTTACTGGCTGCGTTAATTTTATATTTCATAACTGTTCTGGTACCTACTGGTTTAATGGCTGAAAATGTTGCCCACCTATCATCGATGACACTTGCATCTGTCTTTGATCAATGCTTAAACCACCCACAATCATTGGTCTCCGACCAACTCTTGTTAGAATCAAATGAGGAGAGACAATACAAACTATTTGTACAATTTAAAGGGGCTGCAAGAACAGAGACCTGGGGGTCTTTGTGCACAAATCTCTGAAGGTGGCAGGACAGATTAACAAAGCAGGTACTAAAGCATGTGGAATGCTGGACCTTCTAAATAGAGGCATCGAGTACAAATTTCAGAAAGCTATAAAAAATACTGGTTCAGCCCCAGCTGGAGTACTGTGCCGAGTTCCAGGTATCACACTTTAGAAAGGAGGTGAAGAGATTGGTTCCAGGGATGAGGGCTTACAGTTATGTGAATGGACTGGAGAAGCTGGAGCTGTTCTTAGATCAGAGAAGGTTAAGAGGAAATTAGATAGAAGTGTTTAAAATTATGAATGGTTTAAATAGTTTCTCTTCATTTTACTTTATTTCCAATGGCTAAATGGTCTATGACGAGCGACCACAGATTTGAGGTGATTAGCAAAAGAGCCAGTGGTGACGTGAGGAAAACCCTTTTATCCAATGATAGGAGTTAGAATGCACTGCCTGGGAGGATGGTGGAAACCGATTCAATAGTAGCCGTCAAAATGGAATTGGATGAATACTTGAACAAAGAATTGCAGGAATATGAGGAAAGAGCAGGGGAATGGGATTGGCTGGACTGCTCTTTGAAAGAGCCAGCACAGACTTGATGGGCCAAACAGCCTCCTTTCCCATGTTGTACAATTTGATTATTCTGTAACTGGTTCATACTGATGAGGAAAGGCATTCTATAAATATACGAGTTTCTGTAGGTAGAGCTCGTTATTGTAAGTGATAGACCTATTGGTTTGTACTCTCTTTTCCTAAATGCAACATTGGTTTACTGTTTGCAAGAGGTAATTGAGGAGTAAACCAATGCATAAAATGAGGGAGGAGTTTTCTTTGCGTGCCTGAGGAACATTCAGATCACCGGATCCACTACACTGCCTAGGATTTTGTGGGGAACCCTGACTCGACACAACAGTGCCAGTACCTTCAATAGGGAGAGATTTTAGTAGTGGTCAGATGGGGCACTCCTGGCCCCAGGCCTTCACTTGTCAATGCATTCAATTGGCAGTGAGGCTTGTCCATGGACCCTTGCCAATGAGAGAGTTTGCAGGGGTCCTTGAAGCCTGATGAATGATGGGGCCTTCCTTTCCCAGCATTAGCTTTGAGCAGTCAGAGGGCCTGAAGGCTGGAGGTTAGGAGCTCCTGTTTCTACCCCTGTTCCCAGGGGTAAAATTAGTCTTAAGTTAGGAACATAAGAGCAGGAGTAGGCCATTTAGCCCATTGAGCCTGCTCCATCATTCAATATGATCATGGCTGATCATCCACTTCAATGCCTTTTCCCCACACTATCCTCATATCCCTCTGTCATTTGTATTTAGAAATCTGTCAATCTCTGCTTTAAACATACTCAATAACTGAGCTTCCACAGCCCTCTGGAGTAGAGAATTCCAAAGATTCACAACCACCAGAGTAAAGAAATTTCTCCTCATCTCGATCCTAAGGTTGGAAAGATGTAACTAGTGGAGTGCCACAAGGATCAGTCCTAGGGCCTCAATTATTTACTATCTATATTAATGAGCATCTGCAGCGCACTGTCGGCAATGCTGCATGCCTTTATTTAAACCACTGCAAAAAAAAAAACCCTTAGCAAATGTAATCACCTCTAAGTCTGCCAAATGATGCTTCACCTCCCGAAGGACGTGGATGAGCTTTCCGGACGTCGATGGTGGGCACTGAGGAAATGGCTTATTACCTGCACCAGATTCCACCCTCCCTCCCCCCCCCTTTACCCCCCTTCCACCCCCCTCCCCTTCCCTGCTCCACCCTCTCAGCTCACCCCCATACAACCCCGTCCCAGCCCGCCCCCCCCGCACCATCTTCACCCCGCACCCCCTTCCCCTGCACCCCCCCCCTCCTCCCTCTACCCCTCCCCCTTGCATCCCCTCCTCCCACCGGCACCATCCTACACCTGTGTCGGGGCCCCAACAACCCCACTGCCTTGTGGGCGTCTCGGGAGAGACCAAGGCTAAGGGAGTAAACCCTAACAGAAAATCCGGAGCGGAACCCCGTAGGCGGTCATGTGTCACCTTTGGCATGTTTCCGGCAGTTCCTGCAGCCATACTGGTGCCAAACGTCGTGTCCTGCACTCCTTTGGACCCCACCAGAAAGGCCGAGAGGGGGGTTTTGACGACTGGGCAACTCTCAACCTCCATAAATTTGCCCAGGCATGCGCCATGGAGAGGTCACTCCATAGTTGCCTCACAGCGACTGAAACAACACGGAAGGCAGCAGTTACGGGTTATAAGTCCAGATAAATTGGCGTAGAAACTGGGCGCCACGGGTTGCCTTTGTCGGTGGGAGAGGTCATTGCACCTCACTGGACAGCTACCGCCCGCCTCAAACCGGGCAGCCCCCGGTCAATAAGGTTCTGTCCCGCCACAGTCTGCCTGCTTCAATGGGTGCTTGGAGCTCAGGGTCATTGCCCGAAAGGTGGACTGATACACCGCACCAAACAACATGAAAAAAGGAAAGAAGGTACCAGCCCTTCGCTTTGCAAGCTGGAACGTCAGAACTATGTGTCCTGGCCTGTCGGAAGACCTTACACAAATCAACGATTCTCGGAAGACCGCCATCATTAACAACGAGCTCAGTAGACTCAATGTGGACATTGCAGCACTTCAGGAGACTCGCCTCCCCGCGAGTGGCTCTCTAGCAGAGCAAGACTACACCTTCTTCTGGCAGGGCAGGGATCCTGAAGAACCAAGACAGCATGGAGTGGGCTTCGCCATCAGAAACTCCTTGCTCAGCATGATAGAGCCTCCCTCAAATGGCTCGGAACGCATACTGTCCATCCGACTGCTCACCACCTCTGGTCCAGTACACCTACTCAGCATCTATGCTCCAACACTCTGTTCCGCACCTGAAGCTAAAGACCAGTTCTATGAACAACTCCATAACATCATTAGCAGCATCCCCAACACCGAACACCTATTCCTGCTGGGGGACTTTAATGCCAGGGTTGGGGCCGACCATGACTCATGGCCCTCCTGCCTTGGGCGCTATGGCGTTGGAAGGATGAATGAGAACGGGCAGAGACTGCTTGAGTTGTGTACCTATCATAACCTCTGCATCACCAACTCGTTCTTTCACACTAAACCCTGTCACCAGGTTTCATGGAGGCACCCAAGATCACGTCGTTGGCACCAGCTAGACCTCATTGTCACAAGGCGAGCCGCCTTAAACAGTGTTCAAATCACACGCAGCTTCCACAGTGCGGACTGCGACACCGACCACTCCCTGGTGTGCAGCAAGGTTAGACTCAGACCAAAGAAGTTGCATCATTCCAAGCAGAAGGGCCACCCGCGCATCAACACGAGCAGAATTTCTCACCCACAGCTGTTACAAAAATTTCTAAATTCACTTGTAACAGCCCTTCAAAACACTCCCACAGGGGATGCTGAGACCAAGTGGGCCCACATCAGAGACGCCATCTATGAGTCAGCTTTGACCACCTACGGCAAAAGTGCGAAGAGAAATGCAGACTGGTTTCAATCTCATAATGAAGAGCTGGAACCTGTCATAGCCGCTAAGCGCATTGCACTTTTGAACTACAAGAAAGCCCCCAGCGATTTAACATCCACAGCACTTAAAGCAGCCAGAAGTACTGCACAAAGAACAGCTAGGCGTTGCGCAAACGACTACTGGCAACACCTATGCAGTCATATTCAGCTGGCCTCAGACACCGGAAACATCAGAGGAATGTATGATGGCATGAAGAGAGCTCTTGGGCCAACCATCAAGAAGATCACCCCCCTCAAATCTAAATCGGGGGACATAATCACTGACCAACGCAAACAGATGGACCGCTGGGTTGAGCACTACCTAGAACTGTACTCCAGGGAGAATGCTGTCACTGAGACTGCCCTCAATGCAGCCCAGCCTCTACCAGTCATGGATGAGCTGGACATACAGCCAACCAAATCGGAACTCAGTGATGCCATTGATTCCCTAGCCAGCGGAAAAGCCCCTGGGAAGGACAGCATTACCCCTGAAATAATCAAGAGTGCCAAGCCTGCTATACTCTCAGCACTACATGAACTGCTATGCCTGTGCTGGGACGAGGGAGCAGTACCCCAGGACATGCGCGATGCCAACATCATCACCCTCTATAAAAACAAAGGTGACCGCGGTGACTGCAACAACTACCGTGGAATCTCCCTGCTCAGCATAGTGGGGAAAGTCTTTGCTCGAGTCGCTCTGAACAGGCTCCAGAAGCTGGCCGAGCGCGTCTACCCTGAGGCACAGTGTGGCTTTCGTGCAGAGAGATCGACTATTGACATGCTGTTCTCCCTTCGTCAGATACAGGAGAAATGCCGTGAACAGCAGATGCCCCTCTACATTGCTTTCATTGATCTCACCAAAGCCTTTGACCTCGTCAGCAGACGTGGTCTCTTCAGACTACTAGAAAAGATCGGATGTCCACCAAAGCTACTAAGTATCATCACCTCATTCCATGACAATATGAAAGGCACAATTCAACATGGTGGCTCCTCATCAGAGCCCTTTCCTATCCTGAGTGGTGTGAAACAGGGCTGTGTTCTCGCACCCACACTTTTTGGGATTTTCTTCTCCCTGCTGCTTTCACATGCGTTCAAATCCTCTGAAGAAGGAATTTTCCTCCACACAAGATCAGGGGGCAGGTTGTTCAACCTTGCCCGTCTAAGAGCGAAGTCCAAAGTACGGAAAGTCCTCATCAGAGAACTCCTCTTTGCTGACGATGCTGCTTTAACATCTCACACTGAAGAATGCCTGCAGAGTCTCATCGACAGGTTTGCGTCTGCCTGCAATGAATTTGGCCTAACCATCAGCCTCAAGAAAACGAACATCATGGGGCAGGATGTCAGAAATGCTCCATCCATCAATATTGGCGACCACGCTCTGGAAGTGGTTCAAGAGTTCACCTACCTAGGCTCAACTATCACCAGTAACCTGTCTCTAGATGCAGAAATCAACAAGCGCATGGGTAAGGCTTCCACTGCTATGTTCAGACTGGCCAAGAGAGTGTGGGAAAATGGCGCACTGACACGGAACACAAAAGTCCGAGTGTATCAGGCCTGTGTCCTCAGTACCTTGCTCTACGGCAGCGAGGCCTGGACAACGTATGCCAGCCAAGAGCGACGTCTCAATTCATTCCATCTTCGCTGCCTTCGGAGAATACTTGGCATCAGGTGGCAGGACTATATCTCCAACACAGAAGTCCTTGAAGCGGCCAACATCCCCAGCTTATACACACTACTGAGTCAGCGGCGCTTGAGATGGCTTGGCCATGTGAGCCGCATGGAAGATGGCAGGATCCCCAAAGACACATTGTACAGCGAGCTCGCCACTGGTATCAGACCCACCGGCCGTCCATGTCTCCGTTATAAAGACGTCTGCAAACGCGACATGAAATCGTGTGACATTGATCACAAGTCGTGGGAGTCAGTTGCCAGCATTCGCCAGAGCTGGCGGGCAGCCATAAAGACAGGGCTAAATTGTGGCGAGTCGAAGAGACTTAGTAGTTGGCAGGAAAAAAGACAGAGGCGCAAGGGGAGAGCCAACTGTGCAACAGCCCCAACAAACAAATTTCTCTGCAGCACCTGTGGAAGAGCCTGTTACTCCAGAATTGGCCTTTATAGCCACTCCAGGCGCTGCTTCACAAACCACTGACCACCTCCAGGCGCGTATCCATTGTCTCTCGAGATAAGGAGGCCCAAAAGAAATATTAATGACTTGGAGAAAGGGGCAGAGTGTAATATATCCAAATTTGCTGACGATACAAAAATAGGTGGGAGGGCATGTTGTGATGAGGACATAAGGAATCTGCAAGGGGAAATAGATAGGTTGAGTAAGTGGGAAAAAACTTGGCAGATGGAGTCAATGTGGTGTAGGGAGGGTATTCCAGAGTTTAGCGAGTCAGAGAGGTGTAGGGAGGGTATTCCAGGGGTTAGAGAGAAGGAGAGGTGTAGGGAGGATATTCCAGAGTTTAGAGAGTCAGAGAGGTGTAGGGAGGATATTCCAGAGTTTCGAGAGTCAGAGAGGTGTAGGGAGGCTATTCCAGAGTTTAGAGAGAAGGAGACGTGTAGGGAGGGTATTCCAGAGTTTAGAGAGTCAGAGAGGTGTAGGGAGGGTATTCCAGAGTTTAGAGAGTCAGAGAGGTGTAGGGAGGATATTCCAGAGTTTAGAGAGTTAGAGGGGTGTAGGGAGGGTATTCCAGAGTTTAGAGAGGTCGAGAGGTGTAGGGAGGGTATTCCAGAGTTTAGAGAGTCACCGAGGTGTAGGGAGGGTATTCCAGAGTTTAGACAGTCAGAGAGGTGTAGAGAGGGTATTCCAGAGTTTAGAGAGGTGTAGGGAGGGTATTCCAGAGTTTAGAGAGACAGAGAGGTGTAGGGAGGGTATTCCAGAGTTTAGAGAGGTGTAGGGAGGGTATTCCAGAGTTTAGAGAGGTGTAGGGAGGGTATTCCAGAGTTTAGAGAGACAGAGAGATGTAGGGAGGATATTCCAGAGTTCAGAGAGAAGGAGAGGTGTAGGGAGGATATTCCAGAGTTTACAGAGTCAGAGAGGTGTTGGGAGGGTATTCCAGAATTTAGAGAGTCAGAGAAGTGTAGGGAGGGTACTCCAGAGGTTAGAGAGAAGGAGACGTGTAGGGAGGGTATTCCAGATTTTAGAGAGAAGGAGAGGTGTAGGGAGGGTATTCCAGAGTTTAGAGAGTCAGAGAGGTGTAGGGAGGGTATTCCGGAGTTTAGAGAGTCAGAGAGGTGTAGGGAGGGTATTCCAGAGTTTAGAGAGAAGGAGAGGTGTAGGGAGGATATTCCAGAGTTTAGAGAGTCAGAGAAGTGTAGGGAGGGTATTCCAGAGTTTAGAGAGTCAGCGAGGTGTGGGGAGGGTATTCCAGAGTTTAGACAGTCAGAGAGGTGTAGGGAGGATATTCCAGAGTTTAGAGAGTTAGCTAGGTGTAGGGAGGGTATTCCAGAGTTTAGAGAGTCAGAGTGGTGTAGGGAGGGTATTCCAGAGTTTAGAGAGTCAGAGAGGTGTAGGGAGGGTATTCCAGAGTTTAGAGAGTCAGAGCAGTGAAGGGAGTGTATTCCAGAGTTAGAGAGTCTGATGGGTGGAGGGAGGATATTCCATGAGTTTAGAGATTCAGAGAAGTGAAGGGAGTGTATTCCAGAGTTTAGAGAGTCAGAGAGGTGTAGGGAGGGTATTCCAGAGTTTAGCGAGTCAGAGAGGTGTAGGGAGGGTATTCCAGGGGTTAGAGAGAAGGAGAGGTGTAGGGAGGATATTCCAGAGTTTAGAGAGTCAGAGAGGTGTAGGGAGGATATTCCAGAGTTTCGAGAGTCAGAGAGGTGTAGGGAGGCTATTCCAGAGTTTAGAGAGAAGGAGACGTGTAGGGAGGGTATTCCAGAGTTTAGAGAGTCAGAGAGGTGTAGGGAGGGTATTCCAGAGTTTAGAGAGTCAGAGAGGTGTAGGGAGGATATTCCAGAGTTTAGAGAGTTAGAGGGGTGTAGGGAGGGTATTCCAGAGTTTAGAGAGGTCGAGAGGTGTAGGGAGGGTATTCCAGAGTTTAGAGAGTCACCGAGGTGTAGGGAGGGTATTCCAGAGTTTAGACAGTCAGAGAGGTGTAGGGAGGGTATTCCAGAGTTTAGAGAGGTGTAGGGAGGGTATTCCAGAGTTTAGAGAGACAGAGAGGTGTAGGGAGGGTATTCCAGAGTTTAGAGAGGTGTAGGGAGGGTATTCCAGAGTTTAGAGAGACAGAGAGATGTAGGGAGGATATTCCAGAGTTCAGAGAGAAGGAGAGGTGTAGGGAGGATATTCCAGAGTTTACAGAGTCAGAGAGGTGTTGGGAGGGTATTCCAGAATTTAGAGAGTCAGAGAAGTGTAGGGAGGGTACTCCAGAGGTTAGAGAGAAGGAGACGTGTAGGGAGGGTATTCCAGATTTTAGAGAGAAGGAGAGGTGTAGGGAGGGTATTCCAGAGTTTAGAGAGTCAGAGAGGTGTAGGGAGGGTATTCCGGAGTTTAGAGAGTCAGAGAGGTGTAGGGAGGGTATTCCAGAGTTTAGAGAGAAGGAGAGGTGTAGGGAGGATATTCCAGAGTTTAGAGAGTCAGAGAAGTGTAGGGAGGGTATTCCAGAGTTTAGAGAGTCAGCGAGGTGTGGGGAGGGTATTCCAGAGTTTAGACAGTCAGAGAGGTGTAGGGAGGATATTCCAGAGTTTAGAGAGTTAGCTAGGTGTAGGGAGGGTATTCCAGAGTTTAGAGAGTCAGAGTGGTGTAGGGAGGGTATTCCAGAGTTTAGAGAGTCAGAGAGGTGTAGGGAGGGTATTCCAGAGTTTAGAGAGTCAGAGCAGTGAAGGGAGTGTATTCCAGAGTTAGAGTCTGATGGGTGGAGGGAGGATATTCCATGAGTTTAGAGATTCAGAGAAGTGAAGGGAGTGTATTCCAGAGTTTAGAGAGTCAGAGAGGTGTAGGGAGGGTATTCCAGAGTTTAGCGAGTCAGAGAGGTGTAGGGAGGGTATTCCAGGGGTTAGAGAGAAGGAGAGGTGTAGGGAGGATATTCCAGAGTTTAGAGAGTCAGAGAGGTGTAGGGAGGATATTCCAGAGTTTCGAGAGTCAGAGAGGTGTAGGGAGGCTATTCCAGAGTTTAGAGAGAAGGAGACGTGTAGGGAGGGTATTCCAGAGTTTAGAGAGTCAGAGAGGTGTAGGGAGGGTATTCCAGAGTTTAGAGAGTCAGAGAGGTGTAGGGAGGATATTCCAGAGTTTCGAGAGTCAGAGAGGTGTAGGGAGGCTATTCCAGAGTTTAGAGAGTTAGAGAGGTGTAGGGAGGATATTCCAGAGTTTAGAGAGTCAGAGATTTGTAGGGAGGGTATTCCAGAGCTTTGAGAGTCAGAGAGGTGTAGGGAGGTTATTCCACATTTTAGAGAGACAGAGAAGTGAAGGGAGGGTATTCCAGAGTTTAGACAGTCAAAGAGGTGTAGGGAGGATATTCCAGAGTTTAGAGAGTTAGAGGTGTAGGGAGGGTATTCCAGATTTTAGAGAGAAGGAGAGGTGTAGGGAGGGTATTCCAGAGTTTAGAGAGTCAGAGAGGTGTAGGGAGGGTATTCCAGAGTTTAGACAGTCAGAGAGGTGTCGGGAGGGTATTCCAGAGTTTAGAGAGTCACCGAGGTGTAGGGAGGGTATTCCAGAGTTTAGACAGTCAGAGAGGTGTCGGGAGGGTATTCCAGAGTTTAGAGAGTCACCGAGGTGTAGGGAGGGTATTCCAGAGTTTAGACAGTCAGAGAGGTGTCGGGAGGGTATTCCAGAGTTTAGAGAGTCACCGAGGTGTAGGGAGGGTATTCCAGAGTTTAGACAGTCAGAGAGGTGTCGGGAGGGTATTCCAGAGTTTAGAGAGTCACCGAGGTGTAGGGAGGGTATTCCAGAGTTTAGACAGTCAGAGAGGTGTAGGGAGGATATTCCAGTGTTTAGAGAGACAGAGAAGTGAAGGGAGGGTATTCCAGAGTTTAGACAATCAGAGATGTAGGGAGGATATTCCAGAGTTTAGAGAGTTAGAGGGGTGTAGGGAGGGTATTCCAGAGTTTAGAGAGTCAGAGCAGTGAAGGGAGTGTATTCCAGAGTTAAAGAGTCTGATGGGTGGAGGGAGGATATTCCATGAGTTTAGAGATTCAGAGAAGTGAAGGGAGTGTATTCCAGAGTTTAGAGAGTCAGAGAGGTGTAGGGAGGGTATTCCAGAGTTTAGCGAGTCAGAGAGGTGTAGGGAGGGTATTCCAGGGGTTAGAGAGAAGGAGAGGTGTAGGGAGGATATTCCAGAGTTTAGAGAGTCAGAGAGGTGTAGGGAGGATATTCCAGAGTTTCGAGAGTCAGAGAGGTGTAGGGAGGCTATTCCAGAGTTTAGAGAGAAGGAGACGTGTAGGGAGGGTATTCCAGAGTTTAGAGAGTCAGAGAGGTGTAGGGAGGGTATTCCAGAGTTTAGAGAGTCAGAGAGGTGTAGGGAGGATATTCCAGAGTTTCGAGAGTCAGAGAGGTGTAGGGAGGCTATTCCAGAGTTTAGAGAGTTAGAGAGGTGTAGGGAGGATATTCCAGAGTTTAGAGAGTCAGAGATTTGTAGGGAGGGTATTCCAGAGCTTTGAGAGTCAGAGAGGTGTAGGGAGGTTATTCCACATTTTAGAGAGACAGAGAAGTGAAGGGAGGGTATTCCAGAGTTTAGACAGTCAAAGAGGTGTAGGGAGGATATTCCAGAGTTTAGAGAGTTAGAGGTGTAGGGAGGGTATTCCAGATTTTAGAGAGAAGGAGAGGTGTAGGGAGGGTATTCCAGAGTTTAGAGAGTCAGAGAGGTGTAGGGAGGGTATTCCAGAGTTTAGACAGTCAGAGAGGTGTCGGGAGGGTATTCCAGAGTTTAGAGAGTCACCGAGGTGTAGGGAGGGTATTCCAGAGTTTAGACAGTCAGAGAGGTGTCGGGAGGGTATTCCAGAGTTTAGAGAGTCACCGAGGTGTAGGGAGGGTATTCCAGAGTTTAGACAGTCAGAGAGGTGTCGGGAGGGTATTCCAGAGTTTAGAGAGTCACCGAGGTGTAGGGAGGGTATTCCAGAGTTTAGACAGTCAGAGAGGTGTCGGGAGGGTATTCCAGAGTTTAGAGAGTCACCGAGGTGTAGGGAGGGTATTCCAGAGTTTAGACAGTCAGAGAGGTGTAGGGAGGATATTCCAGTGTTTAGAGAGACAGAGAAGTGAAGGGAGGGTATTCCAGAGTTTAGACAATCAGAGATGTAGGGAGGATATTCCAGAGTTTAGAGAGAAGGAGAGGTGTAGGGAGGGTATTCCAGAGTTTACAGAGTCAGAGAGGTGTAGGTAGGCTATTCCAGAGGTTAGAGAGAAGGAGACGTATAGGGAGGATATTCCAGAGTTTAGAGAGTCAGAGAGGTGCAGGGAGGATATTCCAGAGTTTTTACGGTCAGAGAGTTGTTGCGAGGATATTGCAGAGTTTAGAGAGTCAGAGAGGTGTAGGGAGGGTATTCCAGAGTTTAGCGAGTCAGAGAGGTGTAGGGAGGGTATTCCAGGGGTTAGAGAGAAGGAGAGGTGTAGGGAGGATATTCCAGAGTTTAGAGAGTCAGAGAGGTGTAGGGAGGATATTCCAGAGTTTAGAGAGTCAGAGAGGTGTAGGGAGGATATTCCAGAGTTTAGAGAGTCAGAGAGGTGTAGGGAGGGTATTCCAGAGTTGAGAGTCAGAGAGGTGTAGGGAGGATATTCCAGAGTTTAGAGAGTTAGAGGTGTAGGGAGGGTATTCCAGATTTTAGAGAGAAGGAGAGGTGTAGGGAGGATATTCCAGAGTTTAGACAGTCAGAGAGGTGTAGGGAGGATATTCCAGAGTTTAGAGAGTCAGAGAGGTGTAGGGAGGGTATTCCAGAGTTTCGAGAGTCAGAGAGGTGTAGGGAGGGTATTCCAGAGTTTAGAGAGTTAGAGAGGTGTAGGGAGGGTATTCCAGAGTTTAGAGAGTCAGAGAGGTGTAGGGAGGTTATTCCACATTTTAGAGAGTTAGAGAGGTGTAGGGAGAGTATTCCATAGTTTAGAGAGGTCGAGCGGTGTAGGGAGGGTATTCCAGAGTTTAGACAGTCAGAGAGGTGTAGGGAGGATATTCCAGAGTTTAGAGAGTTAGAGAGGTGTAGGGAGGGTATTCCAGATTTTAGAGAGAAGGAGAGGTGTAGGGAGGGTATTCCAGAGTTTAGAGAGTCAGCGAGGTGTGGGGAGGGTATTCCAGAGTTTAGACAGTCAGAGAGGTGTAGGGAGGATATTCCAGAGTTTAGAGAGTTAGAGAGGTGTAGGGAGGGTATTCCAGAGTTTAGAGAGTCAGAGTGGTGTAGGGAGGGTATTCCAGAGTTTAGAGAGTCAGAGAGGTGTAGGGAGGGTATTCCAGAGTTTAGAGAGTTAGAGAGGTGTAGGGAGGGTATTCCAGAGTTTAGAGAGGTCGAGAGGTGTAGGGAGGGTATTCCAGAGCTTTGAGAGTCAGAGAGGTGTAGGGAGGTTATTCCACATTTTAGAGAGTTAGAGAGGTGTCGGGAGGGTATTCCAGAGTTTAGAGAGACAGAGAAGTGAAGGGAGGGTATTCCAGAGTTTAGACAATCAGAGATGTAGGGAGGATATTCCAGAGTTTAGAGAGAAGGAGAGGTGTAGGGAGGGTATTCCAGAGTTTACAGAGTCAGAGAGGTGTTGGGAGGGTATTCCAGAATTTAGAGAGTCAGAGAGGTGTAGGGTGGATATTCCAGAGTTTAGAGAGTCAGAGAGGTTTAGGGAGGGTATTCTAGAGTTTAGAGAGTCAGAGAGGTGTTGGGAGGGTATTCCAGAGTTTAGACAGTCAGAGAGGTGTAGGGAGGGTATTCCAGAGTTTAGACAATCTGAGAGGTGTAGCGAGAGTATTCCAGAGTTTAGAGAGTCAGAGAGGTGTAGGGAGGATATTCCAGAGTTTAGAGAGTCAGAGAGGTGTAGGGGGGATATTCCAGAGTTTAGAGAGAAGGAGAGGTGTAGGGAGGATATTCCAGAGTTTAGACAGTCAGAGAGGTGTAGGGAGGATATTCCAGAGTTTAGACAGTCAGAGAGGTGTGGGGAGTGTATTCCAGAGTTTAGACAGTCTGAGAGGTGTAGGGAGGTTATTCCACATTTTAGACAATCAGAGAGACGTAGGGAGGATATTCCAGAGTTTAGAGAGAAGGAGTGGTGTAGGGAGGATATTCCAGAGTTTAGAGAGTCAGAGAGGTGTAGGGAGGCTATTCCAGAGTTTAGAGAGAAGGAGACGTGTAGGGAGGGTATTCCAGAGTTTAGAGAGTCAGAGAGATGTAGGGAGGGTATTCCAGAGGTTAGAGAGAAGGAGAGGTGTAGGGAGGGTATTCCAGAGTTTAGAGAGAAGGAGAGGTGTAGGGAGGGTATTCCAGAGTTTAGAGAGAAGGAGAGGTGTAGGGAGGATATTCCAGAGTTTAGAGAGTCAGAGAAGTGAAGGGAGGGTATTCCAGAGTTTAGAGAGTCTGATGGGTGGAGGGAGGATATTCCATGAGTTTAGAGATTCAGAGAAGTGAAGGGAGGATATTCCAGAGTTTTTACAGTCATAGAGTTGTTGCGAGGATATGGCAGAGTTTAGAGAGTCAGAGAGGTGTCGGGAGGGTATTCCAGGCGTTAGAGAGAAGGAGAGGTGTAGGGAGGATATTCCAGAGTTTAGAGAGTCAGAGAGGTGTAGGGAGGATATTCCAGAGTTTAGAGAGTCAGAGAGGTGTAGGGAGGCTATTCCAGAGTTTAGAGAGAAGGAGACGTGTAGGGAGGGTATTCCAGAGTTTAGAGAGTCAGAGAGGTGTAGGGAGGGTATTCCAGAGTTTAGAGAGTCAGAGAGGTGTAGGGAGGATATTCCAGAGTTTAGAGAGTTAGAGGTGTAGGGAGGGTATTCCAGATTTTAGAGAGAAGGAGAGGTGTATGGAGGGTATTCCAGAGTTTAGAGAGTCAGCGAGGTGTTGGGAGGGTATTCCAGAGTTTAGAGAGTCACCGAGGTGTAGGGAGGGTATTCCAGAGTTTAGACAGTCAGAGAGGTGTAGAGAGGGTATTCCAGAGTTTAGAGAGTCAGAGAGGTGTAGGGAGGGTATTCCAGAGTGTAGAGAGTCACCGAGGTGTAGGGAGGGTATTCCAGATTTTAGAGAGTCAGAGAGATGTAGGGAGCGTATTCCAGAGGTTAGAGAGAAGGAGAGGTGTAGGGAGGGTATTCCAGAGTTTAGAGAGTCAGAGAGATGTAGGGAGCGTATTCCAGAGGTTAGAGAGAAGGAGAGGTGTAGGGAGGGTATTCCAGAGTTTAGAGAGAAGGAGAGGTGTAGGGAGGATATTCCAGAGTTTAGAGAGTCTGAGAAGTGAAGGGAGGGTATTCCAGACTTTAGAGAGTCTGATGGGTGGAGGGAGGATATTCCATGAGTTTAGAGATTCAGAGAAGTGAAGGGAGTGTATTCCAGAGTTTAGAGAGTCAGAGAGGTGGAGGGAGGATATTCCAGAGTTTTTACAGTCATAGAGTTGTTGCGAGGATATGGCAGAGTTTAGAGAGTCAGAGAGGTGTCGGGAGGGTATTCCAGGGGTTAGAGAGAAGGAGAGGTGTAGGGAGGATATTCCAGAGTTTAGAGAGTCAGAGAGGTGTAGGGAGGCTATTCCAGAGTTTAGAGAGAAGGAGAGGTGTAGGGAGGGTATTCCAGAGTTTAGAGAGTCAGAGAGGTGTAGGGAGGGTATTCCAGAGTTTAGAGAGTCAGAGAGGTGTAGGGAGGGTATTCCAGAGTTTAGAGAGTCAGAGAGGTGTAGGGAGGGTATTCCAGAGTTTAGAGAGTTAGAGGTGTAGGGAGGGTATTCCAGATTTTAGAGAGAAGGAGAGGTGTAGGGAGGGTATTCCAGAGTTTAGAGAGTTAGAGAGGTGTAGGGAGGGTATTCCAGAGTTTAGACAGTCAGAGAGGTGTAGGGAGGTTATTCCACATTTTAGAGAGTTAGAGAGGTGTAGGGAGGGTATTCCAGAGTTTAGAGAGGTAGAGAGGTGTAGGGAGGGTATTCCAGAGTTTAGAGAGACAGAGAAGTGAAGGGAGGGTATTCCAGAGTTTAGACAATCAGAGATGTAGGGAGGATATTCCAGAGTTTAGAGAGAAGGAGAGGTGTAGGGAGGGTATTCCAGAGTTTACAGAGTCAGAGAGGTGTTGGGAGGGTATTCCAGAATTTAGAGAGTCAGAGAGGTGAAGGGAGTGTATTCCAGAGGTTTGAGAGAAGGAGACGTATAGGGAGGGTATTCCAGAGTTTCGAGAGTCAGAGGGGTAGGGAGGATATTCCAGAGTTTAGAGAGTCAGAGAGGTGTAGGGAGAATATTCCAGAGTTTAGAGAGAAGGAGAGGTGTAGGGAGGATATTCCAGAGTTTTTACAGTCAGAGAGTTGTTGCGAGGATATTGCAGAGTTTAGAGAGTCAGAGAGGTGTAGGGAGAGTATTCCAGAGTTTAGCGAGTCAGAGAGGTGTAGGGAGGGTATTCCAAGGGTTAGAGAGAAGGAGAGGTGTAGGGAGGATATTCCAGAGTTTAGAGAGTCAGAGAGGTGTAGGGAGGATATTCCAGAGTTTAGAGAGTCAGAGAGGTGTAGGGAGGCTATTCCAGAGTTTAGAGAGAAGGAGACGTGTAGGGAGGGTATTCCAGAGTTTAGAGAGTCAGAGAGGTGTAGGGAGGATATTCCAGAGTTTAGAGAGTTAGAGGTGTAGGGAGGGTATTCCAGATTTTAGAGAGAAGGAGAGGTGTAGGGAGGGTATTCCAGAGTTTAGAGAGTCAGAGAGGTGTATGGAGGTTATTCCACTTTTTAGAGAGTTCGAGAGGTGTAGGGAGGGTATTCCAGAGTTTAGAGAGGCAGAGAGGTGTAGGGAGGGTATTCCAGAGTTTAGAGAGACAGAGAAGTGAAGGGAGGGTATTCCAGAGTTTAGACAATCAGAGAGGTGTAGGGAGGATATTCCAGAGTTTAGAGAGTTAGAGAGGTGTAGGGAGGGTATTCCAGATTTTAGAGAGAAGGAGAGGTGTGGGGAGGGTATTCCAGAGTTTAGAGAGTCAGCGAGGTGTGGGGAGGGTATTCCAGAGTTTAGAGAGTCAGCGAGGTGTGGGGAGGGTATTCCAGAGTTTAGACAGTCAGAGAGGTGTAGGGAGGATATTCCAGAGTTTAGAGAGTTAGAGAGGTGTAGGGAGAGTATTCCAGAGTTTAGAGAGTCAGTGTGGTGTAGGGAGGGTATTCCAGAGTTTAGAGAGTTAGAGAGGTGTAGGGAGGGTATTCCAGAGCTTTGAGAGTTAGAGAGGTGTAGGGAGGTTATTCCACATTTTAGAGAGTTAGAGAGGTGTAGGGAGGGTATTCCAGAGTTTAGAGAGGTAGAGAGGTGTAGGGAGGGTATTCCAGAGTTTGGAGAGACAGAGAAGTGAAGGGAGGGTATTCCAGAGTTTAGACAATCAGAGAGATGTAGGGAGGATATTCCAGAGTTTAGAGAGAAGGAGAGGTGTAGGGAGGGTATTCCAGAGTTTACAGAGTCAGAGAGGTGTAGGGGGGATATTCCAGAGTTTAGAGAGAAGGAGAGGTGTAGGGAGGATATTCCAGAGTTTAGACAGTCAGAGGTGCAGGGAGGATATTCCAGAGTTTAGAGTCAGAGGTGTAGGGAGGATATTCCAGAGTTTAGACAGTCAGAGAGGTGTAGGGAGGGTATTCCTGAGTTTAGAGAGTCAGAGAGGTGTAGGGAGGGTATTCCAGAGTTTAGAGAGTCAGAGGTGTCGGGAGGGTATTCCAGAGTTTAGAGAGTCAGAGAGGTGTAGGGAGGGTATTCCAGAGTTTAGAGAGTCAGAGAGGTGTAGGGAGGCTATTCCAGAGTTTAGAGAGAAGGAGACGTGTAGGGAGGGTATTCCAGAGTTTAGAGAGTCAGAGAGATGTAGGGAGGGTATTCCAGAGGTTAGAGAGAAGGAGAGGTGTAGGGAGAGTAATTCAGAGTTTAGAGAGAAGGAGAGGTGTAGGGAGGATATTCCAGAGTTTGGAGAGTCAGAGAGGTGTAGGGAGTGTATTCCAGAGTGTAGAGAGTCAGAGAGCTGTAGGGAGGGTATTCCAGAGTTTGGAGAGTCAGAGAGGTGTAGGGAGGGTATTCCAGAGTTTAGAGAGTCAGAGAAGTGAAGGGAGTGTATTCCAGAGTTTAGAGAGTCTGAGAGGTGGAGGGAGGATATTCCATGAGTTTAGAGATTCAGAGAAGTGAAGGGCGTGTATTCCAGAGTTTAGAGAGTCAGAGAGGTGTAGGGAGGCTATTCCAGAGTTTAGAGAGAAGGAGACGTGTTGGGAGGGTATTCCAGAGTTTAGAGAGTCAGAGAGATGTCGGGAGGATATTCCAGAGTTTTTACAGTCAGAGAGTTGTTGCGAGGATATTGCAGAGTTTAGAGAGACAGAGAGGTGTAGGGAGGGTATTCCAGAGTTTATACCATCAGAGAGATGTAGAGAGGATATTCCAGTATTTAGAGAGAAGGAGAGGTGTAGGGATGATATTCCAGAGTTTAGATAGTCAGAGAGGAGTAGGGAGGGTATTCCAGAGTTTAGAGAGTCAGAGAAGTGTCGGGAGGATATTCCAGTATTTAGAGAGTCAGAGAGGTGTCGGGAGGATATTCCAGAGTTTAGACAGTCAGAGAGGTGTAGGGAGGGTATTCCAGAGTTTAGAGAGTCAGACAGGTGTAGGGAGGGTATTCCAGAGTTTAGACAGTCAGAGAGGTGCAGGGAGGGTATTCCAGAGTTGAGAGAGTCAGAGAGGTGTCGGGAGGATATTCCAGAGTTTATACAATCAGAGAGATGTAGAGAGGATATTCCAGTGTTTAGAGAGAAGGAGAGGTCTAGGGAGGATATTCCAGAGTTTTGACAGTCAGAGAGGTGTCGGGAGGATATTCCAGAGTTTATACAATCAGAGAGATGTAGAGAGGATATTCCAGTGTTTAGAGAGAAGGAGAGGTGTAGGGATGATATTCCAGAGTTTAGAGAGTCAGAGGAGTAGGGAGGGTATTCCAGAGTTGTGAGAGTCAGAGAAGTGTAGGGAGGATATTCCAGAGTTTAGAGAGTCAGAGAGGTGTAGGGAGCGTTTTCCAGAATTTAGACAGTCAGAGAGGTATAGGGAGGGTATTCCAGAGTTTACAGCCAATGGAACTGAAGACATGACCCCTAACGGTGGAGTGATTTAAATTGGAGATGCTCAGGAGGCCTGAAATAGATGAGCACGGATATCTCAGAATGTTGTAGGACTAGGGGATTTTTCAGCGTTAGGGAGCACCGAGACCATGGAAGCATTTGAAAACAAGGATGAGAATGATAGAATCAAGATGTTACTTGAACCAGGACAAAATGTAGCTCAGCGAGCACAGGGCGATGGATGAACAGGACGTGGTGCGATTTCGTCTGGTTTGGTCTTCGACAGTTGCCGGGGAGAGGGATGGAGTCGGCAGTTACTGAACGCAGTTTGATTTGGGGACCGAAAACAATGGCGTCAGTCTTCCCAATATTTCATTGGAAGAAATTTCTGCTCATCCGGTACTGGATGTCGGATAAGCAGTCTGATAATTTAGCAACAGCGGAGGAGTTGAGAGAAGTGGTGGTGAGATAGACCTGGGTATCGTCAGTTTGCATGTGAAAATTCATGCTTTTCGATGAGGTCACCAAGGGGCAGCATGTAGATGAGAAATGGGGGTGGGGTGGGGCGAAGGATTAACCCTTGGGGGGCACCAGAGATAATGGTGCAGGAGCAGGAAGAGAGGCCATTTCAAGTGACACTCTGGCTATCATTGGATAAATCAGAACAGAACTAGGCGAGAGCTGCCCCCCCCCACCAGCTGGATGACAGTTGAGAGGTGTTCGAGGAGGATGATATGGTCAACCCTGTCAAAGGCTGTTGTTACGACCAGGTGAGAAAGGGGTCTAGGGTTCCCTCTCAACCTTCTCCTTGTCTTACTGTAACAGGGTTTAATTTTAAACACACTGTTTTCAGCTCCCCCTTGGTGAATCCTTGTTCACCACTTTCCAATTATAAAGCAAAGAAACCAGCACAAAGAGGATTTCTTAGGTTTAAAGAAGAAAAGTTGAAATTTTATTAAACTTGAACTTTATCTCTATTTCAGTTAACACCTACAGATACACGATGCGCCCACACTAGCATGCACACGTGATACACACGTGATACACACGTGATGCACACGTGATACACACGTGATACACACGTGATACACACGTGATACACACGTGATACACACGTGATACACACGTGATACACACATGCAGATCAGGACAGAAAAGAGCAGAAGAAATAAAGTGGAAACGTTTGAGGCAATATCTGAAGAGTTTTTGTTACGGGTCTTTGAGCTCGCTGTAGTCCTTGCTTGTAGGTGGATCTTGCTTTTTGTTGGGGCCCAGTATTCTTCTTAAACCTTGTTTGCTGTAGGAGACTTTTCTCTCTTGGGGTTCCTGTGTCTTCAGTGGTTTTTTGGAGTTCTTTGAGAAAGAGATGGAAGCAGGCAGGAGAGGAGGTCTGCTTCAGTCCAGGCCTTCTCTTCTTCCCAGCAACAATTTGAAATTTAATGTCCATGTGGCAAAATTAATGTGCCTCATTCTTGGCAGGTGGGGGCCTGCATGACACTGCAGAGCGGTCAAGAAGGACGAGGAGGGATAGTTTACCTTTGTCACGGTCAAGCAGAATGTCATGTGACTTTGTAAGAGCCTTTTGGCACTTGTAGCGGGGGTGGTAACCTGGTTGGAGGGATTCCAACATGGAGTTCTGGAATAGATGGGCATGGATTCGGGATGCAACAACGCACTCAAGGACTTTGGAGATGAAAGGAAGATTGGAATAGAAACAAAAAGTGCAATAAATACTCAGCAGGTCAGGCAGCATCTGTGGAGAGAGAAACAGCGTTAACCTTTCAGGTCTGTGACCTTTTATCAGAACTCAGAAAAGGGAGATTGGAGATGGGATGGTCGTTTACAAGGATGGTGGAGTCAAGGGTTGGTTTTTTGAAGAGAAGGTGATTAGGTAAAGGAGAGAGGGACAACATTTGAAGAGAGAGAACCATTAACAATATCAGCTAACATGGGGACCCGGAGGGGAAGTTGGGTGATCAGTAGTTTAGTGGGAATAGGGTTGAGAGCACAAGACATGGGTCTCTTGGACACCAGCAACAGGAATCAGTACAAAGAACAAAGAACAGCACAGCACAGGAACAGGCCAATCGGCCCTCCAAGCCTGTGCTGATCTTGATGCCTGTCTAAACTAAAACCTTCTGCACTTCCGGGGGTCCGTATCCCTTTATTCCCTTCCTAGCCATGTATTTGTCAAGATGCCTCTTAAACGTCATTATCGTACCTGCCTCCACCACCTCCCCCGGCAGCAAGTTCCAGGCACTCACCACCCTCTGTATAAAGAACTTGCCTCACACATCCCCTCTAAACTTTGCCCCTCGCACCTTAAACCTATGTCCCCTAGTAACTGACTCTTCCACCCTGGGAAAAAGCTTCTGACTATCCACTCTGTCCATGCCACTCATAACTTTGTAAACCTCTATCATGTCGCCCCTCCACCTCCGTCGTTCCAGTGAAAACAATCCGTAGGATGAGTTGATACATGTTTTTTCACTTAGCATCACTGGCAAGACCAACATTTGTTACCCTTGAGAAGGTGGTGGTGAACCATCTTCTTGAACCGCTGCAGTTAATGTGGTATGGGTGTACCAAGTGTGTTGTTAGGCAGAAAGTTCCAGGATTTTTGACCCAGTGACAATAAGAGAACAGTGATATATTTCCGAGTCAGCATGGCGTGTGATTTGGAGGGGAACTTGTAGGTGGTGATGTTCCCATACACCTGATGCACACATCTTTCTCGGTGGTAGAGGCTGTGGGTTTGGAAGGTGCTGTCAAAGAGGCCTTGGGTTGCTGCAGTGTATCTTGTAGATGGTACACACTGCTGCCACTGTGCGCTGGTGATGAGGAGAGTGAATGTTTAAGGTGGGGGTCACCATTGAGCAGAAAATTAACTGGACCATCCATAGAAATATTGTGCTACAAGAGTAGGTCAGAGGCTGGGAATTCTACGGCGAGTAACTCACCTCCTGGCTCCCCAAAGCCTGTCCACCATCTACAAGACACAAGTCAGGAGTGTGATGGAATACTCTCCACTTGCCAACAACACTCAAGAAGTTTGATGCAATCCAGGACAAAGCAGCCCGCTAGTTTGGCAGCCAGCCCATCCACCAGCTTAAACATTGACTCCCTCCACCACTGGTGTACAGTGGCAGCAGCGTGTACACCATCTACAAAAAGCACTGCAGCAACTCGCCAAGGATCCTTTGACAACACCTTCCAAACCCATGATCTCTACCACATAGAAGAACAAGGGCAGCAGACGCATGGGAACACCATCACCTATAAGTTTCCCTCCAAATCACACACCATCCTGACTTGGAACAATATCACCATTACAGAACATACATAAGTGCATCATGTTTGTCACAGTACTGCACCAGAGGAATGACCTGGCAGTTAAAAGCTGTAGTTCTTTAATTTTACCAAAATGCACAATTTCATATATTGCCCCTTTGGACCTGACAAAGGTCACTGACCTAAAACGTTAACTCTGTTTCTCTCCCCACAGATGCTGCCTGACCTGCTGAGTATTTCCAGCACTTTCTGTTTATATTTTGGATTTCCAGCATCTGCAGTATTTTGCTTTTATTACAATAGTGAGCTGACCTTCCTTTCAAATACTGATTGGTTAGATTGGGAGGAGACTCTTATGGTGTAGAAGCACTTGCATAGACCGCCTTGTCCTGGATTCCGTCAAGCTTTTTGAGTGTTGGCAAGTGGAGTGTATTCCGTCTCACTCCTGACTTGTGTCTTGTAAAAGGTGGACTGGCTTGTTTCTGTGCTGTAAATTCTATATAATTCTATGGGCGCTATGCGTTTCCGGCATTTTCTGTTTTTATTTCAGAATCCAGTTTTTCTTTTTTTCTCTCTAAACATAAGCCTTTGTTTATCCTCTTGTGATGAAGTGGAGTCTAACCCAGTCCTTGGCACTGCTCACACAACATACTATCCACAGTACTGTAGTTTCATTCTCATCAAAGATAATGTTGCAATGAATCAGCTGTTTCCTATTCCTGTCACAATTTAGAATACTGAGTTTAACTGTCAGTCTTATCAGAAAAAACTGCCTCAGTTGTTAGCTGGTCCTAATTATCAGAATATATGTCATTAGAGCATTAAATAAATGACATAACTATTTTAAAACAACTGTCCAATCTTTTTGGGTCAAATATTTTACAAGACCTGAATACATAATATAAATTGATGTTATGTGATATAATGCCCTTTGAATGAGAGATTAAACTGAGGTCTCAGCTGCTTGTTCCAACAGTTTAGATCAGTGTTGTCCAACATACGGCCCACAGGCCAGAATCTGGCCCATTGAAGGTTTCCATCTGGCCTGCCAATCTGCCTGTGGCTCAATTCTGATTGACAGCTCCCCTGTATGTCAGGTGGAGGGTGGAGGTGGGATCTGTGTCTGTCTGGCAGGGGGCCCCCATCTGTGATTGGTCATTCCCTGTGACTGACAGGGGCTGCCCAGGCAGCAGTAGCACCGATTGATGGATGTGGCGCAGGGGCCCTGGGATTGGCCACCCCTGTTGCTTTTGTGCTATTCAGTAAATGTCCTGTATCCTGCACACTGGCCAGGTTCCCACCTCCACTTGCCCCAATTTAAATAATACAGGCATAGTAAGTATCTGATGTGGAAATGGTTGCTGCAAGGAAGACTGAGCGGGGAACACTGAGCGAGGAGCGGGGAACCGGGAAGACTGAGTGGGGAATGGGGAGCAGGGAACACTGAGCCGGGAGCACTGAATGGGGAGTGGGGAACATGGAGCAGGAAACACAGAAGACATGGGGAGCTGGAGAGAGAGAGAGGGGAAAGAGAGAGAGACGGGGGGGGGGGGGAGAGAGAGAGAGGGGAAAGAGAGAGAGACGGGGGGGGGGGGGGGTGGGAGAGAGAGACAGAGAGAGGGACAGAGAGAGCGCGGGGAGAGGGACAGAGAGAGAGGGGGAAGAGAGACAGAGAGAGGGACAGAGAGAGAGGGGGAAGAGAGACACAGAGGGACAGAGAGAGAGGGGGAAGAGAGACACAGAGGGACAGAGAGAGAGGGGTAAGAGAGACAGAGAGAGGGACAGAGAGAGAGGGGGAAGAGAGACAGAGAGAGGGACAGACAGAGAGGGGGAAGAGAGACACAGAGAGAGGGGGAGAGAGAGGGGGAAGAGAGAGACAGAGTGAGAGAGAGAAGGACAGAGAGAGAGAAGGACACAGAGAGAGAAGGACACAGAGAGAGAAGGACACAGAGAGAGAGGGACAGAGAGAGAGGGACAGAGAGAGAGGGACAGAGAGAGAGACAGAGAGACAGAGAGAGGGACAGAGAGGGGGAAGAGAAACAAAGAGAGGGGGAGAGTGAGAGAGAGAGGGACAGAGAGAGAGAGGGACAGAGAGAGAGAGGGACAGAGAGAGAGGGGGGAGAGAGACAGAGAGAGAAGGGGGAGAGAGGGAGAGACAGAGGGGGGAGAGAGGGAGAGACAGAGAGACAAGGTGGGGGAGAGAGACCAAGAGGGGGGAGAGGGTCGGAAGCGAGGAATGGATGGATGGGGGGGGCGGGGAGAGAGAGTCATTTGCTTACAGCACAGAAGGAGGCCATGCGGCCCAACGAGTCCATTCCGGCAGTCAGTCCCACTCCCTGGTTCGATCCCTGTAGCCCTGCAAGTCTATTTCTCTCAGAAACTTCCTCTTGAAGTCATTGATCATCTCCACTTCCACCACCTTGTGGGCAGTGAGTTCCAGGTCATTACCACCCACTGTGTAAACATGTGCTTTCTCATATTCCACCTGCATAATTTGCACAAAACTTTCAATCTGTGTCGCTAATCCTAGAGGGGACCGGGGGTGGGGGGGAAGAGAGAACAAGACACACACACACACACACACACACAGAGGGGGCAGTGAGATCAGGTCTCTCCTGACCGATGGAAATCTATCTAGAATACTCTGCATCACTACATCAAGTGTGTGGGCAGAGATTGACTACTTATACAAGCAAAAACAATGCCAGGTCTGTCCCTAAATCAGTTTTCAATATAGTGACGAGAAAGTAAGTCAGTAAATTAATCTTCTCATTTGAAGCTTCTTCAGAAAAATGCACATTTATTGTTGGTTTTATTAATGAGAAAAAATTTTGATGCCTTTATCTTTTGAAATTTATTCGGCCCCTGGGCCGAGCAAAAATTGTAATGCGGCCCTCCGACCGAAAAGAATGGACAACCCTGGTTTAGATAGACTTTAAATATCGGGCACTATTTAAAGAGGAGTGAGGGGTTCTCTCAGGGCCCTGACCGACATTCAAATCAACACCATTAAAACAAATGAACTGGTCATTCTTTTCATTGCTGATGTGGGATCTTGCTGTGTGGAAAGGTCTTACACAATAACAGTGACTGCACTTCATAGGAACGGGATGAGGCCATTTACACCCCTTGAGCCACTTCTACCATTCATTTAGATCGTGGCTGATCTGTAACTTCATTTCATTTACCTGCCACTGCTCCATACTTTTCAAAAAGCCGTCAATCTCTGTTTTGAAAATTTTAATTGAACTGGAATCCACCGCATTTTGGCAGAGGGAGTTCCAGAGTTCCACTACCCTTTATGTGAAAACGTGCTTCCCAATTTCATTCCTACATGGCCTTACTCTTGTTTTAAGATTATGTCCCCTTGTTCTGCATTCCCCCGTTACAACAGTAACCATGCTTCAAAAGTATGTTATAAGTTGTAAATTGCTTTGGGATGTGCTGAGGTTGTGAAAGGCGCTACATAAATGCAGGTCTTTCTTTTATAGAAATGCATGTTCTTTTCAGTTTTCTATACTTTCACTAGAATTAGTGCCTAAATTAATTATCATGGAAAGAATTATAACAAACTATTTTTAATCTGAAGTAGACAGAAGTTCCAATTGTCATTCAGCATTTATCAAATTTGAGATTATCAGGATTCAGTTATAAAGGAAGTGACAGAGAAGTGATAAGTATTGTGCAGAATGACTCAGTAGAAGTACTCTGAGAAAACTGAAGTGAGGAACTTTCTGAATTACTCCAGCCTCTGACAACTTTTTTTTGAATTTTTTGAGGATGTAACGAGGTTAAAGGGGACCCAATAGATATCGTATATTTAAATTCCAAAAGACATTCGATAAGGTGCCATACAAAAGTTGATACACAAGAGAAGGGCTTATGGAGTTGGGGGTAATATATTAGCATGGATAGAGGATAGGTTAATGGACAGTATAGTGATGTAGTGTTCAGAAATTGCAATTGCAGTGTGCATTGTGTACACTAGAGGCTGCTACAGAACACACATGCCAACAACCTAGAAGTAAAAACAGAGAATTTTTTTTTATTCGTTCAGGGGATATGGACATCGCTGGCTAGGCCAGCATTTATTGCCCATCCCTAATTGGTGGTGAGCTGCCTTCTTGAACCGCTGCAGTCCTTGGAGTGTAGGTACACCCACAGTGCTGTTCGGAAGGGAGTTCCAGGATTTTGACCCAGTGACAGTGAAGGAACGGCGATATAGTTCCAAGTCAGGATAGTGTGTGACTTGGAGGGGAACTTGCAGGTGGTGATGTTCCCATGCATTTGCTGCCCTTGTCCTTCTAGGTGGTAGAGGTCGCGGGTTTGGAAGATGCTGTCTAAAGAGCCTTGGTGCGTTGCTGCAGTGCATCTTGTAGATGGTACACACTGCTGCCACTGTGCGTCAGTGGTGGAGGGAGTGAATGTTTGTAGATGGGGTGCCAATCAAGCGGCCTGCTTTGTCCTGGATGGTGTCGAGCTTCTTGAGTGTTGTTGGAGCTGCACCCATCCAGGCAAGTGGAGAGTAAAGCTTGGCTACCCAACCCAAACCTGACCCCGACCAGACACGACAACATGTGTTGGGTTCAGGTCGGGTCGGGTCGGGCTGGACGTGAACAGTGCTGCTAATGGGCTAATTTAGTGCAGGGATATTACAAGTGAGCAGCCTCCGCTTTCAGAAACCTTCAGAAACTGAACAATAATATAATAAAAGCAAAATACTGCAAATGCTGGAAATCTGAAATAAAAACAAGAAATGCTGGAAATACTCAGCAGATCTGGCAGCATCTGTGGAGAGAGAAGCAGAGTTAACGTTTCAGATCAGTGACCCTTCATCAGGCTGACAGGGGTTGGGGGGTGTCGGGGTTGGGGGGTGTTGGGGGGGGTTTGTATCTGTAACCTAAGCAAGGAGAAAGAAACACACATTCTTCTGACCAATTTAACTGATGCGGTTCAGGAAGTGAGTGATTTGTTTTGTAGAAAACAGCAACTGTATTTATGGGATGGATAAAGATTTGAATCAATGTAACTGTGGTTGAAAATCCTTTTTTTTACAGATACAGCACTGAAACAGGTCCTTCGGCCCACCGAGTCTGTGCTGACCATCAACCACCCATTTATACTAATCCAACATTAATCCCATATTCCCCTACCTACACTAGGGGCAATTTATAATGGCCAATTTAACTATCAACCTGCAAGTCTTTGGCTGTGGGAGGAAACCGGAGCACCCGGCGAAAACCCACGCAGTCACAGGGAGAACTTGCAAACTCCACACAGGCAGTACCCAGAACTGAACCCGGGTCACTGGAGCTGTGAGGTTGCAGTGCTAACCACTGCGCCGCCCACTTTCAACAAACCCACAGTAGTGGAGTGATACAAGTGGCATTGAAATCATTCCAAGGAGCATTTCGAACCCTGGGTCAGATTTTATGGAGCAGGATTCAGTTGTATTTGAGCCAGACTCTCAGGTATTAACTTCCTTTACACACATCCTCATCATCTGGTAGAACCATTACTCAGAGAGAGAAAAAAAACTGTCTTCGCTTCCCACGTAACTTCTCTTACTGTGACAAAAGCCATGGCATTTCGCAGTTTCTGTCGGTTTCGGGGTGAAATGCGAGTTATTTAACAGACAGTGTATCTGCACTGATGTCTCAAACACACCGAGAACAATATTGTAATAAAAGCAAAATACTGCGGATGCTGGAAATTTGAAATAAAAACAAGAAATGCTGGAAATACTCAGCAGGTCTGGCAGCATCTGTGGAGAGAGAGAAGCAGAGTTAACGTTTCGGGTCAGTGACCCTTCTTCGGAACTGACAAATATTAAAAATGTCACAGGTTATAAGCAAGTGAGGTGGGGGTGGGGCAAGAGATAAAAAAGGAGAAGGTGTCGATTGGACAAGGCCACATAGCTGACAAAAAGGTCATGGAGCAAAGGCAAACAATATGTTAATGGTGTGTTGAAAGACAAAGCATTAGTACAGATAGGGTGTTAACGGACTGAATATTGAACAGCAGCAAGTGCAAACCTGAAAAAGGACAGTGGGTAAGCAAACTGAACAAACTAAGATGAAATGAAATAAATGCAAAAACAAATTGTAAAAAATGTAAAAAAGAAAAAAAGAAAAAATAACTTAAAATGAAAGTCAAATGGGGGGCCCCTCATGCTCTGAAATTATTGAACTCAATGTTCAGTCCGGGAGGCTGTAGTGTGCCTAATCGGTAAATGAGATGCTGTTCCTTGAGCTTGCGTTGATGTTCACTGGAACACTGCAGCAATCCCAGGACAGAGATGTGAGCATGAGAGCAGGGGGGAGTGTTGAAATGGCAAGCAACCAGAAGCTCAGGGTCCTGCTTGCGGACTGAGCGGAGGTGTTCCGCAAAGCGGTCACCCAGCCTGCGCTTGGTCTCCCCAATGTAGAGGAGACCACACTGTGAGCAGTGAATACAGTATACTACATTGAAAGAAGTACAAGTAAATCGCTGCTTCACCTGAAAGGAGTGTTTGGGGTCTGGGATAGTGAGGAGAGAGGAGGTAAATGGGCAGGTATTACACCTCCTGCGATTGCAGGGGAAGGTGCCATGGGATGGGGACGAGGTGGTGGGGGTAATGATGGAGTGGACCAGGGTGTTGTGGAGGGAACGATCCCTTCGGAATGCTGACAGGGGAGGGGAGGGGAAGATGCGTTTGGTAGTGGCATCACACTGGAGGTGGCGGAAATGGCGGAGGATGATCCTTTGGATATGGAGGCTGATGGGGTGGAAAGTGAGGACAAGGGGAACCCTGTCACGGTTCTGGGAGGGAGGGGTGAGGGTAGAGGTGCGGGAAACGGGCCGGACACGGTTGAGGGCCCTGTCAACCACAGTGGGGGGGAATCCTCGGTTGAGGAAAAAGGAGGTCATATCAGAAGCACCGTCATGGAAGGTAGCATCATCAGAGCAGACGGAGAAACTGGGAGAATGAAATGGAGTCCTTACAGGAGGCAGGGTGTGAAGAAGTGTAGTCGAGGTAGCTGTGGGAGTCGGTGGGCTTTTCATGGATATTAGTAGATAACCTATCCCCAGAGATGGAGACAGAGAAGTCGAGGAAGGAAGGGAAGTGTCAGAGATGGACCATGTAAAGGTGAGAGAAGGGTGGAAATTGGAAGCAAAGTTGATAAAGTTTTCCAGTTCGGGGCGGGAGCAGGAAACGGCACCAGTACAGTCATCAATGTACCGAAAAAAGAGTTGGGGGAGGGGGCCTGAGTAGGACTGGAACGAAAAATGCTCGACATATCCCACAAAATGACAGGCATAACTAGGACCCATGCGGGTACCCATAGCAACACCTTTTACTTGAAGGAAGTGCGTGGAGTTGAAGGACAAGTTGTTCAATGTGAGAACAAGTTCAGCCAGGCGGAGGAGGGTGACTGGTTGGGCCTCTGTTCAAGGAAGAAGTGGAGAGCCCTCAAATCATCCTGGTGGGGGATGGAGGTGTAGAGCGATTGGACGTCCATAGTGAAGAGGAGGCGGTTGGGACCAGGAAACTGGAAATTGTCAAAATGACGTAGGGCATCAGAAGAGTCACAGATGTAGGTGGGAAGAGAACAATATTGTAACTGGTTCCAGGTCTCGAGTTGAAACAGCTTAAGGAAAGTTCAGAAACAGTGGAAGATGCAACTCCCGCTGAAGCCGCTTTTGATTTTACAAACCCAAGTTCAGGTAAGTTACTCTGATCAGATTTGTGTAATAACTTGGTCCTGGGATGTGCATTTAGAAGCATTCGATATTCCTTTAGAATATTTCAGTATTGTATAATGTGGAACTGCAGAGAGAGAGAGGGAGCCCAAGTGACAAACATACATTTGGATCAAGATATCTGTTGGGTTTGGGTTGGGCATTTAAAAAAATTACAGGACTCGAGCCCAGGTTGGGTTCAGGTTGGCTGTTGTCTGGTCGGGCCGAGCCCAGGTTTTAATTTTATACCCGAGCCAGGCTTTAGTGCAGAGTATTCCATCACGCTCCTGACTTGTGCCTTGTAGATGGTGGACAGGCTTTGGGGAGTCAGGAGGTGCGTTACTCGCTGCAGGATTCCTAGCCTCTGACCTGCTCTTGTCGCCACAGTATTTATATGGCTACTTCAGTTCAGTTTCTGGGCAATGGTAGCCCCTAGGATGTTGATAGTGGGGGATTCAGCGATGGTAGTGCCAGTGAATGTCAAAGGGAGATGGTTAGATTCTCTCTTGTTGGAGATGGTCATTGCCTGGCACTTGTGTGGCGCAAATGTTACTTGCCACTTATCAGCCCAAGCTTGGATATTGTCCAGGTCTTGCTGCATTTCTACACGGACTGCTTCAGTATTTGAGGAGTTGTGAATGGTGCTGAACATTGTGCAATCATCAGCGAACATCCCCACTTCTGACCTTATGATTGAAGGAAGGTCATTGATGAAGCAGCTGAAGATGGTTGGGCCGAGGACACTACCCTGAGGAACTCCTGCAGTGATGTGCTGAGACTGAGATTATTGACCTCCAACAACCACAACCATCTTCCTTTGTGCTAGGTATACATACGACCATACGAATTAGGAGCAGGAGTAGGCCACTTGGCCCTTTGAGCCTGCTCCGCCATTCAATAAGTTCTTGGCTGAACTGATTACTCCACATTTCCACCTCCCCCCGATAACCTTTCACCCCCTTGCTCATCAAGAATCTATCTACCTCTGCCTGAAAAATATTCAAAGACTGCTTCAGCCGACTTTTGAGGAAGAGAATTCCAAAGACTCACGACCCTCTGAGAGAAAAAACTTTTCCTCATCTCTGTGTTAAATGGGCGACCCCTTATTTTTAAACAGTGACCCCTAGTTCTAGATTCTCCCACAAGGGGAAACATCCTTTCTACATCCACCCTGTGAAGGCCCCTCAGGATCCTATACGTTTCAATCAAGTCGCAATTTACTCTTCTAAATTCCAGCAGATACAAGCCTAGCCTGTCCAATCTTTCCTCATAAGACAGCCCACCCATTCCAGGTATTAGTCTAGTAAACCTTCTCTGTACTGCTTCCGATGCATTTACATCCTTCCTTAAATAAGGAGACCAGTACTGTACACAGTACTCCAGATGTGTTCTTACCAATGCCCTGTATAGCTGAAGCATAACCTCCCTACTTTTGTATTCAATTCTCCTCCCGATAAACGATAACATTCTATTAGCTTTCCTAATTACGTGCTGTACCTGCATACTAACCTTTTGTGATTCATGCACTAGGACACCCAGATCCCTCTGCATTGGAGCTCTGCAATCTCTCTCCATTTAGATAATATGCTTCTTTTTTATTCTTCCTGCTAAAGTGGACAATTTCCCACTTTCCCACATTATCCTCCATTTGTCAGGTCTTTGCCCACTCACTTAACCAACTATATCACTTTGCAACCTCCTTATGTCCTCCACATAAGTTACTTTCCTACCTATCTTTGTGTCATCGGCAAATTTAGCAACCATACCTTCGGTCACTTCATCTAAGTCATTTAGATAATTTTAAAAAATTTATTCATCGGATATGGGCATCGCTGGCCAGGCCAGCATTTATTGCCCATCCCTAATTGCCCTTGGTTGTAAAAAGATCCCTGTGACAAACCACTCGTTACATCTTGCCAACCAGAAAATAACCCATTTATGCCTACTTCTGTTTATGCCAATCTTCTATCCATGCCAATATGTTACCCCCTACACCATGAGCTTTTATTTTCTGCAATAACCTTTGATGTGGCACCTTATCAGATGCCTTCTGGAAATCTAAGTACAATACATTCACCAGTTCCCCTTTCTGAAGGTGTAAGTTTATTAATCTTAGGGTAGAACAAGGCCCCTAGTGTAATTGGTATTTTTTTAATTAAGGGAGTAACTAATTAATCTAAAGGTAAGTCATGGCAGGAGAGCTCAGCCCTGTAATCTGCTCCTCCTGCACTATGTGGGAAATCAGGGATTCTTACAGTGTCCCTGATGACCATGTGTGCAGGAAGTGTATCCATCTGCAGCTACTGACTGCCCGCATTACGGAGCTGGAGCTGCGGGTGGATTCACTGTGGAGCATCCAAGATGCTGTGGAAGTCATGGATAGCATGTTTAGTGAGGTGGTCACACCGCAGGTATTGGCTGCACAGGCAGAAAAGAGATGAGTGACCACCAGACGGAGTAGTAGGCGCAGGCAGGTAGTGCAGGAGTCCCCTGTGGCCATCCCCCTCTCAAACAGATATACCGCTTTGGATACTGTTGGGGGGGGATGACCTCCCAGGGGAAAGCAGCAACAGCCAAGTTCGTGGCACCACGGAGGGCTCTGCTGCACAGGAGGGGAGGAAAAAGGGTAGAAGAGCTATAGTGATAGGGGATTCTATTGTATGGGGTACAGACAGGCATTTCTGTGGCCGCAAACGGGACTCCAGGATGGTATGTTGTCTCCCTGGTGATAGGGTCAAAGATGTCACGGAGCAGCTGCAGTACATTCTGAAGGGAGAGGGTGAACAGCCAAAGGTCGTGGTACACATTGGCACCTGAACTGGAATGGGACCAGCATCCTTGCTGGGAGGTTTGCTAGTGCTGTTGGTGGTGGGGGGGCGGGTGGTGGGTTTAAACTAATTTGGCAGGGGGATGGGATACAGAGTGGAGTTACAGTAGGGGGTGATGCACAGTCAAACATAGAAGAGAAACTGAGTCAGTCTGGAAGGCAGAGCAAATATAGAACTGTACCGCAGCCTCACAGCTCCAGCGACCTGGGTTCAATTCTGGGTACTGCCTATGCCGAGTTTGCAAGTTTTCCCTGTGACTGTGTGGGTTTTTGCCGGGTGTTCCGGTTTCCTCCCACATCCAAAGACTTGTGGGTTGATAGATAAATTGGCCATTATAAATTGCCCCTAGTATAGGTAGGTGGAAGGGGAATTGAGGGAAGGTGGGGATGTGAGAGGGTGATGGGATTAATGTAAGATTAGTATAAATGGGTGGTTGATGGTCGGCACAGACTCGGTGGGCCAAAGGGCCTGTTTCAGTGCTGTATCTCTAAATAAATAAATAATGTAACTATCGGTTTGTTCTATGGATGACCCAGGATGGGCTGAATGGCTTAGCTCATCTGTTCTATCTTGTGATAGCCTAGTATTACCAAGCTGGATGTTTCTTTTCAGTATTTAATTATATCATTCAGTGCATAGCAAAAGTTGTAAAGAATTAGTATCACTAAATGTAAAAGGATTTACTCCATTACATTTGATTTTTTAACATTTCAGCAATGTTATTTTTGTCCTGTTTCCATTCTATATTCGCTGTTTGAAAGCTGCAGTAATGAGAATGAGGCTAGTATCTAATGTCGAGACTGTTTCATACAATCTACTTCTCAGCTGCAGCAGTTTCAAGAGATGTGTTAGAAGCCTTTGAGTATTGTTGAAAGCTGCAGTGTTCACCAGAGTCTACAAGAAAGTAAATTGTAATGTACCTGTAATGGAGACTGGTAAACTAATCTCAATTACTGTCAGTTCTCTCCCTGTTTTAAGTCTGTGGCTTCCTTTTCATTAATGCTGCTCAACTATGTTGAAACCATGCTGTCAAAAAGGGGAGAACTCCCTCTAACCATTGAAGTAAAGCTTTTCTGAATTTTCCAGTGTTTTTCTGAGTGTTTCTCTGTTTCTGTCTCCTGGAATACAACTGATGTTTTCCTCATACTCTGAATTCACTTCACATCTATATATCAGATATATAAAACAGAGTTTTTTGCATGTGTGCTAGTTTCGTGCAGATTGCAATATTTTGGCCCCAGACCTCTCACCTGTGGCTGTAACTGGTGAGCAGTTTGTGACAGCTGTACCTGTGATCAGCTGATGTCTGGGTTATGTTAATCCTCGCTCTCTGTCCATAACTTTAAAGAGAGTGATTAGTGTTTTGTCTTTAAATAATTTATTACCCTTCACCAGTTATAGTAAAACCCATTTTGGGTTGGCGTTGTATGCACTTATCTCAAAAGTATTTTAATGGGAATTTAACGGCTGGTGAAGAGGAAGTGGTTCGGAATGAACAGGGTGGCCCTGCAGGATAAGTCCCTTGGGTCAGTATTGCTGTATACCTGGAAAAAGAGGACCTGAGGATTCAGCTGACTGACTGTTGCTGGCAACACTGGTCTGTAATGCATGTTAGCTGCAGATGTGTTTTCAGCAAATAGCACGACTGCATCTGTCTGTCACCTCAGGAATTGTGTTTATTTCACTTCGGTCATGAGATGTGTATATTGCTGGTAAGACCAGCATTTATTGCCTATCCATAATTCCCCTTGAGAAAATTGTGGTGAACTGTCTTCTTGAACTGTGTGGACAGTTCTGCACAAACCTTGCCAGGTAGGTGTGCCTCCGTCTGTGAATGTTGTTGGGAGGGCCCAGAGCAGGTGGATGTAGCCTGTCTCTGGCACAGCCCGACCAGTCTGACATCCCTCAATTATTCCAGTTTTTTCTCCATAAGCAGGACGTCCAGGTTGTGTGACAACTGAAAAGCCTGTGCACAGAGCAGATAATAGTGAAAGGATCTGTGCAATCGCCGGTCTCTCTTTCTCACTCACACAGACCATCCAAAAAATGTAAATAAAGGAGGATTCATGCTGGGAAATCCATGTCCCAAATTTGTGGGTGGACCCAAAAAAATGGCAGTGCCAGATAACTTGGCTTAAAGCCTTCTGCCTTACTGCATGGAAACGGAGAAGAAATAAAAATGAAAATGTTGGGACAGTGGGTTTCTCAATGTTTATTTATTTACATTTCTTGGGGGTGTGGAGAATAGGAGGAAGAATTAGCCTCAGAATAATGTTACAGATATTGCTCCAGGTCTTGCTAAATGTATTTCTGTAACTAGCACTGGCAGCAAGCCCAAGATGTCCATTTTATGTGAACAGATGTGTGACCCAAGTGCTATAGGAACATAGGAACAGAAGTAGGCCATTCAGCCCCTCGAGCCTGTCCCGCCATTCAATGAGATCATGGTTGATCCACGACCTAACTCCATATACCTGCCTTTGGCCCATATCCCTTCATATCTTTGCTTAACAAAAATCTATATATCTCAGGTTTAAAATTAACAACTGTTCTAGCTGCAGCTGTTGTCTGTGGGAGTGAGTTCCAAACCTCTACCACCCTTTATGTGAAGAAGTGCTTCCTAACATCTCTCCTGAACGGCCTGGTCCTAATTTTTAGACTATGCCCCCTAGTTTTAGAATCTCCAACCAGTTGAAATAGTTTATCTTTATCGAGCTTGTCTTTTCCTGTTAATATCTTGAAGACTTCAATTAGATCACCTCTTAACCTTCTAAATTCTAGCGAAAACAGGCCTAATTTCTGTAATCTCTCCTCGTAACTTAACCCCTGTAGTCCAGGTATCATTCTTGTAAACCTACGTTGCACTCCCTCCAAGGCCAATATATCCTTCCTAAGGTGTGGTACCCAGAACTGCTCACAGTATTCCAAGTGGGGTCTAACCAGGGTTTTGTACAGCTGCAGCATAACCTCTGTGTCTTTATACTCCAATCCTCTAGATATAAAGGCTAGCATTCCATTAGCCTTTTTGATTATTTTCTGCACTTGCTCGTGGCATTTTAAAGATCTATGCACCTGAACCCCCAAGTCTCTTTGGACATCCACTGTACTTAACCTCTTCCCATTTAGAAAGTACCCTGCTCTATCCTTTTTTGGTCCGAAATGGATAACCTCACGCTTGCCCGCATTGAAATCCATCTGCCACAGTTTTGCCCACTCACCTAGTCTGTCAATATCTCTGTGCAATTTTATGCTATCATCTAGACTGTCTACAATGCTGCCTAACTTTGTATCATCAGCAAATTTGGATATATGACTTACTATGCCATCATCCAAGTTGTTCATGAATAATGTGAATAATTGAGGCCCCAACACATCCCTGCGGGAGACCACTAGTTACATCCTGCCAATCGGAGTACTTACCCATTATCCCCACTCTCTGTCGCCTACCACTCAACTGTTTTTTCTGTGAAGTGGAGCTTTTTCCTCTCAGGGGTATGTACTCTGTATTTCGTTAAATGTTTGTTTAAATATTCTCCACTGTTCTTCAGTCGTCTGACCCATTAACAGTTCTACCCAGTTTACCATGGACAGTCTCTGTCTCATCCCGGTAAAGTCATCCTTACCCGAGTCTAAAATTCTAGTAGCTGATTCATGCTTTTCACTTTCAAACGCAACCTTGAATTCGATCATGTTGTGATCACTATTTGATAAATGTTCACGCACAGTTAGGCTACTAATTAAATTTGGCTCATTACTCATAACTAAATCTAATATTGCCTGTTCCCTTGTTACATCTAGGACATATTCCTGTAGGAAACTATCCGGACACATTCCAGAAATTCACTACCTTTCTGACAGGTGCTAGTCTGCCTCTCCCAAACTATGTGTAAGTTGAAATCCTATGCCTACCAGTCTAGTTGCTGGGACTTGAAGGACATCTGAAATACGGAGCCTCATTTTTGTTTAATTAACTGCAGACTAGTACCAAAATTGGATGGGGCACTAAACAGAATCGAGTCATAGAATGGTTACAGCACCGGAGGAGGCCATTTGGCCCATCGTGTACATGCCAGCTCTCTGCAAGAGCAACTCACCTAGTCCGCTCCCCCACTTTTTCCCCATAGCCGTGCAATTTTTTTCTCTTCAGATAATTATCCACTTCTCTTTTGAAGGCCTCAATTGATTCTACCTCCACCGGACTATCAGGCAGTGCATTCCAGACCCTAACCACTTGCTGTGTAACAAAAGGTTTTTTCTCATGTTGCTGTTGCTTATTTTGCCATTCACCTTATTTGGTGTCCTCTGGTTCTCAACCTTTCTCCCAATGGGAACATTTTCTCCCTATTGAGCAGGTTTGATGGGCCATATGGTTGACTCCTGCTCCTTTTTCTTGTGTTCTATCTTCTCTGTCCAGACCCCTCATGATTTGAACACCTTTATCAAATCTCCTCTTAATCTTCTCTAAGGAGAACAGCCCCAGCTTCTCCAATCTAGCCACGTAACTGAAGTCCCTCATCCCTGGAACCATTCTCATGAATCTTTTCTGCACCCTCTCTAATGCCTCCAAATCCTTCCTAAAATATGGTGCCTTTAACGTGTAACTGATTTCCGAATGTTTTTGCGATTGGTGACACTCACTTCAATCCTGTTAATCAGGTGTATCCAACTGGAACATCCACTGTTCAATGTCTAAACTGACATGTGACAAATGGGCACTTGGACCTGGGCCCCAGAGGGTCCTTGGAACCATATCCAGCATGAAATAGAGACTTCAAGAAAGAGGGGTAAAATTGAGGAGGGAAAAAAAGTTATTGTGTGAAGCCTGCCTTCCTCTGGGTGCTATTTTGAATAGTGGATAGCTGGGATAATTTGTGTGTAAATTGCTCTGTACTCATTGCAGATCTCCGAAAAGGACACCTGTTTTCTGAGGTTGGCCTCCATGTAACTGAAGATATTTTAATGTATTTGCTGGTTTGGTCCTTGTTTGTTGCAGTTTTTACAAATTCAACACTGTATTAGAGACCAAGTGTACCACACCTCAGCCCTAGCTATTACCCTTCCTGTCCAAAACAATGCTTTCCAGGACTGGCCATATATCAGTGTTAACACTAGTAGTCCACAAATATTCTTTCAGGGAGTATCAATTACTTTGCCTTTGGAAATCCTCCTGGTCTCACTACAGAGTGCTTAAACATTGCTAGAAGATAAAGTTCAAGGGATTATTTTTAAGACTTGGCTATTTACCTTGAGTACACAGCTTCTCCTTGTTTTTTTAAAATTCATTCATGGGACGACGCTGGCCATGCCAGCATTTATTACCCATCCCTAATTGCCCTGGAGAAGGTGGTGGTGAGCTGCCTTCTTGAACCGCTGCAGTCCATTTGGGGTAGGTATACCCACAGTGCTGTTAGGAAGGGAGTTCCAGGATTTTGACCCAGCGACAGTGAAGGAACGGCGATATAGTTCCAAGTCAGGATGGTGTGTGACTTGGAGGGGAACTTGCAGGTGGTGGTGTTCCCATGTATTTGCTGTCCTTGTCCTTCTAGTTGGTAGAGGTCGCAGGTTTGGAAGGTGCTGTCTGAGGAGCCTTGGTGCATTGCTGCAGTGCATCTTGTAGATGGTGCACACTGCTGCCACTGTGCTTTGGTGGTGAAGGGAGTGAATGTTTGTAGATGGGGTGCCAATCAAGCGGGCTGCTTTGTCCTGGATGGTGTCGAGCTTCTTGAGTGTTGTTGGAGCTGCACTCATCCAGGCAAGTGGAGAGTATTCCATCATGCTCCTGACTTGTGCCTTGCAGATGGTGGACAGGCTTTGGGGAGTCAGGTGGTGAGTTACTCGCCGCAGGATTCCTAGCCTCTGACCCGCTCTTGTAGCCACGGTATTTATATGGCTACTCCAGTTCAGTTTTTGGTCAATGGTGGCTCCTAGGATGTTGATAGTTGGGGATTCAGCGATGGTAATGCTGTTGAATGTCAAGGGGAAATGGTTAGATTCTCTCTTGTTGGAGATGGTCATTGCCTGGCACTTGTGTGGCGCGAATGTTACTTGCCACTTATCAACCCAGGCCTGGATATTGTCCCAGTCTTGCTGCATTTCTACACGGACTGCTTCAGTATCTGAGGAGTCACGAATGGTGCTGAACATTGTGTAATCATCAGCGAACACCCCCACTTCTGACCTTATGATTGAAGGAAGGTCATTGATGAAGCAGCTGAAGATGGTTGGGCCTGGGACACTACCCTGAGGAACTCCTGCAGTGATGTCCTGGAGCTCAGATGATTGACCTCCAACAACCACAACCATCTTCCTTTGCGTTAGGTATGACTCCAGCCAACGGAGAGTTTTCCCCCTGATTCCCATTGACCTCAGTTTTGCTAGGGCTCCTTGATGCCATACTTGGTCAAATGCTACCTTGATGTCAAGGGCAGTCACTCTCACTTCACCTCTTGAGTTCAGCTCTTTTGTCCATGTTTGAACCAAGGCTGTAATGAGGTCAGGAGCTGAGTGGCTCTGGCGGAACCCAAACTGAGCGTCACTGAGCAGGTTATTACTAAGCAAGTGCCGCTTGATGGCACTGTTGATGACACCTTCCATCACTTTACTGATGATTGAGAGTAGGCTGATGGGGCGGTAATTGGCCGGGTTGGACTTGTCCTGCTTTTTGTGTACAGGACATAGCTGGGCAATTTTCCACATTGCAGTGTAGATGCCAGTGTTGTAGCTGTACTGGAACAGCTTGGCTCGGGGCGAGAGTCTTCTGTTAAGACTCATTACAACATCTCCTACACTTACTCTTCACCTACAATCAACAGGCTTTTAAAACTCAAGCTTGACAATGCCTAATCATTCCTACTTGATTGACTTTTTCTTCTCTTTACAGTCTTGGTGGTGTCCTGCCTTCACATTCTTTCACAATAACGAAAAATGTAAAATATGAAACGACAGTTAAAAAGATTGTTGTCCCAGTATTTCAATTCTGATGACAATGACTCAGTCTCTGCTAAACATGAATTCTTTCGTAGAATGTTCCACAGCTCACTCAGTCTGATTGTAATACTTTGGCTTGTATTTTGAATCAGCAGCAACTGAGTCTGAAGAGAGCTGTCCTTCGCCTATGTGAAACTGTCTCAAGAGAGGTTGTGACCTAATGCTGCTTGGCTCATCTCTTTTTGTTTTCTCCTCTGGCATTCAATGAATCTGGTTTTAAGTCATAAGATACAAAGCTGGTAATGTTGACTATGTTGCATTGACGAACCTGAAAAGCAATGCTGCAGACAGCTGTCCTAATGCCTCTGTGGGTAGATGCACCACACAGTATGGTTACTCAAAGGAGGTCCAAGGTTTGATTTCCAATCTGTGCTGACCAAACAGCAACATGTGAGCTGTGGTTTCTGTGGTCGCAAGAGCATTTCTGCTCCTTGTCACGATCCAGTAATCTCTGCTGGAAAGTGTGTATGCAGACGCCGGCTTAAAACAAGTTCAGACGGTCAAGGCTCGTGCTAAAAGAATGGCCACTAGGGTGATCCAGAACTGCAAATCAAGTCATATCCCAATAACAGTTGCTGCTTTTGACAGAACGGAGGTAACTAGAGAGAACAAAATAAAATATAAATGCCATAAGTTTGGAGGTGCTACATATAAACCACAGAAGTACAAGCTGTTTATATTTCTGGGTAGCCATGCTTTTTCGCAGCGAAGGCCAGGGATGCAGTGATGCCACTGCCGTGACCCCTTTTATTCTGTGTAGCTTGCATACAATGACATTAAAGAATAGATTTAAGGTGAGAGGGAGGAGGTTTAAAGGGGATCATAGGGGTAATTTTTTCACACAAAGAATAGTGGGTATTTGGAATGAACTGCCAGAGGAGGTGGTGAAGGCAGGAACAGTAGCAACATTTAAGAGGCATCTGGACAGGTACTTGAATGAGCAAGGCATAGAGGGATATGGAATTAATGCAAGCAGGTGGGATTAGTATAGATGGGCATCATGGTCCGCATGGATGCGGTGGGCCGAAGGGCCTGTTTCTATGCTGTACGACTCTGACTCTGTGACTCTAAGTGCCATACAATGACAAGATCCTTTCTGGAGCCACGATAGAGACAGAATGTTGGGCTGACAATGCATTTAAGGTGGCAACTTGATAGATGTAAAGTCCATTTTAGCATGTCCTTAGAATGAAGCTGTCTGTGAGCTGGAACAGTCTGTCCACCAAATTAGATTAGATTAGAGATACAGCACTGAAACAGGCCCTTCGGCCCACCGAGTCTGTGCCGAACATCAACCACCCATTTATACTAATCCTATATTCCTACCAAACATCCCCACCTGTCCCTATATTTCCCTACCACCTACCTATACTAGTGACAATTTATAATGGCCAATTTACCTGTCAACCTGCAAGTCTTTTGGCTTGTGGGAGGAAACCGGAGCACCCGGAGAAAACCCACGCAGACACAGGGAGAACTTGCAAACTCCACACAGGCAGTACCCGGAATCGAACCCGGGTCCCTGGAGCTGTGAGGCTGCAGTGCTAACCACTGCGCCACTGTGCCGCCCAGAAAATATATTTCAGTTGATGGGTAAATTGAAAACAAGAGACAGTGATTTGAAGATTACTGAAGATTTGAAGGGCGGCACAGTGGCGCAGTGGTTAGCACCGCAGCCTCACAGCTCCAACAACCTGGGTTCGGTTCTGGGTACTGCCTGTGCGGAGTTTGCAAGTTTTCCCTGTGATCGCGTGGGTTTCCTCTGGGTGCTCCGGTTTCCTCCCACATGCCAAAGACTTGCAGCTTGATAGGTAAATTGGCCATTGTAAATTGCCCCGAGTGTAGGTAGGTGGTAGGAGAATTGAGGGAAGGTGAGGATGTGAGAGCGAAATGGGATTAATGCAGGATTACTATAAATGGGTGGTTGATGGTTGGCACAGACTCGGTGGGCCGAAGGGCCTGTTTCGGTGCTGTATCTCTCTATGACTCTAAGATAAGCACTCTAAGCGAAGGATCTAAAGTTTATGAGGAAGGAATTACTGGAATGTGGAATACCCTGTCTCAAGTGGTAATTGATGCTAGATTGATTCCAGCATTCAAAAAGGTACTCGATAAGTATGTTGAGGTTAGGGACAGATGTTTGATTACTCTAGGTCAAGTCGGCATAAGGAGGGAGGAAGTGTTGGGTATTCTAAAAGGCATTAAGGTGGACAAGTCCCCAGGTCCGGATGGGATCTATCCCAGGTTACTGAGGGAAGCGAGAGAGGAAATAGCTGGGGCCTTAACAGATATCTTTGCAGCATCCTTAAACACGGGTGAGGTCCCGGAGGACTGGAGAATTGCTAATGTTGTCCCCTTGTTTAAGAAGGGTAGCAGGGATAATCCAGGTAATTATAGACCGGTGAGCCTGACGTCAGTGGTAGGGAAGCTGCTGGAGAAGATACTGAGGGATAGGATCTATTCCCATTTGGAAGAAAATGGGCTTATCAGTGATAGGCAACATGGTTTTGTGCAGGGAAGGTCATGTCTTACCAACTTAATAGAATTCTTTGAGGAAGTGACAAAGTTGATTGATGAGGGAAGGGCTGTCGATGTCATATACATGGACTTCAGTAAGGCGTTTGATAAGGTTCCCCATGGCAGGCTGATGGAGAAAGTGAAGGCGCTTGGGGTCCAAGGTGTACTAGCTAGATGGATAAAGAACTGGCTGGGCAACAGGAGACAGAGAGTAGCAGTAGAAGGGAGTTTCTCAAAATGGAGACGTGTGACCAGTGGTGTTCCACAGGGATCCGTGCTGGGACCACTGTTGTTTGTGATATACATTAATGATTTGGAGGAAAGTATAGGTGGACTGATTAGCAAATTTGCAGACGACACTAAGATTGGTGGAGTAGCAGATAGTGAAGGGGACTGTCAGAGAATACAGCAGAATATAGATAGATTGGAGAGTTGGGCAGAGAAATGGCAGATGGAGTTCAATCAGGGCAAATGCGAGGTGATGCATTTTGGAAGATCCAATTCAAGAGTGAACTATACAGTAAATGGAAAAGTCCTGGGGAAAATTGATGTCCAGAGAGATTTGGGTGTTCAGGTCCACTGTTCCCTGAAGGTGGCAACGCAGGTAAATAGAGTGGTCAAGAAGGCATACGGCATGCTTTCCTTCATCGGACGGGGCATTGAGTACAAGAGTTGGCAGGTCATGTTACAGTTGTATAGGACTTTGGTTCGGCCACATTTGGAATACTGCGTACAGTTCTGGTCGCCACAGGATGTGGATGCTTTGGAGAGGGTGCAGAGGAGGTTCACCAGGATGTTGCCTGGTATGGAGGGCGCTAGCTATGAAGAGAGGTTGAGCAGATGAGGATTATTTTCATTAGAAAGACGGAGGTTGAGGGGGGACCTGATTGAGGTGTACAAAATCATGAGAGGTATAGACAGGGTGGATAGCAAGAGGCTTTTTCCCAGAGTGGGGGTTTCAATTACTAGAGGACACGAGTTCAAAGTGAAAGGGGAAAAGTTTAGGGGGGATATGCGTGGAAAGTTCTTTATGCAGAGGGTGGTGGGCACCTGGAAAGCATTGCCAGCGGAGGTGGTAGATGCGGGCACGATAGCATCTTTTAAGATGTATCTAGACAGATACATGAATGGGCAGGAAGCAAAGAGATACAGAACCTTAGAAAATAGGCGACATGTTTAGAGAGAGGATCTGGATCGGCGCAGGCTTGGAGGGCCGAAGGGCCTGTTCCTGTGCTGTAATTATCTTTGTTCTTTGTTCTAAGTACTTAGAGAATATAAGAGGGTCTGAGGATCAAGCAGGAGAATGGGATTAGTCTGGGGACAGGCCAGGACAATGGGATTAGTCTGGGGAGAGAACAAAAAAAGGAAACTGTTCATTGTAGGCAAGAAGGCTGAAAGGCCTTTTCCTGTGCTAAACATTTTCCTTTCTCTGTGACAGTTGGCACTGCTTGTTGGAACAATGCTTTTTTTGGTTTGAGGCTGAATCTTGTCACACATATTCTAGTCCTAGAGTTATTGGGACAATGTACAAGTGTACGGCATCTGTATAATTTTGTTGCAACATTTATTTTCTGTCCGAAAAACTGAAGTGTTCAGGCCCGTGGAGAAGCCTGGTTTGTCTTTTCCTGACTTAAAACAGTAACTGGGCCACCAAAAGATCCCAGAGTAAATGTGACACACCGCTCAGTGTTGTGTTCTTTTAGGGCCAAAGGATGTATGGCTACAGAGTGGTGACTTTCTATCTCCAGTTACAGTGAAGTATTCATCCCCTTATCTGGCTGCATATAGTGATGCCACAGTTCCCGGCCACAGTGGGGCCTTATCTTTGGGTGGGACCCGGGTGTCTTTGAGTGGAGCTGAGATCATACAAACACTGCCTGTGCGTCTAGAGTTCTTCTCAAGAGTTCTTGTTTTATCTACTTGGTTTCACTTTAGCTAGATGACATAAGCTAATATGTTTTCTTTTCCTGGTACTATGATTTTGTGACTATAAAGGTCTGTGGCAGCAGTCATGAATCCAGGATGATATGTTGCCTCCTTGGTGCCCAGATCAAGTTTGTCACTGAGCGGCTGCAGAGCACTCTGAGGTGGGAGGGAGAACAGCCATTGGCTGTGGTCCATATTTGTACCGAAGACATAGGTAGAAAGAGGAATGGGGTCCTGTAGGCAGAGTTAAGGGAGCTAGGAAAGAATCTAGCAAGCGAGACCTCAAAGCTAGTAATCTCCAGGTTACACCCGGTGCCACATGCTCGTGAAATCGGAGGATAGAGCAGATGAATGTGCAGCTGGAGAGATGGTGCCGGGGGGAGGGATTTAGATTCATGAGACATTGGGGGAGATGGGACCTGTAAAGGCCAGACGGGCTGCACCTGAATCGAGCCAGGACCAATGTCCTTGCGGGATGGTTTGCTCATGTTATTGGGGAGGGTTTAAACTAACTTGGGGGAGGTGGGGGGGTTGGTGATGGAAACCAGGAGGTACCATTAGAGAGGAAAAAGAAGGTGCACAAAGAATTGGGAGAGACAGATAGCACTAGAGTCGGAAATAGTAAGATATGAGGTGGGATTAAAAACAGAAAGTGCTGGAAATACTCAGCAAGTATGGCAGCAGCTGTGGAGAGAGAAACAGAGTTAACGTTTTGGTCTGTGACCTTTCACAGTATTCCAGCATACCAGTTCCAGAGTATTTTCAGCACTTTATGTTTTTATTTCTGATTTCCAGCATCTGCAGTAGTTTGCTTTTATATCAAGGTATTAGGTGAGATCAGAGTGAGAGGGAATGCAAGAAGGCCTAAATTAGGTTTACTGTGCGTATATGTGGACACATGGAGTGTGGTACATAAGGTTGATGAGCTGCAGGTGTAGGTAGCTATGTGGAAATATAATGTTGTGGTGACAATGGAGACCTGGGTCAAAAAATGGAAGGACTGGGTACTAAATATTCCTGGATACAAGGGGCCCAGGGTGGGCGTTTGGATGGAAGACTGCGTTGGGGCCTGTACAAGAAGGACGGGTTGCATCTGAACTGGAGGGGCACCAATATCCTGGGCAGGAGGTTTGCTAGCGCTCTTTGGGAGGGTTTAAACTAGTTTGGCAGGGGGATGGGAACCGGAGCAACGGATCAGTGGATGGGGTAGCTGTTGAACAGGCAGATACCGAGTGCAGAGAGTCTGTGAGGAAGGTTAGACAGTTTACAGGGCAAAGTTGCAGCCAGTATGATGGGTTGAAGTGTGTCTACTTTAATGCAAGAAGTGTCAGGAATAAGGGTGATGAACTTAGAGCATGGATCAGTACTTGGAGCTACGATGTTGTGGCCATTACGGAGACTTGGATATCACAGGGGCAGGAATGGATGTTGGATGTTCCGGGGTTTAGATGTTTCAAAAGGAATAGGGAGGGAGGTAAAAGAGGTGGGGGAGTGGCATTGCTAATCAGGGATAGTATCACAGCTGCAGAAAGGGAGGTCGTCGAGGAGGGTTTGTCTACTGAGTCATTATGGGTGGAAGTCAGAAACAGGAAAGGAGCAGTCACTTTGTTGGGAGTTTTCTATAGACCCCCCAATAGCAACAGAGACATGGAGGAACAGATTGGGAGGCAGATTTTGGAAAGGTGCAGAAGTAACAGGGTTGTTGTCATGGGTGACTTCAACTTCCCTAATATTGATTGGAACCTCCTCAGTGCAAATAGTTTGGATGGAGCAGTTTTTGTCAGGTTTGTCCAGGAAGGTTTCCTGACTCAATATGTAGATAGGCCGACTAGAGGGGAGGCTATATTGGATTTGGTGCTTGGCAACGAACCAGGCCAGGTGGCAGATCTCTCGTTGGGAGAGCATTTCGGTGATAGTGATCACAACTCCCTGACCTTTACTATAGTCATGGAGAGGGACAGGAGCAGACGGGATGGGAAAATATTTAATTGGGGGAGGGGGAATTACAATGCTATTAGGCAGGAACTGGAGAGCAAAATTGGGAACAGATGTTCTCAGGGAAATGCACGACAGAAATGTGGAGGTTGTTTCGGGAGCACTTGCTGCGACTGCTGGATAGGTTTGTCCCGATGAGGCAGGGAAGGGATGGGAGGGTGAAGGAACCTTGGATGACAAGAGATGTGGAACAGCTAGTCAAGAGGAAGAAGGAAGCTGACTTAAGGTTGAGGAAGCAAGGATCAGACAGGGCTCTAGAGGGTTACATGGTAGCCAGGAAGGAACTGAAGAATGGACTTAGGAGAGCTAGAAGGGGACATGAAAAAGTCTTGGCGGGTAGGATTAAGGAAAATCCCAAGGCGTTCTACACTTACGTGAGGAACAAGAGGATAGCCCGAATGAGGGTAGGGCCGATCAGGGATAGTGGAGGGAACTTGTGCCTGGAGTCGGAGGAGGTAGGGGAGGTCCTAAATGAATACTTTGCTTCAGTATTCACTAGTGAGAAGGACCTGGTCGTTTTTGAGGACAGCGTGGAACAGGCTGATATGCTCGAACAGGTTGATGTTAAGAGGGAGGATGTGCTGGAAATTTTGAATGATATGAGGACAGATAAGTCCCCGGGGCCAGACGGGATATACCCAAGGATATTATGGGAAGCGAGGGAAGAGATTGCCGCGCCTTTGGTGATGATCTTTGTGTCTTCACTGTCCACTGGAGTAGTACCAGATGATAGGAGGGTGGCAAATGTTATTCCCTTGTTCAAGAAAGGGAATAGGGATAACCATGGGAATTATAGACCAGTCAGTCTTACGTCGGTAGTGGGCAAATTATTGGAGAGGATTCTGAGAGACAGGATTTATGATTATTTGGAAAAGCATGGTTTGATTAGAGACAGTCAGCATGGCTTTGTGAGGAGCAGGTCATGCCTCACCAGCCTTATTGAATTCTTTGAAGATGTGACAAAACACATTGATGAAGGAAGAGCAGTGGATGTGGTGTATATGGATTTTAGCAAGGCGTTTGATAAGGTTCCCCATGGTAGGCTCATTCAGAAAGTGAGGAGGCATGGGATACAGGGAAAGTTGGCTGTCTGGATACAAAATTGGCTGGCCCATAGAAGACAGAGGGTGGTAGTAGATGGAAAGTATTCAGCATGGAGCTCGGTGACCAGTGGTGTTCCACAAGGATCTGTTCTGGGACCTCTGCTCTTTGTGATTTTTATAAATGACTTGGATGAGGAAGTGGAAGGCTGGGTTAGCAAGTTTGCCGATGACACGAAGGTTGCTGGAGTTGTGGATAGTGTGGAAGGCTGTTGTAGGTTGCAACGGGACATTGACAGGATGCAGAGCTGGGCTGAGAAGTGGCAGATGGAGTTCAACCTGGAAAAGTGTGAAATGATTCATTTTGGAAGGTCGAATTTGAATGCAGAATACAGGCTTAAAGACAGGATTCTTGGTAGTGTGGAGGAACAGAGGGATCTTGGGGTCCATGTCCATAGATCGCTCAAAGTTGCCACCCAAGTTGATAGGGTTGTTAAGAAGGCGTATGGTGTGTTGGCTTTCATTAACAGGGGGATTGAGTTTAAGAGCCGCGAGGTTATGCTGCAGCTCTATAAGGCCCTGGTTCGACCACACTTGGAATATTGTGTTCAGTTCTGGTCGCCTCATTATAGGAAGGATGTGGAAGCTTTAGAGAGGGTGCAGAGGAGATTTATCAGGATGCTGCCTGGACTGGAGGGCATGTCTTACGAAGAAAGGTTGAGGGAGCTAGGGCTTTTCTCATTGGAGCGAAGAAGGATGAGAGGTGACTTGATAGAGGGGTACAAGATGATGAGAAGCATAGATAGAGTGGATAGTCAGAGACTTTTACCCAGGGTGGAAAGGGCTATCACCAGGGGGCATAATTTTAAGGTGATTGGAGGAAAGTTTCGGGGAGATGTCAGAGGTAGGTTCTTTACACAGAGAGTGGTGGGTGCGTGGAATGCACTGCCAGCGGTGGTAGTAGAAGCAGATACATTAGGGACATTTAAGCTACTCTTGGATAGGTACATGGATGATAGTAGAATGAGGGGTAGGTAGTTAGTTTGATCTTAGAGTAGATTAAAGGTTCGGCACAACATCGTGGGCCAAAGGCCCTGTACTGTGCTGTACTGTTCTATGTTCTATGTTCTATTCCTGAAGCCCTCCCTCCTACACCAGCTCTGTAGCCACGTGTTCAGCTGCACTCGCTCTCTGTTTCTAGCCTCACTAGCACGTGGCACTGGTATCAATCCTGAGATTACTGTCTTACTCGTCCTGCCTTTTAGCTTCCAACCTAACTCCCTATATTCGCTTTTCAGGTCCTCATCCCTTTTCCTCGCAATGTCATTGGTACCGATGTGTACCACAACATCTGGCTGCTCCCCCTCACCCTTAAAAATCCCGTAGACTCAATCCGAAACATCCCTGACCCTGGCACCTGGGAGGCAACATACCATCCGGGAGTCTCGTTCGCGACCACAGAATCTCCTGTCTGTTCCTCTAACCATTGAATCTCCTATCACTATCGCTCTCCTATTCTCCCCCCTTCCCTTCTAAGCCACAGAGCCAGGCTCAGTGCCAGAGACCTAGCCGCTGTGGCTTTCCCCTAGCAGGTCATCCCCCCCCAACAGTATCCAAAACAGATTACTTATTATTGAGGGGAACGGCCACAGGGAATCCCTGCACTGTGCGCCTATTCCCTTTCCCTCCCCTGACGATCACCCAGCTACCTTTATCCTGTAACTTAGGTGTCACTACTTCCCTATAACTGCTCTCTATCACCCCCTCAGCCTCCTGAATGATCCAAAGTTCATCCAGCTCCAGTTCCAGTTCCCTAACGCGGTCTGTGAGGAGCTGGAGTTGGGTGCACTTCTCACAGGCGAAGTCAGCAGGGACACAAGTGGTGACCCTTACCTCCCACATCCTGCAAGAGGAGCATGCAACTGCCCTAGCTTCCATCCCCTCCGCACTAAATTGACATCAGAGATTTAAAAAAAAGGAAAACCTTACCTTACCAAACCCCCCACACAAGAGTCCTTTTTTTTTGGTTAGAGGTTGAGTGAGTGGGAAAAAACTTGGCAGATGCAGTTTAATGTAGGAAAGTGTGAGGTCATTCACTTTGGTAGGAAGAATCAAAAGGCAGATTATTATTTAAATGGAGAGAGACTCCAATAAAGTGCAGCACAGAGGGATCTGGGTGTTCTTGTGCACGAAATATAAAAAGTTAGCATGCAGGTGCAGCAAGTAATTAAGAGGGCAAATGGAATTTTGGCCTTTATTACTAGGGGGGTTGGAGTTTAAAAATAGGGAAGTTTTGTTACAACTGTACAGGGTGTTGGTGAGGCCGTACCTGGAGTACTGTGTACAGTTTTGGTCCCCGTATTTAAGAAAGGACATACTGACATTGGAGGCAGTTCAAAAGCCATTCACTAGGCTGATTCCTGGGATGAAGGGGTTGACTTATCAAGAACGGCTAAACAGGTTAGGCCTTTATTCACTAGAGTTTAGAAGAATGAGGGGTGATCGTATTGAAACGTACAAGACTCTGAGGTAGAGGCCTGCTACCCGACCTGAACCCAATGGGACCCGACGACATGTGTTAGGCTCGGGTCGGGTCGGGCCCAGTCCAGATTGAGTCAGGTCGGGTCGGGTCGGGCCCAGTCCAGATCGAGTCGGGTCGGGTCGGGCCCAGTCCAGATTGAGTCAGGTCGGGTCGGGTCGGGCCCAGTCCAGATCGAGTTGGGTCGGGTCGGGCCCAGTCCAGATTGAGGCAGGTCGGGTCGGGCCCAGTCCAGATCAAGTCGGGTCGGGTCGGGCCCAGTCCAGATTGAGTCAGGTCGGGTCGGGTCGGGCCCAGTCCAGATCGAGTCGGGTCGGGTCGGGCCCAGTCCAGATCGAGTCGGGTCGGGTCGGGCCCAGTCCAGATCGAGTCGGGTCGGGTCGGGTCAGGCCCAGTCCAGATCGAGTCGGGTCGGGTCGGGCCCAGTCCAGATTGAGTCAGGTCGGGTCGGGTCGGGCCCAGTCCAGATCGAGTCGGGTCGGGTCGGGCCCAGTCCAGATTGAGTCAGGTCGGGTCGGGTCGGGCCCAGTCCAGATCGAGTCGGGTCGGGTCGGGCTGGACACACACGATAAGTGCTCTGCGGGTAAGTATTAAAAATAAAAAAAACTTACCTGAGCTGGGAGCCTGGAATGAAACTGAGTCTGCGCAGATCGAATGGTGTCACAATGACATCATCGTGCATGTGCTGCAGCTTCAGTGTCAGGAAGGTAAGTAAACAGATGGTCGGGTCGGGATCGGGGCAAAATTGGAGGGACTCGGGCCGGGTCAGGCTCGGGTCCGCTGTGGTTCGATTGGGTTCGGGCCGGGTCAGGCTCGGGTCCGCTGTGGTTCAATTGGGTTAGGGCCGGGTCAGGCTCGGGTCCGCTGTGGTTCGATTGGGTCAGGGCCGGGTCAGGGCCGGGTCAGGCTCAGGGCCGCTGTGGTTCGATTGGGTTAGGGCCGGGTCGGGCTCGGGTACGCTGTGGTTCGATTGGGTTAGGGCCGGGTCAGGCTCGGGTCCGCTGTGGTTCGATTGGGTTAGGGCCGGGTCAGGCTCGGGTCCGCTGTGGTTCGATTGGGTTAGGGCCGGGTCGGGCTCGGGGCAGCTGTGGTTCGATTGGGTTAGGGCCGGGTCAGGCTCGGGGCAGCTGTGGTTCGATTGGGTTAGGGCCGGGTCAGGCTCGGGTCCGCTGTGGTTCGATTGGGTTAGGGCCGGGTCAGGCTCGGGGCCGCTGTGGTTCGATTGGGTTAGGGCCGGGTCAGGCTCGGGGCAGCTGTGGTTCGATTGGGTTAGGGCCGGGTCAGGCTCGGGTCCGCTGTGGTTCGATTGGGTCAGGGCCGGGTCAGGCTCGGGTCCGCTGTGGTTCGATTGGGTTAGGGCCGGGTCAGGCTGGTGTCCGCTGTGGTTCGATTGGGTTAGGGCCGGGTCGGGCTCGGGGCCGCTGTGGTTCGATTGGGTTAGGGCAGGGTCGGGCTCGGGGCCGCTGTGGTTCGATTGGGTAAGGGCCGGGTCGGGCTCGGGTCCGCTGTGGTTCGATTGGGTTCGGGCCGGGTCGGGCTCGGGGCCGCTGTGGTTCGATTGGGTTCGGGCCGGGTCAGGCTCGGGGCCGCTGTGGTTCGATTGGGTTCGGTCCGGGTCGGGCTCGGGTCCGCTGTTGTTCGATTGGGTTCGGGCCGGGTCAGGCTCGGGTCCGCTGTGGTTCGATTGGGTTCGGGCCGGGTCAGGCTCGGGTCCGCTGTGGTTCGATTGGGTTCGGGCCGGGTCAGGCTTGGGGCCGCTGTGGTTCGATTGGGTTCGGGCCGGGTCGGGCTCGGGGCCGCTGTGGTTCGATTGGGTTCGGGCCGGGTCAGGCTCGGGTCCGCTGTGGTTCGATTGGGTTCGGGCCGGGTCAGGCTCGGGTCCGCTGTGGTTCGATTGGGTTCGGGCCGGGTCAGGCTCGGGTCCGCTGTGGTTCGATTGGGTTCGGGCCGGGTCAGGCTTGGGGCCGCTGTGGTTCGATTGGGTTCGGGCCGGGTCAGGCTCGGGGCCGCTGTGGTTCGATTGGGTTCGTCCGGGTCGGGCTCGGGTCCGCTGTTGTTCGATTGGGTTCGGGCCGGGTCAGGCTCGGGGCCGCTGTGGTTCGATTGGGTTCGGGCCGGGTCAGGCTCGGGTCCGCTGTGGTTCGATTGGGTTCGGGCCGGGTCAGGCTCGGGTCCGCTGTGGTTCGGTCAGGCTCGGGTCGGGTTCTTTTTCCTGACCTAAATTAGGCCTCTATTCTGAGGGGGCTTGACAGCACAGATGTTGTGAAGATGTTTCCACTAGTGGGGGAATCTTGAACTAGGGGACATAGAGTCATACAGCACAGAAACAGGCCCTTCGGCCCATCGTGTCTGTGCCGGCCATCAAACACCTAACTATTCTAATCCCATTTTCCAGCACTTGGCCCGTAGCCTTGTATGCTGTGGCGTTTCAAGTGCTCATCTAAATACTTCTTAAATGTTGTGAGGGTTCCTGCCTCTACCACCTCTTCAGGCAGTGTGTTCCAGATTCCAATCACCCTCTGGGTGAAAAAAATATTCCTCAAAACCCCTCTAAACCTCCTGCCCCTTACCTTAAATCTATGCCCCCTGGATATTGACCCCTCCGCTAAGGGAAAAAGTTTCTTCCCATCTACCTATCAATGCCCCTCATAATTTTGTATACCTCAATCAGGTCCCCCCTCAGCCTTCTCTGCTCTAAGGAAAACAACCCTAATCTTTTCAGTCTCTCTTCATAGCTGAAATGCTCCAGCCCAGGCAACATCCTGGTGAATGTCCTCTGCACCCTCTCCAGTGCAATCACATCCTTCCTATAGTGTGGTGACCAGAATTGTACACAGTACTCTTTCAGTGATCTATGGACAAGTACACCAAGGTCCCTCTGACCTTCTGTACTTCCTAGGGTCCTACCATCCATTGTATTTTCCCTTGCCTTGTTCGTCCTCCCAAAATACATCAACTCACACTTCACAGGATTAAATTCCATTTGCCACTGCTCTCCTCATCTGACCAGCCCATCAATATCGTCCTGTAATCTAAGGCTTTCCTCCTCACTATTTACGACACCACGAATTTTCGTGTCATCTGCGAACTTACTGATCAAACCTCCTATATTCACGTCTAAATCATTAATGTACACTACAAACAGCAAGGGTCCCAGCACCGATCCCTGTGGTACACCACTGGTCACAGGCTTCCACTCACAGATTTAACCCTCGACCATCACCCTCTGCCTCCTGCCACTAAGCCAATTTTGGATCCAATTTGCCAAATTGCCCTGGATCCCATGAGTTCTGACCTTCTTAACCAATCTCCCATGTGGGACCTTATCAAAAGCCTTACTGAAGTCCATGTAGACTACATCAACTGCTTTACCCTCATCTACACATCTAATCACCTCCTCGAAAAATTCAATCAAGTTAGTTAGACATGATCTCGCCCTGACAAAGCCATGCTGACTTGCCCTGATTAATTCCTGCCTCTCCAAGTGGAGATTAATCCTGTCCCTCAGAATTTTTTCCAATAGTTTCCCAACCACTGATGTTAGACTCACCGGTCTGTAATTACCTGGTTTATCCCTGGTACCCTTCTTGAATAATGGTACCACATTTGCTATCCTCCAGTCCTCTGGTACCTCTTCTGTGGCCAGAGAGGATCAGAAAATTTGTGTCAGAGCCCCTGCTATCTCCTCCATTGTCTCACATAACAGCCTGGGATACATCTCATCTGGGCCTGGGGATTTATCTACTTTTAAGCCTGCTAAAACTGCTAATACCTCCTCCCTTTCAATGCTAATTTGTTTGAGTATATCACAATCCCCTTCCCTGGTCTCTACACCAACACCATCCTTCTCCATAGTGAACACCGATGAAAAGAAATCATTTAAAACCTCACCTATGTCCTCCGGCTCCACACACAGATTGCCACTTTGGGTCCCTAATGGGCCTTACTCTTTCCCTGCTTATCCTCTTGCCCTTAATAGAGAGTCATAGAGTCATAGAGTCGTACAGCATAGAAACAGGCCCCCACCGTGTCCATGCCAACCATAATGCCTGTCTATACTAATCCCACCTGCCTGCATTAATTCCATATCCCTCTATGCCTTGCTCATTCAAGTACCTGTCCAGATTCCTCTTAAATGTCGCTACTGTTCCTGCCTCCACCACCTCCTCTGGCAGTTCATTCCAGCTCATAATATACTTCTAAAACATCTTGGGATTTTCCTTTATCTTGCCCGCCAGTGTTTTCTCATGCCCCCTCTTCGTTCTCCTAATTACTTTTTTAAGTACCCCCCTACACTTTCTATACTCCTCTTGTGCCTCCGCTGTTTTCAAGGCTCTGAATCTGCCATAAGCCTCCTTTTTTTCCCTGATGCAATCCTCTATATCCCTTGATATCCAGGGTTCCCTGGACTTGTTGGTCCTACCCTTCACCTTAACAGGTAAATGTTGGCTCTGAACCCTCACTATTTCCTCTTTGAATGACTCCCACTGGTCTGATGTAGACTTTCCTACAAGTAGCTGCTCCCAGTCCACTTTGGCCAGATCCTGTTTTATTATATTGAAATCGGCCTTCCCCCAATTCAGTATCTTTATTTTCGGTCCATCTTTGTCCTTTTCCATAACTACCTTAAACCTTACAGAGTTATGGTCACTATCCCCAAAATGCTCCCCCACTTCTACCACGTCTGACTTCATTCCCTAGGATTAGGTCCAGTACTGCCCCTTCTCTTGCAGGACTTTCTACGTACTGGCTCAAAAAGCTCTCCTGTATGCATTTTAAGAATTCTGCCCCCTTTAAGCCTTTTGCACTAAGACTATCCCAGTTGATATTGGGGAAGTTGAAATCCCCAATATTACCCTATTATTTTTACACCTCTCTGAGATTTGCCTACATATCTGCTCCTCTATCTCTCCCTGACTGTTTGGAGGCCTGTAGTACACTCCCAGCCAAGTGATTGCCCCCTTTTTGTTTTTAAGTTCTACCCCATATGGCCTCATTTGAGGAACCTTCTAAGATATCATCCCTCTTTACTGCAGTAATTGACTCCTTGATCAACAGTGCGATGCCACCTCCTCTTTTAACCCCTCCCCTGTCACGCCTGAAGATTCAATACCCTGGAATCTTGAGCTGCCAGTCCTGTCCCTCCCTCAACCATGTCTCTGATAGCAATAATATCATATTCCCATGTGCTAATCAACACCCTCAATTCATCTGCCTTACTAGTAAGACTCCTTGCATTAAAATAGATACAATCCAGCCTTGCATTTTTCACTTGTGCCTTAACAGGTCTATATTTGCTCTGCCTTCCAGACTGACTCAGTTTCTTTTCTATATTTGACTGTGCATCACCCCCTACTGTAACTCCACTCTGTATCCCATCCCCCTGCCAAATTAGTTTAAACCCCCCCAACAGCACTAGCAAACCTCTCAGCCAGGATGTTGATCCTGTTCCGGTTCAGGTGCAACCCGTCTGACTTGTACAGGACCCACCTTCGCCAGAAACAGACCCAGTGATCCAGGAGACTAAAGCCCTCCCTCCTGCACCATCTCTTCAGCCATGCATTCATCTGCTCTGTCTTCCTATTCCTATACTCACTAGCATGTGGCACCGGGTGTAATCCAGAGATTACAACCTTTGAGGTCCTGCTTTTTAATCTACCTAGCTCCCTATATTCCTCTTGCAGGCCCTCATCCCTCTTTCTAACTATGTCGTTGATACCAATGTGAACCACGACCTCTGACTGTTCACCCTCCCCTTTCAGAATGACCTGCAGCTGCTCCGTGATATCTTTGACCCGAGCAGCAGGGAAGCAACATACCATCCTGGAGTCATGTTTGCGGCCACAGAAACGCCTATCTGTGCGCGTTATAATAGAATCCCCTATCACGAGAGCTCTCCCACTCTTTTTCCTCTCCTCCTGTACAGTTGAGCCTCCCATGGTGCCACAGACCTGGCTCTTGCTGCATTCCCCTGAGAAGCTATCTCCCCCAACAGTATTCAAAGCGGAAAATCTGATACAGTGGGAGATGGACCCAGGGGACTCCTGCACTACCTGCCTAGTTCTTCTACTCTGCCTGGCGGTCACCCATTCCCTTTCTGCCTGAGCAGCGGTGTGACCACCTCCATGTATGTGCTATCCACGAGGATCTCAGCCTCGCGGATGCTCCATAGTGTCCTCAGCTATCGCTCCAGATCCGAAACGTGGATTTTGAGTAGCTGCAGCTGGAGACACTTCCTGCACACGTGTTTGCCCTGTACACTCGAAGTGTCCCTGACTTCCCACATTGCACAGGAGGGGCACTCCATGCTGCCGAGCTGCCCTGCCATGATTACCCTTAATTTACTCCCTTAAATTACTCAAAAATTAGAGACTATTTACACTAGGGGCCTTGATTCCCTAAAAAATACTACTTTCTGAATAGAAAAAAGTAATGATTACTATTAATTGTTAATAAATTATACTAATTAAAAAAAAACACACTTTAGTACTACTAGCCTTATCACTTACAAGGTAGGTTTTGAGTTTTCTTTTTAAAAAAAGAACTTTCTCTCCCCTGATTTTTTGAAGCTATTTACAGACACTAACAGCTGTTACTTACCCAACCAATCAGCTTACAGATTTCCCATGATGTCACTGTAAGTCTGTTTTTCCTCTTTTGAAACTCAGCGCGCGGAGACACAGACAGAGCCTGCTGACTGCCTCCGCCCCTCCGGATCTGCCTCCGCCACTCCGGATCTGCCTCCGCCACTCCGGATCTGCCTCCGCCACTCCGGATCTGCCTCCGCCACTCCGGATCTGCCTCCGCCCCTCCGGATCTGCCTCCGCCCCTCCGGATCTGCCTCCGCCGCTCCAGTCCAAGGTAAGTCATAAGGGGACACTCATTTAAAACTGAGATGCGAAGGAATTTCTTCTCTCAGAGGGTAGTGAATGTCTGGAATTCTCTACCCCATAGAGTTGTGGAGGCTAGATCACTGAAAGTATTTGAAGAGGAGGTAGATAGATTTTTGAAATATCAGGGAGTTGAGGGTTATGAGGAGCTGGGACGAAAGAGGAGCTGAGGTCTGGGACAGATCAGCCATGATCTGATTGAACGGCGGGGCAGGCTTGAGGGGCCGAATGGCCTACTCCTGCTCCTATTTCTTATGTTCTTATGTACACCACATCAAAAGCATTGCCCTCATCAACCCTCTCTATTACCTCCTCAAAAAAGTACGGTAAGTTAGTTAAACATGGTTTTCCCTGAAGAAATTTTGTCCATGTGACTATTGATTTTGTCCCAAATTATTTTTCCTAGAAGTTTTCCCACCACTGAAGTTAAACTGACCGGCCTGTAGTTGCTGGGCTTTACACCCTTTTTTGAACAAGGGTGTAATGTTTGCAATTCTCCAGTCCTCTGGCACCACCCCCGAGTCTAAGGAAGACTGAAAAATCATGGTCAGTGTCTCTGTGATTTCCATCCTCACTTCCCTCAGTATCCTTGGATGCATCTCATCCGGCCCTGGTGCTTTATCCATTTTAAGTACAGACAGTCTATCTAATAAAAGCAAAATACTGCAAATGCTGGAAATCTGAAATAAAAACAAGAAATGCTGGAACCACTCAGCAGGTCTGGCAGCATCTGTGAAAAGAGAAGCAGAGTTAACGTTTCGGGTCAGTGACCCTTCTTCGGAACTGACAAATATTAGAAAAGTCACAGGTTATAAGCAAGTGAGGTGGGGGTGGGGCAAGAGATAACAAAGGAGAAGGTCTAGATTGGACAAGGCCACCTAGCTGACCAAAAGGTCACGGAGCAAAGGCAAACAATATGTTAATGGTGTGTTGAAAGACAAAGCATTAGTACAGATTAGGTGTTAACGGGCTGAATATTGAACAGCAGCAAGTGCAAACATGAAAAAAAACAGTGCGTAAGCAAACTGAACAAACTAAGATGAAAGGAAGTAAATGCAAAAAAAAAGGTTGTAAAAAATGTAAAAAAGAAGAAAAAAAAAGAAAAAACAACTAAAAATGAAATTTTACTTACATTTTTAGTTGTTTTTTCATTTTTTCTCTTTATTCTTCTTTCTTTTTTACATTTTTTACAACTTTTTTTTGGCAGTCTCTCTCCATTTAAATAACACACAGAGTGGTGCAGTCTCTCTCCATTTCAATAACACACAGAGTGGTGCAGTCTCTCTCCATTTAAATAACACACAGTGTGGTGCAGTCTCTCTCCATTTAAATAACACACAGAGTGGTGCAGTCTCTATCCATTTAAATAACACACAGAGTGGTGCAGTCTCTATCCATTTAAATAACACACAGTGTGGTGCAGTCTCTCTCCATTTAAATAACACACAGAGTGGTGCAGTCTCTCTCCATTTCAATAACACACAGAGTGGTGCAGTCTCTCTCCATTTAAATAACACACAGTGTGGTGCAGTCTCTCTCCATTTAAATAACACACAGTGTGGTGCAGTCTCTCTCCATTTAAATAACACACAGAGTGGTGCAGTCTCTATCCATTTAAATAACACACAGTGTGGTGCAGTCTCTCTCCATTTAAATAACACACAGAGTGGTGCAGTCTCTCTCCATTTAAATAACACACAGAGTGGTGCAGTCTCTATCCATTTAAATAACACACAGTGTGGTGCAGTCTCTCTCCATTTAAATAACACACAGAGTGGTGCAGTCTCTCTCCATTTAAATAACACACAGAGGGGTGCAGTCTCTATCCATTTAAATAACACACAGAGTGGTGCAGTCTCTCTCCATTTAAATAACAGACAGAGTGGTGCAGTCTCTCTCCATTTAAATAACACACAGAGTGGTGCAGTCTCTATCCATTTAAATAACACACAGAGTGGTGCAGTCTCTATCCATTTAAATAACACACAGAGTGGTGCAGTCTCTCTCCATTTAAATAACACAGAGTGGTGCAGTCTCTATCCATTTAAATAACACACAGAGTGGTGCAGTCTCTATCCATTTAAATAACACACAGAGTGGTGCAGTCTCTATCCATTTAAATAACACACAGAGTGGTGCAGTCTCTCTCCATTTAAATAACACACAGAGTGGAGCAGTCTCTACCCATTTAAATAACACACAGAGTGGTGCAGTCTCTATCCATTTAAATAACACACAGAGTGGTGCAGTCTCTCTCCATTTAAATAACACACAGAGTGGTGCAGTCTCTATCCATTTAAATAACGGACAGAGTGGTGCAGTCTCTCTCCATTTCAATAACACACAGAGTGGTGCAGTCTCTCTCCATTTAAATAACACACAGAGTGGTGCAGTCTCTCTCCATTTAAATAACAGACAGAGTGGTGCAGTCTCTCTCCATTTAAATAACACACAGAGTGGTGCAGTCTCTATCCATTTAAATAACACACAGAGTGGTGCAGTCTCTCTCCATTTCAATAACACACAGAGTGGTGCAGTCTCTCTCCATTTAAATAACACACAGAGTGGTGCAGTCTCTCTCCATTTAAATAACACACAGAGTGGTGCAGTCTCTCTCCATTTCAATAACACACAGAGTGGTGCAGTCTCTCTCCATTTAAATAACACAGAGTGGTGCAGTCTCTCTCCATTTAAATAACACACAGAGTGGTGCAGTCTCTCTCCATTTCAATAACACACAGAGTGGTGCAGTCTCTCTCCATTTCAATAACACACAGAGTGGTGCAGTCTCTCTCCATTTAAATAACACACAGAGTGGTGCAGTCTCTCTCCATTGAAATAACACACAGAGTGGTGCAGTCTCTCTCCATTTAAATAACACACAGAGTGGTGCAGTCTCTCTCCATTTCAATAATACACAGAGTGGTGCAGTCTCTCTCCATTTCAATCACACACAGAGTGGTGCAATCTCTCTCCATTTAAATAACACACAGAGTGGTGCAGTCTCTCTCCATTTAAATAACAGACAGAGTGGTGCAGTCTCTCTCCATTTAAATAACACACAGAGTGGTGCAGTCTCTATCCATTTAAATAACACAGAGAGTGGTGCAGTCTCTCACCATTTAAATAACACAGAGTGGTGCAGTCTCTCTCCATTTAAATAACACACAGAGTGGTGCAGTCTCTCTCCATTTAAATAACACACAGAGTGGTGCAGTCTCTCTCCATTTCAATCACACACAGAGTGGTGCAGTCTCTCTCCATTTAAATAACAGACAGAGTGGTGCAGTCTGTCTCCATTTAAATAACACACAGAGTGGTGCAGTCTCTCACCATTTAAATAACACAGAGTGGTGCAGTCTCTCTCCATTTCAATAACACACAGAGTGGTGCAGTCTCTCTCCATTTCAATCACACACAGAGTGGTGCAATCTCTCTCCATTTAAATAACACACAGAGTGGTGCAGTCTCTCTCCATTTAAATAACAGACAGAGTGGTGCAATCTCTCTCCATTTAAATAACACACAGAGTGGTGCAGTCTCTATCCATTTAAATAAGAGACAGAGTGGTGCAGTCTCTATCCATTTAAATAACAGACAGAGTGGTGCAGTCTCTATCCATTTAAATAACACAGAGAGTGGTGCAGTCTCTCACCATTTAAATAACACAGAGTGGTGCAGTCTCTCTCCATTTAAATAACACACAGAGTGGTGCAGTCTCTCTCCATTTCAATAACACACAGAGTGGTGCAGTCTCTCTCCATTTCAATCACACACAGAGTGGTGCAGTCTCTCTCCATTTAAATAACACACAGAGTGGTGCAGTCTCTCTCCATTTAAATAACACACAGAGTGGTGCAGTCTCTCACCATTTAAATAACACAGAGTGGTGCAGTCTCTCTCCATTTAAATAACACACAGAGTGGTGCAGTCTCTCACCATTTAAATAACACACAGAGTGGTGCAGTCTCTCTCCATTTAAATAACACACAGAGTGGTGCAGTATCTCTCCATTTCAATAACACACAGAGTGGTGCAGTCTCTCTCCATTTAAATAACACACAGAGTGGTGCAGTATCTCTCCATTTCAATAACACACAGAGTGGTGCAGTCTCTATCCATTTATATAACACAGAGTGGTGCAGTCTCTCTCCATTTAAATAACACACAGAGTGGTGCAGTCTCTATCCATTTAAATAACACACAGAGTGGTGCAGTCTCTCTCCATTTAAATAACACACAGAGTGGTGCAGTATCTCTCCATTTCAATAACACACAGAGTGGTGCAGTCTCTCTCCATTTAAATAACACACAGAGTGGTGCAGTATCTCTCCATTTCAATAACACACAGAGTGGTGCAGTCTCTCTCCATTTAAATAACACACAGAGTGGTGCATTCTCTATCCATTTAAATAACACACAGAGTGGTGCAGTCTCTCTCCATTTAAATAACACACAGAGTGGTGCAGTCTCTATCCATTTAAATAACACACAGAGTGGTGCAGTCTCTCTCCATTTCAATAACACACAGAGTGGTGCAGTCTCTCTCCATTTCAATAACACACAGAGTGGTGCAGTCTCTCTCCATTTAAATAACACACAGAGTGGTGCAGTCTCTCTCCATTTAAATAACACACAGTGGTGCAGTCTCTCTCCATTTAAATAACACACAGAGTGGTGCAGTCTCTCTCCATTTCAAAACACACAGAGTGGTGCAGTCTCTCCATTTAAATAACACACAGAGTGGTGCAGTCTCTCTCCATTTAAATAACACACAGTGGTGCAGTCTCTCTCCATTTAAATAACACACAGAGTGGTGCAGTCTCTCTCCATTTAAATAACACACAGAGTGGTGCAGTCTCTCTCCATTTAAATAACACACAGAGTGGTGCAGTCTCTCTCCATTTAAATAACACACAGAGTGGTGCAGTCTCTCCATTTAAATAACACACAGAGTGGTGCAGTCTCTCTCCATTTAAATAACACACAGAGTGGTGCAGTCTCTCTCCATTTAAATAACACACAGAGTGGTGCAGTCTCTCTCCATTTAAATAACACACAGAGTGGTGCAGTCTCTCTCCATTTAAATAACACACAGAGTGGTGCAGTCTCTATCCATTTAAATAACACACAGAGTGGTGCAGTCTCTCTCCATTTAAATAATACACAGAGTGGTGCAGTCTCTCTCCATTTAAATAACACACAGAGTGGTGCAGTCTCTCTCCATTTCAATAACACACAGAGTGGTGCAGTCTCTCTCCATTTAAATAACACACAGAGTGGTGCAGTCTCTATCCATTTAAATAACACACAGAGTGGTGCAGTCTCTATCCATTTAAATAACACACAGAGTGGTGCTGTCTCTATCCATTTAAATAACACACAGAGTGGTGCAGTCTCTATCCATTTAAATAACACACAGAGTGGTGCAGTCTCTATCCATTTAAATAACACACAGAGTGGTGCAGTCTCTATCCATTTAAATAACACACAGAGTGGTGCAGTCTCTCTCCATTTCAAAACACACAGAGTGGTGCAGTCTCTCCATTTCAATAACACACAGAGTGGTGCAGTCTCTCTCCATTTAAATAACACACAGAGTGGTGCAGTCTCTCTCCATTTCAATGACACACAGAGTGGTGCAGTCTCTCTCCATTTAAATAACACACAGAGTGGTGCAGTCTCTCTCCATTTCAATAACACAGAGTGGTGCAGTCTCTCTCCATTTAAATAACACACAGAGTGGTGCAGTCTCTCTCCATTTAAATAACACACAGAGTGGTGCAGTCTCTCTCCATTTAAATAACACACAGAGTGGTGCAGTCTCTCTCCATTTAAATAACACACAGAGTGGTGCAGTCTCTATCCATTTAAATAACACACAGAGTGGTGCAGTCTCTCTCCATTTCAATAACACACAGAGTGGTGCAGTCTCTATCCATTTAAATAACACACAGAGTGGTGCAGTCTCTCTCCATTTCAATAACACACAGAGTGGTGCAGTCTCTATCCATTTAAATAACACACAGAGTGGTGCAGTCTCTCTCCATTTAAATAACACACAGAGTGGTGCAGTCTCTCTCCATTTCAATAACACACAGAGTGGTGCAGTCTCTCTCCATTTAAATAACACACAGAGTGGTGCAGTCTCTCTCCATTTCAATAACACACAGAGTGGTGCAGTCTCTCTCCATTTCAATAACACACAGAGTGGTGCAGTCTCTCTCCATTTCAATAACACACAGAGTGGTGCAGTCTCTCTCCATTTCAATAACACACAGAGTGGTGCAGTCTCTATCCATTTAAATAACACACAGAGTGGTGCAGTCTCTCTCCATTTCAATAACACACAGAGTGGTGCAGTCTCTATCCATTTAAATAACACACAGAGTGGTGCAGTCTCTCTCCATTTAAATAACACACAGAGTGGTGCAGTCTCTCCATTTCAATAACACACAGAGTGGTGCAGTCTCTCTCCATTTAAATAACACACAGAGTGGTGCAGTCTCTCTCCATTTAAATAACACACAGAGTGGTGCAGTCTCTCTCCATTTCAAAACACACAGAGTGGTGCAGTCTCTCCATTTCAATAACACACAGAGTGGTGCAGTCTCTCTCCATTTAAATAACACACAGAGTGGTGCAGTCTCTCTCCATTTCAAAACACACAGAGTGGTGCAGTCTCTCCATTTCAATAACACACAGAGTGGTGCAGTCTCTCTCCATTTAAATAACACACAGAGTGGTGCAGTCTCTCTCCATTTAAATAACACACAGAGTGGTGCAGTCTTTATCCATTTCAAAACACATAGAGTGGTGCAGTCTCTCTCCATTAAAATAACACACAGAGTGGTGCAGTCTCTATCCATTTAAATAACACACAGAGTGGTGCAGTCTCTATCCATTTAAATAACACACAGAGTGGTGCAGTCTCTATCCATTTAAATAACACACAGAGTGGTGCAGTCTCTATCCATTTAAATAACACACAGAGTGGTGCAGTCTCTCTCCATTTCAAAACACACAGAGTGGTGCAGTCTCTATCCATTTAAATAACACACAGAGTGGTGCAGTCTCTCTCCATTTAAATAACAGACAGAGTGGTGCAGTCTCTCTCCATTTAAATAACACACAGAGTGGTGCAGTCTCTCTCCATTTAAATAACAGACAGAGTGGTGCAGTCTCTCTCCATTTAAATAACACACAGAGTGGTGCAGTCTCTCTCCATTTAAATAACACACAGAGTGGTGCAGTCTCTCTCCATTTAAATAACACACAGAGTGGTGCAGTCTCTATCCATTTAAATAACACACAGAGTGGTGCAGTCTCTATCCATTTAAATAACACAGAGTGGTGCAGTCTCTATCCATTTAAATAACACACAGAGTGGTGCAGTCTCTATCCATTTAAATAACACACAGAGTGGTGCAGTCTCTATCCATTTAAATAACACACAGAGTGGTGCAGTCTCTCTCCATTTAAATAACACACAGAGTGGTGCAGTCACTCTCCATTTAAATAACACACAGAGTGGTGCAGTCTCTCTCCATTTAAATAACACACAGAGTGCTGCAGTCACTCTCCATTTAAATAACACACAGAGTGGTGCAGTCTCTCTCCATTTAAATAACACACAGAGTGGTGCAGTCTCTCTCCATTTAAATAACACACAGAGTGTTGCAGTCTCTATCCATTTAAATAACACACAGAGTGGTGCAGTCTCTCTCCATTTAAATAACAGACAGAGTGGTGCAGTCTCTCTCCATTTAAATAACACACAGAGTGGTGCAGTCTCTCTCCATTTAAATAACAGACAGAGTGGTGCAGTCACTCTCCACTTAAATAACACACAGAGTGGTGCAGTCTCTATCAATTTAAATAACACACAGAGTGGTGCAGTCTCTATCCATTTAAATAACACACAGAGTGGTGCAGTCTCTCTCCATTTAAATAACAGACAGAGTGGTGCAGTCTCTCTCCATTTAAATAACACACAGAGTGGTGCAGTCTCTATCAATTTAAATAACACACAGAGTGGTGCAGTCTCTGTCCATTTAAATAACACACAGAGTGGTGCAGTCACTCTCCATTTAAATAACACACAGAGTGGTGCAGTCTCTATCAATTTAATTAACACACATAGTGGTGCAGTCTCTCTCCATTTAAATAACACACAGAGTGGTGCAGTCTCTCTCCATTTAAATAACAGACAGAGTGGTGCAGTCTCTATCCATTTAAATAACACACAGAGTGGTGCAGTCACTCTCCATTTAAATAACACACTGAGTGGTGCAGTCTCTATCCATTTAAATAACACACAGAGTGGTGCAGTCTCTCTCCATTTAAATAACACACAGAGTGGTGCAGTCTCTATCAATTTAAATAACACAGAGTGGTGCAGTCTCTCTCCATTTAAATAACAGACAGAGTGGTGCAGTCACTCTCCATTTAAATAACACACAGAGTGGTGCAGTCTCTATCAATTTAAATAACACACAGAGTGGTGCAGTCTCTCTCCATTTAAATAACACACAGAGTGGTGCAGTCACTCTCCATTTAAATAACACACAGAGTGGTGCAGTCTCTCTCCATTTAAATAACACACAGAGTGGTGCAGTCTCTCTCCATTTAAATAACACACAGAGTGGTGCAGTCTCTCTCCATTTAAATAACACACAGAGTGGTGCAGTCTCTCTCCATTTAAATAACAGACAGAGTGGTGCAGTCTCTATCCATTTAAATAACACACAGAGTGGTGCAGTCTCTCTCCATTTAAATAACACACAGAGTGGTGCAGTCTCTCTCCATTTAAATAACACAGAGTGGTGCAGTCTCTCTCCATTTAAATAACACACAGAGTGGTGCAGTCTCTATCCATTTAAATAACACAGAGTGGTGCAGTCTCTATCCATTTAAATAACACACAGAGTGGTGCAGTCACTCTCCATTTAAATAGCACACAGAGTGGTGCAGTCTCTATCCATTTAAATAACACACAGAGTGGTGCAGTCTCTCTCCATTTAAATAACACACAGAGTGGTGCAGTCTCTATCCATTTAAATAACACACAGAGTGGTGCAGTCTCTCTCCATTTAAATAACACACAGAGTGGTGCAGTCTCTCTCCATTTAAATAACACACAGAGTGGTGCAGTCTCTCTCCATTTAAATAACACAGAGTGGTGCAGTCTCTCTCCATTTAAATAACACACAGAGTGGTGCAGTCTCTATCCATTTAAATAACACACAGAGTGGTGCAGTCTCTCTCCATTTAAATAACACACAGAGTGCTGCAGTCTCTCTCCATTTCAATGACACACAGAGTGATGCAATCTCTATCCATTTAAATAACACACAGAGTGGTGCAGTCTCTCTCCATTTAAATAACACACAGAGTGGTGCAGTCTCTATCCATTTAAATAACACACAGAGTGGTGCAGTCTCTATCCATTTAAATAACACACAGAGTGGTGCAGTCTCTCTCCATTTAAATAACACACAGAGTGATGCAATCTCTATCCATTTAAATAACACACAGAGTGGTGCAGTCTCTACCCATTTAAATAACACACAGAGTGGTGCAGTCACTCTCCATTTAAATAGCACACAGAGTGGTGCAGTCTCTATCCATTTAAATAACACACAGAGTGGTGCAGTCTCTCTCCATTTAAATAACACACAGAGTGGTGCAGTCTCTCTCCATTTAAATAACACACAGAGTGGTGCAGTCTCTATCCATTTAAATAACACACAGAGTGGTGCAGTCACTCTCCATTTAAATAACACACAGAGTGGTGCAGTCTCTATCCATTTAAATAACACACAGAGTGGTGCAGTCTCTCTCCATTTAAATAACGCACAGAGTGTTGCAGTCTCTCTCCATTTAAATAACACACAGAGTGGTGCAGTCTCTCTCCATTTAAATAACACACAGAGTGGTGCAGTCTCTCTCCATTTAAATAACACACAGAGTGGTGCAGTCTCTATCCATTTAAATAACACACAGAGTGGTGCAGTCTCTCTCCATTTAAATAACACACAGAGTGGTGCAGTCTCTATCCATTTCAATAACGCACAGAGTGGTGCAGTCTCTATCCATTTAAATAACACACAGAGTGGTGCAGTCTCTATCCATTTAAATAACACACAGAGTGGTGCAGTCTCTCTCCATTTAAATAACACACAGAGTGGTGCAGTCTCTATCCATTTCAATAACGCACAGAGTGGTGCAGTCTCTATCCATTTAAATAACACACAGAGTGGTGCAGTCTCTATCCATTTAAATAACACACAGAGTGGTGCAGTCTCTATCCATTTAAATAACACACAGAGTGGTGCAGTCTCTCTCCATTTAAATAACACACAGAGTGGTGCAGTCACTCTCCATTTAAATAACACACAGAGTGGTGCAGTCTCTATCCATTTAAATAACACACAGAGTGGTGCAGTCTCTCTCCATTTAAATAACACACAGAGTGGTGCAGTCTCTCTCCATTTAAGTAACGCACAGAGTGGTGCAGTCTCTATCCATTTAAATAACACACAGAGTGGTGCAGTCTCTCTCCATTTAAATAACACACAGAGTGTTGCAGTCTCTCTCCATTTCAATAACACACAGAGTGGTGCAGTCTCTATCCATTTAAATAACACACAGAGTGGTGCAGTCTCTATCCATTTAAATAACACACAGAGTGGTGCAGTCTCTATCCATTTAAATAACACACAGAGTGGTGCAGTCTCTATCCATTTAAATAACACACAGAGTGGTGCAGTCTCTCTCCATTTAAGTAACACACAGAGTGGTGCAGTCTCTATCCATTTAAATAACACACAGAGTGGTGCAATCTCTCTCCATTTAAATAACACACAGAGTGGTGCAGTCTCTCTCCATTTAAATAACACACAGAGTGGTGCAGTCTCTCTCCATTTAAATAACACACAGAGTGGTGCAGTCTCTCTCCATTTAAATAACACACAGAGTGGTGCAGTCTCTCTCCATTTAAATAACACACAGAGTGGTGCAGTCTCTCTCCATTTAAATAACACACAGAGTGGTGCAGTCTCTCTCCATTTAAATAACAGACAGAGTGGTGCAGTCTCTATCCATTTAAATAACACACAGAGTGGTGCCGTCTCTCTCCATTTAAATAACACACAGAGTGGTGCAGTCACTCTCCATTTAAATAGCACACAGAGTGGTGCAGTCTCTATCCATTTAAATAACACACAGAGTGGTGCAGTCTCTATCCATTTAAATAACACACAGATTGGTGCAGTCTCTATCCATTTAAATAACACACAGAGTGGTGCAGTCTCTCTCCAGTTAAATAACACACAGAGTGGTGCAGTCTCTATCCATTTCAATAACGCACAGAGTGGTGCAGTCTCTCTCCATTTAAATAACACACAGAGTGGTGCAGTCTCTATCCATTTAAATAACACAGAGTGGTGCAGTCTCTCTCCATTTAAATAACACACAGAGTGGTGCAGTCTCTATCCATTTAAATAACACACAGAGTGGTGCAGTCTCTCTCCATTTAAATAACACACAGAGTGGTGCAGTCTCTATCCATTTAAATAACACACAGAGTGGTGCAGTCTCTATCCATTTAAATAACACACAGAGTGGTGCAGTCTCTATCCATTTAAATTACACACAGAGTGGTGCAGTCTCTCTCCATTTAAATAACACAAAGTGGTGCAGTCTCTCTCCATTTAAATAACACACAGAGTGGTGCAGTCTCTCTCCATTTAAATAACACACAGAGTGGTGCAGTCTCTATCCATTTAAATAACACACAGAGTGGTGCAGTCTCTCTCCATTTAAATAACAGACAGAGTGGTGCAGTCTCTCTCCATTTAAATAACACACAGAGTGGTGCAGTCTCTATCCATTTAAATAACACACAGAGTGGTGCAGTCTCTATCCATTTAAATAACACACAGAGTGGTGCAGTCTCTATCCATTTCAATAACACACAGAGTGGTGCAGTCTCTCTCCATTTAAATAACACACAGAGTGGTGCAGTCTCTATCCATTTCAATAACACACAGAGTGGTGCAGTCTCTCACCATTTCAATAACACACAGAGTGGTGCAGTCTCTATCCATTTCAATAACACACAGAGTGGTGCAGTCTCTCTCCATTTAAATAACACACAGAGTGGTGCAGTCTCTATCCATTTCAATAACACACAGAGTGGTGCAGTCTCTCACCATTTCAATAACACACAGAGTGGTGCAGTCTCTATCCATTTCAATAACACACAGAGTGGTGCAGTCTCTCACCATTTCAATAACACACAGAGTGGTGCAGTCTCTATCCATTTCAATAACACACAGAGTGGTGCAGTCTCTATCCATTTCAATAACACACAGAGTGGTGCAGTCTCTCTCCATTTAAATAACACACAGAGTGGTGCAGTCTCTATCCATTTCAATAACACACAGAGTGGTGCAGTCTCTCTCCATTTAAATAACACACAGAGTGGTGCAGTCTCTCTCCATTTCAATAACACACAGAGTGGTGCAGTCTCTATCCATTTCAATAACACACAGAGTGGTGCAGTCTCTCTCCATTTAAATAACACACAGAGTGGTGCAGTCTCTCTCCATTTCAATAACGCACAGAGTGGTGCAGTCTCTATCCATTTAAATAACAGACAGAGTGGTGCAGTCTCTATCCATTTAAATAACACACAGAGTGGTGCAGTCTCTCTCCATTTAAGTAACACACAGAGTGGTGCAGTCTCTATCCATTTAAATAACACACAGAGTGGTGCAGTCTCTCTCCATTTCAATAACGCACAGAGTGGTGCAGTCTCTATCCATTTAAATAACAGACAGAGTGGTGCAGTCTCTATCCATTTAAATAACACACAGAGTGGTGCAGTCTCTCTCCATTTAAGTAACACACAGTGTGGTGCAGTCTCTATCCATTTAAATAACACACAGAGTGGTGCAGTCTCTCTCCATTTAAATAACGCACAGAGTGGTGCAGTCTCTGTCCATTTAAATAACACACAGAGTGGTGCAGTCTCTCTCCATTTAAATAACACACAGAGTGTTGCAGTCTCTCTCCATTTCAATAACACACAGAGTGGTGCAGTCTCTATCCATTTAAATAACACACAGAGTGGTGCAGTCTCTATCCATTTAAATAACACACAGAGTGGTGCAGTCTCTATCCATTTAAATAACACACAGAGTGGTGCAGTCTCTCTCCATTTAAGTAACACACAGAGTGGTGCAGTCTCTATCCATTTAAATAACACACAGAGTGGTGCAGTCTCTCTCCATTTAAATAACACACAGAGTGGTGCAGTCTCTCTCCATTTAAATAACACACAGAGTGGTGCAGTCTCTCTCCATTTAAATAACTCACAGAGTGGTGCAGTCTCTCTCCATTTAAATAACACACAGAGTGGTGCAGTCTCTCTCCATTTAAATAACACACAGAGTGGTGCAGTCTCTCTCCATTTAAATAACACACAGAGTGGTGCAGTCTCTCTCCATTTAAATAACACACAGAGTGGTGCAGTCTCTCTCCAGTTAAATAACACACAGAGTGGTGCAGTCTCTATCCATTTCAATAACGCACAGAGTGGTGCAGTCTCTCTCCATTTAAATAACACACAGAGTGGTGCAGTCTCTATCCATTTAAATAACACAGAGTGGTGCAGTCTCTCTCCATTTAAATAACACACAGAGTGTTGCAGTCTCTATCCATTTAAATAACACACAGAGTGGTGCAGTCTCTCTCCATTTAAATAACACACAGAGTGGTGCAGTCTCTATCCATTTAAATAACACACAGAGTGGTGCAGTCTCTATCCATTTAAATAACACACAGAGTGGTGCAGTCTCTATCCATTTAAATTACACACAGAGTGGTGCAGTCTCTCTCCATTTAAATAACACAAAGTGGTGCAGTCTCTCTCCATTTAAATAACACACAGAGTGGTGCAGTCTCTCTCCATTTAAATAACACACAGAGTGGTGCAGTCTCTATCCATTTAAATAACACACAGAGTGGTGCAGTCTCTCTCCATTTAAATAACACACAGAGTGGTGCAGTCTCTCTCCATTTAAATAACACACAGAGTGGTGCAGTCTCTCTCCATTTAAATAACACACAGAGTGGTGCAGTCTCTCTCCATTTAAATAACACACAGAGTGGTGCAGTCTCTATCCATTTCAATAACACACAGAGTGGTGCAGTCTCTCTCCATTTAAATAACACACAGAGTGGTGCAGTCTCTATCCATTTCAATAACACACAGAGTGGTGCAGTCTCTATCCATTTAAATAACACACAGAGTGGTGCAGTCTCTCTCCATTTAAATAACACACAGAGTGGTGCAGTCTCTCTCCATTTAAATAACACACAGAGTGGTGCAGTCTCTCTCCATTTAAATAACACACAGAGTGGTGCAGTCTCTCTCCATTTAAATAACACACAGAGTGGTGCAGTCTCTATCCATTTAAATTACACACAGAGTGGTGCAGTCTCTCTCCATTTAAATAACACAAAGTGGTGCAGTCTCTCTCCATTTAAATAACACACAGAGTGGTGCAGTCTCTCTCCATTTAAATAACACACAGAGTGGTGCAGTCTCTATCCATTTAAATAACACACAGAGTGGTGCAGTCTCTCTCCATTTAAATAACACACAGAGTGGTGCAGTCTCTCTCCATTTAAATAACACACAGAGTGGTGCAGTCTCTCTCCATTTAAATAACACACAGAGTGGTGCAGTCTCTCTCCATTTAAATAACACACAGAGTGGTGCAGTCTCTATCCATTTCAATAACGCACAGAGTGGTGCAGTCTCTATCCATTTAAATAACAGACAGAGTGGTGCAGTCTCTCTCCATTTAAATAACACACAGAGTGGTGCAGTCTCTATCCATTTAAATAACACACAGAGTGGTGCAGTCTCTCTCCATTTAAATAACACACAGAGTGGTGCAGTCTCTCTCCATTTAAATAACACACAGAGTGGTGCAGTCTCTATCCATTTCAATAACGCACAGAGTGGTGCAGTCTCTATCCATTTAAATAACAGACAGAGTGGTGCAGTCTCTCTCCATTTAAATAACACACAGAGTGGTGCAGTCTCTATCCATTTAAATAACACACAGAGTGGTGCAGTCTCTATCCATTTAAATAACACACAGAGTGGTGCAGTCTCTATCCATTTAAATAACACACAGAGTGGTGCAGTCTCTCTCCATTTAAATAACACACAGAGTGGTGCAGTCTCTCTCCATTTAAATAACACACAGAGTGGTGCAGTCTCTCTCCATTTAAATAACACACAGAGTGGTGCAGTCTCTCTCCATTTAAATAACACACAGAGTGGTGCAGTCTCTATCCATTTAAATAACACACAGAGTGGTGCAGTCTCTATCCATTTAAATAACACACAGAGTGGTGCAGTCTCTATCCATTTAAATAACACACAGAGTGGTGCAGTCTCTATCCATTTAAATAACACACAGAGTGGTGCAGTCTCTCTCCATTTAAATAACACACAGAGTGGTGCAGTCTCTCTCCATTTAAATAACACACAGAGTGGTGCAGTCTCTCTCCATTTAAATAACACACAGAGTGGTGCAGTCTCTCTCCATTTAAATAACACACAGAGTGGTGCAGTCTCTCTCCATTTAAATAACACACAGAGTGGTGCAGTCTCTATCCATTTCAATAACGCACAGAGTGGTGCAGTCTCTATTGATTTAAATAACAGACAGAGTGGTGCAGTCTCTCTCCATTTAAATAACACACAGAGTGGTGCAGTCTCTATCCATTTAAATAACACACAGAGTGGTGCAGTCTCTATCCATTTAAATAACACACAGAGTGGTGCAGTCTCTATCCATTTAAATAACACACAGAGTGGTGCAGTCTCTATCCATTTCAATAACACACAGAGTGGTGCAGTCTCTCTCCATTTAAATAACACACAGAGTGGTGCAGTCTCTATCCATTTCAATAACACACAGAGTGGTGCAGTCTCTCACCATTTCAATAACACACAGAGTGGTGCAGTCTCTATCCATTTCAATAACACACAGAGTGGTGCAGTCTCTCTCCATTTAAATAACACACAGAGTGGTGCAGTCTCTCTCCATTTCAATAACGCACAGAGTGGTGCAGTCTCTATCCATTTAAATAACAGACAGAGTGGTGCAGTCTCTATCCATTTAAATAACACACAGAGTGGTGCAGTCTCTCTCCATTTAAGTAACACACAGAGTGGTGCAGTCTCTATCCATTTAAATAACACACAGAGTGATGCAGTCTCTCTCCATTTAAATAACGCACAGAGTGGTGCAGTCTCTGTCCATTTAAATAACACACAGAGTGGTGCAGTCTCTCTCCATTTAAATAACACACAGAGTGTTGCAGTCTCTCTCCATTTCAATAACACACAGAGTGGTGCAGTCTCTATCCATTTAAATAACACACAGAGTGGTGCAGTCTCTATCCATTTAAATAACACACAGAGTGGTGCAGTCTCTATCCATTTAAATAACACACAGAGTGGTGCAGTCTCTCTCCATTTAAGTAACACACAGAGTGGTGCAGTCTCTATCCATTTAAATAACACACAGAGTGGTGCAGTCTCTCTCCATTTAAATAACACACAGAGTGGTGCAGTCTCTCTCCATTTAAATAACACACAGAGTGGTGCAGTCTCTCTCCATTTAAATAACTCACAGAGTGGTGCAGTCTCTCTCCATTTAAATAACACACAGAGTGGTGCAGTCTCTCTCCATTTAAATAACACACAGAGTGGTGCAGTCTCTCTCCATTTAAATAACACACAGAGTGGTGCAGTCTCTCTCCATTTAAATAACAGACAGAGTGGTGCAGTCTCTATCCATTTAAATAACACACAGAGTGGTGCAGTCTCTCTCCATTTAAATAACACACAGAGTGGTGCAGTCACTCTCCATTTAAATAGCACACAGAGTGGTGCAGTCTCTATCCATTTAAATAACACACAGAGTGGTGCAGTCTCTATCCATTTAAATAACACACAGAGTGGTGCAGTCTCTATCCATTTAAATAACACACAGAGTGGTGCAGTCTCTCTCCATTTAAATAACACACAGAGTGGTGCAGTCTCTCTCCATTTAAATAACACACAGAGTGGTGCAGTCTCTATCCATTTAAATAACACACAGAGTGGTGCAGTCTCTATCCATTTAAATTACACACAGAGTGGTGCAGTCTCTCTCCATTTAAATAACACACAGAGTGGTGCAGTCTCTATCCATTTAAATAACACACAGAGTGGTGCAGTCTCTATCCATTTAAATAACACACAGAGTGGTGCAGTCTCTATCCATTTAAATTACACACAGAGTGGTGCAGTCTCTCTCCATTTAAATAACACAAAGTGGTGCAGTCTCTCTCCATTTAAATAACACACAGAGTGGTGCAGTCTCTCTCCATTTAAATAACACACAGAGTGGTGCAGTCTCTATCCATTTAAATAACACACAGAGTGGTGCAGTCTCTCTCCATTTAAATAACACACAGAGTGGTGCAGTCTCTCTCCATTTAAATAACACACAGAGTGGTGCAGTCTCTCTCCATTTAAATAACACACAGAGTGGTGCAGTCTCTATCCATTTAAATAACACACAGAGTGGTGCATTCTCTCTCCATTTAAATAACACACAGAGTGGTGCAGTCTCTATCCATTTCAATAACGCACAGAGTGGTGCAGTCTCTATCCATTTAAATAACAGACAGAGTGGTGCAGTCTCTCTTCATTTAAATAACACACAGAGTGGTGCAGTCTCTCTCCATTTAAATAACACACAGAGTGGTGCAGTCTCTATCCATTTCAATAACACACAGAGTGGTGCAGTCTCTATCCATTTAAATAACACACAGAGTGGTGCAGTCTCTCTCCATTTAAATAACACACAGAGTGGTGCATTCTCTATCCATTTCAATAACACACAGAGTGGTGCAGTCTCTATCCATTTAAATAACACACAGAGTGGTGCAGTCTCTATCCATTTAAATAACACACAGAGTGGTGCAGTCTCTCTCCATTTAAATAACACACAGAGTGGTGCAGTCTCTATCCATTTAAATAACACACAGAGTGGTGCAGTCTCTATCCATTTCAATAACACACAGAGTGGTGCAGTCTCTCACCATTTCAATAACACACAGAGTGGTGCAGTCTCTATCCATTTCAATAACACACAGAGTGGTGCAGTCTCTCTCCATTTAAATAACACACAGAGTGGTGCAGTCTCTCTCCATTTCAATAACGCACAGAGTGGTGCAGTCTCTATCCATTTAAATAACAGACAGAGTGGTGCAGTCTCTCTCCATTTAAATAACACACAGAGTGGTGCAGTCTCTATCCATTTAAATAACACACAGAGTGGTGCAGTCTCTATCCATTTAAATAACACACAGAGTGGTGCAGTCTCTCTCCATTTAAATAACACACAGAGTGGTGCAGTCTCTCTCCATTTAAATAACACACAGAGTGGTGCAGTCTCTATCCATTTAAATAACACACAGAGTGGTGCAGTCTCTCTCCATTTAAATAATACACAGAGTGGTGCAGTCTCTATCCATTTCAATAACGCACAGAGTGGTGCAGTCTCTATCCATTTAAATAACAGACAGAGTGGTGCAGTCTCTCTCCATTTAAATAACACACAGAGTGGTGCAGTCTCTATCCATTTAAATAACACACAGAGTGGTGCAGTCTCTATCCATTTAAATAACACACAGAGTGGTGCAGTCTCTCTCCATTTAAATAACACACAGAGTGGTGCAGTCTCTCTCAATTTCAATAACACACAGAGTGGTGCAGTCTCTATCCATTTCAATAACACACAGAGTGGTGCAATCTCTATCCATTTAAATAACACACAGAGTGGTGCAGTCTCTCTCCATTTAAATAACACACAGAGTGGTGCAGTCTCTCTCCATTTAAATAACACACAGAGTGGTGCAGTCTCTATCCATTTAAATAACACACAGAGTGGTGCAGTCTCTATCCATTTAAATAACACACAGAGTGGTGCAGTCTCTCTCCATTTAAATAACACACAGAGTGGTGCAATCTCTATCCATTTAAATAACACACAGAGTGGTGCAGTCTCTCTCCATTTAAATAACACACAGAGTGGTGCAGTCTCTCTCCATTTAAATAACACACAGAGTGGTGCAGACTCTCTCCATTTAAATAACACACAGAGTGGTGCAGTCTCTCTCCATTTAAATAACACACAGAGTGGTGCAGTCTCTCTCCATTTAAATAACACACAGAGTGGTGCAGTCTCTCTCCATTTAAATAACACACAGAGTGGTGCAATCTCTATCCATTTAAATAACACACAGAGTGGTGCAGTCTCTATCCATTTAAATAACACACAGAGTGGTGCAGTCACTCTCCATTTAAATAGCACACAGAGTGGTGCAGTCTCTATCCATTTAAATAACACACAGAGTGGTGCAGTCTCTCTCCATTTAAGTAACACACAGAGTGGTGCAGTCTCTCTCCATTTAAATAACACACAGAGTGGTGCAGTCTCTATCCATTTAAATAACACACAGAGTGGTGCAGTCTCTCTCCATTTAAATAACACACAGAGTGGTGCAGTCTCTATCCATTTCAATGACACACAGAGTGGTGCAGTCTCTATCCATTTCAATAACGCACAGAGTGGTGCAGTCTCTATCCATTTAAATAACACACAGAGTGGTGCAGTCTCTCTCCATTTAAATAACACACAGAGTGGTGCAGTCTCTCTCAATTTCAATAACACACAGAGTGGTGCAGTCTCTATCCATTTCAATAACACACAGAGTGGTGCAATCTCTATCCATTTAAATAACACACAGAGTGGTGCAGTCTCTCTCCATTTAAATAACACACAGAGTGGTGCAGTCTCTCTCCATTTAAATAACACACAGAGTGGTGCAGTCTCTATCCATTTAAATAACACACAGAGTGGTGCAGTCTCTATCCATTTAAATAACACACAGAGTGGTGCAGTCTCTCTCCATTTAAATAACACACAGAGTGGTGCAATCTCTATCCATTTAAATAACACACAGAGTGGTGCAGTCTCTCTCCATTTAAATAACACACAGAGTGGTGCAGTCTCTCTCCATTTAAATAACACACAGAGTGGTGCAGTCTCTCTCCATTTAAATAACACACAGAGTGGTGCAGTCTCTCTCCATTTAAATAACACACAGAGTGGTGCAATCTCTATCCATTTAAATAACACACAGAGTGGTGCAGTCTCTATCCATTTAAATAACACACAGAGTGGTGCAGTCACTCTCCATTTAAATAGCACACAGAGTGGTGCAGTCTCTATCCATTTAAATAACACACAGAGTGGTGCAGTCTCTCTCCATTTAAGTAACACACAGAGTGGTGCAGTCTCTCTCCATTTAAATAACACACAGAGTGGTGCAGTCTCTCTCCATTTAAATAACACACAGAGTGGTGCAGTCTCTCTCCATTTAAATAACACACAGAGTGGTGCAGTCTCTCTCCATTTAAATAACACACAGAGTGGTGCAGTCTCTCTCCATTTAAATAACACACAGAGTGGTGCAGTCTCTCTCCATTTAAATAACACACAGAGTGGTGCAGTCTCTATCCATTTAAATAACACACAGAGTGGTGCAGTCTCTATCCATTTAAATAACACACAGAGTGGTGCAGTCTCTATCCATTTCAATAACGCACAGAGTGGTGCAGTCTCTATCCATTTAAATAACACACAGAGTGCTGCAGTCTCTCTCCATTTCAATGACACACAGAGTGGTGCAGTCTCTATCCATTTAAATAACACACAGAGTGGTGCAGTCTCTATCCATTTAAATAACACACAGAGTGGTGCAGTCTCTCTCCATTTAAATAACACACAGAGTGCTGCAGTCTCTCTCCATTTCAATGACACACAGAGTGGTGCAGTCTCTATCCATTTAAATAACACACAGAGTGGTGCAGTCTCTATCCATTTAAATAACACACAGAGTGGTGCAGTCTCTCTCCATTTAAATAACACACAGAGTGATGCAATCTCTATCCATTTAAATAACACACAGAGTGGTGCAGCCTCTACCCATTTAAATAACACACAGAGTGGTGCAGTCACTCTCCATTTAAATAGCACACAGAGTGGTGCAGTCTCTATCCATTTAAATAACACACAGAGTGGTGCAGTCTCTCTCCATTTAAGTAACACACAGAGTGGTGCAGTCTCTATCCATTTCAATAACACACAGAGTGGTGCAGTCTCTATCCATTTAAATAACACACAGAGTGGTGCAGTCTCTCTCCATTTAAATAACACACAGAGTGGTGCAGTCTCTCTCCATTTAAATAACACACAGAGTGGTGCAGTCTCTCTCCATTTAAATAACACACAGAGTGGTGCAGTCTCTATCCATTTAAATAACACACAGAGTGGTGCAGTCTCTCACCATTTAAATAACACACAGAGTGGTGCAGTCTCTATCCATTTAAATAACACACAGAGTGGTGCAGTCTCTATCCATTTAAATAACACACAGAGTGGTGCAGTCTCTCTCCATTTAAATAACACACAGAGTGGTGCAGTCTCTATCCATTTAAATAACAGACAGAGTGGTGCAGTCTCTATCCATTTAAATAACACACAGAGTGGTGCAGTCTCTCTCCATTTAAATAACACACAGAGTGGTGCAGTCTCTATCCATTTAAATAACAGACAGAGTGGTGCAGTCTCTATCCATTTCAATAACACACAGAGTGGTGCAGTCTCTATCCATTTCAATAACACACAGAGTGGTGCAGTCTCTCTCCATTTCAATAACACACAGAGTGGTGCAGTCTCTATCCATTTCAATAACACACAGAGTGGTGCAGTCTCTATCCATTTAAATAACACACAGAGTGGTGCAGTCTCTCTCCATTTCAATAACACACAGAGTGGTGCAGTCTCTCTCCATTTCAATAACACACAGAGTGGTGCAGTCTCTCTCCATTTAAATAACACACAGAGTGGTGCAGTCTCTATCCATTTAAATAACACACAGAGTGGTGCAGTCTCTATCCATTTAAATAACACACAGAGTGGAGCAGTCTCTCACCATTTAAATAACACACAGAGTGGAGCAGTCTCTCACCATTTAAATAACACACAGAGTGGTGCAGTCTCTATCCATTTCAATAACACACAGAGTGGTGCAGTCTCTATCCATTTCAATAACACACAGAGTGGTGCAGTCTCTCTCCATTTAAATAACACACAGAGTGGTGCAGTCTCTCTCCATTTAAATAACACACAGAGTGGTGCAATCTCTCTCCATTTAAATAACACACAGAGTGGTGCAGTCTCTGTCCATTTAAATAACACACAGAGTGGTGCAGTCACTCTCCATTTAAATAACACACAGAGTGGTGCAGTCTCTATCCATTTAAATAACACACAGAGTGGTGCAGTCTCTCTCCATTTAAATAACACACAGAGTGGTGCAGTCTCTCTCCATTTAAATAACACACAGAGTGGTGCAGTCTCTCTCCATTTAAATAACACACAGAGTGGTGCAGTCTCTCTCCATTTAAATAACACACAGAGTGGTGCAGTCTCTATCCATTTCAATAACACACAGAGTGGTGCAGTCTCTATCCATTTCAATAACACAGAGAGTGGTGCAGTCTCTATCCATTTAAATAACACACCGAGTGGAGCAGTCTCTATCCATTTAAATAACACACAGAGTGGAGCAGTCTCTCACCATTTAAATAACACACAGAGTGGTGCAGTCTCTCTCCATTTAAATAACACACAGAGTGGTGCAGTCTCTCTCCATTTAAATAACACAGAGTGGTGCAGTCTCTATCCATTTAAATAACACACAGAGTGGTGCAGTCTCTCACCATTTAAATAACACACAGAGTGGTGCAGTCTCTATCCATTTAAATAGCACACAGAGTGGTGCAGTCTCTATCCATTTAAATAACACACAGAGTGGTGCAGTCTCTATCCATTTAAATAACACACAGAGTGGTGCAGTCTCTCTCCATTTAAATAACACACAGAGTGGTGCAGTCACTCTCCATTTAAATAGCACACAGAGTGGTGCAGTCTCTATCCATTTAAATAACACACAGAGTGGTGCAGTCTCTATCCATTTAAATAACACACAGAGTGGTGCAGTCTCTCACCATTTAAATAACACACAGAGTGGTGCAGTCTCTATCCATTTAAATAACACACAGAGTGGTGCAGTCTCTATCCATTTAAATAACACACAGAGTGGTGCAATCTCTCTCCATTTCAATAACACACAGAGTGGTGCAGTCTCTCTCCATTTAAATAACACACAGAGTGGTGCAGTCTCTCTCCATTTAAATAACACACAGAGTGGTGCAGTCTCTCTCCATTTAAATAACACACAGAGTGGTGCAGTCTCTCTCCATTTAAATAACACACAGAGTGGTGCAATCTCTCTCCATTTAAATAACACACAGAGTGGTGCAGTCTCTGTCCATTTAAATAACACACAGAGTGGTGCAGTCACTCTCCATTTAAATAACACACAGAGTGGTGCAGTCTCTATCCATTTAAATAACACACAGAGTGGTGCAGTCTCTCTCCATTTAAATAACGCACAGAGTGGTGCAGTCTCTATCCATTTAAATAACACACAGAGTGGTGCAGTCTCTATCCATTTAAATAACACACAGAGTGGTGCAGTCTCTATCCATTTAAATAACACACAGAGTGGTGCAGTCTCTATCCATTTAAATAACACACAGAGTGGTGCAGTCTCTATCCATTTAAATAACACACAGAGTGTTGCAGTCTCTCTCCATTTCAATAACACACAGAGTGGTGCAGTCTCTATCCATTTCAATAACACACAGAGTGGTGCAGTCTCTATCCATTTAAATAACACACAGAGTGGTGCAGTCTCTATCCATTTAAATAACACACAGAGTGGTGCAGTCTCTCTCCATTTAAATAACACACAGAGTGGTGCAGTCTCTCTCCATTTAAATAACACACAGAGTGGTGCAGTCTCTCTCCATTTAAATAACACACAGAGTGGTGCAGTCTCTATCCATTTCAATAACACACAGAGTGGTGCAGTCTCTATCCATTTAAATAACACACAGAGTGGTGCAGTCTCTATCCATTTAAATAACACACAGAGTGGTGCAGTCTCTCTCCATTTAAATAACACACAGAGTGGTGCAGTCTCTCTCCATTTAAATAACACACAGAGTGGTGCAGTCTCTCTCCATTTAAATAACACACAGAGTGGTGCAGTCTCTCTCCATTTAAATAACACACAGAGTGGTGCAGTCTCTATCCATTTAAATAACACACAGAGTGGTGCAGTCTCTATCCATTTAAATAACACACAGAGTGGTGCAGTCTCTATCCATTTAAATAACACACAGAGTGGTGCAGTCTCTATCCATTTAAATAACACACAGAGTGGTGCAGTCTCTCTCCATTTAAATAACACACAGAGTGGTGCAGTCTCTCTCCATTTAAATAACACACAGAGTGGTGCAGTCTCTCTCCATTTAAATAACACACAGAGTGGTGCAGTCTCTCTCCATTTAAATAACACACAGAGTGGTGCAGTCTCTATCCATTTAAATAACACACAGAGTGGTGCAGTCTCTATCCATTTAAATAACACACAGAGTGGTGCAGTCTCTATCCATTTAAATAACAGACAGAGTGGTGCAGTCTCTCTCCATTTAAATATCACACAGAGTGGTGCAGTCTCTATCCATTTCAATAACACACAGAGTGGTGCAGTCTCTCTCCATTTAAATATCACACAGAGTGGTGCAGTCTCTATCCATTTAAATAACACACAGAGTGGTGCAGTCTCTCTCCATTTAAATAACACACAGAGTGGTGAGGTCTCTATCCATTTAAATAACACACAGAGTGGTGCAGTCACTCTCCATTTAAATAACACACAGAGTGGTGCAGTCACTCTCCATTTAAATAACAGACAGAGTGGTGCAGTCTCTCTCCATTTAAATATCACACAGAGTGGTGCAGTCTCTATCCATTTCAATAACACACAGAGTGGTGCAGTCTCTCTCCATTTAAATATCACACAGAGTGGTGCAGTCTCTATCCATTTCAATAACACACAGAGTGGTGCAGTCTCTCTCCATTTAAATATCACACAGAGTGGTGCAGTCTCTATCCATTTCAATAACACACAGAGTGGTGCAGTCTCTCTCCATTTAAATATCACACAGAGTGGTGCAGTCTCTATCCATTTAAATAACACACAGAGTGGTGAGGTCTCTATCCATTTAAATAACAGACAGAGTGGTGCAGTCTCTATCCATTTAAATAACACACAGAGTGGTGCAGTCTCTCTCCATTTAAATATCACACAGAGTGGTGCAGTCTCTATCCATTTAAATAACACACAGAGTGGTGCAGTCTCTCTCCATTTAAATATCACACAGAGTGGTGCAGTCTCTATCCATTTAAATAACACACAGAGTGGTGCAGTCTCTCTCCATTTAAATAACACACAGAGTGGTGCAGTCTCTCTCCATTTAAATATCACACAGAGTGGTGCAGTCTCTATCCATTTAAATAACACACAGAGTGGTGCAGTCTCTCTCCATTTAAATAACACACAGAGTGGTGCAGTCTCTATCCATTTAAATAACACACAGAGTGGTGCAGTCTCTCTCCATTTAAATATCACACAGAGTGGTGCAGTCTCTATCCATTTAAATAACACACAGAGTGGTGCAGTCTCTATCCATTTAAATAACACACAGAGTGGTGCAGTCTCTATCCATTTAAATAACACACAGAGTGGTGCAGTCTCTCTCCATTTAAATAACACACAGAGTGGTGCAGTCTCTATCCATTTAAATAACACACAGAGTGGTGAGGTCTCTATCCATTTAAATAACACACAGAGTGGTGCAGTCTCTATCCATTTAAATAACAGACAGAGTGGTGCAGTCTCTCTCCATTTAAATATCACACAGAGTGGTGCAGTCTCTATCCATTTAAATAACACACAGAGTGGTGCAGTCTCTATCCATTTAAATAACACACAGAGTGGTGAGGTCTCTATCCATTTAAATAACACACAGAGTGGTGCAGTCACTCTCCATTTAAATAACACACAGAGTGGTGCAGTCTCTATCCATTTAAATAACAGACAGAGTGGTGCAGTCTCTCTCCATTTAAATATCACACAGAGTGGTGCAGTCTCTATCCATTTAAATAACACACAGAGTGGTGAGGTCTCTATCCATTTAAATAACACACAGAGTGGTGAGGTCTCTATCCATTTAAATAACACACAGAGTGGTGCAGTCACTCTCCATTTAAATAACACACAGAGTGGTGCAGTCTCTATCCATTTAAATAACAGACAGAGTGGTGCAGTCTCTCTCCATTTAAATATCACACAGAGTGGTGCAGTCTCTATCCATTTCAATAACACACAGAGTGGTGCAGTCTCTATCCATTTAAATAACACACAGAGTGGTGAGGTCTCTATCCATTTAAATAACACACAGAGTGGTGAGGTCTCTATCCATTTAAATAACACACAGAGTGGTGAGGTCTCTATCCATTTAAATAACACACAGAGTGGTGCAGTCACTCTCCATTTAAATAACACACAGAGTGGTGCAGTCTCTATCCATTTAAATAACAGACAGAGTGGTGCAGTCTCTCTCCATTTAAATATCACACAGAGTGGTGCAGTCTCTATCCATTTCAATAACACACAGAGTGGTGCAGTCTCTATCCATTTCAATAACACACAGAGTGGTGCAGTCTCTCTCCATTTAAATAACACACAGAGTGGTGCAGTCTCTATCCATTTAAATAACACACAGAGTGGTGCAGTCTCTATCCATTTAAATAACACACAGAGTGGTGCAGTCTCTATCCATTTAAATAACACACAGAGTGGTGCAGTCTCTCTCCATTTAAATAACACACAGAGTGGTGCAGTCTCTCTCCATTTAAATAACACACAGAGTGGTGCAGTCTCTATCCATTTAAATAACAGACAGAGTGGTGCAGTCTCTCTCCATTTAAATATCACACAGAGTGGTGCAGTCTCTCTCCATTTAAATAACACACAGAGTGGTGCAGTCTCTCTCCATTTAAATAACACACAGAGTGGTGCAGTCTCTATCCATTTCAATAACACACAGAGTGGTGCAATCTCTCTCCATTTAAATAACACACAGAGTGGTGCAATCTCTCTCCATTTAAATAACACACAGAGTGGTGCAGTCTCTATCCATTTCAATAACACACAGAGTGGTGCAATCTCTCTCCATTTAAATAACACACAGAGTGGTGCAGTCTCTATCCATTTAAATAACACACAGAGTGGTGCAGTCTCTCTCCATTTAAATAACACACAGAGTGGTGCAGTCTCTCTCCATTTAAATAACACACAGAGTGGTGCAATCTCTCTCCATTTAAATAACACACAGAGTGGTGCAGTCTCTATCCATTTAAATAACACACAGAGTGGTGCAGTCTCTCTCCATTTAAATAACACACAGAGTGGTGCAGTCTCTATCCATTTAAATAACAGACAGAGTGGTGCAGTCTCTCTCCATTTAAATATCACACAGAGTGGTGCAGTCTCTATCCATTTCAATAACACACAGAGTGGTGCAGTCTCTATCCATTTAAATATCACACAGAGTGGTGCAGTCTCTCTCCATTTCAATAACACACAGAGTGGTGCAGTCTCTATCCATTTAAATATCACACAGAGTGGTGCAGTCTCTCTCCATTTAAATAACACACAGAGTGGTGCAGTCTCTATCCATTTAAATAACACACAGAGTGGTGCAGTCTCTCTCCATTTAAATAACGGACAGAGTGGTGCAGTCTCTATCCATTTAAATAACACACAGAGTGGTGCAGTCTCTATCCATTTAAATAACACACAGAGTGGTGCAGTCTCTCTCCATTTAAATAACAGACAGAGTGGTGCAGTCTCTCTCCATTTAAATAACACACAGAGTGGTGCAGTCTCTATCCATTTAAATAACACACAGAGTGGTGCAGTCTCTCTCCATTTAAATAACGGACAGAGTGGTGCAGTCTCTCTCCATTTAAATAACACACAGAGTGGTGCAGTCTCTATCCATTTAAATAACACACAGAGTGGTGCAGTCTCTCTCCATTTAAATAACACACAGAGTGGTGCAGTCTCTCTCCATTTAAATAACACACAGAGTGGTGCAGTCTCTCTCCATTTAAATAACACACAGAGTGGTGCAGTCTCTATCCATTTAAATAACACACAGAGTGGTGCAGTCTCTCTCCATTTAAATAACACACAGAGTGGTGCAGTCTCTCTCCATTTAAATAACACACAGAGTGGTGCAGTCTCTCTCCATTTAAATAACACACAGAGTGGTGCAGTCTCTATCCATTTAAATAACACACAGAGTGGTGCAGTCTCTATCCATTTAAATAACACACAGAGTGGTGCAGTCTCTCTCCATTTAAATAACACACAGAGTGGTGCAGTCTCTCTCCATTTAAATAACACACAGAGTGGTGCAGTCTCTCTCCATTTAAATAACGCACAGAGTGGTGCAGTCTCTCTCCATTTAAATAACACACAGAGTGGTGCAGTCTCTCTCCATTTAAATAACACACAGAGTGGTGCAGTCTCTCTCCATTTAAATAACACACAGAGTGGTGCAGTCTCTATCCATTTAAATAACACACAGAGTGGTGCAGTCTCTCTCCATTTAAATAACACACAGAGTGGTGCAGTCTCTCTCCATTTAAATAACACACAGAGTGGTGCAGTCTCTCTCCATTTAAATAACGGACAGAGTGGTGCAGTCTCTCTCCATTTAAATAACACACAGAGTGGTGAGGTCTCTATCCATTTAAATAACACACAGAGTGGTGCAGTCACTCTCCATTTAAATAACACACAGAGTGGTGAGGTCTCTATCCATTTAAATAACACACAGAGTGGTGCAGTCACTCTCCATTTAAATAACACACAGAGTGGTGAGGTCTCTATCCATTTAAATAACACACAGAGTGGTGCAGTCACTCTCCATTTAAATAACACACAGAGTGGTGCAGTCTCTCTCCATTTAAATAACGCACAGAGTGGTGCAGTCTCTCTCCATTTAAATAACACACAGAGTGGTGCAGTCTCTATCCATTTAAATAACACACAGAGTGGTGAGATCTCTATCCATTTAAATAACACACAGAGTGGTGCAGTCACTCTCCATTTAAATAACACACAGAGTGGTGCAGTCTCTCTCCATTTAAATAACGCACAGAGTGGTGCAGTCTCTCTCCATTTAAATAACACACAGAGTGGTGCAGTCTCTCTCCATTTAAATAACACACAGAGTGGTGCAGTCTCTATCCATTTCAATAACACACAGAGTGGTGCAGTCTCTATCCATTTCAATAACACACAGAGTGGTGCAGTCTCTCTCCATTTAAATAACACAGAGTGGTGCAGTCTCTCTCCATTTAAATAACACAGAGTGGTGCAGTCTCTCTCCATTTAAATAACACACAGAGTGGTGCAGTCTCTCTCCATTTCAATAACACACAGAGTGGTGCAGTCTCTCTCCATTTAAATAACACACAGAGTGGTGCAGTCTCTCTCCATTTAAATAACACACAGAGTGGTGCAGTCTCTCTCCATTTAAATAACACACAGAGTGGTGCAGTCTCTCTCCATTTAAATAACACACAGAGTGGTGCAGTCTCTCTCCATTTAAATAACACACAGAGTGATGCAATCTCTATCCATTTAAATAACACACAGAGTGGTGCAGTCTCTATCCATTTAAATAACACACAGAGTGGTGCAGTCTCTCTCCATTTAAATAACACACAGAGTGGTGCAGTCTCTCTCCATTAAAATAACACACAGAGTGGTGCAGTCTCTCTCCATTTAAATAACACACAGAGTGGTGCAGTCTCTCTCCATTTAAATAACACACAGAGTGGTGCAGTCTCTCTCCATTTAAATAACACACAGAGTGATGCAATCTCTATCCATTTAAATCACACACAGAGTGGTGCAGTCTCTATCCATTTAAATAACACACAGAGTGGTGCAGTCTCTCTCCATTAAAATAACACACAGAGTGGTGCAGTCTCTCTCCATTTAAATAACACACAGAGTGGTGCAGTCTCTATCCATTTAAATAACACACAGAGTGGTGCAGTCTCTATCCATTTAAGTAACACACAGAGTGGTGCAGTCTCTCTCCATTTAAATAACACACAGAGTGGTGCAGTCTCTCACCATTTAAATAACACACAGAGTGGTGCAGTCTCTATCCATTTAAATAACACACAGAGTGGTGCAGTCTCTATCCATTTAAATAACACACAGAGTGGTGCAGTCTCTATCCATTTAAATAACACACAGAGTGGTGCAGTCTCTCACCATTTAAATAACACACAGAGTGGTGCAGTCTCTATCCATTTAAATAACACACAGAGTGGTGCAGTCTCTATCCATTTAAATAACACACAGAGTGGTGCAGTCTCTATCCATTTAAATAACACACAGAGTGGTGCAGTCTCTATCCATTTAAATAACACACAGAGTGGTGCAGTCTCTCACCATTTAAATAACACACAGAGTGGTGCAGTCTCTCTCCATTTAAATAACACACAGATTGGTGCAGTCTCTCACCATTTAAATAACACACAGAGTGGTGCAGTCTCTATCCATTTAAATAACACACAGAGTGGTGCAGTCTCTATCCATTTAAATAACACACAGAGTGGTGCAGTCTCTCACCATTTAAATAACACACAGAGTGGTGCAGTCTCTCTCCATTTAAATAACACACAGAGTGGTGCAGTCTCTCACCATTTAAATAACACACAGAGTGGTGCAGTCTCTCACCATTTAAATAACACACAGAGTGGTGCAGTCTCTCTCCATTTAAATAACACACTGCTTTTATATACTTCCTGTGCCCACCGCTATATTTTCAGGCCATTGTTGCAACATAAAATGCAGCCCCTCAACTCTGAGTGGATTTTTGACCAAGTTACTGCTGTAAATGTTGGACAAAACTAAGTGCACACTTCACCTGATGGATGAATATCCTGCTGGTACTTAGAGTTAAGTATTCCAAGTTAGCTTTGCATAGAGTCATAGAGTCACTTACAGCACAAAAGGAGGCCATTTGGCCTATTGAGTCCATGCTGGCTCTTCCCGGAGCTATGCAGTCAGTCCCACTTCACAGTAAAGGCCTGTTTCCTGACCCAAACCCGACAGGACCCGACGACATGTGTCGGGGTCGGTTTGGGTCGGGTCGGGTTGCACGTCCGGGTCCGGCATTTGGGCTTGGGTCGGACACGCTCTGTCACAGGTAAGTGGCTCCACTGTTAATGTAATTTTTTTGACTAGAAACGTGGTTTTGTTACAGTTATTTTAAGCTTGTGCAGATCAGCAACAAAGTGAAAAACGGAAGGTAAGTTAACTGATGGTCGGGTAGGGTCGGGCACGGGGAAAAACAGAAGGACTCGGGCCGGGTTGGGCTTGGGTTGGATGTGGTTCTGTCTGGCTCGGGTCAGGTTTCTTTTCACAGACCTGAACAGGCCTTTACTTCAAGGCTCGATCCCCACAGCCCTGCAAGTCTATTTCTCTCAGGTGGTCTTCCAACTTCCTCTTGAATCATTGATTGTCTCCACTTCCACCACCTTGTGGCAGCAAAGTTCCAGGTCATTACCACCTGCTGTGTAAAAAAGTGCTTCCTCATATTCCCCCTGTATCTTTTGCCCAAAACCTTCAATCTGTGTCCCCTAGTCAGAGTACTATTTGTTAATGGGAACGGTTCTTCCGTGTCTAACTTAACAAAGCCTGTCATAATCTTATACACTTCTACTAAATTTCCCCTCAATCTCCTTTGTTCCAAGGAGAAAAAACTCAGCTTTCCAACCCAATCTTTTAACTAAAATCCTCCATCCCGGGAACCATTCTGCTAAATCACCTCTGCACCCTCTCAAGGACCCTCTCAAGTGTGGTGACCAGAACTGGATGCAATGCTCCAGTTGGGGCCTAAACAGAGCTTTATAAAGGTTTAGCATAACTTCCCTGCTACTATACACAAAGCCTCTATGTATGAAGCCCAAGATACTAGATGCTTTATTAACTACTCTCGCAATGTGTCCTGCCCCCTTCAAAGATCTATGCATAGGCACCTCCAGGTCCCTCTGTTTCTATGGTTCTATGGTTTCTACACACTCTTTAGAATTGTGCCATTAAGTATATATTGCCTCTCCCTATTCTATCTGCCAAAATGCATCACCTCACACTTGTCAGTATTAAATTCCATCTGCCACCTCTCTGCCCATTCTGCTAGTCTGTCTATACCCTAGCATCCTCACTGTTTGCCTCTCCTCCAGGTTTGGTGTCATCAGCAAATTTTGAGATTCTACTCTGTATTCCAAGATCCAAGTCATTTATATATGGGCTGACTTTGGTTCTATCTAGCAAAAAATGCAGTGATCCCAGCACTGACCCTTGGGGAACATCACTGTCTACCATTCTTCAGTCTGAAAAACAACCATTTACTACGACTCTGTCCTTAAGCCAATTTTTTATCCAATTGGACACTGACTCTCCTATTCCAGGGGCTTCAATTTTCTTAACCAGCCTTTTATGTGGCATCTTATCAAATGCTTGCTTAAACTCCATATAAACAACATCCACCGCATTCCCTTCATCAACCTTCTCTGTTATTGCATCAAAAAATTCAATTAGATTAGTCAAGCATTTTACAAGTCCATGCTGGCTATCGCTAATTAACTTGAATCTCTCCAAATGTTCATTGATATTTTCTCTGATATTGTTTCTAAAATCTTACCCACCACTGATGTTAAACTAACTGGCCTGTACTTGCTCGGACTGATCTTACACCCTTTCTTGAATAAGGGTGTCATATTTGTCACTCTCCAATCCTATAGAGTGTTAATATTGGGAGACTTGAATTACCCAAATATCAACTGAGATAACCTTAGCGGGTAAGGAGGGAGAGGAATTTCTCAAATGTTCTTTATCCGTTCCCACTTTCTCTTGATGGCCTCAGAAGAGTTGGTGAGCTGGAAATGTGCTCCTTTAGATATATAATTTTTTGAAGTTTGACCAAGAAATAAAAGTTGCATTTTTGGAAATCACATAAAACTGCAATCATCAGTACATGGAAAGATACCAATTGTACCTGAAATTCTGGGGTCTATGTCTGAGAGTCAGGAGTGTCCCCCAAATAATGTTGCTTGTCCACTGACTCCTTTTGTCACCCAGATTTGGTTATTTCTTTAAGCAAATCAGGTGTTAACCCAACATTTGCCATAATGAAAAGACATAACATAAACACACCATTCGCAAAACATTCATATCGCCCAACTGTTATCATAAACACAGTGAGTAAAACTTAATATCAGCCTTCAGCTGATAAACATAGGGAGAGAGGAAGCATTTATAGGATTAGCATCCTTGAAAGTTGATAAATCACCAGGGCCAGATGAAATGTATCCTAGGCTGTTAAAAGAAGCGAGAGAGGAAATAACAGAGAGTCTGACCATCATTTTCCAGTCCTCACTGGATACAGGTGTGGTGCCGGAGGATTGGAGAACTGCTAACATTGTACCTCTGTTTAAAAAGGGAGTGAATAATTACAGGCCAGTCAGATGAACCTCCGTAGTGGGTAAATTATTGGAATTTATTCTGAGACAGGATAAACTGTCACTTAGAAAGGCACAGGTTAATCAAGGATAATCAGCATGGATTTGTTAAGGGAAGATCTTGTTTGACCAACTTGATTGAATTTTTTGAAGAAGTAACAAGGAAGATAGATGAGGGTAGTGCAGTTGATGTGGTCTACATGGATTTTAGCAAGGCTTTTGACAAGATCCCACGTGGCAGACTGGTTAAAAAAATAAAATCCCATGGGATCCGGGAAAATGCAGCAAGGTGGATTATTATCTGAATGGCTATAAACTGAGAGAGGGAAATATATAGCGAGACCTGTGTGTTCTCCTACACCAGTCGCTGAAGGTCCAACAGGCGGTAAAAAAGGCAAATGGTATGTTGGCCGTCATCGCGAAAGGATTCGAGTACAGGAGCAGGGATGTCTTGCTGCAATTATACAGGGCCTTGGTGAGGCCACACCTGGAATATTGTGTGCAGTTTTGGTCTCCTTATCTGAGGAAGGATGTTCTTGCTATAGAGGGAGTGCAGCGAAGGTTTACCAGACTGATTCCTGGGTTAGCGGGACTGGGATATGAGGAGAGATTGAGTCGGTGAGGATTATATTCGCTGGAGTTCAGAAGAGTGAGGGGGGATCTCGTAGAAACCTCTAAAATTCTAACAGGACTTGACAGGGTAGATGCAGGAAGGATGTTCCTGATGGTGGGGGAGTCAGAACCAGGAGTCATAGTCTAAGGATACAGGGTAAACCTTTCAGGACTGAGATGAGGAGAAATTTCTTCACCCAGAGAGTGGTGAGCCTGTGGAATTCGCTACCACTGAAAGCAGTTGAGGCCAAAACATTGTATGTTTTCAAGAAGGAGTTAGATATAGCTCTTGGGTCTAAAGGGATCAAAGGGTATGGGGTAAAAGCGGGAACAGGTTACTGAGTTGGATAATCAGCCATGATCATAATGAATGGCGGAGTAGGCTCGGAGGGCTGAATGGCCTACTCCTGCTCCTATTTTCTATGTTTCTATGGATACAAAATTGGCTCAGTGGCAGGAAACAAAGGATAATTGTTGATGGGTGTTTTAGTGATTGGAGGACTGTTTCCAGTGGCGTTCCGCAGGCTCAGTACTGGGTCCCCTGCTTTTTGTGGTGTATATTAACAATTCGGATGTAAATATAGGGGGCAGGATCAAGAAAGTTGCCGACACAAAGATAGCGAGTAGGATAGCTGTGGGCTGCAGGAAGATATTGAGAGTCTGGTCAGATGGGCAGAAAAGTGACGAATGGAATTCAACCCGGAGAAGTGTGAGGTGATGCATTTGGGGAGGTCAAACAAGGCAAAGGAATGCACAATTAATGGGAAAATACTGAGAAGTGTAGAGGAAGTGAGGGACCTTGGAGTGAATGTCCACAGAAGGTAGCAGGACAGGTCAATAAGGTGGTTAAGAAGGCATATGGAATCCTTTCCTTTATTAGCTGAGGTATAAAATATAAGAGCAGGGAGGTTATGCTGTAACTGCATAACTCATTGGTTAGGCCACAACCTGAGTACTGTGTGCAGTTTTGGTCACCTCATTACAGAAAGGATGTAATTACACTAGAGAGGGTACAGAGGAGATTTACGAGGATGTTGCCAGGACTGGAAAAATACAGCTATGAGGAAAGATTGGATAGACTGGGGTTGTTCTCCTTGGAACAAAGAAGGCTGAAGGGCGGTCTGATTGAAATGTACAAAAGGTTGAGGGGCCTGGATAGAGTGGAGGTGAAGTAAGGTGAAGGGTCTATTCACCTTAGCAGAGAGGTCAGTGATGAGGGGGAATAGATTTAAAGTGATTGGTAGAAAAATTAGAGGGGAGATGAGGAAAACCTTTTTCACCCAGAGGATGGTGATGGTCTGGAACTCACTGCCTGAAAGGGTAGTTGAGGCAGAAACCCTCAACTCATTCAAAAGAAGTCTGGATATGAACCTCAAGTGCTGTAAGCTGCAGGGCCACGGACCAAATGCTGGAAGGTGCGATTCGAATAGGTGGATTGTTTTCAGCCAGCACAGACACGATGGGCCAAGTGGCCTCTTTCTTGTGCCTTAAACTTTCTATAATTCTATGAATCATTCCAATATCATGCATATTAACATAGTGTCCTAGTTTAATCTGTGTTTTATCTATGAAAGCTACCATTGGGAGGGTGTGAGTTTCTTAACAAACACTTTCATTTGGTTTATTGAGGATATGAAAACATAAATGAGACTGTTTTATTCAGCCAACACCATGATTTCAGCACACTATTCTGTCAACTTATCTCCCATCACTGTTATTTCCATCCACTCTGTATGGTGCAGCATGTATCTTCCCTGCTCTGGTAAAGGCAGAATATAATCATTGGCAGCTTTCCCACCGAGGCAGAAGGTGCAGTGTTTGAACTCCACTCCAGAACTCTGAGTTGGCCTCCTGGAGGAAACTGATGTCCACTGGGTGGGAGTTGTGGGAGCCAATAAAACTCTCTTGTCATATCGGACAAATCCCCAACATCTGCCCACTCCATCCCACTCCATTGGTTGGTATAAGGATGGTTATGGCCATCGAAGGAGTGTTCACGTCACGGCCTGTCAGACTGTTAATCAATTCACAAATCCTTCCATTACTTCACACTGCTGTGTAAGGGAGGAGGGTGAGATATTAAAACAACACACACATTGGAAATTTCAGTTTGTGTTTTTGTCTTTCAGAATCCTGCGCCAACATTAGAGATTTGGACAAAGCCCCTGCTGCTGGCCACACTAATCATGAACTCTCACACCCTGAACATACTTGTCCTCGTGTTGATGTTTTTGTTTTGTATGTTTCTCCATAAACATTCCTCAAACATTCCTCAAACATCAAACTGGTTAGTCCCAGGACCAAGCAGGTTCTGGGAGAGGTTTTTTTTTGTTTGTGTATAAACTGAATTAGGAACCACTGCACCATCCATTCCAGCTTTGGCTTTAAACTGTAAAATAAAAGCAAAATACTGCAGATTCTGGAAATCTGAAATAAAAACAAGAAAGTGCTGGAAATACTCAGCAGGTCTGGCAGTATCTGTGGAGAGAGAAGCAGAGTTAACGTTTTAGGTCAGTGACTCTTCATCAGAACTGAAACGTTAACTCTGTTTCTCTCTCCACAGATGCCGTCAGACCTGCTGAGTATTTCCAGCATTTCTTGTTTTTATTTTGGCTTTAAACTCCACTGATTAGATATTTCACAACAGCCTCAGTGTGCTTCGATCTCTTTGCTTAATATTTACAATCCCTGACTGCAAATTGTCCGAACCTTTCTCTCACAGTGTTGTTTGATTTATAAACTGCTATGTAATATCTCTCCTTTGAACATTATGACTCTGCTTCTTCAGCTCAGTAATAAAAACCTGCATTTGCTTCTGGAGGCCTAAGTTTGTCAATGTTGAACCACATCTACAGTGGATCCTCCAACTTCTGTTGACAGATTTTTGTGGAGGATTGACAGTTTGTCCAGTTTTCTTGAGAGTTACTCAGAGTGCACTTGGAGACTGTCAAGGAGTGTTTTGCATCTTGGAAACCCACAAATATCTGGAACAGACTATTTCATAGTGCAAAACATTGTCTATCATGGCAGAACAACAAGCTAATAAATGAGTAAACTGGTACATCTTCCCCTCTTTTCCAAATTAAACTGGAATCACTCAAACATCATGCATGATCCCTCAAGCCGATGTGCTGGTTTGTTTAGCTTTGCTCCTCTTTCTTTACCAACCGATGTCCAAGTTCATCATTTTGACCAGTTGTCTACTGCACAACTCATCTGTGAGTGTGTTATGATGAGAATTTATCTGGAAGTACTCTGTCCATCAGGCACTGTGACTATAGTAATTAGAACATTAGAACATTACAGCGCAGTACAGGCCCTTCGGCCCTATCCACAACTCCACCAATATGGCCATACACAGGAAAACTGTTTAAATTCCTCATGCCTAAATCTGTTGATTTTTCCACTTCTGATCATAGTGCACTGCAAACCTCTGAGCTTAACTTCTTACTGCCTACGTAATTAAAGATTTCCTTCCTCATCCTTCTCAAACTTCCTGCGGCATTTGACGCAGTTGACCAGATCCTCCTCCAACTCTCCTCTGTTGTCCAGCTGGCTGGGACAGCTCTCATCTGCTTCCACTCTTATTTATCTATCTTAGCCAGAGTATCACTTGTGACAACTTCTCTTCCTGCCCCCGCACCGTTACCTCTGGTATCACCCAAGGCTCTTTCCTTGACCCCCTTCTATTTCTAATCTACATACTGTCCCTGGGTGACATCCTCCAAAAGCACAGCGTTAGTTTTCACATGAACACCGATGACACCCACTCTACCTCACCACCACCTCTCTCGACCCCTCCTCTGTTGCTAAATTATCAGACTGTTCATTTGCTATCCAGTACTGGATGAACAGAAATTTCCTCCAATTATATATTCGGAATACTGAAGCCATTGTCTTCAGTGCCTGCTCCAAACTCTAGCCATGGACTCCATCCCTCTCCCTGGCAACAATCCAAGACTAAAGCACCCTTGGTGTCATATTTGTCCTTGGACTGAGCTTCCAAGCATGTATTCACACCATCACAAGACTGCCTATTTCCACCTGTATTATTACCTGTCTTCACTCCTGCCTCACTGCTCATCTGCTGCTGAAACACTCAGTCATGCCTTTGCGACCTCTAGACTTGACTATTCCAACACACTCCTGGCTGCCCCCTCACATTCTACCCCGTATAAACTTGAGGTCATCTGAAACTCTGCTGCCCATATCCTTACTTGTCCCAAGTTCTATCCATTCCTCCTTTGCTCGCTGACTTACGTTGGCTCCCATTCTATCTGTACATGAGTTAAAAATTCTCATCCTTGTTCAAATCGCTCATGGTCTCGTCCCTCCCTATCTCTGTAATCTCCTCCAGCCCTACAACCTTCCATAGGAAGGTAGGAAATAGGGGCAGGAGTAGGCCATTTGGCCCCTCAAGTCTGCTCTGCCATTCATTTTCTACATCAACGCCAATTTCCTGTACTATCCCCATATCCCTTCAGATCTTTAATATCTATAACTCTATTGATCTCTGTCTTAAATATACACAACGACTGAGCTTCCACAGCCCCCTGGTGTAGAGAATTCCAAAGATTCACAACCCTCTGAGTGAAGAAATTCCTCCTCATCTCAGTCCTAAATGGCCTGCCTCTTATTCTGAGACTGTGTCCCCTGGTTCTAGACCCCCTAACCAGGGGAAACATCCTTCCTGCATCCACCCTATCAGGCCTGGAAGAATTTTGTATGCTTCAATGAGATCATCTCTCATTCTTTTAAACTCTAGAGAATACAGGCCCAGTCTCCTCAATCTCTCCTCATAAGACAATCCCACCATCCCAGGGATTAGTCTGGTGAACCTCTGCTGCACTCTCTCTGTGGTAAGTATATCCTTCCTCAGATGAGGGGATCAAAACTGTACACAATATTCCAGGTGCAGTCTCACCAAGGTTCTATACAATTGCAGCGACTTCTTTACTCCTGTACTCAAATCCTCTTGCAATGAAAGCCAACATTTGCCTTCCCAAATGTTTGCTGCACCTGCATGTTAGCTTTCCGTGACTTATAAACAAGGACACCCAGGTCCCTTTGGACATCAACACTTCCCAATCTCTCACCAGTTAAGAAATATTCTGCATTTCTGTTTTTCCTACTAAAGTGGACATCTTCACATTTTTCCACATTATATTCCATCTGCCATGTTCTTGCAAGATATCTACACTCATCTAATTCTGACTTCCAAGGATTCCAAATTTTGATTACTCCACCATTGGTGGCCGTGCCTTCAGCTTCCTGGGCTCTAAACTCTGGAATTCCTTTCCTAAATCTCTCTGCTTCTCTTTCTCCTTTAAGATGCTCCTTAAAAACTACCTGTTTGACTAACCCTTTGGCCATCTATCAAATTGTTACGACCAGCTGAGAAAGCTGTCCAGGGTTCCCACTCAGCCTTCATCTGGTCTCACCGTAACAGGGTTTAATTTTAAACACACCGTGTTTTCAGTTCCCCCTTGGTGAATCCTTGTTCACCGCTTTCCAATTATAAGGCAAAGAAACCAGAACAAACAGGATTTCGTAACTTTAAAGAAGAAAAGTTGAAATTTTATTCGACTTGAACGAAGCCTACGGAGACACGACACACCCCACACTAGCAGGCATACGCGATACACACATGCAAATATCTGAAGAGTTGTTATGGTTCTTTGAGCTCACTGTAGAGTTCCCGCCCCCTGTTGGGACCCAGCACCCTTCCCAAACCTTGTTTGCTGTCGGAGACGCCCCCACTCCCAAGGTTCATGTGTCCTCAGTGGATTCAGAGGCCCACAAGAAAGAGAAGGGAGCAGACAGGAGCGAGATCCTCCCAGTCCAGGAGCAAACAGACACTCTGCCCAAACTGCTTGCGAAAATTCATAAAACTCAGGCTGCCCAGCAGGTCAGCCATGTGACCAGCAAGCCTGACCACGTCCGTCCGTGCACTCGGTCATCCCAGCAGTCAACCCGGAATATGAGCTCCCCCACTCTCAACATCCGGTGATAAAAAGTCCACTTTGGGCTGAATGTCAGGGATTGGCTGCTTTGTCCTTCCAAACACTGTCTGTTAATATGTAGATGCCCCTTCCAGCCACGGCCGACCTGCCCAACAAGTCCCTCTTAACTCCAGCAACGCGGGCGGCACAGTGGCGCAGTGGTTAGCACCGCAGCCTCACAGCTGCAGCGACCCAGGTTCAATTCTGGGTACTGCCTGTGTGGAGTTTGCAAGTTCTCCCTGTGTCTGCGTGGGTTTCCTCCGGGTGCTCCGGTTTCCTCCCACATGCCAAAAGACTTGCAGGTTGATAGGTAAATTGGCCATTATAAATTGCCCCTAGTATAGGTAGGTGGTAGGGAAATATAGGGACAGGTGGGGATGTGGTAGGAATATGGGATTAGTGTAGGATTAGTATAAATGGGTGGTTGATGGTCGGCACAGACTCGGTGGGCCGAAGGGCCTGTTTCAGTGCTGTATCTCAAAACTAAACTAAACTAACAGCCTAAAATCAACATCCACGGCAAAACCAATGTGCTTTATTCTTGGCAGGTGGGGGCCTAGCATGATACCTCCACACCCAGCAGAATGAAATGCGATTTGAGAAAAGTGCATTTCATTGAAAGAGTCAAGAGAAAAATGTATGATGCAGAAAATCCCATGCATTTCTCTCATTCATTCCCATTCATTCATAAATCCTAAAACTTATTACAGCCTGTCGTTTCTTGGTGCCAGCGCTGCTGTATTTGCCCCCTTTTGGCATCCCAATAAACATGTGGTTCTTTTTTTTGGGGGGAAGTTTCTCTTCTGTTTGCCTGTTTCCATGGCTGCGTCGTGTTTTTATTCCTGCTGAGGTAATTTTTTTTTTTTAAAGAGTCAGTAGTGGGCAGGTCTGTCCTGAACTCTCTTTCAGTGCTTTTCCGAGTCATGCAAAGGCTTTTGACTTCACGGTGGTTCGCTTTTTTTTCTGAATTGTGGGGTGGGGGGTGGGGGGAGGGGGGGCGGGATTCTTTGCTAATCTCCCCTTTGTCCCAGAGGACACTCCTGCCTGCGGGTATTTGTGCAGACTCTACTGCACTCCCCTGTGGCACTTCGACTAGGTGAGACATCACCCTCACAGTTTCTCTGCCCCTTAGGGGTCTTTCTTTGTCTCTGCAGGTTCCTGTAAATGCTGTTAGCAACTCTGGTGGGGTGCTTCTAGTGTCTGCATTTACATAGGAGGATGTGGGGTCTAATTTTTCAAATTTTCCGGGGTTGGTTAACCGGACAGTAGGGGTTTTCATCCGGGATTCCTCCCAGACTTCCTTTAACCTGCACTCTTGGTCACTTTTTCCCCTTTTCTTTCTAATCTTTTGCCAGCCTTGTGCCTGCCTGTGCCTTTTTGTTCTCAGCGGGGGTCCCTTACAGTTCACCAGCCCTCTGCTGGAGGGTCCTCCTAACATCAGTACAGGACTCTGGGGGTGCAGGTTTCACTGTAGGTTGGGGTTTCTCTTCAACCTGGCACATGTGGCAACTCCTGCAGTACTCCACCACATCTTTGTGGAGTTTTGGCCAGTCAAACTGCTGACTTGTGCGGGCTTTGGTCTTTCGTATATCGGCATGTACAGCCAGTGTAATCTCGTGGGCCCTTCTTAATATTTCTCCCCGTTACCTCTGTGGCACCACTAACTGGTGAACCACTGTCTACTCCTTGCCCTCAGGTCTGTGAGGGGAACTCCATTTCCTCATCAGTACCTCATTCTTTAAATAGTAGCAATCAGGGACTCTCTCTGCTTCACTTTCAGACTGAGCAGCCTGTGCTAACTCTCACAATACTGAGTCAGCTCGCTGAGCCTCAGCTAGGGAAAATCCATTTAATTCATTCCCTGGGTCTCCCAACTTTCCAAAGGAAGTCTCAGACAGGCAGACATCATGGTCATCTGCCTGCAGTGTGAATTCAGTCTCCTCTGGGGGAGCTGGTTTGATTATGGCCTGATCCACTACACATTCAGGGAAACTGCAGGGGACCGTCTCCTGCCAAGGCCCTGTCTCTCTGACCTCCTGTGGTCTTTCTTTCACTACTGAGGGGGCTACCACCTTCACTCCCGCCAGATCATTACCTAGGAGCAGGTCAACCCCGTCCACAGGCAAACTAGGGACAATCCCTACGGTCACCGATCCCGAAACTAGGTCACACTCCAGAGCTAGCCACTACTGAGGCTGCAAGGAGAAGGAGACGGTGCGTCCATGTTGAAACACCCTCGAAGGGATGGTAAGAGATTTGGAGTTGTGTGGGGACCAGGCAGATTCCGGCAAATGGAGGGGTGAATCCTCCAGCAGCAGCATCAGAGCAGCAGGGGCGGCTATTGTCACCAGGGTCCCCTCTGTGGGCTGTGGAGCTGGGGTTGTCCACGTGGCTGGGGGCCATTCTGATGCCAGTAATTGCTGGCAGGGTTGAAAATTGGGCGACGATAGGCCAATTAATTATGTTAATCGTCCACCAGCCTCCGGTTCGTGGGGGCCGCACTGCTGCTATTTCTACCTTTGGAAATACCCCGTGACACAGGAAGACATTGGGCTTCCCTCCTGCCACCTTGCACCACCATTTTACCACCCCTCATCCTTCCCAGCCCATCTTCAATTGGCTGGTAAAATCCTGGCCAATGTGTTCATACAAAACGAGAAGGGAATGCAAGGAAGAATACAGGAGATTGCAGGAAGACATAGACAGGTTAGTAGAGTTAACAGATAGATGGAAGATGCATTTCAATGCAGAGAAAATGAAGTAGTACATTTTGGCAAAAAAAATGAATGGAATTGTTCAGAAAATGCTCTGGTCCGCAATAAAGTTGGAGGAACAGAGAGACGTATATGTCTGGAAACATAGATCTTTAACAGTGGAATTGAAAAGGCTATAAGAGGCAAATGGGATTCTAGGTTTTCTATGTAGGTTTTTGAATATAAAAGCAAAGACATGATATTGACTCGGTTCAGATTTTACTGCTTAGATCACAATCACAACATTGAAGCTTTTCTTTCGAGTTTATATGAGTTGTGGAAAGAGGACAGTGAAGGTTCACTGGGATGATGCCAGAAATAGAACGTTACAAGAAATGATTGAAAAATCACAGCTGTTTTCACTGGAAGAGGAAAGGTTAAAGGGAATGGGGTCCACAGGAGGTTGACAAAATTATGAAGATTTTTGGAGAATAAATAGTGAAAGATTGTTTCAATTGGTGGATGAATTTGCAACAAAGGGAGCTGCTGAGCACTTTTCAATGGGTTCTATTTCCTGACTACAAAGTGTAACAGGTTGTGTGGTTTTCTCCACTGACTTGCTAATTACGTTTCCCTTGGACAAATGCATTGTTCAGCTGAATGCAAAATGTCAGCCCACAAAGAGCCCACACTAAGTGTACAGACACGTTACATTATTGAGAAGTTAGGACGTTGAACCCAGCAGAATGAAAGTGGTTGTCATCAGTGACTGATATTAAAAGGTTAAAAGTTCATTGATTATCAGGATTATCATTGGAACAGAGGGGGAGGTTCAGATTTCTTTTGCAGACTGAAGGTTAACAGAGCATGGAATGCTTTGCCCCAAGTAGGTAATTGAAGCAGAGACTAAGATCATTTGAAAGTAAATTGGACAAGTAATTCAATGGACAGAACATAAAAAGATACAGGGAAATGAGATTAGAGAGCTCCAACTGAGCTAGTACTAGCACAGATGCAATGGGCTGAATGGCCTCCTGTGCTGTAATTTGGTGGTTTCACAATGGGCTGGATTTGCACAATCCTGGCTGACCTCTGAGCACTTTGCAATGGGTTCTATTTCCTGACCACAAAAAGCCCACACTAAGTGTACAGACACACCAGCTTTTTAATGGAGCTGTCATTACATTATTGAGAAGTTAGGAAGTTGAACCCAGCAGAATGAAAGAGATTGCCATCAGTGACTACTATTAAAAGGTTAGAAGTTCTTTGATTGCACAATGACTGCACTAAGTCACTTAGATGGAAACTTATTTTGGGGAAACTGTTGCACAGACAGGAACAGGCATTGAGCACAGAGTGCAACCAAGCCTCTTCTTTGAAGGACTTTATGGTAATTCTTTGTATCTGTAACTGAGAAAACCGCTGGATGACCCCACAGTTATTTTTGTTAAAATGTGCAGCTGCATCCGAAGGTCTGGTTTAACCCTGAGCATCTTATTTTTGAGAACTTTAAGGGGAAAATTAGCTGAATGTAATCTAAATTCAATCCTCTTGTGCACTTATCCATTGCAGAACCATTCCAAGGATGGCTTTTGCGATTTGACTGCTGAGCATTCTGATATTAAATGTCTATGGTTTGAGCTTCAGAATGGCACAAAGCAAACAAAACCATGATGTCAGTTCAATGGGAAATTCAGTTAATGAGACTTTTGTCAAAGTCTGTTAACAGTTTACACTTTAACTTGTTTATTTGACATTTGTCAAAGGATCTCCAGATACCAATATTGCAAACTTTGGCTGATGGAGTCTGTGCCAGTGCTATCTGCACACCAGCATCATCAACTCCCTGCTCTTACCCACCTTTCAATATTTCTCTTTTTCAAGTGTTTTGTTCTCTCATAAATGTTCTGATTTTTATTCATTCATGGATGTGGGCATTGCTGGCCAGGCCAGCATTTATTGCCCATCACTAATTGCCCTTGAAAAGGTGGTGGTGAGCTGCCTTCTTGAACCGCTGCAGTCCATATGGTGTAGGTACACCCACAGTGCTGTTAGGAAGGGAGTTCCAGGATTTTGACCCAGCGACAGTGAAGGAACGGCGATATAGTTCCAAGTCAGGATGGTGTGACTTGGAGGGGAACTTGCAGGTGGTGGTGTTCCCATGCATCTGCTGCCCTTGTCCTTCTAGTTGGTAAAGGTCGTGGGTTTGGAAGGTGCTGTCTAAGGAGCCTTGGTGAGTTGCTGCAGTGCATCTTGTAGAGGGTACACACTGCTGCCATTGTGTGTCGGTGGTGAAGGGTGTGAATGTTGAAGGTGGTGGATGGGGTGCCAATCAAGAGGGCTGCTTTGTTCTGGATGGTGTCGAGCTTCCTGACTGTTGTTGGAGCTGCATTCATCCAGGCAAGTGGAGAGTATTCCATTACACTCCTGACTTGTGCCTTTATAGATGGACAGGCTTTGGGGAATTAGGAGGTCAGTTACTCACCACAGAAATCCCAGCCTCAGATCGCCTCTTGTAGCCACAGTATTTAGGTGGCTGGTGCAGTTCAGTTTCTGGTCAGTGTTGACCCCAAGGAAGTTGATGGGGGATTCAGCCATGGTAATGATTGTTAAGGCGAGATGGTTAGATTCTCTTGTTTGAGATGGTCATTGCCTGGCACTTGTGTAGTGCGAATGTAACTTGCCACTTATCAGCCCAAACCTGGATATTGTCCAGGTCTTGCTTGCATGGAGGCACAGACTGCTTCAGTATCTGAAGAGTGGGGAATGGAACTGAACATTGTGCAATAATCAGGGCACTTCCCCAATTTTGACCTTACGATGGAGGGTAGGTCATTGATGAAGCAGCTGTAGATGGTTGGGCCTAGGACACTACCCTGAGGAACTCCTGCAGTGATGTCCTGGGACTGAGATGATTGCCTCCAACAACCACAACCATCTTCCTTCATGTTATGTATGACTCCAGCCAGCGGAGAGTTTTCCCCCGGATTCCCATTAACTTCAATTTTGCAAGGGTGCCTTGATGCCACAGTCGGTCAAATGCTACCTTGATGTCAAGGGCAGTCACTCTCACCTCACCTCCAGGAATTCAGCTCATTTGTCCAAGTTTGAACCAAAGCTGTAATGAGGTCTCGAACTGGAACATACTTGGCTAGAGGCTCAGCTAGTTCTGGAGCACAAGTCTTCTGTACGACAGCCAGGATGTTGTATTCATTGCTTTTACTGTATTCATTGCCTTCAGCTATTTCTTAATATCATGTGAAGTGAATTGAATTGGCTGAAAATTGGCATCTGTGATGTTACAGAACTCAGAAGTGGCCCAAGATGGATCTTGCACTTGGCACTTCTGGCTGTAGATGGTTGCAAATGCTTCAGCCTTGTCTTTTGCACCCTGATGTGCTCGACTTCATCGTCATTGAAGATGGGCATGTTTGTGGAGTCTCTTCCTGCAGTCAGTTGTTTAATTGCCCACCACCATTCACGACTGGATGTGGCAGGACTGCCGAGCTTTGATCGGATCCGTTGGTTGTGGGATTGCTTAGCTCTGTCTATTGCATGCTGCTTCCACTGCTAGCATGTATGTACTCCTGTATTAAAGCTTCAACAGGTTGGCACCTCATCTTTAGGTATGTCTGGTGCTGCTCCTGCCATGTTCTCCTACATTCCTCATTGAACCAGGGTTAGTCCCCTAGCTTAAGAGCAAAATACTGAGGATGCTGGAATGCTGAAATGAGAGCAAAAAGTGCAGGAAATACTCAGCAGGTCTGGAAGTATCAGTGTAGAGAGACAGAGTTAACATTTCAGGTCTGTGACCCTTCATCAGAACTGGCAAAAGTTAGAAATGTAACAGTCTTTGAGCAAGTGAAAGGGGAGGGAGGTGGGGGGGGGGGGGGGGGGGGTGCGGGGGGAAAGAAAAAAAAAGGAAGGAAGGACTGTGATAGGACAGAGGGGGGAAAGATTAAATGACAGATGTCATAGAACATAATTTTTTTTTATTCATGGGATGTGGGCGTTGCTGGCCAGGCCATTTATTGCCCATCCCTAATTGCCCTTGAGAAGTGGTGAACTGCGTTCGTGAAACGCTGCAGTCCATGCGGGGTAAGTACACCCACAGTGCTGTTAGCAAGGGAGTTCCAGGATTTTGACCCAGTGTCTGTGAAGGAACGGCGATATAGTTCCAAGTCAGGATGATGTGTGACTTGGAGGGGTTCTTGCAGGAGGTGGTGTTCCCATGTGTCTGCTGCCCTTGTCCTTCTGAAACATAGAAACATAGAAAATAGGAGCAGGAGTAGGCCATTCGGCCCTTCGAGCCTGCTCCGCCATTCATTATGATCATGGCTGATCATCCAACTCAGTAACCTGTTTCCACTTTCACCCCATACCCCTTGATCTGTTTAGACCCAAGAGCTATATCTAACTCCTTCTTGAAAACGTACAATGTTTTGGCCTCAACTGTTTTCTGTGGTAGCGAATTCCACAGGTTCACCATTCTCTGGGTGAAGATATTTCTCCTCATTTCAGTCCTGAAAGGTTTACCCCGTATCCTTAGACTATAACCCCTGGTTCTGGACTCCCCCAACATCGGGAACATCCTTCCTGCATCTACCCTGTCAAGTCCTGTTAGAATTTTATAGGTTTCTATGAGATCCCCCCTCACTCTTCTGAACTCCAGCAAATATAATTCTAACCAACTCAATCTCTCCTCATACGTCAGTCCCGCCATCCCAGGAATCAGTCTGGGAAACCTTCGCTGCACTCCCTCTATAGCAAGAACATCCTTCCTCAAATAAGGAGACCAAAGCTGCACACAATATTCCAGGTGTGGCCTCATCAAGCCCCTGTATAATTGCAGCAAGACATCCCTCCTCCTGTACTCGAATCCTCTCGCTATGAAGGCCAACATACCATTTGCCTTTTTTACCCCCTGTTGCACCTGCTTGCTTACCTTCAGCGACTGGTGTACGAGAACACCCAGGTCTCGCTGCATATTCCCCTCTCTCAGTTTACAGCCGTTCAGATAATAATCTGCCTTCCTGTTTTCTACCAAAATGGATAACCTCACATTTATCCACATTATACTGCATCTGCCATGCATTTGCCCACTCACTCAACTTGTCCAAATCACCCTGAAGTCTCTCTGCATCCTCCTCACAACTCACCCTCCCACCCAGTTTTTTGTCATCTGCAAATTTGGAGATATTACATTTAGTTCCCTCATCTAAATCATTAATATATATTGTGAATAGCTGGGGTCCTAGCACCAATCCCTGCGGTACCCCACTAGTCACTGCCTGCCATTCGGAAAAAGACCCATTTATCCCTACTCTTTGCTTCCTGTCTGCCAACCAATTTTCTATCCATCGCAATACACTACCCCCAATCCCATGCGCTTTACTTTTACATGCTAATCTCTTATGTGGGACTTTGTCGAAAGCCTTCTGAAAGTCCAAATTAACCACATCCACTGACTCCCCCTCATCAACTCTACTAGTTACATCCTCGAAGAATTCTGGTAGATTTGTCAAGCATGATTTCCCTTTCGTAAATCCATGCTGACTCTGCCCGATTCTACCACTGTTCTCTAAGTGCTCTGCTATAAAATCTTTGATAATGGACTCTAGAATTTTCCCCTCTACCGACATCAGGCTGACTGGTCTATAATTCCCTGCTTTCTCTCTACCTCCCTTTTTAAACAGTGGGGTTACATTAGCTACCCTCCAATCTGTAGGAACTGTTCCAGAGTCTATAGAATCTTGGAAGATGACCACCAATGCATCCACTATTTCTAGGGCCACTTCCTTAAGTACTCTGGGATGTAGTTTATCAGGCCCTGGGGATTTATCAGCCTTCAATCCCATCAATTGCCCCAACACCATTTCTCTACTAATACTGATTTCCTTCAGTTCCTCTCTCTCTAAACTTTGTGTTCCCCAACATTTCAGGTATGATATTTGTGTCCCCCTTTGTGAAGACAGAACCAAAGTATGCATTTAGTTGGTCAGCCATTTCTTTATTCCCCATAATAAATTCTCCTGTTCCTAGTTGGTAGAGGTTGCGCGTTTGGGAGGTGCTGTCTAAGCAGCCTTGGTGCGTTGCTGCAGTGCATCTTGTAGATGGTACACTCTGCCACTGTGCATTGGTGGTGGAGGGAGTGTATGTTTGTGGACGGGGTGCCAACCAAGCGGGCTGCTTTGTTCTGGATGGTGTCGAGCTTCTTGAGTGTTGTTGGAGCTGCACCCATCCAGGCAAGTGGAGAGTATTCCATCACACTCCTGACTTGTTCCTTGAGATTTGAGACAGGTGTCCACCCTCCTGTCCTATCATAGAAATTTATAGCATGGAAGGAGGCCATTAAGCCCATCATGTCCGTGTTGGCTGACAAGTAACCATCCAGCCTACTTTCCAACTCTTGGCTCATAGCCTTGTAGGTTGTGGCAATTCAAGGTATTATAATGGTTTCTGCTTCTACCAAATCTCCACTCTCTGGATGAAAAGATTTCCCCTCAAATCCCCTCTAAGCCTCCTACATCTTACCCTAATTCTATGCCTCCTGCTTATGGACCCCTCAACATAGGGGTGATGTGCATAGGCAATCGTATCCCTGAGGAGCACATGGCTGTCAGAGATCTTCCTGCCGGGTACAGCGCAAGTCTGGTTCGGGTGCACACTGACTCCAGAGCAGGCTTGACTCGATTGGCTTTGACCGTGGACAGAATTTTGTAATCCACAGCAGTAATGATACTGTGAATGGAAGTAGACTCAGTGCTGTCGAAGAGCAGAGAATTTGGGGGAATAGATTCACAGGACATTAAAGGCAGCATCTCTGTGATAAGGCCATGAAACAATCTAAAGAAATTCTAGATTTTATCAGAGGTGTAGAATATAAAAGCCAAGAGGTAATGATGAGCCGATATAAAACGTCAGTAAGAGCCCAGTTCGAGCGCTGTGTGCAGTATTGGATCCACATTATAGGAAGAATATTGGTTCTTTAGAGAGGATATAGAGCAGATTCACTATCCTGCAGCAAGACTGGAAGTAGGGATAAAATAGCAGAATCGCAGAATCGTTACAGTGCAGAAGGAGGCCATTCGGCCCATTGTGTCTGCACTGGCTCTGAACGAGCAATTCCCTCAGTTCCATTCCCCTGTCTTCTCCCTATAACCCTGCGCATTCTTCCTTTTCGTATAACTGTCTAATTCTCTTTTGAATGCTTCAATTGAACCTGCCTCCACCACACTCAGGTAGCGCATTCCAGACCTTAACCACTCACTGCGTGAAAAAGGTTTTCCTCTCACAACTTTCACTTTTCTTACAAAATACTTTAATCTGTGCCCCCTCGTTCTCAATCCTTTCACGAGTGGAAACAATTTCTCTCATCTACTCTGTCCAGACAGCTCATGATTTTGAATACCTCTATCAGAACACCCCTCAGCCTTCACTTCTCCAAGGAAAACAGTCCTAACTTCTCCAATCTATCTTCGTAACTGAAATTCCTCATCCCTGGAACCATTGTCGTGAATCTTTTCTGTTCTTTCTCTAATGCCCTCATGTCTTTCCTAAAGTGCGGTGCCCAGAACTGGATGCAATACTCCAGCTGAAGCTGAACTAGTGTTTTATACAAGTTCAATATAACCTCCTTGCTCTTGTACTCTATGCCCCTATTAATAAAGCCCAGGTTACTGTACGCTTTATTAACCGCACTCTCAACCTGTCCTGCCATCTTCAATAACTTATGAACATATACACCCTGGTCCCTCTGCTCCTGCACCCCCTTTAGAATTGTACCCTTTATTCTATATTGTCTCTCCATGTTCTTCCTACCAAAATGAATCACTTTACATTTCTCTGCATTGAACTTCATCTGCCACCTGTCTGCCTATTTCACCAACTTGTCTATATCCTTTTGAAGTTCTACACTATCCTCCTCACAGTTCACAATGCTTCCAAGTTTTGTATCATCCACAAACTTTGAAATTGTGCCCTGTACACCAAGGTTTAGGTCATTAATATATATCAGGAAAAGCAAGGATCCCAACACTGATCCCTGGGGAACTCCACTACAAACCTTCCTCCAGCCTGAAAAACATCCATTAACCACTACTCTTTGTTTCCTGTCATTCAGCCAATTTCATATCTACGTTGCTACCGTCCCTTTTATTCCGTGAGCTACAAGTTTGCTCACAAGTCTGTTGTGTGGCACTGTATCAATTTTTTTTTTAAATTCATTCATGGGATTTGGGCGTCACTGGCCAGGTCAGCACTTATTGCCCATTCCTAATTGCCCTTGAGAAGGTGGTGGTGAGCTGCCTTCTTGAACCGCTGCAGTCTATGTGGGGTAGGTACACCCACAGTGCTATTAGGGAGGGAGTTCCAGGATCTTGACCCAGCGACAGTGAAGGAACGGCGATATAGTTCCAAGTCAGGATGGTGTGTGACTTGGAGGGGAACTTGCAGGTGGTGATGTTCCCATGCAATTGCCACCCTGTGCTTATAGTTGGTAGAGGTCGTGGGTTTGGAAGGTGCTGTCTAAGGAGCCTTGGTGCATTGCTGCAGTGCATCTTGTAGATGGTATACACTGCTGCCACTGTGCGTCGGTGGTGGAGGGAGTGACTGTTTGTAGATGGGGAGCCAATCAAGCGGGCTGCTTTGTTCTGGATGGTGTCGAGCTTCTTGAGTGTTGTTGGAGCTGCACCCATCCAGGCAAGTGGAGAGTATTCCATCACACTCCTGACTTGTGCCTTGTAGATGGTGGACAGGCTTTGGGGAGTCAGGAGGTGAGTTACTCGCCACAGAATTCCTAGCCTCTGACCTGCTCTTGTAGCCACAGTATTTATATGGCTACTTCAGTTCAGTTTCTGGTCTTTGGTAGCCCCGAGGATGTCGATAATGGGGAATTCAGCGATGGTAATGCCGCTAGGGCGGCACAGTGGTGCAGTGGTTAGCACCGCAGCCTCACAGCTCCAGCGACCCGGGTTCAATTCTGGGTACTGCCTGTGTGGAGTTTGCAAGTTCTCCCTGTGTCTGCGTGGGTTTTCTCCGGGTGCTCCGGTTTCCTCCCACATGCCAAAAGACTTGCAGGTTGACAGGTAAATTGGCCTTTATAAATTGCCCCTAGTATAGGTAGGTGGTAGGGAAATATAGGGACAGGTGGGGATGTGGTAGGAATATGGGATTAGTGTAGGATTAGTATAAATGGGTGGTTGATGGTCGGCACAGACTCGGTGGGCCGAAGGGCCTGTTTCAATGCTGTATCTCCAAATAAAATAAAATAAAATTGAATGTCAAGGGGAGATGGTTAGATTCTCTCTTGTTGGAGATGGTCATTGCCTGGCACTTGTGTGGCGCGAATGTTACTTGCCACTTATCAGCCCAAGCCTGGATATTGTCCAGGTCTTGCTGCATTTCTACACGGACTGCTTCAGTATCTGAGGAGTCGCGAATGGTGCTGAACATTGTGCAATCATCAGCGAACATCTCCACTTCTGACCTTATGATTGAAGGAAGGTCATTGATGAAGCAGCTGAAGATGGTTGGGCCTAGGACACTACCCTGAGGAACTCCTGCAGTGATGTCCTGGAGCTCAGATGATTGACCTCCAACAACCACAACCATCTTCCTTTGCGCTAGGTATGACTCCAGCCAGCGGAGGGTTTTCCCCCTGATTCCCATTGACTCCAGTTTTGCCAGGGCTCCTTGATGCCATACTCGGTCAAATGCTGTCTTGATGTCAAGGGCAGTCACTCTCACCTCACCTCTTGAGTTCAGCTCTTTTGTCCATGTTTGAACGAAGGCTGTAATGAGGTCAGGAGCTGAGTGGCACTGGTGGAACCCAAACTGAGCATCACTGAGCAGGTTATTGCTGAGCAAGTGCCGCTTGATAGCACTGTTGATAACACCTTCCATCACTTTACTGATGATAGAGAGTAGACTGATGGGGCGGTCATTGGCCGGGTTGGACTTGTCCTGTTTTTTGTGTACAGGACATACCTGGGCAATTTTCCACATTGCAGGGTAGATGCCAGTGTTGTGGCTGTACTGGAACAGCTTGGCTAGGGGCGCGGCAGGTTCTGGAGCACAGGTCTTCAGTACTATTGCTGGAATATTGTCAGGGCCCATTGCTTTTGCAGTATCCAGTGCCTTCAGTCATTTCTTGATATCACGCGGAGTGAATCGAATTGGCTGAAGCCTGGCATCTGTGATGCTGGGGACTTCAGGAGGAGGCCGAGATGGATCATCAATGCGGCACTTCTGGCTGAAGACCATTGCAAATGCTTCAGCCTTATCTTTTGCACTGATGTGTTGGGCTCCCCCATCATTGAGGATGGGGATATTTGTGGAGCCACCTTCTCTTGTTAGTTGTTAAATTGTCCACCACCATTCACAACTGGATGCAGCAGGACTGCAGAGCTTAGATCTGATCCGTTGATTGTGAGATCGCTTAGCTCTGTCTATCTTATGCTGCTTATACAGTTTGGCATGCAAGTAGTCCTGTGTTGTAGTCTGACCAGGTTGACACCTCATTTTGAGGTATGCCTGGTACTGCTCCTGACATGCCCTCCTGCACTCTTCATTGAACCAGGGTTGGTCTCCTGGCTTGATGGTAATGGTAGAATGGGGGATATACCAGACCATGAGGTTACAGATTGTGGTTGAGTACAATTCTGCTGCTGCTGATGGCCCACAGCGCCTCATGGATGCCCAGTTTTTCATTTCTAGATCTGTTCGAAATCTATCCCATTTAGCACGGTGATAGTGCCACACAACACGATGGACGGTATCTTCAATGTGAAGGCGGGACTTTGTCTCCACTGGAACTGTGCGGTGGTCACTCCTACCAATACTGTCATGGACAGAAACATCTGCGGCAGGCAGATTGGTGAGGACGAGATCAAGTATGTTTTTCCCTCGTGTTGGTTCCCCCACCACCTGCCGCAGACCCAGTCTAGCAGCTATGTCCTTCAGGACTCGGCCAGCTCGGTCAGTAGTGATGCTACCAAGCTACTCTTGGTGATGGACATTGAAGTCCCCCACCCAGAGTACATTTTGTGCCCTTGCCACCCTCAGTGCTTCCTCCAAGTGGTGTTCAACATGGAGGAGTACTGACTTATCAGCTGAGGGAGGGCGGTAGGTGGTAATCAGTAGGAGGTTACCTTGCCCACATTTGACCTGATGCCATGAGACTTCACAGGGTCTGGAGTCGATGTTGAGGATTCCCAGGGCAACTCCCTCCCTATTGTATACCACTGTGCCACCACCTCTGCTGGGTCTGTCCTGCCGGTGGGACAGGTCATACCCAGGGATAGTGATTGCAGTGTCTGGGACATTGTCTGTAAGGTATGATTCTGTGAGTATGACTATGTCAGGCTGTTGCTTGACTAGTCTGTGGGACAGCTCTCCCAACTTTGGCACAAGCCCCCAGATGTTAGTAAAGAGGACTTTGCAGGGTGGATAGGGCTGTGTTTGCCGTTGTCGTTTCTGGTGCCAAGATCAATGCCGGGTGGTCCGTCCGGTTTCATTCCTTTTTATTGACTTCGTAGCGGTTAGGTACAACTGAGTGGCTTGCTAGGCCATTTCAGAGGGCATGTAAGAGTTAACCACATTGCTGTGGGTCTGGAGTCACATGTAGGCCAGACCAGGTAAGGACAGCATATTTCCTTCCCGAAAGGACATTAGTGAACCAGATGGGTTTTCACAACAATCGACAATGGTTTCAAGGCCATCATTAGACTAGCTTTTAATTCCAGATTTATTAATTAAATTCAAATTCCACCTTCTGCTGTGGTGGGATTTGAACCCTTGTCCCCAGAGAAATACCCTGGGTCTCTGGGTCACTAGTCCAGTGATAATACCACTACACCACCATCTACCCCTCTTGAAAGTCCATGCACACCACATCAACTGCATTGCTCTCATCAACCCTCTCTGTTACCGCCTCAAAAAACTCCAGCAAGTTAGTTAAACATGTTGGCTTTCCTTAATTAATCCACATTTGTCCACGTGACTATGAATTTTATAGAGTCACAGTGTCAGAGTCGTACAGCATAGAAACAGGCCCTTCGGCCCACCGCATCCATGCCGACCATAATGCCTATCTATACTATTCCCACCTGCCTGCATTAATTCCATATCCCTCTATGCCTTGCTCATTCAAGTACCTGTCCAGATGCCTCTTAAATGTCGCTACTGTTCCTGCCTCCACCATCTCCTCTGGCAGCTCATTCCAGATACCCACTATTCTTTGTGTGAAAAACGTACCCCTTTGATCCCCTTTAAACCTCCTCCCTCTCACCTTAAATCTATGCCCTCTAGTTTTAGTCACCCCCACCATGGGAAACAGACTCTGGCTATCTACCCTATCTATGCCTCTCATAATTTTATATACCTCTATCATGTCCCCTCTCAGCCTCCTTCGCTCCAGGGAAAACAGACCCAGCCTATCCAATCTCTCTTGAGAACTCAAGTCCTCCAAACCAGGCAACATCCTTGTGAATCTTTTCTGCACCCTCTCAAGCTTAATCACATCTTTCCTGTAGTGCGGCAACCAGAACTGCACACAGTACTCCAAATGCAGCCTAACCAACGTTATGTACAACTGTAACATGACGTCCCAACTCTTGTACTCAATGCCTCGGCCGATGAAGGCAAGCATGCCATACGCCTTCTTCCTGTGTTACCACTTTCAGGGAACTATGTACTTGCACCCCAAGATCTCTCTGCTCAACAGCACTCCCCAGGGCCCTGCCATTCACTGTATATGTCCTGCCCTGGTTTAACTTTCCAAAATGCATCACTTCGCACTTGTCTGCATTAAATTCCATTTGTCAATCCCTTGCCCACTTTCCCAGTTGATCTATATCCTGTTGTAACCTTAGACAACCTTCTTCACTCTCCACTATACCACCAATTTTGGTGTCATCTGAAAATTTACTAATCATGCCCCCTACATTCACATCCAAGTCATTAATATATATGACAAACAACAGAGGGCCCAGCACCGATCCCTGCGGCACACCACTGGTCACCGGCCTCCAATCTGAAAAACAACCCTCCACTACCACCCTCTGCCTCCTATCACCAATCCAATTTTGTATCCAATTTGGCTAACTCATCCTGGATCCCATGTGTTCGAACCTTCTGGACCAGCCTACCACGCGGGACCTTGTCAAAGGCCTTGCTAAAGTCCATGAAGACAACGTCCACCACCCTGCCCTCGTCAATCCTCTTGGTCACCTCCTCGAAAAACTTTCGTGAGACATGATTACCCACGCACAAAGCCATGCTGACTATCCCTAATCAGACCATGCCTTTCCAAATGCATATAAATCCTGTCTCCCAGAATCCCTTCCAATAACTTTCCCACCACTGATGTAAGGCTCACCGGCCTGTAGTTCCCTGGCTGATCCCTGCTGCCCTTCTTAAATAAATACACAACATTAGCTATCCTCCAGTCTTCCGGTATCTCACCCGTGGCTAACAATGATACAAAACTCTCTGCCAGGGCCCCAGCAATCTCCTCCCTTGCTTCCCAGAGCATCCTAGGATACACCTGGTCAGGCCCCGGGGATTTATCCACCTTAATGCGCCTCAAAACCTCCAACACCTCCTCCTTTGTAATGTTGATATGCTCCAGGATATCACTGTTCCCTCCCTTGAACTCACTAGCTTCCATGACCTTCTCTACGGTAAATACGGACGAGAAGTATTCATTTAAGACCTCGCCCATTTCCCGTGGCTCCACTCATAGATTACCAGACTGATCCTTAAGGGGACCTACTCTCTCCCTAGCTACCCTTTTACTCTTAATATACTTGTAGAATCTTTCAGGATTCTCCTTCATCTTATCTGCCAGGGAAATCTCATGGCCCCTTTTCGCCCTCCTAATTTCCTTCTTCAGTGTGCTCCTACACCCCTATACTCCTCGAGGGACTCGCTCGATCCCAGCTGCCTATACCTGACAGATGCCTCCTTCTTTGTCCTGACCAGACAATATCCCTCGTCAACCAAGGTTCCCTAAACTTGCCAGCCTTGCCCTTCCATCTAACAGGCACATGCCGGCCCTGAACTCTTCCTATCTCACTTTTAAAAGCCTCCCACTTGCCAGACGTCCCTTTACCTGTAAACAGCCTCTCCCATTCAACTTTTGAGAGTTCCTGCCTGATGCCTTCGAAATTAGCCTTCCCCCAATTTAGGACTTCAACCTGAGGACCAGTCCTATCCTTTTCCATTACTATCCTGAAGCTAATAGAGTCATGGTCACTGGTCCCAAAGTGCTCCCCCACTGACACATTAACCACCTGCCCATCCTCATTTCCTAAGAGGAGGTCGGGTGTCGCCCCTTCTCTAGTAGGGCCATCCACATTCTGCTTCAGAAAACTATCCTGGACACACTTAACAAATTCTTCCCCATCTGATCCCTTAGCACAAAGGCAGTCCCAGTCAATATTAGGGAAGTTAAAATCACCTACTATTACAACCCTATAATTCTTGCACCTATCTGTGATTTCCCTACATATATGCTCCTCCACTTCCCTCTGACTATTGGGGGGCCTATAGTATAATCCCAACAAAGTGATCACCCATTTCTTATTTCTAAGTTCTACCCATATGGCCTCGCTGGACATTCCCCCCGGGATATCCTCTCTAAGTACTGCTGTGATGTTCTCCCTAATCAATAGTGCAACTCCCCCTCCTCTATGACCTCCACCTCTGTCACGCCGGAAATATCGGTACCCCGGAACATTGAGCTGCCTGTCCTGCCCATCACTCAACCACGTTTCCGTAATAGCTATAATATCACAATCCCAGGTACCAATCCATGCTCTGAGTTAAGGTAGATAAGTCCCCAGGGCCTGATGGGATCTACCCCAGAATACTGAGGGAGGCAAAGGAACAAATTGCTGGGGCCTTGACAGAAATCTTTGCATCCTCATTGGCTACAGGTGAGGTCCCAGAGGACTGGAGAATAGCAATGTTGTTCCTTTGTTTAAGAAGGGTGGTAAGGATAATCCAGGAAATTATAGGCCGGTGAGCCTTACGTCAGTGGTAGGGAAATTATTAGAGAGGATTCTTCGGGACAGGATTTACTCCCATTTGGAAACAATTGGACTTATTAGTGAGAGGCAGCATAGTTTTGTGAAGGGGAGGTCGTGTCTTATTAATTTGATTGAGTTTTTTGAGGAAGTGACAAAGATGATTGATGAAGGAAGGGCAGTGGATGTTATCTATATGGACTTCAGTAAAGCCTTTGACAAGGTCCCTCATGGCTGACTGGTACAAAAGGTGAAGTCACACGGGATCAGAGGTGAGCTGGCAAGATGGATACAGAACAGGCTCGGTCATAGAAGACAGAGGGTATCAGTGGATGGGTGTTTTTCTGAATGGAGGAATGTGACTAGTGGTGTTCCGCAGGGATCAGTGCTGGGACCTTTGCTCTTTGTAGTATATATAAATGATTTGGAGGAAAATGTAGCTGGTCTGATTAGTAAGTTTGCTATGCCCTCTGCCCCCATGTGTAAGAGCACAGAGAGACCGGTGGCAGGGATAAGAGAGCAGTGACAGAGAGTGAGAGCACAGTGAGACCGGAGGCAGGGATAAGAGAGCAGTGACAGAGAGTGAGAGCACAGTGAGACCGGCGACAGGGATAAGAGAGCAGTGACAGAGAGTGAGAGCACAGTGAGACATGAGACAGGGACAAGAGAGCAGTGACAGAGAGTGAGAGCACAGAGAGACCGGCGACAGGGATAAGAGAGCAGTGACAGAGAGTGAGAGCACAGTGAGACATGAGACAGGGACAAGAGAGCAGTGACAGAGAGTGAGAGCACAGTGAGACATGAGACAGGGACAAGAGAGCAGTGACAGAGAGTGAGAGCACAGTGAGACATGAGACAGGGACAAGAGAGCAGTGACAGAGAGTGAGAGCACAGTGAGACCGGAGGCAGGGATAAGAGTGCAGTGACAGAGAGTGAGAGCACAGTGAGACATGAGACAGGGACAAGAGAGCAGTGACAGAGAGTGAGAGCACAGTGAGACCAGAGGCAGGGATAAGAGAGCAGTGACAGAGAGTGAGAGCACAGTGAGACCAGAGGCAGGGATAAGAGAGCAGTGACAGAGAGTGAGAGCACAGTGAGACCGGCGACTGGGATAGGAGAGCAGTGACAGAGAGTGAGAGCACAGTGAGACCGGCGACAGGGATAAGAGAGCAGTGACAGAGAGTGAGAGCACAGTGAGACCAGAGGCAGGGATAAGAGAGCAGTGACAGAGAGTGAGAGCACAGTGAGACCGGCGACAGGGATAAGAGAGCAGTGACAGAGAGTGAGAGCACAGTGAGACCGGAGGCAGGGGTAAGAGAGCAGTGACAGAGAGTGAGAGCACAGAGAGACCGGAGGCAGGGATAAGTGCAGTGACAGAGAGTGAGAGCACAGTGAGACATGAGACGGGGATAAGAGAGCAGTGACAGAGAGTGAGAGCACAGAGAGACCGGAGGCAGGGATAAGAGAGCAGTGACAGAGAGTGAGAGCACAGTGAGACCGGAGGCAGGGGTAAGAGAGCAGTGACAGAGAGTGAGAGCACAGAGAGACCGGAGGCAGGGATAAGAGAGCAGTGACAGAGAGTGAGAGCACAGAGAGACCGGAGGCAGGGATAAGAGTGCAGTGACAGAGAGTGAGAGCACAGTGAGACATGAGACGGGGATAAGAGAGCAGTGACAGAGAGTGAGAGTACAGAGAGACCGGAGGCAGGGATAAGAGAGCAGTGACAGAGACTGAGAGCACAGTGAGACCGGAGGCAGGGGTAAGAGAGCAGTGACAGAGAGTGAGAGCACAGAGAGACCGGAGGCAGGGATAAGAGAGCAGTGACAGAGAGTGAGAGCACAGTGAGACTGGAGGCAGGGGGAAGAGAGCAGTGACAGAGAGTGAGAGCACAGTGAGACCGGAGGCAGGGATAAGAGCGCAGTGACAGAGAGTGAGAGCACAGTGAGACCGGCGACAGGGGTAAAAGAGCTCTGGAAGGTTCCGTGCGAAACGACCAGGTTTGAAAAATAAAATCAAGTGTGGCGTCACAGGAAAGCAAGTAAGTGATTGATTGGTGAGTATTTCTCTTCTCCTCTCTAAACTCGGGCCTTCATACACATTTTGAGTTGGGAAATTAAAAATTTCAATGGTGGATTGTATAACAGTAAGTGAATTAATAAGATTATTTAGCACAGAGCAAGTCTAGAAGCATTAATTAAAATTATATTTTAAACAAGGTACTAACTAGTTTCTAAAAGCCAAAGTCATCGACGACTCCATTGCCTCGCTCATGTCTAGTGAATTGTTGACAGCCACATTGCTGAAGACATGCTCTATTACGAGTTGCTTTTGGCACGAGCCAGCCAGTCACCCACATCTGTGATACAAGAATGTCTGCAAGCAAAACCTCAAGTTGACATGCAGACACGATGGGCTGAATGGCCTCCTTCTGTACTGTAATTTTTCTCTGGTTCTGTGGTTGACCAGGATTAGTGTTGGAGCACGGGAAGTCCTTGCTGCTGACCCGAGTTCCTGGAGAATGGCAGTCAGGAAGCACGTGGAAAAAGCAGAGGACAGAAGAAATGACCAAATAGCGGAAGGAAAAAACATCAGTCGACCTCAGACTGACGATATTTATCTGTGCCAGCTGTGGAAGGGATTGCTACTCACAAGTCGGCCTCACCAGCAACAACAGGTGATTTTCAACTCAGAAGTGTCACATAGCCTGGGTGCACTCCATCATCTTCTGAGTCAGACAGATGCCTGCTACTACTAATAAAATAGACAATAGAGATTTTTTTAGAACGTGTCTGGGTATCTGAGACCTGTTGCTTGCAATTCCTGCACCATGTGGGAACTTGAGGGCAGTTCATGTGTCTTGGGGAACCACATGTGTATAAGTGTCTCCAGCTGTTTGAGTTCAAGTGCAGGATTTCCAAGGTTGAGGTACAGCTGGAGTCACTGTGGAGCATCACAGAGGATGAGAGGTTCCTGATTGTGTGTTCCAGGAGGTGCTCACCCCACAGGCAGTGAGATTTCAGGATGGCGGATGGGTGGCAGCTGGAAGAGTGGAAAGGGGCAGGAAATGAGGGTGTTTATTTTTAGGGAATTTTATTTTTTACTATTTCTAGGGAATGGGTTGTACCTCAACTAGACTAGGACCAATGAGGAATACAAAGACAGATTTACAATGTATGTATCCAAATGCACAAAGTGTAGTGAATAAGGTTGGTGAGTTCAAGCACAAATAGCCGTGTGGAAATATGATGTGGTGGCAATAACAGAAACGTGGCTTAAAAATGCTGAGGGCTGGGCACTTAATATTGATGGATATAAAGTGTTCAGAAAAGATAAGGAAGGGAAAAAGGAAGATGGGGTGGCAGAACTGATTAGGGAAGACATTGTCGTGTTGGAGAGGATGTACTTAAAGGGGCAAGGACAGAATCCATTTGGTTAGAGTTGAGAAGCAAAAAGGGGATGATCATGCTGTTGGGGGTATTGTAAAGGCCTCCAGATAGTGAGAGAGGAGCAAATCTGCAGGGAATCACAGAGATGTGCAAGAATTATATAATAGTGGCATTGGGGGACTTCATCCAAATATCGATTGAGCTAGTGTTAGAATAAAGGGTAAGGAGGGGAGGAATTTCTGAAATGTGTTCAGGAGAACTTCCTTGACCAGTATGTTCTCAGTCCAACTAGGACGGAGCATTTCTGGATCTGGTGCTTGGAAACGAGGTGGGCCAAGTGGACCAAGTGTCTGTGGGGAAACACTTGGGTAAGAATGAACATTGTATCATAAGGTTTAGATTAGTAATGGAGAAAAGCAAGCAACATTCTAAAGTAGAACTTCTAAACTGGAAGAGGACTAATTTCAGTGGGATGAGAATGGATCTAGCCGGAGTGAAATGGAACCAATGACTGATAGCAGAACAATGGGTGATCTTTAAGGAGGAGATGTTTAAGGTACAGGCCAGGTACATTCCAACAGGTCAAGGAACCAAAGCCAGAGCCTCCTGAATGATGAGAGAGATAGAAAATATGATGAAACAACAAAGAGGGTGTATGATGCATGTCAGGTGAATTCTTCAAGTGAGAACCAGGTCAAAGACAGCAAGTTGAGAGGAGAGGTCAAGAGGCAAATAAGATTGGCGAAGACAGAATAGTAGAATGGCAGTTAACATAAATGGGAACCCCAAAAATCTTTGACTAACATGTAAATAGTAAGCTGGTAGTAAGTGGTGGGGTGAGGCCTAATAGGGACAAAGAAGGCGATATATGTTTAGAGGCACAACCAAGACTAGAATACTGAACTTGTACTTCTTCCGCTTGAGGATACTGTATCTGCTACTCACAATATGATCTCCTCGACTTTGACACACCAAAAGCAGATTGCGTGACCGATTGGCAAAACACCCTGTTTTAGTCCGCAAGTGTGACCCTTAGCTTCTGGTCATCTGTCATTTGAATTCTTCACCCCATTCCTACTTTAACCACTCTGTTCTCAGCCTCCTACACTGTTCCAATGAAACTTGCTGTAAGCTTGAGGAACAGCACCTCATCTTTGATTCAGCACTTTACAGTCTTCTAGATTCAGCAATTCCAGTTCAACTATTTCACACAATAATCTCTGCCCCACTTGTTTCTGTGTTTTTTGATCGTGTTTTTTTGGATAGCATCTGTTGCTAATGATTCTGCTTTTGCAATTTCCACATCCTCGAGTCAGAGTCATTATCATTGTTGTCAGGCCCTCGAAATGAGGAAGACGTCTGTCATGCTTTCATGATTTGTATTTCACGTGGGTGATTCCGCAGGTCTAATCTGGAGCCACAGATCTTTGGGCAAAGAGGACAGGAGTTGGCCTGAGGAAGGGGGAGCGACAGGGAGTGGGGGGAAGGCGGGGAGCGGGGAATAATCCAGAGATTACTACCTTCAAGATCCTACTTTGTCACTTCCTCCATGGCTCCTGAAAATCTGACCCTAGGACCTTGATACCAGCTCTCTCTATGTCATTGGTACCGACTTGTACCACAATTTCTGGTTCACTCCCTTCCCCTGCAGAATATCCTGCACCCTCTCCATGATGTCTGTCACCCTGGCACCAGGAAGGCAACACACCATGCGGGACTCACGATAACGGTTACAGAAATGCCTGTCTGTCCCCCAACGATGGAATTTCCTGTAATGACTGTATTGCTACTCTTTTCTGTTCCCTCCTGTGCAGTCCCTTGTCCATTGGTGACATGGTCTGGACTGCACTCCTTCAAGGTATCTTCACTCCCAGCTGTCCCCAAAGCTAAGTGCTGGTTTGAGAGTGGTACACACCCCAAAGACTCCTGCACTTCCTGTCTCTTCCTACTCTTCCGATGACCTCCCATCTACTATCCTGAACTCTCACTGCCTGTGGCGTGGCCACCTCTTGGAATGCCTGATCCAGGAAACTTTCATCCTCCCTGCTGCTCTGCAATGACTCCAGCTGCCCGTAAGCTTGGAAATCCTGAACTCGAGCGCAAGCAGCTGGAGATACTTCCTACACACGTGGTCCCCAATACACAAGTGGTCCCCAATGCATAAGTGGTCCCCAATACACAAGTGGTCCCCAATACACAAGTGGTCCCCAATACACAAGTGGTCCCCAATGCACACGTGGTCCCCAATACACAAGTGGTCCCCAATGCATAAGTGGTCCCCAATGCATAAGTGGTCCCCAATACACACGTGGTCCCCAATACACAAGTGGTCCCCAATGCATAAGTGGTCCCCAATACACAAGTGGTCCCCAATGCACATGACCGATCCTGATGTTCACATGGCACCTGAGTTGCAGGCAACAAGTCTCCACTGCCCATGTGTGATCTAAAACAAACTCGATTCCCTCTTTTATAATCTAGTTAGTACCTGTATAAACGATTAATTTTAATTAATGCTTGTAGATCTGTTCTATGCCAATACTTATAATAATTTACTTACTGTTATACACACCCTGATTGCTCAGTCCAGTTTTATTCTTTTGTTCCTTTCTAACTTCTCGCTATAACTGAGTGCGTTGGCTGCTTCAGAAAGCCGTTAAGAGTCAACCATTTTTTGTGAGACTGGAGTCACATATCGGCTCAGACCAGGTAAGGACAGCAAGTTTCCTTCCCGAAAGAACATTAGTGAACCAGCTGGGTTTTCACAACAATTGCTAATTCAGAGTCTGTCATCTGTGTTGTGATGTGGGATGTGGGTTATACTCAAATTCTCCTAGTGAAGGGATACACTACACAATGGTGGTTATGGTTGAAAGGGGAGAATTCAGCTGAGAGGACAGGGAGCTCCTTGAGGGTAGGGGTCTATAATAGTGTTTGTTTTGTCTTCACAGTCACTAAGTAATCTGTAGTGTTGTGCTCAGCATATTAAAGGGCGAAAGTTGAAATGTATATGCTGAAACTTTTAAAGGGAACTGAAAGGTCCGACCTTGGGCTTGAAGTAACTCAGTGTTTCTTGGTGACGGGTTTACTGAAGCATTTCAGACACATGCAGTGGTTAATAAGTCTGGTGTCTGGTCAGCATTTCCATGACAACAACTTATATTTATATAGCTTCTTTAATGTAATAAAACATCCCAAGGTGCCTCACAGGAATGTTATCAAACAAAATAAAGGAGATATTAAAGCAAGTGACCAAAGCTTGGCCAACAAGTTAAATTTTCAGCGTAGTCTGAAAGGAGGAAAGAGAGACCAATGATGGTTTTGAAGACCTCAAATCTGCTCTTCACCTTCTCTGTTGCAAGAACGACAGCCCAGCTTCTCCAGGCTCTTCACACAACAGAGGTTCCTCACCCGGGTACCATTCCAGTGCATCTCTTCACTCAACAGAGGTTCCTCACCCACGTACCATTCCAGTGCATCTCTTCACACAACATAGGTTCCTCACCCGGGTACCATTCCAGTGCATCTCTTCACTCAACAGAGGTCCCTCACCCACGTACCATTCCAGTGCATCTCTTCACACAACATAGGTTCCTCACCCGGGTACCATTCCAGTGCATCTCTTCACTCAACAGAGGTCCCTCACCCACGTACCATTCCAGTGCATCTCTTCACACAACAGAGGTTCCTCACCCACGTACCATTCCAGTGCATCTCTTCACACAACATAGGTTCCTCACCCGGGTACCATTCCAGTGCATCTCTTCACTCAACAGAGGTTCCTCACCCGGGTACCATTCCAGTGCATCTCTTCACTCAACAGAGGTCCCTCACCCACGTACCATTCCAGTGCATCTCTTCACACAACAGAGGTTCCTCACCTGCGTACCATTCCAGTGCATCTCTTCACTCAACAGAGGTCCCTCACCCACGTACCATTCCAGTGCATCTCTTCACACAACAGAGGTTCCTCACCCACGTACCATTCCAGTGCATCTCTTCACTCAACAGAGGTTCCTCACCCGGGTACCATTCCAGTGCATCTCTTCACATAACATAGGTTCCTCACCCGGGTACCATTCCAGTGCATCTCTTCACTCAACAGAGGTCCCTCACCCACGTACCATTCCAGTGCATCTCTTCACTCAACAGAGGTACCTCACCCGGGTACCATTCCAGTGCATCTCTTCACATAACAGAGGTTCCTCACCCGGGTACCATTAGAGTGCATCTCTTCACACAACAGAGGTTCCTCACCCGGGTACCATTCCAGTGCATCTCTTCATATAACAGAGGTTCCTCACCAGGGTACCATTCCAGTGCATCTCTTCACACAACAGAGGTTCCTCACCCGCGTACCATTCCAGTGCATCTCTTCATGTAACAGAGGTTCCTCACCAGGGTACCATTCCAGTGCATCTCTTCACATAACAGAGGTTCCTCAGCCGGGTACCATTCCAGTGCATCTCTTCACTCAACAGAAGTTTCTCACCAGGGTACCATTCCAGTGCATCAATTCACACAACAGAGGTTCCTCACCCGGGTACCATTCCAGTGCATCTCTTCACTCAACAGAGGTTTCTCACCCGGGTACCATTCCAGTGCATCTCTTCACATAACAGAGGTTCCTCACCCGGGTACCAATCCAGTGCATCTCTTCACACAACAGAGGTTTCTCACCCGGGTACCATTCCAGTGCATCTCTTCAAACAACAGAGGTTTCTCACCAGGGTACCATTCCAGTGCATCTCTTCATGTAACAGAGGTTCCTCACCCGGGTACCAATCCAGTGCATCTCTTCACACAACAGAGGTTCCTCACCCGCGTACCATTCCAGTGCATCTCTTCACACAACAGAGGTTCCTCACCCGGGTACCATTCCAGTGCATCTCTTCACACAACAGAGGTTCCTCACCCGGGTACCATTCCAATGCATCTCTTCACACAACAGAGGTTCCTCACCCGGGTACCATTCCAGTGCATCTCTTCACACAACAGAGGTTTCTCACCCGCGTAACATTCCAGTGCATCTCTTCACACAACAGAGGTTCCTCACCCGGGTACCATTCCAATGCATCTCTTCACACAACAGAGGTTCCTCACCCGGGTACCATTCCAGTGCATCTCTTCACACAACAGAGGTTCCTCACCCGGGTACCAATCCAGTGCATCTCTTCACACAACAGAGGTTCCTCACCCGGGTACCATTCCAGTGCATCTCTTCACTCAACAGAGGTTCCTCACCCGGGTACCATTCCAGTGCATCTCTTCACACAACAGAGGTTCCTCACCCGGGTACCATTCCAGTGCATCTCTTCACACAACAGAGGTTTCTCACCCGCGTACCATTCCAGTGCATCTCTTCATGTAACAGAGGTTCCTCACCCGGGTACCAATCCAGTGCATCTCTTCACATAACAGAGGTTTCTCACCCGCGTAACATTCCAGTGCATCTCTTCACACAACAGAGGTTCCTCACCCGGGTACCATTCCAGTGCATCTCTTCATGTAACAGAGGTTCCTCACCAGGGTACCATTCCAGTGCATCTCTTCACACAACAGAGGTTCCTCACCCGGGTACCATTCCAGTGCATCTCTTCATGTAACAGAGGTTCCTCACCCGGGTACCAATCCAGTGCATCTCTTCACATAACAGAGGTTCCTCACCCGGGTTCCATTCCAGTGCATCTCTTCACACAACAGAGGTTCCTCACCCGGGTACCATTCCAGTGCATCTCTTCACACAACAGAGGTTCCTCACCCGGGTACCATTCCAGTGCATCTCTTCATGTAACAGAGGTTCCTCACCCGGGTACCATTCCAGTGCATCTCTTCATATAACAGAGGTTCCTCACCAGGGTACCATTCCAGTGCATCTCTTCATGTAACAGAGGTTCCTCACCCGGGTACCATTCCAGAGCATCTCTTCATATAACAGAGGTTCCTCACCCGGGTACCATTCCAGTGCATCTCTTCATGTAACAGAGGTTCCTCACCCGGGTACCATTCCAGTGCATCTCTTCATGTAACAGAGGTTCCTCACCAGGGTACCATTCCAGTGCATCTCTTCATGTAACAGAGGTTCCTCACCCGGGTACCATTCCAGTGCATCTCTTCATGTAACAGAGGTTCCTCACCCGGGTACCATTCCAGTGCATCTCTTCATGTAACAGAGGTTCCTCACCCGGGTACCATTCCAGTGCATCTCTTCATGTAACAGAGGTTCCTCACCCGGGTACCATTCCAGTGCATCTCTTCACATAACAGAGGTTCCTCACCCGGGTACCAATCCAGTGCATCTCTTCACATAACAGAGGTTCCTCACCCGGGTACCATTCCAGTGCATCTCTTCATATAACAGAGGTTCCTCACCCGGGTACCATTCCAGTGCATCTCTTCATGTAACAGAGGTTCCTCACCCGGGTACCATTCCAGTGCATCTCTTCATGTAACAGAGGTTCCTCACCCGGGTACCATTCCAGTGCATCTCTTCACATAACAGAGGTTCCTCACCCGGGTACCAATCCAGTGCATCTCTTCACATAACAGAGGTTCCTCACCCGGGTACCATTCCAGTGCATCTCTTCATATAACAGAGGTTCCTCACCCGGGTACCATTCCAGTGCATCTCTTCATGTAACAGAGGTTCCTCACCCGGGTACCATTCCAGTGCATCTCTTCATATAACAGAGGTTCCTCACCAGGGTACCATTCCAGTGCATCTCTTCACACAACAGAGGTTCCTCACCCGGGTACCAATCCAGTGCATCTCTTCACATAACAGAGGTTCCTCACCCGGGTACAAATCCAGTGCATCTCTTCACATAACAGAGGTTCCTCACCCGGGTACCATTCCAGTGCATCTCTTCATATAACAGAGGTTCCTCACCAGGGTACCATTCCAGTGCATCTCTTCATGTAACAGAGGTTCCTCACCCGGGTACCATTCCAGTGCATCTCTTCATGTAACAGAGGTTCCTCACCCGGGTACCATTCCAGTGCATCTCTTCATGTAACAGAGGTTCCTCACCCGGGTACCATTCCAGTGCATCTCTTCATATAACAGAGGTTCCTCACCAGGGTACCATTCCAGTGCATCTCTTCACACAACAGAGGTTCCTCACCCGGGTACCAATCCAGTGCATCTCTTCACATAACAGAGGTTCCTCACCCGGGTACCATTCCAGTGCATCTCTTCATATAACAGAGGTTCCTCACCCGGGTACCATTCCAGTGCATCTCTTCATATAACAGAGGTTCCTCACCAGGGTACCATTCCAGTGCACCTCTTCAGTGAGGGAGACACAGTGAGAGAAACACTGTGAGGGAGACACAGTGAGAGAAACACAGTGAGTGTGAGACAGTGAGGGAGACACAGTGAGAGAGACACAGTGAGAGAGACAGAGTGAGAGAAACACATTGAGAGAGACACAGTGAGTGAGACACAGTGAGATAGACACAGTGAGAGAGACACAGTGGGAGAAACACAGTGAGTGAGACACAGTGAGAAAGACACAGTGAGAGAGACAGGATGTGAGAGAAACACAGTGAGGGAGACACAGTGAGGGAGACACACTGAGAGAGACACAGTGAGAGAGACAGTATGTGAGAGAAACACAGTGAGGGAGACACAGTGAGGGAGACACAGTGAGGGAAACACAGTGAGGGAGACACAGTGAGGGAGACACATTGAGAGAGACACAGTGAGAGAAACACAGTGAGAGAAACACAGTGAGGGAGACACAGTGAGGGAGACACAGTGAGAGAGACACAGTGAGGGAGACACAGTGAGAGAATCACTGTGAGAGTGAGACAGTGAGGGAGACACAGTGAGAGAAACACTGTGAGGGAGATACGGTGAGGGAGACACAGTGAGGGAGACACGGTGAGAGAAACACTGTGAGGGAGATACGGTGAGGGAGATACAGTGAGGGAGATACAGTGAGAGAAACACTGTGAGGGAGATACGGTGAGGGAGACACAGTGAGGGAGACACGGTGAGAGAAACACAGTGAGGGAGACACGGTGAGGGAGACACAGTGAGGGAGACACGGTGAGAGAAACACTGTGAGGGAGATACGGTGAGGGAGATACAGTGAGCGAGACACAGTGAGCGAGACACAGTGAGCGAGACACAGTGAGGGAGACACAGTGAGAGAGACAGATTGAGAGAGACAGAGTGAGAGAGACACAGTGAGAGAGACACAGTGAGAGAGACACAGTGACGGAGACATAGTGAAGGAAACACAGTGAGGGAGACACAGTGCGGGAAACACAGTGATGGAAACACAGTGAGAGAAACACAGTGAGAGAGACACAGTTCGGGAGACACAGTAAAGGAAACACAGTGAGGGAAACACAGTGAGGGAGACACAGTGAGAGAGACACAGTGACGGAGACATAGTGAAGGAAACACAGTGAGGGAGACACAGTGCGGGAAACACAGTGATGGAAACACAGTGAGAGAAACACAGTGAGAGAGACACAGTTCGGGAGACACAGTAAAGGAAACACAGTGAGGGAAACACAGTGAGGGAGACACAGTGAGAGAGACACAGTGACGGAGACATAGTGAAGGAAACACAGTGAGGGAGACACAGTGCGGGAAACACAGTGATGGAAACACAGTGAGAGAAACACAGTGAGAGAGACACAGTTCGGGAGACACAGTGAGGGAGACACAGTGAGAGAGACACAGTGAGAGAGACACAGTTCGGGAGACACAGTGAGGGAGACACAGTGAGAGAGACACAGTTAGGGAGACACAGTGAAGGAAACACAGTGAGGGAAACACAGTGACGGAGACACAGTGCGGGAAACACAGTGCGGGAAACACAGTGCGGGAAACACAGTGAGAGAGACACAGTGAGAGAGACAGAGTGAGAGAGACAGAGTGACAGAGACAGAGTGACAGAGACAGAGTGAGAGAGACACAGTGAGAGAAACACAGTGAGAGAAACACAGTAACAGACACACAGTGAGAGAGACACAGTGAGAGAAACACAGTGAGAGTGACACAGTGAGGGAGACACAGTGAGGGAGACACAGTGATAGAATCACTGTGAGAGTGAGACAGTGAGGGAGACACAGTGAGGGAGACACGGTGAGAGAAACACTGTGAGGGAGATACGGTGAGGGAGATACAGTGAGGGAGATACAGTGAGGGAGACACAGTGAGAGAGACACAGTGAGCGAGACACAGTGAGGGAGACACAGTGAGAGAAACACAGTGAGGGAGACACAGTGAGAGAGACACAGTGAGGGAGACACAGTGAGGGAGACACAGTGAAGGAAACACAGTGAGGGAGACACAGTGCGGGAAACACAGTGATGCAAACACAGTGAGAGAAACACAGTGAGAGAGACACAGTTAGGGAGACACAGTTAGGGAGACACAGTAAAGGAAACACAGTGAGGGAAACACAGTGAGGGAGACACAGTGAGAGAGACAGATTGAGAGAGACAGAGTGAGAGAGACACAGTGAGAGAGACACAGTGACGGAGACATAGTGAAGGAAACACAGTGAGGGAGACACAGTGCGGGAAACACAGTGATGGAAACACAATGAGAGAAACACAGTGAGAGAGACACAGTTCGGGAGACACAGTGAGGGAGACACAGTGAGAGAGACACAGTGAGAGAGACACAGTTCGGGAGACACAGTGAGGGAGACACAGTGAGAGAGACACAGTTAGGGAGACACAGTGAAGGAAACACAGTGAGGGAAACACAGTGAGGGAAACACAGTGAGGGAGACACAGTGAGAGAGACACAGTGAGGGAGACACAGGGAGAGAGACACAGTGAGAGAGACACAGTTCGGGAGACACAGTGAGGGAGACACAGTGAGAGAGACACAGTTAGGGAGACACAGTGAAGGAAACACAGTGAGGGAAACACAGTGAGGGAGACACAGTGAGAGAGACAGATTGAGAGAGACAGATTGAGAGAGACAGAGTGAGAGAGACACAGTGAGAGAGACACAGTGAGAGAGACACTGTGAGATCAACACAGTGAGAGAAACACAGTGACGGAGACACAGTGCGGGAAACACAGTGCGGGAAACACAGTGAGAGAAACACAGTGAGAGAGACAGAGTGAGAGAGACAGAGTGACAGAGACAGAGTGACAGAGACAGAGTGACAGAGACACAGTGAGGGAGACACAGTGAGAGAAACACAGTGAGAGTGACACAGTGAGGGAGACACATAGAGGGAGACACAGTGAGAGTGACACAGTGAGGGAGACACATAGAGGGAGACACAGTGAGAGAGACACTGTGAGAGAAACACAGTGAGCGAAACACAGTGAGGGAGACACAGTGAGAGAAACACAGAGGGAGATGCAGTGGAGAGACGCAGTGAGAGAAACACAGTGAGGGAGACACGGTGAAAGAGACAGAGTGAGAGAGACACAGTGAGAGAAACACAGTGAGGGAGACCGAGTGAGGGAGACACAGTGAGAGAAACACTGTGAGGGAGATACAGTGAGGGAGACACAGTGAGAGAAACACAGTGAGTGTGAGACAGTGAGTGTGAGACAGTGAGGGAGAGACAGTGAGAGAGACACAGTGAGGGAGATACAGTGAGAGAAACACAGTGAGAGTGACACAGTGAGAGAGACACAGTGAGAGAAACACAGTGAGTGTGAGACAGTGAGGGAGAGACAGTGAGAGAGACACAGTGAGGGAGATACAGTGAGAGAAACGCAGTGAGAGTGACACAGTGAGAGTGACACAGTGAGAGTGACACAGTGAGAGAAACACAGTGAGAGAGACACAGTGAGAGAGACAGAGTGAGAGAAACACAGTGAGAGAGACACAGTGAGAGAGACAGAGTGAGAGAGACAGAGTGAGAGAGACACAGTGAGAGAGACACAGTGAGTGAGACACAGTGAGATAGACACAGTGAGAGAAACACAGTGAGAAAGACACAGTGAGAAAGACACAGTGAGAGAGACAGGATGTGAGAGAAACACAGTGAGGGAGACACAGTGAGAAAGACACAGTGAGAAAGACACAGTGAGAGAGACAGGATGTGAGAGAAACACAGTGAGGGAGACACAGTGAGAGAAACACAGTGAGAGAAACACAGTGAGTGAGACACAGTGAGAGAGACACAGTGAGAGAGACAGTATGTGAGAGAAACACAGTGAGGGAGACACAGTGAGAGAGACATAGTGAGGGAGACACAGTGAGGGAAACACAGTGAGGGAGACACAGTGAGAGAGACACAGTGAGGGAGACACAGTGAGGGAAACACATGAGAGAGACACAGTGAGGGAGACACAGTGAGGGAGACACAGTGAGAGAAACACAGTGAGGGAGACACAGTGAGGGAGACACAGTGAGAGAAACACAGTGAGGGAGACACGGTGAAAGAGACAGAGTGAGAGAGACACAGTGAGAGAAACACAGTGAGAGAGACACGGTGAAAGAGACAGAGTGAGAGAGACACAGTGAGAGAAACACAGTGAGAGAGACCGAGTGAGGGAGACCGAGTGAGGGAGACAAAGTGAGAGAAACACTGTGAGGGATATACAGTGAGGGAGACACAGTGAGAGAGACACAGTGAGGGAGACACAGTGAGAGAAACACAGTGAGTGTGAAACAGTGAGGGAGACACAGTTAGAGAGACACAGTGAGGGAGATACAGTGAGAGAGACAGAGTGAGAGAAACACAGTGAGAGAGACACAGTGAGTGAGACACAGTGAGAGAGACACAGTGAGAGAGACACAGTGAGAGAAACACAGTGAGAGAAACACAGTGAGTGAGACACAGTGAGAGAAACACAGTGAGAGAGACAGAGTGAGAGAAACACAGTGAGAGAGACACAGTGAGAGAAACACAGTGAGTGAGACACAGTGAGTGAGACACAGTGAGAAAGACACAGTGAGAGAGACAGAGTGAGAGAAACACAGTGAGAGAGACACAGTGAGAGAAACACAGTGAGTGAGACACAGTGAGTGAGACACAGTGAGTGAGACACAGTGAGAAAGACACAGTGAGAGAGACACAGTGAGAGAAACACAGTGAGTGAGATACAGTGAGAGAGACAGAGTGAGAGAAACACAGTGAGAGAGACACAGTGAGAGAAACACAGTGAGAGAAACACAGTGAGTGAGACACAGTGAGTGAGACACAGTGAGAGGGACAGAGTGAGAGAGACACAGTGAGGGAGACACAGTGAGAGAATCTCAGTGAGAGAAACACAGTGAGTGAGACACAGTGAGAGAGACAGTATGTGAGAGAAACACAGTGAGGGAGACACAGTGAGAGAGACACAGTGAGGGAGACACAGTGAGGGAAACACAGTGAGGGAGACACAGTGAGAGAAACACAGTGAGAGAGACACAGTGAGAGAAACACAGTGAGGGAGACACAGTGAGGGAGACACAGTGAGAGAATCACAGTGAGAGAATCACAGTGAGGGAGACACAGTGAGGGAGACACGGTGAGGTAGACACAGTGAGGGAGACACGGTGAGAGAAACACTGTGAGGGAGACACAGTGAGGGAGACACAGTGAGGGAGACACAGTTAGGGAGAAACAGTGAAGGAAACACAGTGAGGGAGACACAGTGAGAGAAACACAGTGAGAGAGACACAGTTAGGGAGACACAGTGAGAGAAACACAGTGAGAGAAACACAGTGAGGGAGACACAGTGAGGGAGACACAGTGAGAGAATCACAGTGAGAGAATCACAGTGAGAGTGAGACAGTGAGGGAGACACAGTGAGGGAGACACAGTGAGGGAGACACAGTGAGAGAAACACAGTGAGAGAAACACAGTGAGGGAGACACAGTGAGGGAGACACAGTGAGAGAATCACAGTGAGAGAATCACAGTGAGAGTGAGACAGTGAGAGAGACAGAGTGAGAGAAACACAGTGAGATAGACACAGTGAGAGAGACACAGTGGGAGAAACACAGTGAGTGAGACACAGTGAGAAAGACACAGTGAGAGAGACAGGATGTGAGAGAAACACAGTGAGTGAGACACAGTGAGAGAAACACAGTGGGAGAAACACAGTGAGAGAGACACAGTTAGGGAGACACAGTGAGGGAGACACAGTGAGGGAGACACAGTGAGAGAAACACAGTGAGAGAAACACAGTGAGGGAGACACAGTGAGAGAGACACAGTGAAGGAAACACAGTGAAGGAAACACAGTGAGGGAGACACAGTGAGGCAGACACAGTGAGAGAGACACAGTGAGGGAGACACAGTGAGGGAAACACAGTGAGGGAAACACAGTGAGGGAGACCGAGTGAGGGAGACAGAGTGAGAGAGACAGAGTGAGAGAGACACAGTGAGAGAGACACAGTGAGAGCAACACAGTGAGAGCAACACAGTGAGGGAGACACAGTGCGGGAAACACAGTGCGGGAAACACAGTGCGGGAAACACAGTGAGAGAAACACAGTGAGAGAGACAGAGTGAGAGAGACACAGTGAGAGAGACACAGTGAGAGAGACACAGTGAGAGAGACACAGTGAGAGAAACACAGTGAGAGAGACACAGTGAGAGAGACACATAGAGGGAGACACATAGAGGGAGACACATAGAGGGAGACACAGTGAGAGAGACACTGTGAGAGAAACACAGTGAGAGTGACACAGTGAGGGAGACACATTGAGGGAGACACAGTGAGAGAAACACAGTGAGAGAAACACAGTGAGGGAAACACAGTGAGGGAGACGCAGTGGAGAGACGCAGTGAGAGAAACACAGTGAGGGAGACACGTTGAAAGAGACACAGTGAGAGAGACACAGTGAGGGAGACACAGTGAGGGAGACACAGTGAGGGAGACACAGTGAGAGAAACACTGTGAGGGAGATACAGTGAGGGAGACACAGTGAGAGAGACACAGTGAGAGTGAGACAGTGAGGGAGACACAGTGAGAGAGACACAGTGAGAGAGACACAGTGAGGGAGATACAGTGAGAGAAACACAGTGAGAGTGAGACAGTGAGGGAGACACAGTGAGAGAGACACAGTGAGAGAGACACAGTGAGGGAGATACAGTGAGAAAACACAGTGAGAGAGACACGGTGAGGGAGACACGGTGAGGGAGACACGGTGAGGGAGACACGGTGAGAGAAACCCTGTGAGGGAGATACAGTGAGGGAGACACAGTGAGGGAGACACAGTGAGAGAGACACAGTGAGGGAGACACAGTGAGAGAAACACAGTGAGAGTGAGACAGTGAGGGAGACACAGTGAGAGAGACACAGTGAGAGAGACACAGTGAGGGAGATACAGTGAGAAAACACAGTGAGAGAGACACGGTGAGGGAGACACGGTGAGGGAGACACGGTGAGGGAGACACGGTGAGAGAAACCCTGTGAGGGAGATACAGTGAGGAAGACACAGTGAGGGAGACACAGTGAGCGAGACACAGTGAGCGAGACACAGTGAGGGAAACACAGTGAGGGAAACACAGTGAGAGAAACACAGTGAGGGAGATACAGTGAGGGAGACACAGTGAGGGAGACACAGTGAGCGAGACACAGTGAGCGAGACACAGTGAGAGAAACACAGTGAGAGAAACACGGTGAGAGAGACACGGTGAGAGAGACACGGTGAGGGAGACACGGTGAGGGAGACACGGTGAGAGAAACCCTGTGAGGGAGATACAGTGAGGGAGACACAGTGAGGGAGACACAGTGAGCGAGACACAGTGAGGGAAACACAGTGAGAGAGACACAGTGAGGGAGACACAGTGAGAGAGACACAGTGAGGGAGACACAGTGCGGGAAACACAGTGAGGCAGACACAGTGAGGGAGACACAGTGAGAGAGACACAGTGAGGGAGACACAGTGCGGGAAACACAGTGAGGGAAACACAGTGAGAGACACACAGTGAGAGTGACACAGTTAGGGAGACACAGTGAGAGAGAGACACACTGAGGGAGACACAGTGAGGGAGACACAGTGAGGGAAACACAGTGAGGGAGACGCAGTGAGAGAAACACAGTGAGAGAAACACAGTGAGTGAGACACAGTGAGAGATACACAGTGAGAGAGACAGTATGTGAGGGAGACACAGTGAGGGAGACACAGTGAGGGAGACACAGTGAGAGAGACACAGTGAGAGAGACACAGTGAGGGAGACACAGTGAGGGAGACACAGTGAGGGAAACACAGTGAGAGAGACACAGTGAGGGAGACACAGTGAGGGAGACACAGTGAGGGAGACAGTATGTGAGAGAAACACAGTGAGGGAGACACAGTGAGGGAGACACAGTGAGGGAGACACAGTGAGGGAAACACAGTGAGGGAGACACAGTGAGAGAAACACAGTGAGAGACACAGTGAGAGAAACACAGTGAGGGAGACACAGTGAGGGAGACACAGTGAGGGAGACACAGTGAGAGAAACACAGTGAGGGAGACGCAGTGGAGAGACGCAGTGAGAGAAACACAGTGAGGGAGACACGTTGAAAGAGACACAGTGAGAGAGACACAGTGAGAGGGACACAGTGAGGGAGACACAGTGAGAGAGACACAGTGAGAGAGACACAGTGAGAGAAACACTGTGAGGGAGATACAGTGAGGGAGATACAGTGAGGGAGACACAGTGAGAGAGACACAGTGAGGGAGACACAGTGAGAGAAACACAGTGAGAGTGAGACAGTGAGGGAGACACAGTGAGAGAGACACAGTGAGGGAGATACAGTGAGAGAAACACAGTGAGAGAGACACAGTGAGAGAGACACAGTGAGGGAGATACAGTGAGAGAAACACAGTGAGAGAGACACAGTGAGAGTGACACAGTGAGGGAGACACAGTGAGGGAGACACAGTGAGAGAGACACAGTGAGGGAGATACAGTGAGAGTGACACAGTGAGAGTGACAGAGTGAGAGAGACACAGTGAGAGAGACACAGTGAGAGAGACACAGTAAGAGAAACACAGTAAGAGAGACAGAGTGAGAGAGACAGAGTGAGAGAGACACAGTGAGGGAGACACAGTGAGGGAGACACAGTGAGGGAGACACAGTGACAGTGAAACAGTGAGGGAGACACAGTGAGGGAGACACGGTCAGGGAGACACAGTGAGGGAGACACAGTGAGGGAGACACAGTGAGCGAGACACAGTGAGCGAGACACAGTGAGGGAAACACAGTGAGAGAGACACAGTGAGGGAGATACAGTGAGAGAAACACTGTGAGGGAGATACAGTGAGGGAGATACAGTGAGGGAGACACAGTGAGAGAAACACAGTGAGACTGAGACAGTGAGGGAGACACAGTGAGGGAGACACAGTGAGGGAGACACAGTGAGAGAGACACAGTGAGGGAGATACAGTGAGAGTAACACAGTGAGGGAGACACAGTGAGAGAAACACAGTGAGAGTGAGACAGTGAGGGAGACACAGTGAGGGAGACACAGTGAGAGAGACACAGTGAGGGAGATACAGTGAGAGAAACACAGTGAGGGAGACACAGTGAGAGAGACACAGTGAGAGAGACACAGTTAGGGAGACACAGTGAGGGAGACACAGTGCAGGAAACACAGTGAGAGAAACACAGTGAGAGAGACAGAGTGAAGGAAACACAGTGAGGGAGACACAGTGCGGGAAACACAGTGAGAGAAACACAGTGAGAGAAACACAGTGAGAGAGACACAGTGAGGGAGACACAGAGAGGGAGACACAGTGACAGAGACACAGTGAGAGAGACACAGTTAGGGAGACACATTGAAGGAAACACAGTGAGGGAGACACAGTGCGGGAAACACAGTGAGAGAAACACAGTGAGAGAGACACAGTGAGAGAGACACAGTGAGAGAGACACAGTGAGGGAGACACAGAGAGGGAGACACAGTGACAGAGACACAGTGAGGGAGACACAGTGAGAGAAACACAGAGGGAGACGCAGTGGAGAGACGCAGTGAGAGAAACACAGTGAGGGAGACACGGTGAAAGAGACAGATTGAGAGAGACACAGTGAGAGAAACACAGTGAGAGGGATGCAGTGAGGTGAGACACAGTGAGAGAGACACAGTGAGGGAGATACAGTGAGGGAGACACAGTGAGTGTGAGACAGTGAGGGAGACACAGTGAGAGAAACACAGTGAGTGTGAGACAGTGAGGGAGACACAGTGAGAGAGACACAGTGAGGGAGATACAGTGAGAGAAACACAGTGAGAGTGACACAGTGAGGGAGACACAGTGAGAGCAACACAGTGAGAGAAACACAGTGAGAGAGACACAGTGAGAGAGACACAGTGAGATAGACACAGTGAGAGAAACACAGTGAGAGAAACACAGTGAGTGAGACACAGTGAGTGAGACACAGTGAGAGGGACAGAGTGAGAGAGACACAGTGAGGGAGACACAGTGAGAGAATCTCAGTGAGAGAAACACAGTGAGTGAGACACAGTGAGAGAGACAGTATGTGAGAGAAACACAGTGAGGGAGACACAGTGAGAGAGACACAGTGAGGGAGACACAGTGAGGGAAACACAGTGAGGGAGACACAGTGAGAGAAACACAGTGAGAGAGACACAGTGAGAGAAACACAGTGAGGGAGACACAGTGAGGGAGACACAGTGAGAGAATCACAGTGAGAGAATCACAGTGAGGGAGACACAGTGAGGGAGACACGGTGAGGTAGACACAGTGAGGGAGACACGGTGAGAGAAACACTGTGAGGGAGACACAGTGAGGGAGACACAGTGAGGGAGACACAGTTAGGGAGAAACAGTGAAGGAAACACAGTGAGGGAGACACAGTGAGAGAAACACAGTGAGAGAGACACAGTTAGGGAGACACAGTGAGAGAAACACAGTGAGAGAAACACAGTGAGGGAGACACAGTGAGGGAGACACAGTGAGAGAATCACAGTGAGAGAATCACAGTGAGAGTGAGACAGTGAGGGAGACACAGTGAGGGAGACACAGTGAGGGAGACACAGTGAGAGAAACACAGTGAGAGAAACACAGTGAGGGAGACACAGTGAGGGAGACACAGTGAGAGAATCACAGTGAGAGAATCACAGTGAGAGTGAGACAGTGAGAGAGACAGAGTGAGAGAAACACAGTGAGATAGACACAGTGAGAGAGACACAGTGGGAGAAACACAGTGAGTGAGACACAGTGAGAAAGACACAGTGAGAGAGACAGGATGTGAGAGAAACACAGTGAGTGAGACACAGTGAGAGAAACACAGTGGGAGAAACACAGTGAGAGAGACACAGTTAGGGAGACACAGTGAGGGAGACACAGTGAGAGAATCTCAGTGAGAGAAACACAGTGAGTGAGACACAGTGAGAGAGACAGTATGTGAGAGAAACACAGTGAGGGAGACACAGTGAGAGAGACACAGTGAGGGAGACACAGTGAGGGAAACACAGTGAGGGAGACACAGTGAGAGAAACACAGTGAGAGAGACACAGTGAGAGAAACACAGTGAGGGAGACACAGTGAGGGAGACACAGTGAGAGAATCACAGTGAGAGAATCACAGTGAGGGAGACACAGTGAGGGAGACACGGTGAGGTAGACACAGTGAGGGAGACACGGTGAGAGAAACACTGTGAGGGAGACACAGTGAGGGAGACACAGTGAGGGAGACACAGTTAGGGAGAAACAGTGAAGGAAACACAGTGAGGGAGACACAGTGAGAGAAACACAGTGAGAGAGACACAGTTAGGGAGACACAGTGAGAGAAACACAGTGAGAGAAACACAGTGAGGGAGACACAGTGAGGGAGACACAGTGAGAGAATCACAGTGAGAGAATCACAGTGAGAGTGAGACAGTGAGGGAGACACAGTGAGGGAGACACAGTGAGGGAGACACAGTGAGAGAAACACAGTGAGAGAAACACAGTGAGGGAGACACAGTGAGGGAGACACAGTGAGAGAATCACAGTGAGAGAATCACAGTGAGAGTGAGACAGTGAGAGAGACAGAGTGAGAGAAACACAGTGAGATAGACACAGTGAGAGAGACACAGTGGGAGAAACACAGTGAGTGAGACACAGTGAGAAAGACACAGTGAGAGAGACAGGATGTGAGAGAAACACAGTGAGTGAGACACAGTGAGAGAAACACAGTGGGAGAAACACAGTGAGAGAGACACAGTTAGGGAGACACAGTGAGGGAGACACAGTGAGGGAGACACAGTGAGAGAAACACAGTGAGAGAAACACAGTGAGGGAGACACAGTGAGAGAGACACAGTGAAGGAAACACAGTGAAGGAAACACAGTGAGGGAGACACAGTGAGGCAGACACAGTGAGAGAGACACAGTGAGGGAGACACAGTGAGGGAAACACAGTGAGGGAAACACAGTGAGGGAGACCGAGTGAGGGAGACAGAGTGAGAGAGACAGAGTGAGAGAGACACAGTGAGAGAGACACAGTGAGAGCAACACAGTGAGAGCAACACAGTGAGGGAGACACAGTGCGGGAAACACAGTGCGGGAAACACAGTGCGGGAAACACAGTGAGAGAAACACAGTGAGAGAGACAGAGTGAGAGAGACACAGTGAGAGAGACACAGTGAGAGAGACACAGTGAGAGAGACACAGTGAGAGAAACACAGTGAGAGAGACACAGTGAGAGAGACACATAGAGGGAGACACATAGAGGGAGACACATAGAGGGAGACACAGTGAGAGAGACACTGTGAGAGAAACACAGTGAGAGTGACACAGTGAGGGAGACACATTGAGGGAGACACAGTGAGAGAAACACAGTGAGAGAAACACAGTGAGGGAAACACAGTGAGGGAGACGCAGTGGAGAGACGCAGTGAGAGAAACACAGTGAGGGAGACACGTTGAAAGAGACACAGTGAGAGAGACACAGTGAGGGAGACACAGTGAGGGAGACACAGTGAGGGAGACACAGTGAGAGAAACACTGTGAGGGAGATACAGTGAGGGAGACACAGTGAGAGAGACACAGTGAGAGTGAGACAGTGAGGGAGACACAGTGAGAGAGACACAGTGAGAGAGACACAGTGAGGGAGATACAGTGAGAGAAACACAGTGAGAGAGACACAGTGAGAGAGACACAGTGAGGGAGATACAGTGAGAGAAACACAGTGAGAGAGACACAGTGAGAGTGACACAGTGAGGGAGACACAGTGAGGGAGACACAGTGAGAGAGACACAGTGAGGGAGATACAGTGAGAGTGACACAGTGAGAGTGACAGAGTGAGAGAGACACAGTGAGAGAGACACAGTGAGAGAGACACAGTAAGAGAAACACAGTAAGAGAGACAGAGTGAGAGAGACAGAGTGAGAGAGACACAGTGAGGGAGACACAGTGAGGGAGACACAGTGAGGGAGACACAGTGACAGTGAAACAGTGAGGGAGACACAGTGAGGGAGACACGGTCAGGGAGACACAGTGAGGGAGACACAGTGAGGGAGACACAGTGAGCGAGACACAGTGAGCGAGACACAGTGAGGGAAACACAGTGAGAGAGACACAGTGAGGGAGACACAGTGAGAGAAACACTGTGAGGGAGATACAGTGAGGGAGATACAGTGAGGGAGACACAGTGAGAGAAACACAGTGAGACTGAGACAGTGAGGGAGACACAGTGAGGGAGACACAGTGAGGGAGACACAGTGAGAGAGACACAGTGAGGGAGATACAGTGAGAGTAACACAGTGAGGGAGACACAGTGAGAGAAACACAGTGAGAGTGAGACAGTGAGGGAGACACAGTGAGGGAGACACAGTGAGAGAGACACAGTGAGGGAGATACAGTGAGAGAAACACAGTGAGGGAGACACAGTGAGAGAGACACAGTGAGAGAGACACAGTTAGGGAGACACAGTGAGGGAGACACAGTGCAGGAAACACAGTGAGAGAAACACAGTGAGAGAGACAGAGTGAAGGAAACACAGTGAGGGAGACACAGTGCGGGAAACACAGTGAGAGAAACACAGTGAGAGAAACACAGTGAGAGAGACACAGTGAGGGAGACACAGAGAGGGAGACACAGTGACAGAGACACAGTGAGAGAGACACAGTTAGGGAGACACAGTGAAGGAAACACAGTGAGGGAGACACAGTGCGGGAAACACAGTGAGAGAAACACAGTGAGAGAGACACAGTGAGAGAGACACAGTGAGAGAGACACAGTGAGGGAGACACAGAGAGGGAGACACAGTGACAGAGACACAGTGAGGGAGACACAGTGAGAGAAACACAGAGGGAGACGCAGTGGAGAGACGCAGTGAGAGAAACACAGTGAGGGAGACACGGTGAAAGAGACAGATTGAGAGAGACACAGTGAGAGAAACACAGTGAGAGGGATGCAGTGAGGTGAGACACAGTGAGAGAGACACAGTGAGGGAGATACAGTGAGGGAGACACAGTGAGTGTGAGACAGTGAGGGAGACACAGTGAGAGAAACACAGTGAGTGTGAGACAGTGAGGGAGACACAGTGAGAGAGACACAGTGAGGGAGATACAGTGAGAGAAACACAGTGAGAGTGACACAGTGAGGGAGACACAGTGAGAGCAACACAGTGAGAGAAACACAGTGAGAGAGACACAGTGAGAGAGACACAGTGAGATAGACACAGTGAGAGAGAGAGAGTGAGAGAAACAGTGAGAGAGACACAGTGAGAGAGACACAGTGAGTGAGACAGGATGTGAGAGAAACACAGTGAGGGAGACACAGTGAGAGAAACACAGTGAGAGAAACACAGTGAGTGAGACACAGTGAGAGATACACAGTGAGAGAGACAGTATGTGAGGGAGACACAGTGAGGGAGACACAGTGAGAGAGACACAGTGAGAGAGACACAGTGAGGGAGACACAGTGAGGGAGCACAGTGAGGGAAACACAGTGAGAGAGACACAGTGAGGGAGACACAGTGAGGGAGACACAGTGAGGGAAACACAGTGAGAGAGACAGTATGTGAGGGAGACACAGTGAGGGAGACACAGTGAGGGAGACACAGTGAGAGAGACACAGTGAGAGAGACACAGTGAGGGAGACACAGTGAGGGAGACACAGTGAGGGAAACACAGTGAGAGAGACACAGTGAGGGAGACACAGTGAGGGAGACACAGTGAGGGAGACAGTATGTGAGAGAAACACAGTGAGGGAGACACAGTGAGATAGACACAGTGAGAGAGAGAGAGTGAGAGAAACAGTGAGAGAGACACAGTGAGAGAGACACAGTGAGGGAGACACAGTGAGGGAGACACAGTGAGGGAAACACAGTGAGAGAGACACAGTGAGGGAGACACAGTGAGGGAGACACAGTGAGGGAGACAGTATGTGAGAGAAACACAGTGAGGGAGACACAGTGAGATAGACACAGTGAGAGAGAGAGAGTGAGAGAAACAGTGAGGGAGACACAGTGAGGGAGACACAGTGAGAGAGACACAGTGAGAGAGACACAGTGAGGGAGACACAGTGAGGGAGACACAGTGAGGGAAACACAGTGAGGGAGACACAGTGAGAGAAACACAGTGAGGGAGACACAGTGAGGGAGACACAGTGAGAGAAACACAGTGAGGGAGACGCAGTGGAGAGACGCAGTGAGAGAAACACAGTGAGGGAGACACGTTGAAAGAGACACAGTGAGAGAGACACAGTGAGAGGGACACAGTGAGGGAGACACAGTGAGAGAGACACAGTGAGAGAGACACAGTGAGAGAAACACTGTGAGGGAGATACAGTGAGGGAGATACAGTGAGGGAGACACAGTGAGAGAGACACAGTGAGGGAGACACAGTGAGAGAAACACAGTGAGAGTGAGACAGTGAGGGAGACACAGTGAGAGAGACACAGTGAGGGAGATACAGTGAGAGAAACACAGTGAGAGAGACACAGTGAGAGAGACACAGTGAGAGAGACACAGTGAGGGAGATACAGTGAGAGAAACACAGTGAGAGAGACACAGTGAGAGTGACACAGTGAGGGAGACACAGTGAGGGAGACACAGTGAGAGAGACACAGTGAGGGAGATACAGTGAGAGTGACACAGTGAGAGTGACAGAGTGAGAGAGACACAGTGAGAGAGACACAGTAAGAGAAACACAGTAAGAGAGACAGAGTGAGAGAGACAGAGTGAGAGAGACACAGTGAGGGAGACACAGTGAGGGAGACACAGTGACAGTGAAACAGTGAGGGAGACACAGTGAGGGAGACACGGTCAGGGAGACACAGTGAGGGAGACACAGTGAGCGAGACACAGTGAGGGAGACACAGTGAGGGAAACACAGTGAGAGAGACACAGTGAGGGAGACACAGTGAGAGAAACACAGTGAGAGAAACACAGTGAGTGAGACACAGTGAGATAGACACAGTGAGATAGACACAGTGAGTGAGACACAGTGAGAAAGACACTTTGAGAGAGACACAGTGAGGGAGACACAGTGAGAACAACACTGTGAGGGAGATACAGTGAGGGAGATACAGTGAGGGAGACACAGTGAGAGAAACACAGTGAGAGTGAGACAGTGAGGGAGACACAGTTAGGGAGACACAGTGAAGGAAACACAGTGAAGGAAACACAGTGAGGGAGACACAGTGAGGGAAACACAGTGAGGGAGACACAGTGAGGGAGACTCACTGAGGGAAACACAGTGAGAGAGACACAGTGAGGGAGGCACAGTGAGGGAAACACAGTGAGGGAGACACAGTTAGGGAGACACAGTGAAGGAAACACAGTGAAGGAAACACAGTGAGGGAGACACAGTGAGAACAACACTGTGAGGGAGATACAGTGAGGGAGATACAGTGAGGGAGACACAGTGAGAGAAACACAGTGAGAGTGAGACAGTGAGGGAGACACAGTGAGGGAGACACAGTGAGGGAGACACAGTGAGAGAGACACAGTGAGGGAGACACAGTTAGGGAGACACAGTGAGGGAGACACACTGAGGGAAACACAGTGAGAGAGACACAGTGAGGGAGGCACAGTGAGGGAAACACAGTGAGGGAGACACAGTGAGGGAGGCACAGTGAGGGAGGCACAGTGAGGGAAACGCAGTGAGGGAAACACAGTGAGGGAGACACAGTGAGGGAGACACAGTGAGGGAAACACAGTGAGAGAGACACAGTGAGGGAGGCACAGTGAGGGAGGCACTGTGAGGGAAACGCAGTGAGGGAAACACAGTGAGGGAGACACAGTGAGGGAGACACAGTGAGGGAAACACAGTGAGAGAGACACAGTGAGGGAGGCACAGTGAGGGAGGCACAGTGAGGGAAACGCAGTGAGGGAAACACAGTGAGGGAGACAGAGTGAGAGAGACAGAGTGAGAGAGACACAGTGAGAAAAACACAGTGAGAGAGACATACTGAGAGAGACACTGTTAGAGCAACACAGTAAGAGAGACAGAGTGAGAGAGACAGAGTGAGAGAGACAGAGTGAGAGAAACACTGAGAGAAACACAGTGAGAGAGACACAGTGAGAGAGACACAGTGAGAGAAACACAGTAACAGACACACAGTGAGAGAGACAGAGTGAGAGAAACACAGTGAGAGTGACACAGTGAGGGAGACACATAGAGGGAGACACATAGAGGGAGACACAGTGAGAGAGACACAGTGAGGGAGACACAGTGAGAGAAACACAGAGGGAGACGCAGTGGAGAGACGCAGTGAGAGAAACACAGTGAGGGAGACACGGTGAAAGAGACAGATTGAGAGAGACACAGTGAGAGAAACACAGTGAGAGGGATGCAGTGAGGTGAGACACAGTGAGAGAGACACAGTGAGGGAGATACAGTGAGGGTGACACAGTGAGTGTGAGACAGTGAGGGAGACACAGTGAGAGAAACACAGTGAGTGTGAGACAGTGAGGGAGACACAGTGAGAGAAAAACAGTGAGTGTGAGACAGTGAGGGAGACACAGTGAGGGAGACACAGTGAGAGAGACACACTGAGGGAGATACAGTGAGAGAAACACAGTGAGAGTGACACAGTGAGGGAGAGACAGTGAGAGCAACACAGTGAGAGAAACACAGTGAGAGAGACACAGTGAGAGAAACACAGTGAGAGAGACACAGTGAGAGAGACACAGTGAGAGAGACAGAGTGAGAGAAACACAGTGAGAGAGACACAGTGAGAGAGACACAGTGAGTGAGACACAGTGGGAGAAACACAGTGAGAGAGACAGAGTGAGAGAAACACAGTGAGATAGACACAGTGAGAGAGACACAGTGGGAGAAACACAGTGAGTGAGACACAGTGAGAAAGACACAGTGAGAGAGACAGGATGTGAGAGAAACACAGTGAGTGAGACACAGTGAGAGAAACACAGTGGGAGAAACACAGTGAGTGAGACACAGTGAGAAAGACACAGTGAGAGAGACAGGATGTGAGAGAAACACAGTGAGTGAGACACAGTGAGAGAGACACAGTGAGAGAGACACAGTGAGAGAGACAGAGTGAGAGAAACACAGTGAGATAGACACAGTGAGAGAGACACAGTGGGAGAAACACAGTGAGTGAGACACAGTGAGAAAGACACAGTGAGAGAGACAGGATGTGAGAGAAACACAGTGAGTGAGACACAGTGAGTGAGACACAGTGAGAGATACACAGTGAGAGAGACAGTATGTGAGGGAGACACAGTGAGGGAGACACAGTGAGGGAGACACAGTGAGAGAGACACAGTGAGAGAGACACAGTGAGGGTGACACAGTGAGGGAAACACAGTGAGAGAGACAGTATGTGAGAGAAACACAGTGAGGGAGACACAGTGAGGGAGACACAGTGAGAGAGACACAGTGAGGGAAACACAGTGAGGGAGACACAGTGAGAGACACAGTGAGAGAAACACAGTGAGGGAGACACAGTGAGGGAGACACAGTGAGAGAAACACAGTGAGTGTGAGACAGTGAGGGAGACACAGTGAGGGAGACACAGTGAGAGAGACACACTGAGGGAGATACAGTGAGAGAAACACAGTGAGAGTGACACAGTGAGGGAGAGACAGTGAGAGCAACACAGTGAGAGAAACACAGTGAGAGAGACACAGTGAGAGAAACACAGTGAGAGAGACACAGTGAGAGAGACACAGTGAGAGAGACAGAGTGAGAGAAACACAGTGAGAGAGACACAGTGAGAGAGACACAGTGAGTGAGACACAGTGGGAGAAACACAGTGAGAGAGACAGAGTGAGAGAAACACAGTGAGATAGACACAGTGAGAGAGACACAGTGGGAGAAACACAGTGAGTGAGACACAGTGAGAAAGACACAGTGAGAGAGACAGGATGTGAGAGAAACACAGTGAGTGAGACACAGTGAGAGAAACACAGTGGGAGAAACACAGTGAGTGAGACACAGTGAGAAAGACACAGTGAGAGAGACAGGATGTGAGAGAAACACAGTGAGTGAGACACAGTGAGAGAGACACAGTGAGAGAGACACAGTGAGAGAGACAGAGTGAGAGAAACACAGTGAGATAGACACAGTGAGAGAGACACAGTGGGAGAAACACAGTGAGTGAGACACAGTGAGAAAGACACAGTGAGAGAGACAGGATGTGAGAGAAACACAGTGAGTGAGACACAGTGAGTGAGACACAGTGAGAGATACACAGTGAGAGAGACAGTATGTGAGGGAGACACAGTGAGGGAGACACAGTGAGGGAGACACAGTGAGAGAGACACAGTGAGAGAGACACAGTGAGGGTGACACAGTGAGGGAAACACAGTGAGAGAGACAGTATGTGAGAGAAACACAGTGAGGGAGACACAGTGAGGGAGACACAGTGAGAGAGACACAGTGAGGGAAACACAGTGAGGGAGACACAGTGAGAGACACAGTGAGAGAAACACAGTGAGGGAGACACAGTGAGGGAGACACAGTGAGAGAAACACAGTGAGGGAGACGCAGTGGAGAGACGCAGTGAGAGAAACACAGTGAGGGTGACACGTTGAAAGAGTCACAGTGAGAGAGACACAGTGAGAAGGACACAGTGAGGGAGATACAGTGAGGGAGACACAGTGAGAGAGACACAGTGAGGGAGACACAGTGAGAGAAACACAGTGAGAGTGAGACAGTGAGGGAGACACAGTGAGGGAGATACAGTGAGAGAAACACAGTGAGAGAAACACAGTGAGTGAGACACAGTGAGAGAAACACAGTGAGTGTGAGACAGTGAGGGAGACACAGTGAGAGAAACACAGTGAGTGTGAGACAGTGAGGGAGACACAGTGAGAGAGACACACTGAGGGAGATACAGTGAGAGAAACACAGTGAGAGTGACACAGTGAGGGAGAGACAGTGAGAGCAACACAGTGAGAGAGACACAGTGAGAGAGACACAGTGAGAGAGACAGAGTGAGAGAAACTCAGTGAGAGAGACACAGTGAGAGAGACACAGTGAGTGAGACAGAGTGAGAGAAACACAGTGAGATAGACACAGTGAGAGAGACACAGTGGGAGAAACACAGTGAGTGAGACACAGTGAGAAAGACACAGTGAGAGAGACAGGATGTGAGAGAAACACAGTGAGTGAGACAGAGTGAGAGAAACACAGTGAGATAGACACAGTGAGAGAGACACAGTGGGAGAAACACAGTGAGTGAGACACAGTGAGAAAGACACAGTGAGAGAGACAGGATGTGAGAGAAACACAGTGAGTGAGACACAGTGAGAAAGACACAGTGAGAGAGACACAGTGAGAGAAACACAGTGAGAGAGACACAGTGAGAGAGACACAGTGAGAGAGACAGAGTGAGAGAAACACAGTGAGATAGACACAGTGAGAGAGACACAGTGGGAGAAACACAGTGAGTGAGACACAGTGAGAAAGACACAGTGAGAGAGACAGGATGTGAGAGAAACACAGTGAGTGAGACACAGTGAGTGAGACACAGTGAGAGAGACACAGTGAGAGAGACACAGTGAGGGAGACACAGTGAGGGAAACACAGTGAGGGAGACACAGTGAGAGAGACACAGTGAGGGAGACACAGTGAGAGAGACACAGTGAGAGAGACAGTATGTGAGGGAGACACAGTGAGGGAGACACAGTGAGAGAGACACAGTGAGGGAGACACAGTGAGGGAGACACAGTGAGAGAGACACAGTGAGAGAGACACAGTGAGGGAGACACAGTGAGAGAGACACAGTGAGAGAAACACAGTGAGGGAGACACAGTGAGGGAGACACAGTGAGAGAGACACAGTGAGGGAGACACAGTGAGGGAAACACAGTGAGGGAGACACAGTGAGAGACACAGTGAGAGAAACACAGTGAGGGAGACACAGTGAGGGAGACACAGTGAGAGAAACACAGTGAGGGAGACGCAGTGGAGAGATGCAGTGAGAGAAACACAGTGAGGGTGACACGTTGAAAGAGTCACAGTGAGAGAGACACAGTGAGAGGGACACAGTGAGGGAGATACAGTGAGGGAGACACAGTGAGAGAGACACAGTGAGGGAGACACAGTGAGAGAAACACAGTGAGAGTGAGACAGTGAGGGAGACACAGTGAGGGAGATACAGTGAGAGAAACACAGTGAGAGAAACACAGTGAGAGTGACAGAGTGAGAGAGACACAGTGAGAGAAACACAGTGAGAGAGACATAGTGAGGGAGACACAGTGAGAGAGACACAGTGAGAGAGACACAGTGAGAGTGACAGAGTGAGAGAGACACAGTGAGAGAGACACAGTGAGAGAAACACAGTGAGAGAGACATACTGAGAGAAACACAGTAAGAGAAACACAGTAAGAGAGACACAGTGAGGGAGACACAGTGAGGGAGACACAGTGAGAGTGAAACAGTGAGGGAGACACAGTGAGGGAGACACGGTGAGGGAGACACAGTGAGGGAGACACTGTGAGGGAGACACAGTGAGAGAAACACAGTGAGGGAGACACAGTGAGAGAGACACAGTGAGAGAGACACAGTTAGGGAGACACAGTGAAGGAAACACAGTGAGGGATACACAGTGCGGGAAACACAGTGAGGGAAACACAGTGAGAGAAACACAGTGAGAGTGACACAGTTAGGGAGACACAGTGAGAGAGACACAGTGAGGGAAACACAGTGAGGGAAACACAGTGAGGGAGACACAGTGAGGGAAACACAGTGAGAGAGACACAGTGAGAGTGACACAGTTAGGGAGACACAGTGAGGGAGACACAGTGAGGGAGACACAGTGAGGGAGACACAGTGAGAGAGACACAGTGAGGGAGACACAGTGCGGGAAACACAGTGAGGGAAACACAGTGAGAGACACACAGTGAGAGTGACACAGTTAGGGAGACACAGTGAGAGAGAGACACACTGAGGGAGACACAGTGAGGGAGACACAGTGAGGGAAACACAGTGAGGGAGACGCAGTGAGAGAAACACAGTGAGAGAAACACAGTGAGTGAGACACAGTGAGAGATACACAGTGAGAGAGACAGTATGTGAGGGAGACACAGTGAGGGAGACACAGTGAGGGAGACACAGTGAGAGAGACACAGTGAGAGAGACACAGTGAGGGAGACACAGTGAGGGAGACACAGTGAGGGAAACACAGTGAGAGAGACACAGTGAGGGAGACACAGTGAGGGAGACACAGTGAGGGAGACAGTATGTGAGAGAAACACAGTGAGGGAGACACAGTGAGGGAGACACAGTGAGGGAGACACAGTGAGGGAAACACAGTGAGGGAGACACAGTGAGAGAAACACAGTGAGAGACACAGTGAGAGAAACACAGTGAGGGAGACACAGTGAGGGAGACACAGTGAGGGAGACACAGTGAGAGAAACACAGTGAGGGAGACGCAGTGGAGAGACGCAGTGAGAGAAACACAGTGAGGGAGACACGTTGAAAGAGACACAGTGAGAGAGACACAGTGAGAGGGACACAGTGAGGGAGACACAGTGAGAGAGACACAGTGAGAGAGACACAGTGAGAGAAACACTGTGAGGGAGATACAGTGAGGGAGATACAGTGAGGGAGACACAGTGAGAGAGACACAGTGAGGGAGACACAGTGAGAGAAACACAGTGAGAGTGAGACAGTGAGGGAGACACAGTGAGAGAGACACAGTGAGGGAGATACAGTGAGAGAAACACAGTGAGAGAGACACAGTGAGAGAGACACAGTGAGGGAGATACAGTGAGAGAAACACAGTGAGAGAGACACAGTGAGAGTGACACAGTGAGGGAGACACAGTGAGGGAGACACAGTGAGAGAGACACAGTGAGGGAGATACAGTGAGAGTGACACAGTGAGAGTGACAGAGTGAGAGAGACACAGTGAGAGAGACACAGTGAGAGAGACACAGTAAGAGAAACACAGTAAGAGAGACAGAGTGAGAGAGACAGAGTGAGAGAGACACAGTGAGGGAGACACAGTGAGGGAGACACAGTGAGGGAGACACAGTGACAGTGAAACAGTGAGGGAGACACAGTGAGGGAGACACGGTCAGGGAGACACAGTGAGGGAGACACAGTGAGGGAGACACAGTGAGCGAGACACAGTGAGCGAGACACAGTGAGGGAAACACAGTGAGAGAGACACAGTGAGGGAGATACAGTGAGAGAAACACTGTGAGGGAGATACAGTGAGGGAGATACAGTGAGGGAGACACAGTGAGAGAAACACAGTGAGAGTGAGACAGTGAGGGAGACACAGTGAGGGAGACACAGTGAGAGAGACACAGTGAGGGAGATACAGTGAGAGAAACACAGTGAGGGAGACACAGTGAGAGAGACACAGTGAGAGAGACACAGTTAGGGAGACACAGTGAGGGAGACACAGTGCAGGAAACACAGTGAGAGAAACACAGTGAGAGAGACAGAGTGAAGGAAACACAGTGAGGGAGACACAGTGCGGGAAACACAGTGAGAGAAACACAGTGAGAGAAACACAGTGAGAGAGACACAGTGAGGGAGACACAGAGAGGGAGACACAGTGACAGAGACACAGTGAGAGAGACACAGTTAGGGAGACACAGTGAAGGAAACACAGTGAGGGAGACACAGTGCGGGAAACACAGTGAGAGAAACACAGTGAGAGAGACACAGTGAGAGAGACACAGTGAGAGAGACACAGTGAGGGAGACACAGAGAGGGAGACACAGTGACAGAGACACAGTGAGGGAGACACAGTGAGAGAAACACAGAGGGAGACGCAGTGGAGAGACGCAGTGAGAGAAACACAGTGAGGGAGACACGGTGAAAGAGACAGATTGAGAGAGACACAGTGAGAGAAACACAGTGAGAGGGATGCAGTGAGGTGAGACACAGTGAGAGAGACACAGTGAGGGAGATACAGTGAGGGAGACACAGTGAGTGTGAGACAGTGAGGGAGACACAGTGAGAGAAACACAGTGAGTGTGAGACAGTGAGGGAGACACAGTGAGAGAGACACAGTGAGGGAGATACAGTGAGAGAAACACAGTGAGAGTGACACAGTGAGGGAGACACAGTGAGAGCAACACAGTGAGAGAAACACAGTGAGAGAGACACAGTGAGAGAGACACAGTGAGATAGACACAGTGAGAGAAACACAGTGAGAGAAACACAGTGAGTGAGACACAGTGAGTGAGACACAGTGAGAGGGACAGAGTGAGAGAGACACAGTGAGGGAGACACAGTGAGAGAATCTCAGTGAGAGAAACACAGTGAGTGAGACACAGTGAGAGAGACAGTATGTGAGAGAAACACAGTGAGGGAGACACAGTGAGAGAGACACAGTGAGGGAGACACAGTGAGGGAAACACAGTGAGGGAGACACAGTGAGAGAAACACAGTGAGAGAGACACAGTGAGAGAAACACAGTGAGGGAGACACAGTGAGGGAGACACAGTGAGAGAATCACAGTGAGAGAATCACAGTGAGGGAGACACAGTGAGGGAGACACGGTGAGGTAGACACAGTGAGGGAGACACGGTGAGAGAAACACTGTGAGGGAGACACAGTGAGGGAGACACAGTGAGGGAGACACAGTTAGGGAGAAACAGTGAAGGAAACACAGTGAGGGAGACACAGTGAGAGAAACACAGTGAGAGAGACACAGTTAGGGAGACACAGTGAGAGAAACACAGTGAGAGAAACACAGTGAGGGAGACACAGTGAGGGAGACACAGTGAGAGAATCACAGTGAGAGAATCACAGTGAGAGTGAGACAGTGAGGGAGACACAGTGAGGGAGACACAGTGAGGGAGACACAGTGAGAGAAACACAGTGAGAGAAACACAGTGAGGGAGACACAGTGAGGGAGACACAGTGAGAGAATCACAGTGAGAGAATCACAGTGAGAGTGAGACAGTGAGAGAGACAGAGTGAGAGAAACACAGTGAGATAGACACAGTGAGAGAGACACAGTGGGAGAAACACAGTGAGTGAGACACAGTGAGAAAGACACAGTGAGAGAGACAGGATGTGAGAGAAACACAGTGAGTGAGACACAGTGAGAGAAACACAGTGGGAGAAACACAGTGAGAGAGACACAGTTAGGGAGACACAGTGAGGGAGACACAGTGAGAGAATCTCAGTGAGAGAAACACAGTGAGTGAGACACAGTGAGAGAGACAGTATGTGAGAGAAACACAGTGAGGGAGACACAGTGAGAGAGACACAGTGAGGGAGACACAGTGAGGGAAACACAGTGAGGGAGACACAGTGAGAGAAACACAGTGAGAGAGACACAGTGAGAGAAACACAGTGAGGGAGACACAGTGAGGGAGACACAGTGAGAGAATCACAGTGAGAGAATCACAGTGAGGGAGACACAGTGAGGGAGACACGGTGAGGTAGACACAGTGAGGGAGACACGGTGAGAGAAACACTGTGAGGGAGACACAGTGAGGGAGACACAGTGAGGGAGACACAGTTAGGGAGAAACAGTGAAGGAAACACAGTGAGGGAGACACAGTGAGAGAAACACAGTGAGAGAGACACAGTTAGGGAGACACAGTGAGAGAAACACAGTGAGAGAAACACAGTGAGGGAGACACAGTGAGGGAGACACAGTGAGAGAATCACAGTGAGAGAATCACAGTGAGAGTGAGACAGTGAGGGAGACACAGTGAGGGAGACACAGTGAGGGAGACACAGTGAGAGAAACACAGTGAGAGAAACACAGTGAGGGAGACACAGTGAGAGAATCACAGTGAGAGAATCACAGTGAGAGTGAGACAGTGAGAGAGACAGAGTGAGAGAAACACAGTGAGATAGACACAGTGAGAGAGACACAGTGGGAGAAACACAGTGAGTGAGACACAGTGAGAAAGACACAGTGAGAGAGACAGGATGTGAGAGAAACACAGTGAGTGAGACACAGTGAGAGAAACACAGTGGGAGAAACACAGTGAGAGAGACACAGTTAGGGAGACACAGTGAGGGAGACACAGTGAGGGAGACACAGTGAGAGAAACACAGTGAGAGAAACACAGTGAGGGAGACACAGTGAGAGAGACACAGTGAAGGAAACACAGTGAAGGAAACACAGTGAGGGAGACACAGTGAGGCAGACACAGTGAGAGAGACACAGTGAGGGAGACACAGTGAGGGAAACACAGTGAGGGAAACACAGTGAGGGAGACCGAGTGAGGGAGACAGAGTGAGAGAGACAGAGTGAGAGAGACACAGTGAGAGAGACACAGTGAGAGCAACACAGTGAGAGCAACACAGTGAGGGAGACACAGTGCGGGAAACACAGTGCGGGAAACACAGTGCGGGAAACACAGTGAGAGAAACACAGTGAGAGAGACAGAGTGAGAGAGACACAGTGAGAGAGACACAGTGAGAGAGACACAGTGAGAGAGACACAGTGAGAGAAACACAGTGAGAGAGACACAGTGAGAGAGACACATAGAGGGAGACACATAGAGGGAGACACATAGAGGGAGACACAGTGAGAGAGACACTGTGAGAGAAACACAGTGAGAGTGACACAGTGAGGGAGACACATTGAGGGAGACACAGTGAGAGAAACACAGTGAGAGAAACACAGTGAGGGAAACACAGTGAGGGAGACGCAGTGGAGAGACGCAGTGAGAGAAACACAGTGAGGGAGACACGTTGAAAGAGACACAGTGAGAGAGACACAGTGAGGGAGACACAGTGAGGGAGACACAGTGAGGGAGACACAGTGAGAGAAACACTGTGAGGGAGATACAGTGAGGGAGACACAGTGAGAGAGACACAGTGAGAGTGAGACAGTGAGGGAGACACAGTGAGAGAGACACAGTGAGAGAGACACAGTGAGGGAGATACAGTGAGAGAAACACAGTGAGAGAGACACAGTGAGAGAGACACAGTGAGGGAGATACAGTGAGAGAAACACAGTGAGAGAGACACAGTGAGAGTGACACAGTGAGGGAGACACAGTGAGGGAGACACAGTGAGAGAGACACAGTGAGGGAGATACAGTGAGAGTGACACAGTGAGAGTGACAGAGTGAGAGAGACACAGTGAGAGAGACACAGTGAGAGAGACACAGTAAGAGAAACACAGTAAGAGAGACAGAGTGAGAGAGACAGAGTGAGAGAGACACAGTGAGGGAGACACAGTGAGGGAGACACAGTGAGGGAGACACAGTGACAGTGAAACAGTGAGGGAGACACAGTGAGGGAGACACGGTCAGGGAGACACAGTGAGGGAGACACAGTGAGGGAGACACAGTGAGCGAGACACAGTGAGCGAGACACAGTGAGGGAAACACAGTGAGAGAGACACAGTGAGGGAGACACAGTGAGAGAAACACTGTGAGGGAGATACAGTGAGGGAGATACAGTGAGGGAGACACAGTGAGAGAAACACAGTGAGACTGAGACAGTGAGGGAGACACAGTGAGGGAGACACAGTGAGGGAGACACAGTGAGAGAGACACAGTGAGGGAGATACAGTGAGAGTAACACAGTGAGGGAGACACAGTGAGAGAAACACAGTGAGAGTGAGACAGTGAGGGAGACACAGTGAGGGAGACACAGTGAGAGAGACACAGTGAGGGAGATACAGTGAGAGAAACACAGTGAGGGAGACACAGTGAGAGAGACACAGTGAGAGAGACACAGTTAGGGAGACACAGTGAGGGAGACACAGTGCAGGAAACACAGTGAGAGAAACACAGTGAGAGAGACAGAGTGAAGGAAACACAGTGAGGGAGACACAGTGCGGGAAACACAGTGAGAGAAACACAGTGAGAGAAACACAGTGAGAGAGACACAGTGAGGGAGACACAGAGAGGGAGACACAGTGACAGAGACACAGTGAGAGAGACACAGTTAGGGAGACACAGTGAAGGAAACACAGTGAGGGAGACACAGTGCGGGAAACACAGTGAGAGAAACACAGTGAGAGAGACACAGTGAGAGAGACACAGTGAGAGAGACACAGTGAGGGAGACACAGAGAGGGAGACACAGTGACAGAGACACAGTGAGGGAGACACAGTGAGAGAAACACAGAGGGAGACGCAGTGGAGAGACGCAGTGAGAGAAACACAGTGAGGGAGACACGGTGAAAGAGACAGATTGAGAGAGACACAGTGAGAGAAACACAGTGAGAGGGATGCAGTGAGGTGAGACACAGTGAGAGAGACACAGTGAGGGAGATACAGTGAGGGAGACACAGTGAGTGTGAGACAGTGAGGGAGACACAGTGAGAGAAACACAGTGAGTGTGAGACAGTGAGGGAGACACAGTGAGAGAGACACAGTGAGGGAGATACAGTGAGAGAAACACAGTGAGAGTGACACAGTGAGGGAGACACAGTGAGAGCAACACAGTGAGAGAAACACAGTGAGAGAGACACAGTGAGAGAGACACAGTGAGATAGACACAGTGAGAGAGAGAGAGTGAGAGAAACAGTGAGAGAGACACAGTGAGAGAGACACAGTGAGTGAGACAGGATGTGAGAGAAACACAGTGAGGGAGACACAGTGAGAGAAACACAGTGAGAGAAACACAGTGAGTGAGACACAGTGAGAGATACACAGTGAGAGAGACAGTATGTGAGGGAGACACAGTGAGGGAGACACAGTGAGAGAGACACAGTGAGAGAGACACAGTGAGGGAGACACAGTGAGGGAGCACAGTGAGGGAAACACAGTGAGAGAGACACAGTGAGGGAGACACAGTGAGGGAGACACAGTGAGGGAAACACAGTGAGAGAGACAGTATGTGAGGGAGACACAGTGAGGGAGACACAGTGAGGGAGACACAGTGAGAGAGACACAGTGAGAGAGACACAGTGAGGGAGACACAGTGAGGGAGACACAGTGAGGGAAACACAGTGAGAGAGACACAGTGAGGGAGACACAGTGAGGGAGACACAGTGAGGGAGACAGTATGTGAGAGAAACACAGTGAGGGAGACACAGTGAGATAGACACAGTGAGAGAGAGAGAGTGAGAGAAACAGTGAGAGAGACACAGTGAGAGAGACACAGTGAGGGAGACACAGTGAGGGAGACACAGTGAGGGAAACACAGTGAGAGAGACACAGTGAGGGAGACACAGTGAGGGAGACACAGTGAGGGAGACAGTATGTGAGAGAAACACAGTGAGGGAGACACAGTGAGATAGACACAGTGAGAGAGAGAGAGTGAGAGATACAGTGAGGGAGACACAGTGAGGGAGACACAGTGAGAGAGACACAGTGAGAGAGACACAGTGAGGGAGACACAGTGAGGGAGACACAGTGAGGGAAACACAGTGAGGGAGACACAGTGAGAGAAACACAGTGAGAGACACAGTGAGAGAAACACAGTGAGGGAGACACAGTGAGGGAGACACAGTGAGAGAAACACAGTGAGGGAGACGCAGTGGAGAGACGCAGTGAGAGAAACACAGTGAGGGAGACACGTTGAAAGAGACACAGTGAGAGAGACACAGTGAGAGGGACACAGTGAGGGAGACACAGTGAGAGAGACACAGTGAGAGAGACACAGTGAGAGAAACACTGTGAGGGAGATACAGTGAGGGAGATACAGTGAGGGAGACACAGTGAGAGAGACACAGTGAGGGAGACACAGTGAGAGAAACACAGTGAGAGTGAGACAGTGAGGGAGACACAGTGAGAGAGACACAGTGAGGGAGATACAGTGAGAGAAACACAGTGAGAGAGACACAGTGAGAGAGACACAGTGAGAGAGACACAGTGAGGGAGATACAGTGAGAGAAACACAGTGAGAGAGACACAGTGAGAGTGACACAGTGAGGGAGACACAGTGAGGGAGACACAGTGAGAGAGACACAGTGAGGGAGATACAGTGAGAGTGACACAGTGAGAGTGACAGAGTGAGAGAGACACAGTGAGAGAGACACAGTAAGAGAAACACAGTAAGAGAGACAGAGTGAGAGAGACAGAGTGAGAGAGACACAGTGAGGGAGACACAGTGAGGGAGACACAGTGAGGGAGACACAGTGACAGTGAAACAGTGAGGGAGACACAGTGAGGGAGACACGGTCAGGGAGACACAGTGAGGGAGACACAGTGAGCGAGACACAGTGAGGGAGACACAGTGAGGGAAACACAGTGAGAGAGACACAGTGAGGGAGACACAGTGAGAGAAACACAGTGAGAGAAACACAGTGAGTGAGACACAGTGAGATAGACACAGTGAGATAGACACAGTGAGTGAGACACAGTGAGAAAGACACTTTGAGAGAGACACAGTGAGGGAGACACAGTGAGAACAACACTGTGAGGGAGATACAGTGAGGGAGATACAGTGAGGGAGACACAGTGAGAGAAACACAGTGAGAGTGAGACAGTGAGGGAGACACAGTTAGGGAGACACAGTGAAGGAAACACAGTGAAGGAAACACAGTGAGGGAGACACAGTGAGGGAAACACAGTGAGGGAGACACAGTGAGGGAGACTCACTGAGGGAAACACAGTGAGAGAGACACAGTGAGGGAGGCACAGTGAGGGAAACACAGTGAGGGAGACACAGTTAGGGAGACACAGTGAAGGAAACACAGTGAAGGAAACACAGTGAGGGAGACACAGTGAGAACAACACTGTGAGGGAGATACAGTGAGGGAGATACAGTGAGGGAGACACAGTGAGAGAAACACAGTGAGAGTGAGACAGTGAGGGAGACACAGTGAGGGAGACACAGTGAGGGAGACACAGTGAGAGAGACACAGTGAGGGAGACACAGTTAGGGAGACACAGTGAGGGAGACACACTGAGGGAAACACAGTGAGAGAGACACAGTGAGGGAGGCACAGTGAGGGAAACACAGTGAGGGAGACACAGTGAGGGAGGCACAGTGAGGGAGGCACAGTGAGGGAAACGCAGTGAGGGAAACACAGTGAGGGAGACACAGTGAGGGAGACACAGTGAGGGAAACACAGTGAGAGAGACACAGTGAGGGAGGCACAGTGAGGGAGGCACTGTGAGGGAAACGCAGTGAGGGAAACACAGTGAGGGAGACACAGTGAGGGAGACACAGTGAGGGAAACACAGTGAGAGAGACACAGTGAGGGAGGCACAGTGAGGGAGGCACAGTGAGGGAAACGCAGTGAGGGAAACACAGTGAGGGAGACAGAGTGAGAGAGACAGAGTGAGAGAGACACAGTGAGAAAAACACAGTGAGAGAGACATACTGAGAGAGACACTGTTAGAGCAACACAGTAAGAGAGACAGAGTGAGAGAGACAGAGTGAGAGAGACAGAGTGAGAGAAACACTGAGAGAAACACAGTGAGAGAGACACAGTGAGAGAGACACAGTGAGAGAAACACAGTAACAGACACACAGTGAGAGAGACAGAGTGAGAGAAACACAGTGAGAGTGACACAGTGAGGGAGACACATAGAGGGAGACACATAGAGGGAGACACAGTGAGAGAGACACAGTGAGGGAGACACAGTGAGAGAAACACAGAGGGAGACGCAGTGGAGAGACGCAGTGAGAGAAACACAGTGAGGGAGACACGGTGAAAGAGACAGATTGAGAGAGACACAGTGAGAGAAACACAGTGAGAGGGATGCAGTGAGGTGAGACACAGTGAGAGAGACACAGTGAGGGAGATACAGTGAGGGTGACACAGTGAGTGTGAGACAGTGAGGGAGACACAGTGAGAGAAACACAGTGAGTGTGAGACAGTGAGGGAGACACAGTGAGAGAAAAACAGTGAGTGTGAGACAGTGAGGGAGACACAGTGAGGGAGACACAGTGAGAGAGACACACTGAGGGAGATACAGTGAGAGAAACACAGTGAGAGTGACACAGTGAGGGAGAGACAGTGAGAGCAACACAGTGAGAGAAACACAGTGAGAGAGACACAGTGAGAGAAACACAGTGAGAGAGACACAGTGAGAGAGACACAGTGAGAGAGACAGAGTGAGAGAAACACAGTGAGAGAGACACAGTGAGAGAGACACAGTGAGTGAGACACAGTGGGAGAAACACAGTGAGAGAGACAGAGTGAGAGAAACACAGTGAGATAGACACAGTGAGAGAGACACAGTGGGAGAAACACAGTGAGTGAGACACAGTGAGAAAGACACAGTGAGAGAGACAGGATGTGAGAGAAACACAGTGAGTGAGACACAGTGAGAGAAACACAGTGGGAGAAACACAGTGAGTGAGACACAGTGAGAAAGACACAGTGAGAGAGACAGGATGTGAGAGAAACACAGTGAGTGAGACACAGTGAGTGAGACACAGTGAGAGATACACAGTGAGAGAGACAGTATGTGAGGGAGACACAGTGAGGGAGACACAGTGAGGGAGACACAGTGAGAGAGACACAGTGAGAGAGACACAGTGAGGGTGACACAGTGAGGGAAACACAGTGAGAGAGACAGTATGTGAGAGAAACACAGTGAGGGAGACACAGTGAGGGAGACACAGTGAGAGAGACACAGTGAGGGAAACACAGTGAGGGAGACACAGTGAGAGACACAGTGAGAGAAACACAGTGAGGGAGACACAGTGAGGGAGACACAGTGAGAGAAACACAGTGAGTGTGAGACAGTGAGGGAGACACAGTGAGGGAGACACAGTGAGAGAGACACACTGAGGGAGATACAGTGAGAGAAACACAGTGAGAGTGACACAGTGAGGGAGAGACAGTGAGAGCAACACAGTGAGAGAAACACAGTGAGAGAGACACAGTGAGAGAAACACAGTGAGAGAGACACAGTGAGAGAGACACAGTGAGAGAGACAGAGTGAGAGAAACACAGTGAGAGAGACACAGTGAGAGAGACACAGTGAGTGAGACACAGTGGGAGAAACACAGTGAGAGAGACAGAGTGAGAGAAACACAGTGAGATAGACACAGTGAGAGAGACACAGTGGGAGAAACACAGTGAGTGAGACACAGTGAGAAAGACACAGTGAGAGAGACAGGATGTGAGAGAAACACAGTGAGTGAGACACAGTGAGAGAAACACAGTGGGAGAAACACAGTGAGTGAGACACAGTGAGAAAGACACAGTGAGAGAGACAGGATGTGAGAGAAACACAGTGAGTGAGACACAGTGAGAGAGACACAGTGAGAGAGACACAGTGAGAGAGACAGAGTGAGAGAAACACAGTGAGATAGACACAGTGAGAGAGACACAGTGGGAGAAACACAGTGAGTGAGACACAGTGAGAAAGACACAGTGAGAGAGACAGGATGTGAGAGAAACACAGTGAGTGAGACACAGTGAGTGAGACACAGTGAGAGATACACAGTGAGAGAGACAGTATGTGAGGGAGACACAGTGAGGGAGACACAGTGAGGGAGACACAGTGAGAGAGACACAGTGAGAGAGACACAGTGAGGGTGACACAGTGAGGGAAACACAGTGAGAGAGACAGTATGTGAGAGAAACACAGTGAGGGAGACACAGTGAGGGAGACACAGTGAGAGAGACACAGTGAGGGAAACACAGTGAGGGAGACACAGTGAGAGACACAGTGAGAGAAACACAGTGAGGGAGACACAGTGAGGGAGACACAGTGAGAGAAACACAGTGAGGGAGACGCAGTGGAGAGACGCAGTGAGAGAAACACAGTGAGGGTGACACGTTGAAAGAGTCACAGTGAGAGAGACACAGTGAGAAGGACACAGTGAGGGAGATACAGTGAGGGAGACACAGTGAGAGAGACACAGTGAGGGAGACACAGTGAGAGAAACACAGTGAGAGTGAGACAGTGAGGGAGACACAGTGAGGGAGATACAGTGAGAGAAACACAGTGAGAGAAACACAGTGAGTGAGACACAGTGAGAGAAACACAGTGAGTGTGAGACAGTGAGGGAGACACAGTGAGAGAAACACAGTGAGTGTGAGACAGTGAGGGAGACACAGTGAGAGAGACACACTGAGGGAGATACAGTGAGAGAAACACAGTGAGAGTGACACAGTGAGGGAGAGACAGTGAGAGCAACACAGTGAGAGAGACACAGTGAGAGAGACACAGTGAGAGAGACAGAGTGAGAGAAACTCAGTGAGAGAGACACAGTGAGAGAGACACAGTGAGTGAGACAGAGTGAGAGAAACACAGTGAGATAGACACAGTGAGAGAGACACAGTGGGAGAAACACAGTGAGTGAGACACAGTGAGAAAGACACAGTGAGAGAGACAGGATGTGAGAGAAACACAGTGAGTGAGACAGAGTGAGAGAAACACAGTGAGATAGACACAGTGAGAGAGACACAGTGGGAGAAACACAGTGAGTGAGACACAGTGAGAAAGACACAGTGAGAGAGACAGGATGTGAGAGAAACACAGTGAGTGAGACACAGTGAGAAAGACACAGTGAGAGAGACACAGTGAGAGAAACACAGTGAGAGAGACACAGTGAGAGAGACACAGTGAGAGAGACAGAGTGAGAGAAACACAGTGAGATAGACACAGTGAGAGAGACACAGTGGGAGAAACACAGTGAGTGAGACACAGTGAGAAAGACACAGTGAGAGAGACAGGATGTGAGAGAAACACAGTGAGTGAGACACAGTGAGTGAGACACAGTGAGAGAGACACAGTGAGAGAGACACAGTGAGGGAGACACAGTGAGGGAAACACAGTGAGGGAGACACAGTGAGAGAGACACAGTGAGGGAGACACAGTGAGAGAGACACAGTGAGAGAGACAGTATGTGAGGGAGACACAGTGAGGGAGACACAGTGAGAGAGACACAGTGAGGGAGACACAGTGAGGGAGACACAGTGAGAGAGACACAGTGAGAGAGACACAGTGAGGGAGACACAGTGAGAGAGACACAGTGAGAGAAACACAGTGAGGGAGACACAGTGAGGGAGACACAGTGAGAGAGACACAGTGAGGGAGACACAGTGAGGGAAACACAGTGAGGGAGACACAGTGAGAGACACAGTGAGAGAAACACAGTGAGGGAGACACAGTGAGGGAGACACAGTGAGAGAAACACAGTGAGGGAGACGCAGTGGAGAGATGCAGTGAGAGAAACACAGTGAGGGTGACACGTTGAAAGAGTCACAGTGAGAGAGACACAGTGAGAGGGACACAGTGAGGGAGATACAGTGAGGGAGACACAGTGAGAGAGACACAGTGAGGGAGACACAGTGAGAGAAACACAGTGAGAGTGAGACAGTGAGGGAGACACAGTGAGGGAGATACAGTGAGAGAAACACAGTGAGAGAAACACAGTGAGAGTGACAGAGTGAGAGAGACACAGTGAGAGAAACACAGTGAGAGAGACATAGTGAGGGAGACACAGTGAGAGAGACACAGTGAGAGAGACACAGTGAGAGTGACAGAGTGAGAGAGACACAGTGAGAGAGACACAGTGAGAGAAACACAGTGAGAGAGACATACTGAGAGAAACACAGTAAGAGAAACACAGTAAGAGAGACACAGTGAGGGAGACACAGTGAGGGAGACACAGTGAGAGTGAAACAGTGAGGGAGACACAGTGAGGGAGACACGGTGAGGGAGACACAGTGAGGGAGACACTGTGAGGGAGACACAGTGAGAGAAACACAGTGAGGGAGACACAGTGAGAGAGACACAGTGAGAGAGACACAGTTAGGGAGACACAGTGAAGGAAACACAGTGAGGGATACACAGTGCGGGAAACACAGTGAGGGAAACACAGTGAGAGAAACACAGTGAGAGTGACACAGTTAGGGAGACACAGTGAGAGAGACACAGTGAGGGAAACACAGTGAGGGAAACACAGTGAGGGAGACACAGTGAGGGAAACACAGTGAGAGAGACACAGTGAGAGTGACACAGTTAGGGAGACACAGTGAGGGAGACACAGTGAGGGAGACACAGTGAGGGAGACACAGTGAGAGAAACACAGTGAGGGAGACACAGTGAGGGAGACACAGTGAGAGAGACACAGTTAGGGAGACACAGTGAGGGAGACACAGTGAGGGAGACACAGTGAGAGAAACACAGTGAGGGAGACACAGTGAGGGAGACACAGTGAGGGAGACACAGTGAGGGAGGCACAGTGTGGGAAACACAGTGAGGGAAACACAGTGAGGGAGACCGAGTGAGGGAGACTCAGTGAGAGAGACAGATTGAGAGAGACAGATTGAGAGAGACAGAGTGAGAGAGACAGAGTGAGAGAGACAGAGTGAGAGCAACACAGTGAGAGCAACACAGTGAGAGGGACGCAGTGAGGGAGACACAGTGAGAGAGACACAGTGAGGGAGACACAGTGAGGGAGACCGAGTGAGGGAGACACAGTGAGAGAAACACTGTGAGGGAGATACAGTGAGGGAGACACAGTGAGTGTGAGACAGTGAGGGAGACACAGTGAGAGAAACACAGTGAGTGTGAGACAGTGAGGGAGACACAGTGAGAGAGACACAGTGAGGGAGATACAGTGAGAGAAACACAGTGAGAGAGACATACTGAGAGAGACACTGTGAGAGCAACACAGTAAGAGAGACAGAGTGAGAGAGACAGAGAGAGAGACACACAGTGAGAGAAACACTGAGAGAAACACAGTGAGAGAGACACAGTGAGAGAGACACAGTGAGAGAAACACAGTAACAGACACGCAGTAAGAGAAACATAGAGAGGGAGACACGGTGAGCGAGACACAGTGGGAGAAACACAGTGAGTGAGAAACAGTGAGAGAGACAGTATGTTAGAGAAACACAGTGAGGGAGAAACAATGAGAGAGACACAGTGAGAGAGACAGTATGTGAGAGAAACACAGTGAGCGAGACACAGTGACAGAAACACAGTGAGTGAGACAGAGTGAGAGAGACACTGTGAGGGAGACAGAGTGAGAGAGACACTGTGAGAGCAACACAGTGAGAGAAACACAGTGAGGGAGACACAGTGCGGGAAACACAGTGAGAGAAACACAGTGAGAGAAACACAGTGAGAGAGACAGAGTGAGAGAGACACAGTGAGAGAGACACAGTGAGAGAAACACAGTAACAGACACACAGTGAGAGAAACACAGTAACAGACACACAGTGAGAGAGACAGAGTGAGAGAAACACAGTGAGAGTGACACAGTGAGGGAGACACATAGAGGGAGACACATAGAGGGAGACACAGTGAGAGAGACACAGTGAGAGAGACACAGTGAGGGAGACACAGTGAGAGAAACACAGAGGGAGACGCAGTGGAGAGACGCAGTGAGAGAAACACAGTGAGGGAGACACAGTGAGGGAAACACAGTGAGAGTGAAACAGTAAGGGAGACACAGTAAAAGAGACAGATTGAGAGAGACACAGTGAGAGAGACACAGTGAGGGAGACACAGTGAGGGAAACACAGTGAGGGAGACACAGTGAGAGAAACACAGTGAGAGTGAAACAGTGAGGGAGACACAGTGAGGGAGACACAGTGAGGGAGACACGGTGAGGGAGACACGGTGAGAGAAACACAGTGAGAGTGAAACAGTGAGGGAGACACAGTGAGCGAGACACAGTGAGGGAGACACAGTGAGCGTGACAGAGTGAGAGAGACACAGTGAGAGAGACACAGTGAGGGAAACACAGTGAGAGAGACATACTGAGAGAAACACAGTAAGAGAATCACAGTAGGAGAGACAGAGTGAGAGAGACAGAGTGAGAGAGACAGAGTGAGAGAGACACAGTGAGAGAGACACAGTGAGGGAGACACAGTGAGGGAGACACAGTGAGAGAAACACAGTGAGAGTGAAACAGTGAGGGAGACACGGTGAGGGAGACACAGTGAGGGAGACACAGTGAGGGAGACACAGTGAGCGAGACACAGTGAGGGAGACACAGTGAGGGAAACACAGTGAGAGAGACAAAGTGAGGGAAACACAGTGATGGAAACACAGTGAGAGAAACACAGTGAGAGAGACACAGTGAGGGAGACACAGTGAGGGAGACACAGTGAGGGAGACACAGTGAGAGAAACACAGTGAGGGAGACACAGTGAGGGAGACACAGTGCGGGAGACACAGTGAGGGAGACACAGTGAGAGAAACACAGTGAGAGAAACACAGTAACAGACACACAGTGAGAGAGACAGAGTGAGAGAGACACAGTGAGAGAGACACAGTTGGAGAAACACAGTTGGAGAAACACAGTGAGAGAAACACAGTAACAGACACACAGTGAGAGAGACAGAGTGAGAGAAACACAGTGACAGTGACACAGTGAGCGAGACACAGTGAGAGCAACACAGTGAGAGAGACACAGTGAGAGAGACAGAGTGAGGGAGATACAGTGAGAGTGACACAGTGAGAGTGACACAGTGAGAGTGACACAGTGAGAGAGACAGAGTGAGGGAAACACAGTGAGAGAGACATACTGAGAGAAACACAGTAAGAGAATCACAGTAAGAGAGACAGAGTGAGAGAGACAGAGTGAGAGAGACACAGTGAGGGAGACACAGTGAGGGAGACACAGTGAGAGAAACACAGTGAGAGTGAAACAGTGAGGGAGACACAGTGAGGGAGACACGGTGAGGGAGACACAGTGAGGGAGACACAGTGAGCGAGACACAGTGAGGGAGACACAATGAGAGAGACACAGTGAGAGAGACACAGTTAGGGAGACACAGTGAAGGAAACACAGTGAGGGAGACACAGTGCGGGAAACACAGTGAGAGAGACACAGTGAGAGTGACACAGTTCGGGAGACACAGTGAGAGAGACACAGTGAGGGAGACACAGTGAGGGAAACACAGTGAGGGAAACACAGTGAGAGAAACACAGTGAGAGTGACACAGTTAGGGAGATACTGTGAGAGAGACACAGTGAGGGAGACACAGTGAGGGAGACACAGTGAGGGAAACACAGTGAGAGAGACACAGTGAGGGAACACAGTGATGGAAACACAGTGAGAGAAACACAGTGAGAGAGACACAGTGAGGGAGACACAGTGAGGGAGACACAGTGAGGGAGACACAGTGTGGGAGACACAGTGAGAGAGACACAGTTAGGGAGACACAGTGAAGGAAACACAGTGAAGGAAACACAGTGAGGGAGACACAGTGAGAGAGACACAGTGAGGGAGACACAGTGAGGGAGACACAGTGAGGGAAACACAGTGAGGGAGACACAGTGAGAGAGACAGATATAGAGAGACAGATATAGAGAGACAGATTGAGAGAGACACAGTGAGAGAGACAGTGTGAGAGAGACAGAGTGAGAGAGACAGAGTGAGAGAGACAGAGTGAGAGAGACACTGTGAGAGAAACACTGTGAGGGAGATACAGTGAGGGAGACACAGTGAGTGTGAGACAGTGAGGGAGACACAGTGAGAGAGTCACAGTGAGGGAGACACAGTGAGGGAGACACAGTGAGAGAGACACAGTTAGGGAGACACAGTGAAGGAAACACAGTGAAGGAAACACAGTGAGGGAGACACAGTGAGAGAGACACAGTGAGGGAGACACAGTGAGGGAGACACAGTGAGGGAAACACAGTGAGGGAGACACAGTGAGAGAGACAGATATAGAGAGACAGATATAGAGAGACAGATTGAGAGAGACACAGTGAGAGAGACAGTGTGAGAGAGACAGAGTGAGAGAGACAGAGTGAGAGAGACAGAGTGAGAGAGACACTGTGAGAGAAACACTGTGAGGGAGATACAGTGAGGGAGACACAGTGAGTGTGAGACAGTGAGGGAGACACAGTGAGAGAGTCACAGTGAGGGAGACCGAGTGAGGGAGACACAGTGAGAGAAACACTGTGAGGGAGATACAGTGAGGGAGACACAGTGAGTGTGAGACAGTGAGGGAGACACAGTGAGAGAAACACAGTGAGTGTGAGACAGTGAGGGAGACACAGTGAGAGAGACACAGTGAGGGAGATACAGTGAGAGAAACACAGTGAGAGAGACATACTGAGAGAGACACTGTGAGAGCAACACAGTAAGAGAGACAGAGTGAGAGAGACAGAGTGAGAAAGACACAGTGAGAGAAACACTGAGAGAAACACTGAGAGAAACACAGTGAGAGAGACACAGTGAGAGAAACACAGTAACAGACACACACTGAGAGAAACACAGTAAGAGAGACAGAGTGAGAGAGACACAGTGAGGGAGACACAGTGAGAGAAACACAGTGAGAGTGAAACAGTGAGAGACACACAGTGAGGGAGACACAGTGAGAGAGACACAGTGAGGGAGCACAGTGAGAGAGACACAGTGAGAGAGACACAGTTAGGGAGACACAGTGAAGGAAACACAGTGAGGGAAACACAGTGAGAGAAACACAGTGAGAGAGACACAGTTAGGGAGACACAGTGAGAGTGACACAGTGAGGGAGACACGGTGAGGGAGACACGGTGAGGGAGACACAGTGAGGGAAACACAGTGAGGGAAACACAGTGAGAGAAACACAGTGAGAGTGACACAGTTAGGGAGACACAGTGAGGGACACACAGTGAGGGACACACAGTGAGGGAGACACAGTGAGGGAGACACAGTGAGGGAAACACAGTGATGGAAACACAGTGAGAGAAACACAGTGAGAGAGACACAGTGAGAGTGACACAGTTAGGGAGACACAGTGAGAGAGACACAGTGAGGGAGACACAGTGAGGGAGACACTGTGAGGGAGACACAGTGAGAGAAACACAGTGAGAGAAACACAGTGAGAGTGACACAGTTAGGGAGACACAGTGAGAGAGACACAGTGAGGGAGACACAGTGAGGGAGACACAGTGAGGGAGACACAGTGAGAGAGACACAGTGAGGGAGACACAGTGAGAGAGACACAGTGAGGGAGTCCGAGTGAGGGAGACCGAGTGAGGGAGACACAGTGAGAGAAACACTGTGAGGGAGATACAGTGAGGGAGACACAGTGAGTGTGAGACAGTGAGGGAGACACAGTGAGAGAGACACAGTGAGGGAGATACAGTGAGAGAAACACAGTGAGAGAGACATACTGAGAGAGACACTGTGAGAGCAACACAGTAAGAGAGACAGAGTGAGAGAGACAGAGTGAGAGAGACACTGAGAGAAACACTGAGAGAAACACAGTGAGAGAGACACAGTGAGAGAAACACAGTAACAGACACACAGTGAGAGAAACACAGAGAGGGAGACACGGTGAGCGAGACACAGTGAGAGAAACACAGTGAGTGAGACACAGTGAGAGAGACAGTATGTGAGAGAAACACAGTGAGCGAGACACAGTGAGAGAAACACAGTGAGTGAGACAGAGTGAGAGAGACACTGTGAGAGCAACACAGTGAGAGAAACACAGTGAGGGAGACACAGTGCGGGAAACACAGTGAGAGAAACACAGTGAGAGAGACAGAGTGAGAGAGACACAGTGAGAGAGACATAGTGAGAGAAACACAGTGAGAGTGACACAGTGAGGGAGACACAGTGAGAGCAACACAGTGAGAGAGACACAGTGAGAGAGACACAGTGAGAGAGACACAGTGAGAGAAACACAGTGAGAGAAACACAGTGAGAGAGACAGAGTGAGAGAGACAGAGTGAGAGAAACACAGTGAGAGAAACACAGTGAGAGTGAAACAGTGAGGGAGACACAGTGAGGGAGACACGGTGAGGGAGACACAGTGAGGGAGACACAGTGAGGGAGACACAGTGAGGGAAACACAGTGAGAGAGACACAGTGAGAGACACACAGTGAGGGAGACACAGTGAGGGAGACACAGTGAGGGAAACACAGTGAGAGAGACACAGTGAGAGAAACACAGTGAGGGAGACACAGTGAGAGAGACACAGTGAGAGAGACACAGTGAGAGAAACACAGTGAGAGTGAAACAGTGAGGGAGACACGGTGAGGGAGACACAGTGAGGGAGACACAGTGAGGGAGACACAGTGAGGGAAACACAGTGAGAGAGACACAGTGAGAGACACACAGTGAGGGAGACACAGTGAGAGAAACACAGTGAGAGAGACACAGTGAGAGAGACACAGTGAGAGAGACACAGTTAGGGAGACACAGTGAAGGAAACACAGTGAGGGAGACACAGTGCGGGAAACACAGTGAGGGAGACACAGTGAGAGAGACACAGTTAGGGAGACACAGTGAAGGAAACACAGTGAGGGAGACACAGTGCGGGAAACACAGTGAGGGAAACACAGTGAGAGAAACACAGTGAGAGTGACACAGATAGGGAGACACAGTGAGAGAGACACAGTGAGGGAGACACAGTGAGGGAAACACAGTGAGGGAAACACAGTGAGGGAGACACAGTGAGGGAGACACAGTGAGGGAAACACAGTGAGAGAGACACAGTGAGGGAAACACAGTGATGGAAACACAGTGAGAGAAACACAGTGAGAGAGACACAGTGAGGGAGACACAGTGAGGGAAACACAGTGAAGGAAACACAGTGAGGGAGACACAGTGAGAGAGACACAGTGAGGGAGACACAGTGAGGGAGACACAGTGAGGGAGACACAGTTAGGGAGACACAGTGAGGGAGACACAGTGAGAGAGACACAGTGAGGGAGACACAGTGAGGGAGACACAGTGAGGGAGACACAGTGAGGGAAACACAGTGAAGGAAACACAGTGAGAGAGACACAGTGAGAGAGACACAGTGAGAGAGACACAGTTAGGGAGACACAGTGAAGGAAACACAGTGAGGGAGACACAGTGCGGGAAACACAGTGAGGGAGACACAGTGAGAGAGACACAGTTAGGGAGACACAGTGAAGGAAACACAGTGAGGGAGACACAGTGCGGGAAACACAGTGAGGGAAACACAGTGAGAGAAACACAGTGAGAGTGACACAGATAGGGAGACACAGTGAGAGAGACACAGTGAGGGAGACACAGTGAGGGAAACACAGTGAGGGAAACACAGTGAGGGAGACACAGTGAGGGAGACACAGTGAGGGAAACACAGTGAGAGAGACACAGTGAGGGAAACACAGTGATGGAAACACAGTGAGAGAAACACAGTGAGAGAGACACAGTGAGGGAGACACAGTGAGGGAAACACAGTGAAGGAAACACAGTGAGGGAGACACAGTGAGAGAGACACAGTGAGGGAGACACAGTGAGGGAGACACAGTGAGGGAGACACAGTGAGGGAGACACAGTGAGAGAGACACAGTGAGGGAGACACAGTGAGGGAGACACAGTGAGGGAGACACAGTGAGGGAAACACAGTGAAGGAAACACAGTGAGGGAGACCGAGTGAGGGAGACACAGTGAGAGAGACAGAGTGAGAGAGACAGAGTGAGAGAGACAGAGTGAGAGAGACACTGTGAGAGAGACGCTGTGAGAGAGACACTGTGAGAGAAACACAGTGAGAGGGACGCAGTGAGGGAGACACAGTGAGAGAGACACAGTGAGGGAGACCGAGTGATGGAGACACAGTGAGAGAAACACTGTGAGGGAGATACAGTGAGGGAGACACAGTGAGTGTGAGACAGTGAGGGAGACACAGTGAGAGAAACACAGTGAGTGTGAGACAATGAGGGAGACACAGTGAGAGAGACACAGTGAGGGAGATACAGTGAGAGAAACACAGTGAGAGAGACACAGTGAGAGCAACACAGTAAGAGAGACAGAGTGAGAGAGACAGAGTGAGAGAGACAGAGTGAGAGAGACACAGTGAGAGAAACACTGAGAGAAACACTGTGAGAGAGACACGGTGAGCGAGACACAGTGAGAGAAACACAGTGAGAGAAACACAGTGAGTGAGACAGAGTGAGTGAGACAGAGTGAGAGAGACAGAGTGAGAGAGACACAGTAACAGACACACATTGAGAGAGACAGAGTGAGAGAAACACAGTGAGAGTGACACAGTGAGGGAGACACAGTGAGAGAGACACGGTGAAAGAGACAGATTGAGAGAGACACAGTGAGAGAAACACAGTGAGAGGGACGCAGTGAGGTGAGACACAGTGAGAGAGACACAGTGAGTGTGAGACAGTGAGGGAGACACAGTGAGAGAAACACAGTGAGTGTGAGACAGTGAGGGAGACACAGTGAGGGAGATACAGTGAGAGAAACACAGTGAGAGTGACACAGTGAGGGAGACACAGTGAGAGCAACACAGTGAGAGAAACACAGTGAGAGAGACACAGTGAGAGAAACACAGTGAGAGAAACACAGTGAGAGAGACAGAGTGAGAGAAACACAGTGAGAGAAACACAGTGAGTGAGACACAGTGAGATAGACACAGTGAGAGAGACACAGTGAGGGAGATACAGTGAGAGAAACACAGTGAGAGAGACATACTGAGAGAGACACTGTGAGAGCAACACAGTAAGAGAGACAGAGTGAGAGAGACAGAGTGAGAGAGACAGAGTGAGAGAGACACAGTGAGAGAAACACTGAGAGAAACACTGTGAGAGAGACACGGTGAGCGAGACACAGTGAGAGAAACACAGTGAGAGAAACACAGTGAGTGAGACAGAGTGAGTGAGACAGAGTGAGAGAGACAGAGTGAGAGAGACACAGTAACAGACACACATTGAGAGAGACAGAGTGAGAGAAACACAGTGAGAGTGACACAGTGAGGGAGACACAGTGAGAGAGACACAGTGAGAGAGACACAGTGAGAGAGACACAGTGAGGGAGACACAGTGAGAGAAACACAGAGGGAGACGCAGTGGAGAGACGCAGTGAGAGAAACACAGTGAGGGAGACACGGTGAAAGAGACAGATTGAGAGAGACACAGTGAGAGAAACACAGTGAGAGGGACGCAGTGAGGTGAGACACAGTGAGAGAGACACAGTGAGTGTGAGACAGTGAGGGAGACACAGTGAGAGAAACACAGTGAGTGTGAGACAGTGAGGGAGACACAGTGAGGGAGATACAGTGAGAGAAACACAGTGAGAGTGACACAGTGAGGGAGACACAGTGAGAGCAACACAGTGAGAGAAACACAGTGAGAGAGACACAGTGAGAGAAACACAGTGAGAGAGACACAGTGAGAGAAACACAGTGAGAGAAACACAGTGAGAGAAACACAGTGAGAGAGACAGAGTGAGAGAAACACAGTGAGAGAAACACAGTGAGTGAGACACAGTGAGATAGACACAGTGAGATAGACACAGTGAGGGAGATACAGTGAGAGAAACACTGTGAGAGTGACAGAGTGAGAGAGACACAGTGAGAGAAACACAGTAAGAGAAACACAGTAAGAGAAACAGAGTGAGAGAGACAGAGTGAGAGAGACACAGTGAGAGAGACACAGTGAGAGAGACACAGTGAGAGTGACAGAGTGAGAGAGACAGAGTGAGAGAGACACACTGAGAGAGACACAGTTAGGGAGACACAGTGAAGGAAACACAGTGAGGGAGACACAGTGAGGGAAACACAGTGAGAGAGACACAGTGAGAGAAACACAGTGAGAGAGACACAGTGAGGGAGACACAGTGAGAGAAACACAGAGGGAGACGCAGTGGAGACACGCAGTGAGAGAAACACAGTGAGGGAGACACGGTGAAAGAGACAGATTGAGAGAGACACAGTGAGAGAAACACAGTGAGAGGGACGCAGTGAGGTGAGACACAGTGAGAGAGACACAGTGAGTGTGAGACAGTGAGGGAGACACAGTGAGAGAAACACAGTGAGTGTGAGACAGTGAGGGAGACACAGTGAGGGAGATACAGTGAGAGAAACACAGTGAGAGTGACACAGTGAGGGAGACACAGTGAGAGCAACACAGTGAGAGAAACACAGTGAGAGAGACACAGTGAGAGAAACACAGTGAGAGAAACACAGTGAGAGAGACAGAGTGAGAGAAACACAGTGAGAGAAACACAGTGAGTGAGACACAGTGAGATAGACACAGTGAGATAGACACAGTGAGGGAGATACAGTGAGAGAAACACTGTGAGAGTGACAGAGTGAGAGAGACACAGTGAGAGAAACACAGTAAGAGAAACACAGTAAGAGAAACAGAGTGAGAGAGACAGAGTGAGAGAGACAGTGAGAGAGACAGAGTGAGAGAGACACAGTGAGAGAGACACAGTGAGAGTGACAGAGTGAGAGAGACAGAGTGAGAGAGACACACTGAGAGAGACACAGTTAGGGAGACACAGTGAAGGAAACACAGTGAGGGAGACACAGTGAGGGAAACACAGTGAGAGAGACACAGTGAGAGAAACACAGTGAGAGAGACACAGTTAGGGAGACACAGTGAGAGAGACACAGTGAGGGAGACACAGTGAGAGAAACACAGTGAGAGGGACGCAGTGAGGTGAGACACAGTGAGAGAGACACAGTGAGTGTGAGACAGTGAGGGAGACACAGTGAGAGAAACACAGTGAGTGTGAGACAGTGAGGGAGACACAGTGAGGGAGATACAGTGAGAGAAACACAGTGAGGGAGACACAGTGAGAGCAACACAGTGAGAGAAACACAGTGAGAGAGACACAGTGAGTGTGAGACAGTGAGGGAGATACAGTGAGAGAAACACAGTGAGAGTGACACAGTGAGGGAGACACAGTGAGAGCAACACAGTGAGAGAAACACAGTGAGAGAGACACAGTGAGTGTGAGACAGTGAGGGAGATACAGTGAGGGAGATACAGTGAGAGAAACACAGTGAGGGAGACACAGTGAGGGAGATACAGTGAGAGAAACACAGTGAGGGAGACACAGTGAGAGCAACACAGTGAGAGAAACACAGTGAGAGAGACACAGTGAGTGTGAGACAGTGAGGGAGATACAGTGAGAGAAACACAGTGAGAGAAACACAGTGAGAGAAACACAGTGAGAGAGACACAGTGAGAGAAACACAGTGAGAGAAACACAGTGAGAGAGACAGAGTGAGAGAAACATAGTGAGAGAAACACAGTGAGTGAGACACAGTGAGATAGACACAGTGAGAGAGACACAGTGAGGGAGATACAGTGAGAGAAACACAGTGAGAGAGACATACTGAGAGAGACACTGTGAGAGCAACACAGTAAGAGAGACAGAGTGAGAGAGACAGAGTGAGAGAGACAGAGTGAGAGAGACACGGTGAGCGAGACACAGTGAGAGAAACACAGTGAGAGAAACACAGTGAGTGAGACAGAGTGAGTGAGACAGAGTGAGAGAGACAGAGTGAGAGAGACACAGTAACAGACACACATTGAGAGAGACAGAGTGAGAGAAACACAGTGAGAGAGACACAGTGAGAGAGACTCAGTGAGGGAGACACAGTGAGAGAAACACAGAGGGAGACGCAGTGGAGAGACGCAGTGAGAGAAACACAGTGAGGGAGACACGGTGAAAGAGACAGATTGAGAGAGACACAGTGAGGGAGACACAGTGAGAGAGACACAGTGAGAGAGACACAGTGAGAGAGACACAGTGAGGGAGACACAGTGAGAGAAACACAGAGGGAGACGCAGTGGAGAGACGCAGTGAGAGAAACACAGTGAGGGAGACACGGTGAAAGAGACAGATTGAGAGAGACACAGTGAGAGAAACACAGTGAGAGGGACGCAGTGAGGTGAGACACAGTGAGAGAGACACAGTGAGTGTGAGACAGTGAGGGAGACACAGTGAGAGAAACACAGTGAGTGTGAGACAGTGAGGGAGACACAGTGAGGGAGATACAGTGAGAGAAACACAGTGAGAGTGACACAGTGAGGGAGACACAGTGAGAGCAACACAGTGAGAGAAACACAGTGAGAGAGACACAGTGAGAGAAACACAGTGAGAGAAACACAGTGAGAGAAACACAGTGAGAGAGACAGAGTGAGAGAAACACAGTGAGAGAAACACAGTGAGTGAGACACAGTGAGATAGACACAGTGAGATAGACACAGTGAGGGAGATACAGTGAGAGAAACACTGTGAGAGTGACAGAGTGAGAGAGACACAGTGAGAGAAACACAGTAAGAGAAACACAGTAAGAGAAACAGAGTGAGAGAGACAGAGTGAGAGAGACAGAGTGAGAGAGACACAGTGAGAGAGACACAGTGAGAGAGACACAGTGAGAGAAACACTGTGAGAGTGACAGAGTGAGAGAGACACAGTGAGAGAAACACAGTAAGAGAAACACAGTAAGAGAGACAGAGTGAGAGAGACAGAGTGAGAGAGACACACTGAGAGAGACACAGTTAGGGAGACACAGTGAAGGAAACACAGTGAGGGAGACACAGTGAGGGAAACACAGTGAGAGAGACACAGTGAGAGAAACACAGTGAGAGAGACACAGTTAGGGAGACACAGTGAGAGAGACACAGTGAGGGAGACACAGTGAGGGAGACACAGTGAGGGAGACACAGTGAGAGAAACACAGTGAGGGAGACACAGTGAGAGAGACACAGTTAGGGAGACACAGTGAAGGAAACACAGTGAGGGAGACACAGTGAGAGAGACACAGTGAGGGAGACACAGTGAGGGAGACACAGTGAGGGAAACACAGTGAGAGAGACACAGTGAGGGAGACACAGTGAGAGAAACACAGTGAGGGAGACACAGTGAGGGAGACACAGTGAGAGAGACACAGTGAGAGAGACACAGTTAGGGAGACACAGTGAAGGAAACACAGTGAGGGAGACACAGTGCGGGAAACACAGTGAGGGAAACACAGTGAGAGAAACACAGTGAGAGTGACACAGTTAGGGAGACACAGTGAGGGAGACACAGTGAGGGAGGCACAGTGAGGGAAACACAATGAGGGAAACACAGTGAGGGAGACACAGTGAGAGAAACACAGTGAGAGAGACACAGTTAGGGAGACACAGTGAGGGAGACACAGTGAGGGAGACACAGTGAGGGAGACACAGTGAGAGAAACACAGTGAGGGAGACACAGTTAGGGAGACACAGTGAGGGAAACACAGTGAGAGAGACACAGTGAGGGAAACACAGTGATGGAAACACAGTGAGAGAAACACAGTGAGAGAGACACAGTTAGGGAGACACAGTGAGGGAGACACAGTGAGGGAGACACAGTGAGGGAGACACAGTGAGAGAAACACAGTGAGGGAGACACAGTGAGAGAGACACAGTTAGGGAGACACAGTGAAGGAGACACAGTGAGGGAGACACAGTGAGGGAGACACAGTGAGGGAGACACAGTGAGAGAGACAGAGTGAGAGAGACAGAGTGAGAGAGACACTGTGAGAGGGACGCAGTGAGGGAGACACAGTGAGGGAGACACAGTGAGAGAAACACAGTGAGGGAGACACAGTGAGAGAGACACAGTTAGGGAGACACAGTGAAGGAGACACAGTGAGGGAGACACAGTGAGAGAGACACAGTGAGGGAGACACAGTGAGGGAGACACAGTGAGGGAGACACAGTGAGAGAGACAGAGTGAGAGAGACAGAGTGAGAGAGACACTGTGAGAGGGACGCAGTGAGGGAGACACAGTGAGAGAAACACTGTGAGGGAGATACAGTGAGGGAGATACAGTGAGGGAGACACAGTGAGTGTGAGACAGTGAGGGAGACACAGTGAGAGAAACACAGTGAGTGTGAGACAATGAGGGAGACACAGTGAGAGAGACACAGTGAGGGAGATACCGTGAGAGAAACACAGTGAGAGAGACATACTGAGAGAGACACTGTGAGAGCAACACAGTAAGAGAGACAGAGTGAGAGAGACAGAGTGAGAGAGACACAGTGAGAGAAACACTGAGAGAAACACTGTGAGAGAGACACGTTGAGCGAGACACAGTGAGAGAAACACAGTGAGAGAAACACAGTGAGTGAGACAGAGTGAGTGAGACAGAGTGAGAGAGACAGAGTGAGAGAGACACAGTAACAGACACACATTGAGAGAGACAGAGTGAGAGAAACACAGTGAGAGTGACACAGTGAGGGAGACACATAGAGGGAGACACATAGAGGGAGACACAGTGAGAGAGACACAGTGAGAGAGACACTGTGAGAGAAACACAGAGGGAGACGCAGTGGAGAGACGCAGTGAGAGAGACACAGTGAGAGAGACACAGTGAGGGAGACACAGTGAGAGAAACACAGAGGGAGACGCAGTGGAGAGACGCAGTGAGAGAGACACAGTGAGGGAGACACAGTGAGAGAAACACAGAGGGAGACGCAGTGGAGAGACGCAGTGAGAGTGACACAGTTAGGGAGACACAGTGAGAGAGACACAGTGAGGGAGACACAGTGAAGGAGACACAGTGAGGGAGACACAGTGAGGGAAACACAGTGAGAGAGACACAGTGAGGGAAACACAGTTAGGGAGACACAGTGAGGGAGACACAGTGAGGGAGACACAGTGAGGGAGACACAGTGAGAGAAACACAGTGAGGGAGACACAGTGAGGGAGACACAGTGAGGGAAACACAGTGAGGGAGACACAGTGAGAGAGACAGATTGAGAGAGACAGATTGAGAGAGACACAGTGAGAGAGACAGAGTGAGAGAGACAGAGTGAGAGAGATACTGTGAGAGCAACACAGTGAGAGGGACGCAGTGAGGGAGACACAGTGAGAGAGACACAGTGAGGGAGACCGAGTGAGGGAGACACAGTGAGAGAAACACTGTGAGGGAGATACAGTGAGGGAGACACAGTGAGTGTGAGACAGTGAGGGAGACACAGTGAGAGAGACACAGTGAGGGAGATACAGTGAGAGAAACACAGTGAGAGAGACATACTGAGAGAGACACTGTGAGAGCAACACAGGAAGAGAGACAGAGTGAGAGAGACAGAGTGAGAGAGACACAGTGAGAGAAACACAGTAACAGACACACAGTGAGAGAAACACAGAGAGGGAGACACGGTGATCGAGACACAGTGAGAGAAACACAGTGAGTGAGACACAGTGAGAGAGACAGTATGTGAGCGAGACACAGTGAGAGAAACACAGTGAGTGAGACAGAGTGAGAGAGACACTGTGAGAGCAACACAGTGAGAGAAACACAGTGAGGGAGACACAGTGCGGGAAACACAGTGAGAGAAACACAGTGAGAGAGACAGAGTGAGAGAGACACAGTGAGAGAGACAGAGTGAGAGAGACACAGTGAGAGAGACACAGTGAGAGTGACACAGTGATAGAAACACAGTGAGAGTGACACAGTGAGGGAGACACAGTGAGAGCAACACAGTGAGAGAAACACAGTGAGAGAGACAGAGTGAGAGAGACAGAGTGAGAGAAACACAGTGAGAGTGACACAGTGAGGGAGACACAGTGAGAGCAACACAGTGAGATAGACACAGTGAGAGAGACACAGTGAGAGAGACACAGTGAGAGAAACACAGTGAGAGAAACACAGTGAGAGAGACAGAGTGAGAGAGACAGAGTGAGAGAAACACAGTGAGAGAGACACAGTGAGAGTGACACAGTTAGGGAGACACAGTGAGAGAGACACAGTGAGGGAGACACAGTGAGGGAGACACTGTGAGGGAGACACAGTGAGAGAAACACAGTGAGAGTGACACAGTTAGGGAGACACAGTGAGAGAGACACAGTGAGGGAGACACAGTGAGGGAGACACAGTGAGGGAGACACAGTGAGAGAAACACAGTGAGGGAGACACAGTGAGAGAGACACAGTTAGGGAGACACAGTGAAGGAAACACAGTGAGGGAGACACAGTGAGGGAGACACAGTGAGGGAGACACAGTGAGGGAGACACAGTGAGGGAAACACAGTGAGGGAGACACAGTGAGAGAGACAGAGTGAGAGAGACACTGTGAGAGCAACACAGTGAGAGGGACGCAGTGAGGGAGACACAGTGAGAGAGACACAGTGAGGGAGACCGAGTGAGGGAGACACAGTGAGAGAAAAACTGTGAGGGAGATACAGTGAGGGAGACACAGTGAGTGTGAGACAGTGAGGGAGACACAGTGAGAGAGACACAGTGAGGGAGATACAGTGAGAGAAACACAGTGAGAGAGACATACTGAGAGAGACACTGTGAGAGCAACACAGTAAGAGAGACAGAGTGAGAGAGACAGAGTGAGAGAGACAGAGTGAGAGAGACACAGTGAGAGAAACACTGAGAGAAACACTGAGAGAAACACAGTGAGAGAGACACAGTGAGAGAAACACAGTAACAGACACACAGTGAGAGAAACACAGAGAGGGAGACACGGTGAGCGAGACACAGTGAGAGAAACACAGTGAGTGAGACACAGTGAGAGAGACAGTATGTGAGAGAAACACAGTGAGCGAGACACAGTGAGAGAAACACAGTGAGTGAGACAGAGTGAGAGAGACACTGTGAGAGCAACACAGTGAGAGAAACACAGTGAGGGAGACACAGTGCGGGAAACACAGTGAGAGAAACACAGTGAGAGAGACAGAGTGAGAGAGACACAGTGAGAGAGACACAGTGAGAGAAACACAGTGAGAGTGACACAGTGAGGGAGACACAGTGAGAGCAACACAGTGAGAGAGACACAGTGAGAGAGACACAGTGAGAGAGACACAGTGAGAGAGACACAGTAACAGACACACATTGAGAGAGACAGAGTGAGAGAAACACAGTGAGAGTGACACAGTGAGGGAGACACATAGAGGGAGACACATAGAGGGAGACACAGTGAGAGAGACACAGTGAGAGAGACACTGTGAGAGAAACACAGAGGGTGACGCAGTGGAGAGACGCAGTGAGAGAGACACAGTGAGAGAGACACAGTGAGGGAGACACAGTGAGAGAAACACAGAGGGAGACGCAGTGGAGAGACGCAGTGAGAGAGACACAGTGAGGGAGACACAGTGAGAGAAACACAGAGGGAGACGCAGTGGAGAGACGCAGTGAGAGTGACACAGTTAGGGAGACACAGTGAGAGAGACACAGTGAGGGAGACACAGTGAAGGAGACACAGTGAGGGAGACACAGTGAGGGAAACACAGTGAGAGAGACACAGTGAGGGAAACACAGTTAGGGAGACACAGTGAGGGAGACACAGTGAGGGAGACACAGTGAGGGAGACACAGTGAGAGAAACACAGTGAGGGAGACACAGTGAGGGAGACACAGTGAGGGAAACACAGTGAGGGAGACACAGTGAGAGAGACAGATTGAGAGAGACAGATTGAGAGAGACACAGTGAGAGAGACAGAGTGAGAGAGACAGAGTGAGAGAGATACTGTGAGAGCAACACAGTGAGAGAGACACAGTGAGGGAGACCGAGTGAGGGAGACACAGTGAGAGAAACACTGTGAGGGAGATACAGTGAGGGAGACACAGTGAGTGTGAGACAGTGAGGGAGACACAGTGAGAGAGACACAGTGAGGGAGATACAGTGAGAGAAACACAGTGAGAGAGACATACTGAGAGAGACACTGTGAGAGCAACACAGGAAGAGAGACAGAGTGAGAGAGACAGAGTGAGAGAGACACAGTGAGAGAAACACAGTAACAGACACACAGTGAGAGAAACACAGAGAGGGAGACACGGTGATCGAGACACAGTGAGAGAAACACAGTGAGTGAGACACAGTGAGAGAGACAGTATGTGAGCGAGACACAGTGAGAGAAACACAGTGAGTGAGACAGAGTGAGAGAGACACTGTGAGAGCAACACAGTGAGAGAAACACAGTGAGGGAGACACAGTGCGGGAAACACAGTGAGAGAAACACAGTGAGAGAGACAGAGTGAGAGAGACACAGTGAGAGAGACAGAGTGAGAGAGACACAGTGAGAGAGACACAGTGAGAGTGACACAGTGATAGAAACACAGTGAGAGTGACACAGTGAGGGAGACACAGTGAGAGCAACACAGTGAGAGAAACACAGTGAGAGAGACAGAGTGAGAGAGACAGAGTGAGAGAAACACAGTGAGAGTGACACAGTGAGGGAGACACAGTGAGAGCAACACAGTGAGATAGACACAGTGAGAGAGACACAGTGAGAGAGACACAGTGAGAGAAACACAGTGAGAGAAACACAGTGAGAGAGACAGAGTGAGAGAGACAGAGTGAGAGAAACACAGTGAGAGAGACACAGTGAGAGTGACACAGTTAGGGAGACACAGTGAGAGAGACACAGTGAGGGAGACACAGTGAGGGAGACACTGTGAGGGAGACACAGTGAGAGAAACACAGTGAGAGTGACACAGTTAGGGAGACACAGTGAGAGAGACACAGTGAGGGAGACACAGTGAGGGAGACACAGTGAGGGAGACACAGTGAGAGAAACACAGTGAGGGAGACACAGTGAGAGAGACACAGTTAGGGAGACACAGTGAAGGAAACACAGTGAGGGAGACACAGTGAGGGAGACACAGTGAGGGAGACACAGTGAGGGAAACACAGTGAGGGAGACACAGTGAGAGAGACAGAGTGAGAGAGACACTGTGAGAGCAACACAGTGAGAGGGACGCAGTGAGGGAGACACAGTGAGAGAGACACAGTGAGGGAGACCGAGTGAGGGAGACACAGTGAGAGAAAAACTGTGAGGGAGATACAGTGAGGGAGACACAGTGAGTGTGAGACAGTGAGGGAGACACAGTGAGAGAGACACAGTGAGGGAGATACAGTGAGAGAAACACAGTGAGAGAGACATACTGAGAGAGACACTGTGAGAGCAACACAGTAAGAGAGACAGAGTGAGAGAGACAGAGTGAGAGAGACAGAGTGAGAGAGACACAGTGAGAGAAACACTGAGAGAAACACTGAGAGAAACACAGTGAGAGAGACACAGTGAGAGAAACACAGTAACAGACACACAGTGAGAGAAACACAGAGAGGGAGACACGGTGAGCGAGACACAGTGAGAGAAACACAGTGAGTGAGACACAGTGAGAGAGACAGTATGTGAGAGAAACACAGTGAGCGAGACACAGTGAGAGAAACACAGTGAGTGAGACAGAGTGAGAGAGACACTGTGAGAGCAACACAGTGAGAGAAACACAGTGAGGGAGACACAGTGCGGGAAACACAGTGAGAGAAACACAGTGAGAGAGACAGAGTGAGAGAGACACAGTGAGAGAGACACAGTGAGAGAAACACAGTGAGAGTGACACAGTGAGGGAGACACAGTGAGAGCAACACAGTGAGAGAGACACAGTGAGAGAGACACAGTGAGAGAGACACAGTAACAGACACACATTGAGAGAGACAGAGTGAGAGAAACACAGTGAGAGTGACACAGTGAGGGAGACACATAGAGGGAGACACATAGAGGGAGACACAGTGAGAGAGACACAGTGAGAGAGACACTGTGAGAGAAACACAGAGGGAGACGCAGTGGAGAGACGCAGTGAGAGAGACACAGTGAGAGAGACACAGTGAGGGAGACACAGTGAGAGAAACACAGAGGGAGACGCAGTGGAGAGACGCAGTGAGAGAGACACAGTGAGGGAGACACAGTGAGAGAAACACAGAGGGAGACGCAGTGGAGAGACGCAGTGAGAGTGACACAGTTAGGGAGACACAGTGAGAGAGACACAGTGAGGGAGACACAGTAAAGGAGACACAGTGAGGGAGACACAGTGAGGGAAACACAGTGAGAGAGACACAGTGAGGGAAACACAGTTAGGGAGACACAGTGAGGGAGACACAGTGAGGGAGACACAGTGAGGGAGACACAGTGAGAGAAACACAGTGAGGGAGACACAGTGAGGGAGACACAGTGAGGGAAACACAGTGAGGGAGACACAGTGAGAGAGACAGATTGAGAGAGACAGATTGAGAGAGACACAGTGAGAGAGACAGAGTGAGAGAGACAGAGTGAGAGAGATACTGTGAGAGCAACACAGTGAGAGGGACGCAGTGAGGGAGACACAGTGAGAGAGACACAGTGAGGGAGACCGAGTGAGGGAGACACAGTGAGAGAAACACTGTGAGGGAGATACAGTGAGGGAGACACAGTGAGGGAGATACAGTGAGAGAAACACAGTGAGAGAGACATACTGAGAGAGACACTGTGAGAGCAACACAGGAAGAGAGACAGAGTGAGAGAGACAGAGTGAGAGAGACACAGTGAGAGAAACACAGTAACAGACACACAGTGAGAGAAACACAGAGAGGGAGACACGGTGATCGAGACACAGTGAGAGAAACACAGTGAGTGAGACACAGTGAGAGAGACAGTATGTGAGCGAGACACAGTGAGAGAAACACAGTGAGTGAGACAGAGTGAGAGAGACACTGTGAGAGCAACACAGTGAGAGAAACACAGTGAGGGAGACACAGTGCGGGAAACACAGTGAGAGAAACACAGTGAGAGAGACAGAGTGAGAGAGACACAGTGAGAGAGACAGAGTGAGAGAGACACAGTGAGAGAGACACAGTGAGAGTGACACAGTGATAGAAACACAGTGAGAGTGACACAGTGAGGGAGACACAGTGAGAGCAACACAGTGAGAGAAACACAGTGAGAGAGACAGAGTGAGAGAGACAGAGTGAGAGAAACACAGTGAGAGTGACACAGTGAGGGAGACACAGTGAGAGCAACACAGTGAGATAGACACAGTGAGAGAGACACAGTGAGAGAGACACAGTGAGAGAAACACAGTGAGAGAAACACAGTGAGAGAGACAGAGTGAGAGAGACAGAGTGAGAGAAACACAGTGAGAGAGACACAGTGAGAGTGACACAGTTAGGGAGACACAGTGAGAGAGACACAGTGAGGGAGACACAGTGAGGGAGACACTGTGAGGGAGACACAGTGAGAGAAACACAGTGAGAGTGACACAGTTAGGGAGACACAGTGAGAGAGACACAGTGAGGGAGACACAGTGAGGGAGACACAGTGAGGGAGACACAGTGAGAGAAACACAGTGAGGGAGACACAGTGAGAGAGACACAGTTAGGGAGACACAGTGAAGGAAACACAGTGAGGGAGACACAGTGAGGGAGACACAGTGAGGGAGACACAGTGAGGGAGACACAGTGAGGGAAACACAGTGAGGGAGACACAGTGAGAGAGACAGAGTGAGAGAGACACTGTGAGAGCAACACAGTGAGAGGGAAGCAGTGAGGGAGACACAGTGAGAGAGACACAGTGAGGGAGACCGAGTGAGGGAGACACAGTGAGAGAAAAACTGTGAGGGAGATACAGTGAGGGAGACACAGTGAGTGTGAGACAGTGAGGGAGACACAGTGAGAGAGACACAGTGAGGGAGATACAGTGAGAGAAACACAGTGAGAGAGACATACTGAGAGAGACACTGTGAGAGCAACACAGTAAGAGAGACAGAGTGAGAGAGACAGAGTGAGAGAGACAGAGTGAGAGAGACACAGTGAGAGAAACACTGAGAGAAACACTGAGAGAAACACAGTGAGAGAGACACAGTGAGAGAAACACAGTAACAGACACACAGTGAGAGAAACACAGAGAGGGAGACACGGTGAGCGAGACACAGTGAGAGAAACACAGTGAGTGAGACACAGTGAGAGAGACAGTATGTGAGAGAAACACAGTGAGCGAGACACAGTGAGAGAAACACAGTGAGTGAGACAGAGTGAGAGAGACACTGTGAGAGCAACACAGTGAGAGAAACACAGTGAGGGAGACACAGTGCGGGAAACACAGTGAGAGAAACACAGTGAGAGAGACAGAGTGAGAGAGACACAGTGAGAGAGACACAGTGAGAGAAACACAGTGAGAGTGACACAGTGAGGGAGACACAGTGAGAGCAACACAGTGAGAGAGACACAGTGAGAGAGACACAGTGAGAGAGACACAGTGAGAGAAACACAGTGAGAGAGACAGAGTGAGAGAGACAGAGTGAGAGAAACACAGTGAGAGAAACACAGTGAGATAAACACAGTGAGAGTGAAACAGTGAGGGAGACACAGTGAGGGAGACACAGTGAGGGAAACACAGTGAGAGAGACACAGTGAGAGACACACAGTGAGGGAGACACAGTGAGAGAAACACAGTGAGGGAGACACAGTGAGAGAGACACAGTGAGAGAGACACAGTGAGAGAAACACAGTGAGAGTGAAACAGTGAGGGAGACACAGTGAGGGAGACACGGTGAGGGAGACACAGTGAGGGAGACACAGTGAGAGAGACACAGTGAGAGACACACAGTGAGGGAGACACAGTGAGAGAAACACAGTGAGGGAGACACAGTGAGAGAGACACAGTGAGAGAGACACAGTGAGAGAGACACAGTTAGGGAGACACAGTGAAGGAAACACAGTGAGGGAGACACAGTGCGGGAAACACAGTGAGGGAGACACAGTGAGAGAGACACAGTTAGGGAGACACAGTGAAGGAAACACAGTGAGGGAGACACAGTGCGGGAAAGACAGTGAGGGAAACACAGTGAGAGAAACAGAGTGAGAGTGACACAGTTAGGGAGACACAGTGAGAGAGACACAGTGAGGGAGACACAGTGAGGGAGACACAGTGAGGGAAACACAGTGAGGGAAACACAGTGAGGGAGACACAGTGAGGGAAACACAGTGAGAGAAACACAGTGAGTGAGACACAGTGAGAGAGACACAGTGAGAGAGACACAGTTAGGGAGACACAGTGAAGGAAACACAGTGAGGGAGACACAGTGCGGGAAACACAGTGAGGGAGACACAGTGAGAGACACACAGTGAGGGAGACACAGTGAGAGAAACACAGTGAGGGAGACACAGTGAGAGAGACACAGTGAGAGAGACACAGTTAGGGAGACACAGTGAAGGAAACACAGTGAGGGAGACACAGTGCGGGAAACACAGTGAGGGAGACACAGTGAGAGAGACACAGTTAGGGAGACACAGTGAAGGAAACACAGTGAGGGAGACACAGTGCGGGAAACACAGTGAGAGAAACACAGTGAGAGTGACACAGTTAGGGAGACACAGTGAGAGAGACACAGTGAGGGAGACACAGTGAGGGAAACACAGTGAGGGAGACACAGTGAGGGAAACACAGTGAGAGAGACACAGTGAGAGAGACACAGTGAGGGAGACACAGTGAGGGAGACACAGTGAGGGAAACACAGTGAGGGAGACACAGTGAGGGAAACACAGTGAGAGAGACACAGTGAGGGAGACACAGTGAGGGAAACACAGTGAAGGAAACACAGTGAGGGAGACACAGTGAGAGAGACACAGTGAGGGAGACACAGTGAGGGAGACACAGTGAGGGAAACACAGTGAAGGAAACACAGTGAGGGAGACCGAGTGAGGGAGACACAGTGAGAGAGACAGAGTGAGAGAGACAGAGTGAGAGAGACAGAGTGAGAGAGACACTGTGAGAGCAACACAGTGAGAGAGACACAGTGAGGGAGACCGAGTGATGGAGACACAGTGAGAGAAACACTGTGAGGGAGATACAGTGAGGGAGACACAGTGAGTGTGAGACAGTGAGGGAGACACAGTGAGAGAAACACACTGAGTGTGAGACAATGAGGGAGACACAGTGAGAGAGACACAGTGAGGGAGATACAGTGAGAGAAACACAGTGAGAGAGACATACTGAGAGAGACACTGTGAGAGCAACACAGTAAGAGAGACAGAGTGAGAGAGACAGAGTGAGAGAGACACAGTGAGAGAAAAACTGAGAGAAACACTGTGAGAGAGGCACGGTGAGCGAGACACAGTGAGAGAAACACAGTGAGAGAAACACAGTGAGAGAAACACAGTGAGTGAGACAGGGTGAGTGAGACAGAGTGAGAGAGACAGACTGAGAGAGACACAGTAACAGACACACATTGAGAGAGACAGAGTGAGAGAAACACAGTGAGAGTGACACAGTGAGGGAGACACATAGAGGGAGACACAGTGAGAGAGACACAGTGAGGGAGACACAGTGAGAGAAACACAGAGGGAGACGCAGTGGAGAGACGCAGTGAGAGAAACACAGTGAGGGAGACACGGTGAAAGAGACAGATTGAGAGAGACACAGTGAGAGAAACACAGTGAGAGGGACGCAGTGAGGTGAGACACAGTGAGAGAGACACAGTGAGGGAGATACAGTGAGGGAGACACAGTGAGTGTGAGACAGTGAGGGAGACACAGTGAGAGAAACACAGTGAGTGTGAGACAGTGAGGGAGACACAGTGAGGGAGATACAGTGAGAGAAACACAGTGAGAGTGACACAGTGAGGGAGACACAGTGAGAGCAACACAGTGAGAGAAACACAGTGAGAGAGACACAGTGAGAGAGACACAGTGAGAGAAACACAGTGAGAGAGACAGAGTGAGAGAAACACAGTGAGAGAAACACAGTGAGTGAGACACAGTGAGATAGACACAGTGAGATAGACACAGTGAGAGAGAGACAGTGAGGGAGATACAGTGAGAGAAACACTGTGAGAGTGACAGAATGAGAGAGACACAGTGAGAGAAACACAGTAAGAGAAACACAGTAAGAGAGACAGAGTGAGAGAGACAGAGTGAGAGAGACAGAGTGAGAGAGACACACTGAGAGAGACACAGTTAGGGAGACACAGTGAAGGAAACACAGTGAGGGAGACACAGTGAGGGAAACACAGTGAGAGAGACACAGTGAGGGAGACACAGTGAAGGAAACACAGTGAGGGAAACACAGTGAGAGAAACACAGTGAGAGAGACACAGTTAGGGAGACACAGTGAGGGAGACACAGTGAGAGAAACACAGTGAGGGAGACACAGTGAGAGAGACACAGTTAGGGAGACACAGTGAAGGAAACACAGTGAGGGAGACACAGTGAGAGAGACACAGTGAGGGAGACACAGTGAGGGAGACACAGTGAGGGAAACACAGTGAGGGAGACACAGTGAGGGAAACACAGTGAGAGAGACACAGTGAGGGAGACACAGTGAGAGAAACACAGTGAGGGAGACACAGTGAGGGAGACACAGTGAGAGAGACACAGTGAGAGAGACACAGTTAGGGAGACACAGTGAAGGAAACACAGTGAGGGAGACACAGTGCGGGAAACACAGTGAGGGAAACACAGTGAGAGAGACACAGTGAGAGTGACACAGTTAGGGAGACACAGTGAGAGAGACACAGTGAGGGAGACACAGTGAGGGAGACACAGTGAGGGAGACACAGTGAGGGAAACACAGTGAGGGAGACACAGTGAGGGAAACACAGTGAGAGAGACACAGTGAGGGAAACACAGTGATGGAAACACAGTGAGAGAAACACAGTGAGAGAGACACAGTTAGGGAGACACAGTGAGGGAGACACAGTGAGGGAGACACAGTGAGGGAGACACAGTGAGAGAAACACAGTGAGAGAGACACAGTGAGAGAGACACAGTGAGGGAGACACAGTGAGGGAGACAGAGTGAGAGAGACAGAGTGAGAGAGACACTGTGAGAGGGACGCAGTGAGGGAGACACAGTGAGAGAGACACAGTGAGGGAGACCGAGTGAGGGAGACACAGTGAGAGAAACACTGTGAGGGAGATACAGTGAGGGAGATACAGTGAGGGAGACACAGTGAGTGTGAGACAGTGAGGGAGACACAGTGAGAGAAACACAGTGAGTGTGAGACAATGAGGGAGACACAGTGAGAGAGACACAGTGAGGGAGATACAGTGAGAGAAACACAGTGAGAGAGACATACTGAGAGAGACACTGTGAGAGCAACACAGTAAGAGAGACACAGTGAGGGAGACACATAGAGGGAGACACATAGAGGGAGACACAGTGAGAGAGACACAGTGAGAGAGACACAGTGAGGGAGACACAGTGAGAGAAACACAGAGGGAGACGCAGTGGAGAGACGCAGTGAGAGAGACACAGTGAGGGAGACACGGTGAAAGAGACAGATTGAGAGAGACACAGTGAGAGAAACACAGTGAGAGGGACGCAGTGAGGTGAGACACAGTGAGAGAGACACAGTGAGGGAGATACAGTGAGGGAGACACAGTGAGTGTGAGACAGTGAGGGAGACACAGTGAGAGAAACACAGTGAGTGTGAGACAGTGAGAGAGACACAGTGAGGGAGATACAGTGAGAGAAACACAGTGAGAGTGACACAGTGAGGGAGACACAGTGAGAGCAACACAGTGAGAGAAACACAGTGAGAGAGACACAGTGAGAGAGACACAGTGAGAGAAACACAGTGAGAGAAACACAGTGAGTGAGACAGAGTGAGAGAAACACAGTGAGAGAAACACAGTGAGTGAGACACAGTGAGATAGACACAGTGAGATAGACACAGTGAGAGAGAGACAGTGAGGGAGATACAGTGAGAGAAACACTGTGAGAGTGACAGAGTGAGAGAGACACAGTGAGAGAAACACATAAGAGAAACACAGTAAGAGAGACAGAGTGAGAGAGACACAGTGAGAGAGACACAGTGAGAGAGACACAGTGAGAGTGACAGAGTGAGAGAGACAGAGTGAGAGAGACACACTGAGAGAGACACAGTTAGGGAGACACAGTGAAGGAAACACAGTGAGGGAGACACAGTGAGGGAAACACAGTGAGAGAAACACAGTGAGAGTGACACAGTTAGGGAGACACAGTTAGGGAGACACAGTTAGGGAGACACAGTGAGAGAGACACAGTGAGGGAGACACAGTGAGGGAGACACAGTGAGGGAAACACAGTGAGGGAAACACAGTGAGAAAGACACAGTGAGGGAAACACAGTGATGGAAACACAGTGAGAGAAACACAGTGAGAGAGACACAGTGAGGGAGACACAGTGAGGGAGACACAGTGAGGGAGACACAGTGAGAGAAACACAGTGAGGGAGACACAGTGAGGGAGACACAGTGAGAGAGACACAGTGAAGGAAACACAGTGAAGGAGACACAGTGAGAGAGACACAGTGAGGGAGACACAGTGAGGGAAACACAGTGAGGGAGACACAGTGAGAGAAACACAGTGAGGGAGACACAGTGAGGGAGACACAGTGAGAGAGACACAGTGAGAGAGACACAGTTAGGGAGACACAGTGAAGGAAACACAGTGAGGGAGACACAGTGCGGGAAACACAGTGAGGGAAACACAGTGAGTGAAACACAGTGAGAGTGACACAGTTAGGGAGACACAGTGAGAGAGACACAGTGAGGGAGACACAGTGAGGGAGACACAGTGAGGGAAACACAGTGAGAGAGACACAGTGAGGGAAACACAGTGAGGGAAACACAGTGAGGGAGACACAGTGAGGGAAACACAGTGAGAGAGACACAGTGAGGGAAACACAGTGAGGGAAACACAGTGATGGAAACACTGAGAGAGACACAGTTAGGGAGACACAGTGAGGGAGACACAGTGAGAGAGACACAGTTAGGGAGACACAGTGAAGGAAACACAGTGAGGGAGACACAGTGAGAGAGACACAGTGAGGGAGACACAGTGAGGGAGACACAGTGAGGGAAACACAGTGAGGGAGACACAGTGAGAGAGACAGAGTGAGAGAGACACTGTGAGAGGGACGCAGTGAGGGAGACACAGTGAGAGAGACACAGTGAGGGAGACCGAGTGAGGGAGACACAGTGAGAGAAACACTGTGAGGGAGATACAGTGAGGGAGATACAGTGAGGGAGACACAGTGAGTGTGAGACAGTGAGGGAGACACAGTGAGAGAGACACAGTGAGGGAGATACAGTGAGAGAAACACAGTGAGAGAGACATACTGAGAGAGACACTGTGAGAGCAACACAGTAAGAGAGACAGAGTGAGAGAGACAGAGTGAGAGAGACACAGTGAGGGAGACACAGTGAGAGAAACACAGTAACAGACACACAGTGAGAGAAACACAGAGAGGGAGACACGGTGAGCGAGACACAGTGAGAGAAACACAGTGAGTGAGACACAGTGAGAGAGACAGTATGTTCGAGAAACACAGTGAGGGAGAAACAGTGAGAGAGACACAGTGAGAGAGACAGTATGTGAGAGAAACACAGTGAGCGAGACACAGTGAGAGAAACACAGTGAGTGAGACAGAGTGAGAGAGACACTGTGAGAGCAACACAGTGAGAGAAACACAGTGCGGGAAACACAGTGAGAGAGATAGAGTGAGAGAGACAGAGTGAGAGAGACACAGTGAGAGAAACACAGTGAGAGAGACACAGTGAGGGAGACACATAGAGGGAGACACAGTGAGAGAGACACAGTGAGAGAAACACAGTGAGAGTGACACAGTGAGAGAGACACAGGGAGAGAGACACAGTGAGAGAAACACAGTGAGAGAAACACAGTGAGAGAGACAGAGTGAGAGAGACAGAGTGAGAGAGACAGAGTGAGAGAAACACAGTGAGAGAAACACAGTGAGAGAGACACAGTGAGAGAAACACAGTGAGAGAAACACAGTGAGTGAGACACAGTGAGATAGACACAGTGAGATAGACACAGTGAGAGAGACACAGTGAGGGAGATACAGTGAGAGAAATACAGTGAGGGAGACACAGTGAGAGAGACAGAGTGAGAGAGACAGAGTGAGAGATACAGAGTGAGAGAGACAGAGTGAGAGAGACAGAGTGTGAGAGCAACACTGTGAGAGCAACACTGTGAGAGCAACACAGTGAGAGGGACGCAGTGAGGGAGACACAGTGAGAGAGACACAGTGAGGGAGACCGAGTGAGGGAGACACAGTGAGAGAAACACTGTGAGGGAGATACAGTGAGGGAGACACAGTGAGTGTGAAACAGTGAGTGTGAGACAGTGAGGGAGACACAGTGAGAGAAACACAGTGAGTGTGAGACAGTGAGGGAGACACAGTAAGAGAGACACAGTGAGGGAGATACAGTGAGAGAAACACAGTGAGAGAGACATACTGAGAGAGACACTGAGAGCAACACAGTAAGAGCAACACAGTGAGAGAGACAGAGTGAGAGAGACAGAGTGAGAGACACAGTGAGAGAAACACTGAGAGAAACACAGTGAGAGAGACACAGTGAGAGAGACACAGTGAGAGAAACACAGTAACAGACACACAGTGAGAGAAACACAGAGAGGGAGACACGGTGAGCGAGAAACAGTGAGAGAAACACAGTGAGTGAGACACAGTGAGAGAGACAGTATGTTAGAGAAACACAGTGAGGGAGAAACAGTGAGAGAGACACAGTGAGAGAGACAGTATGTGAGAGAAACACAGTGAGCGAGACACAGTGAGAGAAACACAGTGAGTGAGACAGAGTGAGAGAGACACTGTGAGAGCAACACAGTGAGAGAAACACAGTGAGGGAGACACAGTGCGGGAAACACAGTGAGAGAAACACAGTGAGAGAGACAGAGTGAGAGAGACAGAGTGAGAGAGACAGAGTGAGAGAAACACAGTGAGAGAAACACAGTAACAGACACACAGTGAGAGAGACAGAGTGAGAGAAACACAGTGAGAGTGACACAGTGAGGGAGACACAGTGAGAGAGACACAGTGAGAGAGACACAGTGAGAGTGACACAGTGAGGGAGACACAGTGAGAGCAACACAGTGAGAGCAACACAGTGAAGGAAACACAGTGAGAGAGACACAGTGAGAGAGACACAGTGAGAGAGACACAGTGAGGGAAACACAGTGAGAGAGACACAGTGAGAGAGACACAGTGAGAGAGACACAGTGAGGGAGACACAGTGAGAGAGACATAGTGAGAGAGACACAGTTAGGGAGACACAGTGAAGGAAACACAGTGAGGGAGACACAGTGCGGGAAACACAGTGAGAGAAACACAGTGAGAGAGACACAGTTAGGGAGACACAGTGAGAGTGACACTGTGAGGGAGACACGGTGAGGGAGACACAGTGAGGGAAACACAGTGAGGGAAACACAGTGAGGGAAACACAGTGAGAGAAACACAGTGAGAGAAACACAGTGAGAGTGACACAGTTAGGGAGACACAGTGAGAGAGACACAGTGAGGGAGACACAGTGAAGGAGACACAGTGAGGGAGACACAGTGAGGGAAACACAGTGAGAGAGACACAGTGAGGGAAACACAGTGATGGAAACACAGTGAGAGAGACACAGTGAGAGAGACACAGTTAGGGAGACACAGTGAGGGAGACACAGTGAGGGAGACACAGTGAAGGAAACACAGTGAGAGAAACACAGTGAGGGAGACACAGTGAGGGAGACACAGTGAGGGAAACACAGTGAGGGAGACACAGTGAGAGAGACAGATTGAGAGAGACAGATTGAGAGAGACACAGTGAGAGAGACAGAGTGAGAGAGACAGAGTGAGAGAGACACTGTGAGAGCAACACAGTGAGAGGGACGCAGTGAGGGAGACACAGTGAGAGAGACACAATGAGAGAAACACTGTGAGGGAGATACAGTGAGGGAGACACAGTGAGTGTGAGACAGTGAGGGAGACACAGTGAGAGAGACACAGTGAGGGAGATACAGTGAGAGAAACACAGTGAGAGAGACATACTGAGAGAGACACTGTGAGAGCAACACAGGAAGAGTGACAGAGTGAGAGAGACAGAGTGAGAGAGACACAGTGAGAGAAACACAGTAACAGACACACAGTGAGAGAAACACAGAGAGGGAGACACGGTGATCGAGACACAGTGAGAGAAACACAGTGAGTGAGACACAGTGAGAGAGACAGTATGTGAGCGAGACACAGTGAGAGAAACACAGTGAGTGAGACAGAGTGAGAGAGACACTGTGAGAGCAACACAGTGAGAGAAACACAGTGAGGGAGACACAGTGCGGGAAACACAGTGAGAGAAACACAGTGAGAGAGACAGAGTGAGAGAGACACAGTGAGAGAGACAGAGTGAGAGAGACACAGTGAGAGAGACACAGTGAGAGAGACACAGTGAGAGTGACACAGTGAGAGAAACACAGTGAGAGTGACACAGTGAGGGAGACACAGTGAGAGCAACACAGTGAGAGAAACACAGTGAGAGAGACACAGTGAGAGAAACACAGTGAGAGAGACAGAGTGAGAGAGACAGAGTGAGAGAAACACAGTGAGAGAGACAGAGTGAGAGAGACAGAGTGAGAGAGACACAGTGAGAGAAACACAGTGAGAGAGACAGAGTGAGAGAGACAGAGTGAGAGAGACACAGTGAGAGAAACACAGTGAGAGAGACACAGTGAGAGAGACACTGAGAGAAACACAGTGAGAGAGACAGAGTGAGAGAGACACAGTGAGGGAGACACAGTGAGAGAAACACAGTGAGAGTGAAACAGTGAGAGAAACACAGTGAGAGTGAAACAGTGAGGGAGACACAGTGAGGGAGATACGGTGAGGGAGACACAGTGAGGGAGACACAGTGAGGGAGACACAGTGAGGGAAACACAGTGAGAGAGACACAGTGAGAGACACACAGTGAGGGAGACACAGTGAGAGAAACACAGTGAGGGAGACACAGTGAGAGAGACACAGTGAGAGAGACACAGTTAGGGAGACACAGTGAAGGAAACACAGTGAGAGAAACACAGTGAGAGTGACACAGTTAGGGAGACACAGTGAGAGAGACACAGTGAGGGAGACACAGTGCGGGAAACACAGTGAGGGAAACACAGTGAGAGAAACACAGTGAGAGTGACACAGTTAGGGAGACACAGTGAGAGAGACACAGTGAGGGAGACACAGTGAGGGAGACACAGTGAGGGACACACAGTGAGGGAGACACAGTGAGAGAAACACAGTGAGAGTGACACAGTTAGGGAGACAGAGTGTGAGAGACAGAGTGAGAGAGACAGAGTGAGAGAAACACAGTGAGAGAAACACAGTGAGATAAACACAGTGAGTGAGACATACTGAGAGAAACACAGTAAGAGAGACAGAGTGAGAGAGACAGAGTGAGAGAGACACAGTGAGGGAGACACAGTGAGAGAAACACAGTGAGAGTGAAACAGTGAGGGAGACGCAGTGAGGGAGACACGGTGAGGGAGACACAGTGAGAGAGACACAGTGAGGGAGACACAGTGAGGGAAACACAGTGAGAGAGACACAGTGAGAGAAACACAGTGAGGGAGACACAGTGAGAGAGACACAGTGAGGGAGACACAGTGAGAGAGACACAGTGAAGGAAACACAGTGAGGGAGGCACAGTTCGGGAAACACAGTGAGGGAAACACAGTGAGAGAAACACAGTGAGAGTGACACAGTTAGGGAGACACAGTGAGAGAGACACAGTGAGGGAGACACAGTGAGAGAAACACAGTGAGAGAAACACAGTGAGAGAGACATAGTGAGAGAGACACAGTTAGGGAGACACAGTGAGAGAGACACAGTGAGAGAGACACAGTTAGGGAGACACAGTGAAGGAAGCACAGTGAGGGAGACACAGTGCGGGAAACACAGTGAGGGAAACACAGTGAGAGAAACACAGTGAGAGTGACACAGTTAGGGAGACACAGTGAGAGAGACACAGTGAGGGAGACACAGTGAGGGAGACACAGTGAGGGAAACACAGTGAGGGAAACACAGTGAGGGAGACACAGTGAGAGAGACATAGTGAGAGAGACACAGTTAGGGAGACACAGTGAGAGAGACACAGTGAGAGAGACACAGTTAGGGAGACACAGTGAAGGAAGCACAGTGAGGGAGACACAGTGCGGGAAACACAGTGAGGGAAACACAGTGAGAGAAACACAGTGAGAGTGACACAGTTAGGGAGACACAGTGAGAGAGACACAGTGAGAGAGACACAGTGAGGGAGACACAGTGAGGGAGACACAGTGAGGGAAACACAGTGAGAGAAACACAGAGAGGGAGACACGGTGATCGAGACACAGTGAGAGAAACACAGTGAGTGAGACACAGTGAGAGAGACAGTATGTGAGCGAGACACAGTGAGAGAAACACAGTGAGTGAGACAGAGTGAGAGAGACACTGTGAGAGCAACACAGTGAGAGAAACACAGTGAGGGAGACACAGTGCGGGAAACACAGTGAGAGAAACACAGTGAGAGAGACACAGTGAGAGAGACAGAGTGAGAGAGACACAGTGAGAGAGACACAGTGAGAGAGACACAGTGAGAGTGACACAGTGAGAGAAACACAGTGAGAGTGACACAGTGAGGGAGACACAGTGAGAGCAACACAGTGAGAGAAACACAGTGAGAGAGACACAGTGAGAGAAACACAGTGAGAGAGACACACAGTGAGAGAGACAGAGTGAGAGAAACACAGTGAGAGAGACAGAGTGAGAGAGTCAGAGTGAGAGAGACACAGTGAGAGAAACACAGTGAGAGAGACAGAGTGAGAGAGACAGAGTGAGAGAGACACAGTGAGAGAAACACAGTGAGAGAGACACAGTGAGAGAGACACTGAGAGAAACACAGTGAGAGAGACAGAGTGAGAGAGACACAGTGAGGGAGACACAGTGAGAGAAACACAGTGAGAGTGAAACAGTGAGAGAAACACAGTGAGAGTGAAACAGTGAGGGAGACACAGTGAGGGAGATACGGTGAGGGAGACACAGTGAGGGAGACACAGTGAGGGAGACACAGTGAGGGAAACACAGTGAGAGAGACACAGTGAGAGACACACAGTGAGGGAGACACAGTGAGAGAAACACAGTGAGGGAGACACAGTGAGAGAGACACAGTGAGAGAGACACAGTTAGGGAGACACAGTGAAGGAAACACAGTGAGAGAAACACAGTGAGAGTGACACAGTTAGGGAGACACAGTGAGAGAGACACAGTGAGGGAGACACAGTGCGGGAAACACAGTGAGGGAAACACAGTGAGAGAAACACAGTGAGAGTGACACAGTTAGGGAGACACAGTGAGAGAGACACAGTGAGGGAGACACAGTGAGGGAGACACAGTGAGGGACACACAGTGAGGGAGACACAGTGAGAGAAACACAGTGAGAGTGACACAGTTAGGGAGACAGAGTGAGAGAGACAGAGTGAGAGAGACAGAGTGAGAGAAACACAGTGAGAGAAACACAGTGCGATAAACACAGTGAGTGAGACATACTGAGAGAAACACAGTAAGAGAGACAGAGTGAGAGAGACAGAGTGAGAGAGACACAGTGAGGGAGACACAGTGAGAGAAACACAGTGAGAGTGAAACAGTGAGGGAGACGCAGTGAGGGAGACGCAGTGAGGGAGACACGGTGAGGGAGACACAGTGAGGGAGACACAGTGAGGGAGACACAGTGAGGGAAACACAGTGAGAGAGACACAGTGAGAGAAACACAGTGAGGGAGACACAGTGAGAGAGACACAGTGAGAGAGACACAGTGAGAGAGACACAGTTAGGGAGACACAGTGAAGGAAACACAGTGAGGGAGACACAGTGCGGGAAACACAGTGAGGGAGACACAGTGAGAGAGACACAGTTAGGGAGACACAGTGAAGGAAACACAGTGAGGGAGGCACAGTTCGGGAAACACAGTGAGGGAAACACAGTGAGAGAAACACAGTGAGAGTGACACAGTTAGGGAGACACAGTGAGAGAGACACAGTGAGGGAGACACAGTGAGAGAAACGCAGTGAGAGAAACACAGTGAGAGAGACATAGTGAGAGAGACACAGTTAGGGAGACACAGTGAGAGAGACACAGTGAGAGAGACACAGTTAGGGAGACACAGTGAAGGAAGCACAGTGAGGGAGACACAGTGCGGGAAACACAGTGAGGGAAACACAGTGAGAGAAACACAGTGAGAGTGACACAGTTAGGGAGACACAGTGAGAGAGACACAGTGAGGGAGACACAGTGAGGGAGACACAGTGAGGGAAACACAGTGAGGGAAACACAGTGAGGGAGACACAGTGAGGGAAACACAGTGAGAGAGACACAGTGAGGGAAACACAGTGAGGGAGACACAGTGAGAGAGACACAGTGAGGGAGACACAGTGAGGGAGACACAGTGAAGGAAACACAGTGAGGGAGACACAGTGAGAGAGACACAGTGAGGGAGACACAGTGAGGGAGACACAGTTAGGGAAACACAGTGAGGGAGACACAGTGAGAGAGACACAGTGAGGGAGACACAGTGAGGGAGACACAGTGAGGGAAACACAGTGAGGGAGACCGAGTGAGGGAGACACAGTGAGAGAGACAGAGTGAGAGAGACAGAGTGAGAGCAACACAGTGAGAGGGACGCAGTGAGGGAGACACAGTGAGAGAGACACAGTGAGGGAGACCGAGTGATGGAGACACAGTGAGAGAAACACTGTGAGGGAGATACAGTGAGGGAGACACAGTGAGTGTGAGACAGTGAGGGAGACACAGTGAGAGAAACACAGTGAGTGTGAGACAATGAGGGAGACACAGTGAGAGAGACACAGTGAGGGAGATACAGTGAGAGAAACACAGTGAGAGAGACATACTGAGAGAGACACTGTGAGAGCAACACAGTAAGAGAGACAGAGTGAGAGAGACAGAGTGAGAGAGACACAGTGAGAGAAACACTGAGAGAAACACTGTGAGAGAGACACGGTGAGAGAGACACAGTGAGAGAGACACAGTGAGAGTGACACAGTGAGAGAAACACAGTGAGAGTGACACAGTGAGAGTGACACAGTGAGAGCAACACAGTGAGAGCAACACAGTGAGAGAGACACAGTGAGAGAGACACAGTGAGAGAAACACAGTGAGAGAGACACACAGTGAGAGAGACAGAGTGAGAGAAACACAGTGAGAGAGACAGTGTGAGAGCAACACAGTAAGAGAGACAGAGTGAGAGAGACAGAGTGAGAGAGACACAGTGAGAGAAACACTGAGAGAAACACTGTGAGAGAGACACGGTGAGCGAGACACAGTGAGAGAAACACAGTGTGAGAAACACAGTGAGTGAGACAGAGTGAGTGAGACAGAGTGAGTGAGACAGAGTGAGAGAGACAGAGTGAGAGAGACACAGTAACAGAAACACATTGAGAGAGACAGAGTGAGAGAAACACAGTGAGAGTGACACAGTGAGGGAGACACATAGAGGGAGACACAGTGAGAGAGACACAGTGAGAGAGACACAGTGAGGGAGACACAGTGAGAGAAACACAGAGGGAGACGCAGTGGAGAGACGCAGTGAGAGAAACCCAGTGAGGGAGACACGGTGAAAGAGACAGATTGAGAGAGACACAGTGAGAGAAACACAGTGAGAGGGACGCAATGAGGTGAGACACAGTGAGAGAGACACAGTGAGGGAGATACAGTGAGGGAGACACAGTGAGTGTGAGACAGTGAGGGAGACACAGTGAGAGAAACACAGTGAGTGTGAGACAGTGAGGGAGACACAGTGAGGGAGATACAGTGAGGGAAACACAGTGAGAGAGACACAGTGAGAGAGACACAGTGAGAGAAACACAGTGAGAGAAACACAGTGAGAGAGACAGAGTGAGAGAAACACAGTGAGAGAAACACAGTGAGAGAAACACAGTGAGTGAGACACAGTGAGATAGACACAGTGAGATAGACACAGTGAGAGAGAGACAGTGAGGGAGATACAGTGAGAGAAACACTGTGAGAGTGACAGAGTGAGAGAGACACAGTGAGAGAAACACAGTAAGAGAAACACAGTAAGAGAGACAGAGTGAGAGAGACAGAGTGAGAGAGACACAGTGAGAGAGACACAGTGAGAGAGACACAGTGAGAGTGACAGAGTGAGAGAGACACAGTGAGAGAAACACAGTAAGAGAAACACAGTAAGAGAGACAGAGTGAGAGAGACAGAGTGAGAGAGACACAGTGAGAGAGACACAGTTAGGGAGACACAGTGAAGGAAACACAGTGAGGGAAACACAGTGAGAGAAACACAGTGAGAGTGACACAGTTAGGGAGACACAGTTAGGGAGACACAGTGAGGGAAACACAGTGAGGGAAACACAGTGAGAAAGACACAGTGAGGGAAACACAGTGATGGAAACACAGTGAGGGAAACACAGTGAGAGAGACACAGTGAGGGAGACACAGTGAGAGAAACACAGTGAGGGAGACACAGTGAGGGAGACACAGTGAGAGAGACACAGTGAGAGAGACACAGTTAGGGAGACACAGTGAAGGAAACACAGTGAGGGAGACACAGTGCGGGAAACACAGTGAGGGAAACACAGTAAGAGAGACACAGTGAGAGTGACACAGTTAGGGAGACACAGTGAGAGAGACACAGTGAGAGAGACACAGTGAGGGAGACACAGTGAGGGAGACACAGTGAGGGAAACACAGTGAGGGAAACACAGTGAGGGAGACACAGTGAGGGAGACACAGTGAGAGAGACACAGTGAGGGAGACACAGTGAGAGAGACACAGTGAGGGAGACACAGTGAGGGAAACACAGTGAGAGAGACACAGTGAGGGAGACACAGTGAGGGAGACACAGTGAGGGAAACACAGTGAGAGAAACACAGAGAGGGAGACACGGTGATCGAGACACAGTGAGAGAAACACAGTGAGAGAAACACAGTGAGTGAGACAGAGTGAGAGAGACACTGTGAGAGCAACACAGTGAGAGAAACACAGTGAGGGAGACACAGTGCGGGAAACACAGTGAGAGAAACACAGTGAGAGAGACACAGTGAGAGAGACACAGTGAGAGAGACAGAGTGAGAGAGACACAGTGAGAGAGACACAGTGAGAGTGACACAGTGAGAGAAACACAGTGAGAGTGACACAGTGAGGGAGACACAGTGAGAGCAACACAGTGAGAGAAACACAGTGAGAGAGACACAGTGAGAGAGACACAGTGAGAGAAACACAGTGAGAGAGACAGAGTGAGAGAGACACAGTGAGAGAAACACAGTGAGAGAGACACAGTGAGAGAGACACAGTGAGAGAAACACAGTGAGAGAGACAGAGTGAGAGAGACAGAGTGAGAGAAACACAGTGAGAGAGACACAGTGAGAGAGACACAGTAAGAGAGACAGAGTGAGAGAGACAGAGTGAGAGAGACACAGTGAGGGAGACACAGTGAGAGAAACACATTGAGAGTGAAACAGTGAGGGAGACACAGTGAGGGAGACACGGTGAGGGAGACACAGTGAGGGAGACACAGTGAGGGAGACACAGTGAGGGAAACACAGTGAGAGAGACACAGTGAGAGACACACAGTGAGGGAGACACAGTGAGAGAAACACAGTGAGGGAGACACAGTGAGAGAGACACAGTGAGAGAGATACAGTTAGGGAGACACAGTGAGAGAGACACAGTGAGGGAGACACAGTGCGGGAAACACAGTGAGGGAAACACAGTGAGAGAAACACAGTGAGAGTGACACAGTTAGGGAGACACAGTGAGAGAAACACAGTGAGGGAGACACAGTGAGAGAGACACAGTGAGAGAAACACAGTGAGAGTGACACAGTGAGGGAGAATCAGTGAGAGCAACACAGTGAGAGAAACACAGTGAGAGAAACACAGTGAGAGAAACACAGTGAGAGTGACACAGTGAGGGAGACACAGTGAGAGCAACACAGTGAGAGCGACACAGTGAGAGAGACACAGTGAGAGAAACACAGTGAGAGAAACACAGTGAGATAAACACAGTGAGAGAGACAGAGTGAGAGAGACAGAGTGAGAGAAACACAGTGAGAGAAACACAGTGAGATAAACACAGTGAGAGAAACACAGTGAGAGTGAAACAGTGAGGGAGACACAGTGAGGGAGACATGGTGAGGGAGACACAGTGAGGGAGACACAGTGAGAGAGACACAGTGAGAGAAACACAGTGAGGGAGACACAGTGAGAGAGACACAGTGAGAGAGACACAGTTAGGGAGACACAGTGAAGGAAACACAGTGAGGGAGACACAGTGCGGGAAACACAGTGAGGGAGACACAGTGAGAGAGACACAGTTAGGGAGACACAGTGAAGGAAACACAGTGAGAGAGACACAGTGAGAGAGACACAGTGAGAGAGACACAGTTAGGGAGACACAGTGAAGGAAACACAGTGAGGGAGACACAGTGCGGGAAACACAGTGAGGGAAACACAGTGAGAGAAACACAGTGAGAGTGACACAGTTAGGGAGACACAGTGAGAGAGACACAGTGAGGGAGACACAGTGAGAGAAACACAGTGAGAGAAACACAGTGAGAGAGACATAGTGAGAGAGACATAGTGAGAGAGACACAGTTAGGGAGACACAGTGAAGGAAACACAGTGAGGGAGACACAGTGCGGGAAACACAGTGAGGGAGACACAGTGAGAGAGACACAGTTAGGGAGACACAGTGAAGGAAACACAGTGAGGGAGACACAGAGCGGGAAACACAGTGAGGGAAACACAGTGAGAGAAACACAGTGAGAGTGACACAGTTAGGGAGACACAGTGAGAGAGACACAGTGAGAGAGACACAGTGAGGGAGACACAGTGAGGGAAACACAGTGAGGGAAACACAGTGAGGGAGACACAGTGAGGGAGACACAGTGAGGGAGACACAGTGAGGGAAACACAGTGAGAGAGACACAGTGAGGGAAACACAGTGATGGAAACACAGTGAGAGAGACACAGTGAGGGAGACACAGTGAGGGAGACACAGTGAGGGAGACACAGTGAAGGAAACACAGTGAGGGAGACACAGTGAGAGAGACACAGTGAGGGAGACACAGTGAGGGAGACACAGTTAGGGAGACACAGTGAAGGAAACACAGTGAGGGAGACACAGTGAGAGAGACACAGTGAGGGAGACACAGTGAGGGAGACACAGTGAGGGAAACACAGTGAGGGAGACCGAGTGAGGGAGACACAGTGAGGGAGACACAGTGAGAGAGACAGAGTGAGAGAGACAGAGTGAGAGAGACACAGTGAGAGCAACACAGTGAGAGGGACGCAGTGAGGGAGACACAGTGAGAGAGACACAGTGAGGGAGACCGAGTGATGGAGACACAGTGAGAGAAACACTGTGAGGGAGATACAGTGAGGGAGACACAGTGAGTGTGAGACAGAGAGGGAGACACAGTGAGAGAAACACAGTGAGTGTGAGACAATGAGGGAGACACAGTGAGAGAGACACAGTGAGGGAGATACAGTGAGAGAATCACAGTGAGAGAGACATACTGAGAGAGACACTGTGAGAGCAACACAGTAAGAGAGACAGAGTGAGAGAGACAGAGTGAGAGAGACAGAGAGAGAGACACAGTGAGAGAAACACTGTGAGAGAGACACGGTGAGCGAGACACAGTGAGAGAAAACAGTGAGAGAAACACAGTGAGAGAAACACAGTGAGAGTGACACAGTTAGGGAGACACAGTGAGAGAGACACAGTGAGGGAGACACAGTGAGGGAGACACAGTGAGGGACACACAGTGAGGGAGACACAGTGAGAGAAACACAGTGAGAGTGACACAGTTAGGGAGACAGAGTGAGAGAGACAGAGTGAGAGAGACAGAGTGAGAGAAACACAGTGAGAGAAACACAGTGCGATAAACACAGTGAGTGAGACATACTGAGAGAAACACAGTAAGAGAGACAGAGTGAGAGAGACAGAGTGAGAGAGACACAGTGAGGGAGACACAGTGAGAGAAACACAGTGAGAGTGAAACAGTGAGGGAGACGCAGTGAGGGAGACGCAGTGAGGGAGACACGGTGAGGGAGACACAGTGAGGGAGACACAGTGAGGGAGACACAGTGAGGGAAACACAGTGAGAGAGACACAGTGAGAGAAACACAGTGAGGGAGACACAGTGAGAGAGACACAGTGAGAGAGACACAGTGAGAGAGACACAGTTAGGGAGACACAGTGAAGGAAACACAGTGAGGGAGACACAGTGCGGGAAACACAGTGAGGGAGACACAGTGAGAGAGACACAGTTAGGGAGACACAGTGAAGGAAACACAGTGAGGGAGGCACAGTTCGGGAAACACAGTGAGGGAAACACAGTGAGAGAAACACAGTGAGAGTGACACAGTTAGGGAGACACAGTGAGAGAGACACAGTGAGGGAGACACAGTGAGAGAAACGCAGTGAGAGAAACACAGTGAGAGAGACATAGTGAGAGAGACACAGTTAGGGAGACACAGTGAGAGAGACACAGTGAGAGAGACACAGTTAGGGAGACACAGTGAAGGAAGCACAGTGAGGGAGACACAGTGCGGGAAACACAGTGAGGGAAACACAGTGAGAGAAACACAGTGAGAGTGACACAGTTAGGGAGACACAGTGAGAGAGACACAGTGAGGGAGACACAGTGAGGGAGACACAGTGAGGGAAACACAGTGAGGGAAACACAGTGAGGGAGACACAGTGAGGGAAACACAGTGAGAGAGACACAGTGAGGGAAACACAGTGAGGGAGACACAGTGAGAGAGACACAGTGAGGGAGACACAGTGAGGGAGACACAGTGAAGGAAACACAGTGAGGGAGACACAGTGAGAGAGACACAGTGAGGGAGACACAGTGAGGGAGACACAGTTAGGGAAACACAGTGAGGGAGACACAGTGAGAGAGACACAGTGAGGGAGACACAGTGAGGGAGACACAGTGAGGGAAACACAGTGAGGGAGACCGAGTGAGGGAGACACAGTGAGAGAGACAGAGTGAGAGAGACAGAGTGAGAGCAACACAGTGAGAGGGACGCAGTGAGGGAGACACAGTGAGAGAGACACAGTGAGGGAGACCGAGTGATGGAGACACAGTGAGAGAAACACTGTGAGGGAGATACAGTGAGGGAGACACAGTGAGTGTGAGACAGTGAGGGAGACACAGTGAGAGAAACACAGTGAGTGTGAGACAATGAGGGAGACACAGTGAGAGAGACACAGTGAGGGAGATACAGTGAGAGAAACACAGTGAGAGAGACATACTGAGAGAGACACTGTGAGAGCAACACAGTAAGAGAGACAGAGTGAGAGAGACAGAGTGAGAGAGACACAGTGAGAGAAACACTGAGAGAAACACTGTGAGAGAGACACGGTGAGAGAGACACAGTGAGAGAGACACAGTGAGAGTGACACAGTGAGAGAAACACAGTGAGAGTGACACAGTGAGAGTGACACAGTGAGAGCAACACAGTGAGAGCAACACAGTGAGAGAGACACAGTGAGAGAGACACAGTGAGAGAAACACAGTGAGAGAGACACACAGTGAGAGAGACAGAGTGAGAGAAACACAGTGAGAGAGACAGTGTGAGAGCAACACAGTAAGAGAGACAGAGTGAGAGAGACAGAGTGAGAGAGACACAGTGAGAGAAACACTGAGAGAAACACTGTGAGAGAGACACGGTGAGCGAGACACAGTGAGAGAAACACAGTGTGAGAAACACAGTGAGTGAGACAGAGTGAGTGAGACAGAGTGAGTGAGACAGAGTGAGAGAGACAGAGTGAGAGAGACACAGTAACAGAAACACATTGAGAGAGACAGAGTGAGAGAAACACAGTGAGAGTGACACAGTGAGGGAGACACATAGAGGGAGACACAGTGAGAGAGACACAGTGAGAGAGACACAGTGAGGGAGACACAGTGAGAGAAACACAGAGGGAGACGCAGTGGAGAGACGCAGTGAGAGAAACCCAGTGAGGGAGACACGGTGAAAGAGACAGATTGAGAGAGACACAGTGAGAGAAACACAGTGAGAGGGACGCAATGAGGTGAGACACAGTGAGAGAGACACAGTGAGGGAGATACAGTGAGGGAGACACAGTGAGTGTGAGACAGTGAGGGAGACACAGTGAGAGAAACACAGTGAGTGTGAGACAGTGAGGGAGACACAGTGAGGGAGATACAGTGAGGGAAACACAGTGAGAGAGACACAGTGAGAGAGACACAGTGAGAGAAACACAGTGAGAGAAACACAGTGAGAGAGACAGAGTGAGAGAAACACAGTGAGAGAAACACAGTGAGAGAAACACAGTGAGTGAGACACAGTGAGATAGACACAGTGAGATAGACACAGTGAGAGAGAGACAGTGAGGGAGATACAGTGAGAGAAACACTGTGAGAGTGACAGAGTGAGAGAGACACAGTGAGAGAAACACAGTAAGAGAAACACAGTAAGAGAGACAGAGTGAGAGAGACAGAGTGAGAGAGACACAGTGAGAGAGACACAGTGAGAGAGACACAGTGAGAGTGACAGAGTGAGAGAGACACAGTGAGAGAAACACAGTAAGAGAAACACAGTAAGAGAGACAGAGTGAGAGAGACAGAGTGAGAGAGACACAGTGAGAGAGACACAGTTAGGGAGACACAGTGAAGGAAACACAGTGAGGGAAACACAGTGAGAGAAACACAGTGAGAGTGACACAGTTAGGGAGACACAGTTAGGGAGACACAGTGAGGGAAACACAGTGAGGGAAACACAGTGAGAAAGACACAGTGAGGGAAACACAGTGATGGAAACACAGTGAGGGAAACACAGTGAGAGAGACACAGTGAGGGAGACACAGTGAGAGAAACACAGTGAGGGAGACACAGTGAGGGAGACACAGTGAGAGAGACACAGTGAGAGAGACACAGTTAGGGAGACACAGTGAAGGAAACACAGTGAGGGAGACACAGTGCGGGAAACACAGTGAGGGAAACACAGTAAGAGAGACACAGTGAGAGTGACACAGTTAGGGAGACACAGTGAGAGAGACACAGTGAGAGAGACACAGTGAGGGAGACACAGTGAGGGAGACACAGTGAGGGAAACACAGTGAGGGAAACACAGTGAGGGAGACACAGTGAGGGAGACACAGTGAGAGAGACACAGTGAGAGAGACACAGTGAGGGAGACACAGTGAGAGAGACACAGTGAGGGAGACACAGTGAGGGAAACACAGTGAGAGAGACACAGTGAGGGAGACACAGTGAGGGAGACACAGTGAGGGAAACACAGTGAGAGAAACACAGAGAGGGAGACACGGTGATCGAGACACAGTGAGAGAAACACAGTGAGAGAAACACAGTGAGTGAGACAGAGTGAGAGAGACACTGTGAGAGCAACACAGTGAGAGAAACACAGTGAGGGAGACACAGTGCGGGAAACACAGTGAGAGAAACACAGTGAGAGAGACACAGTGAGAGAGACACAGTGAGAGAGACAGAGTGAGAGAGACACAGTGAGAGAGACACAGTGAGAGTGACACAGTGAGAGAAACACAGTGAGAGTGACACAGTGAGGGAGACACAGTGAGAGCAACACAGTGAGAGAAACACAGTGAGAGAGACACAGTGAGAGAGACACAGTGAGAGAAACACAGTGAGAGAGACAGAGTGAGAGAGACACAGTGAGAGAAACACAGTGAGAGAGACACAGTGAGAGAGACACAGTGAGAGAAACACAGTGAGAGAGACAGAGTGAGAGAGACAGAGTGAGAGAAACACAGTGAGAGAGACACAGTGAGAGAGACACAGTAAGAGAGACAGAGTGAGAGAGACAGAGTGAGAGAGACACAGTGAGGGAGACACAGTGAGAGAAACACATTGAGAGTGAAACAGTGAGGGAGACACAGTGAGGGAGACACGGTGAGGGAGACACAGTGAGGGAGACACAGTGAGGGAGACACAGTGAGGGAAACACAGTGAGAGAGACACAGTGAGAGACACACAGTGAGGGAGACACAGTGAGAGAAACACAGTGAGGGAGACACAGTGAGAGAGACACAGTGAGAGAGATACAGTTAGGGAGACACAGTGAGAGAGACACAGTGAGGGAGACACAGTGCGGGAAACACAGTGAGGGAAACACAGTGAGAGAAACACAGTGAGAGTGACACAGTTAGGGAGACACAGTGAGAGAAACACAGTGAGGGAGACACAGTGAGAGAGACACAGTGAGAGAAACACAGTGAGAGTGACACAGTGAGGGAGAATCAGTGAGAGCAACACAGTGAGAGAAACACAGTGAGAGAAACACAGTGAGAGAAACACAGTGAGAGTGACACAGTGAGGGAGACACAGTGAGAGCAACACAGTGAGAGCGACACAGTGAGAGAGACACAGTGAGAGAAACACAGTGAGAGAAACACAGTGAGATAAACACAGTGAGAGAGACAGAGTGAGAGAGACAGAGTGAGAGAAACACAGTGAGAGAAACACAGTGAGATAAACACAGTGAGAGAAACACAGTGAGAGTGAAACAGTGAGGGAGACACAGTGAGGGAGACATGGTGAGGGAGACACAGTGAGGGAGACACAGTGAGAGAGACACAGTGAGAGAAACACAGTGAGGGAGACACAGTGAGAGAGACACAGTGAGAGAGACACAGTTAGGGAGACACAGTGAAGGAAACACAGTGAGGGAGACACAGTGCGGGAAACACAGTGAGGGAGACACAGTGAGAGAGACACAGTTAGGGAGACACAGTGAAGGAAACACAGTGAGAGAGACACAGTGAGAGAGACACAGTGAGAGAGACACAGTTAGGGAGACACAGTGAAGGAAACACAGTGAGGGAGACACAGTGCGGGAAACACAGTGAGGGAAACACAGTGAGAGAAACACAGTGAGAGTGACACAGTTAGGGAGACACAGTGAGAGAGACACAGTGAGGGAGACACAGTGAGAGAAACACAGTGAGAGAAACACAGTGAGAGAGACATAGTGAGAGAGACATAGTGAGAGAGACACAGTTAGGGAGACACAGTGAAGGAAACACAGTGAGGGAGACACAGTGCGGGAAACACAGTGAGGGAGACACAGTGAGAGAGACACAGTTAGGGAGACACAGTGAAGGAAACACAGTGAGGGAGACACAGAGCGGGAAACACAGTGAGGGAAACACAGTGAGAGAAACACAGTGAGAGTGACACAGTTAGGGAGACACAGTGAGAGAGACACAGTGAGAGAGACACAGTGAGGGAGACACAGTGAGGGAAACACAGTGAGGGAAACACAGTGAGGGAGACACAGTGAGGGAGACACAGTGAGGGAGACACAGTGAGGGAAACACAGTGAGAGAGACACAGTGAGGGAAACACAGTGATGGAAACACAGTGAGAGAGACACAGTGAGGGAGACACAGTGAGGGAGACACAGTGAGGGAGACACAGTGAAGGAAACACAGTGAGGGAGACACAGTGAGAGAGACACAGTGAGGGAGACACAGTGAGGGAGACACAGTTAGGGAGACACAGTGAAGGAAACACAGTGAGGGAGACACAGTGAGAGAGACACAGTGAGGGAGACACAGTGAGGGAGACACAGTGAGGGAAACACAGTGAGGGAGACCGAGTGAGGGAGACACAGTGAGGGAGACACAGTGAGAGAGACAGAGTGAGAGAGACAGAGTGAGAGAGACACAGTGAGAGCAACACAGTGAGAGGGACGCAGTGAGGGAGACACAGTGAGAGAGACACAGTGAGGGAGACCGAGTGATGGAGACACAGTGAGAGAAACACTGTGAGGGAGATACAGTGAGGGAGACACAGTGAGTGTGAGACAGAGAGGGAGACACAGTGAGAGAAACACAGTGAGTGTGAGACAATGAGGGAGACACAGTGAGAGAGACACAGTGAGGGAGATACAGTGAGAGAATCACAGTGAGAGAGACATACTGAGAGAGACACTGTGAGAGCAACACAGTAAGAGAGACAGAGTGAGAGAGACAGAGTGAGAGAGACAGAGAGAGAGACACAGTGAGAGAAACACTGTGAGAGAGACACGGTGAGCGAGACACAGTGAGAGAAAACAGTGAGAGAAACACAGTGAGTGAGACAGAGTGAGTGAGACAGAGTGAGTGAGACAGAGTGAGAGAGACAGAGTGAGAGAGACACAGTAACAGACACACATTGAGAGAGACAGAGTGAGAGAAACACAGTGAGAGTGACACAGTGAGGGAGACACAGTGAGGGAGACACAGTGAGGGAGGCAGAGTGAGGGAGACACAGTGAGGGAAACACAGTGAGAGAGACACAGTGAGAGAAACACAGTGAGGGAGACACAGTGAGAGAGACGCAGTGAGAGAGACACAGTTAGGGAGACACAGTGAAGGAAACACAGTGAGGGAGACACAGTGCGGGAAACACAGTGAGGGAGACACAGTGAGAGAGACACAGTGAGAGAGACACAGTTAGGGAGACACAGTGAAGGAAACACAGTGAGGGAGACACAGTGCGGGAAACACAGTGAGGGAAACACAGTGAGAGAAACACAGTGAGAGTGACACAGTTAGGGAGACACAGTGAGAGAGACACAGTGAGAGAGACACAGTGAGGGAGACACAGTGAGAGAAACACAGTGAGAGAAACACAGTGAGAGAGACACATTGAGAGAGTCACAGTGAGGGAGACACAGTGCGGGAAACACAGTGAGGGAGACACAGTGAGAGAGACACAGTTAGGGAGACACAGTGAGGGAGACACAGTGCGGGAAACACAGTGAGGGAAACACAGTGAGAGAAACACAGTGAGAGTGACACAGTTAGGGAGACACAGTGAGAGAGACACAGTGAGGGAGACACAGTGAGGGAGACACAGTGAGGGACACACAGTGAGGGAGACACAGTGAGAGAAACACAGTGAGAGTGACACAGTTAGGGAGACACAGTGAGAGAGACAGAGTGAGAGAGACAGAGTGAGAGAAACACAGTGAGATAAACACAGTGAGTGAGACATACTGAGAGAAACACAGTAAGAGAGACAGAGTGAGAGAGACAGAGTGAGAGAGACACAGTGAGGGAGACACAGTGAGAGAAACACAGTGAGAGTGAAACAGTGAGGGAGACGCAGTGAGGGAGACGCAGTGAGGGAGACACGGTGAGGGAGACACAGTGAGGGAGACACAGTGAGGGAGACACAGTGAGAGAGACACAGTGAGAGAGACACAGTTAGGGAGACACAGTGAAGGAAACACAGTGAGGGAGACACAGTGCGGGAAACACAGTGAGGGAGACACAGTGAGAGAGACACAGTTAGGGAGACACAGTGAAGGAAACACAGTGAGGGAGGCACAGTTCGGGAAACACAGTGAGGGAAACACAGTGAGAGAAACACAGTGAGAGTGACACAGTTAGGGAGACACAGTGAGAGAGACACAGTGAGGGAGACACAGTGAGAGAAACACAGTGAGAGAAACACAGTGAGAGAGACATAGTGAGAGAGACACAGTTAGGGAGACACAGTGAGAGAGACACAGTGAGAGAGACACAGTTAGGGAGACACAGTGAAGGAAGCACAGTGAGGGAGACACAGTGCGGGAAACACAGTGAGGGAAACACAGTGAGAGAAACACAGTGAGAGTGACACAGTTAGGGAGACACAGTGAGAGAGACACAGTGAGGGAGACACAGTGAGGGAAACACAGTGAGGGAAACACAGTGAGAGAGACACAGTGAGGGAGACACAGTGAGAGAGACACAGTGAGAGAGACACAGTTAGGGAGACACAGTGAGGGAGACACAGTGAGGGAGGCAGAGTGAGGGAGACACAGTGAGGGAAACACAGTGAGAGAGACACAGTGAGAGAAACACAGTGAGGGAGACACAGTGAGAGAGACACAGTGAGAGAGACACAGTGAGGGAGACACAGTGAGGGAGGCAGAGTGAGGGAGACACAGTGAGGGAAACACAGTGAGAGAGACACAGTGAGAGAAACACAGTGAGGGAGACACAGTGAGGGAGACACAGTGAGGGAGACACAGTGAGGGAGGCAGAGTGAGGGAGACACAGTGAGGGAAACACAGTGAGAGAGACACAGTGAGAGAAACACAGTGAGGGAGACACAGTGAGAGAGACACAGTGAGAGAGACACAGTTAGGGAGACACAGTGAAGGAAACACAGTGAGGGAGACACAGTGCGGGAAACACAGTGAGGGAGACACAGTGAGAGAGGCACAGTTAGGGAGACACAGTGAAGGAAACACAGTGAGGGAGACACAGTGCGGGAAACACAGTGAGGGAAACACAGTGAGAGAAACACAGTGAGAGTGACACAGTTAGGGAGACACAGTGAGAGAGACACAGTGAGAGAGACACAGTGAGGGAGACACAGTGAGAGAAACACAGTGAGAGAAACACAGTGAGAGAAACACAGTGAGAGAGACATAGTGAGAGAGACACAGTTAGGGAGACACAGTGAGAGAGACACAGTGAGAGAGACACAGTGAGAGAGACACAGTTAGGGAGACACAGTGAAGGAAACACAGTGAGGGAGACACAGTGCGGGAAACACAGTGAGGGAGACACAGTGAGAGAGACACAGTTAGGGAGACACAGTGCGGGAAACACAGTGAGGGAAACACAGTGAGAGAAACACAGTGAGAGTGACACAGTTAGGGAGACACAGTGAGAGAGACACAGTGAGGGAGACACAGTGAGGGAGACACAGTGAGGGACACACAGTGAGGGAGACACAGTGAGAGAAACACAGTGAGAGTGACACAGTTAGGGAGACACAGTGAGAGAGACAGAGTGAGAGAGACAGAGTGAGAGAAACACAGTGAGATAAACACAGTGAGTGAGACATACTGAGAGAAACACAGTAAGAGAGACAGAGTGAGAGAGACAGAGTGAGAGAGACACAGTGAGGGAGACGCAGTGAGGGAGACGCAGTGAGGGAGACACGGTGAGGGAGACACAGTGAGGGAGACACAGTGAGGGAGACACAGTGAGGGAAACACAGTGAGAGAGACACAGTGAGAGAAACACAGTGAGGGAGACACAGTGAGAGAGACACAGTGAGAGAGACACAGTGAGAGAGACACAGTTAGGGAGACACAGTGAAGGAAACACAGTGAGGGAGACACAGTGCGGGAAACACAGTGAGGGAGACACAGTGAGAGAGACACAGTTAGGGAGACACAGTGAAGGAAACACAGTGAGGGAGGCACAGTTCGGGAAACACAGTGAGGGAAACACAGTGAGAGAAACACAGTGAGAGTGACACAGTTAGGGAGACACAGTGAGATAGACACAGTGAGGGAGACACAGTGAGAGAAACACAGTGAGAGAAACACAGTGAGAGAGACATAGTGAGAGAGACACAGTTAGGGAGACACAGTGAGAGAGACACAGTGAGAGAGACACAGTTAGGGAGACACAGTGAAGGAAGCACAGTGAGGGAGACACAGTGCGGGAAACACAGTGAGGGAAACACAGTGAGAGAAACACAGTGAGAGTGACACAGTTAGGGAGACACAGTGAGAGAGACACAGTGAGGGAGACACAGTGAGGGAGACACAGTGAGGGAGACACAGTGAGGGAGACACAGTGAGGGAAACACAGTGAGGGAAACACAGTGAGGGAGACACAGTGAGGGAAACACAGTGAGAGAGACACAGTGAGGGAAACACAGTGATGGAAACACAGTGAGAGAGACACAGTGAGGGAGACACAGTGAGGGAGACACAGTGAGGGAGACACAGTGAAGGAAACACAGTGAGGGAGACACAGTGAGAGAGACACAGTGAGGGAGACACAGTGAGGGAGACACAGTTAGGGAAACACAGTGAGGGAGACACAGTGAGAGAGACACAGTGAGGGAGACACAGTGAGGGAGACACAGTGAGGGAAACACAGTGAGGGAGACCGAGTGAGGGAGACACAGTGAGAGAGACAGAGTGAGAGAGACAGAGTGAGAGAGACAGAGTGAGAGCAACACAGTGAGAGGGACGCAGTGAGGGAGACACAGTGAGAGAGACACAGTGAGGGAGACCGAGTGATGGAGACACAGTGAGAGAAACACTGTGAGGGAGATACAGTGAGGGAGACACAGTGAGTGTGAGACAGTGAGGGAGACACAGTGAGAGAAACACAGTGAGTGTGAGACAATGAGGGAGACACAGTGAGAGAGACACAGTGAGGGAGATACAGTGAGAGAAACACAGTGAGAGAGACATACTGAGAGAGACACTGTGAGAGCAACACAGTAAGAGAGACAGAGTGAGAGAGACAGAGTGAGAGAGACACAGTGAGAGAAACACTGAGAGAAACACTGTGAGAGAGACACGGTGAGCGAGACACAGTGAGAGAAACACAGTGTGAGAAAAACAGTGAGTGAGACAGAGTGAGTGAGACAGAGTGAGTGAGACAGAGTGAGAGAGACAGAGTGAGAGAGACACAGTAACAGAAAAACATTGAGAGAGACAGAGTGAGAGAAACACAGTGAGAGTGACACAGTGAGGGAGACACATAGAGGGAGACACAGTGAGAGAGACACAGTGAGAGAGACACAGTGAGGGAGACACAGTGAGAGAAACACAGAGGGAGACGCAGTGGAGAGACGCAGTGAGAGAAACCCAGTGAGGGAGACACGGTGAAAGAGACAGATTGAGAGAGACACAGTGAGAGAAACACAGTGAGAGGGACGCAGTGAGGTGAGACACAGTGAGAGAGACACAGTGAGGGAGATACAGTGAGGGAGACACAGTGAGTGTGAGACAGTGAGGGAGACACAGTGAGAGAAACACAGTGAGTGTGAGACAGTGAGGGAGACACAGTGAGGGAGATACAGTGAGGGAAACACAGTGAGAGAGACACAGTGAGAGAGACACAGTGAGAGAAACACAGTGAGAGAAACACAGTGAGAGAGACAGAGTGAGAGAAACACAGTGAGAGAAACACAGTGAGTGAGACACAGTGAGATAGACACAGTGAGATAGACACAGTGAGAGAGAGACAGTGAGGGAGATACAGTGAGAGAAACACTGTGAGAGTGACAGAGTGAGAGAGACACAGTGAGAGAAACACAGTAAGAGAAACACAGTAAGAGAGACAGAGTGAGAGAGACAGAGTGAGAGAGACACAGTGAGAGAGACACAGTGAGAGAGACACAGTGAGAGTGACAGAGTGAGAGAGACACAGTGAGAGAAACACAGTAAGAGAAACACAGTAAGAGAGACAGAGTGAGAGAGACAGAGTGAGAGAGACACAGTGAGAGAGACACAGTTAGGGAGACACAGTGAAGGAAACACAGTGAGGGAGACACAGTGCGGGAAACGCAGTGAGGGAAACACAGTGAGAGAAACACAGTGAGAGTGACACAGTTAGGGAGACACAGTTAGGGAGACACAGTTAGGGAGACACAGTGAGAGAGACACAGAGAGGGAGACAAAGTGAGGGAAACACAGTGAGGGAAACACAGTGAGAAAGACACAGTGAGGGAAACACAGTGATGGAAACACAGTGAGGGAAACACAGTGAGAGAGACACAGTGAGGGAGACACAGTGAGAGAAACACAGTGAGGGAGACACAGTGAGGGAGACACAGTGAGAGAGACACAGTGAGAGAGACACAGTTAGGGAGACACAGTGAAGGAAACACAGTGAGGGAGACACAGTGCGGGAAACACAGTGAGGGAAACACAGTAAGAGAGACACAGTGAGAGTGACACAGTTAGGGAGACACAGTGAGAGAGACACAGTGAGAGAGACACAGTGAGGGAGACACAGTGAGGGAGACACAGTGAGGGAAACACAGTGAGGGAAACACAGTGAGGGAGACACAGTGAGAGAGACACAGTGAGAGAGACACAGTGAGGGAGACACAGTGAGAGAGACACAGTGAGGGAGACACAGTGAGGGAAACACAGTGAGAGAGACACAGTGAGGGAGACACAGTGAGGGAGACACAGTGAGGGAAACACAGTGAGAGAAACACAGTGAGAGAAACACAGTGAGTGAGACAGAGTGAGAGAGACACTGTGAGAGCAACACAGTGAGAGAAACACAGTGAGGGAGACACAGTGCGGGAAACACAGTGAGAGAAACACAGTGAGAGAGACACAGTGAGAGAGACACAGTGAGAGAGACAGAGTGAGAGAGACACAGTGAGAGAGACACAGTGAGAGTGACACAGTGAGAGAAACACAGTGAGAGTGACACAGTGAGGGAGACACAGTGAGAGCAACACAGTGAGAGAAACACAGTGAGAGAGACACAGTGAGATAGACACAGTGAGAGAGACACAGTGAGAGAGACACAGTGAGAGAGACACAGTGAGAGAAACACAGTGAGAGAGACAGAGTGAGAGAGACAGAGTGAGAGAAACACAGTGAGAGAGACACAGTGAGAGAGACACAGTGAGAGAAACACAGTGAGAGAGACAGAGTGAGAGAGACAGAGTGAGAGAGACAGAGTGAGAGAGACACAGTGAGAGAAACACAGTGAGAGAGACACAGTGAGAGAGACACAGTGAGAGAAACACAGTGAGAGAGACAGAGTGAGAGAGACAGAGTGAGAGAAACACAGTGAGAGAGACACAGTGAGAGAGACACAGTAAGAGAGACAGAGTGAGAGAGACAGAGTGAGAGAGACACAGTGAGGGAGACACAGTGAGAGAAACACAGTGAGAGTGAAACAGTGAGGGAGACACAGTGAGGGAGACACGGTGAGGGAGACACAGTGAGGGAGACACAGTGAGGGAGACACAGTGAGGGAAACACAGTGAGAGAGACACAGTGAGAGACACACAGTGAGGGAGACACAGTGAGAGAAACACAGTGAGGGAGACACAGTGAGAGAGACACAGTGAGAGAGACACAGTTAGGGAGACACAGTGAGAGAGACACAGTGAGGGAGACACAGTGCGGGAAACACAGTGAGGGAAACACAGTGAGAGAAACACAGTGAGAGTGACACAGTTAGGGAGACACAGTGAGAGAGACACAGTGAGGGAGACACAGTGAGGGAGACACAGTGAGGGACACACAGTGAGGGAGACACAGTGAGAGAAACACAGTGAGGGAGACACAGTGAGAGAGACACAGTGAGAGAAACACAGTGAGAGTGACACAGTGAGGGAGAATCAGTGAGAGCAACACAGTGAGAGAAACACAGTGAGAGAAACACAGTGAGAGAAACACAGTGAGAGTGACACAGTGAGGGAGACACAGTGAGAGCAACACAGTGAGAGCGACACAGTGAGAGAGACACAGTGAGAGAAACACAGTGAGAGAAACACAGTGAGAGAGACAGAGTGAGAGAGACAGAGTGAGAGAGACAGAGTGAGAGAAACACAGTGAGAGAAACACAGTGAGATAAACACAGTGAGTGAGACATACTGAGAGAAACACAGTAAGAGAGACAGAGTGAGAGAGACAGAGTGAGAGAGACACAGTGAGGAAGACACAGTGAGAGAAACACAGTGAGAGTGAAACAGTGAGGGAGACACAGTGAGGGAGACATGGTGAGGGAGACACAGTGAGGGAGACACAGTGAGAGAGACACAGTGAGAGAAACACAGTGAGGGAGACACAGTGAGAGAGACACAGTGAGAGAGACACAGTTAGGGAGACACAGTGAAGGAAACACAGTGAGGGAGACACAGTGCGGGAAACACAGTGAGGGAGACACAGTGAGAGAGACACAGTTAGGGAGACACAGTGAAGGAAACACAGTGAGGGAGACACAGTGCGGGAAACACAGTGAGGGAAACACAGTGAGAGAAACACAGTGAGAGTGACACAGTTAGGGAGACACAGTGAGAGAGACACAGTGAGGGAGACACAGTGAGAGAAACACAGTGAGAGAAACACAGTGAGAGAGACATAGTGAGAGAGACACAGTTAGGGAGACACAGTGAGAGAGACACAGTGAGAGAGACACAGTGAGAGAGACACAGTTAGGGAGACACAGTGAAGGAAACACAGTGAGGGAGACACAGTGCGGGAAACACAGTGAGGGAGACACAGTGAGAGAGACACAGTTAGGGAGACACAGTGAAGGAAACACAGTGAGGGAGACACAGTGCGGGAAACACAGTGAGGGAAACACAGTGAGAGAAACACAGTGAGAGTGACACAGTTAGGGAGACACAGTGAGAGAGACACAGTGAGAGAGACACAGTGAGGGAGACACAGTGAGGGAAACACAGTGAGGGAAACACAGTGAGGGAGACACAGTGAGGGAGACACAGTGAGGGAGACACAGTGAGGGAAACACAGTGAGAGAGACACAGTGAGGGAAACACAGTGATGGAAACACAGTGAGAGAGACACAGTGAGGGAGACACAGTGAGGGAGACACAGTGAGGGAGACACAGTGAAGGAAACACAGTGAGGGAGACACAGTGAGAGAGACACAGTGAGGGAGACACAGTGAGGGAGACACAGTTAGGGAGACACAGTGAAGGAAACACAGTGAGGGAGACACAGTGAGAGAGACACAGTGAGGGAGACACAGTGAGGGAGACACAGTGAGGGAAACACAGTGAGGGAGACCGAGTGAGGGAGACACAGTGAGGGAGACACAGTGAGAGAGACAGAGTGAGAGAGACAGAGTGAGAGAGACACAGTGAGAGCAACACAGTGAGAGGGACGCAGTGAGGGAGACACAGTGAGAGAGACACAGTGAGGGAGACCGAGTGATGGAGACACAGTGAGAGAAACACTGTGAGGGAGATACAGTGAGGGAGACACAGTGAGTGTGAGACAGTGAGGGAGACACAGTGAGAGAAACACAGTGAGTGTGAGACAATGAGGGAGACAGAGTGAGAGAGACACAGTGAGGGAGATACAGTGAGAGAATCACAGTGAGAGAGACATACTGAGAGAGACACTGTGAGAGCAACACAGTAAGAGAGACAGAGTGAGAGAGACAGAGTGAGAGAGACAGAGAGAGAGACACAGTGAGAGAAACACTGTGAGAGAGACACGGTGAGCGAGACACAGTGAGAGAAACACAGTGAGAGAAACACAGTGAGTGAGACAGAGTGAGTGAGACAGAGTGAGTGAGACAGAGTGAGAGAGACAGAGTGAGAGAGACACAGTAACAGACACACATTGAGAGAGACAGAGTGAGAGAAACACAGTGAGAGTGACACAGTGAGAGTGACACAGTGAGGGAGACACAGTGAGGGAGACACAGTGAGGGAGGCAGAGTGAGGGAGACACAGTGAGGGAAACACAGTGAGAAAGACACAGTGAGGGAAACACAGTGATGGAAACACAGTGAGGGAAACACAGTGAGAGAGACACAGTGAGGGAGACACAGTGAGAGAAACACAGTGAGGGAGACACAGTGAGGGAGACACAGTGAGAGAGACACAGTGAGAGAGACACAGTTAGGGAGACACAGTGAAGGAAACACAGTGAGGGAGACACAGTGCGGGAAACACAGTGAGGGAAACACAGTAAGAGAGACACAGTGAGAGTGACACAGTTAGGGAGACACAGTGAGAGAGACACAGTGAGGGAGACACAGTGAGGGAGACACAGTGAGGGAAACACAGTGAGGGAAACACAGTGAGGGAGACACAGTGAGAGAGACACAGTGAGAGAGACACAGTGAGGGAGACACAGTGAGAGAGACACAGTGAGGGAGACACAGTGAGGGAAACACAGTGAGAGAGACACAGTGAGGGAGACACAGTGAGGGAGACACAGTGAGGGAAACACAGTGAGAGAAACACAGAGAGGGAGACACGGTGATCGAGACACAGTGAGAGAAACACAGTGAGAGAAACACAGTGAGTGAGACAGAGTGAGAGAGACACTGTGAGAGCAACACAGTGAGAGAAACACAGTGAGGGAGACACAGTGCGGGAAACACACTGAGAGAAACACAGTGAGAGAGACACAGTGAGAGAGACACAGTGAGAGAGACAGAGTGAGAGAGACACAGTGAGAGAGACACAGTGAGAGTGACACAGTGAGAGAAACACAGTGAGAGTGACACAGTGAGGGAGACACAGTGAGAGCAACACAGTGAGAGAAACACAGTGAGAGAGACACAGTGAGAGAGACACAGTGAGAGAAACACAGTGAGAGAGACAGAGTGAGAGAGACAGAGTGAGAGAGACACAGTGAGAGAAACACAGTGAGAGAGACACAGTGAGAGAGACACAGTGAGAGAAACACAGTGAGAGAGACAGAGTGAGAGAGACAGAGTGAGAGAAACACAGTGAGAGAGACACAGTGAGAGAGACACAGTAAGAGAGACAGAGTGAGAGAGACAGAGTGAGAGAGACACAGTGAGGGAGACACAGTGAGAGAAACACAGTGAGAGTGAAACAGTGAGGGAGACACAGTGAGGGAGACACGGTGAGGGAGACACAGTGAGGGAGACACAGTGAGGGAGACACAGTGAGGGAAACACAGTGAGAGAGACACAGTGAGAGACACACAGTGAGGGAGACACAGTGAGAGAAACACAGTGAGGGAGACACAGTGAGAGAGACACAGAGAGAGAGACACAGTTAGGGAGACACAGTGAGAGAGACACAGTGAGGGAGACACAGTGCGGGAAACACAGTGAGGGAAACACAGTGAGAGAAACACAGTGAGAGTGACACAGTTAGGGAGACACAGTGAGAGAGACACAGTGAGGGAGACACAGTGAGGGAGACACAGTGAGGGACACACAGTGAGGGAGACACAGTGAGAGAAACACAGTGAGGGAGACACAGTGAGAGAGACACAGTGAGAGAAACACAGTGAGAGTGACACAGTGAGGGAGAATCAGTGAGAGCAACACAGTGAGAGAAACACAGTGAGAGAAACACAGTGAGAGAAACACAGTGAGAGTGACACAGTGAGGGAGACACAGTGAGAGCAACACAGTGAGAGCGACACAGTGAGAGAGACACAGTGAGAGAAACACAGTGAGAGAAACACAGTGAGAGAGACAGAGTGAGAGAGACAGAGTGAGAGAGACAGAGTGAGAGAAACACAGTGAGAGAAACACAGTGAGATAAACACAGTGAGTGAGACATACTGAGAGAAACACAGTAAGAGAGACAGAGTGAGAGAGACAGAGTGAGAGAGACACAGTGAGGAAGACACAGTGAGAGAAACACAGTGAGAGTGAAACAGTGAGGGAGACACAGTGAGGGAGACATGGTGAGGGAGACACAGTGAGGGAGACACAGTGAGAGAGACACAGTGAGAGAAACACAGTGAGGGAGACACAGTGAGAGAGACACAGTGAGAGAGACACAGTTAGGGAGACACAGTGAAGGAAACACAGTGAGGGAGACACAGTGCGGGAAACACAGTGAGGGAGACACAGTGAGAGAGACACAGTTAGGGAGACACAGTGAAGGAAACACAGTGAGGGAGACACAGTGCGGGAAACACAGTGAGGGAAACACAGTGAGAGAAACACAGTGAGAGTGACACAGTTAGGGAGACACAGTGAGAGAGACACAGTGAGGGAGACACAGTGAGAGAAACACAGTGAGAGAAACACAGTGAGAGAGACATAGTGAGAGAGACACAGTTAGGGAGACACAGTGAGAGAGACACAGTGAGAGAGACACAGTGAGAGAGACACAGTTAGGGAGACACAGTGAAGGAAACACAGTGAGGGAGACACAGTGCGGGAAACACAGTGAGGGAGACACAGTGAGAGAGACACAGTTAGGGAGACACAGTGAAGGAAACACAGTGAGGGAGACACAGTGCGGGAAACACAGTGAGGGAAACACAGTGAGAGAAACACAGTGAGAGTGACACAGTGAGAGAGACACAGTTAGGGAGACACAGTGAGAGAGACACAGTGAGAGAGACACAGTGAGGGAGACACAGTGAGGGAAACACAGTGAGGGAAACACAGTGAGGGAGACACAGTGAGGGAGACACAGTGAGGGAAACACAGTGAGAGAGACACAGTGAGGGAAACACAGTGATGGAAACACAGTGAGAGAGACACAGTGAGGGAGACACAGTGAGGGAGACACAGTGAGGGAGACACAGTGAAGGAAACACAGTGAGGGAGACACAGTGAGAGAGACACAGTGAGGGAGACACAGTGAGGGAGACACAGTTAGGGAGACACAGTGAAGGAAACACAGTGAGGGAGACACAGTGAGAGAGACACAGTGAGGGAGACACAGTGAGGGAGACACAGTGAGGGAAACACAGTGAGGGAGACCGAGTGAGGGAGACACAGTGAGGGAGACACAGTGAGAGAGACAGAGTGAGAGAGACAGAGTGAGAGAGACACAGTGAGAGCAACACAGTGAGAGGGACGCAGTGAGGGAGACACAGTGAGAGAGACACAGTGAGGGAGACCGAGTGATGGAGACACAGTGAGAGAAACACTGTGAGGGAGATACAGTGAGGGAGACACAGTGAGTGTGAGACAGTGAGGGAGACACAGTGAGAGAAACACAGTGAGTGTGAGACAATGAGGGAGACACAGTGAGAGAGACACAGTGAGGGAGATACAGTGAGAGAATCACAGTGAGAGAGACATACTGAGAGAGACACTGTGAGAGCAACACAGTAAGAGAGACAGAGTGAGAGAGACAGAGTGAGAGAGACAGAGAGAGAGACACAGTGAGAGAAACACTGTGAGAGAGACACGGTGAGCGAGACACAGTGAGAGAAACACAGTGAGAGAAACACAGTGAGTGAGACAGAGTGAGTGAGACAGAGTGAGTGAGACAGAGTGAGAGAGACAGAGTGAGAGAGACACAGTAACAGACACACATTGAGAGAGACAGAGTGAGAGAAACACAGTGAGAGTGACACAGTGAGGGAGACACAGTGAGGGAGACACAGTGAGGGAGGCAGAGTGAGGGAGACACAGTGAGGGAAACACAGTGAGAGAGACACAGTGAGAGAAACACAGTGAGGGAGACACAGTGAGAGAGACACAGTGAGAGAGGCACAGTTAGGGAGACACAGTGAAGGAAACACAGTGAGGGAGACACAGTGCGGGAAACACAGTGAGGGAAACACAGTGAGAGAGACACAGTTAGGGAGACACAGTGAGAGAGACACAGTGAGGGAGACACAGTGAGAGAAACACAGTGAGAGAAACAAAGTGAGAGAAACACAGTGAGAGAGACATAGTGAGAGAGACACAGTTAGGGAGACACAGTGAGAGAGACACAGTGAGAGAGACACAGTGAGAGAGACACAGTTAGGGAGACACAGTGAAGGAAACACAGTGAGGGAGACACAGTGCGGGAAACACAGTGAGGGAGACACAGTGAGAGAGACACAGTTAGGGAGACACAGTGAGGGAAACACAGTGCGGGAAACACAGTGAGGGAAACACAGTGAGAGAAACACAGTGAGAGTGACACAGTTAGGGAGACACAGTGAGAGAGACACAGTGAGGGAGACACAGTGAGGGAGACACAGTGAGGGAGACACAGTGAGGGAAACACAGTGAGGGAAACACAGTGAGGGAGACACAGTGAGGGAAACACAGTGAGAGAGACACAGTGAGCGAAACACAGTGATGGAAACACAGTGAGAGAGACACAGTGAGGGAGACACAGTGAGGGAGACACAGTGAAGGAAACACAGTGAGGGAGACACAGTGAGAGAGACACAGAGAGGGAGACACAGTGAGGGAGACACAGTTAGGGAGACACAGTGAAGGAAACACAGTGAGGGAGACACAGTGAGAGAGACACAGTGAGGGAGACACAGTGAGGGAGACACAGTGAGGGAAACACAGTGAGGGAGACCGAGTGAGGGAGACACAGTGAGGGAGACACAGTGAGAGAGACAGAGTGAGAGAGACAGAGTGAGAGAGACACAGTGAGAGCAACACAGTGAGAGGGACGCAGTGAGGGAGACACAGTGAGAGAGACACAGTGAGGGAGACCGAGTGATGGAGACACAGTGAGAGAAACACTGTGAGGGAGATACAGTGAGGGAGACACAGTGAGTGTGAGACAGTGAGGGAGACACAGTGAGAGAAACACAGTGAGTGTGAGACAATGAGGGAGACACAGTGAGAGAGACACAGTGAGGGAGATACAGTGAGAGAATCACAGTGAGAGAGACATACTGAGAGAGACACTGTGGGAGCAACACAGTAAGAGAGACAGAGTGAGAGAGACAGAGTGAGAGAGACAGAGAGAGAGACACAGTGAGAGAAACACTGTGAGAGAGACACGGTGAGCGAGACACAGTGAGAGAAACACAGTGAGAGAAACACAGTGAGTGAGACAGAGTGAGTGAGACAGAGTGAGTGAGACAGAGTGAGAGAGACAGAGTGAGAGAGACACAGTAACAGACACACATTGAGAGAGACAGAGTGAGAGAAACACAGTGAGAGTGACACAGTGAGGGAGACACAGTGAGGGAGACACAGTGAGAGAGACACAGTGAGAGAGACACAGTGAGGGAGACACAGTGAGAGAAACACAGAGGGAGACGCAGTGGAGAGACGCAGTGAGAGAAACCCAGTGAGGGAGACACGGTGAAAGAGACAGATTGAGAGAGACACAGTGAGAGAAACACAGTGAGAGGGACGCAGTGAGGTGAGACACAGTGAGAGAGACACAGTGAGGGAGATACAGTGAGGGAGACACAGTGAGTGTGAGACAGTGAGGGAGACACAGTGAGAGAAACACAGTGAGTGTGAGACAGTGAGGGAGACACAGTGAGAGCAACACAGTGAGAGAAACACAGTGAGAGAGACACAGTGAGAGAGACACAGTGAGAGAAACACAGTGAGAGAAACACAGTGAGAGAGACAGAGTGAGAGAAACACAGTGAGAGAAACACAGTGAGTGAGACACAGTGAGATAGACACAGTGAGATAGACACAGTGAGAGAGAGACAGTGAGGGAGATACAGTGAGAGAAACACTGTGAGAGTGACAGAGTGAGAGAGACACAGTGAGAGAAACACAGTAAGAGAAACACAGTAAGAGAGACAGAGTGAGAGAGACAGAGTGAGAGAGACACAGTGAGAGAGACACAGTGAGAGAGACACAGTGAGAGAGACACAGTGAGAGTGACAGAGTGAGAGAGACACAGTGAGAGAAACACAGTAAGAGAAACACAGTAAGAGAGACAGAGTGAGAGAGACAGAGTGAGAGAGACACACTGAGAGAGACACACTGAGAGAGACACAGTTAGGGAGACACAGTGAAGGAAACACAGTGAGGGAGACACAGTGCGGGAAACACAGTGAGGGAAACACAGTGAGAGAAACACAGTGAGAGAGACACAGTTAGGGAGACACAGTTAGGGAGACACAGTGAGAGAGACACAGTGAGGGAGACACAGTGAGGGAAACACAGTGAGGGAAACACAGTGAGAAAGACACAGTGAGGGAAACACAGTGATGGAAACACAGTGAGAGAAACACAGTGAGAGAGACACAGTTAGGGAGACACAGTGAGGGAGACACAGTGAGGGAGACACAGTGAGAGAAACACAGTGAGGGAGACACAGTGAGAGAGACACAGTTAGGGAGACACAGTGAAGGAAACACAGTGAGGGAGACACAGTGAGAGAGACACAGTGAGGGAGACACAGTGAGGGAGACACAGTGAGGGAAACACAGTGAGGGAGACACAGTGAGGGAGACACAGTGAGGGAAACACAGTGAGAGAGACACAGTGAGGGAGACACAGTGAGAGAAACACAGTGAGGGAGACACAGTGAGGGAGACACAGTGAGAGAGACACAGTGAGAGAGACACAGTTAGGGAGACACAGTGAAGGAAACACAGTGAGGGAGACACAGTGCGGGAAACACAGTGAGGGAAACACAGTGAGAGAAACACAGTGAGAGTGACACAGTTAGGGAGACACAGTGAGAGAGACACAGTGAGGGAGACACAGTGAGGGAGACACAGTGAGGGAGACACAGTGAGGGAAACACAGTGAGGGAGACACAGTGAGGGAAACACAGTGAGTGAGGCACAGTGAGGGAAACACAGTGATGGAAACACAGTGAGAGAAACACAGTGAGAGAGACACAGTTAGGGAGACACAGTGAGGGAGACAAAGTGAGGGAGACACAGTGAGGGAGACACAGTGAGAGAAACACAGTGAGGGAGACACAGTGAGAGAGACACAGTTAGGGAGACACAGTTAGGGAGACACAGTGAAGGAAACACAGTGAGGGAGACACAGTGAGAGAGACACAGTGAGGGAGACACAGTGAGGGAGACACAGTGAGGGAAACACAGTGAGGGAGACACAGTGAGAGAGACAGAGTGAGAGAGACAGAGTGAGAGAGACACTGTGAGAGGGACGCAGTGAGGGAGACACAGTGAGAGAGACACAGTGAGGGAGACCGAGTGAGGGAGACACAGTGAGAGAAACACTGTGAGGGAGATACAGTGAGGGAGATACAGTGAGGGAGACACAGTGAGTGTGAGACAGTGAGAGAAACACAGTGAGTGTGAGACAGTGAGAGAGACAGAGTGAGAGAGACAGAGTGAGAGAGACAGAGTGAGAGAGACACAGTGAGAGAAACACTGAGAGAAACACAGTGAGAGAAACACAGTGAGAGAGACACAGTGAGAGAGACACAGTGAGAGAAACACAGTAACAGACACACAGTGAGAGAAACACAGAGAGGGAGACACGGTGAGCGAGACACAGTGAGAGAAACACACTGAGTGAGACACAGTGAGAGAGACAGTAGTTAGAGAAACACAGTGAGGGAGAAACAGTGAGAGAGACACAGTGAGCGAGACACAGTGAGAGAAACACAGTGAGGGAGACACAGTGCGGGAAACACAGTGAGAGAGACAGAGTGAGAGAGACACAGTGAGAGAGACAGAGTGAGAGAGACACAGTGAGAGAGACACAGTGAGAGAAACACAGTAACAGACACACAGTGAGAGAGACACAGTGAGAGAAACACAGTAACAGACACACAGTGAGAGAGACAGAGTGAGAGAGACAGAGTGAGAGAAACACAGTGAGGGAGACACATAGAGGGAGACACAGTGAGAGAGACACAGTGAGAGAAACACAGTGAGAGTGACACAGTGAGAGAGACACAGGGAGAGAGACACAGTGAGAGAAACACAGTGAGAGAAACACAGTGAGAGAGACAGAGTGAGAGAAACACAGTGAGAGAAACACAGTAACAGACACACAGTGAGAGAGACAGAGTGAGAGAAACACAGTGAGAGAAACACAGTGAGAGAGACAGAGTGAGAGACACAGTGAGAGAAACACTGAGAGAAACACAGTGAGAGAGACACAGTGAGAGAGACACAGTGAGAGAAACACAGTAACAGACACACAGTGAGAGAAACACAGAGAGGGAGACACGGTGAGCGAGACACAGTGAGAGAGACACAGTGAGTGAGACACAGTGAGAGAGACAGAGTGAGTGAGACAGAGTGAGAGAGACACTGAGAGCAACACAGTGAGAGAAACACAGTGAGGGAGACACAGTGCGGGAAACACAGTGAGAGAAACACAGTGAGAGAGACAGTATGTTAGAGAAACACAGTGAGGGAGAAACAGTGAGAGAGACACAGTGAGAGAGACAGTATGTGAGAGAAACACAGTGAGCGAGACACAGTGAGAGAAACACAGTGAGTGAGACAGAGTGAGAGAGACACTGAGAGCAACACAGTGAGAGAAACACAGTGAGGGAGACACAGTGCGGGAAACACAGTGAGAGAAACACAGTGAGAGAGACAGAGTGAGAGAAACACAGTGAGAGAGACACAGTGAGAGAGACACAGTGAGAGACACACAGTGAGAGAGACAGAGTGAGAGAAACACAGTGAGAGTGACACAGTGAGGGAGACACAGTGAGAGAGACACAGTGAGAGTGACAGAGTGAGAGAGACACAGTGAGAGAAACACAGTAAGAGAAACACAGTAAGAGAGACAGAGTGAGAGAGACAGAGTGAGAGAGACACACTGAGAGAGACACACTGAGAGAGACACAGTTAGGGAGACACAGTGAAGGAAACACAGTGAGGGAGACACAGTGCGGGAAACACAGTGAGGGAAACACAGTGAGAGAAACACAGTGAGAGTGACACAGTTAGGGAGACACAGTGAGAGAGACACAGTGAGGGAGACACAGTGAGGGAAACACAGTGAGGGAAACACAGTGAGAGAGACACAGTGAGGGAGACACAGTGAGAGAGACACAGTGAGGGAGACACAGTGAGGGAAACACAGTGAGGGAAACACAGTGAGAAAGACACAGTGAGGGAAACACAGTGATGGAAACACAGTGAGAGAAACACAGTGAGAGAGACACAGTTAGGGAGACACAGTGAGGGAGACACAGTGAGGGAGACACAGTGAGAGAAACACAGTGAGGGAGACACAGTGAGAGAGACACAGTTAGGGAGACACAGTGAAGGAAACACAGTGAGGGAGACACAGTGAGAGAGACACAGTGAGGGAGACACAGTGAGGGAGACACAGTGAGGGAAACACAGTGAGGGAGACACAGTGAGGGAGACACAGTGAGGGAAACACAGTGAGAGAGACACAGTGAGGGAGACACAGTGAGAGAAACACAGTGAGGGAGACACAGTGAGGGAGACACAGTGAGAGAGACACAGTGAGAGAGACACAGTTAGGGAGACACAGTGAAGGAAACACAGTGAAGGAGACACAGTGCGGGAAACACAGTGAGGGAAACACAGTGAGGGAAACACAGTGAGAGAGGCACAGTGAGGGAAACACAGTGATGGAAACACAGTGAGAGAAACACAGTGAGAGAAACACAGTGAGAGTGACACAGTTAGGGAGACACAGTGAGAGAGACACAGTGAGGGAGACACAGTGAGGGAGACACAGTGAGGGAAACACAGTGAGGGAAACACAGTGAGGGAGACACAGTGAGGGAAACACAGTGAGAGAGGCACAGTGAGGGAAACACAGTGATGGAAACACAGTGAGAGAAACACAGTGAGAGAGACACAGTTAGGGAGACACAGTGAGGGAGACAAAGTGAGGGAGACACAGTGAGGGAGACACAGTGAGAGAAACACAGTGAGGGAGACACAGTGAGAGAGACACAGTTAGGGAGACACAGTGAAGGAAACACAGTGAGGGATACACAGTGAGAGAGACACAGTGAGGGAGACACAGTGAGGGAGACACAGTGAGGGAGACACAGTGAGGGAAACACAGTGAGGGAGACACAGTGAGAGAGACAGAGTGAGAGAGACAGAGTGAGAGAGACACTGTGAGAGGGACGCAGTGAGGGAGACACAGTGAGAGAGACACAGTGAGGGAGACCGAGTGAGGGAGACACAGTGAGAGAAACACTGTGAGGGAGATACAGTGAGGGAGATACAGTGAGGGAGACACAGTGAGTGTGAGACAGTGAGAGAAACACAGTGAGTGTGAGACAGTGAGAGAGACAGAGTGAGAGAGACAGAGTGAGAGAGACACAGTGAGAGAAACACTGAGAGAAACACAGTGAGAGAAACACAGTGAGAGAGACACAGTGAGAGAGACACAGTGAGAGAAACACAGTAACAGACACACAGTGAGAGAAACACAGAGAGGGAGACACGGTGAGCGAGACACAGTGAGAGAAACACACTGAGTGAGACACAGTGAGAGAGACAGTATGTTAGAGAAACACAGTGAGGGAGAAACAGTGAGAGAGACACAGTGAGAGAGACAGTATGTGAGAGAAACACAGTGAGCGAGACACAGTGAGAGAAACACAGTGAGTGAGACAGAGTGAGTGAGAAACTGTGAGAGCAACACAGTGAGAGAAACACAGTGAGGGAGACACTGCGGGAAACACAGTGAGAGAGACAGAGTGAGAGAGACACAGTGAGAGAGACAGAGTGAGAGAGACACAGTGAGAGAAACACAGTAACAGACACACAGTGAGAGAGACACAGTGAGAGAAACACAGTAACAGACACACAGTGAGAGAAACACAGTGAGGGAGACACTGCGGGAAACACAGTGAGAGAGACAGAGTGAGAGAAACACAGTGAGAGTGACACAGTGAGAGAGACACAGGGAGAGAGACACAGTGAGAGAAACACAGTGAGAGAAACACAGTGAGAGAGACAGAGTGAGAGAAACACAGTGAGAGAAACACAGTAACAGACACACAGTGAGAGAGACAGAGTGAGAGAAACACAGTGAGAGAAACACAGTGAGAGAGACAGAGTGAGAGACACAGTGAGAGAAACACTGAGAGAAACACAGTGAGAGAGACACAGTGAGAGAGACACAGTGAGAGAAACACAGTAACAGACACACAGTGAGAGAAACACAGAGAGGGAGACACGGTGAGCGAGACACAGTGAGAGAGACACAGTGAGTGAGACACAGTGAGAGAGACAGAGTGAGTGAGACAGAGTGAGTGAGACAGAGTGAGAGAGACACTGAGAGCAACACAGTGAGAGAAACACAGTGAGGGAGACACATGGAGGGAGACACATAGAGGGAGACACAGTGAGAGAGACACAGTGAGAGAAACACAGTGAGAGTGACACAGTGAGAGAGACACAGGGAGAGAGACACAGTGAGAGAAACACAGTGAGAGAAACACAGTGAGAGAGACAGAGTGAGAGAAACACAGTGAGAGAAACACAGTAACAGACACACAGTGAGAGAGACAGAGTGAGAGAAACACAGTGAGAGAAACACAGTGAGAGAGACAGAGTGAGAGACACAGTGAGAGAAACACTGAGAGAAACACAGTGAGAGAGACACAGTGAGAGAGACACAGTGAGAGAAACACAGTAACAGACACACAGTGAGAGAAACACAGAGAGGGAGACACGGTGAGCGAGACACAGTGAGAGAGACACAGTGAGTGAGACACAGTGAGAGAGACAGAGTGAGTGAGACAGAGTGAGAGAGACACTGAGAGCAACACAGTGAGAGAAACACAGTGAGGGAGACACAGTGCGGGAAACACAGTGAGAGAAACACAGTGAGAGAGACAGTATGTTAGAGAAACACAGTGAGGGAGAAACAGTGAGAGAGACACAGTGAGAGAGACAGTATGTGAGAGAAACACAGTGAGCGAGACACAGTGAGAGAAACACAGTGAGTGAGACAGAGTGAGAGAGACACTGAGAGCAACACAGTGAGAGAAACACAGTGAGGGAGACACAGTGCGGGAAACACAGTGAGAGAAACACAGTGAGAGAGACAGAGTGAGAGAAACACAGTGAGAGAGACACAGTGAGAGAGACACAGTGAGAGACACACAGTGAGAGAGACAGAGTGAGAGAAACACAGTGAGAGTGACACAGTGAGGGAGACACAGTGAGAGAGACACAGTGAGAGTGACACAGTGAGGGAGACACAGTGAGAGCAACACAGTGAGAGCAACACAGTGAAGGAAACACAGTGAGGGAGACACAGTGCGGGAAACACAGTGAGAGAGACACAGTGAGAGAAACACAGTGAGAGAGACAGAGTGAGAGAAACACAGTGAGAGAAACACAGTGAGAGAAACACAGTAACAGACACACAGTGAGAGAGACAGAGTGAGAGAAACACAGTGAGAGAGACACAGTGAGGGAGATACAGTGAGAGAAATACAGTGAGGGAGACACAGTGAGAGAGACAGATTGAGAGAGACACAGTGAGAGAGACAGAGTGAGAGAGACACAGTGAGGGAGATACAGTGAGAGAAATACAGTGAGGGAGACACAGTGAGAGAGACAGATTGAGAGAGACACAGTGAGAGAGACAGAGTGAGAGAGACAGAGTGAGAGAGACAGAGTGAGAGAGACACTGTGAGAGCAACACAGTGAGAGGGACGCAGTGAGGGAGACACAGTGAGAGAGACACAGTGAGGGAGACCGAGTGAGGGAGACACAGTGAGAGAAACACTGTGAGGGAGATACAGTGAGGGAGACACAGTGAGTGTGAAACAGTGAGTGTGAGACAGTGAGGGAGACACAGTGAGAGAAACACATTGAGTGTGAGACAGTGAGGGAGACACAGTGAGAGAGACACAGTGAGGGAGATACAGTGAGAGAAACACAGTGAGAGAGACATACTGAGAGAGACACTGAGAGCAACACAGTAAGAGCAACACAGTGAGAGAGACAGAGTGAGAGAGACAGAGTGAGAGAGACAGAGTGAGAGACACAGTGAGAGAAACACTGAGAGAAACACAGTGAGAGAGACACAGTGAGAGAGACACAGTGAGAGAAACACAGTAACAGACACACAGTGAGAGAAACACAGAGAGGGAGACACGGTGAGCGAGACACAGTGAGAGAAACACAGTGAGTGAGACACAGTGAGAGAGACAGTATGTTAGAGAAACACAGTGAGGGAGAAACAGTGAGAGAGACACAGTGAGAGAGACAGTATGTGAGAGAAACACAGTGAGCGAGACACAGTGAGAGAAACACAGTGAGTGAGACAGAGTGAGAGAGACACTGAGAGCAACACAGTGAGAGAAACACAGTGAGGGAGACACAGTGCGGGAAACACAGTGAGAGAAACACAGTGAGAGAGACAGAGTGAGAGAGACAGAGTGAGAGAAACACAGTGAGAGAAACACAGTAACAGACACACAGTGAGAGAGACAGAGTGAGAGAAACACAGTGAGAGTGACACAGTGAGGGAGACACAGTGAGAGAGACACAGTGAGAGTGACACAGTGAGGGAGACACAGTGAGAGCAACACAGTGAGAGCAACACAGTGAAGGAAACACAGTGAGGGAGACACAGTGCGGGAAACACAGTGAGAGAGACACAGTGAGAGACACACAGTGAGGGAGACACAGTGAGAGAAACACAGTGAGGGAGACACAGTGAGAGAGACACAGTGAGAGAGACACAGTGAGGGAGACACTGTGAGGGAAACACAGTGAGAGAGACACAGTGAGAGACACACAGTGAGGGAGACACAGTGAGAGAAACACAGTGAGGGAGACACAGTGAGAGAGACACAGTGAGAAAGACACAGTTAGGGAGACACAGTGAAGGAAACACAGTGAGGGAGACACAGTGCGGGAAACACAGTGAGAGAAACACAGTGAGAGAGACACAGTTAGGGAGACACAGTGAGAGTGACACAGTGAGGGAGACACAGTGAGGGAGACACAGTGAGGGAAACACAGTGAGAGAGACAGTATGTGAGGGAGACACAGTGAGGGAGACACAGTGAGGGAGACAGAGTGAGTGAGACAGAGTGAGTGAGACAGAGTGAGAGAGACACTGAGAGCAACACAGTGAGAGAAACACAGTGAGGGAGACACATGGAGGGAGACACATAGAGGGAGACACAGTGAGAGAGACACAGTGAGAGAAACACAGTGAGAGTGACACAGTGAGAGAGACACAGGGAGAGAGACACAGTGAGAGAAACACAGTGAGAGAAACACAGTGAGAGAGACAGAGTGAGAGAAACACAGTGAGAGAAACACAGTAACAGACACACAGTGAGAGAGACAGAGTGAGAGAAACACAGTGAGAGAAACACAGTGAGAGAGACAGAGTGAGAGACACAGTGAGAGAAACACTGAGAGAAACACAGTGAGAGAGACACAGTGAGAGAGACACAGTGAGAGAAACACAGTAACAGACACACAGTGAGAGAAACACAGAGAGGGAGACACGGTGAGCGAGACACAGTGAGAGAGACACAGTGAGTGAGACACAGTGAGAGAGACAGAGTGAGTGAGACAGAGTGAGAGAGACACTGAGAGCAACACAGTGAGAGAAACACAGTGAGGGAGACACAGTGCGGGAAACACAGTGAGAGAAACACAGTGAGAGAGACAGTATGTTAGAGAAACACAGTGAGGGAGAAACAGTGAGAGAGACACAGTGAGAGAGACAGTATGTGAGAGAAACACAGTGAGCGAGACACAGTGAGAGAAACACAGTGAGTGAGACAGAGTGAGAGAGACACTGAGAGCAACACAGTGAGAGAAACACAGTGAGGGAGACACAGTGCGGGAAACACAGTGAGAGAAACACAGTGAGAGAGACAGAGTGAGAGAAACACAGTGAGAGAGACACAGTGAGAGAGACACAGTGAGAGACACACAGTGAGAGAGACAGAGTGAGAGAAACACAGTGAGAGTGACACAGTGAGGGAGACACAGTGAGAGAGACACAGTGAGAGTGACACAGTGAGGGAGACACAGTGAGAGCAACACAGTGAGAGCAACACAGTGAAGGAAACACAGTGAGGGAGACACAGTGCGGGAAACACAGTGAGAGAGACACAGTGAGAGAAACACAGTGAGAGAGACAGAGTGAGAGAAACACAGTGAGAGAAACACAGTGAGAGAAACACAGTAACAGACACACAGTGAGAGAGACAGAGTGAGAGAAACACAGTGAGAGAGACACAGTGAGGGAGATACAGTGAGAGAAATACAGTGAGGGAGACACAGTGAGAGAGACAGATTGAGAGAGACACAGTGAGAGAGACAGAGTGAGAGAGACACAGTGAGGGAGATACAGTGAGAGAAATACAGTGAGGGAGACACAGTGAGAGAGACAGATTGAGAGAGACACAGTGAGAGAGACAGAGTGAGAGAGACAGAGTGAGAGAGACAGAGTGAGAGAGACACTGTGAGAGCAACACAGTGAGAGGGACGCAGTGAGGGAGACACAGTGAGAGAGACACAGTGAGGGAGACCGAGTGAGGGAGACACAGTGAGAGAAACACTGTGAGGGAGATACAGTGAGGGAGACACAGTGAGTGTGAAACAGTGAGTGTGAGACAGTGAGGGAGACACAGTGAGAGAAACACATTGAGTGTGAGACAGTGAGGGAGACACAGTGAGAGAGACACAGTGAGGGAGATACAGTAAGAGCAACACAGTGAGAGAGACAGAGTGAGAGAGACAGAGTGAGAGAGACAGAGTGAGAGACACAGTGAGAGAAACACTGAGAGAAACACAGTGAGAGAGACACAGTGAGAGAGACACAGTGAGAGAAACACAGAGAGGGAGACACGGTGAGCGAGACACAGTGAGAGAAACACAGTGAGTGAGACACAGTGAGAGAGACAGTATGTTAGAGAAACACAGTGAGGGAGAAACAGTGAGAGAGACACAGTGAGAGAGACAGTATGTGAGAGAAACACAGTGAGCGAGACACAGTGAGAGAAACACAGTGAGTGAGACAGAGTGAGAGAGACACTGAGAGCAACACAGTGAGAGAAACACAGTGAGGGAGACACAGTGCGGGAAACACAGTGAGAGAAACACAGTGAGAGAGACAGAGTGAGAGAGACAGAGTGAGAGAAACACAGTGAGAGAAACACAGTAACAGACACACAGTGAGAGAGACAGAGTGAGAGAAACACAGTGAGAGTGACACAGTGAGGGAGACACAGTGAGAGAGACACAGTGAGAGTGACACAGTGAGGGAGACACAGTGAGAGCAACACAGTGAGAGCAACACAGTGAAGGAAACACAGTGAGGGAGACACAGTGCGGGAAACACAGTGAGAGAGACACAGTGAGAGACACACAGTAACAGACACACAGTGAGAGAAACACAGAGAGGGAGACACGGTGAGCGAGACACAGTGAGAGAAACACAGTGAGTGAGACACAGTGAGAGAGACAGTATGTTAGAGAAACACAGTGAGGGAGAAACAGTGAGAGAGACACAGTGAGAGAGACAGTATGTGAGAGAAACACAGTGAGCGAGACACAGTGAGAGAAACACAGTGAGTGAGACAGAGTGAGAGAGACACTGAGAGCAACACAGTGAGAGAAACACAGTGAGGGAGACACAGTGCGGGAAACACAGTGAGAGAAACACAGTGAGAGAGACAGAGTGAGAGAGACAGAGTGAGAGAAACACAGTGAGAGAAACACAGTAACAGACACACAGTGAGAGAGACAGAGTGAGAGAAACACAGTGAGAGTGACACAGTGAGGGAGACACAGTGAGAGAGACACAGTGAGAGTGACACAGTGAGGGAGACACAGTGAGAGCAACACAGTGAGAGCAACACAGTGAAGGAAACACAGTGAGGGAGACACAGTGCGGGAAACACAGTGAGAGAGACACAGTGAGAGACACACAGTGAGGGAGACACAGTGAGAGAAACACAGTGAGGGAGACACAGTGAGAGAGACACAGTGAGAGAGACACAGTGAGGGAGACACTGTGAGGGAAACACAGTGAGAGAGACACAGTGAGAGACACACAGTGAGGGAGACACAGTGAGAGAAACACAGTGAGGGAGACACAGTGAGAGAGACACAGTGAGAAAGACACAGTTAGGGAGACACAGTGAAGGAAACACAGTGAGGGAGACACAGTGCGGGAAACACAGTGAGAGAAACACAGTGAGAGAGACACAGTTAGGGAGACACAGTGAGAGTGACACAGTGAGGGAGACACAGTGAGGGAGACACAGTGAGGGAAACACAGTGAGGGAGACACAGTGAGAGAGACAGATTGAGAGAGACAGATTGAGAGAGACACAGTGAGAGAGACACAGTGAGAGAGACAGAGTGAGAGAGACAGAGTGAGAGAGACACTGTGAGAGCAACACAGTGAGAGGGACGCAGTGAGGGAGACACAGTGAGAGAAACACTGTGAGGGAGATACAGTGAGGGAGACACAGTGAGTGTGAGACAGTGAGGGAGACACAGTGAGAGAGACACAGTGAGGGAGATACAGTGAGAGAAACACAGTGAGAGAGACATACTGAGAGAGACACTGTGAGAGCAACACAGGAAGAGAGACAGAGTGAGAGAGACAGAGTGAGAGAGACACAGTGAGAGAAACACAGTAACAGACACACAGTGAGAGAAACACAGAGAGGGAGACACGGTGAGCGAGACACAGTGAGAGAAACACAGTGAGTGAGACACAGTGAGAGAGACAGTATGTGAGCGAGACACAGTGAGAGAAACACAGGGAGTGAGACAGAGTGAGAGAGACACTGTGAGAGCAACACAGTGAGAGAAACACAGTGAGGGAGACACAGTGCGGGAATCACAGTGAGAGAAACACAGTGAGAGAGACAGAGTGAGAGAGACAGAGTGAGAGAGACACAGTGAGAGAGACACAGTGAGAGTGACACAGTGAGAGAGACACAGTGAGAGTGACACAGTGAGGGAGACACAGTGAGAGCAACACAGTGAGAGAGACACAGTGAGAGAGACACAGTGAGAGAAACACAGTGAGAGAGACAGAGTGCGAGAGACAGAGTGAGAGAAACACAGTGAGAGTGACACAGTGAGGGAGACACAGTGAGAGCAACACAGTGAGAGAGACACAGTGAGAGAGACACAGTGAGAGAAACACAGTGAGAGAAACACAGTGAGAGAGACAGAGTGAGAGAGACAGAGTGAGAGAAACACAGTGAGAGAGACACAGTGAGATAGACACAGTAAGAGAGACAGAGTGAGAGAGACAGAGTGAGAGAGACACAGTGAGGGAGACACAGTGAGAGTGAAACAGTGAGGGAGACACAGTGAGGGAGACACGGTGAGGGAGACACGGTGAGGGAGACACAGTGAGGGAAACACAGTGAGGGAAACACAGTGAGAGAGAGACAGTGAGAGACACACAGTGAGGGAGACACAGTGAGGGAGACACGGTGAGGGAGACACGGTGAGGGAGACACAGTGAGGGAAACACAGTGAGGGAAACACAGTGAGAGAGAGACAGTGAGAGACACACAGTGAGGGAGACACAGTGAAGGAAACACAGTGAAGGAAACACAGTGAGAGAAACACAGTGAGAGTGACACAGTGAGGGAGACACAGTGCGGGAAACACTGTGAGGGAGACACAGTGCGGGAGACACAGTGAGGGAGACACAGTGAGGGAAACACAGTGAGGGAAACACAGTGAGGGAGACACAGTGAGGGAAACACAGTGAGAGAGACACAGTGAGGGAAACACAGTGAGAGAGACACAGTGAGGGAGACACAGTGAGGGAGACACAGTGAGGGAGACACAGTGAGAGAAACACAGTGAGGGAGACACAGTGAGAGAGACACAGTTAGGGAAACACAGTGAGAGAAACACAGTGAGAGAGACACAGTGAGGGAGACACAGTGAGAGAAACACAGTGAGGGAGACACAGTGAGAGAGACACAGTGAGGGAGACACAGTGAGGGAGACACAGTGAGGGAAACACAGTGAGGGAAACACAGTGAGGGAGACAGATTGAGAGAGACAGATTGAGAGAGACAGATTGAGAGAGACAGAGTGAGAGAGACACTGTGAGAGCAACACTGTGAGAGCAACACAGTGAGAGGGACGCAGTGAGGGAGACACAGTGAGGGAGACCGAGTGATGGAGACACAGTGAGAGAAACACAGTGAGAGAGACACAGTGAGGGAGACACAGTGAGAGAAACACAGTGAGGGAGACACAGTGAGAGAGACACAGTGAGGGAGACACAGTGAGGGAGACACAGTGAGGGAAACACAGTGAGGGAAACACAGTGAGGGAGATAGATTGAGAGAGACAGATTTAGAGAGACAGATTGAGAGAGACAGAGTGAGAGAGACACTGTGAGAGCAACACTGTGAGAGCAACACAGTGAGAGGGACGCAGTGAGGGAGACACAGTGAGAGAGACACAGTGAGGGAGACCGAGTGATGGAGACACAGTGAGAGAAACACTGTGAGGGAGATACAGTGAGGGAGACACAGTGAGTGTGAGACAGTGAGGGAGACACAGTGAGAGAAACACAGTGAGTGTGAGACAATGAGGGAGACACAGTGAGAGAGACACAGTGAGAGAGACATACTGAGAGAGACACTGTGAGAGCAACACAGTAAGAGAGACAGAGTGAGAGAGACAGAGTGAGAGAGACACAGTGAGAGAGACACAGTGAGAGAAACACTGAGAGAAACACAGTGAGAGAGACACGGTGAGCGAGACACAGTGAGAGAAACACAGTGAGTGAGACACAGTGAGAGAGACAGTATGTTAGAGAAACACAGTGAGGGAGAAACAGTGAGTGAGACACAGTGAGAGAGACAGTATGTGAGAGAAACACAGTGAGCGAGACACAGTGAGAGAAACACAGTGAGAGAGACAGAGTGAGAGAGACAGAGTGAGAGAAACACAGTGAGAGTGACACAGTGAGGGAGACACAGTGAGAGCAACACAGTGAGAGAGACACAGTGAGAGAGACACAGTGAGAGAAACACAGTGAGAGAAACACAGTGAGAGAGACAGAGTGAGAGAAACACAGTGAGAGTGACACAGTGAGGGAGACACAGTGAGAGCAACACAGTGAGAGAAACACAGTGAGAGAGACACAGTGAGAGAGACACAGTGAGAGAAACACAGTGAGAGAGACAGAGTGAGAGAGACAGAGTGAGAGAAACACAGTGAGAGTGACACAGTGAGGGAGACACAGTGAGAGCAACACAGTGAGAGAGACACAGTGAGAGAGACACAGTGAGAGAGACACAGTGAGAGAAACACAGTGAGAGAAACACAGTGAGAGAGACAGAGTGAGAGAGACAGAGTGAGAGAAACACAGTGAGAGAGACAGAGTGAGAGAGACAGAGTGAGAGTAACACAGTGAGAGAGACACAGTGAGAGAGACACAGTAAGAGAGACAGAGTGAGAGAGACAGAGTGAGAGAGACACAGTGAGGGAGACACAGTGAGAGAAACACAGTGAGAGTGAAACAGTGAGGGAGACACAGTGAGGGAGACACAGTGAGGGAAACACAGTGAGAGAGACACAGTGAGAGACACACAGTGAGGGAGACACAGTGAGAGAAACACAGTGAGGGAGACACAGTGAGAGAGACACAGTGAGAGACACACTGTGAGGGAGACACAGTGCGGGAAACACAGTGAGGGAAACACAGTGAGAGAAACACAGTGAGAGTGACACAGTTAGGGAGACACAGTGAGAGAGACACAGTGAGGGAGACACAGTGAGGGAGACACAGTGAGGGAGACACAGTGAGAGTGAGACAGTGAGGGAGACACAGTGAGAGAGACACAGTGAGGGAGATACAGTGAGAGAAACACAGTGAGAGAGACACAGTGAGGGAGACACAGTGAGAGAAACACAGTGAGGGAGACGCAGTGGAGAGACGCAGTGAGAGAAACACAGTGAGGGAGACACGTTGAAAGAGACACGTTGAGAGAGACACAGTGAGAGTGACACAGTGAGGGAGACACAGTGAGAGAAACACTGTGAGGGAGATACAGTGAGGGAGATACAGTGAGGGAGACACAGTGAGAGAGACACAGTGAGGGAGACACAGTGAGAGAAACACAGTGAGAGTGAGACAGTGAGGGAGACACAGTGAGAGAAACACAGTGAGAGAGACACAGTGAGAGAGACACAGTGAGAGAGACACAGTGAGGGAGATACAGTGAGAGTGAGACAGTGAGGGAGACACAGTGAGGGAGACACAGTGAGAGAGACACAGTGAGTGTGACACAGTGAGAGAGACACAGTGAGAGAAACACTGTGAGAGTGACACAGTGAGGGAGACACAGTGAGAGAGACACAGTGAGAGAGACACAGTGAGGGAGATACAGTGAGAGAGACACAGTGAGGGAGATACAGTGAGAGTGAGACAGTGAGGGAGACACAGTGAGAGAGACACAGTGAGGGAGATACAGTGAGAGTGAGACAGTGAGGGAGATACAGTGAGAGTGAGACAGTGAGGGAGACACAGTGAGAGAGACACAGTGAGGGAGATACAGTGAGAGTGAGACAGTGAGGGAGACACAGTGAGGGAGACACAGTGAGAGAGACACAGTGAGTGTGACACAGTGAGAGAGACACAGTGAGAGAAACACTGTGAGAGTGACACAGTGAGGGAGACACAGTGAGAGAGACACGGTGAGGGAGACACAGTGAGGGAGATACAGTGAGGGAGATACAGTGAGGGAGACACAGTGAGGGAGACACAGTGAGAGTGCGACAGTGAGGGAGACACAGTGAGGGAGACACAGTGAGGGAGACACGGTGAGCGAGACACGGTGAGGGAGACACAGTGAGGGAGATACAGTGAGGGAGACACAGTGAGAGTGAGACAGTGAGGGAGACACAGTGAGGGAGACACGGTGAGGGAGACACGGTGAGGGAGACACGGTGAGCGAGACACGGTGAGGGAGACACAGTGAGGGAGATACAGTGAGGGAGACACAGTGAGAGTGAGACAGTGAGGGAGACACAGTGAGGGAGACACAGTGAGGGAGACACAGTGAGAGTGAGACAGTGAGGGAGACACAGTGAGGGAGATACAGTGAGGGAGATACAGTGAGGGAGACACAGTGAGCGAGACACAGTGAGGGAGACACAGTGAGAGAAACACAGTGAGTGTGAGACAGTGAGGGAGACACAGTGCGGGAAACACAGTGAGAGAAACACAGTGAGAGAGACAGAGTGAGAGAGACAGAGTGAGAGAGACACAGTGAGAGAAACACAGTAACAGACACACAGTGAGAGAGACAGAGTGAGAGAAACACAGTGAGAGTGACACAGTGAGGGAGACACAGTGAGAGTTAAACATTGAGGGAGACACAGTGAGGGAGACACGGTGAGGGAGACACAGTGAGGGAGACACAGTGAGGGAGATACAGTGAGGGAGATACAGTGAGGGAGACACAGTGAGGGAGACACAGTGAGAGTGCGACAGTGAGGGAGACACAGTGAGGGAGACACAGTGAGGGAGACACGGTGAGCGAGACACGGTGAGGGAGACACAGTGAGGGAGATACAGTGAGGGAGACACAGTGAGAGTGAGACAGTGAGGGAGACACAGTGAGGGAGACACGGTGAGGGAGACACAGTGAGGGAGACACAGTGAGGGAGATACAGTGAGGGAGATACAGTGAGGGAGATACAGTGAGGGAGACACAGTGAGCGAGACACAGTGAGGGAGACACAGTGAGAGAAACACAGTGAGAGTGAGACAGTGAGGGAGACACAGTGCGGGAAACACAGTGAGAGAAACACAGTGAGAGAGACAGAGTGAGAGAGACAGAGTGAGAGAAACACAGTGAGAGTGACACAGTGAGGGAGACACATAGAGGGAGACACAGTGAGAGAGACACAGTGAGGGAGACACAGTGAGGGAGACACAGTGAGAGAGACACAGTGAGGGAGACACAGTGAGGGAGACACAGTGAGAGCAACACAGTGAGAGAGACACAGTGAGAGAGACACAGTGAGAGAAACACAGTGAGAGAGACAGAGTGCGAGAGACAGAGTGAGAGAAACACAGTGAGAGTGACACAGTGAGGGAGACACAGTGAGAGCAACACAGTGAGAGAGACACAGTGAGAGAGACACAGTGAGAGAAACACAGTGAGAGAAACACAGTGAGAGAGACAGAGTGAGAGAGACAGAGTGAGAGAAACACAGTGAGAGAGACACAGTGAGATAGACACATTAAGAGAGACAGAGTGAGAGAGACAGAGTGAGAGAGACACAGTGAGGGAGACACAGTGAGAGTGAAACAGTGAGGGAGACACAGTGAGGGAGACACGGTGAGGGAGACACAGTGAGGGAGACACAGTGAGGGAAACACAGTGAGGGAAACACAGTGAGAGAGAGACAGTGAGAGACACACAGTGAGGGAGACACAGTGAGAGAAACACAGTGAGGGAGACACAGTGAGAGAGACACAGTGAGAGAGACACAGTTAGGGAGACACAGTGAAGGAAACACAGTGAAGGAAACACAGTGAGAGAAACACAGTGAGAGTGACACAGTGAGGGAGACACAGTGCGGGAAACACTGTGAGGGAGACACAGTGCGGGAGACACAGTGAGGGAGACACAGTGAGGGAAACACAGTGAGGGAAACACAGTGAGGGAGACACAGTGAGGGAAACACAGTGAGAGAGACACAGTGAGGGAAACACAGTGAGAGAGACACAGTGAGGGAGACACAGTGAGGGAGACACAGTGAGGGAGACACAGTGAGAGAAACACAGTGAGGGAGACACAGTGAGAGAGACACAGTTAGGGAAACACAGTGAGAGAAACACAGTGAGAGAGACACAGTGAGGGAGACACAGTGAGAGAAACACAGTGAGGGAGACACAGTGAGAGAGACACAGTGAGGGAGACACAGTGAGGGAGACACAGTGAGGGAAACACAGTGAGGGAAACACAGTGAGGGAGACAGATTGAGAGAGACAGATTGAGAGAGACAGATTGAGAGAGACAGAGTGAGAGAGACACTGTGAGAGCAACACTGTGAGAGCAACACAGTGAGAGGGACGCAGTGAGGGAGACACAGTGAGGGAGACCGAGTGATGGAGACACAGTGAGAGAAACACAGTGAGAGAGACACAGTGAGGGAGACACAGTGAGAGAAACACAGTGAGGGAGACACAGTGAGAGAGACACAGTGAGGGAGACACAGTGAGGGAGACACAGTGAGGGAGACACAGTGAGGGAAACACAGTGAGGGAAACACAGTGAGGGAGATAGATTGAGAGAGACAGATTGAGAGAGACAGATTGAGAGAGACAGAGTGAGAGAGACACTGTGAGAGCAACACTGTGAGAGCAACACAGTGAGAGGGACGCAGTGAGGGAGACACAGTGAGAGAGACACAGTGAGGGAGACCGAGTGATGGAGACACAGTGAGAGAAACACTGTGAGGGAGATACAGTGAGGGAGACACAGTGAGTGTGAGACAGTGAGGGAGACACAGTGAGAGAAACACAGTGAGTGTGAGACAATGAGGGAGACACAGTGAGAGAGACACAGTGAGAGAGACATACTGAGAGAGACACTGTGAGAGCAACACAGTAAGAGAGACAGAGTGAGAGAGACAGAGTGAGAGAGACACAGTGAGAGAGACACAGTGAGAGAAACACTGAGAGAAACACAGTGAGAGAGACACGGTGAGCGAGACACAGTGAGAGAAACACAGTGAGTGAGACACAGTGAGAGAGACAGTATGTTAGAGAAACACAGTGAGGGAGAAACAGTGAGTGAGACACAGTGAGAGAGACAGTATGTGAGAGAAACACAGTGAGCGAGACACAGTGAGAGAAACACAGTGAGTGAGACAGAGTGAGAGAGACACTGTGAGAGCAACACAGTGAGAGAGACAGAGTGAGAGCAACACAGTGAGAGAGACACAGTGAGAGAGACACAGTGAGAGAAACACAGTGAGAGAAACACAGTGAGAGAGACAGAGTGAGAGAAACACAGTGAGAGTGACACAGTGAGGGAGACACAGTGAGAGCAACACAGTGAGAGAGACACAGTGAGAGAGACACAGTGAGAGAAACACAGTGAGAGAAACACAGTGAGAGAGACAGAGTGAGAGAAACACAGTGAGAGTGACACAGTGAGGGAGACACAGTGAGAGCAACACAGTGAGAGAAACACAGTGAGAGAGACACAGTGAGAGAGACACAGTGAGAGAAACACAGTGAGAGAGACAGAGTGAGAGAGACAGAGTGAGAGAAACACAGTGAGAGTGACACAGTGAGGGAGACACAGTGAGAGCAACACAGTGAGAGAGACACAGTGAGAGAGACACAGTGAGAGAGACACAGTGAGAGAAACACAGTGAGAGAAACACAGTGAGAGAGACAGAGTGAGAGAGACAGAGTGAGAGAAACACAGTGAGAGAGACAGAGTGAGAGAGACAGAGTGAGAGAAACACAGTGAGAGAGACACAGTGAGAGAGACACAGTAAGAGAGACAGAGTGAGAGAGACAGAGTGAGAGAGACACAGTGAGGGAGACACAGTGAGAGAAACACAGTGAGAGTGAAACAGTGAGGGAGACACAGTGAGGGAGACACAGTGAGGGAAACACAGTGAGAGAGACACAGTGAGAGACACACAGTGAGGGAGACACAGTGAGAGAAACACAGTGAGGGAGACACAGTGAGAGAGACACAGTGAGAGACACACTGTGAGGGAGACACAGTGCTGGAAACACAGTGAGGGAAACACAGTGAGAGAAACACAGTGAGAGTGACACAGTTAGGGAGACATAGTGAGAGAGACACAGTGAGGGAGACACAGTGAGGGAGACACAGTGAGGGAGACACAGTGAGAGTGAGACAGTGAGGGAGACACAGTGAGAGAGACACAGTGAGGGAGATACAGTGAGAGAAACACAGTGAGAGAGACACAGTGAGGGAGACACAGTGAGAGAAACACAGTGAGGGAGACGCAGTGGAGAGACGCAGTGAGAGAAACACTGTGAGGGAGATACAGTGAGGGAGATACAGTGAGGGAGACACAGTGAGAGAGACACAGTGAGGGAGACACAGTGAGAGAAACACAGTGAGAGTGAGACAGTGAGGGAGACACAGTGAGAGAAACACAGTGAGAGAGACACAGTGAGAGAGACACAGTGAGAGAGACACAGTGAGGGAGATACAGTGAGAGTGAGACAGTGAGGGAGACACAGTGAGGGAGACACAGTGAGAGAGACACAGTGAGTGTGACACAGTGAGAGAGACACAGTGAGAGAAACACTGTGAGAGTGACACAGTGAGGGAGACACAGTGAGAGAGACACAGTGAGAGAGACACAGTGAGGGAGATACAGTGAGAGAGACACAGTGAGGGAGATACAGTGAGAGTGAGACAGTGAGGGAGACACAGTGAGAGAGACACAGTGAGGGAGATACAGTGAGAGTGAGACAGTGAGGGAGTTACAGTGAGAGTGAGACAGTGAGGGAGACACAGTGAGGGAGACACAGTGAGAGAGACACAGTGAGGGAGATACAGTGAGAGTGAGACAGTGAGGGAGACACAGTGAGGGAGACACAGTGAGAGAGACACAGTGAGTGTGACACAGTGAGAGAGACACAGTGAGAGAAACACTGTGAGAGTGACACAGTGAGGGAGACACAGTGAGAGAGACACAGTGAGGGAGACACAGTGAAAGAGACACAGTGAGGGAGACACAGTGAGAGTGAGACAGTGAGGGAGACACAGTGAGGGAGACACAGTGAGGGAGACACGGTGAGCGAGACACGGTGAGGGAGACACAGTGAGGGAGATACAGTGAGGGAGACACAGTGAGAGTGAGACAGTGAGGGAGACACAGTGAGGGAGACACGGTGAGGGAGACACGGTGAGGGAGACACGGTGAGCGAGACACGGTGAGGGAGACACAGTGAGGGAGATACAGTGAGGGAGACACAGTGAGAGTGAGACAGTGAGGGAGACACAGTGAGGGAGACACAGTGAGGGAGACACAGTGAGAGTGAGACAGTGAGGGAGACACAGTGAGGGAGATACAGTGAGGGAGATACAGTGAGGGAGACACAGTGAGCGAGACACAGTGAGGGAGACACAGTGAGAGAAACACAGTGAGTGTGAGACAGTGAGGGAGACACAGTGCGGGAAACACAGTGCGGGAAACACAGTGAGAGAGACAGAGTGAGAGAGACAGAGTGAGAGAGACAGAGTGAGAGAGACACAGTGAGAGAAACACAGTAACAGACACACAGTGAGAGAGACAGAGTGAGAGAAACACAGTGAGAGTGACACAGTGAGGGAGACACAGTGAGAGTTAGACATTGAGGGAGACACAGTGAGGGAGACACGGTGAGGGAGACACAGTGAGGGAGATACAGTGAGGGAGATACAGTGAGGGAGACACAGTGAGGGAGACACAGTGAGAGTGCGACAGTGAGGGAGACACAGTGAGGGAGACACAGTGAGGGAGACACGGTGAGCGAGACACGGTGAGGGAGACACAGTGAGGGAGATACAGTGAGGGAGACACAGTGAGAGTGAGACAGTGAGGGAGACACAGTGAGGGAGACACGGTGAGGGAGACACAGTGAGGGAGACACAGTGAGGGAGATACAGTGAGGGAGATACAGTGAGGGAGATACAGTGAGGGAGACACAGTGAGCGAGACACAGTGAGGGAGACACAGTGAGAGAAACACAGTGAGAGTGAGACAGTGAGGGAGACACAGTGCGGGAAACACAGTGAGAGAAACACAGTGAGAGAGACAGAGTGAGAGAGACAGAGTGAGAGAAACACAGTGAGAGTGACACAGTGAGGGAGACACATAGAGGGAGACACAGTGAGAGAGACACAGTGAGGGAGACACAGTGAGGGAGACACAGTGAGAGAGACACAGTGAGGGAGACACAGTGAGGGAGACACAGTGAGAGAAACACAGTGAGAGAGACACAGTGAGGGAGACACAGTGAGGGAGACACAGTGAGAGAGACACAGTGAGGGAGACACAGTGAGGGAGACACAGTGAGAGGAACACAGTGAGAGAAACACAGTGAGAGAAACACTGTGAGGGAGACACAGTGAGAGAAACACAGTGAGAGTGAGACAGTGAGGGAGACACAGTGAGAGAGATACAGTGAGAGAAACACAGTGAGAGAGACACAGTGAGGGAGACACAGTGAGAGAAACACAGTGAGGGAGACGCAGTGGAGAGACGCAGTGAGAGAAACACAGTGAGGGAGACACGTTGAAAGAGACACGTTGAGAGAGACACAGTGAGAGAGACACAGTGAGAGTGACACAGTGAGGGAGACACAGTGAGAGAAACACTGTGAGGGAGATACAGTGAGGGAGATACAGTGAGGGAGACACAGTGAGAGAGACACAGTGAGGGAGACACAGTGAGAGAAACACAGTGAGGGAGATACAGTGAGGGAGATACAGTGAGGGAGACACAGTGAGAGAGACACAGTGAGGGAGACACAGTGAGAGAAACACAGTGAGAGTGAGACAGTGAGGGAGACACAGTGAGAGAAACACAGTGAGTGTGACACAGTGAGGGAGACACAGTGAGGGAGACACAGTGATGGAGACACAGTGAGAGAGACACAGTGAGGGAGACACAGTGATGGAGACACAGTGAGAGAGACACAGTGAGGGAGATACAGCGAGAGTGAGACAGTGAGGGAGACACAGTGAGGGAGACACAGTGAGAGAGACACAGTGAGTGTGACACAGTGAGGGAGACACAGTGAGAGAAACACTGTGAGAGTGACACAGTGAGGGAGACACAGTGAGAGAGACACAGTGAGGGAGACACAGTGAAAGAGACACAGTGAGGGAGACACAGTGAGAGTGAGACAGTGAGGGAGACACAGTGAGGGAGACACAGTGAGGGAGACACGGTGAGGGAGACACGGTGAGCGAGACACGGTGAGGGAGACACAGTGAGGGAGATACAGTGAGGGAGACACAGTGAGAGTGAGACAGTGAGGGAGACACAGTGAGGGAGACACGGTGAGGGAGACACGGTGAGGGAGATACAGTGAGGGAGACACAGTGAGCGAGACACAGTGAGGGAGACACAGTGAGAGAAACACAGTGAGAGTGAGACAGTGAGGGAGACACAGTGAGGGAGACAGAGTGAGGGAGACAGAGTGAGGGAGACACAGTGAGGGAGACACAGTGAGGGAGACACAGTGAGAGAAACACAGTGAGGGAGACACAGTGAGGGAGACACAGGGAAGGAAACACAGTGAAGGAAACACAGTGAAGGAAACACAGTGCGGGAAACACAGTGAGGGAAACACAGTGAGAGAACCACAGTGAGAGTGACACAGTGAGGGAAACACAGTGAGGGAGACACAGTGAGGGAAACACAGTGAGGGAAACACAGTGAGGGAGACTCAGTGAGAGAGACACAGTGAGAGAGACACAGTGAGGGAAACACAGTGAGGGAAACACAGTGAGGGAGACCGAGTGAGGGAGACACAGTGAGAAAGACAGAGTGAGAGAGACAGAGTGAGAGCAACACAGTGAGAGAAACACATTGAGAGAGACACAGTTAGGGAGACACAGTGAGGGAGACACAGTGAGAGAGACACAGTGAGGGAGACACGGTGAGGGAGACACAGTGAGGGAGATACAGTGAGGGAGATACAGTGAGGGAGACACAGTGAGCGAGACACAGTGAGGGAGACACAGTGAGAGAAACACAGTGAGAGTGAGACAGTGAGGGAGACAGAGTGAGGGAGACAGAGTGAGGGAGACAGAGTGAGGGAGACACAGTGAGGGAGACACAGTGAGAGAAACACAGTGAGGGAGACACAGTGAGGGAGACACAGTGAAGGAAACACAGTGAAGGAAACACAGTGAAGGAAACACAGTGAAGGAAACACAGTGCGGGAAACACAGTGAGGGAAACACAGTGAGAGATCCACAGTGAGAGTGACACAGTGAGGGAAACACAGTGAGGGAGACACAGTGAGGGAAACACAGTGAGGGAAACACAGTGAGGGAGACTCAGTGAGAGAGACACAGTGAGAGAGACACAGTGAGGGAAACACAGTGAGGGAAACACAGTGAGGGAGACCGAGTGAGGGAGACACAGTGAGAAAGACAGAGTGAGAGAGACAGAGTGAGAGCAACACAGTGAGAGAAACACATTGAGAGAGACACAGTTAGGGAGACACAGTTAGGGAGACACAGTGAGGGAGACACAGTGAGGGAGACACAGTGAGGGAAACACAGTGAGAGAGACACAGTGAGGGAGACACAGTGAGGGAAACACAGTGAGAGAGACACAGTGAGGGAGACAGAGTGAGAGAGACAGAGTGAGAGAGACAGAGTGAGAGAGACACAGTGAGAGAGACACAGTGAGAGAGACAGAGTGAGAGAGACATACTGAGAGAAACACAGTAAGAGAGACAGAGTGAGAGAGACAGAGTGAGAGAGACACAGTGAGAGAAACACAGAGAGGGAGACACAGTGAGAGAGACAGTATGTTCCAGAAACACAGTGAGGGAGAAACAGTGAGAGAGACACAGTGAGAGAGACAGTATGTGAGAGAAACACATTGAGCGAGACACAGTGAGAGAAACACAGTGAGTGAGACAGAGTGACAGAGACAGAGTGAGAGAAACACAGTAACAGACACACAGTGAGAGAAACACAGAGAGGGAGACATGGTGAGCGAGACACAATTAGAGAAACACAGTGAGGGAGACAGACTGAGAGAGACTCAGTGAGAGAGACAGAGTGAGGGAGACACAGTGAGAGAAACACAGTGAGGGAGACACAGTGAGATAGACAGAGTGAGAAAGACAGAGTGAGAGAGACAGAGTGAGAGAGACAGAGTGAGAGAGACACAGTGAGAGAAACACATTGAGAGAGACACAGTTAGGGAGACACAGTGAGTGAGACACAGTGAGGGAGACACAGTGAGGGAGACACAGTGAGGGAAACACAGTGAGAGAGACACAGTGAGGGAGACACAGTGAGGGAGACACAGTGAGGGCAACACAGTGAGGGAGACAGAGTGAGAGAGACAGAGTGAGAGAGACACAGTGAGAGAGACAGAGTGAGAGAGACACAGTGAGAGAGACACAGTGAGAGAGACACAGTGAGAGAGACAGAGTGAGAGAGACATACTGAGAGAAACACAGTGCGAGAAACACAGTAAGAGAGACAGAGTGAGAGAGACAGAGTGAGAGAGACACAGTGAGAGAAACACAGTAACAGACACACAGTGAGAGAAACACAGAGAGGGAGACACAGTGAGAGAAACACAGTTAACGAAACACAGTAACAGACACACAGTGAGAGAAACACAGAGAGGGAGACACGGTGAGCGAGACACAGTGAGAGAAACACAGTGAGTGAGACACAGTGAGAGAGACAGTATGATCGAGAAACACAGTGAGGGAGAAACAGTGAGAGAGACACAGTGAGAGAGACAGTATGTGAGAGAAACACATTGAGCGAGACACAGTGAGAGAAACACAGTGAGTGAGACAGAGTGAGAGAGACAGAGTGACAGAGACAGAGTGAGAGAAACACAGTAACAGACACACAGTGAGAGAAACACAGAGAGGGAGACATGGTGAGCGAGACACACTGAGGGAGACACAGTTAGAGAAACACAGTGAGGGAGACAGACTGAGAGAGACTCAGTGAGAGAGACAGAGTGAGGGAGACACAGTGAGAGAAACACAGTGAGAGAGACACAGTTAGAGAAACACAGTGAGGGAGACAGACTGAGAGAGACTCAGTGAGAGAGACAGTATGTGAGAGAGACACAGTGAGGGAGACACAGTGAGAGAGACAGAGTGAGGGAGACACAGTGAGAGAAACACAGTGAGGGAGACACAGTGAGGGAGACACAGTGAGATAGACACAGTGAGAGAGACACAGTGAGTGAGACACAGTGAGTGAGACACAGTGAGAGAGACACAGTGAGAGAGACAGTATGTGAGAGAAACACAGTGAGGGAGACACAGTGAGAGAAACACAGTGAGAGAAACACAGTGAGAGAAACACAGTGAGTGAGACACAGTGAAAGAGACACAGTGAGAGAGACAGTATGTGAGAGAAACACAGTGAGGGAGACGCAGTGGAGAGACGCAGTGAGAGAAACACAGTGAGGGAGACACGGTGAAAAAGACACAGTGAGAGAGACACAGTGAGAGTGACACAGTGAGAGAGACACAGTGAGAGAGACACAGTGAGAGTGACACAGTGAGAGTGACACAGTGAGGGAGACACAGTGAGGGAGACACAGTGAGAGAGACACAGTGAGGGAGATACAGTGAGAGAAACACAGTGAGAGTGACACAGTGAGGGAGACACAGTGAGGGAGACACAGTGAGGGAGACACAGTGAGAGAGACACAGTGAGAGTGACACAGTGAGAGAGACACACTGAGGGAGACACAGTGAGAGAAACACAGTGAGGGAGACGCAGTGAGAGAAACACAGTGAGGGAGACACAGTGAGGGAGACACAGTGAGAGAGACACAGTGAGGGAAACACAGTGAGAGAGACACAGTGAGGGAGACACAGTGAGGGAGACACAGTGAGAGAGACGCAGTGAGGAAGACACAGTGAGAGAAACACCGTGAGGTAGACACGGTGAGGGAGACACAGTGAGGGAGACACGGTGAGAGAAACACTGTGAGGGAGATACAGTGAGGGAGATACAGTGAGGGAAACACAGTGAGAGAGACACAGTGAGGGAGACACAGTGAGGGAGACACAGTGAGAGAGACACGGTGAGAGAAACACAGTGAGAGAAACACAGTGAGAGAGACACGGTGAGGGAGACACAGTGAGGGAGACACAGTGAGAGAGACACGGTGAGAGAAACACAGTGAGAGAAACACAGTGAGAGAAACACAGTGAGGGAGACACGGTGAGAGAAACACTGTGAGGGAGATACAGTGAGGGAGATACAGTGAGGGAAACACAGTGAGAGAGACACAGTGAGGGAGACACAGTGAGGGAGACACAGTGAGAGAGACACGGTGAGAGAAACACATTGAGAGAAACACAGTGAGAGAAACACAGTGAGGGAGACACAGTGAGGGAGATACAGTGAGGGAGATACAGTGAGGGAGACACAGTGAGCGAGACACAGTGAGGGAGACACAGTGAGAGAAACACAGTGAGAGTGAGACAGTGAGGGAGACACAGTGCGGGAAACACAGTGAGAGAAACACAGTGAGAGAGACAGAGTGAGAGAGACAGAGTGAGAGAGACACAGTGAGAGAGACACAGTGAGAGAAACACAGTAACAGACACACAGTGAGAGAGACAGAGTGAGAGAAACACAGTGAGAGTGACACAGTGAGGGAGACACAGTGAGAGTTAGACATTGAGGGAGACACAGTGAGGGAGACACGGTGAGGGAGACACAGTGAGGGAGATACAGTGAGGGAGATACAGTGAGGGAGACACAGTGAGGGAGACACAGTGAGAGTGCGACAGTGAGGGAGACACAGTGAGGGAGACACAGTGAGGGAGACACGGTGAGCGAGACACGGTGAGGGAGACACAGTGAGGGAGATACAGTGAGGGAGACACAGTGAGAGTGAGACAGTGAGGGAGACACAGTGAGGGAGACACGGTGAGGGAGACACAGTGAGGGAGACACAGTGAGGGAGATACAGTGAGGGAGATACAGTGAGGGAGATACAGTGAGGGAGACACAGTGAGCGAGACACAGTGAGGGAGACACAGTGAGAGAAACACAGTGAGAGTGAGACAGTGAGGGAGACACAGTGCGGGAAACACAGTGAGAGAAACACAGTGAGAGAGACAGAGTGAGAGAGACAGAGTGAGAGAAACACAGTGAGAGTGACACAGTGAGGGAGACACATAGAGGGAGACACAGTGAGAGAGACACAGTGAGGGAGACACAGTGGGGGAGACACAGTGAGAGAGACACAGTGAGGGAGACACAGTGAGGGAGACACAGTGAGAGAAACACAGTGAGAGAGACACAGTGAGGGAGACACAGTGAGGGAGACACAGTGAGAGAGACACAGTGAGGGAGACACAGTGAGGGAGACACAGTGAGAGGAACACAGTGAGAGAAACACAGTGAGAGAAACACTGTGAGGGAGACACAGTGAGAGAAACACAGTGAGAGTGAGACAGTGAGGGAGACACAGTGAGAGAGATACAGTGAGAGAAACACAGTGAGAGAGACACAGTGAGGGAGACACAGTGAGAGAAACACAGTGAGGGAGACGCAGTGGAGAGACGCAGTGAGAGAAACACAGTGAGGGAGACACGTTGAAAGAGACACGTTGAGAGAGACACAGTGAGAGAGACACAGTGAGAGTGACACAGTGAGGGAGACACAGTGAGAGAAACACTGTGAGGGAGATACAGTGAGGGAGATACAGTGAGGGAGACACAGTGAGAGAGACACAGTGAGGGAGACACAGTGAGAGAAACACAGTGAGAGTGAGACAGTGAGGGAGACACAGTGAGAGAAACACAGTGAGTGAGACACAGTGAGAGAGACACAGTGAGGGAGACACAGTGAGGGAGACACAGTGAGAGAGACACAGTGAGGGAGATACAGCGAGAGTGAGACAGTGAGGGAGACACAGTGAGGGAGACACAGTGAGAGAGACACAGTGAGTGTGACACAGTGAGGGAGACACAGTGAGAGAAACACTGTGAGAGTGACACAGTGAGGGAGACACAGTGAGAGAGACACAGTGAGGGAGACACAGTGAAAGAGACACAGTGAGGGAGACACAGTGAGAGTGAGACAGTGAGGGAGACACAGTGAGGGAGACACAGTGAGGGAGACACGGTGAGGGAGACACGGTGAGCGAGACACGGTGAGGGAGACACAGTGAGGGAGATACAGTGAGGGAGACACAGTGAGAGTGAGACAGTGAGGGAGACACAGTGAGGGAGACACGGTGAGGGAGACACGGTGAGGGAGACACAGTGAGGGAGATACAGTGAGGGAGATACAGTGAGGGAGACACAGTGAGCGAGACACAGTGAGGGAGACACAGTGAGAGAAACACAGTGAGAGTGAGACAGTGAGGGAGACACAGTGAGGGAGACAGAGTGAGGGAGACAGAGTGAGGGAGACACAGTGAGGGAGACACAGTGAGGGAGACACAGTGAGAAAAAAACACAGTGAGGGAGACACAGTGAGGGAGACACAGTGAAGGAAACACAGTGAAGGAAACACAGTGAAGGAAACACAGTGCGGGAAACACAGTGAGGGAAACACAGTGAGAGAACCACAGTGAGAGTGACACAGTGAGGGAAACACAGTGAGGGAGACACAGTGAGGGAAACACAGTGAGGGAAACACAGTGAGGGAGACTCAGTGAGAGAGACACAGTGAGAGAGACACAGTGAGGGAAACACAGTGAGGGAAACACAGTGAGGGAGACCGAGTGAGGGAGACACAGTGAGAAAGACAGAGTGAGAGAGACAGAGTGAGAGCAACACAGTGAGAGAAACACATTGAGAGAGACACAGTTAGGGAGACACAGTTAGGGAGACACAGTGAGTGAGACACAGTGAGGGAGACACAGTGAGGGAGACACAGTGATGGAAACACAGTGAGAGAGACACAGTGAGGGAGACACAGTGAGGGAAACACAGTGAGAGAGACACAGTGAGGGAGACAGAGTGAGAGAGACAGAGTGAGAGAGACAGAGTGAGAGAGACATACTGAGAGAAACACAGTAAGAGAGACAGAGTGAGAGAGACAGAGTGAGAGAGACACAGTGAGAGAAACACAGTAACAGACACACAGTGAGAGAAACACAGAGAGGGAGACACAGTGAGAGAGACAGTATGTTCGAGAAACACAGTGAGGGAGAAACAGTGAGAGAGACACAGTGAGAGAGACAGTATGTGAGAGAAACACATTGAGCGAGACACAGTGAGAGAAACACAGTGAGTGAGACAGAGTGACAGAGACAGAGTGAGAGAAACACAGTAACAGACACACAGTGAGAGAAACACAGAGGGGGAGACATGGTGAGCGAGACACAATTAGAGAAACACAGTGAGGGAGACAGACTGAGAGAGACTCAGTGAGAGAGACAGAGTGAGGGAGACACAGTGAGAGAAACACAGTGAGGGAGACACAGTGAGATAGACAGAGTGAGAAAGACAGAGTGAGAGAGACAGAGTGAGAGAGACAGAGTGAGAGAGACACAGTGAGAGAAACACATTGAGAGAGACACAGTTAGGGAGACACAGTTAGGGAGACACAGTGAGTGAGACACAGTGAGGGAGACACAGTGAGGGAGACACAGTGAGGGAAACACAGTGAGAGAGACACAGTGAGGGAGACACAGTGAGGGAGACACAGTGAGGGCAACACAGTGAAGGAGACAGAGTGAGAGAGACAGAGTGAGAGAGACAGAGTGAGAGAGACACAGTGAGAGAGACACAGTGAGAGAGACAGAGTGAGAGAGACACAGTGAGAGAGACACAGTAAGAGAGACACAGTGAGAGAGACAGAGTGAGAGAGACATACTGAGAGAAACACAGTGCGAGAAACACAGTAAGAGAGACAGAGTGAGAGAGACAGAGTGAGAGAGACACAGTGAGAGAAACACTGTAACAGACACACAGTGAGAGAAACACAGAGAGGGAGACACAGTGAGAGAAACACAGTTAACGAAACACAGTAACAGACACACAGTGAGAGAAACACAGAGAGGGAGACACGGTGAGCGAGACACAGTGAGAGAAACACAGTGAGTGAGACACAGTGAGAGAAACAGTATGTTCGAGAAACACAGTGAGGGAGAAACAGTGAGAGAGACACAGTGAGAGAGACAGTATGTGAGAGAAACACATTGAGCGAGACACAGTGAGAGAAACACAGTGAGTGAGACAGAGTGAGAGAGACAGAGTGACAGAGACAGAGTGAGAGAAACACAGTAACAGACACACAGTGAGAGAAACACAGAGAGGGAGACATGGTGAGCGAGACACACTGAGGGAGACACAGTTAGAGAAACACAGTGAGGGAGACAGACTGAGAGAGACTCAGTGAGAGAGACAGAGTGAGGGAGACACAGTGAGAGAAACACAGTGAGAGAGACACAGTTAGAGAAACACAGTGAGGGAGACAGACTGAGAGAGACTCAGTGAGAGAGACAGTATGTGAGAGAGACACAGTGAGGGAGACACAGTGAGAGAGACAGAGTGAGGGAGACACAGTGAGAGAAACACAGTGAGGGAGACACAGTGAGGGAGACACAGTGAGATAGACACAGTGAGAGAGACACAGTGAGTGAGACACAGTGAGTGAGACACAGTGAGAGAGACACAGTGAGAGAGACAGTATGTGAGAGAAACACAGTGAGGGAGACACAGTGAGAGAAACACAGTGAGAGAAACACAGTGAGAGAAACACAGTGAGTGAGACACAGTGAAAGAGACACAGTGAGAGAGACAGTATGTGAGAGAAACACAGTGAGGGAGACGCAGTGGAGAGACGCAGTGAGAGAAACACAGTGAGGGAGACACGGTGAAAAAGACACAGTGAGAGAGACACAGTGAGAGTGACACAGTGAGAGAGACACAGTGAGAGAGACACAGTGAGAGTGACACAGTGAGAGTGACACAGTGAGGGAGACACAGTGAGGGAGACACAGTGAGAGAGACACAGTGAGGGAGATACAGTGAGAGAAACACAGTGAGAGTGACACAGTGAGGGAGACACAGTGAGGGAGACACAGTGAGGGAGACACAGTGAGAGAGACACAGTGAGAGTGACACAGTGAGAGAGACACAGTGAGGGAGACCGAGTGAGGGAGACACAGTGAGGGAGACACAGTGAGGGAGACACAGTGAGAGAAACACAGTGAGGGAGACACACTGAGGGAGACACACTGAGGGAGACACAGTGAGAGAAACACAGTGAGGGAGACACAGTGAGAGAGACGCAGTGAGAGAAACACAGTGAGGGAGACACAGTGAGGGAGACACAGTGAGAGAGACACAGTGAGGGAAACACAGTGAGAGAGACACAGTGAGGGAGACACAGTGAGGGAGACACAGTGAGAGAGACGCAGTGAGGAAGACACAGTGAGAGAAACACCGTGAGGTAGACACGGTGAGGGAGACACAGTGAGGGAGACACGGTGAGAGAAACACTGTGAGGGAGATACAGTGAGGGAGATACAGTGAGGGAAACACAGTGAGAGAGACACAGTGAGGGAGACACAGTGAGGGAGACACAGTGAGAGAGACACGGTGAGAGAAACACAGTGAGAGAAACACAGTGAGAGAGACACGGTGAGGGAGACACAGTGAGGGAGACACAGTGAGAGAGACACGGTGAGAGAAACACAGTGAGAGAAACACAGTGAGGGAGACACGGTGAGAGAAACACTGTGAGGGAGATACAGTGAGGGAGATACAGTGAGGGAAACACAGTGAGAGAGACACAGTGAGGGAGACACAGTGAGGGAGACACAGTGAGGGAGACACAGTGAGAGAGACACGGTGAGAGAAACACATTGAGAGAAACACAGTGAGAGAAACACAGTGAGGGAGACACAGTGAGAGAGACACAGTTAGGGAGACACAGTGAGGGAGACACAGTGAGGGAAACACAGTGAGGGAGACCGAGTAAGGGAGACCGAGTGAGGGAGACACAGTGAGGTTAACACAGTGAGGAGACACAGTGAGAGAGACACAGTGAGTGAGACCGAGTGAGGGAGACCGAGTGAGAGTGACACAGTGAGTGAGACACAGTGAGTGAGACACAGTGAGGGATACACAGTGAGGGAGACCGAGTGAGGGAGACACAGTGAGTGAGACACAGTGAGTGAGACACAGTGAGTGAGACACAGTGAGGGAAACACAGTGAGGGATACACAGTGAGTGAGACGCAGTGAGAGAGACACAGTGAGGGAGACCGATTGAGGGAGACCCAGTGAGTGAGACACAGTGAGGGAAACACAGTGAGGGATACACAGTGAGGGATACACAGTGAGGGAGACCGAGTGAGGGAGACCCAGTGAGGGAGACCGAGTGAAGGAGACAGAGTGAGTGAGACACAGTGAGGAAGACCAAGTGAGGGAGACCGAGTGAGGGAGACACAGTGAGTGAGCCAGAGTAAGAGAGGTACTGTGGTGGCGCAGTGGTTAGCACTGTTCTCCCTGTGTCTCTGTGGGTTTCCTCCGGGTGCTCCGGTTTCCTCCCACAGCCAAAGACTGGCTGGTTGATAGGTAAATTGCCCCTAGTGTAGGTAGGAGAAGTGGGGATGTGGCAGGGAATATAGGATGAGTATAAATGGGTGGGCCAAAGGGCCTGTTTCAGTGCTGTATCTCTCTATGACACAGTGAGAGAAGCACAGAGACAGTGGGGGTGAGGGAAACACAGACATGGATACAGAGTGAGGGAAACTCAATGAATGAATCACAGTGAGGGGGACTGAGTGAGAGAAAATCAATGCGAGATAGTGAGACAAAGAGAAAGACAATAGGAGAGCAAGTGAGGGACACAATGAGATACAGATAGACAGTAAAAGAGAGAGGGAGACAGAGAGAGAAAGATATAGAGTGAGAAATCAAGATAGAGAAGCAGTGAGAGAGACTCTTCTTCACACCCTGCCTCCTGTAAGGACTCCATTCCATTCTCTCAGTTTCTCCATCTCTGACGCATCTGCTCTGATGATGCTACCTTCCATGACGGTGCTTCTGATATGTCTTCCTTTTTCCTCAACCGAGGATTTCCCCCCACTGTGGTTGACGGGGCCCTCAACCGTGTCCAGCCCATTTCCTACACCTCTACCCTCACCCCTTCCCCTCCCTCCCAGAACCGTGACAGGGTTCCCCTTGTCCTCACTTTCCACTCCATCAGCCTCCATATCCAAAGGATCATCCTCCGCCATTTTCGCCACCTCCAGCGTGATGCCACTACCAAACGCAACTTCCCCTCCCTCCCCTGTCAGCATTCCGAAGGGATCGTTCCCTCCACAACACCCTGGTCCACTCCTCCATTACCCCCACCACCTCATCCCCGTCCCATGGCACCTTCCCCTGCAATCGCAGGAGGTGTAATACCTGCCCATTTACCTCCTCTCTCCTCACTATCCCAGACCCCAAACACTCCTTTCAGGTGAAGCTGCGATTTACTTGTACTTCTTTCAATGCAGTATACTGTATTCACTGCTCACAATGTGGTCTCCTCTACATTGGGGAGACCAAGCGCAGGCTGGGTGACCGCTTTGCGGAACATCTCCGCTCAGTCCGCAAGCAGGACCCTGAGCTTCCGGTTGCTTGCCATTTCAACACTCGCCCCTGCTCTCATGCTCACATCTCTGTCCTGGGCTTGCTGCAGTGTTCCAGTGAACATCAACACAAGCTCGAGGAACAACATCTCATCTACCGATTAGGCACACTACAGCCTGCCGGACTGAACATTGAGTTCAATAATTTCAGAGCATGACGGGCCCCCCATTTTACTTTCATTTTTAGTTATTTTTTCTTTTTCCTTTTATAAATTTTTTTTTCTGTGTTTATTTTATTTTATTTCATCTTAGTTTGTTCAGTTTGCTTACCCACTGTTTTTTTTCATGTTTGTACTTGCTGCTGTTCAATCTTCAGTCCATTAGCACCCTATCTGTACTAATGCTTTGTCTTTCAACACACCATTAACATATTGTTTGCCTTTGCTCCATGACCTTCTGGTCAGATATTCTGTGACCTGTTTGCACTGTTTGCACTGGAGTGCTGACTTGGGTTGCATTACAGTGGTAAAGTGGAAGTTTGGTGACTGAGGATAATTAAGGGTTAGTTTTATCTAAAGTCTAGTCTGTCTTTTAGTTAGCAGATTAACTTAACAGTTGCTGTTTGGGTTGGAGAAGGTGAGTTTTAGACCAGCTTTAAACAGGGTTCACTCAGGCTCTGCTTGCAGCTGCACTTTGTTAATTGGAGAATTGGCTTGAACCAGTTTTCAGAGGCTAGAGTCAGTCAGTATAAAAGTGAGCCATCTTACAATGCTGACCTTGTTTGCATTGGAGTGCTGACTTGGGTTGTATTAGTGTGTTAAAGTGGATGTTTGGTGACTGAGGAAGTTCGGTGAGGATGGAGCGAGGAGCTTCTTTCATTTCCTCCCTGTCCTCAGAGTGAGGGGAGCCGAGAGTTTCCAAACAGCACAGCTGACTGGTGAGTAAGTCCTGGTGGGTACTTTTCAAAGTGGATTGAATTGTAAGTCATTGTTTTAGCAAGACTTAATTGTTTTTTAAAAATTATAATCTTCTATAGTTTTATATTTAAAGGGTTTAGTTATGGCAGGAGAGCTTAAAGCCGTGGTTCGCTCCTCTTGCTGCATGTGGGAATCTGGGAACATTTCCAGTCCCCGGGACCAGCATGTGTGCAGGAAGTGTGTCCAGCTGCAGCTCCTGGAAGCTCGGGTTTCAGAGCTGGAACGGCGGCTGGAAACACTGTGGAGCATCCGCGAGTCTGAGAGCATTGTGGATAGCACGTATAGAGAGGTGGTCACACCGCAGCTGAAGGGACTTGAGGAAGGAAGGGAATGGGTGACCACCAGGCAGTCCAAGAGAAACAGGCAGGTAGTTCAGAAGTCCCGTGGGGTCCCGCTTGCAAATCGGTATTCCATTTTGGAGGCTGATGAGGCTGGTTCCTCCAGGGAGTGCGGACAGAGCCAAGCTTCTGGCACCGCAAGCAGCCTGTCTGCACAGGAAGGGGGAAAGAGAGGAAGAGCAATAGTAATAGGGGATTCTATAGTCAGGGGAACAGATAGGCGCTAGTGTGGCCGTCAACGTGACTCCAGGATGGTGTGTTGCCTCCATGGTGCCAGGCTCTGGGATGTCACTGAACGGCTGCAGGGCATCCTGAAGGGGGAGGGTGATAAGGCAGAGGTCATGGTACATGTTGGTACCAATGACATAGGTAGAAAGAGGGATGAGGTCTTGCATCAAGAATTCAGGGAGCTCGGCAGCAGACTAAAAAGCAGGACCTCTCGGGTTGTAATCTCTGGATTACTCCCAGTGCCAGTGAGTATAGAAATAGGAGAACAGCACAGATGAATGTGTGGCTTAAGAGTTGGTGCAGGAGGGAGGGTTTTAGATTCCTGGATCACTGGGACCGTTTCTGGGGAAGGTGGGACCTGTACAAGCGGGACAGTCTACATCTGAATCAGAGGGGGACTAACATCCTTGCTGGTAGGTTTGCTAGTGCTGTTGGGAGGAGTTTAAACTAATTTGGCAGGGGGAGGGGACACAGACTCCTAGCAGAATAGGGACACAGCTAAACACAGGAAAGCAAACCAGTCAGAGGGAATACAGCGGAAGTAAGTTTCAAGGGAGTAAGACCAGGATAGAAGGCCTCTACTTTAATACCAGGAGTATTACAGATAAAACGGATGAGTTCAGGGCAAGGATTGACACGTGGAACTGTGAGACAGTAACCATCACGGAGACATGGTTGAGGGAGGGACAGGATTGGCAGCTCAATATCCCGGGATATAGAATCTTCAGGTGAGACAGAGGAGGGGGTAAAAGAGGAGGGGGCATTGCAATATTAGTTAAGGAGTCAGTTACTGCAGTAAGGAGAGATGATATCTTGGAGGGGACATCAAATGAAGCTTTATGGGTGGAGTTTAGGAATAAAAAAGGGACAGCCACATTGTTAGGTGTTTATTATAGACCCCCAGATAGTCAGTGGGAAATTGAGGAGAAAATATGTGCGCAATTTGCAGAGGTGTGTAAAATTAATAATAGGGTAATTATATTAGGTGATTTCAACTTTCCCAACATTAATTGGGATAGTCATCGTGTTAAGGGCTTAGATGGAGTGGAGTTCTTAACTTTTTAGCTCAATATGTAGAGGATCCAACAAGGGAGGGTGCAGTGCTGGACCTAACTCTGGGGAATGAAGCCAGACAGGTGGTTGATGTGTTCGTGGGGAAGCATTTTGGTGATAGCGACCACAACATGGTACAATTTAATCTTGTTATGGAGAAAGAAATAGACAAGTTGCAAAAAAAGGTTTTGGATTGGGGGAGAGCGAATTTTAGTAAAATAAGGCAGGATCTGGCCAAGGTAGACTGGAAAGAGTTACTTGTCGGGAAATCTACAGAAGAGCAGTGGGGGGCATTCAAAAAGGAAATGGGGAGGTTACAGGCCCAACATGTTCCCTCTAGGGTAATCGGTAGGAGCAACAAGCCCAGAGAACCATGGATGACCAGAAACATTCAGGGTATGATGAGAAGGAAAAGAGAGGCTTTTAACAAATACAAGGAGAGCAAATCAACGGAAGCATTAGTGGAGTACAGAAAGTGTAGGATGGAGCTGAAGAAAGCAATTAGGAGAGCAAAGAGGGGACATGAGAAAGCTCTGGCTGTTAGAATATCTTGGGATTTTCCCTACTTTTATCAGTATATCAATGGGAAGAGGATAACCAGGGAAAGAGTAGGACCCATTAGGGACCATGGGGGAAATCTGTGGGTGGAGCCAGAGGACATTGGTAGGGTGTTGAATGAATACTTCACATCTGTCTTCACCCAAGAGAATGAGGATGTAGATATGGAACTCAGAGAGAGAGACTGTGAGGTTCTTGAGCAAATTGTCATAGGGAGTGACAAGGTATTGGAGGTTTTGGAAGGCTTGAAAGTGGACAAATCTCCAGGTCCGAACGGTTTGTGTCCCAGGATGCTGTGGGAGGCGAGGGTGGAGATTGCAGGGGCTCTACCCCTAATTTTTAATTCCTCTCTGGCCACAGGGGAGGTGCCAGAGGGAGGTTCACCAGGATGTTGCTTGGTATGGAGGGTGCTCGCTATGAAGAGAGGTTGAGCAGATTAGGATTATTTTCATTAGAAAGACGGAGGTTGAGGGGGGACCTGATTGAGGTGTACAAAATCATGAGAGGTATAGACAGGGTGGATAGCAAGAAGCTTTTTCCCAGAGTGGGGGATTCAATTACTAGGGGTCACGAGTTCAAAGTGAGAGGGGAAAAGTTTAGGGGGGATATGCGTGCAAAGTTCTTTACGCAGAGGGTGGTGGGTGCCTGGAACGCGTTGCCAGCGGAGGTGGTAGACGCGGGCACGATAGCGTCTCTTAAGATGTATCTAGACAGATACATGAATGGGCAGGAAGCAAAGAGATACAGACATTTAGAAAATAGGCGACATGTTTAGCTGGAGGATCTGGATCGGCGCAGGCTTGGAGGGCCGAAGGGCCTGTTCCTGTGCTGTAATTTTCTTTGTTCTTTGTTCTTTGACTGGAGAACAGCTAATGTGGTCCTACTATTTAAGAAAGGTTGTAGAGATAAGCCAGGGAACTACAGACCAGTGAGTCTCACGTCAGTGGTAGGGAAACTACTGAAGAAAATTCTGAAGGAGAGAATCTATCTCCACTTGGAGAGGCAAAATTTGATTCGGAATAGTCAGCATGGCTTTGTCAGAGGGAGGTCATGCCTAACAAATTTGATTGAATTTTTTGAGCATGTGACCAGTTGTGTAGATGAGGGTAGTGCAGTTGATGTAGTTTACATAGATTTCAGCAAAGCCTTTGACAAGGTCCCACATGGGAGACTTATCAAGAAAGCAAATGCACATGGGATACAGGGTAACTTGTCATGGTGAATTCAAAATTGGCTTAGCTGCAGGAGACAGAGAGTGATGACAGACGGCTGTTTTAGTGACTGGAAGCCAGTGTCCAGTGGCGTACCACAGGGATCTGTGCTGGGTCCCCTATTGTTTGTCATTTATATAAACGACATAGATGACTATGTGGGGGGTAGGATCAGTAAGTTTGCAGATGACACAAAGATTGGCCGAGTGGTTAACAGTGAGGTGGAGTGTCTTGGGTTACAGGAAGATATAGGCGGGATGGTCAAATGGGCAGAAAAGTGGCAGATGGAATTCAACCCTGAAAAGTGTGAGGTGATGCACTTTGGAAGGAGTAATGTGACACGGAAGTATTCAATGAATGGCCTGAGACTGGGAAGTTCCGATGAACAAAGGGACCTTGGCGTGTTTGTCCATAGATCTCTGAAGGCAGAAGGGCAGGTTAATAAGGTGGTGAAAAAGGCATATGGGACACTTGCCTTTATCAATCGAGGCATAGATTACAAAAGCAGGGAGGTCATGTTGGAGTTGTATAGAACTTTGGTAAGGCCACAGCTGGAATACTGTGTGCAATTCTGGTCACCACATTATAGGAAGGATGTGATTGCATTGGAGGGGGTGCAGAGGCGATTCACCAGGGTGTTGCCTGGGATGGAACATTTAAGCTATGAAGAGAGGTTGGATAGGCTTGGATTGTTTTCGCTGGAGCAGAGAAGACTGAGGGGTGACCTGATCGAGGTGTACAAGATTATGAGGGGCATGGACAGGGTGGATAGGGAGCTGCTGTTCCCCTTAGTTGAAGGGTCAGTTACGAGGGGACACAAGTTTAAGGTGAGGGGCAGGAGGTTTAAGGAGGATTTGAGGAAGAACTTTTTTACCCAGAGGGTGGTGACTGTCTGGAATGTCCTGCCTGGGAGGGTGGTAGAGGCGGGTTGCCTCACATCCTTTAAAAAGTACCTGGATGAGCACTTGGCACATCATAACATTCAAGGCTATGGGTCAAGTGCTGGCAAATGGGATTAGGTAGACAGGTCAGGTGTTTTAATGCATCAGTGCAGACTCGATGGGCTGAAGGGCCTCTTCTGCACTGTATTATTCTGTGGTTCAGTGATATCAAGAAACGACTGAAGGCACTGGATACTGCAAAAGCTATGGGTCCTGACAATATTCCGGCAATAGTACTGAAGACCTGTACTCCAGAACTTGCTGCGACCCGAGCCAAGCTGTTCCAGTACAGCTACAACACTGGCATCTACCCAGCAATGTGGAAAATTGCCCAAATATGCCCTGTACACAAAAAGCAGGACAAGTCCAACCCGGCCAATTACCGCCCCATCAGTCTACTCTCAAACATCAGTAAAGTGATGGAAGGTGTCATCAACAGTGCCATCAAGCAGCCCTTGCTTAGCAATAACCTGCTCAGTAACGATCAGTTTGGGTTCCGCCAGGGTCACTCAGCTCCTGACCTCATTACTTCCTTGGTTCAAACATGGACAAAAGAGCTGAACTCAAGAGGTGAGGTGTGAGTGACTGCCCTTGACATCAAGGCAGCATTTGACCGAGTGTGGCATCACGTAGCCCCAGCAAAACTGAGGTCAATGGGAATCGGGGGGAAAATCCTCCACTGGCTGGAGTCATACCTAGCACAAAGGAAGATGGTTGTGGTTGTTGGAGGTCAATCATCTCAGTTCCAGGACATCACTGCAGGAGTTCCTCAGGGTAGTGTCCTCGGCCCAACCATCTTCAGCTGCTTCATCAATGACCTTCCTTCAATCATCAGGTCAGAAGTGTGGATGTTCGCTGATGATTGCTCAATGTTCAGCACCATTCGTGACTCCTCAGATACTGAAACAGTCCGTGTACAAATGCAGCAAGACCTGGACAATATCCAGGCTTGGCTGATAAGTGGTAAGTTACATTCGCACCACACAAGTGCCAGGCAATGTCCATCTCCATCAAGAGAGAATCTAACCATCTCCCTTGACATTCAACGGCATTACCATCGCTGAATCCCCCACCATCAACATCCTAGGGGCTACCATTGACCAGAAATCGAACTGGTGTAGCCATATAAATACTGTGGGTGCAAGCTTACCTTCCGGAGCAGTCGAACCTCTTCCAGCGCACCGCAGTTTTGAAAAAAAAGGGAAAACAGTGACATCAGAGGAGAGCTGCATGCTGATTGGTTGGTGAGTAGCAGCTGTTAGAATATCTTTGAAAGAATGGGGAAAGTAGGTTTTTTTTTGTTGGAAAAAAATCTCTGGTGATAAGGGGAGTACAACGAAAGTGTTTTTTTTTTTCAGGACTTTAGATTGGAGTGGGTAGAACAAGGCCCCTAGTGTAATTAGTATTTTTGAATTCAGGGAGTAACTAATTAACCGAAGGGTAAGTCATGACAGGAGAGCTCAGCCCCGTAATCTGCTCCTCCTGCGCTATGTGGGAAATCAAGGACGCTTCCAGTGTCCCTGATGACCATGTGTGCAGGAAGTGTATCCATCTGCAGCTGCTGACTACCCGCATTACGGAGCTGGAGCTGTGGAGCATCCGCGATGCTGAGGATGTCGTGGATAGCATGTTTAGTGAGGTGGTCACACCGCAGGTAATGGCTGCAGAGGCAGAAAAGGGATGGGTGACCACCAGACGGAGTAGTAGGCACAGGCAGGTACTGCAGGAGTCCCCTGTGGCCATCCCCCTCTCAAACAGATATACCGCTTTGGATACTGTTGGGGGGGGATGACTTGGCAACAGCCAAGTTGGTGGCACCACGGATGGCTCTGCTGCACAGCAGGGGAGGAAAAGGGGTGGAAGAGCTATAGTGATAGGGGATTCTATCGTAAGGGGTACAGACAGGCATTTCTGTGGGTGCAAACGAGACTCCAGGATGGTTTGTTGCCTCCCTGGTGCTAGGGTCAAAGATGTTCTGGAGCGGCTGCAGGACATTCTGAAGGGGGAGGGTGAGCAGCCAGAGGTCATGGTCCATATTGTTACTAACGACACAGGCAGGAAGAGAGATGAGGTCCTGCAAAGTGAATATAGGGAGTTAGGCAGAAGGTTAAAAAGCAGGACCTCTAGGGTTGTAATCTCAGGATATGGGTGTTCAGGTCCATTGTTCCCTGAAGGTGGCAACGCAGGTCAATAGAGTGGTCAAGAAGGCATACGGCATGCTTTCCTTCATCGGACGGGGTATTGAGTGCAAGAGTTGGCAGGTCATGTTACAGTTGTATAAGACTTTGGTTCGGCCACATTTGGAATACTGCGTGCAGTTCTGGTCGCCACATTACCAAAAGGATGTAGATGCCTTGGAGAGGGTGCAGAGGAGGTTCACCAGGATGTTGCCTGGTATGGAGGGCGCTAGCTATGAAGAGAGATTGAGCAGATTAGCATTATTTTCATTAGAAAGACGGAGGTTGAGGGGGGACCTGATTGAGGTGTACAAAATCATGAGAGGTATAGACAGGGTGGACAGCAAGAAGCTTTTTCCCAGAGTGGGGGATTCAAATACTAGCGGTCACGAGTTCAAAGTGAGAGGGGAAAAGTTTAGGGAGGATATGTGTGGAAAGTTCTTTACGCAGAGGGTGGTGGGTGCCTGGAACGCGTTGCCAGCGGAGGTGGTAGACGCGGGCACGATAGCGTCTCTTAAGATGTATCTAGACAGATACATGAATGGGCAGGAAGCAAAGAGATACAGACCCTTAAAAAATAGGCGACATGTTTAGATGGAGGATCTGGATCGGCGCAGGCTTGGAGGGCCGAAGGGCCTGTTCCTGTTCTGTAATTTTCTTTGTTCTTTTGTTCTATTACTCCCTGTGCCACGTGCTAGTGAGGGTAGGAATGGGAGGATAAGGCAAATGAATGCGTGGCTGAAGAGCTGGTGTAGGCAGGAGGGCTTCAGCTACTTGTATCATTGGGATCTCTTCTGGTGCAGAGGTGACCTGTACAAGAGGGATGAGTTGCATCTGAACTGGAAGGGGACCAATATCCTTGCGGGGTGGTTTGCTAGTACTACTCAGGAGGGTTTAAACTAGTCTTGCAGGGGGGTAGGACCCAAAGTAGTAGTCTCTCCGATGAGATAGTTGAGGCAAATGTAGAGGTTAAAGCAAGCAAGTCCAGTAGGCAGGCCGGGCAGGGGCAGGACAGGGAGTGTGGAAGGTCTGGTAGGCTAAACTGCATTTACTTTAATGCAAGAAGCCTTACAGGTAAGGCAGATGAACTCAGAGCATGGATCGGTACATGGGATTGTGATATTATAGCTATTACAGAAATGTGGTTGGGGTTGGGCAGGACTGGCAGCTCAATGTTTCGGGGTACCGATGTTTCCGGCGTGACAGAGGTGGAGATAAGAGAGGAGGGGGCGTTGCACTATTGATTAGGGAGGATATCACGGCAGTACGTAGAGAGGATATCCCAGGGGAATGTCCAGCGAGGCCATCTGGGTAGAACTTAGAAATAAGAAAGGGGTGATCACTTTGATGGGATTTTTCTACAGGCCCTCCAATAGTCAGAGGGAAGTGGAGGAGTATATATGTAGGGAAATCACAGATCGGTGTAGGAATTATAGGGTTGTAATAGTAGGTGATTTTAACTTCCCTAATATTGACTGGGACTGCCTTAGTGCTAAGGGATCAGATGGGGAAGAATTTGTTAAGTGTGTCCAGGATAGTTTTCTGAAGCAGTATGTGGATGGCCCTACTAGAGAAGGGGCTACACTCGACCTCCTCTTAGGAAATGAGGATGGGCAGGTGGTTGATGTGTCAATGGGGGAGCACTTTGGGACCAGTGACCATAACTCTATTAGCTTCAAGATAGTTATGGAAAAGGATAGGACTGGTCCTCAGGTTGAAGTCTTAAATTGGGGGAATGCTAATTTCGATGGCATCAGACAGGAACTCTCAAAAGTTGAATGGGAGAGGCTGTTTACAGGTAAAGGGACGTCTGGCAAGTGGGAGGCTTTTAAAAGCGAGATAGGAAGAGTTCAGGGCCGGCATGTTCCTGTTAGATTAAAGGGCAAGGCTGGCAAGTTTAGGGAACCTTGGTTGACGAGGGATATTGAGGGTCTGGTCAGGACAAAGAAGGAGGCATATGTCAGGTATAGGCAGCTGGGATCGAGCGAGTCCCTCGAGGAGTATAGGGGATGTAGGACTACACTTAAGAAGGAAATTATGAGGGCAAAAAGGGGCCATGAGATTTCCCTGGCAGATAAGATAAAGGAGAATCCTAAAAGATTCTATAAGTATATTAAGAGTAAAAAGGTAGCTAGGGAGAGAGTAGGTCCCCTTAAGGATCAGTGTGGTAATCTATGTGTGGAGCCACAGGAAATGGGCGAGGTCTTAAATGAATACTTCTCGTCCGTATTTACCGTGGAGAAGGTCATGGAAGCTAGTGAGTTCAAGGGAGGGAACAGCGATATCCTGGAGCATACCAACATTACAAAGGAGGAGGTGTTGGAGGTTTTGAAGCACATTAAGGTGGATAAATCCCCAGGGCCTGAGCAGGTGTATCCTAGGATGCTATGGGAAGCAAGGGAGGAGATTGCAGGGGCCCTGGCAGAGATTTTTGTTTCTTCGTTAGCCATGGGTGAGGTACCGGAAGACTGGAGGATAGCTAATGTTGTGTCTTTATTTAAGAAGGGCAGCAGGGATAAGCCAGGGAACTACAGGCCGGTGAGCCTTACATCAGTGGTGGGCAAGTTATTGGAAGGGATTCTGAGAGACAGGATTTATATGCATTTGGAAAGGCAAGGTCTGATTAGGGATAGTCAGCATGGCTTTGTGCGTGGGAAATCATGTCTCACGATTTTGATTGAGTTTTTCGAGGAGGTGACCAAGAGAATTGACGAGGGCAGGGTGATGGACATTGTCTATATGGGCTTCAGCAAGACCTTTGACAAGGTCCCGCATGGTAGGCTGGTCCAGAAGGTTTGAACACATGGGATCCAGGGTGAGCTGGCCAATTGGATACAAAATTGGCTTGGTGATAGGAGGCAGAGGGTGGTAGTGGAGGGTTGTTTTTCAGATTGGAGGCCAGTGACCAGTGGTGTGCCGCAGGGATCGGTGCTGGGCCCTCTGTTTGTCATATATATTAATGACTTGGATGTGAATGTAAGGGGCATGATTAGTAAGTTTGCAGATGACACCAAAATTGGTGGAATAGTGGACAGTGAAGAAGGTTATCTAAGGTTACAACAGGATATAGATCAACTGGGAAAGTGGGCAAGGGATTGGTCAATGGAATTTAACGCAGACAAGTGTGAAGTGATGCATTTTGGGAAGTTAACCCAGGACAGGACATATACAGTGAATGGTAGGGCCCTGGGGAGTGCTGTTGAGCAGAGAGACCTTGTGGTGCAAGTACATAGTTCCCTGAAAGTGGCAACACAGGTAGACAGGGTGGTGAAGAAGGTGTACGGTATGCTTGCCTTCATCGGCCGAGGCACTGAGTACAAGAATTGGGACGTCATGTTACAGTTGTACATAACGTTGGTTAGGCCGCATTTGGAGTACTGCGTGCAGTTCTGGTCACCGCACTACAGGAAAGATGTGATTAAGCTGGAGAGGGTGCAGAAAAGATTCACAAGGATGTTGCCTGGTTTGGAGGGCTTGAGTTATAAAGACAGATTGGATAGGCTGGGTCTGTTTTCCCTGGAGCGAAGGAGGCTGAGAGGGGACATGATAGAGGTATATAAAATTATGAGAGGCGTAGATAGGGTAGATAGCCAGAGTCTGTTTCCCATGGTAGGGGTGACTAAAACTAGAGGGCATAGATTTAAGGTGAGAGGGAGGAGGTTTAAAGGGGATCAGAAGAGTAAATTCTTCACACAAAGAATAGTGGGTATCTGGAATGAGCTGCCTGAGGAGGTGGTGGAGGCAGGAACAGTAGCAACATTTAAGAGGCATCTGGACAGGTACTTGAATGAGCAAGGCATAGAGGGATATGGAATTAATGCAGGCAGGTGGGATTAGTATAGATAGGCATTATGGCCGACATGGATGCAGTGGGCCGTAGGGCCTGTTTCTATGCTCTGACTCTAAGAGCAGGTCAGACGCTTAGAATCCTGAGGCGAGTAACACACCTCCTGACTCCCCAAAGCCTGTCCACCATTTATAAGGCACAAGTCAGGAGTGTGATGGAATACTCTCCACTTGCCTGGATGTGTGCAGCTCCAACAACACCGAAGAAGCTCGACACCATCCAGGACAAAGCAGCCCACTTGATTGGCACCCCATCTACAAACATTCACTCCCTCCACCACCGATGCATAGTGGCAGCGGTGTGTACCATCTACAAGATGCACTGCAGCAATGCACCAAGGCTCCTTTGACAGCACCTTCCAAACCCGCGACCTCTACCAACTAGAAGGACAAGGGCAGCAAATACATGGGAACACCACCACCTGCAAGTTCCCCTCCAAGTCACACACCATCCTGACTTGGAACTATATCGCCGTTCCTTCACTGTCGCTGGGTCAAAATCCTGGAATTCCCTTCCTAACAGCACTGTGGGTATACCTACCCCAAATGGACTGCAGCGGTTCAAGAAGGCAGCTCACCACCACTTCTCCAGGGCAATTAGGGATGGGCAATAAATGCTGGCCTGGCCAGTGACGCCCACATCCCATGAATGAATAAAAGAGTATGTGAACAGGGGCTAATATTAAACTTCCATAAGTGTGCAGAAAGGATTTTTTCTATTTGTTTGTGGGATGTGGGCATCGCTGGCTAGACCAGCATTTCTTGCCCATCCCTAATTGCTCTTGAAGTGAATGGCTTGCTAGACCATTTCAGAGGGCATGTAAGAGTCAACCACATTGCTGTGGGTCTGGAGTCACATGTAGGCAGACCAGGTAAGGACAGCAGATTTCCTTCCCTAAAGGACATTAGTGAACCAGATGGGTTTTTACAACAATTGACAATGGTTTCATGTAAAGGCCGGCTTGGGTCTACAATTGAAACCTGACCCGACCCGACCATCGGAATGTTCCGTTAACGTAGCTTCCGTTTTTCACTTTTTAAGCTTGTGTAAGCAATAAAAGCTGTAACTGGACTTGAAAGGTTATTTAAGAAGCACCGGAGGTGGCAATCCAGCCCCGGAAGAGCGACCCATCCCCGACACATGTTGGGTCCCATCAGATTGGATGGCCATGCTGTAGTTTCATGGTCATCATTAGACTTGTTTTTAATCCCAGATTTATTAATTGAATTCACATTTCACCATTTGCCATGGTGGGATTTGAGCTCATGTCCCCAGAGAAATACCCTGGATTATTAGTCCAGTGACAATACCACTCCACCACCACCTTCCCTGTGAGGAAGTATCAGATCATCATTGTATACCCTGTCAGTGGAAAGCAAACTAAGGCACGGTGTATAATTGGAAGCCAATCCGATACTGTCTGCTTTGCACCACTACAAAAGTTGGCTTTTACCCCCAATTTTAGAGACTGAGCAGGAGACATTGGAAGAAACAAGCCGTGACAGTGAGGATGTGAAAGCAAAAGAGAGATAGAGACAGAGATATACAGCGAGGGACAGAGTGACAGTGACAATGACAGAAACAGTGGGCTACAAAGACATGCAACTGGAATTTCATTACGGAGACAGGAAACAGAAACTGGGTCTGGTCCTGGGTCAGAAACCCGCCTCTGGGGGGAAACTGATTCAGATTGCAATTTTCAAATGGGTAAGTCCTTAATTTGTACGGAGACGGCTTCCCTGTCCACTTAGAGCCAGTGGACCCAGGAATGCAGGTGAGTCGATGGAGTGTGGGACTCACGTAGACTCCCATGGCAGCTATCACTGAGGCTGCTCTTGTCTTGAGGGAGAGATTTGCCTTCCACATCAGAAGGAAGCAAGATGTCACAGGGAAGCTGGAGGGCAGGCATTAGGGACAGGGCAGACCCTCACTTCACCGATGTCCACCTGGATCTAATGCTGCAGGCCGTGAGGGAGAGGAGGGAGGTCCTCTTCCCAGATGCTGACAGGAGGAAGCCACCTTATCATGCAACAGGGGTGCCTCTCTGTTCAGTGGTTTCCCCTTCTTCCCCCTTCTCTCTTACCTCCTACTCCTCTCCCAATGAGCTGTGTCCTTCCAGGACCTCACTGTCCTCAAGGTCCACATCTCTCTGGAGGGCCATAAGATCATAGGAAGTAGGAGCAGGAGTAGGCCATGTTATGGAGAGTGCATCAGACCACCACAATGACAGAGACCATTGCAGGAGGGTATTGGTGGGATACACCCGATTGGTCCAGGCACTGAAATCGCTTCTTCAGAAGCCCGATGGCCTGCTCAATGGTTGGCCTGCTGAGCAGGCGACATTAGTTGTATCACCTCTGTGTCTCTCTGGGCACCCTTAGAGGGATCAGTAGCCATGTCTTCAAGTGACATCCCTTGTCCCTTTGATCTATCCATGTACTTTGGGAGTTAGAGTGAAGATCTGAGGCAGTCTGGACTGGTGGAGGATGAAGGAGTCTTGGCAGCTTCCAGGAATGGGAGCGCACACATGGAGGAAGCTCCTATTGTGGCCACAGACCAGATGGACATTGAGGGAATGGAAACCCTTTCTGTTGATGAATCTCACTGGCCAGTCGTTGGGTGCCTTGATGGCTATATTGATGTTGTCCTGCACCCAGAGGAATACAGCGATGGAGGTGAAACCCCTATGCCCTCTTTGCCTGCACAGTTCCATCTGTGTCAAAGTGGATGTAGTCCCCTCCCTCCAGAATATGGCATCCACAACCTGCCTGGTCTGGAATTCTGATGAAAGGTTGCTGACCTGAAACGTTAACTCTACTTCTCTCTCCACAGATGCTGCCAGACCTGCTGAGTATTTCCAGCACTTTCGGTTTTAATTTCAGATTTCCAGCATCTGCAGTATTTGGCTTTTATTTTAAATTTATAAATTTCTAGCACAACTTCTGCTTTTTTCATCTATTCCTCCATTTATAAACCCAAGTAACCCATAAACTTTTTTAACCACCTTATCAACTTGCCCTGTCACCATTAAGGATTTGTGTATTTGTATGTGTATTTGCTGATCTACACTTTTCAAAATTATCATTTATAATATATCATCTTTCCATATTAGTCCTCCCAAATACGTCATTTCCCACTTCTCCACATTGACTTCCATCTGCCATGATTCTGACCATTTCACCGTTCTGTCTGTCATCCTGAAGCCGATAACTAAATATGACAGAATTGTTACAGTGCAGAAGGAGGCCATTCAGCCCATTGTGTCTGCACCAGCTCTTCTAATCATTTCTCCTAGTGTCAATCCCCGCCTTCTCCCCGTAACCCTGCACATTCTTCCTTTTCATAGAACTGTCTAATTCTCTTTTGAATGCTTAAATTGAACCTGCCTCCACCATGTTCTCAGGCAGCACATTCCAGACCTTAACCACTCGCTTATATAATATAAAAACAAGAAATGCTGGAACCACTCAGCAGGTCTGGCAGCATCTGTGAAAAGAGAAGCAAAGTTAACGTTTTGGGTCAGTGACCCTTCTTCGGAACCACTCGCTGACTGAAAAAAGTAAGGAAGTCTTGCTACAACTGTATAGAGCGTTGGTGAGACTGCACCGAGAGGACTACGTACAGTTTTGGTCTCCTTATTTAAGGAAGGCTATCCTTGTATTGGAGACAGTTCAGAGAAAGTTCACTTGGTTGATGCCTGGGATGAAGGGGTTGTCTTATGAGGAAAGGTTTATTTTATTTTTTTCAGATGTGGGCGTCGGTGTCAAGGTCAGCATTTGTTGCCCATCCCTAATTGCCCTCGACACCTGAATGTCTTGCTAGGCCATTTCAGAGGGCAGTTAAAAGTCAACCACATTGCTGTGGGTCTGGAGTCGCATGTAGGCCAGACCAGGTAAAGACGGCAAATTTCTTTCCCTAAAGAACATTAGTGAACGAGATGGGTTTTTATGACAATTGGTGGTAGTTTCATGGCACCAAAATTCCAGATTTTTATTAATTAATTAAATTTATTAATTCATTGAAATTAAATACTCATTTAGTAGTACAGAACTTGAGTCATGCTGAAATAGAGACATGTTGTCGAAGCTTTTCGTCTTGCACTCATCAGGACAATCCACAAGAATAACCAATGTAAGGGAAAACAACAACTTATACAGCATAAGAAGAGGGTGCTGATTGGTTGGCAAGTGAACTCTGATTGGTAGAGGCATTGCCATGGAGAATGCACAACTGAACAACATCTCGCATCATTTTAATGTAGTAAAATATCCTTCACAGAGGCATAATCAGAAAAAATTGGGTGGAAAGCCAACAAGTGAGACATTGAGAACCAAAAGCTTGGTCAGAGTTGGATGTTCAGGACGATTTTATTGGAGTAGAGAGAGTTGGAAAGGAGCGAAATCCAGAATGTGGGACTTAGATGGCTGAAGGCATAGCTACCAGCAATGAGGCAATGTGAGTGGAGTGTGCACAAAAGGTCAGGGTCAGGGGAGAGGAGAGTGGGGGGATGGGAGAGGGATAATAAGGTTGGAGGAGGTTGCAAAGGGAGGGAAAATCAAGCTATGAAGGGAATTAAATATGAAAATGAGTATTGGGGATCCAAAGCAGGTAATAATGCTGTAAGTAGCCAGGGATGGTTTACTGTGGGTTAAAATCATGCTTCTTTCTCTCATTGAAAACTGCTGGTATAACTCTATCAACTAGCTGTTAATCACTGAGGGATCCAGTCACATTCAGTGCTTACCCACTGTTTTTTTCAGGTTGTTTTTCTTCAGGTTTGCACTTGCTGCTGTTCAATATTCAGTGTATTCACACCTATTCTGTACTAATGCTTTGTCTTTCAACACACCATTAACATATTGTTTGCCTTTGCTCCGTGACCTTTTGGTCAGCTATGTGGCCTGGTCCAATCTGCACCTTCTCCTTTGTTATCTCTTGCCCCACCCCCACCTCACTTGTTTATAATCTGTGACTTTTCTAATATTTGTCAGTTCCGAAGAAGGGTCACTGACCCGAAACGTTAACTCTGCTTCTCTTTCCACAGATGCTGCCAGACCTGCTGAGTGATTCCAGCATTTCTTGTTTTTGTTTCAGATTTCCAGCATCCGCAGTATTTTGCTTTTATCTTTTGATGGGTTGGGTTGTCATCCTTCCATCTACAGAACATGATGGACACACTGTAAACAATCCATTTAGGTGGGGTGTCTTCTCTTGCTGCACCTTTGCTGATGGCTGTGAAGGCCAATCCTTGAGGTGTGTGACCAGGGGGAAATTAAGAGTCTGACCGGCTGGCTATGGACTTTAAACAAACGATCCCTTGAATAAAAGATCTGACAATAGAACCCCTGTGGGACAATAGGGCTATCTCTAACAATAAACTAGAATGATACCAAAGCTTAACACGTTAAACTATGAGGACAAGTTGTAAAAGCTAGTGTTTATCCTTGGGTTTAGAAGGTGATTGGTGATGTACTGGAGGTGTTTAAAATGATTAAGAGATTTGATAGGATAGACACATATAAACTATTTCCTCTGGGGGAGTGCAGAACAAGAGAGCATAATTGTAAAATTAGTGCAAGGCTGTTCAAGCATGATAGAATGAACAAAGAACAGTACAGCACAGGAACAGGCCATTCGGCCCTCCAAGCCTCCGCCGATCTTGATGCCTGCCTAAACTAAAACCTTCTGTACTTCTGGGGACCGTATCTCTCTATTCCCATCCTATTCATGTATTTGTCAAGATGCCTCTTAAACATCGCTATCGTATCGACTTCCACCCCCTCCCCCGGCAGCAAGTTCCAGGCACTCACCACACTCTGTGTAAAGAACTTGCCTCGCACATCTCCTCTAAACTTTGCCCCTCGCACCTTAAACCTATGTCCCCTAGTAACTGACTCTTCCACCCTGGGAAAAAGCTTCTGACTATCCACTCTGTCCATGCCGCTTATAACTTTGTAAACCTCTATCATGTCGCCCCTCCACCTCCGTCGTTCCAGTGAAAACAATCCGAGTTTATCCAACCTCTCCTCATAGCTAATGCCCTTCAGACCAGGCAACATCCTGGTAAACCTCTTCTGTACCCTCTCCAAAGCCTCCACATCCTTCTGGTAGTGTGGCGACCAGAATTGCACGCAATATTCTAAGTGTGGCCTAACTAAGGTTCTGTACAGCTGCAACATGACTTGCCAATTTTTATACTCTATGCCCCGACCGATGAAGGCAAGCATGCTGTATGCCTTCTTGACTACCTTATCCACCTGCGTTGCCACTTTCAGTGACCTGTGGACCTGTACGCCCAGATCTCTCTGCCTGTCAATACTCCTAAGGGTTCTGCCATTTACTGTATACTTCCCACCTGCATTAGACCTTCCAAAATGCATTACCTCACGTTTGTCTGAATTAAACTCCATCTGCCATTTCTCCGCCCAAGTCTCCAACCGATCTATATCCTGCTGTATCCTCTGACAATCCTCATCACTATCCGTAACTCCACCAACCTTTGTGTCGTCCGCAAACTTACTAATCAGACCAGCTACATTTTCCTCCAAATCATTTATATATACTACAAACAGCAACGGTCCGATCACTGATCCCTGCGGAACACCACTAGTCACATCCCTCCATTCAGAAAAGCACAGAATGGTTATAGTAAAGGAGGAGTCTATTCGGCCCCTTGTATCCGTGCCCACTCTCTGCAAGAGCAACTCATCCAATCCCACTCTCCTACCTTTTCCCTGTAGCCCTGCAAATTTTTTCTCTTCAGATAATTATCCAATTCCCTTTTGAAAGCCACGATTGAATCTGCCTCCACCACACTCTCGGGCAGTGCATTCCAGATCCTAAACACTCACTGAACCTGCCTCCACCACACTCTCAGACAGTGCATTCTAGACCCTAAACACTCACTGAACCTGCCTCCACCACACTCTCAGACAGTGCATTCCAGATCCTAAACACTCACTGAACCTGCCTCCACCACACTCTCGGACAGTGCATTCCAGATCCTAAACACTCACTGAACCTGCCTCCACCACACTCTCGGACAGTGCATTCCAGATCCTAAACACTCACTGAACCTACCTCCACCACACTCTCAGACAGTGCATTCCAGATCCTAAACACTCACTGAACCTGCCTCCACCACACTCTCAGACAGTGCATTCCAGATCCTAAACACTCACTGAACCTGCCTCCACCACACTCTCGGACAGTGCATTCCAGATCCTAAACACTCACTGAACCTACCTCCACCACACTCTCAGACAGTGCATTCCAGATCCTAAACACTCACTGAACCTGCCTCCACCACACTCTCAGACAGTGCATTCCAGATCCTAAACACTCACTGAACCTGCCTCCACCACACTCTCAGACAGTGCATTCCAGATCCTAAACACTCACTGAACCTGCCTCCACCACACTCTCAGGCAGTGCATTCCAGATCCTAAACACTCACTGAACCTGCCTCCACCACACTCTCAGACAGTGCATTCCAGATCCTAAACACTCACTGAACCTGCCTCCACCGCACTCTCAGACAGTGCATTCCAGATCCTAAACACTCACTGAACCTGCCTCCACCACACTCTCGGACAGTGCATTCCAGATCCTAAACACTCACTGAACCTACCTCCACCACACTCTCAGGCAGTGCATTCCAGATCCTAAACACTCACTGAACCTGCCTCCACCACACTCTCAGACAGTGCATTCCAGATCCTAAACACTCACTGAACCTGCCTCCACCACACTCTCAGACAGTGCATTCCAGATCCTAAACACTCACTGAACCTGCCTTCACCACACTCTCAGACAGTGCATTCCAGATCCTAAACACACACTGAACCTGCCTCCACCACACTCTCAGGCAGTGCATTCCAGATCCTAAACACTCACTGAACCTGCCTCCACCACACTCTCGGGCAGTGCATTCCAGATCCTAAACACTCACTGAACCTGCCTCCACCACACTCTCGGGCAGTGCATTCCAGATCCTAAACACTCACTGAACCTGCCTCCACCACACTCTCAGGCAGTGCATTCCAGATCCTAAACACTCACTGAACCTGCCTCCACCACACTCTCGGGCAGTGCATTCCAGATCCTAAACACTCACTGAACCTGCCTCCACCACACTCTCGGGCAGTGCATTCCAGATCCTAAACACTCACTGAACCTGCCTCCACCACACTCTCGGGCAGTGCATTCCAGATCCTAAACACTCACTGAACCTGCCTCCACCACACTCTCAGACAGTGCATTCCAGATCCTAAACACTCACTGAACCTGCCTCCACCACACTCTCAGACAGTGCATTCCAGATCCTAAACACTCACTGAACCTGCCTCCACCACACTCTCAGACAGTGCATTCCAGATCCTAAACACTCACTGAACCTGCCTCCACCACACTCTCAGACAGTGCATTCCAGATCCTAAACACTCACTGAACCTGCCTCTACCACACTCTCAGGCAGTGCATTCCAGATCCTAAACACTCACTGAACCTGCCTCCACCACACTCTCAGACAGTGCATTCCAGATCCTAAACACTCACTGAACCTGCCTCCACCACACTCTCAGACAGTGCATTCCAGATCCTAAACACTCACTGAACCTGCCTCCACCACACTCTCAGGCAGTGCATTCCAGATCCTAAACACTCACTGAACCTGCCTCCACCACACTCTCAGACAGTGCATTCCAGATCCTAAACACTCACTGAACCTGCCTCCACCACACTCTCAGACACTGCATTCCAGATCCTAAACACTCACTGAACCTGCCTCCACCACACTCTCAGACAGTGCATTCCAGATCCTAAACACTCACTGAACCTGCCTCCACCACACTCTCGGGCAGTGCATTCCAGATCCTAAACACTCACTGAACCTGCCTCCACCACACTCTCGGGCAGTGCATTCCAGATCCTAAACACTCACTGAACCTGCCTCCACCACACTCTCGGGCAGTGCATTCCACATCCTAAACACTCACTGAACCTGCCTCCACCACACTCTCGGGCAGTGCATTCCAGATCCCAACCACTTGCTGTGTAAAATGTTTTTCCTCATGTTGCCATTGCTTTTTTTGCCGATCATCCTAAATCAGTGTCCTCTGGTTCTCAACTCCTCTGCCAATGGGAACAGTTTCTCGCGATTGACCCTGTCCAGGCCCCTTAAAATCTTATGTTTCTATAAGATCATCTCTCATTCTTCTAAACTCCAATGAATAAAGCCTAACCTGTTTAGCCATTCTTGATAAGACAACCCCTTCATCCCAGGAATCAGCCGAGTGAACCTTTTCTGAACTGCCTCCTGAAATCTCCAACATCTGCCTCCTGCACAATAGTCCTGCAGAAACTTCCAAGTATATTTCATATTTTGTCGTAAAGTTGGATTCCAACTCAAGCTTGACATGAAGACCAATCCTAAGACACAATTTAGAATGAAACTTTATTTACTCAGCCAGTGTAAGCTTTGTGCAGCTTCTGATCTTCAGTCAATTGATAGAATTAGAATTAGAACATTACAGCGCAGTACAGACCCTTCGGCCCTCGATGTTGCGCCAACCTGTGAAACCATCTGACCTACACTATTCCATTTTCATCCATATGTCTATCCAATGACCACTTAAATGCCCTTAAAGTTGGCCAGTCTACTACTGTTGCAGGCAGGGCGTTCCACGCCCCTACTACTCTCTGAGTAAAGAAACTACCTCTCACATCTGTCCTATATCTATCACCCCTCAACTTAAAGCTATGTCCCCTCGTGTTTGCCATCACCATCCGAGGAAAAAGACTCTCACTATCCACCCTATCTAACCCTCTGATTATCTTATATGTCTCTATTAAAGTCACCTCCTCCTTCTCTCCAACGAAAACAACCTCAAGTCCCTCAGCCTTTCCTCGTAAGACCTTCCCTCCATACCAGGCAACATCCTAGTAAATCTCCTCTGCACCCTTTCCAAAGCTTCCACATCCTTCCTATAATGCGGTGACCAGAACTGCAGGCAATACTCCAGGTGCTGCCGCACCAGAGTTTTGTACAGCTGCAGCATGACCTCGTGGCTCCGAAACTCGATCCCCCTACTAATAAAAGCTAACACACCATATGCCTTCTTAACAGCCCTATTAACCTGGGTGGCAACTTTCAGGGATTTATGTACCTGGACACCAAGATCTCTCTGCTCATCTACACTACCAGGAATCTTCCCATTAGCCCAGTACTCTGCATTCCTGTTACTCCTTCCAAAGTGAATCACCTCACACTTTTCCGCATTAAACTCCATTTGCCATCTCTCAGCCCAGCTCTGCAGCCTATCTATGTCCCTCTGTAACCTACAACATCCTTCGGCACTATCCACAACTCCACCGACCTTCGTGTCATCCGCAAATTTACTAACCCACCCTTCTACACCCTCATCCAGGTCATTTATAAAAATGACAAACAGCAGTGGCCCCAAAACAGATCCTTGCAGTACACCACTAGTAACTAAACTCCAGGATGAACATTTGCCATCAACCACCACCATAGGCACTAGAATATATCACACCAATCACTACAAAAATACCAGACAACGTTACTAACAAATGATTCAAAAGCTGACATTACATTGAGAAGGATGCCAAGGTGTGGGTTTGCAAATTCAATTAACAGGGAACTAAAATGAACATTTAACTCCGAGTGTTCTTCATCACAGAGACATCTCCGAAACTGGAGAGTGAGTAAGATATTAACTGGGGGAACCATGCCAGATGAACTTTAATCAGGTACAAGTGTACAGTACTGCAGTTAGGAATAAAAATTGGGCAACTTTTTTATTCCTTCTCAGAATGTGAGCAAGGCTGATAAACATTGTCCATTCCTGAAAAGACTAAACAGACTGGGCTCTTTTCTCTGGAAAAGTGAAAACTGACAGGTGACCTGATAGCGGTCTTTAAACGTTTGAAGAGGCTTGATCGGGTCAAAGTACAAAAGATAGGTATTTCAAACAGCTCGCTCAGGTTGGATAGGCTGAATGACCTCCTTCTGTGCTGTAGGATTTTATGATTCAAAGATGTTTCCACTTGTGACAAAGTCCAAAACTAAAGGAGATAAATATAAGCTGGCCATTAATAAATACAACGAGGAGCTCAGCAGAAAGGTCTTTACCCAGAGAGTGGTGAGAATGTGGAACTCACTCCCACATGTCAATATGGTAAATAGCATTGCTGCATTTAAGGGGAAACTAGGTAAGTACCTGAGGAAGAAAGGAATAGAAAGATCGGGTGAGATGAAACAAGGTGGAGGAGGCTCGTATAGAGCATAAACATCTGCACAGATATTTTGGGCCGAATGGCCTGTTTCTGTGCTGTACAATTCAATGCCGTTTTATGTAGTTGCCCTGAGAAAGTTTAGTACAACCAAGTGGCCACTTCAGAGAGAAAATCACGGAACTGGAGTCACATATAGGCTATATCAGGTAAGGATGGCAGGTTTCCTTCCTTAAAGGACATTAGTGAATCAGTTTTTTATAACAATTTGACAGTCTCACGGTCTCTTTTACTGATGCTAGTATTATATTTCCAGATTTCCATTTCAGAGGGCATTTAAGAGTTAACCACATTGCTGTGGGTCTGAGGTCACATGTCGGCCAGACCAGGTAAGGACAGCAGATTTCCTTCCCTAAAGGACATTAGTGAACCAGATGGGTTTTTATGACAGTTGATAACAATTGTCTGGCACCATTACTGAGACTAGCTTTCAATGCCAGATTTTTATTAATTAATTAAATGAATTTAAATTTCACCAGCTGCCGTGGTAGAATCTAAACCCAAGTCCCCAGAGCACGAGCTTGAGCCTCTGGATTACTAGTCCAGCAACATTACCACTACACCTCCCCTCAAACAGCTTGGGCCTGTACTCATTGAAGTTTAGAAGAATGAGAGGCAATCATATTGAAACATAGAAGACTCTGAAGGGGCTTGACAGGGTAGATACTGAAAATGTTTCTCCTCGTGGGGGGAATCTAGAACTAGGGAGCACAGTTCAGAATAAGGAGTCTCCCATTTAAGATGGAAATGAGGAGGAATTTCTTCTCTCAAAAGGTGGTTAATCTTTGGAATTCTCTTCCTCAGAGAGCAGTGGAGGCTGGGTCAGTGAATATATTCAAGGCTGAGTCAGACAGATTTTTGATCTACAAGGGAGTCAGGGGTTATGGGGGGCAAACAGGAAAGTGAGGTTGAGGCCATGATCAGATCAGCCATGAACTTATTGAATGGCGGGGCAGGATTGAGGGGCCGAATGGCCTACTCCTGCTCCTATTTCTTATTTTCTTATGATCAAATACCATAGTGGAATTTGAGCTCACCTGGATTATTAGTCAAGCCCTACTAAGTTCCTGGCTCTATTACGTAACGACTACATTGAGGTTGGGTGTAGCACATTTGAGTTTTACTGAGATTTTTTCAATTGATATGACTATAATTTTATATTCAATCAAGAAGGTGTTAACTCCTAAGGGAAGTTTTATTTCTGTAACTCACATTAACAAGCAGAAATGACATTAGGGTGGCAGTTTTGATAACTGGGAATGTTAGCTGGCAAACAGTGACAATCATTGTGTGTAATTTTAAATATTTCACATCATTGTAATGAAGTCGTTTTCTAATGACAGCTGAATAGTCAGGCAATGGTCATTCAATGTGCCCAGCAAGAAGCTTATCTAAATAGACATCTGTGTATCGAGAGCTCCCAGATCACAGTGCAGGCATTTTGCTCACTGTGTTAATTTTGATAATGGTTTCAGGGCGAAACTTCTCTTTGGCTTTACAGTCCTAATGGTTGGCTTTCTCTATATCTTTTTCTCTCTGAAAGACACCAGGATGTTAGAGTGAACATATGTAGCTTCTACCTCCTTCTGAATCCACCCCAGAAAAAAACTATTCCCCAATTCACTAACAACTGCACTTTCAAAATCCCCACTGTCATGCTGTCGGGTTGCTGTTCACCACAACGTTTCTGCAGCTATTGATTTGCTGAACTGCACCTTCACCTCCACCTTCTATGCCCTAGTCCCCAATAAAATCATTACTCTCTCTCACCCTGATCACACCCCTGGTATGCTCTTCATCTCCACTCCCTTAAGTCCAGAGGATGCAGACTTGAAAGGATATGGTGGACAACTGGTTTAATCATTCACTATTCCAGATCTGGCTCAACCACAGAAAGCACCATCGGGATGTGCTCTCGGCTGATAAAACCGCTCACTATCCCAGGATCATCAATGGAAAGATAAGCCCCGGCTTCTTTTCTCCACTGCAAACCATCTTGCTAACCCTCTCCCCTGTCTCCTCCATCCTCACTTCCAACAATAAGTGCGAGGAGCTCATGAAACCCCTGCTCAGTAGCCAATGCCCTGTCCATAGGGCCCTTCCACTACCCCACCTGGCCAAACTTCCTCTAATGCTCCCCCCCGCCCTAGCCCTGAACTCGCATCTTTCTCTAATTTCTCTCTGTCTCTCCTCATACCCTCTCTGAGTTCATCTTGTCCATGAGACCCACCTCCTGCTCCCTCGATCCTATTCCTATGAAACTGCTCATCACTCAACTTCCCCTCCTGGTTCCCATGTTAGCCAATACTGGTAATGGTTCGTTCTCTTCAGTTATTGTCCCTCTCTACTTCAAATCTGCCATCATCACCCCCTCCTCAAAAACCAACCCCTGACCCCACCATCCTTGCAAACTACCATCCCATCTCCAACCTCTCTTTTCTTTGCAAAGTCCTCGAATGTGTTCTCACCTTCCAAATCCATGCCCATCTTTCCCAGAACTCCATGCTTGAATGCCTCCAATCAGTTTTCTGCCCTCGCCAACAGTACCAAAACAGTTCTTCTCAAAGTCATAAATGACATCTTTTGTGACGATAACAAAGGTAAACTTTCCCTCCTTATCCTTTGCGACCTGTATGCAGCCTTTGACATGGTTGACCACAACATCCTCCTTCAATGCTTCTCCACTGTTGTGGGACTGCTCTTGCCCGATTCCATTCTTATCTAATTATAGCCAGAGTATCACTTGCAATGGCTTATCTTCCCACTCTTGTACCGGTATTCCTGCTGTTCTGCAAGGATCTATCCTTGGCCCCCTCCTATTTCTCATCTACATTCTGCCCTTCAGTGACATCATCCGAAAGCATAGCATTAGTTTTCAAATGTAGGCTGATGATACTCATCTATCTCACCAGCTCTCTCCACTCCTCCACTGTTGCTAAACTATCAGACTATCAGACTGTTTATCCAACATCCACTACTGGATGAGCAGAAATTTCCTCCAATTAAACATTGGGAAGACTGAATCCATTATTTTCGGACCACAGTCCAAACTCCGTTCCCGAGCTGCCAGAAAACAGGGAATTACAGACCTGTTAGCCTTATATCAATCGTTGGGAAAATGCTAGAATCTATTCTAAAGGATGTGATAAATGGACACTTGGATAATAATGATCTGATTGGCCATAGTCAACATGCATTTATGAATGGGAAATCATGTTTGATGAACATGTTGGAATTTTTTTGAGGATGTTACTAACAGAATTGATAAAGGGAGTTGGTGGACATGGTATACTTAGATTTTCAGAAGGCTTTTGATAAAGTCCCCCACAGGAGGTTGGTTAGCAAAATTAAAGCACATGGGATAGGAGGTAATATACTGGCATGGATTAAGGATTGGTTAACAGGCAGAAAGCAGAGAGTAGGAATAAATGGGTCACGTTGACAGGCTGTGTCTAGTGGGGTACCACAAGGATCAGTGCTTGGGCTCCAGCTGTTCACAATATATACCAATGATTTGGATGTGGGGATCAAATGTAATATTTCCAAGTTCATGAATGACACAAAACTAGGTGGGAATGTGTGTTGTGAGGAAGGTGCAAAGTGGCTTCAAGGGGATTTGGACAGACTTAGTGAGTGGGTAAGAACATGGCAGATGGAATATAATGTGGAAAAATGTGAGGTTATCTGTTTAGTAAGAGGATCAAATGTGCAGAGTATTTCTTAAATGGCAAGAGATTAGAAAGTGTAGATGTACAAAGGGACCTGGGTGTCCTCGTCAATAAGTCACTGAAAGCTAACATGCAGATTCAGCAAGCAATTAGGAAGCTAATGGTATGTTAGCCTTTATCGCAAGAGGATTTGAGTACAGGAGTAGTGAAGTCTTGCTTCAATCGTATAGAACCTTGGTTAGACTGCACCTGGAGTACTGTGTGCAGTTTTGGTCCCTAACCTTAGGAAGGATATTATTGCCATAGAGGGAGTGCAACGAAGGTTCACCAGACTTGTTCCCGGGATGACGGGACTGTCCTATGAAGAGAGATTGGGGAAACTGGGCCTGTATTCTCTAGAGTTTTGAAGAATGTGAGGTGATCTCATTGAAATACTTAAAGGGATAGACAGGGTAGATGTAGGTAAGATGTTTCCCCTGATTGGGGAATCTAGAACCAGGAGACACAATTTCAAAATAAGTGAGAAGTCACTTAGGACCGAGATGAGGAGAAATTTCTCCAGCATCGGCAAAATCGGCAGCAAGCAGAACAAAACTTACTCCAAAATTCTGTTTGAGCTGGTCAACAAGCACCTGCACATTTCTCCAGACAGGATATACATCGTGTTCCAAGACCTGGATGCTGCTAATGTTGGCTGGAATAGCACCACCTTCTGATCCAGAGCATTCCGAAATGATCACTGTAATAAAAACAACTCACAGGTTGAGAATCTTTGGAATTCTCTACTCCAGAGGGCTGTGGAAGCTCAGTCATTGGGTATGTTTAAAGCAGAGATTGACAGATTTCTAAATACAAATGATATAAAAGGATATGAGGATAGTGTGGGGAAAAGGCATTGAAGTGGATGATCAGTCATGATGGTATTGAATGGCAGAGCAGGCTCGATGGGCTGAATGGCCTACTCCTGCTCCCTATGTTCCTATCAGACTGCTGATGTCTCATGCCAGAAGAAAGGGAACCTACTTTTATTTTTCTGTCAGTGTTTGAAAATCAGAAAGGAGGAGGAAGTGTCTGTGTGTTTTGAACGGATTAGACATTGTGAAAGGGGATGGGTCTGAAAGTTCGCCCTGTCCAGCCCCAGAAGTTTAACTCCTCCCACCTTTGTAAAAAGCACAACTCCAGAGGTTGAAGGAAAGAGCGAGAGAAGGAAATCCCCGCACAGACGCTGAGATGACTGAGGCACAGGAAGGTAGGAGAAACATTTTAAAGAAATATCAACTTAACTGTTGCCACGAAGAGAGAAAACTGAGAGCAGACTGGAAGTGAAGAAAGTATTTGTTAATGTCTGACATGGAGGGAATTGAGCTGCGGGGAATGTAGTGAGATCAGAGTGAGCTAGAGAGAGACTGCAGAATGGGGAATGGGGAATGTAGTGAGATCAGAGTGAGCTAGAGAGAGACTGCAGAATGGGGAATGGGGAATGTAGTGAGATCAGAGTGAGCTAGAGAGAGACTGCAGAGTGCAGAATGGGGAATGTAGTGAGATCAGAGTGAGCTAGAGAGAGACTGCAGAATGGGGAATGTAGTGAGATCAGAGTGAGCTAGAGAGACTGCAGAATGGGGAATGTAGTGAGATCAGAGTGAGCTAGAGAGAGACTGCAGAATGGGGAATGGGGAATGTAGTGAGATCAGAGTGAGCTAGAGAGACTGCAGAATGGGGAATGTAGTGAGATCAGAGTGAGCTAGAGAGAGACTGCAGAATGGGGAATGGGGAATGTAGTGAGATCAGAGTGAGCTAGAGAGAGACTGCAGAATGGGGAATGGGGAATGTAGTGAGATCAGAGTGAGCTAGAGAGAGACTGCAGAATGGGGAATGGGTCACCCGCTCCTTTGATGTTTGCGCTCAGTTTAACTAACGGATTGACAAGAGTCAGATCTGGCAAATTTCACACATGCTTTGAAATGAATTGCAGCAGTGATTGGGTGAAGTGGATTCTCGGATTGTTGTCTGTCATTTGTGTCACAATCGTCAATTAAAGCAAATGTGACAACTGAGAATGCTTTGAAAAGGAGACTGGCGAAGAACTTGATCACTTTGGAAACAGCGGCTCACACAAAGATATTTCACCAGAAAGGCAAATACTTTTTGTGCCTTGTTCCAGCAGAAACACTCGCAATGTGCAGTAAAGTTCCAAAAGCAAATACAAGCACCGGACAGTATATAATCCCGGACAGTAGATTGGAAGTGACTGGAAGTGGTTCAAGAGTTCACCTACCTAGGCTCAACTATCACCAGTAACCTGTCTCTAGATGCAGAAATCAACAAGCGCATGGGTAAGGCTTCCACTGCTATGTTCAGACTGGCCAAGAGAGTGTGGGAAAATGGCGCACTGACACGGAACACAAAAGTCCGAGTGTATCAGGCCTGTGTCCTCAGTACCTTGTTCTATGGCAGCGAGGCCTGGACAACGTATGTCAGCCAAGAGTGACGTCTCAATTCATTCCATCTTCGCTGCCTCCGGAGAATCCTTGGCATCAGGTGGCAGGACCGTATTTCCAACACAGAAGTCCTCGAGACGGCCAACATCCCCAGCTTATACACACTACTGAGTCAGCAGCGCTTGAGATGGCTTGGCCATGTGAGCCGCATGGAAGATGGCAGGAACCCCAAAGACACATTGTACAGCGAGCTCGCCACTGGTATCAGACCCTCCGGCCGTCCATGTCTCCGCTTTAAAGACGTCTGCAAACGTGACATGAAGTCCTGTGACGTTGATCACAAGTCGTGGAAGTCAGTTGCCAGCGTTCGCCAGAGCTGGCGGGCAGCCATAAAGGCGGGGCTAAAATGTGGCGAGTCGAAGAGACTTAGTAGTTGGCAGGAAAAAAGACAGAGGCGCAAGGGGAGAGCTAACTGTGTAACAGCCCCGACAAACAAATTTCTCTGCAGCACCTTTGGAAGAGCCTGTCACTCTAGAATTGGCCTTTATAGCCACTCCAGGCGCTGCTTCACAAACCACTGACCACCTCCAGGCACTTACCCATTGTCTCTCGAGATAAGGAGGCCAAAGAGAGAGATATTATCCTGGGCAGTATATTTTCCCGGGCAGTATATTTTCCCGGGCAGTATATTTTCCCGGGCAGTATATTATCCAGGACAGTATATTATCCCGGGCAGTTTTGCACTGGAGTGCTGACATGGGTTGCATTAGAGTGCTACAGTGCAAGTTTGGTAACTGAGGATAATTAAGTGTTAATTTTATCTTAAATCTACAAAGAACAAAGAACAGTACAGCACAGGAACAGGCCATTCGGCCCTCCAAGCCTGCACCGATCTTGATGCCTGCCTAAACTAAAACCTTCTGCACTTCTGGGGTCCGTATCCCTCTATTCCCATCCTATTCATGTATTTGTCAAGATGTCTCTTAAACGTCTCTATTGTACCTGCTTCCACCACCACCACCAAAGAGAAGGACTTGGTGGATGATGAGCCTAGGGAAGGGAGTGCAGATAGTCTCAGTCATCTCATTATCAAAAAGGAGGAGGTGTTGGGTGTCTTGCAAAGCATTAAGGTAGATAAGTCCCCAGGGCCTGATGGGATCTACCCCAGAATACTGAGGGAGGCAAGGGAAGAAATTGCTGAGGCCTTGACAGAAATCTTTGCATCCTCATTGGCTACAGGTGAGGTCCCAGAGGACTGGAGAATAGCCAATGTTGTTCCTTTGTTTAAGAAGGGTAGCAAGAATAATCCAGGAAATTATAGGCCGGTGAGCCTTATGTCAGTGGTAGGGAAATTATTAGAGAGGATTCTTCGGGACAGGATTTACTCCCATTTGGAAACAAACGAACTCATTAGCAAGAGGCAGCATGGTTTTGTGAAGGGGAGGTCGTGTCTTACTAATTTGATTGAGTTTTTTGAGGAAGTGATGAAGATGATTGATGAAGGAAGGGCAGTGGATGTTATCTATATGGACTTCAGTAAAGCCTTTGACAAGGTCCCTCATGGCAGACTGGTGCAAAAGGTGAAGTCACACGGGATCAGAGGTGAGCTGGCAAGATGGAAACAGAACTGGCTCAATCATAGAAGACAGAGGGTAACAGTGGAAGGGTGCTTTTCTGAATGGAGGGATGTGACTAGTGGTGTTCCGCAGGGATCAGTGCTGGGACCTTTGCTGTTTGTAGTATATATAAATGATTTGGAGGAAAATGTAGCTGGTCTGATTAGTAAGTTTGCGGACGACACAAAGGTTGGTGGAGTTGCGGATAATGATGAGGATTGTCAGAGGATACAGCAGGATATAGATCGGTTGGAGACTTGGGCAGAGAAATGGCAGATGGAGTTTAATCCGGACAAATGTGAGGTAATGCATTTTGGAAGATCTAATGCAGGTGGGAAGTATACAGTAAATGGCAGAACCCTTAGGAGTATTGACAGGCAGAGAGATCTGGGCGTACAGGTCCACAGGTCACTGAAAGTGGCAACGCAGGTGGATAAGGTAGTCAAGAAGGCATACGGCATGCTTGCCTTCATCGGTCGGGGCATAGAGTATAAAAATTGGCAAGTCATGCTGCAGCTGTACAGAACCTTAGTTAGGCCACACTTAGAATATTGCGTGCAATTCTAGCACACTACCAGAAGGACGTGGAGGCTTTGGAGAGGGTACAGAAGAGGTTTACCAGGATGTTGCCTGGTCTGGAGGGCATTAGCTATGAGGAGAGGTTGGATAAACTCGGATCGTTTTCACTGGAACGACGGAGGTGGAGGGGCGACATGATAGAGGTTTACAAAGTTATGAGCGGCATGGACAGAGTGGATAGTCAGAAGCTTTTTCCCAGGGTGGAAGAGTCAGTTACTAGGGGACATAGGTTTAAGGTGAGAGGGGCAAAGTTTAGAAGGGATGTGCGAGGCAAGTTTTTTTACACAGAGGGTGGTGAGTGCCTGGAAGTTGCTGCCAGGGGAGGTGGTGGAAGCAGGTACGATAGCGACGTTTAAGAGACATCTTGACAAATATATGAATAGGAAGGGAATAGAGGGATACGGACCCCGGAAGTGCAGAAAGATTTAGTTTAGACAGGCATCAAGATCGGCGCAGCCTTGGAGGGCCGAATGGCCTGTTCCTGTGCTGTACTGTTCTTTGTTCTTTGTTCAGTATATTATCCCTGACAGTATATTATTTATTTAGAAATACACTGAAACAGGCCCTTCAGCCCACCGAGTCTGTGCCGACCAACAACCACCCATTTATACTAATCCTACAGTAATCCCATATTCCCTACCACCTACCTATACTAGGGGCAATTTATAATGGCCAATTTACCTATCAACCTGCAAGTCTTTGGCTGTGGGAGGAAACCGGAGCACCCGGCAGAAACCCGCGCGGTCACAGGGAGAACTTGCAAACTCCGCACAGGCAGTACCCAGAATTGAACCCGGGTCCCTGGGGCTGTGAGGCTGCGGTGCTAACCACTGCGCCATTGTGCCGCCCTATATTATATTAGCACATATACGGTGTATTATCTTTGGTCCCCGCCACTCACTGTGATCCCGACCCACCCTGGGAACTTTCCGAGGTTGAACCAAACTGTTTGCAACCTTGGTGTCATATTTGACTGCGGGATAATTCTCCGACCACATTATCCATGTTATCACCATACCTGCCTATTTCCACCTCTGACATCCTCCAATTCTGCCGTGTCTCAGCTCATCTTCTGCTGAAACTCTAATTCATGCCTTTGTTCTCTCTGGAATGAACACAAGAACACATCATCTAAAACTCTGCTGCCATGTCCTCACCTGTACCAAATCCCGTTCACTCACCATCGCTGTGCTCGCTGACCTGCACTGCTCAATAGGGAGCCCATGCCTCAATTTTAAAATTCTCATCCTTGTTTTTGAATCCCTCCACGGTCTCGCCCCTCCTGGTCTGAGTCATCTCCTCCAGCCATACAACCAACTGAAATATACTCTTATACTCTTATACTCTAGGTCTTGGCTAATACAGGAAAGTATCCCATATGCCTTCTTCACCACTTTATCTACCTCTCCTACTACCTTCAGGGATCTGTGGACTTGCACTCCAAGGTTACTCTGTTCTACTACATTTCCTTCCTAACAGCACTGTGGGTGTACCTACCCCACAAGGACTGCAGCGGTTCAAGATGGCAGCTCACCACCACCTTCTCAAGGGCAATTAGGGATGGGCAATAAATGCTGGCCTGGCCAGTGATGCCCACATCCCATGAATGAATAAAAAAACATTTCTCACTGTGGTACCATTTATTGCATATTCCCTTGCCTTGTTTGCTCTTCCCAAATCTATTACCTAATGGATGTTGCCTGGTATGGAAGGAAGGTCTTACGAGGAAAGGCTGAGGGACTTGGGGTTGTTTTCGTTAGAGAGAAGGAGGAGGAGAGGTGACTTAATAGAGACATACAAGATAATCAGAGGGTTAGATAGGGTGGATAGTGAGAGTCTTTTTCCTCGGATGAGGATGGCAAACACGAGGGGACATAGCTTTAAGTTGAGGGGTGAAAGATATAGGACAGATGTCAGAGGTAGTTTCTTTACGCAGAGAGTAGTAGGGGCGTGGAACGCCCTGCCTGCAACAGTAGTAGACTCGCCAACTTTAAGGGCATTTAAGTGGTCATTGGATAGACATATGGATGTAAATGGAATAGTGTAGGTCAGATGATCGGCGCAACATCGAGGGCCGAAGGGCCTGTACTGCGCTGTAATATTCTAATTCTAATTACCTCACATTTCTCCAGACTGAATTACATTTTCTGCTTTCCTGCCACTTAACCAGTCCATTGATATCTTCCTGCAGTCTACAGCTTTCTTCCTCACTGTCAACTAGACAGCCAATTTATCATCTGCAAACCTCTTCCATCATCTCCATTACATTTAAGTCCAAATCATTGATATGTACCACAAAGAGCAAGGGACCCAGTACTAAGCCCTGCACAAACAGTCTTCCAAGTACCAGACTATCAGCCATTACCCTTTCCTTCCTGCCACTGAGCCAATTTTGGATCCAACTTGCCACTTTCCCTTGGGTCCCATGGACTTTTACTTTTCTGACCAGTCTGCCATGTGGGATCTGATCAAAAACTTTGCTAGACGACATCAAACGTGTTGCCCTCATTGACCTCAAGAAATTCAATCAAGTTAGTGAGAGACGACCTTCCCTTATCGAATCTATGCTAATTGTCCTTGATTAATCCATGTCTTTCTAAATAGAGATTTAAGCTGTCCCTCAGAATTCTTTACAATAATTTCCCCACCACCATGGTTGGAGTGACTGGCCTGTAATTATTCAGTCCATCCTTTCCTCCCTTTTTAAACAATGGTTCTCCAGGACCATGCCTACAGCCAGAGAGGATTGGAAATAATGATCTGAGCCTCCACTATTTCCTCCCTCGCTTCTCTCAGCAGCCTGAGATACATTACATCCACAACTTATTCACTTTCAAAGGTGCTAAACCCCTTAATATTTACTCCTTCACAATGTTTGTCCCGTTCACTATTTCACATTCCTCCCCCTGCACTACAATGTCTGGATCGCCTTCCTCTTTAGTCAGACACAAAATATTCATTAAGAACCATGCTCACGTCTTCTGCCTCCAAACACATTATCTTTTTGGGCTTGACTCTTTGTTCTCCACATGCTTTTTATGTATAGAACATCTTTGGGTTTTCCTTGATTTTTTCATGTCCTCTCATTTCTTTCCTAACTTCCTTTTTTAATTTCACTCCTGCACTTTCTTTAATCCTGTAGCCTTTCAGCAGTATTGAGCTCTCAACATCTGATTTAAGCATTGGTAGTGGGAGTCTGCTGCACCAGAGGTGTTTCTTGGATGCATGCTTGCCAGAAGAGGCCTGAAACTGCACCCTCAAGCCAATAAATGTTTCTGTACGTTGTTTAAAGTTAAGGTAATGTATGATTCTCAAAGGCCATTCTGATTAGAGTGGTCGTATGTTCTGAGAGAATCTGCCCATGGAACCTCCCACAGAAACTAATTTTTAATCCTGGAAGATGGTTCCGAGTTAGGTGAACACCAAAGAGGTCAGTGAGTTACCCCTACAGAATCAAAGTGGTGATTAAGAATACAAAAAATAGGAGCAGAAATCAGCCATTTGAGCCTGCTCTTTCACTCAGTACGATCATGGCTGATCGTACACCTCAAGTTCACCTTCCCGCATTATCCCTTCATTCCCTTTGTATCCAAAAATCTGTTTGATCTCAGCCTTGAATGTACTCAATGACTGAGCATCTACAGCCCTCTAGAGTTGAAAATTCCAAAGATTCACAACCTTTTAAGTGCCTGACGTTGAAGACAGAAGTGAATTCGTACCATCGGAAGGAAGAGACGGACCAGCGATTATAGAGGCAGAAGTCAATGCAGTGATTAAAAAGATGAAAGCAAGGAAAACACCTGGAATCGATGAGTTCCTAACGGAATTCCTGAGAGCCCTGAATGATGTTAACATTGGGATAATCTCTGCAACAAAATTTACAGAACAGGATTCATACCCGAGGATCTTAGGCAGTCAGTGTTCACTAAACTCCCAAAGAAACCAGGATGACAAGGATTGGGTCCTGAATATTGAGGGTATATGACATTCAAGAAGAATAGGAAGCTAGGTAAAGGTGCAGGGGTAGCACTGTTAATCAAGGATGGCATTGGTGCAATAGTTAGAGATGGCCTTGGTTTAGGAAATCAGGATGTAAAATCGGTTTGGGTGGAGATGAATAGTAGGGGAAAGAATTCACTAGTGGGAGTGGTCTACAGGCCCCAAACAGTAATCACAATGTAGGATGAAGTATACAAGAAATAATATTGGTTGCTTATGATAAAGGGACGGAAATAATCATAGGTGATTTTAATCTACATATAAACTGGAAAAATCAGATTGGCAATAGTAGCCTGGATGAGGAATTCATAGAATGCTTTTGAGGTAGTTTCTTAGAGCAGCATGTTCTGGAATCAACCAGAGAGCAGGTTATATTAGATTTGGTTTTGTGTAATGTGACAGGATTAATTAATGACCTCAAAGTAAAGGCACCTCTAGGTAGCAGCGACCACAATATGGTTGAATTTTACATCCGGTTTGAAAGAGAGAAGTTAAAACAAGAAATGCTGGAACCACTCAGCAGGTCTGGCAGCATCTGTGGAAAGAGAAGCAGAGTTAACGTTTCGGGTCAGTGACCCTTCATCGGAACATCACCACCGAAACGTTAACTCTGCTTCTCTTTCCACAGATGCTGTCAGACATGCTGACTGATTCCAGCATTTCTTATTTTTATTTCAGATTTCCAGCATCTGCAGTATTTTGCTTTTAATTGAAAGAGAGAAGTGTGGGTCTAAGACTAGTATTTTAAACTTAAATAAAGGCAACTATGTGGGCATGAAAGCTGAGCTAGCTGAAGTGAACTGGGTTACTAGGCTAGGAGATAGATCAATTGAGAAGCAGTGGCAGACATTTAAGGGGATATTTCAGAATATTCAGAATAAGTATATTCCTACTATAAAGAAAAATTCTAAGGGGAGGACCTACCATCCGTGGTTCGCTAAAGAAGTTAAGGAAAGCATCAAACTTAAGGAAAAGGCATATAACTGCACAAAAATGAGTGACAATTTAGATGATTGGTCAGAATATAAAGAACGGCAGAGAATGACTAAAAGGTTAATCAGGAGAAAGAAATTAGAGTATGAGAGGAAGCTAGTTAGAAATGTAAAAACGGATAGCAAGAGTTTCTACAGGTATTTAAAAAAGCAAAGAGTCAGTAAAGTGAGTGTTGGTCCTCTGGAGTGTGTCTTCGCTATGGAGGATTGTTATGACCAGGTGTGAAAGGTGTCTCGGGGTCTTTTACTGTCTTCACCTGGTCTTATTGTAACAGGGTTTTTTTTTTTAAACACTATGTTTTGAGCTCCCCCTTGGTGAATCCTTGGTCACCACTTTCCAATTATAAGGCAAAGAAATGAGCACAACCAGGTTTACTCAGGTTTAAAGAAGAAAAGTGAAATTTATTAAACCTTAAACTTAAACTCTAATTCGGTTAATGCCTACAGATATACGACATGCCCACGCTAGCATGTACATGTGATACACACATGCAAATAGGGGCAGAAAAGAGCAGAAGCAAAATAAAGTCGAGAGGTTTGAAGCAGTCTCTGAAGGGGGTTTCTTGTTACTGTTTCTGTGTTTCCTGCTCACCGTAGAGTCTTTGATTGTAGACAGCTCTTACTTTGCATTGGGACCCAGTATTCTTCTTAAACCTTGTTCACATAGGAGACTTTTCTCTCTTTGAGTTCACGTGTCTTCAGTGGGTTTTCCATTCTGTGAGAAAGAGATGGGAGCAGACAGGAGAGAGGTGTTCAGTCAAGGAGCAAGCAGCTTTCTCATTTTTTTTCTCTCAGCAAGTTCAAATTCAAACAGCCAGTTAGTCATGTGACTAAACTGGCCTAACCAAGTCTTCTGAATATTGGAGAAGCAGAGACTGGGTCCTTTTTTCCAACACTGTCTGCTAGCATGCAAATGTTTTTCCAGTCAGGGGCCTGGCAATTCCCTGTGATAGGCCCTCTTTTCTTCCCAGCCACAATTTTAAGTTTTAATGTTCATGTGGTGAAATAATGTGTGCCTCAGTCTTGGCAGGTGGGGGCCTGCATGACAGGATACAAAAAACATTCCAGTAATAGCTGTAAATCAGGAGGTGGAAGGAAGAGAGGAACTTGCTGAAATTACAATCACCAGGGAAGCGGTACTGAGCAAACTGATGGAGCTGTGGGCTGACAGGTCCCCGGGTCCTGATGGGCTTCATCCTAGGGTCTTAAAATAGGTGGCGAATGAGATAGTAGATGTGTTGGTGTTAAATTTTCAAAATTCGCTAGATTCTGGAAAGGTTCCATCAGTCTGGAAAGTAGCAAATATAACCCCTCTGTTCAAGAAGGGTGGGGAGGCAGAAAACAGGTAACTATAGGCCAGTTAGCTTGACGTCTGTCGTCAGGAACAGTCAGCATTGTTTTGTGGAAGGGAAATAGTGTTTAACCAATTTATTGGAGTTCTTTGAAGGAGTAACATGCGCTGTGGATAAAGGGGAGCCTGTTGATATACTGTACTTGGATTTCCAGAAGGCATTTGACAAGGTGCCATGTAAAAGGTTATTGCGCAAAGTAGGAGCTCATGGTGTCGGGGGTAACATATTAGCATGGATAGAGGATTGGCTGGCTGGCAGAAAACAGAGAGTATGCATAAATGGGTCCTTTTTTGATTGGCAGCATGTGACAAGTGGAGTCCCGCAGGGGTCTGTGCTAGGGCCTCAACTTTTTCCAATTTATATCAATGACTTAGATGAGGGGAGCGATGGCATGGTAACTAAATTTGCAGATAACATAGATAGGTAGGAAAGTATGTTGTGAAGAGGACATAAGGAGGCTGCAGACCGATATAGATAGGTTGAGAGAGTGGGCAAAAATCTGGCAGATGGAGTGTAATGTGGGAAAATGTGAAGTTGCTTACTTTGGCAGGAAGAATAAAAAAGCAGAGTATTACTTAAACGGGGAACGATGGCAGAATTCTGAGGTGCAGAGGGATCTAGTGCAGGAGTCACAAAAGGTCAGTATGCAGGTACAACATGTAATAAAGAAGGCTAATGGAATGTTATCTATTATTACGAGAGGAATTGAAAATAAAAGTAAGGATGTTGTGCTTCAGTCATACAGGGCGTTGGTGAGACCACATCTCGAATACTGTGTGCAGTTTTGGTCTCCTTATTTAAGGAAGGATGTGAATACATTGGAGGCGGTTCAGAGGAGGTTTACTAGATTGATACCTGGAATGAGCGGGTTGTCTTATGAGGAAAGGTTGGACAGACTGGGCTTATTTTCGCTGGAGTTTAGAAGAGTGAGGGGAGACTTGATTGAAGTTTATAAGATTCTGAACGGTCTTGACAAGGTGGATGTGGAGAGGATGTTTCCTCTTGTGGCTGAGTCCAGAACTAGGGGGCACTGTTTTAAAATTAGGGTCACCCTTTTAGGACAGATGAGGAGAATTTTTTTCTCCCAGAGGGTTGTGCGACTTTGGAACTCTCTGCCTCAGAAGGTGGTGGAGGTGGGGTCATTGAATATTTTTAAGGTGGAGAATTCTTGTTAGGCACAGGAATCAAATGTTATCGGGGGTAGATGGAATTCGAAACACAAATAGATCAGCCACGATCTTATTGAATGGTGGAGCAGGCTCGAGGGGCCGAATGGCCTCCTTCTGCTCCTAATTCATCTGTTCGTATGTAAAAGCCCTAGAGTGTTCAGAGCACAGGACAATAAGCCTCATGAGCCATGTGATGAAAATGATTTTAATAATCATTTTGGAAAGAAATGACCAGCCTATAGAAACACAAATAGATGATGTCAGTCAGGATTCAGAACAAAGAAAGGAACAAGAGTGGGCATCTTTAACTTGAGATTAGTCATTGAAAGATACCTGGAAGTGCAAAACCCTGTGTATTTATACTTTATAGACTATGAGAAGGCACTTGATACAGTCTACCATCAGAAAATAATGGTGTGTTTAAACAAATTAGTAATCGACAGAAATGATCAAGGATAATTCAGAAACTATATTGGAGGCAATCAGCAGTGGAGACTTGATGATGGCCTGTCAGACAGTTTCCCAATCAAAAGAGAAGTGCGCCAGGGATGTGTTTTGTCCCCAAAACTGTACAACCTGTACACTGAAGCTATCTTCAGAGACATAGAACATCTACCGGCTTACAATATTGGCGGGTTGAACATTAATAACTTGAGATATGCAGAAGACACTGCACTGATTGCAGAGTCAGAAGAGGCTCTACAGGAAATTGTCAACAAAGTGAATGTAAAGAGTGTGGAATATGGATTAAGAATGAACGTGAAGAAAACCAAGACAATGATGATAAACAGGGACCTAACCCCGGAAGTGAAAACTGAAGTAAATGGACAAGTCCTGGAACAAGTGAAAAGGTTTAAATACCTTGGACAGATCATCACAGATGATGGGAGATGCGAATGTGAGATCTGAAGGAGAATTGAGGTAGCCAAGACCAACTTTGTCAGAATGAAGAATGTGTTAACATTAGCGAAACTGAACATGGACAATAAAGAGACTACTGATAAGCTGAATGCATTCGAGATGTGGACATTTCAGAGGATGATCTGCATATCCTACACAGACAGAAAGACTAATGAGGAAGTGCTGGAAATGGCTGGAGAAAAGAGGAAATTAGTGCATAATATCAAAGAGAGAAAGATACATTACTTTGGTCACATCATTAGAGCAGAAGGTAGACAGAGACAAATATTAGAAGGAAAGATCGACAGAAAACGCAGGAGAGGGCAGCAGAGGAGAAAATGGATGACAGGTATAATGGACTGGATGCAGTTGACCTCTGCAGAATGTGTAAGGACAGCACAGGCCAGACAGGTGACGATCCATGGCAGTCAACCTTCTGGGAAGAAGATAATACCAACGAATGAACAAAAGTAAAGAAATCTCTCCTCATCTCCATTCTAAATGGCTGACCACTCATTGAGACTGTGACCCCCGAGTTCCTGGCTTCCCAGCCAAGGGAAAAATACTCTCAGCATCTACCCTGTGAAGCCCCTTAAGAATTTTATATGTTTCAGTTTGATCACCTTGGATTCTTTTAAACTCTAGGGAATATAGACCTAGTCTACTCAATCTCTGTTGTTTGGACAATCACCTCATCCCAGGAATGAGTCTAGTGAACCTTCATTGCACGCCCTCCAAAGGAAGTATATCCTTCCTTTGGTAAGGAGACCAAACTGTACAAAATCCTAGAAGCTAAATCTCTTCCTGAGCAATGAGTCTGAACTTGGCTTGGCTCAGTAGGTTGCACACTTGCCTCTGAGTCCATGACATCATGTCCTACTGCAGAAACTAGAGGACAGAATCTAGATTGATACTTCAGGGCAGTACTGAGGGAGCACAGCATTGTCAGAAGTATCATCTTTCGAATGAGACATTAAATGGAGATCCCTTCTCCCCTCAAGTCCTCTGTTTTTCTTTGAATAGTGCCATGGGATCTTTTACATCCATCTGAGTGAGCAGACAGAGCCCAAGTTAAATGCTGGCACTGAGACATGGCTGAAACAAACTTAGTCTTCTGTTAGCTGGATGGACCAGGAGTAGGAGCATATTCTACAATGTATTTTTATTTTGTTGGTGGTTGTTTCCAAAATAAGGTGTATAAATTAGATAGCCAATGGCTCCTGGAGACGGTGTACAATGGCTGTTGTGACTTCAAAGGCACACTCCTGATCAATTATAAGCACACTGACAGAGGATTGGTCCTGAGGGGCCTGGAAAAGCATCTGATTCCTCCCTGCACAAGAGAGAACTTGGGACACAGAGATTTATGAGGGTCACTCTGAAGACTTTCCTGACCATCCCTTTTCACTGGCTCAGCTTCCTCTGGGTCAATTTATTTTTATCTGGTACCCTGAGCTCTTCACTCTGGAGCTAGCTGTTCTGTTTTGCTGTTGCCATGGGTTTCAGGTTGTGATTATTAACTATGTTCATTACCTGGTAACAATTGCTCAATTATTTTCTTAAATTAGAAGAAAGGAACACTTTATAAAACACCAGTTTCAACAGATCTTCAAGTCCAAACTAAATAAGACTGGAAGTCATGTAATGCAGCTGGAAATTTTGCAACTTGTGTTGAATATGAGACAGTTGTGACAGTCATTAAGAAATGTCTGAGGACCTGTCCTGGTGTGATATGTTGAAAGAAGAGAGGACGGTATTAAAAGGTTGAATTGCACCGTTGGGTACAGTACAAGGCAGTAATTCAGGTGCCCAGTCCCCAACATTTTCTGATTATTCATTATGTAACATGAGCTGAAATTCCCTTACAGGCAACATACTCAAACAAATGCTGCCAATGTTGGAAATTCAGAGCACGACCATCAGCGTCTATGGAGAGAAGACTTCTCTGACTACAGTAGAAGGCTGTGCCTTCACCTGAGCTGATGTCAAAAGATAAAACAAGCATTTTTCGATGGTTAGAAAGAGAGAGTGAAGGGAGGAGGATATTTATGTGCTTTGAATTTCAAATTTAATTGAGCACAGGTCTTCCCCTGCAACGAAGCCAGAGCGCAGTCACAAACTGAATTATTAATTAACAGAACAACTGGAAATAAGGATTAATCAACAGAAATAGTTCTCATTGGGCAAATGTTGAGATCACAACTGAACTGAGTACTCTAAGGTCAGACCAAGGCTTTGCACAACTGAAACAATTTTTTTTTTATTCGTTCCTGGGATGTGGGCGTCACACTCATCCCTAATTACCCTTGAGAAGGTGGTGGTGAGCTGCCTACTTGAACCCCTGCAGTTCATGTGGGGGAGGAAGAGAGTTCCAGGATTTTAACCCAGCAACAGTGACGGAATGGCGATATAGTTCCAAGTCAGGATGATGTGTAACTTGGAGGGGAACCTGCAGGTGGTGGTGTTCCCATGCATTTGCTGCCCTTGTCCTTCTAGATGGTGGAGGTTGCAGGTTTGGAAGGTGCTGTTGAGGAGCCTTGGTGCGTTGCTGCAGTGCATCTTGTAGATGGTACACACTGCTGCCACTGTGCATTAGTGGTGGAGGGAGTGAATGTTTGTAGATGGGGTGCCAATCAAGCGGGCTGCTTTGTCCTGGATGGTGTCGAGCTTCTTGAGTGTTGTTGGAGCTGCACCCATCCAGACAAGTGGAGAGTATTCCATCACACTCCTGACTTGTGCCTTGCAGATGGTGGACAGGCTTTGGGGAGTCTGCGTTCCTCTCTCTCTCTTCCTCAGTCTGCATCACAGAATCACAGAGCAGAAGAGGCCCTTCGGCCCATCAAGTCTGCACCGATGCATTAAAGACACCTGACCTGTCTACCTAATCCCATTTGCCAGCACTTGGCCCATAGCCTTGAATGTTCTGACGTGCCAAGTGCTCATCCAGGTACTTTTTAAAGGATGTGAGGCAACCTGCATCTACCACCCTCCCAGGCAGGGCATTCCAGACCGTCACCACCCTCTGGGTAAAAAAGTCCTTCCTCAAATCCCTCTTAATCCTCCCATCCCTCACTTTAAACTTGTGTCCCCTCGTAACTGACCCTTCAACTGAGGGGAACAGCTGCACCCTATCCACCCTGTCCATGCCCCTCATAATCTTGTACACCTCGATCAGGTCACCCCTCAGTCTTCTCTGCTCCAGCGAAAACAACCCAAGCCTATCCAACCTCTCCTCATAGCTTAAATGTTCCATCCCAGGCACCATCCTGGTGAATCGCCTCTGCACCCCCTCCAATGCAATCACATCCTTCCTATAATGTGGCGACCAGAATTGCACACAGTACTCCAGCTGTGGCCTTACCAAAGTTCTGTACAACTCCAACATGACCTCCCTGCTTTTGTAATCTATGCCTCGATTGATAAAGGCAAGTGTCCCATATGCCTTTTTCACCACCCTATTAACCTGCCCTTCTGCCTTCAGAAATCGATGGACAAACACACCAAGGTCCCTTTGTTCCTCAGAACTTCCCAGTGTCAGGCCATTCATTGAATACTTCCGTGTCACATTACTCCTTCCAAAGTGTATCACCTCACACTTTTCAGTGTTAAATTCCATCTGCCACTTTTCTGCCCATTTGACCATCCCGTCTATATCTTCCTGTAACCCAAGACACTCCACCTCAGTGTTAACCACTCGGCCACTCTATGTCATCCGCGAACTTACTGATCCTACCCCCCACATAGTCATCTATGTCGTTTATATAAATGACAAACAATAGGGGACCCAGCACAGATCCCTGTGGTACGCCACTGGACACTGGCTTCCAGTCACTAAAACAGCCGTCTGTCATCACTCTCTGTCTCCAACAGCTAAGCCAATTTTGAATCCATCTTATCAAGTTACCCTGTATCCCATGTGCATTTGCTTTCTTGATAAGTCTCCCATGTGGGACCTTGTCAAAGGCTTTGCTGAAATCCATGTAAACTACATCAACTGCACTACCCTCATCTACACACCTGGTCACATGCTCAAAAAATTCAATCAAATTTGTTAGGCATGACCTTCCTCTGACAAAGCCATGCTGACTATTCCTAATCAAATTTTGCCTCTCCAAGTGGAGATAGATTCTCTCCTTCAGAATTTTCTCCAATAGTTTCCCTACCACTGACGTGAGACTCACTGGTCTGTAGTTCCCTGGCTTATCTCTACAACCTTTCTCAAATAGTGAGTCCACATTAGCTGTTCTGCAGTCCTCTGGCACCTCCCCCGTGGCCAGAGAGGAATTAAAAATTAGGGTCAGAATTCCTGCAATCTCCACCCTCGCCTCCCTCAGCATCCTGGGACACAAATCGTCCGGACCTGGAGATTTGTCCACTTTTAAGCCTTCCAAAACCTCCAATACCTTGTCACTCCCTATGACTATTTGCTCAAGAACCTCACAGTCTCTCTCTCTAAGTTCCATATCTACATCCTCATTCTCTTGGGCGAAGGCAGATGTGAATTATTCATTCAACACCCTACCAATGTCCTCTGGCTCCACCCACAGATTTCCCCCTTGGTCCCTAATGGGTCCTGCTCTTTCCCTGGTTATCCTCTTCCCATTGATATACTTATAGAATCTCTTGGGATTTTACCTACTTTTACCAGCCAGAGCTTTCTCATGTCCCCTCTTTGCTCTCCTAATTGCTTTAAGCTCCATCCTACACTTTGTGTACTCCACTAATGCTTCCATTGATTTGCTTTCTTTGTATTTGCTGAAAGCCTCTCTTTTCCTACTCATCGTACCCTGAATGTTTCTGGTCATCCATGGTTCTCTGGGCTTGTTGCTCCTACCTATTATCCTAGAGGGAACATGTTGGGCCTGTACCCTCCCCATTTCCTTTTTGAATGCCCCCCACTGCTCTTCTGTAGATTTCCCGACAAGTAACTCTTTCCAGTCTACCTTGGCCAGATCCTGCCTTACTTTACTAAAATTCGCTCTCCCTCAATCCAAAACCTTTTTCGCAACTTGTCTATTTCTTTCTCCATAACAAGATTAAATTGTACCATGTTGTGGTCGCTATCACCAAAATGCTTCCCCCACCAACACATCAACCACCTGTCCGGCTTCATTCCCCAGAATTAGGTCCAGCACTGCACCCTCCCTTGTTGGATTCTCTACATATTGAGCTAAAAAGTTCTCCTGTATACATTTGAAGAACTCCACTCCATCTAAGCCCTTAACACGATGACTATCCCAATTAATGTTGGGAAAGTTGAAATCACCTAATATAATTACCCTATTATTAATTTTACACACCTCTGCAAATTGCGCACATATTTGCTCCTCAATTTCCCACTGACTATCTGGGGGTCTATAATAAACACCTAGCAATGTGGCTGTCCCTTTTTTATTCCTAAACTCCACCCATAAAGCTTCATTTGATGTCCCCTCCAAGATATCATCTCTCCTTACTGCAGTAACTGACTCCTTAACTAATATTGCAATGCCCCCTCCTCTTTTACCCCCTCCTCTGTCTCACCTGAAGATTCTATATCCCGGGATATTGAGCTGCCAATCCTGCCCCTCCCTCAACCATGTCTCCGTGATGGCTACTATATCACACTTCCACGTGTCAATCATTGCCCTTAACTCATCCGTTTTACCTGTAATACTCCTGGCATTGAATTAGAGGCCTTCTATCTTGGTCTTACTCCCTTGAAACTTACTTCCGCTGTATTCCCTCTGACTGGTTTGCTTTCCTGTGTTTAGCTGTGTCCCTATTCTGCTCGGAGTCTGTGTCCCCTCCCCCTGCCAAATTAGTTTAAACTCTTCCCAACAGCACTAGCAAACCCGCCAGCAAGGATGTTATTCCCCCTCTGGTTCAGATGTAGACTGTCCCGCTTGTACCCACCTTCCCCAGAAACGGTCCCAGTGGTCCAGGAATCTAAAACCCTCCCTCCTGCACCAACTCTTAAGCCACGCATTCATCTGTGCTATTCTCCTATTTCTATACTCACTGGCACTGGGAGTAATCCAGAGATTACAACCCGAGAGGTCCTGCTTTTTAGTCTGCTGCCTAACTCCCTGAATTCTTGATGCAAGAACTCATCCCTCTTTCTACCTATGTCATTGGTACCAACATGTACCATGACCTCTGCCTCATCACCCTCCCCTTCAGGATGCCCTACAGCCGTTCAGTGACATCCCGGACCCTGGCACCAGGGAGGCAACACACCATCCTGGAGTCATGTTGACGGCCACACTAGCGCCTATCTGTTCCCCTGACTATAGAATCCCCTATTACTATTGCTCTTCCTCTCTTTCTCCCTTCCTGTGCAGACAGGCTGCTTGTGGTGCCAGAAGCTTGGCTCTGTCCACACTCCCTGGAGGAACCAGCCTCATCAGCCTCCAAAATGGAATACCGATTTGCAAGCGGGACCCCAGGGGACTTCTGAACTACCTGCCTGATTCTCTTGGACTGCCTGGTGGTCACCCATTCCCTTCCTCAAGTCCCTTCAGCTGTGGTGTGACCACCTCTCTATACGTGCTATCCACAATGCTCTCAGACTCACGGATGCTCCACAGTGTTTCCAGCCGCCGTTCCAGCTCTGAAGCCCAAGCTTCCAGGAGCTGCAGCTGGACACACTTCCTGCACACATGCTGGTCCCGGGGACTGGAAATGTACCCGGATTCCCACATGCAGCAAGAGGAGCAAACCACGGCTTTAAGCTCTCCTGCCATAACTAAACCAAGTCAGCACTCCAGTACAAACAAGGTCAGCACTGTAAGATGGCCCACTTTTATACTGACTGACTCTAGCCCCCTGAAAACTGGTTGAAGCCAATTCTACAACAAGGTGCAGCTGCAAGCAGAGCCTGAGTGAACCCTGTTTAAAGCTGGTCTAAAACTCACCTTCTCCAACCCAAACAGCAACTGTTAAATTAATCTGCTAAATAAAAAACAGATTAGATTTAAGAGAAAATTAACCCTTAATTACCCTCAGTCACCAAACTTCTACTTTAGCACTCGAATGCAACGCATGTCTGTGTCCTTCTGTCTCTTCCTCAGTCTGCGTCTCTCTCTCTCTCTCTCTCTTCCTCAGTCTGCGTCTCTCTCTCTCTCTCTCTCTTCCTCAGTCTGCGTCTCTCTCTCTCTCTTCCTCAGTCTCCGTCCCTCTCTCGCTCTCTTCCTCAGTCTGCGTCCCTCTCTCTCTCTCTCTTCCTCAGTCTCCGTCTCTCTCTCTCTCTTCCTCAGTCTCCGTCCCTCTCTCGCTCTCTTCCTCAGTCTCCGTCCCTCTCTCGCTCTCTTCCTCAGTCTGCGTCCCTCTCTCTCTCTCTTCCTCAGTCTCCGTCTCTCTCTCTCTCTTCCTCAGTCTCCGTCCCTCTCTCGCTCTCTTCCTCAGTCTGCGTCCCTCTCTCTCTCTCTTCCTCAGTCTCCGTCTCTCTCTCTCTCTTCCTCAGTCTCCGTCCCTCTCTCTCTCTCTTCCTCAGTCTCCGTCCCTCTCTCGCTCTCTTCCTCAGTCTGCGTCCCTCTCTCTCTCTCTTCCTCAGTCTCCGTCTCTCTCTCTCTCTTCCTCAGTCTCCATCCCTCTCTCGCTCTCTTCCTCAGTCTGCGTCTCTCTCTCTCTCTTCCTCAGTCTCCGTCTCTCTCTCTCTCTTCCTCAGTCTCCGTCTCTCTCTCTCTCTTCCTCAGTCTCCGTCCCTCTCTCTCTCTCTCTTCCTCAGTCTGCGTCCCTCTCTCTCTCTCTCTTCCTCAGTCTGCGTCCCTCTCTCTCTCTCTTCCTCAGTCTCCGTCTCTCTCTCTCTCTTCCTCAGTCTCCGTCCCTCTCTCTCTCTCTTCCTCAGTCTCCGTCCCTCTCTTGCTCTCTTCCTCAGTCTGCGTCCCTCTCTCTCTCTCTTCCTCAGTCTCCGTCTCTCTCTCTCTCTTCCTCAGTCTCCGTCCCACTCTCGCTCTCTTCCTCAGTCTGCGTCTCTCTCTCTCTCTTCCTCAGTCTCCGTCTCTCTCTCTCTCTTCCTCAGTCTCCGTCTCTCTCTCTCTCTTCCTCAGTCTCCGTCCCTCTCTCTCTCTCTCTTCCTCAGTCTGCGTCCCTCTCTCTCTCTCTCTTCCTCAGTCTGCGTCCCTCTCTCTCTCTCTTCCTCAGTCTCCGTCTCTCTCTCTCTCTTCCTCAGTCTCCGTCCCTCTCTCGCTCTCTTCCTCAGTCTGCGTCCCTCTCTCTCTGTCTCTTCCTCAGTCTGCGTCCCTCTCTCTCTCTCTCTTCCTCAGTCTGCGTCCCTCTCTCTCTCTCTTCCTCAGTCTCCGTCTCTCTCTCTCTCTTCCTCAGTCTCCGTCCCTCTCTCTCTCTCTTCCTCAGTCTGCGTGCCTCTCTCTCTCTCTCTCTCCCTCAGTCTGCGTCCCTCTCTCTCTCTCTCTTCCTCAGTCTCCGTCCCTCTCTCACTCTCTTCCTCAGTCTGCATCCCTCTCTCTCTCTCTCTTCCTCAGTCTGCGTCCCTCTCTCTCTCTCTCTCTCCCTCAGTCTGCGTCCCTCTCTTCCTCAGTCTGCGTCCCTCTCTCTCACTCTCTCTCCCTCAGTCTGCGTCCCTCTCTCTCACTCTCTCTCCCTCAGTCTGCGTCCCTCTCTTCCTCAGTCTGCGTCCCTCTCTCTCTCTCTATCTCCCTCAGTCTGCGTCCCTCTCTCTCTCTCTTCCTCAGTCTCTGTCCCTCTCTCTCTTCCTCAGTCTGCGTCACTCTCTTTCTCTCTCTCTCTTCCTCAGTCTGCGTCCCTCTCTCTCACTCTCTCTTCCTCAGTCTGCATCCCTCTCTCCCTCATCCTCAGTCTGCGTCCCTCTCCCTCTCTCTCTCTCTTCCTCAGTCTCCGTCCCTCTCTCTCTCTCCCTCAGTCTGCGTCCCTCTCTCTCTCTCTCTCTCTCTCTCTCTCCCTCATCCTCAGTCTGCGTCCCTCTCCCTCTCTCTCTCTCTTCCTCAGTCTCCGTCCCTCTCTCTCTCTCCCTCAGTCTGCGTCCCTCTCTCTCTCTCTCTCTCTCTCTCTCTCTCCCTCAGTCAGCGTCCCTCTCTCTCTCTCTCTCATCCTCAGTCTGCGTCTCTCTCTCTCTTCCTCATTCTGCGTCCCCCTCTCTCTCTCTCTCTCTCCCTCAGTCTGCGACCCCCTCTCTCTGGGCGGCACAGTGGCGCAGTGGTTAGCACCGCAGCCTCACAGCTCCAGCGACCCGGGTTCAATTCTGGGTACTGCCTGTGTGGAGTTTGCAAGTTCTCCCTGTGTCTGCGTGGGTTTTCTCCGGGTGCTCCGGTTTCCTCCCACATGCCAAAGACTTGCAGGTTGATAGGTTAATTGGCCTTTATAAATTGCCCCTAGTATAGGTAGGTGATTGGGGAATATAGGGACAGGTGGGGATGTGGTAGGAATATGGGATTAGTGTAGGATTAGTATAAATGGGTGGTTGATGGTCGGCACAGACTCGGTGGGCCGAAGGGCCTGTTTCAGTGCTGTATCTCTAAACTAAACTAAACGCTCTCTCTCTCTCCCTCAGTCTGCGTCCCCCTCTCTCTCTCTCTACCTCTCCCTCAGTCTGCGTCCCTCTCTCTCTCTTCCTCAGTCTGCGTCACTCTCTCTCTCTCTCTCTCTTCCTCAGTCTGCGTCCCTCTCTCTCACTCTCTCTTCCTCAGGCTGCGTCCCTCTCTCTCTCTTCCTCAGTCTGCGTCACTCTCTCTCTCTCTCTCTCTTCCTCAGTCTGCGTCCCTCTCTCTCTCCATCAGTCTGCGTCCCTCTCCCTCTCTCTCTTCCTCAGTCTGCGTCCCTCTCTCTCTCTTCCTCAGTCTGCGTTCCTCTCTCTCTCTCTTCCTCAGTCTGCGTCCCTCTCTCTCACTCTCTCTCCCTCAGTCTGCGTCCCGCTCTTCCTCAGTCTGCGTTCCTCTCTCTCACTCTCTCTCCCTATGTCTGCGTCCCTCTCTCTCACTCTCTCTCCCTATGTCTGCGTCCCTCTCTTCCTCAGTCTGCGTGTCTCTCTCTCTCTCTTCCTCAGACTGCGTTCCTCTCTCTCACTCTCTCTCCCTATGTCTGCGTCCCTCTCTTCCTCAGTCTGCGTGTCTCTCTCTCTCTCTTCCTCAGTCTGCGTCCCTCACTCTCTCTCTTTCTCCCTCAGTCTGCGTCCCTCTCCCTCTCTCTCTCTCTTCCTCAGTCTGCGTCTCTCTCTCTCTCTCTCTTCCGCAGTCTGCGTCTCTCTCTCTCTCTCTTCCTCAGTCTGCGTCCCTCTCTCTCTCTCTTTCTCTCTCCCTCAGTCAGCGTCCCTCTCTCTCTCTCTCTCTCTCTTCCTCAGTCTGCGTCCCTCTCTCTCTCTCTTTCTCTCTCCCTCAGTCAGCGTCCCTCTCTCTCTCTCTCTCTCTCTTCCTCAGTCTCTGTCCCTCTCTCTCTTCCTCAGTCTGCGTCCCTCTCCCTCTCCCTCTCTCTCCCTCAGTCAGCGTCCCTCTCTCTCTCTCTCTCTCTCTTCCTCAGTCTCTGTCCCTCTCTCTCTCTCTCTCTCTCTCTCTCAGTCTGCGTCCCTCTCTCTCTCTTCCTCAGTCTGCGTCACTCTCTCTCTCTCTCTCTTCCTCAGTCTGCGTCCCTCTCTCTCTCTTTTTCTCTCCCTCAGTCTGCGTCCCTCTCTCTCTCTCTCCCTCAGTCAGCGTCCCTCTCTCTCTCTCTCTCTTCCTCAGTCTGCGTCACTCTCTCTCTCTCTCTCTCTTCCTCAGTCTCTGTCCCTCTCTCTCTCCCTCATTCTGCGTCCCCCTCTCTCTCTCTCTCTCCCTCATTCTGCGTCCCCCTCTCTCTCTCTCTCTTCCTCAGTCTGCGTCACTCTCTCTCTCTCTCTCTCTTCCTCAGTCTGCGTCCCTCTCACTCTCTCTTCCTCAGTCTGCGTCCCTCTCTCCCTCATCCTCAGTCTGTGTGTCTCTCTCTCTCTCCCTCAGTCTGCGTCCCTCTCCCTCTCTCTCTCTCTTCCTCAGTCTGCGTCCCTGTCTCTCTCTCTCTCTCTCTCTCCCTCAGTCTGCGTCCCTCTCTCTCTCTCTCTTCCTCAGTCTGCGTCACTCTCTCTCTCTCTCTCTCTTCCTCAGTCTGCGTCCCTCTCACTCTCTCTTCCTCAGTCTGCGTCCCTCTCTCTCACTCTCTCTCCCTCAGTCTGCGTCCCTCTCTCTCACTCTCTCTCCCTCATTCTGCGTCCCCCTCTCTCTCTCTCTCTTCCTCAGTCTGCGTCACTCTCTCTCTCTCTCTCTTCCTCAGTCTGCGTCACTCTCTCTCTCTCTCTCTCTTCCTCAGTCTGCGTCCCTCTCACTCTCTCTTCCTCAGTCTGTGTGTCTCTCTCTCTCTCCCTCAGTCTGCATCCCTCTCTCTCTCTCTCTTCCTCAGTCTGCGTCCCTCTCTCTCTCTCTCTCTTCCTCAGTCTGCGTCCCTCTCACTCTCTCTTCCTCAGTCTGTGTGTCTCTCTCTCTCTCCCTCAGTCTGCATCCCTCTCTCTCTCTCTCTTCCTCAGTCTGCGTCCCCCTCTCTCACTCTCTCTCCCTCATTCTGCGTCCCCCTCTCTCTCTCTCTCTTCCTCAGTCTGCGTCACTCTCTCTCTCTCTCTCTCTTCCTCAGTCTGCGTCCCTCTCACTCTCTCTTCCTCAGTCTGCGTCCCTCTCTCCCTCATCCTCAGTCTGTGTGTCTCTCTCTCTCTCCCTCAGTCTGCATCCCTCTCTCTCACTCTCTCTCCCTCAGTCTGCGTCCCTCTCACTCTCTCTTCCTCAGTCTGCGTCCCTCTCTCTCACTCTCTCTCCCTCAGTCTGCATCCCCCTCTCTCACTCTCTCTCCCTCATTCTGCGTCCCCCTCTCTCTCTCTCTCTTCCTCAGTCTGCGTCACTCTCTCTCTCTCTCTCTCTTCCTCAGTCTGCGTCCCTCTCACTCTCTCTTCCTCAGTCTGCGTCCCTCTCTCCCTCATCCTCAGTCTGTGTGTCTCTCTCTCTCTCCCTCAGTCTGCATCCCTCTCTCTCTCTCTCTTCCTCAGTCTGCGTCCCTCTCTCTCACTCTCTCTCCCTCAGTCTGCGTCCCTCTCTCTCACTCTCTCTCCCTCATTCTGCGTCCCCCTCTCTCTCTCTCTCTTCCTCAGTCTGCGTCACTCTCTCTCTCTCTCTCTCTTCCTCAGTCTGCGTCCCTCTCACTCTCTCTTCCTCAGACTGCGTCCCTGTCTCTCTCTCTCTCTCTCTCTCCCTCAGTCTGCGTCCCTCTCTCTCTCTCTCTTCCTCAGTCTGCGTCACTCTCTCTCTCTCTCTCTCTTCCTCAGTCTGCGTCCCTCTCTCTCTTCCTCAGTCTGCGTCCCTCTCTCTCACTCTCTCTCCCTCAGTCTGCGTCCCTCTCTCTCTTCCTCAGTCTGCGTCCCTCTCTCTCACTCTCTCTCCCTCAGTCTGCGTCCCTCTCTCTCACTCTCTCTCCCTCAGTCTGCGTCTCCCTCTCTCTCTTCCTCAGTCTGCGTCTCCCTCTCTCTCTTCCTCAGTCTGCGTCTCTCTCTCTCTTCCTCAGTCTGCGTCCCTGTCTCTCTTCCTCAGTCTGCGTCTCTCTCTCTCTTCCTCAGTCTGCGTCTCCCTCTCTCTCTTCCTCAGTCTGCGTCCCTGTCTCTCTTCCTCAGTCTGCGTCTCTCTCTCTCTTCCTCAGTCTGCGTCTCCCTCTCTCTCTTCCTCAGTCTGCGTCCCTGTCTCTCTTCCTCAGTCTGCGTCTCTCTCTCTCTTCCTCAATCTGCGTCTCCCTCTCTCTCTTCCTCAGTCTGCGTCTCCCTCTCTCACTCCCTCAGTCTGCGTCTCCCTCTCTCTCTTCCTCAGTCTGCGTCTCTCTCTCTCACTCCCTCAGTCTGCGTCTCCCTCTCTCTCTTCCTCAGTCTGCGTCTCCCTCTCTCTCTTCCTCTGACTGCGTCCCTGTCTCTCTTCCTCAGTCTGCATCCCTCTCTCTCTCTCTCCCTCAGTCTGCGTCCCTCTCTCTCTCTCGCTCTCTCCCTCAGTCTGCGTCCCTCTCTCTCTCTCTCCCTCAGTCTGCGTCCCTTTCTCTCTCTCTCTCTCTCTCTTCCTCAGTCTGCATCCCTCTCTCTCTCTCTCTCTCTCTCCCTCAGTCTGCAACCCTCTCTCTCTCTCTCTCCCTCAGTCAGCGTCCCTCTCTCTCTCTCTCCCTCAGTCTGCGTCCCTCTCCCTCTCTCTCTCTCTTCCTCAGTCTGCGTCCCTCTCTCTGTTCCTCAGTCTGCGTCTCCCTCTCTCTCTTCCTCAGTCTGCGTCTCCCTCTCTCACTCCCTCAGTCTGCGTCTCCCTCTCTCTCTTCCTCAGTCTGCGTCTCCCTCTCTCTCTCTCTTCCTCAGTCTGCGTCTCCCTCTCTCTCTTCCTCAGTCTGCGTCTCCCTCTCTCACTCCTTCAGTCTGCGTCTCCCTCTCTCTCTTCCTCAGTCTGCGTCTCCCTCTCTCTCTCTCTTCCTCAGTCTGCGTCTCCCTCTCTCACTCCCTCAGTCTGCGTCTCCCTCTCTCTCTTCCTCTGACTGCGTCCCTGTCTCTCTTCCTCAGTCTGCATCCCTCTCTCTCTCTCTCCCTCAGTCTGCGTCCCTCTCTCTCTCTCGCTCTCTCCCTCAGTCTGCGTCCCTCTCTCTCTCTCTCCCTCAGTCTGCGTCCCTTTCTCTCTCTCTCTCTCTCTCTCTTCCTCAGTCTGCATCCCTCTCTCTCTCTCTCTCTTCCTCAGTCTGCATCCCTCTCTCTCTCTCTCTCTCTCTCCCTCAGTCTGCAACCCTCTCTCTCTCTCTCTCCCTCAGTCTGCATCCCTCTCTCTCTCTCTCTCTTCCTCAGTCTGCATCCCTCTCTCTCTCTCTCTCTCTCTTCCTCAGTCTGCATCCCTCTCTCTCTCTCTCTCTTCCTCAGTCTGCATCCCTCTCTCTCTCTCTCTCTCTCTTCCTCAGTCTGCATCCCTCTCTCTCTCTCTCTCTCTCTCCCTCAGTCTGCAACCCTCTCTCTCTCTCTCTCCCTCAGTCAGCGTCCCTCTCTCTCTCTCTCCCTCAGTCTGCGTCCCTCTCCCTCTCTCTCTCTCTTCCTCAGTCTGCGTCTCCCTCTCTCTCTCCCTCAGTCTGCGTCTCCCTCTCTCTCTTCCTCAGTCTGCGTCCCTCTCTCTCTTCCTCAGTCTGCGTCCCTGTCTCTCTTCCTCAGTCTGCGTCTCCCTCTCTCTCTTCCTCAGTCTGCGTCCCTGTCTCTCTTCCTCAGTCTGCGTCTCCCTCTCTCTCTTCCTCAGTCTGCGTCTCTCTCTCTCTTCCTCAGTCTGCGTCTCCCTCTCTCTCTTCCTCAGTCTGCGTCCCTGTCTCTCTTCCTCAGTCTGCGTCTCCCTCTCTCTCTTCCTCAGTCTGCGTCTCCCTCTCTCTCTTCCTCAGTCTGCGTCCCTGTCTCTCTTCCTCAGTCTGCGTCTCCCTCTCTCTCTTCCTCAGTCTGCGTCTCTCTCTCTCTTCCTCAGTCTGCGTCTCCCTCTCTCTCTTCCTCAGTCTGCGTCCCTGTCTCTCTTCCTCAGTCTGCGTCTCCCTCTCTCTCTTCCTCAGTCTGCGTCCCTCTCTCTCTTCCTCAGTCTGCGTCTCTCTCTCTCTCTTCCTCAGTCTGCGTCTCCCTCTCTCTCTTCCTCAGTCTGCGTCCCTGTCTCTCTTCCTCAGTCTGCGTCTCCCTCTCTCTCTTCCTCAGTCTGCGTCTCCCTCTCTCTCTTCCTCAGTCTGCGTCTCTCTCTCTCTCTTCCTCAGTCTGCGTCCCTCTCTCTCTTCCTCAGTCTGCGTCTCTCTCTCTCTCTTCCTCAGTCTGCGTCTCCCTCTCTCTCTTCCTCAGTCTGCGTCCCTGTCTCTCTTCCTCAGTCTGCGTCTCCCTCTCTCTCTTCCTCAGTCTGCGTCTCCCTCTCTCTCTTCCTCAGTCTGCGTCTCCCTCTCTCTCTTCCTCAGTCTGCGTCCCTGTCTCTCTTCCTCAGTCTGCGTCTCCCTCTCTCTCTTCCTCAGTCTGCGTCCCTCTCTCTCTTCCTCAGTCTGCGTCTCCCTCTCTCTCTTCCTCAGTCTGCGTCCCTGTCTCTCTTCCTCAGTCTGCGTCCCTGTCTCTCTTCCTCAGTCTGCGTCTCCCTCTCTCTCTTCCTCAGTCTGCGTCTCCCTCTCTCTCTTCCTCAGTCTGCGTCTCCCTCTCTCTCTTCCTCAGTCTGCGTCCCTGTCTCTCTTCCTCAGTCTGCGTCTCCCTCTCTCTCTTCCTCAGTCTGCGTCTCCCTCTCTCTCTTCCTCAGTCTGCGTCTCCCTCTCTCTCTTCCTCAGTCTGCGTCCCTGTCTCTCTTCCTCAGTCTGCGTCTCCCTCTCTCTCTTCCTCAGTCTGCGTCTCCCTCTCTCTCTTCCTCAGTCTGCGTCTCCCTCTCTCTCTTCCTCAGTCTGCGTCCCTGTCTCTCTTCCTCAGTCTGCGTCTCTCTCTCTCTTCCTCAGTCTGCGTCTCCCTCTCTCTCTTCCTCAGTCTGCGTCTCCCTCTCTCTCTCCCTCAGTCTGCGTCCCTGTCTCTCTTCCTCAGTCTGCGTCTCCCTGTCTCTCTTCCTCAGTCTGCGTCTCTCTCTCTCTTCCTCAGTCTGTGTCTCCCTCTCTCTCTTCCTCAGTCTGCGTCTCCCTCTCTCTCTCCCTCAGTCTGCGTCCCTGTCTCTCTCCCTCAGTCTGCGTCTCCCTCTCTCTCTCCCTCAGTCTGCGTCTCCCTCTCTCTCTTCCTCAGTCTGCGTCTCCCTCTCTCTCTCCCTCAGTCTGCGTCCCTGTCTCTCTTCCTCAGTCTGCGTCTCCCTGTCTCTCTTCCTCAGTCTGCGTCTCTCTCTCTCTTCCTCAGTCTGTGTCTCCCTCTCTCTCTTCCTCAGTCTGCGTCTCCCTCTCTCTCTTCCTCAGTCTGCGTCCCTGTCTCTCTCCCTCAGTCTGCGTCTCTCTCTCTCTTCCTCAGTCTGCGTCTCCCTCTCTCTCTTCCTCAGTCTGCGTCCCTGTCTCTCTTCCTCAGTCTGCGTCCCTCTCTCTCTTCCTCAGTCTGCGTCTCCCTCTCTCTCTCCCTCAGTCTGCGTCCCTGTCTCTCTCCCTCAGTCTGCGTCTCTCTCTCTCTTCCTCAGTCTGCGTCTCCCTCTCTCTCTTCCTCAGTCTGCGTCTCCCTCTCTCTCTTCCTCAGTCTGCGTCTCCCTCTCTCTCTCCCTCAGTCTGCGTCCCTGTCTCTCTCCCTCAGTCTGCGTCTCCCTCTCTCTCTCCCTCAGTCTGCGTCTCCCTCTCTCTCTTCCTCAGTCTGCGTCTCCCTCTCTCTCTTCCTCAGTCTGCGTCCCTGTCTCTCTCCCTCAGTCTGCGTCTCTCTCTCTCTTCCTCAGTCTGCGTCTCCCTCTCTCTCTTCCTCAGTCTGCGTCCCTGTCTCTCTCCCTCAGTCTGCGTCTCCCTCTCTCTCTTCCTCAGTCTGCGTCCCTCTCTCTCTTCCTCAGTCTGCGTCCCTGTCTCTCTCCCTCAGTCTGCGTCTCCCTCTCTCTCTTCCTCAGTCTGCGTCTCCCTCTCTCTCTTCCTCAGTCTGCGTCCCTGTCTCTCTTCCTCAGTCTGCGTCTCCCTCTCTCTCTTCCTCAGTCTGCGTCTCCCTCTCTCTCTCCCTCAGTCTGCGTCCCTGTCTCTCTCCCTCAGTCTGCGTCCCTGTCTCTCTCCCTCAGTCTGCGTCTCTCTCTCTCTTCCTCAGTCTGCGTCCCTGTCTCTCTTCCTCTGACTGCGTCTCCCTCTCTCTCTCCCTCAGTCTGCGTCCCTGTCTCTCTCCCTCAGTCTGCGTCCCTGTCTCTCTCCCTCAGTCTGCGTCTCTCTCTCTCTTCCTCAGTCTGCGTCTCCCTCTCTCTCTTCCTCAGTCTGCGTCTCCCTCTCTCTCTTCCTCTGACTGCGTCTCCCTCTCTCACTCCCTCAGTCTGCGTCTCTCTCTCTCTTCCTCAGTCTGCGTCTCCCTCTCTCTCTTCCTCTGACTGCGTCTCCCTCTCTCACTCCCTCAGTCTGCGTCTCCCTGTCTCTCTTCCTCAGTCTGCGTCTCTCTCTCTCTTCCTCAGTCTGCGTCTCTCTCTCTCTTCCTCAGTCTGCGTCTCCCTCTCTCTCTTCCTCAGTCTGCGTCCCTCTCTCTCTTCCTCAGTCTGCGTCTCTCTCTCTCTCTCCCTCAGTCTGCGTCTCTCCCTCTCTCTCTTCCTCAGTCTGCGTCTCCCTCTCTCTCTCCCTCAGTCTGCGTCCCTGTCTCTCTCCCTCAGTCTGCGTCTCCCTCTCTCTCTTCCTCAGTCTGCGTCTCCCTCTCTCTCTTCCTCTGACTGCGTCTCCCTCTCTCACTCCCTCAGTCTGCGTCCCTCTCTCTCTTCCTCAGTCTGCGTCTCCCTCTCTCTCTTCCTCAGTCTGCGTCTCCCTCTCTCTCTTCCTCAGTCTGCGTCCCTGTCTCTCTCCCTCAGTCTGCGTCTCTCTCTCTCTCTTCCTCAGTCTGCGTCTCCCTCTCTCTCTTCCTCAGTCTGCGTCCCTGTCTCTCTCCCTCAGTCTGCGTCTCCCTCTCTCTCTTCCTCTGACTGCGTCTCCCTCTCTCACTCCCTCAGTCTGCGTCTCCCTGTCTCTCTTCCTCAGTCTGCGTCTCTCTCTCTCTTCCTCAGTCTGCGTCCCTCTCTCTCTTCCTCAGTCTGCGTCCCTCTCTCACTCCCTCAGTCTGCGTCTCCCTGTCTCTCTTCCTCAGTCTGCGTCTCTCTCTCTCTTCCTCAGTCTGCGTCTCCCTCTCTCACTTCCTCAGTCTGCGTCTCCCTCTCTCTCTTCCTCAGTCTGCGTCTCTGTCTCTCTTCCTCAGTCTGCGTCTCTCTCTCTCTCTTCCTCAGTCTGCGTCTCTCTCTCTCTCTTCCTCAGTCTGCGTCTCTGTCTCTCTTCCTCAGACTGCGTCTCCCTGTCTCTCTTCCTCAGTCTGCGTCCCTCTCTCTCTTCCTCAGTCTGCGTCTCCCTCTCTCTCTTCCTCAGTCTGCGTCTCCCTCTCTCTCTTCCTCAGTCTGCGTCCCTGTCTCTCTTCCTCAGTCTGCGTCCCTCTCTCTCTTCCTCAGTCTGCGTCTCCCTCTCTCTCTTCCTCAGTCTGCGTCTCCCTCTCTCTCTTCCTCAGTCTGCGTCCCTGTCTCTCTTCCTCAGTCTGCGTCCCTCTCTCTCTTCCTCAGTCTGCGTCTCCCTCTCTCTCTTCCTCAGTCTGCGTCTCCCTCTCTCTCTTCCTCAGTCTGCGTCCCTGTCTCTCTTCCTCAGTCTGCGTCTCCCTGTCTCTCTTCCTCAGTCTGCGTCCCTCTCTCTCTTCCTCAGTCTGCGTCTCCCTCTCTCTCTTCCTCAGTCTGCGTCTCCCTCTCTCTCTTCCTCAGTCTGCGTCTCCCTGTCTCTCTTCCTCAGTCTGCGTCCCTCTCTCTCTTCCTCAGTCTGCGTCTCCCTCTCTCTCTTCCTCAGTCTGCGTCTCCCTCTCTCTCTTCCTCAGTCTGCGTCCCTGTCTCTCTTCCTCTGTCTGCGTCCCTCTCTCTCTTCCTCAGTCTGCGTCCCTGTCTCTCTTCCTCAGTCTGCGTCTCCCTCTCTCTCTTCCTCAGTCTGCGTCCCTCTCTCTCTTCCTCAGTCTGCGTCTCTCTCTCTCTCCCTCAGACTGCGTCTCCCTCTCTCTCTTCCTCAGTCTGCGTCCCTCTCTCTCTTCCTCAGTCTGCGTCCCTGTCTCTCTTCCTCAGTCTGCGTCTCCCTCTCTCTCTTCCTCAGTCTGCGTCTCCCTCTCTCTCTTCCTCAGTCTGCGTCTCCCTCTCTCTCTTCCTCAGTCTGCGTCTCCCTCTCTCTCTTCCTCAGTCTGCGTCCCTGTCTCTCTTCCTCAGTCTGCGTCCCTGTCTCTCTTCCTCAGTCTGCGTCTCTCTCTCTCTCTTCCTCAGTCTGCGTCTCCCTCTCTCTCTTCCTCAGTCTGCGTCCCTGTCTCTCTTCCTCAGTCTGCGTCCCTGTCTCTCTTCCTCAGTCTGCGTCCCTGTCTCTCTTCCTCAGTCTGCGTCTCCCTCTCTCTCTTCCTCAGTCTGCGTCCTTGTCTCTCTTCCTCAGTCTGCGTCCCTGTCTCTCTTCCTCAGTCTGCGTCTCCCTCTCTCTCTTCCTCAGTCTGCGTCTCTCTCTCTCTTCCTCAGTCTGCGTCCCTGTCTCTCTTCCTCAGTCTGCGTCTCTCTCTCTCTTCCTCAGTCTGCGTCTCCCTCTCTCTCTCCCTCAGTCTGCGTCCCTGTCTCTCTTCCTCAGTCTGCGTCTCCCTCTCTCTCTTCCTCAGTCTGCGTCTCTCTCTCTCTTCCTCAGTCTGCGTCCCTGTCTCTCTTCCTCAGTCTGCGTCTCCCTCTCTCTCTTCCTCAGTCTGCGTCTCTCTCTCTCTTCCTCAGTCTGCGTCTCCCTCTCTCTCTTCCTCAGTCTGCGTCTCCCTCTCTCTCTTCCTCAATCTGCGTCTCCCTCTCTCTCTTCCTCAGTCTGCGTCTCCCTGTCTCTCTTCCTCAGTCTGCGTCTCTCTCTCTCTTCCTCAGTCTGCGTCCCTGTCTCTCTTCCTCAGTCTGCGTCCCTGTCTCTCTTCCTCAGTCTGCGTCTCCCTCTCTCTCTTCCTCAGTCTGCGTCTCTCTCTCTCTTCCTCAGTCTGCGTCCCTGTCTCTCTTCCTCAGTCTGCGTCTCCCTCTCTCTCTTCCTCAGTCTGCGTCTCTCTCTCTCTTCCTCAGTCTGCGTCCCTCTCTCTCTTCCTCAGTCTGCGTCTCCCTGTCTCTCTTCCTCAGTCTGCGTCTCCCTCTCTCTCTTCCTCAGTCTGCGTCTCTCTCTCTCTTCCTCAGTCTGCGTCCCTCTCTCTCTTCCTCAGTCTGCGTCTCCCTCTCTCTCTTCCTCAGTCTGCGTCTCTCTCTCTCTTCCTCAGTCTGCGTCCCTCTCTCTCTCTTCCTCAGTCTGCGTCTCCCTCTCTCTCTTCCTCTGACTGCGTCTCCCTCTCTCACTCCCTCAGTCTGCGTCCCTGTCTCTCTTCCTCAGTCTGCGTCTCTCTCTCTCTTCCTCAGTCTGCGTCTCCCTCTCTCTCTTCCTCAGTCTGCGTCTCCCTCTCTCTCTTCCTCAGTCTGCGTCCCTGTCTCTCTTCCTCAGTCTGCGTCTCCCTCTCTCTCTTCCTCAGTCTGCGTCTCCCTCTCTCTCTTCCTCAGTCTGCGTCTCCCTCTCTCTCTTCCTCAGTCTGCGTCTCTCTCTCTCTTCCTCAGTCTGCGTCCCTGTCTCTCTTCCTCAGTCTGCGTCTCCCTCTCTCTCTTCCTCAGTCTGCGTCTCTCTCTCTCTTCCTCAGTCTGCGTCTCCCTGTCTCTCTTCCTCAGTCTGCGTCCCTGTCTCTCTTCCTCAGTCTGCGTCTCTCTCTCTCTCCCTCAGTCTGCGTCCCTGTCTCTCTTCCTCAGTCTGCGTCTCCCTCTCTCTCTTCCTCAGTCTGCGTCTCCCTCTCTCTCTTCCTCAGTCTGCGTCTCCCTCTCTCACTCCCTCAGTCTGCGTCCCTGTCTCTCTTCCTCAGTCTGCGTCTCCCTCTCTCTCTTCCTCAGTCTGCGTCTCTCTCTCTCTCCCTCAGTCTGCGTCCCTGTCTCTCTTCCTCAGTCTGCGTCTCCCTCTCTCTCTTCCTCAGTCTGCGTCTCCCTCTCTCTCTTCCTCAGTCTGCGTCTCCCTCTCTCTCTTCCTCAGTCTGCGTCTCCCTCTCTCTCTTCCTCAGTCTGCGTCTCTCTCTCTCTTCCTCAGTCTGCGTCCCTGTCTCTCTTCCTCAGTCTGCGTCTCCCTCTCTCTCTTCCTCAGTCTGCGTCTCTCTCTCTCTTCCTCAGTCTGCGTCCCTGTCTCTCTTCCTCAGTCTGCGTCTCTCTCTCTCTCCCTCAGTCTGCGTCCCTGTCTCTCTTCCTCAGTCTGCGTCTCCCTCTCTCTCTTCCTCAGTCTGCGTCTCCCTCTCTCTCTTCCTCAGTCTGCGTCTCCCTCTCTCTCTTCCTCAGTCTGCGTCCCTGTCTCTCTTCCTCAGTCTGCGTCTCCCTCTCTCTCTTCCTCAGTCTGCGTCTCCCTCTCTCTCTTCCTCAGTCTGCGTCTCCCTCTCTCTCTTCCTCAGTCTGCGTCTCCCTCTCTCTCTTCCTCAGTCTGCGTCTCTCTCTCTCTTCCTCAGTCTGCGTCCCTGTCTCTCTTCCTCAGTCTGCGTCCCTGTCTCTCTTCCTCAGTCTGCGTCTCTCTCTCTCTTCCTCAGTCTGCGTCTCCCTCTCTCTCTTCCTCAGTCTGCGTCTCCCTCTCTCTCTTCCTCAGTCTGCGTCTCTCTCTCTCTTCCTCAGTCTGCGTCCCTGTCTCTCTTCCTCAGTCTGCGTCTCTCTCTCTCTTCCTCAGTCTGCGTCTCCCTCTCTCTCTTCCTCAGTCTGCGTCTCTCTCTCTCTTCCTCAGTCTGCGTCTCCCTCTCTCTCTTCCTCAGTCTGCGTCCCTGTCTCTCTTCCTCAGTCTGCGTCCCTGTCTCTCTTCCTCAGTCTGCGTCTCTCTCTCTCTCCCTCAGACTGCGTCTCCCTCTCTCTCTTCCTCAGTCTGCGTCCCTGTCTCTCTTCCTCAGTCTGCGTCTCCCTCTCTCTCTTCCTCAGTCTGCGTCCCTGTCTCTCTTCCTCAGTCTGCGTCTCCCTCTCTCTCTTCCTCAGTCTGCGTCCCTGTCTCTCTTCCTCAGTCTGCGTCTCCCTCTCTCTCTTCCTCAGTCTGCGTCTCCCTCTCTCTCTTCCTCAGTCTGCGTCCCTCTCTCTCTTCCTCAGTCTGCGTCCCTGTCTCTCTTCCTCAGTCTGCGTCTCCCTCTCTCTCTTCCTCAGTCTGCGTCTCTCTCTCTCTTCCTCAGTCTGCGTCTCTCTCTCTCTTCCTCAGTCTGCGTCCCTGTCTCTCTTCCTCAGTCTGCGTCTCCCTCTCTCTCTTCCTCAGTCTGCGTCTCCCTCTCTCTCTTCCTCAGTCTGCGTCTCCCTCTCTCTCTTCCTCAGTCTGCGTCCCTGTCTCTCTTCCTCAGTCTGCGTCTCCCTCTCTCTCTTCCTCAGTCTGCGTCTCCCTCTCTCTCTTCCTCAGTCTGCGTCCCTCTCTCTCTTCCTCAGTCTGCGTCTCCCTCTCTCTCTTCCTCAGTCTGCGTCTCCCTCTCTCTCTTCCTCAGTCTGCGTCCCTCTCTCTCTTCCTCAGTCTGCGTCTCCCTCTCTCTCTCCCTCAGTCTGCGTCCCTCTCTCTCTTCCTCAGTCTGCGTCTCCCTCTCTCTCTTCCTCAGTCTGCGTCTCTCTCTCTCTTCCTCAGTCTGCGTCCCTGTCTCTCTTCCTCAGTCTGCGTCCCTCTCTCTCTTCCTCAGTCTGCGTCTCTCTCTCTCTTCCTCAGTCTGCGTCTCCCTCTCTCTCTTCCTCAGTCTGCGTCTCTCTCTCTCTCTTCCTCAGTCTGCGTCTCCCTCTCTCTCTTCCTCAGTCTGCGTCTCTCTCTCTCTCTTCCTCAGTCTGCGTCTCTCTCTCTCTCTTCCTCAGTCTGCGTCTCTCTCTCTCTCCCTCAGTCTGCGTCTCTCTCTCTCTTCCTCAGTCTGCGTCTCTCTCTCTCTCTTCCTCAGTCTGCGTCTCTCTCTCTCTCCCTCAGTCTGCGTCTCTCTCTCTCTTCCTCAGTCTGCGTCCCTCTCTCTCTTCCTCAGTCTGCGTCTCTCTCTCTCTCTTCCTCAGTCTGCGTCTCTCTCTCTCTCCCTCAGTCTGCGTCTCTCTCTCTCTTCCTCAGTCTGCGTCTCCCTCTCTCTCTTCCTCAGTCTGCGTCTCTCTCTCTCTCTTCCTCAGTCTGCGTCTCTCTCTCTCTCCCTCAGTCTGCGTCTCTCTCTCTCTTCCTCAGTCTGCGTCCCTCTCTCTCTTCCTCAGTCTGCGTCTCTCTCTCTCTCCCTCAGTCTGCGTCCCTCTCTCTCTTCCTCAGTCTGCGTCCCTCTCTCTCTTCCTCAGTCTGCGTCTCTCTCTCTCTCCCTCAGTCTGCGTCCCTCTCTCTCTTCCTCAGTCTGCGTCCCTCTCTCTCTTCCTCAGTCTGCGTCTCCCTCTCTCTCTTCCTCAGTCTGCGTCTCTCTCTCTCTTCCTCAGTCTGCGTCCCTGTCTCTCTTCCTCAGTCTGCGTCCCTCTCTCTCTTCCTCAGTCTGCGTCTCTCTCTCTCTTCCTCAGTCTGCGTCTCCCTCTCTCTCTTCCTCAGTCTGCGTCTCTCTCTCTCTCTTCCTCAGTCTGCGTCTCCCTCTCTCTCTTCCTCAGTCTGCGTCTCCCTCTCTCTCTTCCTCAGTCTGCGTCTCCCTCTCTCTCTTCCTCAGTCTGCGTCTCCCTCTCTCTCTTCCTCAGTCTGCGTCTCCCTCTCTCTCTTCCTCAGTCTGCGTCTCCCTCTCTCTCTTCCTCAGTCTGCGTCCCTGTCTCTCTTCCTCAGTCTGCGTCTCTCCCTCTCTCTCTTCCTCAGTCTGCGTCTCTCTCTCTCTCCCTCAGTCTGCGTCCCTGTCTCTCTTCCTCTGTCTGCGTCCCTGTCTCTCTTCCTCAGTCTGCGTCTCTCCCTCTCTCTCTTCCTCAGTCTGCGTCTCTCTCTCTCTTCCTCAGTCTGCGTCTCTCTCTCTCTTCCTCTGTCTGCGTCTCCCTCTCTCTCTTCCTCAGTCTGCGTCTCTCTCTCTCTCTTCCTCAGTCTGCGTCTCTCTCTCTCTCTTCCTCTGTCTGCGTCTCCCTCTCTCTCTTCCTCAGTCTGCGTCTCTCTCTCTCTCTTCCTCAGTCTGCGTCTCCCTCTCTCTTCCTCTGTCTGCGTCTCCCTCTCTCTCTTCCTCAGTCTGCGTCTCCCTCTCTCTTCCTCTGTCTGCGTCTCTCTCTCTCTCTTCCTCTGTCTGCGTCTCCCTCTCTCTCTTCCTCAGTCTGCGTCTCTCTCTCTCTCTTCCTCTGTCTGCGTCTCCCTCTCTCTCTTCCTCAGTCTGCGTCTCTCTCTCTCTCTTCCTCAGTCTGCGTCTCCCTCTCTCTTCCTCTGTCTGCGTCTCCCTCTCTCTCTTCCTCAGTCTGCGTCTCTCTCTCTCTTCCTCTGTCTGCGTCTCCCTCTCTCTCTTCCTCAGTCTGCGTCTCTCTCTCTCTTCCTCTGTCTGCATCCCTGTCTCTCTTCCTCTGTCTGCGTCCCTGTCTCTCTTCCTCAGTCTGCGTCTCTCTCTCTCTTCCTCAGTCTGCGTCTCTCTCTCTCTCTTCCTCAGTCTGCGTCTCCCTCTCTCTCTTCCTCAGTCTGCGTCTCTCTCTCTCTTCCTCTGTCTGCGTCTCTCTCTCTCTCTTCCTCAGTCTGCGTCTCCCTCTCTCTCTTCCTCAGTCTGCGTCTCTCTCTCTCTTCCTCTGTCTGCGTCTCCCTCTCTCTCTTCCTCTGTCTGCGTCTCCCTCTCTCTCTTCCTCAGTCTGCCTCTCTCTCTCTCTCCCTCAGTCTGCGTCCCTCTCCCTCTCTCTCTCTCTTCCTCAGTCTGCGTCCCTGTCTCTCTTCCTCAGTCTGCGTCCCTGTCTCTCTTCCTCTGTCTGCGTCCCTGTCTCTCTTCCTCTGTCTGCGTCCCTGTCTCTCTTCCTCTGTCTGCGTCTCTCCCTCTCTCTCTTCCTCAGTCTGCGTCTCTCTCTCTCTCCCTCAGTCTGCGTCCCTCTCCCTCTCTCTCTCTCTTCCTCAGTCTGCGTCCCTCTCTCTCTTCCTCAGTCTGCGTCCCTGTCTCTCTTCCTCTGTCTGCGTCTCTCCCTCTCTCTCTCCCTCAGTCTGCGTCCCTCTCCCTCTCTCTCTCTCTTCCTCAGTCTGCGTCTCTCTCTCTCTCCCTCAGTCTGCGTCCCTCTCCCTCTCTCTCTCTCTTCCTCAGTCTGCGTCTCTCCCTCTCTCTCTCCCTCAGTCTGCGTCCCTCTCCCTCTCTCTCTCTCTTCCTCAGTCTGCGTCTCTCTCTCTCTCCCTCAGTCTGCGTCCCTCTCCCTCTCTCTCTCTCTTCCTCAGTCTGCGTCCCTGTCTCTCCCTCTCTCTCTTCCTCAGTCTGCGTCTCTCTCTCTCTTCCTCAGTCTGCGTCTCTCTCTCTCTCTTCCTCAGTCTGCGTCTCTCTCTCTCTTCCTCTGTCTGCGTCTCCCTCTCTCTCTTCCTCAGTCTGCGTCTCTCTCTCTCTTCCTCTGTCTGCGTCTCTCTCTCTCTTCCTCAGTCTGCGTCCCTGTCTCTCTTCCTCAGTCTGCGTCCCTGTCTCTCTTCCTCTGTCTGCGTCCCTGTCTCTCTTCCTCAGTCTGCGTCTCTCTCTCTCTTCCTCAGTCTGCGTCTCCCTCTCTCTCTTCCTCAGTCTGCGTCTCTCTCTCTCTTCCTCAGTCTGCGTCTCTCTCTCTCTTCCTCTGTCTGCATCCCTGTCTCTCTTCCTCAGTCTGCGTCCCTGTCTCTCTTCCTCAGTCTGCGTCTCTCTCTCTCTTCCTCTGTCTGCATCCCTGTCTCTCTTCCTCTCTCTCCCTCAGTCTGCGTCCCTCTCTCTCTCTCTCTCTCTTCCTCAGTCTGCGTCTCTCTCTCTCTCTCTCTCTCTCCCTCAGTCTGCGTCCCTCTCTCTCTCTCTCTCTCTTCCTCAGTCTGTGTCTCTCTCTCTCTCTTCCTCAGTCTGCGTCTCTCTCTCTCTTCCTCTGTCTGCATCCCTGTCTCTCTCCTCTCTCTCCCTCAGTCTGCGTCCCTCTCTCTCTCTCTCTCTCTTCCTCAGTCTGCGTCTCTCTCTCTCTCTCTCTCTCTCCTCAGTCTGCGTCCCTCTCTCTCTCTCTCTCTCTTCCTCAGTCTGCGTCTCTCTCTCTCTCCCTCAGTCTGCATCCCTGTCTCTCTTCCTCTCTCTCCCTCAGTCTGCGTCCCTCTCTCTCTCTCTCTCTCTTCCTCAGTCTGCGTCTCTCTCTCTCTCTCTCTCTCTCCCTCAGTCTGCGTCCCTCTCTCTCTCTCTCTCTCTTCCTCAGTCTGCGTCTCCCTCTCTCTTCCTCAGTCTGCGTCCCTGTCTCTCTTCCTCAGACTGCGTCTCTCTCTCTCTTCCTCAGTCTGCGTCTCCCTCTCTCTCTTCCTCAGACTGCGTCTCTCTCTCTCTTCCTCAGTCTGCGTCTCCCTCTCTCTCTTCCTCAGTCTGCGTCTCTCTCTCTCTTCCTCAGTCTGCGTCTCTCTCTCTCTTCCTCAGTCTGCGTCCCTGTCTCTCTTCCTCAGACTGCGTCTCTCTCTCTCTTCCTCAGTCTGCGTCTCCCTCTCTCTCTTCCTCAGTCTGCGTCTCTCTCTCTCTTCCTCAGTCTGCGTCTCTCTCTCTCTTCCTCAGTCTGCGTCCCTGTCTCTCTTCCTCAGACTGCGTCTCTCTCTCTCTCTTCCTCAGTCTGCGTCTCCCTCTCTCTCTTCCTCAGTCTGCGTCTCTCTCTCTCTTCCTCAGTCTGCGTCTCTCTCTCTCTTCCTCAGTCTGCGTCTCTCTCTCTCTCTTCCTCAGTCTGCGTCTCCCTCTCTCTCTTCCTCAGTCTGCGTCTCTCTCTCTCTTCCTCAGTCTGCGTCTCTCTCTCTCTTCCTCAGTCTGCGTCTCTCTCTCTCTCTTCCTCAGTCTGCGTCTCCCTCTCTCTCTTCCTCAGTCTGCGTCTCTCTCTCTCTTCCTCAGTCTGCGTCTCTCTCTCTCTTCCTCAGTCTGCGTCCCTGTCTCTCTTCCTCAGACTGCGTCTCTCTCTCTCTTCCTCAGTCTGCGTCTCCCTCTCTCTCTTCCTCAGTCTGCGTCTCTCTCTCTCTTCCTCAGTCTGCGTCTCTCTCTCTCTTCCTCAGTCTGCGTCCCTGTCTCTCTTCCTCAGACTGCGTCTCTCTCTCTCTCTTCCTCAGTCTGCGTCTCCCTCTCTCTCTTCCTCAGTCTGCGTCTCTCTCTCTCTTCCTCAGTCTGCGTCTCTCTCTCTCTTCCTCAGTCTGCGTCTCTCTCTCTCTCTTCCTCAGTCTGCGTCTCCCTCTCTCTCTTCCTCAGTCTGCGTCTCTCTCTCTCTTCCTCAGTCTGCGTCTCTCTCTCTCTTCCTCAGTCTGCGTCTCTCTCTCTCTCTTCCTCAGTCTGCGTCTCCCTCTCTCTCTTCCTCAGACTGCGTCTCCCTCTCTCTCTTCCTCAGTCTGCGTCTCTCTCTCTCTTCCTCAGACTGCGTCTCTCTCTCTCTTCCTCAGTCTGCGTCTCTCTCTCTCTCTTCCTCAGTCTGCGTCTCCCTCTCTCTCTTCCTCAGACTGCGTCTCTCTCTCTCTTCCTCAGTCTGCGTCTCTCTCTCTCTTCCTCAGTCTGCGTCTCTCTCTCTCTTCCTCTGTCTGCATCCCTCTCTCTCTTCCTCAGACTGCGTCTCTCTCTCTCTTCCTCAGTCTGCGTCTCTCTCTCTCTTCCTCTGTCTGCATCCCTGTCTCTCTTCCTCAGACTGCGTCTCCCTCTCTCTCTTCCTCAGTCTGCGTCCCTGTCTCTCTTCCTCAGTCTGCGTCTCTCTCTCTCTTCCTCAGACTGCGTCTCCCTCTCTCTCTTCCTCAGTCTGCGTCTCTCTCTCTCTCTTCCTCAGTCTGCGTCTCTCTCTCTCTTCCTCAGACTGCGTCTCCCTCTCTCTCTTCCTCTGTCTGCATCCCTGTCTCTCTTCCTCAGACTGCGTCTCTCTCTCTCTCTTCCTCAGTCTGCGTCTCTCTCTCTCTTCCTCAGACTGCGTCTCCCTCTCTCTCTTCCTCTGTCTGCATCCCTGTCTCTCTTCCTCAGACTGCGTCTCCCTCTCTCTCTTCCTCAGACTGCGTCTCTCTCTCTCTTCCTCAGTCTGCGTCTCTCTCTCTCTTCCTCAGACTGCGTCTCCCTCTCTCTCTTCCTCTGTCTGCATCCCTGTCTCTCTTCCTCAGACTGCGTCTCTCTCTCTCTTCCTCAGTCTGCGTCTCTCTCTCTCTTCCTCAGACTGCGTCTCCCTCTCTCTCTTCCTCTGTCTGCGTCTCTCTCTCTCTTCCTCAGACTGCGTCTCCCTCTCTCTCTTCCTCTGTCTGCATCCCTGTCTCTCTTCCTCAGTCTGCGTCTCCCTCTCTCTCTTCCTCAGACTGCGTCTCTCTCTCTCTTCCTCAGTCTGCGTCTCTCTCTCTCTTCCTCAGACTGCGTCTCCCTCTCTCTCTTCCTCTGTCTGCATCCCTGTCTCTCTTCCTCAGACTGCGTCTCTCTCTCTCTCTTCCTCAGTCTGCGTCTCTCTCTCTCTTCCTCAGTCTGCGTCTCTCTCTCTCTTCCTCAGACTGCGTCTCCCTCTGTCTCTTCCTCAGTCTGCGTCTCTCTCTCTCTTCCTCTGTCTGCGTCTCTCTCTCTCTTCCTCAGACTGCGTCTCCCTCTGTCTCTTCCTCAGTCTGCGTCTCTCTCTCTCTTCCTCAGTCTGCGTCTCTCTCTCTCTCTCTCTTCCTCAGTCTGCGTCCCTCACTCTCTCTCTCTCTTCCTCAGTCTGCGTCCCTCACTCTCTCTCTCTCTTCCTCAGTCTGCATCCCTCTCTCTCTTCCTCAGACTGCGTCTCTCTCTCTCTTCCTCAGTCTGCGTCTCTCTCTCTCTCTCTCTTCCTCAGTCTGCGTCCCTCACTCTCTCTCTCTCTTCCTCAGTCTGCGTCTCAGTCTCTCTCTCTCTTCCTCAGTCTCCGTCCCTCTCTCTCTTCCTCAGTCTGCGTCCCTCCCTCTCTCTCTCTCTCTCTCTCTTCCTCAGTCTGCGTCCCTCACTCTCTCTCTCTCTTCATCAGTCTGCGTCTCAGTCTCTCTCTCTCTTCCTCAGTCTCCGTCCCTCACTCTCTCTCTCTCTTCCTCAGTCTGCGTCCCTCCCTCTCTCTCTCTCTTCCTCAGTCTGCGTCCCTCCCTCTCTCTCTCTCTCTCTCTCTTCCTCAGTCTGCGTCCCTCACTCTCTCTCTCTCTTCCTCAGTCTGCGTCCCTCCCTCTCTCTCTCTCTCTCTCTCTTCCTCAGTCTGCGTCCCTCACTCTCTCTCTCTCTTCCTCAGTCTGCGTCCCTCCCTCTCTCTCTCTCTCTCTCTCTTCCTCCGTCTGCGTCCCCCCCTCTCTCTCTCTCTCTCTCTCTTCCTCAGTCTGCGTCTCAGTCTCTCTCTCTCTTCCTCAGTCTCCGTCCCTCTCTCTCTTCCTCAGTCTGCGTCCCTCCCTCTCTCTCTCTCTCTCTCTCTTCCTCAGTCTGCGTCCCTCACTCTCTCTCTCTCTTCATCAGTCTGCGTCCCTCTCTCTCTCTCACTTCCTCACTCTGCGTCGCTCACTCTCTCTCTCTCTTCCTCAGTCTGCGTCCCTCGCTTTCTCTCTCTCTTCCTCCGTCTGCGTCCCTCTCTCTCTCTCTCTCTCTCTTCCTCAGTCTCCGTCCCTCTCTCTCTCCCCCAGTCTCCGTCCCTCACTCTCTCTCTCTCTTCCTCAGTCTGCGTCCCTCACTCTCTCTCTCTCTTCATCAGTCTGCGTCCCTCTCTCTCTCTCACTTCCTCACTCTGCGTCGCTCACTCTCTCTCTCTCTTCCTCAGTCTGCGTCCCTCGCTTTCTCTCTCTCTTCCTCCGTCTGCGTCCCTCTCTCTCTCTCTCTCTCTCTTCCTCAGTCTCCGTCCCTCTCTCTCTCCCCCAGTCTCCGTCCCTCACTCTCTCTCTCTCTTCCTCAGTCTGCGTCCCTCACTCTCTCTCTCTCTTCCTCAGTCTGCGTCCCTCGCTTTCTCTCTCTCTTCCTCCGTCTGCGTCCCTCTCTCTCTCTCTCTCTCTCTTCCTCAGTCTCCGTCCCTCTCTCTCTCCCCCAGTCTCCGTCCCTCACTCTCTCTCTCTCTTCCTCAGTCTGCGTCCCTCACTCTCTCTCTCTCTTCCTCAGTCTGCGTCCCTCACTCTCTCTCTCTCTTCCTCCGTCTGCGTCCCTCTCTCTCTCTCTCTCTCTCTTCCTCAGTCTCCGTCCCTCTCTCTCTCCCCCAGTCTCCGTCCCTCTCTCTCTCCCCCAGTCTCCGTCCCTCACTCTCTCTCTCTCTTCCTCAGTCTGCGTCCCTCACTCTCTCTCTCTCTTCATCAGTCTGCGTCCCTCTCTCTCTCTCACTTCCTCACTCTGCGTCGCTCACTCTCTCTCTCTCTTCCTCAGTCTGCGTCCCTCGCTTTCTCTCTCTCTTCCTCCGTCTGCGTGTCTCTCTCTTCCGCAGTCTGCGTCTCTCTCTCTCTCTCTCTTCCTCAGTCTGCGTCCCTCACTCTCTCTCTCTCTTCCTCAGTCTTCGTCTCTCTCTCTTCCGCAGTCTGCGTCTCTCTCTCTCTCTCATCCTCAGTCTGCGTCTCTCTCTCTCTCTCTCTTCCGCAGTCTGCGTCTCTCTCTCTCTCTCCCTCAGTCTTCGTCTCTCTCTCTTCCGCAGTCTGCGTCTCTCTCTCTCTCTCTCTCTTCCGCAGTCTGCGTCTCTCTCTCTCTGTCTTCCGCAGTCTGCGTCTCTGTCTCTCTCTCTTCCTCAGTCTGCGTCTCTCTCTCTCTCTCTCTTCCTCAGTCTTCGTCTCTCTCTCTTCCGCAGTCTGCGTCTCTCTCTCTCTCTCTCTCTCCCTCAGTCTGCGTCTCTCTCTCTCTCATCCTCAGTCTGCGTCTCTCTCTCTCTCTCTCTTCCGCAGTCTGCGTCTCTCTCTCTCTCTCCCTCAGTCTTCGTCTCTCTCTCTTCCGCAGTCTGCGTCTCTCTCTCTCTCTCTCTCTTCCGCAGTCTGCGTCTCTCTCTCTCTGTCTTCCGCAGTCTGCGTCTCTCTCTCTCTCTCTTCCTCAGTCTGCGTCTCTCTCTCTCTCTCATCCTCAGTCTGCGTCTCTCTCGCTCTCTCTCTTCCTCAGACTGCGTCTCTCTCTCTCTCTCATCCTCAGTCTGCGTCTCTCTCTCTCTCTCTCTTCCGCAGTCTGCGTCTCTCTCTCTCTCTCCCTCAGTCTTCGTCTCTCTCTCTTCCGCAGTCTGCGTCTCTCTCTCTCTCTCTCTCTTCCGCAGTCTGCGTCTCTCTCTCTCTCTCTCTCTTCCGCAGTCTGCGTCTCTCTCTCTCTGTCTTCCGCAGTCTGCGTCTCTGTCTCTCTCTCTTCCTCAGTCTGCGTCTCTCTCTCTCTCTCTCTTCCTCAGTCTGCGTCTCTCTCTCTCTCTCATCCTCAGTCTGCGTCTCTCTCGCTCTCTCTCTTCCTCAGACTGCGTCTCTCTCTCTCTCTCATCCTCAGTCTGCGTCTCTCTCTCTCTCTCTCTTCCGCAGTCTGCGTCTCTCTCTCTCTCTCCCTCAGTCTTCGTCTCTCTCTCTTCCGCAGTCTGCGTCTCTCTCTCTCTCTCTCTCTTCCGCAGTCTGCGTCTCTCTCTCTCTGTCTTCCGCAGTCTGCGTCTCTCTCTCTCTCTCTCTCTTCCGCAGTCTGCGTCTCTCTCTCTCTGTCTTCCGCAGTCTGCGTCTCTGTCTCTCTCTCCTCCGCAGTCAGCGTCCCTCTCTCTCTCTCTCCCTCAGTCTGTTTCTCTGTCTCTCTCTCTCTCTTCCGCAGTCTGCGTCTCTCTCTCTCTCTCTCTCTCTCTCTCCCACAGTCTGCGTCTCTCTCTCTCTCATCCTCAGTCTGCGTCTCTCTCTCTCTCTCTTCCTCAGTCTGCATCTCTCTCTCTCATCCTCAGTCTGCGTCTCTCTCTCTCTCCCTCAGTCTGTTTCTATCTCTCTCTCTCTCTCTCTTCCGCAGTCTGCGTCTCTCTCTCTCTCTCTCTCTTCCTCAGTCTGCGTCTCTCTCTCTCTCTCTCTCTCTCTTCCTCACTCTGCGTCTCTCTCTCTCTCTCTCCCTCAGTCTGCGTCTCTCTCTCTCTCCCTCAGTCTGCGTCCCTCTCTCTCTCTCTCTCTCCCTCAGTCTGCATCCCTCTCTCTCTTCCTCAGTCTGCGTCCCTCTCTCTCTCTCTCTTCCTCAGTCTGCGTCCCTCACTCTCTCTCTCTCTTCCTCAATCTGCGTCGCTCACTCTCTCTCTCTCTTCCTCAGTCTGCGTCCCTCGCTCTCTCTCTTCCTCAGTCTGCGTCCCTCACTCTCTCTCTCTCTTCCTCAATCTGCGTCGCTCACTCTCTCTCTCTCTTCCTCAGTCTGCGTCCCTCGCTCTCTCTCTTCCTCAGTCTGCGTCTCTCTCTATCTCTCTCATCCTCCGTCTGCGTGTCTCTCTCTGTCTCTCTCTTCCTTAGTCTGCGTCCCTCACTCTCTCTCTTCCTCAGTCTGCGTCTCTCTCTCGCTCTCTCTCTTCCTCAGACTGCGTCTCTCTCTCTCTCTCATCCTCAGTCTGCGTCTCTCTCTCGCTCTCTCTCTTCCTCAGACTGCGTCTCTCTCTCTCTCTCATCCTCAGTCTGCGTCTCTCTCTAGCTCTCGCTCTTCCTCAGTCTGCGTCCCTCTCTCTCTCTCTCCCTCAGTCTGCGTCCCTCTCTCTCTCTCTCTCTCTCTCTTCCTCAGTCTGCGTCTCCCTCTCTCTCTCTCTCTCTTCCTCAGTCTTCGTCTCTCTCTCTTCCGCAGTCTGCGTCTCTCTCTCTCTCTTCCGCAGTCTGCGTCTCTCTCTCTCTGTCTTCCGCAGTCTGCGTCTCTCTCTCTCTCTCCTCCGCAGTCTGCGTCCCTCTCTCTCTCTCTCCCTCAGTCTGTTTCTCTGTCTCTCTCTCTCTTCCGCAGTCTGCGTCTCTCTCTCTCTGTCTTCCGCAGTCTGCGTCTCTCTCTCTCTCTCCTCCGCAGTCTGCGTCCCTCTCTCTCTCTCTCCCTCAGTCTGTTTCTCTGTCTCTCTCTCTCTTCCTCAGTCTGCGTCTCTCTCTCTCTCATCCTCAGTCTGCGTCTCTCTCTCTCTCTCTTCCTCAGTTTGCGTCTCTCTCCCTCATCCTCAGTCTGCGTCTCTCTCTCTCTCCCTCAGTCTGTTTCTATCTCTCTCTCTCTCTTCCGCAGACTGCGTCTTTCTCTCTCTCTCTCTCTCTCTCTCTTCCTCAGTCTGCGTCTCTCTCTCTCTCTCTCTTCCGCAGTCTGCGTCTCTCTCTCTCTCTCTCTCTTCCTCACTCTGCGTCTCTATCTCTCTCTCTTCCTCAGTCTGCGTCTCTCTCTCTCTCTCTTCCTCAGTCTGCGTCTCTCTCTCTCTCGCTCGTCCTCAGTCTGTGTCTCTCTCTCTCTCTCTCTCTCTTCCGCAGTCTGCGTCTCTCTCTCTCTCTCTCTCTTCCTCACTCTGCGTCTCTATCTCTCTCTCTTCCGCAGTCTGCGTCTCTCTCTCTCTCTCTCTCTTCCTCACTCTGCGTCTCTATCTCTCTCTCTTCCTCAGTCTGCGTCTCTCTCTCTCTCTCTTCCTCAGTCTGCGTCTCTCTCTCTCTCTCGCTCTCTCTCTCATCCTTAGTCTGCGTCTCTCTCTCTCTCTCTCTCATCCTCAGTCTGCGTCTCTCTCTCTCGCTCTCTCTCTCTCCCTCAGTCTGCGTCTCTCTCTCTCTCTCTCTCTTCCGCAGTCTGCGTCTCTCTCTCTCTGTCTTCCGCAGTCTGCGTCTCTCTCTCTCTCTCCTCCGCAGTCTGCGTCCCTCTCTCTCTCTCTCCCTCAGTCTGTTTCTCTGTCTCTCTCTCTCTTCCGCAGTCTACGTCTCTCTCTCTCTCTCTCTCTCCCTCAGTCTGCGTCTCTCTCTCTCTCATCCTCAGTCTGCGTCTCTCTCTCTCTCTCTTCCTCAGTCTGCGTCTCTCTCCCTCATCCTCAGTCTGCGTCTCTCTCTCTCTCCCTCAGTCTGTTTCTATCTCTCTCTCTCTCTTCCGCAGTCTGCGTCTTTCTCTCTCTCTCTCTCTCTCTCTTCCTCAGTCTGCGTCTCTCTCTCTCTCTCTTCCGCAGTCTGCGTCTCTCTCTCTCTCTCTCTCTTCCTCACTCTGCGTCTCTCTCTCTCTCTCTTCCTCAGTCTGCATCTCTCTCTCTCTCTCGCTCTTCCTCAGTCTGCGTCTCTCTCTCTCTCTCTCTCTCATCCGCAGTCTGCGTCTCTCACTCTCTCTCTCTCTCCCTCAGTCTGCGTCTCTCACTCTCTCTCTCTTCCGCAGTCTGCGTCTCTCTCTCTCTCTCGCTCTCTCTCTCATCCCCAGTCTGCGTCTCTCTCTCTCTCTCTCTCATCCTCAGTCTGCGTCTCTCTCTCTCGCTCTCTCTCTCTCCCTCAGTCTGCGTCTCTCTCTCGCTCTTCCTCAGTCTGCGTCTCTCTCTCTCTCTCGCTCTTCCTCAGTCTGTGTCTCTCTCTCTCTCTCTCTCGTTCTTCCTCAGTCTGCGTCTCTCTCGCGCTCTCTCTCTCTCTTCCTCAGTCTGCGTCTGTCTCGCGCTCTCTCTCTCTCTTCCTCAGTCTGTGTCCCGCTCTCTCTCTCTCTTCCTCAGTCTGTGTCCCACTCTCTCTCTCTCTTCCTCAGTCTGCGTCCCTCACTCTCTCTCTCTCTTCCTCAGTCTGCGTCCCTCTCTCTCTTCATCAGTCTGCGTCCCTCTCTCTCTCTCTCTTCCTCAGTCTGCGTCGCTCACTCTCTCTCTCTCTTCCTCAGTCTGCGTCCCTCGCTCTCTCTCTCTCTTCCTCAGTCTGCGTCCCTCTCTCTCTCTCTCATCTTCAGTCTGCGTCTCTCTCTATCTCTCTCATCCCCCGTCTGCGTGTCTCTCTCTCTCTCTCTCTTCCTCAGTCTGCGTCCCTCTCTCTCTCTCTCTTCCTCAGTCTGCGTCTCTCTCTCGCTCTCTCTCTTCCTCAGACTGCGTCACTCTCTCTCTCTCATCCTCAGTCTGCGTCTCTCTCTCGCTCTCGCTGTTCCTCAGTCTGCGTCCTTCTCTCTCTCTCTCCCTCAGTCTGCGTCCCTCTCTCTCTCTCTCTCTCTCTCTTCCTCAGTCTGCGTCTCTCTCTCTCTCTCTTCCGCAGTCTGCGTCTCTCTCTCTCTCTCTCTTCCTCAGTCTTCGTCTCTCTCTCTTCCGCACTCTGCGTCTCTCTCTCTATCTTTCTCTCTCTTCCGCAGTCTGCGTCTCTCTCTCTGTCTTCCGCAGTCTGCATCTCTCTCTCTCTCTCCTCCGCAGTCTGCGTCCCTCTCTCTCTCTCTCCCTCAGTCTGTTTCTCTGTCTCTCTCTCTCTCTTCCGCAGTCTGCGTCTCTCTCTCTCTCTCTCTCTCCCTCAGTCTGCGTCTCTCTCTCGCTCATCCTCAGTCTGCGTCTCTCTCTCTCTCTCTCTCTTCCTCAGTCTGCGTCTCTCTCTCTCATCCTCAGTCTGTTTCTATCTCTCTCTCTCTTCCGCAGTCTGCGTCTCTCTCTCTCTCTCTCTCTCTCTCTCTTCCTCAGTCTGCGTCTCTCTCTCTCTCTCTTCCTCACTCTGCGTCTCTCTCTCTCTCTCTTCCTCAGTCTGCGTCTCTCTCTCTCTCTCTCTCTCTCTCTCTTCCCCTGTCTGCGTCTCTCGCTCTCTCTCATCCTCAGTCTGCGTCTCTCACTCTCTCTCTCTCTCTCTCCCTCAGTCTGCGTCTCTCACTCTCTCTCTCTTCCCCAGTCTGCGTCTCTCTCTCTCTCTCGCTCTCTCTCTCATCCTCAGTCTGCGTCTCTCTCTCTCTCTCTCTCTCCGTCAGTCTCCGTCCCTCTCTCGCTCTTCCTCAGTCTGCGTATCTCTCTCTCTCGCTCTTCCTCAGTCTGTTTCTCTCTCTCTCTCTCTCTCTCGTTCTTCCTCAGTCTGCGTCTGTCTCGCGCTCTCTCTCTCTCTTCCTCAGTCTGCGTCTCTCTCGCTCTCTCTCTCTCTTCCTCAGTCTCCGTCCCTCTCTCTCTCTCTCTCGCTCTCTCTCTCATCCTCAGTCTGCGTCTCTCTCTCTCTCTCTCTCTCCGTCAGTCTCCGTCCCTCTCTCGCTCTTCCTCAGTCTGCGTATCTCTCTCTCTCGCTCTTCCTCAGTCTGTTTCTCTCTCTCTCTCTCTCTCTCGTTCTTCCTCAGTCTGCGTCTGTCTCGCGCTCTCTCTCTCTCTTCCTCAGTCTGCGTCTCTCTCGCTCTCTCTCTCTCTTCCTCAGTCTCCGTCTCTCTCTCTCTCTCTCTCTTCCTCAGTCTCCGTCCCTCTCTCTCTCTCTCTCTTCCTCAGTCTGCGTCACTCTCTCTCTCTTCCTCAGTCTGCGTCTCTCTCTCTCATCCTCAGTCTCCGTCCCTCTCTCTCTCGCTCTCTCTCTCTCTTCCTCAGTCTCTGTCCCTCTCTCTCTCTCTCTCTTCCTCAGTCTGCGTCTCTCTCTCTCTCATCCTCAGTCTCCGTCCCTCTCTCTCTCGCTCTCTCTCTCTCTTCCTCAGTCTGCGTCTCTCTCTCTCTCATCCTCAGTCTCCGTCCCTCTCTCTCTCGCTCTCTCTCTCTCTTCCTCAGTCTCTGTCCCTCTCTCTCTCTCTCTCTTCCTCAGTCTGCGTCTCTCTCTCTCTCATCCTCAGTCTCCGTCCCTCTCTCTCTCGCTCTCTCTCTCTCTTCCTCAGTCTCCGTCCCTCTCTCTCTCGCTCTCTCTCTCTCTTCCTCAGTCTCTGTCCCTCTCTCTCTCTCTCTCTTCCTCAGTCTGCGTCTCTCTCTCTCTCATCCTCAGTCTCCGTCCCTCTCTCTCTCGCTCTCTCTCTCTCTTCCTCAGTCTCCGTCTCTCTCTCTCATCCTCAGTCTCCGTCCCTCTCTCTCTCTCTCTCTCTCTCTCTCTTCCTCAGTCTGCGTCTCTCTCTCTCTCATCCTCAGTCTCCGTCCCTCTCTCTCTCGCTCTCTCTCTCTCTTCCTCAGTCTCTGTCCCTCTCTCTCTCTCTCTCTTCCTCAGTCTGCGTCTCTCTCTCTCTCATCCTCAGTCTCCGTCCCTCTCTCTCTCGCTCTCTCTCTCTCTTCCTCAGTCTCTGTCCCTCTCTCTCTCTCTCTCTTCCTCAGTCTCCGTCCCTCTCTCTCTTCCTCAGTCTGTTTCTATCTCTCTCTCTCTCTTCCGCAGTCTGCGTCTTTCTCTCTCTCTCTCTCTCTCTCTTCCTCAGTCTGCGTCTCTCTCTCTCTCTCTCTCTTCCTCACTCTGCGTCTCTCTCTCTCTCTCTTCCTCAGTCTGCGTCTCTCTCTCTCTCATCCTCAGTCTGCGTCTCTCTCTCTCTCCCTCAGTCTGTTTCTATCTCTCTCTCTCTCTTCCGCAGTCTGCGTCTTTCTCTCTCTCTCTCTCTCTCTCTTCCTCAGTCTGCGTCTCTCTCTCTCTCTCTCTCTTCCTCACTCTGCGTCTCTCTCTCTCTCTCTTCCTCAGTCTGCGTCTCTCTCTCTCTCTCTCTCTTCCTCAGTCTGCGTCTCTCTCTCTCTCTCTCTCTCATCCGCAGTCTGCGTCTCTCACTCTCTCTCTCTCTCTCTCTCCCTCAGTCTGCGTCTCTCACTCTCTCTCTCTTCCGCAGTCTGCGTCTCTCTCTCTCTCTCGCTCTCTCTCTCATCCCCAGTCTGCGTCTCTCTCTCTCTCTCTCTCATCCTCAGTCTGCGTCTCTCTCTCTCTCTCTCTCATCCTCAGTCTGCGTCTCTCTCTCTCGCTCTCTCTCTCTCCCTCAGTCTGCGTCTCTCTCTCGCTCTTCCTCAGTCTGTGTCTCTCTCTCTCTCTCTCTCGTTCTTCCTCAGTCTGCGTCTCTCTCGCGCTCTCTCTCTCTCTTCCTCAGTCTGCGTCTGTCTCGCGCTCTCTCTCTCTCTTCCTCAGTCTGTGTCCCGCTCTCTCTCTCTCTTCCTCAGTCTGTGTCCCACTCTCTCTCTCTCTTCCTCAGTCTGCGTCCCTCTCTCTCTTCATCAGTCTGCGTCCCTCTCTCTCTCTCTCTTCCTCAGTCTGCGTCGCTCACTCTCTCGCTCTCTTCCTCAGTCTGCGTCCCTCGCTCTCTCTCTCTCTTCCTCAGTCTGCGTCCCTCTCTCTCTCTCTCATCTTCAGTCTGCGTCTCTCTCTATCTCTCTCATCCCCCGTCTGCGTGTCTCTCTCTCTCTCTCTCTTCCTCAGTCTGCGTCCCTCACTCTCTCTCTCTCTTCCTCAGTCTGCGTCTCTCTCTCTCTCTCTCTCTCTCTCTCATCCTCAGTCTGCGTCTCTCTCTCTCGCTCTCTCTCTCTCCCTCAGTCTGCGTCTCTCTCTCGCTCTTCCTCAGTCTGTGTCTCTCTCTCTCTCTCTCTCGTTCTTCCTCAGTCTGCGTCTCTCTCGCGCTCTCTCTCTCTCTTCCTCAGTCTGTGTCCCGCTCTCTCTCTCTCTTCCTCAGTCTGTGTCCCGCTCTCTCTCTCTCTTCCTCAGTCTGTGTCCCACTCTCTCTCTCTCTTCCTCAGTCTGCGTCCCTCTCTCTCTCTCTCTCTTCCTCAGTCTGCGTCTCTCTCTCTCTCTCTCATCCTCAGTCTGCGTCCCTCTCTCTCTCTCTCTTCCTCAGTCTGCGTCCCTCTCTCTCTCTCTCTCTTCCTCAGTCTGCGTCTCTCTCTCTCTCTCTCATCCTCAGTCTGCGTCCCTCACTCTCTCTCTCTTCCTCAGTCTGCGTCCCTCGCTCTCTCTCTCTCTTCCTCAGTCTGCGTCCCTCTCTCTCTCTCTCATCCCCCGTCTGCGTGTCTCTCTCTCTCTCTCTCTTCCTCAGTCTGCGTCCCTCACTCTCTCTCTCTCTTCCTCAGTCTGCGTCTCTCTCTCGCTCTCTCTCTTCCTCAGACTGCGTCACTCTCTCTCTCTCATCCTCAGTCTGCGTCTCTCTCTCGCTCTCGCTGTTCCTCAGTCTGCGTCCTTCTCTCTCTCTCTCCCTCAGTCTGCGTCCCTCTCTCTCTCTCTCTCTCTCTCTTCCTCAGTCTGCGTCTCTCTCTCTCTCTCTTCCGCAGTCTGCGTCTCTCTCTCTCTCTCTCTTCCTCAGTCTTCGTCTCTCTCTCTTCCGCACTCTGCGTCTCTCTCTCTATCTTTCTCTCTCTTCCGCAGTCTGCGTCTCTCTCTCTGTCTTCCGCAGTCTGCATCTCTCTCTCTCTCTCCTCCGCAGTCTGCGTCCCTCTCTCTCTCTCTCCCTCAGTCTGTTTCTCTGTCTCTCTCTCTCTCTTCCGCAGTCTGCGTCTCTCTCTCTCTCTCTCTCTCCCTCAGTCTGCGTCTCTCTCTCGCTCATCCTCAGTCTGCGTCTCTCTCTCTCTCTCTCTCTTCCTCAGTCTGCGTCTCTCTCTCTCATCCTCAGTCTGCGTCTCTCTCTCTCTCTCTCAGTCTGTTTCTATCTCTCTCTCTCTTCCGCAGTCTGCGTCTCTCTCTCTCTCTCTCTCTTCCTCAGTCTGCGTCTCTCTCTCTCATCCTCAGTCTGCGTCTCTCTCTCTCTCTCTCAGTCTGTTTCTATCTCTCTCTCTCTTCCGCAGTCTGCGTCTCTCTCTCTCTCTCTCTCTCTCTCTCTTCCTCAGTCTGCGTCTCTCTCTCTCTCTCTTCCTCACTCTGCGTCTCTCTCTCTCTCTCTTCCTCAGTCTGCGTCTCTCTCTCTCTCTCTCTCTCTCTCTCTTCCCCTGTCTGCGTCTCTCGCTCTCTCTCATCCTCAGTCTGCGTCTCTCACTCTCTCTCTCTCTCTCTCTCCCTCAGTCTGCGTCTCTCACTCTCTCTCTCTTCCCCAGTCTGCGTCTCTCTCTCTCTCTCGCTCTCTCTCTCATCCTCAGTCTGCGTCTCTCTCTCTCTCTCTCTCTCCGTCAGTCTCCGTCCCTCTCTCGCTCTTCCTCAGTCTGCGTATCTCTCTCTCTCGCTCTTCCTCAGTCTGTTTCTCTCTCTCTCTCTCTCTCTCGTTCTTCCTCAGTCTGCGTCTGTCTCGCGCTCTCTCTCTCTCTTCCTCAGTCTGCGTCTCTCTCGCTCTCTCTCTCTCTTCCTCAGTCTCCGTCCCTCTCTCTCTCTCTCTCTTCCTCAGTCTCCGTCCCTCTCTCTCTTCCTCAGTCTGCGTCTCTCTCTCTCTCTTCCTCAGTCTCCGTCCCTCTCTCTCTCTCTCTCTCCCTCAGTCTGCGTCTCTCTCTCTCTCTCGCTCTCTCTCTCATCCTCAGTCTGCGTCTCTCTCTCTCTCTCTCTCTCCCTCAGTCTGCGTCTCTCTCTCTCTCTCGCTCTCTCTCTCTTCCTCAGTCTGCGTCTCTCTCTCTCTCTCCCTCAGTCTGCGTCTCTCTCTCTCTCTCGCTCTCTCTCTCTCCCTCAGTCTGCGTCTCTCTCTCTCTCTCGCTCTCTCTCTCATCCTCAGTCTGCGTCTCTCTCTCTCTCTCTCTCTCCCTCAGTCTGCGTCTCTCTCTCTCTCTCGCTCTCTCTCTCTTCCTCAGTCTGCGTCTCTCTCTCTCTCTCCCTCAGTCTTGCGTCTCTCTCGATCTCTCTCGCTCTCTCTCTCTCCCTCAGTCTGCGTCTCTCTCTCTCTCTCGCTCTCTCTCTCATCCTCAGTCTGCGTCTCTCTCTCTCTCTCTCTCTCCCTCAGTCTGCGTCTCTCTCTCTCTCTCGCTCTCTCTCTCATCCTCAGTCTCCGTCCCTCTCTCTCTCTCTCTCTCCCTCAGTCTGCGTCTCTCTCTCTCTCATCCTCAGTCTCCGTCCCTCTCTCTCTCTCTCTCTCTCTCTTCCTCAGTCTGCGTCTCTCTCTCTCATCCTCAGTCTCTGTCCCTCTCTCTCTCTCTCTCTCTCTTCCTCAGTCTGCGTCCCTCACTCTCTCTCTCTCTTCCTCAGTCTGCGTCTCAGTCTCTCTCTCTCTTCCTCAGTCTCCGTCCCTCTCTCTCATCCTCAGTCTCCGTCCCTCTCTCTCTCTCTCTCTCCCTCAGTCTCCGTCCCTGTCTCTCTTCCTCAGTCTGCGTCTCTCTCTCTCTCTCTCTCTCTCTCTCTTCCGCTGTCTGCGTCTCTCTCTCTCTCTCTCTCTTCCTCAATCTCCGTCTCTCTCTCTCTTCCTCAGTCTGCGTCTCTCTCTCTCTCTCTCTCTCTCTCATCCTCAGTCTGCGTCTCTCCCTCTCTCTCTCTCTCTCTTCCTCAGTCTGCGTCTCTCTCTCTCTCTCTCTCTTCCTCAGTCTGCGTCTCTCTCTCTCTCTCTCTCTCTCTCATCCTCAGTCTGCGTCTCTCTCTCTCTCTCTTCCTCAGTCTGCGTCTCTCTCTCTCTCTCTTCCTCAGTCTGCGTCTCTCTGTCACTCTCTCTCTCTCTCTTCCTCAGTCTGCGTCTCTCTCTCTTCCTCAGTCTGCGTCTCTGTCACTCTCTCTCTCTCATCCTCCGTCTGCATGTCTCTCTCTCTCTCTCTCATCCTCCGTCTGCATGTCTCTCTCTCTCTCTCTCTTCCTCAGTCTGCCTCTCTCTCTCTCTTCCTCAGTCTGCGTCTCTCTCTCTCTCTTCCTCAGTCTGCGTCTCTCTCTCTCTCTCTCTCTCTCATCCTCAGTCTGCGTCTCTCTCTCTCTCTCTTCCTCAGTCTGCGTCTCTCTCTCTCTCTCTCTCCCTCAGTCTGCGTCTCTCTCTCTCTCTTCCTCAGTCTCCGTCTCTCTCTCTCTTCCTCAGTCTGCGTCTCTCTCTCTCTCTCTCTCATCCTCAGTCTGCGTCTCTCTCTCTCTCTCTCTTCTCAGAGTGCGTCTCTCTCTCTCTCTCTTCCTCAGTCTGCGTCTCTCTCTCTCTCTCTCTCTCTCATCCTCAGTCTGTGTCTCTCTCTCTCTCTTCCTCAGTCTGCGTCTCTCTCTCTCTCTCTCTCTCTCTTCCTCAGTCTGCGTCTCTCTCTCTCTTCCTCAGTCTGCGTCTCTCTCTCTCTCTCTCTCTTCCTCAGTCTGCGTCTCTCTCTCTCTCTTCCTCAGTCTGCGTCTTTCTCTCTCTTCCTCAGTCTGCGTCTCTCTCTCTCTCTCTCTCTCTTCCTCAGTCTGCGTCTCTCTCTCTCTCTCTCTCTCTCTCTCTCTCTCTCTCTCTCTCTTCCGCTGTCTGCGTCTCTCTCTCTCTCTCTCTCTTCCTCAATCTCCGTCTCTCTCTCTCTTCCTCAGTCTGCGTCTCTCTCTCTCTCTCTCTCTCATCCTCAGTCTGCGTCTCTCTCTCTCTCTCTTCCTCAGTCTGCGTCTCTCTCTCTCTCTCTTCCTCAGTCTGCGTCTCTCTGTCACTCTCTCTCTCTCTCTTCCTCAGTCTGCATCTCTCTCTCTCTCTCTCATCCTCAGTCTGCGTCTCTCTCTCTTCCTCAGTCTGCGTCTCTGTCACTCTCTCTCTCTCATCCTCCGTCTGCATGTCTCTCTCTCTCTCTCTCATCCTCCGTCTGCATGTCTCTCTCTCTCTCTCTCTTCCTCAGTCTGCCTCTCTCTCTCTCTTCCTCAGTCTGCGTCTCTCTCTCTCTCTTCCTCAGTCTGCGTCTCTCTCTCTCTCTCTCTCTCATCCTCAGTCTGCGTCTCTCTCTCTCTCTCTTCCTCAGTCTGCGTCTCTCTCTCTCTCTCTCTCCCTCAGTCTGCGTCTCTCTCTCTCTCTTCCTCAGTCTCCGTCTCTCTCTCTCTTCCTCAGTCTGCGTCTCTCTCTCTCTCTCTCTCATCCTCAGTCTGCGTCTCTCTCTCTCTTCCTCAGTCTGCGTCTCTCTCTCTCTCTCTCTTCCTCAGAGTGCGTCTCTCTCTCTCTCTCTTCCTCAGTCTGCGTCTCTCTCTCTCTCTCTCTCTCTCATCCTCAGTCTGTGTCTCTCTCTCTCTCTTCCTCAGTCTGCGTCTCTCTCTCTCTCTCTCTCTCTCTTCCTCAGTCTGCGTCTCTCTCTCTCTTCCTCAGTCTGCGTCTCTCTCTCTCTCTCTCTCTCCTCAGTCTGCGTCTCTCTCTCTCTCTTCCACAGTCTGCGTCTTTCTCTCTCTTCCTCAGTCTGCGTCTCTCTCTCTCTCTCTCTCTCATCCTCAGTCTGCGTCTCTCTCTCTCTTTCTTCCTCAGTCTGCGTCTCTCTCTCTTCCTCAGTCTGCGTCTCTCTCTCTCTTCCTCAGTCTCCGTCTCTCTCTCTCTTCCTCAGTCTGCGTCTCTCTCTCTCTTCCTCAGTCTGCGTCTCTCTCTCTCTCTCTCTTCCTCAGAGTGCGTCTCTCTCTCTCTCTCTTCCTCAGTCTGCGTCTCTCTCTCTCTCTCTCTCTCTCATCCTCAGTCTGTGTCTCTCTCTCTCTCTTCCTCAGTCTGCGTCTCTCTCTCTCTCTCTCTCTCTTCCTCAGTCTGCGTCTCTCTCTCTCTTCCTCAGTCTGCGTCTCTCTCTCTCTCTCTCTCTTCCTCAGTCTGCGTCTTTCTCTCTCTTCCTCAGTCTGCGTCTCTCTCTCTCTCTCTCTCTCATCCTCAGTCTGCGTCTCTCTCTCTCTTTCTTCCTCAGTCTGCGTCTCTCTCTCTTCCTCAGTCTGCGTCCCTGTCTCTCTTCCTCAGTCTGCGTCTCTCTCTCTCTTCCTCAGTCTGCGTCTCTCTCTCTCTTCCTCAGTCTCCGTCCCTCTCTCTCTCGTCCTCAGTCTGCGACTCTCTCTCTCTCTCTCTTCCTCAGTCTGCGTCTCTCTCTCTCTCTCTCTTCCTCAGTCTGCGTCTCTCTCTCTCTCTCTCTCTCTCTTCCTCAGTCTGCGTCTCTCTCTCTCTCTCTCTTCCTCAGTCTGCGTCTCTCTCTCTCTCTCTCTCTCTCTTCCTCAGTCTGCGTCTCTCTCTCTCTCTCTTCCTCAGTCTCCGTCTCTCTCTCTCTTCCTCAGTCTGCGTCTCTCTCTCTCTCATCCTCAGTCTGCGTCTCTCTCTCTCTCTCTTCCTCAGAGTGCGTCTCTCTCTCTCTCTCTTCCTCAGTCTGCGTCTCTCTCTCTCATCCTCAGTCTGCGTCTCTCTCTCTCTCTCTTCCTCAGTCTGCGTCCCTCTCTCTCTCTCTCTCTTCCTCAGTCTGCGTCTCTCACTCTCTCTCTCTTCCTCACTCTCCGTCTCTCTCTCTCTTCCTCAGTCTGCGTCTCTCTCTCTCTTCCTCAGTCTGCGTCTCTCTCTCTCTCTCTCTTCCTCAGTCTGCGTCTCTCTCTCTCTCTCTCTCTCATCCTCAGTCTGCGTCTCTCTCTCTCTCTTCCTCAGTCTGCGTCTCTCTCGCTCTCTCTCTTCCTCAGTCTGCGTCTCTCTCTCTCTCTCTCTCTCTCATCCTCAGTCTGCGTCTCTCTCTCTCTCTCTCTCTTCCTCTGTCTGCGTCTCTCTCCCTCTCCCTCTCTTCCTCAATCTCCGTCTCTCTCTCTCTTCCTCAGTCTGCTTCTCTCTCTCTCTCTCTCTCTCTCTCTCTCTCTCATCCTCAGTCTGCATCTCTCTCTCTCTCTCTTCCTCAGTCTGCGTCTCTCTCTCTCTCTCTCTCTTCCTCAGTCTGCGTCTCTCTCTCTCTCTCTCTCTTCCTCAGTCTGCGTCTCTCTCTCTCTCTCTTTCTCAGTCTGCGTCTCCCTCTCTCTCTCTCTCTCTCATCCTCAGTCTGCATCTCTCTCTCTCTCTCTTCCTCAGTCTGCGTCTCTCTCTCTCTCTCTCTCTTCCTCAGTCTGCGTCTCTCTCTCTCTCTCTCTCTTCCTCAGTCTGCGTCTCTCTCTCTCTCTCTTCCTCAGTCTGCGTCTCTCTCTCTTTCTCTCTCTCTCTCTCATCCTCAGTCTGCGTCTCTCCCTCTCTCTCTCTCTCTCTTCCTCAGTCTGCGTCTCTCTCTCTCTCTCTCTCTTCCTCAGTCTGCGTCTCCCTCTCTCTCTCTCTCTCTCATCCTCAGTCTGCATCTCTCTCTCTCTCTCTTCCTCAGTCTGCGTCTCTCTCTCTCTCTCTTCCTCAGTCGGCGTCTCTCTGTCACTCTCTCTCTCTCTCTTCCTCAGTCTGCGTCTCTCTCTCTCTCTCTCATCCTCAGTCGGCGTCTCCCTCTCTCTCATCCTCAGTCTGCGTCTCTCTCTCTCTCTCTCTCATCCTCAGTCTGCGTCTCTCTCTCTCTCTTCCTCAGTCTGCGTCTCTCTCTCTTCCTCAGTCTGCGTCTCTCTGTCACTCTCTCTCTCTCATCCTCCGTCTGCATGTCTCTCTCTCTCTCTCTCATCCTCCGTCTGCATGTCTCTCTCTCTCTCTCTCTTCCTCAGTCTGCCTCTCTCTCTCTCTTCCTCAGTCTGTGTCTCTCTCTCTCTCATCCTCAGTCTGCGTCTCTCTCTCTCTCTCTCTCTTCCTCAGTCTGCGTCTCTCTCTCTCTCTCTTCCTCAGTCTCCGTCTCTCTCTCTCTCTTCCTCAGTCTCCGTCTCTCTCTCTCTCTCTCTCATCCTCAGTCTGCGTCTCTCTCTCTCTCTCTCTCATCCTCAGTCTGCGTCTCCCTCTCTCTCATCCTCAGTCTGCGTCTCCCTCTCTCTCTTCCTCAGTCTGCGTCTCTCTCTCTTCCTCAGTCTGCGTCTCTCTGTCACTCTCTCTCTCTCATCCTCCGTCTGCATGTCTCTCTCTCTCTCTCTCATCCTCCGTCTGCATGTCTCTCTCTCTCTCTCTCTTCCTCAGTCTGCCTCTCTCTCTCTCTTCCTCAGTCTGTGTCTCTCTCTCTCTCATCCTCAGTCTGCGTCTCTCTCTCTCTCTCTCTCTTCCTCAGTCTGCCTCTCTCTCTCTCTTCCTCAGTCTGTGTCTCTCTCTCTCTCATCCTCAGTCTGCGTCTCTCTCTCTCTCTCTCTCTTCCTCAGTCTGCCTCTCTCTCTCTCTTCCTCAGTCTGTGTCTCTCTCTCTCTCATCCTCAGTCTGCGTCTCTCTCTCTCTCTCTCTCTTCCTCAGTCTGCGTCTCTCTCTCTCTCTTCCTCAGTCTCCGTCTCTCTCTCTCTTCCTCAGTCTGCGTCTCTCTCTCTCTCTCTCTCTCATCCTCAGTCTGCGTCTTTCTCTCTCATCCTCAGTCTGCGTCTCTCTCTCTCTTCCTCAGTCTGCGCCTCTCTCTCTCTCTCTTTCTCATTCTCAGTCTGCGTCTCTCTCTCTCTCTCATCCTCAGTCTGCGTCTCTCTCTCTCTCTCTTCCTCAGTCTGCGTCTCTCTGTCACTCTCTCTCTCTGTCTTCCTCAGTCTGCGTCTCTCTCTCTCTCTCTCTTCCTCAGAGTGCGTCTCTCTCTCTCTCTCTTCCTCAGTCTGCGTCTCTCTCTCTCTCTCTCTCTCTCATCCTCAGTCTGCGTCTCTCTCTCTCTCTCTCTCTCTTCCTCAGTCTGCGTGTCTCTCTCTCTCTCTCTCTGTTACTCAGTCTGCGTCTCTCTCTCTCTCTCATCCTCAGTCTGCGTCTCTCTCTCTCATCCTCAGTCTGCGTCTCTCTCTCTCTCTCTTCCTCAGTCTGTCTCTCGCTCTCTCTCCCTCAGTCTGTGTGTGTCTCTCTCTCTCTCTTCCTCAGAGTGAGTCTCTCTCTCTCTCTCATCCTCAGTCTGCGTCTCTCTCTCTCTTCCTCAGTCTGCGTCTCTCTCTCTCTCTCTCTCTCATCCTCAGTCTGCGTCTCTCTCTCTCTTCCTCAGTTTGCGCCTCTCTCCCTCTCTCTCTCTCTCTTCCTCAGAGTGCGTGTCTCTCTCTCTCTCTTCCTCAGTCTGCGTCTCTCTCTCTCTCTCTCTTCCTCAGTCTGCGTCTCTCTCTCTCTTCCTCAGTCTGCGTCTCTCTCTCTCTCTCTCTCTCTCATCCTCAGTCTGCGTCTCTCTCTCTCTCTCTCTTCCTCAGTCTGCGTCGCTCTCTCTCTCTCTTCCTCAGTCTGCGTCTCTCTCTCTCTCTCTCTTCCTCAGTCTCCGTCTCTCTCTCTCTTCCTCAGTCTGCGTCTCTCTCTCTCTCATCCTCAGTCTGCGTCTCTCTCTCTCTCTCTCTCTCTCTTCCTCAGTCTGCGTCCCTCTCTCTCTCTCATCCTCAGTCTGCGTCTCTCTCTCTCTTCCTCAGTCTGCGTCTCTCTCTCTCTCTCTCTCTCTCTTCCTCAGTCTGCGTCTCTCTCTCTCTCTCTCTTCCTCAGTCTGCGTCTCGCTCTCTCTCTCTTCCTCAGTCTCCGTCTCTCTCTCTCTTCCTCAGTCTGCGTCTCTCTCTCTCTTCCTCAGTCTGCGTCTCTCTCTCTCTCTCTTCCTCAGTCTGCGTCTCTCTCTCTCTCTCTCTTCCTCAGTCTGCGTCTCTCTCTCTCTCTCTTCCTCAGTCTGCGTCTCTCTCGCTCTCTCTCTTCCTCAGTCTGCGTCTCTCTCTCTCTCTCTCTTCCTCAGTCTGCGTCTCTCTCTCTCTCTCTCTCTTCCTCAGTCTCCGTCTCTCTCTCACTTCCTCAGTCTGCGTCTCTCTCTCTCTCTCTCATTCTCAGTCTGCGTCTCTCTCTCTTCCTCAGTCTGCGTCTCTCTGTCACTCTCTCTCTCTCTGTCTTCCTCAGTCTGCGTCTCTCTCGCTCTCTCTCTTCCTCAGTCTGCGTCTCTCTCTCTCTCTCTCTCTCTCATCCTCAGTCTGCGTCTCTCTCTCTCTCTCTCTCTCTTCCTCAGTCTGCGTCTCTCTCTCTCTCTGTCTTCCTCAGTCTGCGTCTCTCTCGCTCTCTCTCTTCCTCAGTCTGCGTCTCTCTCTCTCTCTCTCTCTCTCTCATCCTCAGTCTGCGTCTCTCTCTCTCTCCTCCTCCTCAGTCTGCGTCTCTCTGTCACTCTCTCTCTGTCTTCCTCAGTCTGCGTCTCTCTCTCTCTCTCTCTCATCCTCAGTCTGCGTCTCTCTCTCTCTCTCTCTCTTCCTCAGTCTGCGTCTCTCTCTCGCTCTCGCTCTTCCTCATTCTGCGTCTCTCTCTCTCTCTCCCTCTCTTCCTCAGTCTCCCTCCGTCTCTCTCTCTCTCTCTCTCTCTCTCTCTCTTCCTCAGTCTCCCTCCGTCTCTCTCTCTCTCTCTCTCTCTCTCTCTTCCTCAGTCTGCGTCCTCATATATTGAAGTAACAAAATAGCTTGATGAAGGGAAAGAAATGAACGTTGAGTTTGGATTTCAAGAAAGCGTTTGACAAAGTATCACATAAAAAGCTGGCTAACAAAATTGAGGCTCATGAAATCAGAGGGTCAGTGTCAACTTGGATAAAATTGGCTGAAACTCCGAAAACAGTGAGTCATGATAAATATAACCAAAAAGTGCTGGAAATACTCAGCAGGTCAGGCAGCAACTGTGGAAAGAGAAACGTTTCAGGTCAGTGACCTTTCATCAGATGATAAAAGGTTGTTTTTCAGACTGGAGGATGGTGGACAGTGGTGTTCCCCAAGGGTCATTGCTGGGATCATTTTTATATATATATCTAAATGATTAGTATGTTGGAATACAGAGAAAAATTTCTAAATTTTGCAATGATACCAAACTTGATACCGCTGGTTGGAGTCATACCTAGCGCAAAGGAAGATGGTTGTGGTTGTTGGAGGTCAATCATCTCTGTCCCAGGACATCACTGCAGGAGTTCCTCAGGGTAGTGTCCTCAGCCCAACCATCTTCAGCTGCTTCATCAATGACCTTCCTTCAATCATAAGGTCAGGAGTGGAGATGCTCGCTGAAGATTGCACAATGTTCAGCACCATTCGTGACTCCTCAGACACTGAAGCAGTCCGTGTAGAAATGCAGCAAGACCTGGACAATATCCAGGCTTGGGCTGATAAGTGGCAAGTAACATTCGTGCCACACAAGTGCCAGGCAATGACCATCTCCAGCAAGAGAGAATCTAACCATCTCCCCTTGACATTTAATGGCATTATCATCACTGAATCCCCCACTATCAACATCCTCGGGGCTACCATTGACCAGAAACTGAACTGGAATAGCCATATAAAAACTGTGACTACAAGAGCAGGTCAGAGGCTAGGAATCCTGAGGCGAGTAACTCACCTCCTGACTCCCCAAAGCCTGCCCACCATCTACAAGGCACAAGTCAGGAGTGTGATGGAATACTCTCCACTTGCCTGGATGGGTGTAGCTCCAACAATACACAAGAAGCTCGACACCATCCAGGACAAAGCTTCATTGGCACCCCATCCACAAACATTCACTCCCTCCACCACCGACGCACAGTGGCAGCAGTGTGTACCATCTACAAGATGCACTGCAGCAACGCACCAAGGCTCCTTAGACAGCACCTTCCAAACCCGCGACCTCTACCAACTAGAAGGACAAGGGCAGCAAATACATGGGAACACCACCACCTGCAAGTTCCCCTCCAAGTCACACACCATCCTGACTTGGAACTGTATCGCCATTCCTTCACTGTCGCTGGGTCAAAATCCTGGAACTCTCTTCCTAACAGCACTGTGGGTATACCTACCCTACATGGACTGCAGTGGTTCAAGAAGGCAGCTCACCACCACCTTCTCAAGGGCAATTAGAATTGGGCAATAAATGCTGGCCTGGGCAGTGACGCCCACATCCATGAACGAATATAAAAAAACTTGGAGATGTGACAGACAGTGAGGATGATACCATTCAACTGCAAAATGATGTAGATAGGCTAGCAGAATGGGCAGACAAGTGGCAGATGCAATTTAATACAGAGAAATGTGAAGTGATGCATTTTGGCAGAAGGAATAGGGAGAGACAATATAAACTAAATGGCACAGTTCTAAAGAGTGTGCAGGAACAGAGGGACCTGGGGGTGCATGTGCATCGATCTTTGAAGGTGACAGAACATATTGAGAGACTGGTTAGTAAAGCATATGGGATCTTGGGCTTCATAAATAGAGGCACTGAGTACAAAAGCAGGGAAGTTATGCTGAACTTTTATAAAGCTCTGGTTAGGCCCCAACTAGAGTATTGCACCCAGTTCTGGTCATCACAGATTAACAAGACGTGAGGGTCCTTGAGAGGGTGCAGAGGAGATTTACCAGAATGGTTCCAGGGATGACAGACTTGTTCCTAACAGCACTGTGGGTATACCTACCCAACATGGACTGCAGCGGTTCAAGAAGGCAGCTCACCACCACCTTCTCAAGGGCAATTCGGGATGGGCAATAAATGCTGGCCTGGCCAGCGACGCCCACATTGCATGAATGAATAAAAAGAAATGAGGGATTTTAACTCCAAGGTTAGGTTGGAGAAGCTGGGGTTGTTCTCCTTGGAGCAAAGGAGATTGAGGTGAGAACTGATAGAGGTGTACAAGATTATGACGGACTTAGAAAAGGTAGACAAAGAAAAGGTGGTAAATCTCGCTTACTGTTATACTTACCCTGATTGAAATTTTAATCATTAATTTAACCAGCTAAGCTTTAAATGTAATGCCGTGCTTTATAGTTTCCCAGTCGTCAATTAAACCACCAGAGAGAAAAGCCTTAAACACACCAACTGATCACCTACCTGCTGTCATTGACATCCTCTTGCTCTTCCCCTGCTTTGATTTATTATCTGCCGCCCCACTGCCGATCCCCAGGCTCTCTCACAGAATCACAGAATAATACAGTGCAGAAGAGGCCCTTCGGCCCATCGAGTCTGCACCGATGCATTAAAGACACCTGACCTGTCTACCTAATCCCATTTGCCAGCACTTGGCCCATAGCCTTGAATGTTATGACGTGCCAAGTGCTCATCCAGGTACTTTTTAAAGGATGTGAGGCAACCCGCCTCTACCACCCTCCCAGGCAGGGCATTCCAGACTGTCACCACCCTGTGGGTAAAAAAGTTCTTCCTCAAATCACCCTTAAACCTCCCGCCCCTCACCTTAAACTTGTGTCCCCTCGTAACTGACCCTTCAACTAAGGGGAACAGCTGCTCCCTATCCACCCTGTCCATGCCCCTCATAATCTTGTACACCTCGATCAGGTCACCCCTCAGTCTTCTCTGCTCCAGCGAAAACAACCCAATCCTATCCAACCTCTCTTCATAGCTTAAATGTTCCATCCCAGGCAACATCCTGGTGAATCGCCTCTGCACCCCCTCCAGTGCAATCACATCCTTCCTATAATGTGGCGACCAGAATTGCACACAGTACTCCAGCTGTGGCGTTACCAAAGTTCTATACAACTCCAACATGACCTCCCTGCTTTTGTAATCTGTGCCTTTGGGCGGCACAGTGGTGCAGTGGTTAGCACCGCAGCCTCACAGCTGCAGCGACCTGGGTTCAATTCTGGGTACTGCCTGTGTGGAGTTTGCAAGTTCTCCCTGTGTCTGCGTGGGTTTCCTCCGGGTGCTCCGGTTTCCTCCCACAGCCAAAAGACTTGCAGATCGATAGATAAATTGGCCATTATAAATTGCCCCCAGTACAGGTAGGTGGCAGGGAAAATGTAGGGACAGGTGAGGATGTGATAGGAATATGGGATTAGTGTACGATTAGTATAAATGGGTGGTTGATGGTCGGCACAGACTCGGTGGGCCGAAGGGCCTGTTTCAGTGCTGTCTCTCTTTCTCTCTATTGATAAAGGCAAGTGTCCCATATGCCTTTTTCACCACCCTATTAACCCGCCCTTCTGCCTTCAGAGATCTATGGACAAACACGCCAAAATCCCTTTGTTCCTCGGAACTTCCCAGTGTCAGGCCATTCATTGAATACTTCCGTGTCACATTACTCCTTCCAAAGTGTATCACCTCACACTTTTCAGTGTTAAATTCCATCTGCCACTTTTCTGCCCATTTGACCATCCCGTCTATGTTCTTTGGGCCTCCTTATCTCGAGAGACAATGGATAAGCGACTGGTGGTGGTCAGTGGTTTGTGAAGCAGCGCCTGGAGTGGCTATAAAGGCCAATTCTAGAGTGATAGGCTCTTCCACAGGTGCTGCAGAGAAATTTGTTTGTCGGGGCTGTTACACAGTTGGCTCTCCCCTTGCGCCTCTCTTTTTCCTGCCAACTACTAAGTCTCTTCGACTCGCCACATTTTAGCCCTGTCTTTATGGCTGCCCGCCAGCTCTGGCGAACGCTGGCAACTGACTCCCACGACTTGTGATCAATGTCACACGATTTCATGTCGCGTTTGCAGACGTCTTTAAAGCGGAGACATGGACGGCCGGTGGGTCTGATAGCAGTGGCGAGCTCGCTGTACAATGTGTCTTTGGGGATCCTGCCATCTTCCATGCGGCTCACATGGCCAAGCCATCTCAAGCGCCGCTGGCTCAGTAGTGTGTATAAGCTGGGGATGTTGGCCGCCTCGAGGACTTCTGTGTTGGAGATACGGTCCTGCCACCTGATGCCAAGTATTCTCCAGAGGCAGCGAAGATGGAATGAATTGAGACTTCGCTCTTGGCTGACATATGTTGTCCAGGCCTCGCTGCCGTAGAGCAAGGTACTGAGGACACAGGCCTGATACACTCGGACTTTTGTGTTCCGTGTCAGTGCGCCATTTTCCCACACTCTCTTGGCCAGTCTGGACATAGCAGTGGAAGCCTTTCCCATGCGCTTGTTGATTCCTGCATCGAGAGACAGGTTACTGGTGATAGTTGAGCCTAGGTAGGTGAATTCTTGAACCACTTCCAGAGCGTGGTCGCCAATATTGATGGATGGAGCATTTCTGACGTCCTGCCCCATGATGTTCATTTTCTTGAGGCTGATGGTTAGGCCAAATTCATTGCAGGCAGCCACAAACCTGTCGATGAGACTCTGCAGGCACTCTTCAGTGTGGGATGTTAAAGCAGCATCGTCAGCAAAGAGGAGTCCCCTGATGAGGACTTTCCGTACTTTGGACTTCGCTCTTAGACGGGTAAGGTTGAACAACCTGCCCCCTGATCTTGTGTGGAGGAAAATTCCTTCTTCAGAGGACTTGAACACATGTGAAAGCAGCAGGGAGAAGAAAATCCCAAAAAGTGTGGGTGCGAGAACACAGCCCTGTTTCACACCACTCAGGATAGGAAAGGGCTCTGATGAGGAGCCACCATGTTGAATTGTGCCTTTCATATGGTCATGGAATGAGGTGATGATACTTAGTAGCTTTGGTGGGCATCCGATCTTTTCTAGTAGTCTGAAGAGACCACGTCTGCTGACGAGGTCAAAGGCTTCCTGTAACCCAATATCTTCCTGTAACCCAAGACACTCCACCTCACTGTTAACCACTCGGCCAATCTTTGTGTCATCCGCGAACTTACTGATCCTACCCCCCACATAGTCATCTATGTCATTTATATAAATGACAAACAATAGGGGACCCAGCACAGATCCCTGTGGTACGCCACTGAACACTAGCTTCCAGTCACTAAAACAGCCGTCTGTCATCACTCTCTGTCTCCTACAGCTAAGCCAATTTTGAATCCATCTTATCAAGTTACCTTGTATCCCATGTGCATTTGCTTTCTTGATAAGTCTCCCATGTGGGACCTTGTCAAAAGCTTTGCTGAAATCCATGTAAACTACATCAACTGCACTACCCTCATCTACACACCTGGTCACATGCTCAAAAAATTCAATCCAATTTGTTAGGCATGACCTCCCTCTGACAAAGCCATGCTGACTATTCCTGATCAAATTTTGCCTCTCCAAGTGGAGATAGATTCTCTCCTTCAGAATTTTCTCCAATAGTTTCCCTACCACTGACGTGAGACTCACTGGTCTATCGTTCCCTGGCTTATCTCTACAACCTTTCTTAAATAGTCGGACCACATTAGCGGTTCTGCAGTCCTCTGGCACCTCCCCGGTGGCCAGAGAGGAATTAAAAATTTGGGTCAGAGCCCCTGCAGTCTCCACCCTCACCTCCCACAGCATCCTGGGACACAAATCATCCGGACCTGGAGATTTGTCCACTGTTAAGCCTGCCAAAACCTCCAATACCTTGTCACTCCCTATGACAATTTGCTCAAGAACCTCACAGTCTCTCTCTTTCGAAGTTCCATATCTACATCCTCATTCTCTTGGGCGAAGGCAGATGTGAAGTATTCATTCAACACCCTACCAATGTCCTCTGGCTCCACCCACAAATTTCCCCCTTGGTCTCTAACAGGTCCTACTCTTTCCCTGGCTATCCTTTTCCCATTGATATACTTATAGAATATCTTGGGATTTTCCCTACTTTTACCAGCCAGAGCTTTCTCATATCCCCTCTTTGCTCTCCTAATTGCTTTCTTAAGCTCCATCCTACACTTTCTGTACTCCACTAATGCTTCCATTGATTTGCTCTCCTTGTATTTGCTAAAAGCCTCTCTTTTCCTTCTCATCATACCCTGAATGTTTCTGGTCATCCATGGTTCTCTGGGCTTGTTGCTCCTACCTGTTACCCTAGAGGGAACATGTTGGGCCTGTACCCTCCCCATTTCCTTTTTGAATGCCCCCCACTGCTCTTCTGTAGATTTCCCGACAAGTAACTCTTTCCAGTCTACCTTGGCCAGATCCTGCCTTATTTTACTAAAATTCGCTCTCCCTCAATCCAAAACCTTTTTTTTGCAACTTGTCTATTTCTTTCTCCATAACAAGCTTAAATTGTACCATGTTGTGGTCGCTATCACCAAAATGCTTCCCCACGAACACATCAACCACCTGTCCAGCTTCATTCCCCAGAATTAGGTCCAGCACTGCACCCTCCCTTGTTGGATCCTCTACATATTGAGCTAAAAAGTTCTCCTCTATACATTTTAAGAACTCCACTCCATCTAAGCCCTTAACACGATGACTATCCCAATTAATGTTGGGAAAGTTGAAATCACCTAATATAATTACCCTATTATTATTTTTACACACCTCTGCAAATTGTGCACATATTTGCTCCTCAATTTCCCACTGACTATCTGGGGGTCTATAATAAACACCTAGCAATGTGGCTGTCCCTTTATTCCTAAACTCTACCCATAAAGCTTCATTTGATGTCCCCTCCAAGATATCATCTCTCCTTACTGCAGTAACTGACTCCTTAACTAATATTGCAATGCCCCCTCCTCTTTTACCCCCTCCTCTGTCTCACCTGAAGACTCTATATCCCGGGATATTGAGCTGCCAATCCTGCCCCTCCCTCAACCATGTCTCCGTGATGGCTACTATATCACAGTTCCACGTGTCAATCATTGCCCTTAACTCATCCGTTTTACCTGTAATACTCCTGGCATTAAAGTAGAGGCCTTCCATCCTGGTCTTACTCCCTTGAAACTTACTTCCACTGTATTCCCTCTGACTTGTTTGCTTTCCTGTGTTTAGCTGTGTCCCTATTCTGCTAGGAGTCTGTGTCCCCTCCCCCTGCCAAATTAGTTTAAACTCCTCCCAACAGCACTAGCAAACCTACCAGCAAGGATGTTAGTCCCCCTCTGATTCAGATGTAGACCGTCCCACTTGTACAGGTCCCACCTTCCCCAGAAACGGTCCCAGTGATCCAGGAATCTAAAACCCTCCCTCCTGCACCAACTCTTAAGCCACGCATTCATCTGTGCTATTCTCCTATTTCTATACTCACTAGCACGTGGCACTGGGAGTAATCCAGAGATTACAACCCGAGAGGTCCTGCTTTTTAGTCTGCTGCCGAGCTCCCTGAATTCTTGATGCAAGATCTCATCCCTCTTTCTACCTATGTCATTGGTACCAGCATGTACCATGACCTCTGCCTTATCACCCTCCCCATTCAGGATGCCCTACAGCCGTTCAGTGACATCCCGGACCCTGGCACCAGGGCGGCAACACACCATCCTGGAGTCACGTTGACGGCCACACTAGCGCCTATCTGTTCCCCTGACTATAGAATCCCCTATTACTATTGCTCTTCCTCTCTTTCTCCCTTCCTGTGCAGACAGGCTGCTTGTGGTGCCAGAAGCTTGGCTCTGTCCGCACTCCCTGGAGGAACCAGCCTCATCAGCCTCCAAAATGGAATACCGATTTGCAAGCGGGACCCCAGGGGACTTCTGAACTACCTGCCTGTTTCTCTTGGACTGCCTGGTGGTCACCCATTCCCTTCCTCAAGTCCCTTCAGCTGCAGTGTGACCACCTCTCTATATGTGCTATCCACAATGCTCTCAGACTCACGGATGCTCCACAGTGTTTCCAGCCGCCGTTCCAGTTCTGAAACCCGAGCTTCCAGGAGCTGCAGCTGGACACACTTCCTGCACACATGCTGGTCCCAGGGACTGGAAATGTACCCGGATTCCCACATGCAGCAAGAGGAGCGAACCACAGCTTCAAGCTCTCCTGCCATGACTAAACCCTTTTAATTTAAAACTATAGAAGATTTTAATTAAAAAAACAATTAAGTCTTGCTAAAACAATGACTTACAATTCAATCCACTTTGAAAAATACCCACCAGGACTTACTCACAAGTCAGCTGTGCTCTTTGGAAGCTCTTGGTTCCCCTCACTCTGAGGACAGGTAGGAAACGTAAGGAGCTCCTCGCTCCCTCCTCACCGAACTTCCTCAGTCACCAAACGTCCACTATGGCACTCTAATGCAGCCCAAGTCAGTACTCTGGTGCAAACTGTCCCTTGTTCCAAATTTTCCAACCAGTGGAAACAATCTTGGATATTTATGCTGAAAAGCTTTCAGAATTTTCTGCATAAGTGTAACCTTTCATGAGCAATTGAAAGCATAATATCATTTGAATGAATCTTTACTGTCCCCTTTCCGTCGAATCCTTCCTAGAATGGATAGCCTGTCCCACATGCACTACTTTAACTGTAGTCTAACCAAAGTTTTGTGTAAATTCAGCATCATTTCTTGCTTTTATATTCAATGCCTTTGTTTAAAAAAAACACAAGCCTATTTGCCTTTTTATGGCCTTTTCTACCTGCACTCGACCGTTAAAGAGCTAGGTACCTGTGCCCTGAAAGCTCTCTGTTCCTCGATTGTTAAGGATCTTAGCAATGATTTCTTTTAATAAACATTTTGTGATTGTGGCTACAACATAAATGCCATGAGGTCCCAATTCTGGTTTGAGTGCTTTGTCCTTACTGATTGATGAGGGCAGGGCTGTAGATGTCATATACATGGACTTCAGTAAGACGTTTGATAAGGTTCCCCATGGTAGGCTGATGGAGAAAGTGAAGTCGCATGGGGTCCAGGGTGTACTAGCTAGATGGATAAAGAACTGGCTGGGCAACAGGAGACAGAGAGTAGTAGTGGAAGGGAGTTTCTCAAAATGGAGACGTGTGACCAGTGGTGTTCCACAGGGATCTGTGCTGGGACCACTGTTGTTTGTGATATACATTAATGATTTGGAGGAAAGTATAGGTGGTCTGATTAGCAAGTTTGCAGACGACACTAAGATTGGTGGAGTATCAGATAGTGAAGGGGACTGTCAGAGAATACAGCAGAATATAAATAGATTGGAGAGTTGTGCAGAAAAATGGCAGATGGAGTTCAATCCGGGCAAATGCGAGGTGATGCATTTTGGAAGATCCAATTCAAGAGTGAATTAGACAGTAAATGGAAAAGTCCTGGGGAAAATTGATGTACAGAGAGATTTGGGTGTTCAGGTCCATTGTTCCCTGAAGGTGGCAACGCAGGTCAATAGAGTGGTCAAGAAGGCATACGGCATGCTTTCCTTCATCGGACGGGGTATTGAGTACAAGAGTTGGCAGGTCATGTTACAGTTGTATAGGACTTTGGTTCGGCCACATTTGGAATACTGCGTGCAGTTCTGGTCGCCACATTACCAAAAGGATGTAGATGCTTTGGAGAGGGTGCAGAGGAGGTTCACCAGGATGTTGCCTGGTATGGAGGGCGCTCGCTATGAAGAGAGGTTGAGTAGATTAGGATTATTTTCATTAGAAAGACGGAGGTTGAGGGGGGACCTGATTGAGGTGTACAAAATCATGAGAGGTATAGACAGGGTGGATAGCAAGAAGCTTTTTCCCAGAGTGGGGGATTCAATTACAAGGGGTCACGAGTTCAAAGTGAGAGGGGAAAGGTTTAGGGGGGATATGCGTGGAAAGTTCTTTACGCAGAGGGTGGTGGGTGCCTGGAACGCGATGCCAGCGGAGGTGGTAGACGCGGGCACGATAGCGTCTTTTAAGATGTATCTAGACAGATACATGAATGGGCAGGAAGCAAAGAGATACAGACTCTTAGAAAATAGGCGACATGTTTAGATAGAGGATCTGGATCGGCGCAGGCTTGGAGGGCCGAAGGGCCTGTTCCTGTGCTGTAATTTTCTTTGTTCTTTGTTCTTTGTTCTTTGATCATTACTGGCAGTGCTATATTTAATAGTTGAAATTATTTCCAGTGAGGATCTTGTGTGCAATGCCATGAGAAGCAGGTTAGATGGTCAACAATGAATGTGAAGTATCTTAAGTACTGTAACCTACTAATTACATGATTCCAAGACCCCAATTATTTTGGTATCGATGACTGTAATTTGTTGTCTGTTCTGTGAAGTACTAAATTTAGGCTAAAGTTGATCTAACCCTGGTGACTTGAAATGAAGAGCAACATAGTTTGAAATCGAAACTCCTGGGGCTGAAATTTCAGGCCATGCCAGGGCTGGTGGCCAGCCTGCCAGTTTCCCATTGCCTGTTCCCAGTGCGAGCAGGTTTGGGGCTGGCAGGGTGACCGCCCCCCACGCGGCAGTTAACCGATGGTCAATTAAAGGAGGCTGATTGGAATATCCCAGGCAGCCTCCAGTTCCCCCACCAGCGGGGGCCAATTTATTTGCCTGGGGGCGGGCACCTGGCCACAGGTTGTGGGGGGTGTGGCGTGGTGCTCCCTGGGAGGCCTGGAGGCCCTCCCTGTTTGCCTGGGTGCAGGTGCAACCACAGGCCATACTTTAGAGGACATTACCACCCACTGTCCCCCCAACACTACAGTGGTGACCTGACTTTAAAGAAGTTGGAGAAAGCTGCCTCCATGTTGGCCACCCTCTTTGTTACTTACCGTCAATTACAGCCCGCTGCTCTTCTAAACCTGGAAGGCTTTTGATTGGCCCTCCAGCTTCAAGAGCCTACTCACCACCCTTAATGGACAGAGAACCTGTCTCCATGCCAACTAAAGGGGTGCCCCCCTGGAAATCCCAATGAGTGACTGCCCCCCAGGTGTGGTTTGAGGACCTGAAAACAGTCCAACTCCTGCTTCCCACCCCCCAGAGGGAAAATCCAGCTCCTAATCCTTGCAGTTTTTTATTCTCACCTATTTTCTCAGTTTCTCTCATCTTGTGAAGATGCTGAGTGGATGACCCTGGAGGTCAATCATCTGAGCTCCAGGACATCACTGCAGGAGTTCCTCAGGGTAGTATCCTAAGCCCAACCATCTTCAGCTGCTTCATCAATGACCTTCCTTCAATCATAAGGTCAGAAGTGGGGATATTCACTGATGATTGCACAATATTCAGCACCATTTGTGACTCCTCAGATACTGAAGCAGTCCATGTAGAAATGCAGCAAGACTTGGACAATATCCAGGCTTGGGCTGATAAGTGGCAAGTAACATTCGCGCCACACAAGTGCCAGGCAATGACCATCTCCCAGCAAGAGAGAATCTAACCATCTCCCCATGACATTCAACCACATTACCATCGCTGAATCCCCCACTATCAACATCCTAGGGGCTACCATTGACCAGAAACTGAACTGGAGTAGCCATATAAATAGAGCAGGTCAGAGGCTAGGAATCCTGAGGCGAGTAATTCACCTCCTGACTCCCCAAAGCCTGTCCACCATCTACAAGGCACAAGTCAGAAGTGTGATCGAATACTCTCCACTTGCCTGGATGGGTGCAGCTCCAACAATACACAAGAAGCTCGACACCATCCAGGACAAAGCAGACCGCTTGATTGGCACCCCATCTACAAACATTCACTCCCTCCACCACCGACGCACAGTGGCAGCAGTGTGTAACATCTACAAGATGCACTGCAGCAATGTACCAAGGCTCCTTAGACAGCACCTTCCAAACCCATAACCTCTATCACTTAGAAGGACAAGCAGTTGCATGGGAACACCAAAACCGCAAGCCCCCTCCAAGTCACACACCATCCTGACTTGGAACTATATCGCCGTTCCTTCACTGTCGCTGGATCAAAATCCTGTAACTCCCTTCCTAACAGCACTGTGGGTATACCTACCTCACATGGACTGCAGTGGTTCAAGAAGGCAGCTCACCATGACCTTCTCAAGGGCAATTAGGGATGGGTAATAAATGCTGGCATAGCCAGCAACGCCCATAGTCCAGGAACGAATAAAAAAAATTTTTGGACACTTCCGCAGGGAACCGTGTCTTCTCTTGCAGATGGATCACTCTTCCCTTCTGTCCAATCTGTAATGGTGTTATTGTGTGCAGCTTTCATCTTTTGTTATTTTGCCAACAGTTTGTCCTGGATTGATGAAGATTTCACGAAATGGTGACTTGGTACAGTTGTCTTGACTTGCCTTCCAAATATAATTTCCGCAGGTGATGGTAATCCTTTGCCGATTGGTGTTGCCCTTAAGTGCAACATGGCTGAGTGCAGATCTTGTTTAGTTTCTTGACACTTCACGATCAATGACTTGACTGTGCGTACCATTCTTTCTGCTCGTCCTTTCGACCTTGGGTACTGCTGTGACGATGTGACATTGTTCACAGCCCACTTCTCACACGTGTCTTGGAACGGTTTGGTGATGTATAGCGGACAATAATCCAACACAATCTTTTCCAGGGGATCAAATAAACTGAAGATTGTGCTGATGTGCTTGATGTGTCCCTCAATTGATGGATTATGGGGAACTTGGAGAAGTAGTCGGTAATCAATAGAAAATCAATGTCTTTAATGGAGGAGGTCAGTGGTTATCCTTGACCAAGGATGTGATGGAACATCTTGAGGATGGAGCAGCTCTTTATGTTGGCTTGGTTGATGGCTCGTGGCATCACATGACCACACTGCTCACTTGATGTCAGTGTTAATTCCTGGCCAATAGACTGTTTCACGCACAAGACTTCGGGACTTCTCAACGCCCGTATGACCTTTGTGCAACTGTGAGAGAATGTCAAGACGAAGCATCTGTGGAATTAACACTTGTCTTCCTTTGATGATTACGCCACTAGATACCCCGAACTCATCTTGGTGTGGCCACAAGCTTCTGAGTTCTGTTGGAACTTCTTGTATTGTGTCACGCCATCTTTTGGCAATAAGTTGCCATAACTCCTTTAAAACAGTTCCATGTCGACTTCATCAACTTGGACGTCTAGTGGAATGTCTTCACACTTTCTGGGATTGAACAATCTGCTTCGTGTGTCAGAAGTCACCATAAAATTCCCAGGCTTATATCTGACCTCAGTCATACCCTTGCATCTTGATGAAAAGCTGTTGTAGTCGATGTGGCACACTGGTGAGTGGTTTTTGCTATATCATCATTTGCTATATCATTTGTGATCTGTCTCGGCGATGAAATGTTTGCCAAAGAGATAAGTGTGAAACTTGATAATCCGGAACACCAGTGTTAGTGTTTTCATCTATGTTGGAATAGTTGGTCTGTGATAGCTGGGCGATTACCATTTCAAACTAAAAGCAATTGGATGACATTCTTGCAACAGGCATGCTCCAAGACCATTTTGCAAAGCATCTACTTGATGAATGATGTCTTTATTTGGGTCATAATACTGCAAATATGCTTAGAAACATAGGAGCAGGAGTAGGCCATTCGGCCCTTCAAGCGTGCTCCGCCATTCATTATGATCAACTCAGTAACCTGTTCCCGCTTTCACCCCATACCCTTTGATCCCTTTAGACCCAAGAGCTATATCTAATTCCTTCTTGAAAACATACAATGTTTTGGCCTCAACTGTTTTCTGTGGTAGCAAATTCCACAGGTTCACCACTCTCTGGGTGAAGAAATTTCTCCTCATCTCAGTCCTAAAAGGTTTACCCTGTATCCTTTGACTATGACCCCTGGTTCTGGACTCTCCCACCATCGGGAACATCCTTCCTGCATCTACCCTGTCAAGTCCTGTTAGAATTTTATAGGTTTCTTTGAGATTCCCCCCCCTCACTCTTCTGAACTCCAGTGAATATAATCCTAACCCACTCAATCTCTCCTCATACGTCAGTCCCACCATCCCAGGAATCAGTCTGGTAAAACTTTGCTGCACTCCCGCTTCTGTCAACAGTGTCTGCTTCAGCAAATAGGATACATGCTAGTGACCCTCGTGCTGCAGGTTTGGCGAATTCTTCTTGAGGAGATCGAATAGAGATGAAGACATTTTGGAACAATTTGAGATGTAGGGAGCTAGGAGGTTAGACAGATCAAGACAGCTATGTGAGTCTTCCTTTGTCTTGTGGATTAAGCATGGACTGAATATCCTCTATCTTATTGGGATCCAGTCATGCCTGTATTCAGAGTAGATTGTTGATGTGGCTGGTGTCAATGGCACACTTCTCGCTGTTGAATACAAGGCTCTCCTTTCTGGCTGTTTTCATCAGGATGTGCAGATTCCTGTCATGATCTTCTTTTGTGCTGCCCATGACTGCCATGTCATCTGCAATACGGACATGGCCTGGAACATTCTCAGTGATTTGATCCATACGTTAACTCCTGTGACCTTTCAGAGAGATGGACCGACCAGTATCCGTGTTTTGCATCGAGCTTCGAAAAGAATTTGGCACTCGCGAACTATGAATTTAACTTTTCCAAAGTGGGAATTTTGTGAGGGCATTGTTTAAAGCCCGGTTCAGCCTTCTCGGGTCTAAACATATCCTGATGGTGCTGTCTTTTTTGATCACAGCTGTTATAGAACTGCACCAATCTGTGTGCCGCTGAACACACTCGGCTTTCAGTTTGTCCTTGATATAGACACTACATTTCCTTGGTGGATCTATAGAAGGAACTGCGTCATTCCTTTGAAACTTCCCATGGTAACAAATCGGTCTGGGTACATTTGTTGCAAATCCTGAATGGACTGAATCGGGTCACATCTGTTTGTGTCGTCTGTCCTGTCACACTGCTGATCTCATGGACTGTCATGATTTGAAGCTCGCTACATGCCAGTTGCCCTGCAACTGCTGGACCATTAGTGTCAACAACGTGGAAGACCTGTGGTGACCCTGCAGGATTTCCATACATGCAGTCCAACATGAGTGCTCCCATGCAGTTGATTGGAGAACAATTGTATGCAGTATGTCTTGCCTTTCAAGATTGTATCATGGCTTCCCATCTTCCCAGGTACATATTCTTCAGTAATGTCAGTGGCTGCTCTTCTCTGAACATATGATGGTGAATGCTGCCTGCTGTGTAACCACATCCATCTGGTGTGTGACTGTTAGTGTGTGAACAGCTTGACCACCTTCAGTGCCCTCTTTGTTACTCATGTCCTCATCTATCTCATGGGCATGTCTGTGTCTAGATTGGTCTCGTATGAATGCATCCCCATTTCTCTCACAAGGTGTTGTTTGTTTCTTGTCAGGTCATGGTCTGCTGTGATTTCTGGCCAATTTTCCATGATCAGACCTCCTGTACAGTCTTGCTCAGTGCCCTTTCCTATCACATACTTGGCAGATATCCATGTACGCTGGACAATTTCTCGGTTGGTGTATCAGACCACACTGGGCACGTTTCTTGCCTTGCTGAGGTGATCTGGTTACCTCGCCTATGGTCCTTGCTCCAAGCACACACATGCACTGTTTGCTTGCAGCTATGACCTTGAACTTACAACCTTCTTTCAGAATACTTTCAATGTCATACCTTTTTTTTGTCTGACAGCTCTTTCTGAAAAGCTTCCAGACACAATCACCAATTCCAATATCTGTTCAGATAATGCCACTTCTGAGAAATCACAGACTTTTCCTCTCTTGTGGCATCTGCTGACAAATTGATCAATGGTCTCCTTGGACTGCTGTCTGTGTGCCATCAGTTCCAAATAATGGATTCTAAAATTAATCTTGTCCTTCAGCTGCTCCTCTAATATAGTCCAGAGTCTCACTGGCTCCTTCTCGTCTACTTCAGATAGTCCTGAGGTGTTGATCTGGTGCAACCCTTCATTGCCGTTTGTAATTTTTATTTGAATCACTTGCTTGTCAAGCTGTGTGTCAGTGAGATCCAGAAAATACAACTCCATGGGCTTTGTGAAGAGTTGGAATTCATGGAGCAGATCTTGAGCTTTCTATTTCTTCCTCTTCTGCAATAACTTTCAATTCCAGATTTTTATTAATCAACTAAATTTAAATTCCACCAGCTGTTTTTTAAAAATTTATTCATGGGATTTGGGCGTTGCTGGCCAGGCCAGCATTTATTGCCCTTGAGAAGGTGGTGCCTTCTTGAACCGCTGCAGTCCATGTGGGGTAGGTACACCCACAGTGCTGTTAGGAAGGGAGTTCCAGGATTTTGACCCTGTGACAGTGAAGGAACGGCGATATAGTTCCAAGTCAGGATGGTTTTTGACTTGGAGGGGAACTTGCAGGTGGTGATGGGATGTGAACCAGTATTCCCAGGGCTGTAGCCTGGGCCTCTAGATTATTAGTCCAGTGGCCTACAATAATGGCATTGCATTTTTGCTGATGTAAGCTACTGCCCATTTTAAGTCGTAGGGACTGTTTTAATGTGTGCACATGTTGTTCATATAGATGTATCTGTTGTAAGCACGTGTATCTGCATCTAAGTCTGTTAATGTATAAGTGTCAGCTGTGGCTCTGTAATATGTCTATCACCACTGTGTCAAAGATTGAGGGAGATTGTGCAGGATTGTTGGAACTGTTGGCTTTATAAAGCACTTTGGGACGTCCTGAGTTTGTGAAAGATGCAAGATATGGTAAATGCAAGTTATTTTGTTATTCTTGTGTCACGTTCGGAAGGAGCATAATGAAAAAAAACAATGAAGTGAAAAAATTATAAAATGATCAAGTAAAAAAACTGTGGCACTTGACCATCCAACAAAATGGAAGAAGAGGTCAGGTGACACATCCACCTCCCCTCCTCTGGAAATATACATGCTGATCCCATACTTCAATTTGCTGCAGGAGAGAAATTAAAAGGTGACCTTTTTAAAAAAATACCTCTCCATCCGTGCAAGTAAACCATCACTGTCTCCAGACTGAAGTTTTGACCACTAGAAATCGACAACACCTCAATAATTTCAAGACTGCAACATCCAGGCCTGCAGCTTTAAAAAGACTTCCCTCTAGGAAGATTTGTGAAGGGTAGGTCGTGCCTCACAAACCTTATTGAGTTTTTCGAGAAGGTGACCAAACAGGTGGATGAGGGTAAAGCAGTGGATGTGGTGTATATGGATTTCAGTAAGGCGTTTGATAAGGTTCCCCACGGTAGGCTATTGCAGAAAATACGCAAGTATGGGGTTGAAGGTGATTTAGAGCTTTGGATCAGAAATTGGCTAGCTGAAAGAAGACAGAGGGTGGTGGTTGATGGCAAATGTTCATCCTGGAGTTTAGTTACTAGTGGTGTACCGCAAGGATCTGTTTTGGGGCCACTGCTGTTTGTCATTTTTATAAATGACCTGGAAGAGGGTGTAGAAGGGTGGGTTAGTAAATTTGCGGATGACACTAAGGTCGGTGGAGTTGTGGATAGTGCCGAAGGATGTTGTAGGTTACAGAGGGACATAGATAGGCTGCAGAGCTGGGCTGAGAGATGGCAAATGGAGTTTAATGCGGAAAAGTGTGAGGTGATTCACTTTGGAAGGAGTAACAGGAATGCAGAGTACTGGGCGAATGGGAAGATTCTTGGTAGTGTAGATGAACAGAGAGATCTTGGTGTCCAGGTACATAAATCCCTGAAAGTTGCCACCCAGGTTAATAGGGCTGTTACGAAGGCATATGGTGTGTTAGCTTTTATTAGTAGGGGGATCGAGTTTCGGAGCCACGATGTCATGCTGCAGCTGTACAAAACTCTGGTGAGACCGCACCTGGAGTATTGCGTGCAGTTCTGGTCACCGCATTATAGGAAGAATGTGGAAGCTTTGGAAAGGGTGCAGAGGAGATTTACTAGGATGTTGCCTGGTATGGAGGGAAGGTCTTACGAGGAAAGGCTGAGGGACTTGAGGTTGTTTTCGTTGGAGAGAAGGAGGAGGAGAGGTGACTTAATAGAGACATATAAGATAATCAGAGGGTTAGATAGGGTGGATAGTGAGAGTCTTTTTCCTCGGATGGTGATGGCAAACACGAGGGGACATAGCTTTAAGTTGAGGGGTGATAGATATAGGACAGATGTTAGAGGTAGTTTCTTTACTCAGAGAGTAGTAGGGGTGTGGAACGCCCTGCCTGCAACAGTAGTAGACTCGCCAACTTTAAGGGCATTTAAGTGGTCATTGGATAGACATATGGATGAAAATGGAATAGTGTCGGTCAGATGGTTTCACAGGTCGGCGCAACATCGAGGGCCGAAGGGCCTGTACTGCGCTGTAATGTTCTAATTCTAATTCTAATTCAAAAGGTTTCTGTAAACCATGGACTCTTACACCACTTAGGACTTTAATTGCATCTTACCCTTTTTCTTCTATCTATCATGTGTTTGTGTGTGTGTGTAAATGTGTGAGTGGGTGAAGGTTGTGAACAATTTGGGTCTTGCTGTTTCAATAAAAATTTAACCTTAACTTTTTAAACCTATGAGAAAAGCTGTTGCTGTTTAATTGATAAACAAAACACTCTGGCTAAACACCAGGCTGAATTTTATCAGTGCGCCCCGTTCTGCGATGGCGCGCTGTGACAACAGTGGCCTTCCAACATGTCATGCTGCCACACAGTCCCCGCAATATTACGCACGGGGGCTGACCTGAACAGAGGAGGTGCAGCAGCCACCCCTGATAATGTTGAGGTTGCCACATCCCGGCAAAGGCGTCCGGCGCCACCGTGCAGGCGTGCTGCCATTTTTAAAGGACTTCAAACCCTTAGCAAAGATTTAAATTTTTAAAGGTGCATTATAATTAATTTTTATTAAATAAATACTTAGGTGATGGAGGCCCTTCCCCAACAGCACCGCCCCCCCCCCCCCCGTCCCCCCACCAGGTCTTTTCATTGCCCGATATGAAAAAATCTCACTTTATTCTATACCCGACCTTTCGTCCCCAACCTTCTAACATTTGCCCTTTAACCCCTTCCCAGCATCCCCACAGCCAATAAAAGTGTTCTCCCCGCTCGCCCATCCCTCCCGCCCTGAAAATTCTATTCCTCCTCCCTCCGCACCAGGTTCTTGGAACTCCATACAGAATACCGAAGGTGTGCAATGTACGATTGGCAGCCGTAAGATCGGAATGAACAACCACTGCCAGTAGATAAGTGCATTTACATATAATTTATATTAATTTAAATATTAAGATGAAGGTCCCGCATCTTTGTGGCGGGTGGGCCGCACCGAAGTCCCCCGCCGCCGGTAATATGTGGCGGGCCTTTCTCGACATCGGGGGTCGAGGCGGGCCTCTCCCCGCAGAATTTTACAGGCCCCTCTCACCGCGACCCACAGTATCGGTGGGCTGGTAAAATTCAGCCCACCATTTCTTTTCAGAAATACTGTCTACAGTCAGTTGGGAGGTGAAAAGTGGAAGTCATTTCGGATGTATATATGTCTGTGGGGACATATATGTGTTTCCGTATATGTCATAAAGAAATACAGCACCAAAACGGCCCTTTGGCCCACCGAGTCCACACCAACCATCAGCCACCCATTGATACTAATCCCATTTTTCCCTCTCACATCCCCACCTTCCCTCAATTCTCCTACCACCCACCTACACTAGGGGCAATTTACAATGGCCAATTTACCTATCAACCTGCAAGTCTTTGGCTGTGGGAGGAAACCGGAGCCCCCGGCGAAAACCCACGCAGACACAGGGAGAACTTGCAAACTCCACACAGGCAGTACCCAGAATTGAACCCGGGTCGCTGGAGTGGTGAGACCACAGTGCTAACCACTGCACCGCTGTGCTGCTGTATATGTGTTTCATATTATCCACAAACTTTGAAATTGTGCCCTGTACACCAAGGTTTAGGTCATTAATATATATCAGGAAAAACAAGGGTCCCAACACTGATCCCTGGGGAACTCCACTACAAACCTTCCTCCAGTCTGAAAAACATCCATTAACCACTACTCTGTTTCCTGTTACTCAGCCAATTCCGTATCCATGTTGCTACTGTCCCTTTTATTCCATCAGCTACAAGTTGCTCACAAGTTGTGTGGCACTGTATCAAACACCTTTTGAAAATCCATGTACACCACATCAACAGCATTGCCCTCATCAACCCTCTCTGTTACCTCCTCAAAAACTCCAACTAGTTAATTAAACATGACTTTCCCTTAAGAAATTCGTGTTGGCTTTCCTTAATTAACCCACATTTGTCCATGTGACTATTAATTTTGTCCCAAATTAATCTTTCTAGAAATTGCCCCATCACCAAAGTTAAACTGACTGGTCTGTAGTTGCTGGGCTTATCTTGACACCCTTTTTGGAACACAGGTGTAACCTTTACAATTCTCCAGTCCTCTGGCACCACCCCCGAGTCTAAGAAATACTGAAAAATTATGGCCAGTGCCTCTGCAATTTCTACTCTCACTTCCCTCAGTATCCTTGACTGCATCTCACCCGGTCCTGGTGCCTTATCCACTTTAAGTACAGACAGCCGATCCAACACCACCTCCTTATCAATTTTAAACCCTTCTAGTATCTGATTAACCTCCTCTTTCAACATTGCCTGGGTTGCATCTTCTTCCTTGGTAAAGACCGATGCAAAATATTCATTTAATACCTCAGCTATGTCCTCTGCCTCCGTGTGCAAATCCCCTTGTTAATCCCTAATCAGCCCCACTCCTCCTTTTACCACCCTTTTACTATCAATATGCCTACAGAAAACTTTGGGATTTCCTTTTATGTTAGCTGCCAGTATCTGTTCATACTCTCTCTTTGCTTCTCTTATTTGTTTTTTCACTTCCCCTCTGGACCTTCTATATTCAGTCTGGTTCTCAATAGTATTTTCTATCTGGCATCTGTCAGAAGCACACTTTTTCTTCTTTACCTTAATCTCTACCTCTTTTGTCATCCAGGGAGCTCTGGATTTGTTTGACCTACTTTTCCCCTTCGAGGGGACATACTTTGTCTGTGCCCGAACTATCCCTTCTTTGAAGGTAGCCTATTGTTCATCTACCAGTTTTCCTGCCAACTTTTGACTCCAATTTATTTGTCCTAGATCCATTCTTACTCCATTGAAGTTGGCCTTCCTCCAGTTAATTATTCTTAACCTGGATTGCTCTTTGTCCTTTTCCATAGTCAACCTAAACCTTATGATGCAATGATCACTATCCCCTAAATGCTCTCCTACTGATACTTGATCAACTCGGCCCACCTCATTCCCAAGAACCAGGTCTAGCAGTGCCTCCTTTCTCATTGGACTAGAAACATACTGTTGTAGAAACATTTCCTGAACACACTCTAGGAACTCTTGCCCCTCACTGCCCTTTACACTACTATTATCCCAGTCTATGTTTGGATAATTAAAGTCCCCCATTATAACTACCCTATAATTTTGCACCTCTATTTGTGTGTGAATATATGTGTGTGTATTTGCATATGCTTTTGTGTATATAATAGTGTGTGTGTGTTGATGTATATTTGTATAGGTGTGTGTATATATATGTGAATGCGTGTGTGTGAATGTATATTTGTGTATGTTTGTGTGAGGCTGGATATGTGTGTGCTTGTATACTTGTACTCACTTGAGACAGTTGCTTTTTGATGCCTGATCTGTCCAGCAGGCAATAGAGGCCTTAGAGCAGACTCCAATCCTCTCTTCACTGGACATATATATGCACGTGTCAAGCAAGCATTGCTTTCTAGCCATCAGGAAGAGGATCCCTGGCTAGTTCACATTCCCTAACTGAGCGGCACTGAGGCCAAGCTTAATCCCGCATTGCTGGCTCAGCTCAGCTCAGCTCAGCTCAGCAGCCACAGCACAGGCCTGAATCAGAACCCGAGCCTTTCCTGTCTGCGTGGCTCACTTTATTTTTATTCTTTCATGCGACATCGGCATCATTTGTTGCCCATCCCAAATTGCCCTTGACAACTGAGTGGCTTGTTAGGACATTTCAGAGGGCAGTTAAGAGTTAACCACATTGCTGTGGGTCTGGAGTCACTCGTAGGCCAGACCAGGTCAGGATGGCAGATTTCCTTCACGAAAAGCATTAGCGAACCAGAGGGGTTTTTGTAACAATCGATGAAAGTTTCAAGGCACCAATACCAAGACTAGCTTTCCATTTCAGATGTTTATTAATTAATTTAATTTATTCGTTGAATTGTTTTAAATCCACCAGCTGCCCTGGTGGGATTTGAACCTGTGTCCCCAAGGTATCAGCCTGGGCCTTGGATTCGTGTTCAGTGACATGATCACTACACCACCATTTCCCCAGCAGTCTGGCTGAGACCTGCCGTTGTCTCCTGATTAATGATCAGTGACCTGTTCCGAACTGTTCACAAGTAAGAAAGTTAATCTGCTTAAAACATTCTCTCATTCAGCCTCTTCAAATGATAACAAGTTAGAACACATCGATACATAAAGTAGTATTGTTTCACTGGGTGTGAGTCCCAGGAAAAGAACGCAACATTATCCTCCTGTGGAAATAGTTACTAAAGCCTCAGTGACGTCTTTGGACTTTATACCTGCGGCAAACAGCCAAAATGCAGCTTGCAGAAACCATCCTGTCAGAAAGCTTTTTTAACATGTATTTGGAACCGATTCTGCAACGACAAATTCAGTACAAGTGATGGGCGTGAGAAAGGCATTATATTGTGTATCATTGAGCGCACACAGCGAGGCCGGATCGGACAGTGAGTACTGCCTTTCACAGTCACCAGAGCATACCATGCTTAATGTTCAACCGACAAGTTGGCTGACTTGAGTGCAAGATATTTTTCTAACTTATCAGCAGTTTTATATGTAGCTCACTGTCTGTGGAAGCCATTTAGCATATTTCTCAATGTTTACTCTTTGCATACTGAAGATTGGCTCTACTGTGTGTACTGGAGATACTGAGACTGGGCCCATTGTACTGTGTGTACTGGAGATACTGAGAGACTGGGCCCATTGTACTGTGTATACTGGAGATACTGAGACTGGGCCCATTGTACTGTGTGTACTGGAGATACTGAGAGACTGGGCCCATTGTACTGTGTGTACTGGAGATACTGAGAGACTGGGCCCATTGTACTGTGTGTACTGGAGATACTGAGACTGGGCCCATTGTACTGTGTGAACTGGAGATACTGAGAGACTGGGCCCATTGTACTGTGTGTACTGGAGATACTGAGAGACTGGGCCCATTGTACTGTGTATACTGGAGATACTGAGAGACTGGGCCCATTGTACTGTGTGAACTGGAGATACTGAGAGACTGGGCCCATTGTACTGTGTGTACTGGAGATACTGAGAGACTGGGCCCATTGTACTGTGTATACTGGAGATACTGAGAGACTGGGCCCATTGTACTGTGTGTACTGGAGATACTGAGAGACTGGGCCCATTGTACTGTGTATACTGGAGATACTGAGAGACTGGGCCCATTGTACTGTGTGTACTGGAGATACTGAGAGACTGGGCCCATTGTACTGTGTATACTGGAGATACTGATACTCGGCCCATTGTACTGTGTATACTGGAGATACTGAGAGACTGGGCCCATTGTACTGTGTATACTGGAGATACTGATACTCGGCCCATTGTACTGTGTGTACTGGAGATACTGAGAGACTGGGCCCATTGTACTGTGTATACTGGAGATACTGATACTCGGCCCATTGTACTGTGTATACTGGAGATACTGAGAGACTGGTCCCATTGTACTGTGTGTACTGGAGATACTGAGACTGGGCCCATTGTACTGTGTGAACTGGAGATACTGAGAGACTGGGCCCATTGTACTGTGTGTACTGGAGATACTGAGAGACTGGGCCCATTGTACTGTGTATACTGGAGATACTGAGAGACTGGGCCCATTGTACTGTGTGTACTGGAGATACTGAGAGACTGGGCCCATTGTACTGTGTGTACTGGAGATACTGAGAGACTGGGCCCATTGTACTGTGTATACTGGAGATACTGAGAGACTGGGCCCATTGTACTGTGTGTACTGGAGATACTGAGACTGGGCCCATTGTACTGTGTATACTGGAGATACTGAGAGACTGGGCCCATTGTACTGTGTATACTGGAGATACTGAGAGACTGGGCCCATTGTACTGTGTATACTGGAGATACAGAGAGACTGGGCCCATTGTACTGTGTATACTGGAGATACTGAGAGACTGGGCCCATTGTACTGTGTATACTGGAGATACAGAGAGACTGGGCCCATTGTACTGTGTATACTGGAGATACTGAGAGACTGGGCCCATTGTACTGTGTGTACTGGAGATACTGAGACTGGGCCCATTGTACTGTGTGTACTGGAGATACTGAGACTGGGCCCATTGTACTGTGTATACTGGAGATACTGATACTCGGCCCATTGTACTGTGTATACTGGAGATACTGAGACTGGGCCCATTGTACTGTGTGTACTGGAGATACTGAGAGACTGGGCCCATTGTACTGTGTATACTGGAGATACTGAGACTGGGCCCATTGTACTGTGTGTACTGGAGATACTGAGAGACTGGGCCCATTGTACTGTGTGTACTGGAGATACTGAGACTGGGCCCATTGTACTGTGTGTACTGGAGATACTGAGACTGGGCCCATTGTACTGTGTATACTGGAGATACTGAGACTGGGCCCATTGTACTGTGTGTACTGGAGATACTGAGACTGGGCCCATTGTACTGTGTATACTGGAGATACTGATACTCGGCCCATTGTACTGTGTATACTGGAGATACTGAGACTGGGCCCATTGTACTGTGTGTACTGGAGATACTGAGAGACTGGGCCCATTGTACTGTGTGTACTGGAGATACTGAGAGACTGGGCCCATTGTACTGTGTGTACTGGAGATACTGAGAGACTGGGCCCATTGTACTGTGTATACTGGAGATACTGAGAGACTGGGCCCATTGTACTGTGTGTACTGGAGATACTGAGACTGGGCCCATTGTACTGTGTATACTGGAGATACTGATACTCGGCCCATTGTACTGTGTATACTGGAGATACTGAGACTGGGCCCATTGTACTGTGTGTACTGGAGATACTGAGACTGGGCCCATTGTACTGTGTATACTGGAGATACTGATACTCGGCCCATTGTACTGTGTATACTGGAGATACTGAGAGACTGGTCCCATTGTACTGTGTGTACTGGAGATACTGAGAGACTGGGCCCATTGTACTGTGTGTACTGGAGATACTGAGAGACTGGGCCCATTGTACTGTGTATACTGGAGATACTGAGAGACTGGGCCCATTGTACTGTGTATACTGGAGATACTGAGAGACTGGGCCCATTGTACTGTGTGTACTGGAGATACTGAGAGACTGGTCCCATTGTACTGTGTGTACTGGAGATACTGAGAGACTGGGCCCATTGTACTGTGTGTACTGGAGATACTGAGAGACTGGGCCCATTGTACTGTGTATACTGGAGATACTGAGAGACTGGGCCCATTGTACTGTGTGTACTGGAGATACTGAGAGACTGGGCCCATTGTACTGTGTGTACTGGAGATACTGAGAGACTGGGCCCATTGTACTGTGTGTACTGGAGATACTGAGACTGGGCCCATTGTACTGTGTATACTGGAGATACTGATACTCGGCCCATTGTACTGTGTGTACTGGAGATACTGAGACTGGGCCCATTGTACTGTGTGTACTGGAGATACTGAGACTGGGCCCATTGTACTGTGTGCACTGGAGATACTGAGACTGGGCCCATTGTACTGTGTATACTGGAGATACTGATACTCGGCCCATTGTACTGTGTATACTGGAGATACTGAGAGACTGGTCCCATTGTACTGTGTGTACTGGAGATACTGAGACTGGGCCCATTGTACTGTGTATACTGGAGATACTGAGAGACTGGTCCCATTGTACTGTGTGTACTGGAGATACTGAGAGACTGGGCCCATTGTACTGTGTGTACTGGAGATACTGAGACTGGGCCCATTGTACTGTGTATACTGGAGATACTGAGAGACTGGGCCCATTGTACTGTGTGTACTGGAGATACTGAGACTGGGCCCATTGTACTGTGTATACTGGAGATACTGAGAGACTGGGCCCATTGTACTGTGTATACTGGAGATACTGAGAGACTGGGCCCATTGTACTGTGTATACTGGAGATACTGAGAGACTGGGCCCATTGTACTGTGTGTACTGGAGATACAGAGAGACTGGGCCCATTGTACTGTGTATACTGGAGATACTGAGAGACTGGGCCCATTGTACTGTGTGTACTGGAGATACTGAGAGACTGGGCCCATTGTACTGTGTGAACTGGAGATACTGAGAGACTGGGCCCATTGTACTGTGTGTACTGGAGATACAGAGAGACTGGGCCCATTGTACTGTGTATACTGGAGATACTGAGAGACTGGGCCCATTGTACTGTGTATACTGGAGATACTGAGAGACTGGGCCCATTGTACTGTGTGTACTGGAGATACTGAGAGACTGGGCCCATTGTACTGTGTGTACTGGAGATACTGAGAGACTGGGCTCATTGTACTGTGTGTACTGGAGATACAGAGAGACTGGGCCCATTGTACTGTGTATACTGGAGATACTGAGAGACTGGGCCCATTGTACTGTGTATACTGGAGATACTGAGAGACTGGGCCCATTGTACTGTGTGTACTGGAGATACAGAGAGACTGGGCCCATTGTACTGTGTATACTGGAGATACTGAGAGACTGGGCCCATTGTACTGTGTATACTGGAGATACTGAGAGACTGGGCCCATTGTACTGTGTGTACTGGAGATACTGAGAGACTGGGCCCATTGTACTGTGTATACTGGAGATACTGAGAGACTGGGCCCATTGTACTGTGTGTACTGGAGATACTGAGAGACTGGGCCCATTGTACTGTGTATACTGGAGATACTGAGAGACTGGGCCCATTGTACTGTGTGTACTGGAGATACTGAGAGACTGGGCCCATTGTACTGTGTATACTGGAGATACTGAGAGACTGGGCCCATTGTACTGTGTATACTGGAGATACTGAGAGACTGGGCCCATTGTACTGTGTGTACTGGAGATACTGAGAGACTGGGCCCATTGTACTGTGTATACTGGAGATACTGAGAGACTGGGCCCATTGTACTGTGTATACTGGAGATACTGAGAGACTGGGCCCATTGTACTGTGTGCACTGGAGATACTGAGAGACTGGGCCCATTGTACTGTGTGTACTGGAGATACTGAGAGACTGGGCCCATTGTACTGTGTGTACTGGAGATACTGAGAGACTGGGCCCATTGTACTGTGTGCACTGGAGATACTGAGAGACTGGGCCCATTGTACTGTGTATACTGGAGATACTGAGAGACTGGGCCCATTGTACTGTGTGTACTGGAGATACTGAGAGACTGGGCCCATTGTACTGTGTATACTGGAGATACTGAGAGACTGGGCCCATTGTACTGTGTGTACTGGAGATACTGAGAGACTGGGCCCATTGTACTGTGTGTACGGGAGATACTGAGAGACTGGGCCCATTGTACTGTGTGTACAGGAGATACTGAGAGACTGGGCCCATTGTACTGTGTGTACTGGAGATACTGAGAGACTGGGCCCATTGTACTGTGTATACTGGAGATACTGAGAGACTGGGCCCATTGTACTGTGTGTACTGGAGATACTGAGAGACTGGGCCCATTGTACTGTGTGTACGGGAGATACTGAGAGACTGGGCCCATTGTACTGTGTGTACTGGAGATACTGAGAGACTGGGCCCATTGTACTGTGTGTACTGGAGATACTGAGAGACTGGGCCCATTGTACTGTGTGTACTGGAGATACTGAGAGACTGGGCCCATTGTACTGTGTATACTGGAGATACTGAGAGACTGGGCCCATTGTACTGTGTGGACTGGAGATACTGAGAGACTGGGCCCATTGTACTGTGTGTACGGGAGATACTGAGAGACTGGGCCCATTGTACTGTGTGTACGGGAGATACTGAGAGACTGGGCCCATTGTACTGTGTATACTGGAGATACTGAGAGACTGGGCCCATTGTACTGTGTGTACTGGAGATACTGAGAGACTGGGCCCATTGTACTGTGTGTACTGGAGATACAGAGAGACTGGGCCCATTGTACTGTGTATACTGGAGATACTGAGAGACTGGGCCCATTGTACTGTGTATACTGGAGATACTGAGAGACTGGGCCCATTGTACTGTGTATACTGGAGATACTGAGAGACTGGGCCCATTGTACTGTGTATACTGGAGATACAGAGAGACTGGGCCCATTGTACTGTGTATACTGGAGATACTGAGACTGGGCCGATTGTACTGTGTATACTGGAGATACAGAGAGACTGGGCCCATTGTACTGTGTGTACTGGAGATACAGAGAGACTGGGCCCATTGTACTGTGTGTATTGGAGATACAGAGAGACTGGGCCCATTGTACTGTGTGTACTGGAGATACTGAGACTGGGCCCATTGTACTGTGTGTACTGGAGATACTGAGAGACTGGGCCCATTGTACTGTGTATACTGGAGATACTGAGAGACTGGGCCCATTGTACTGTGTGCACTGGAGATACTGAGAGACTGGGCCCATTGTACTGTGTATACTGGAGATACTGAGAGACTGGGCCCATTGTACTGTGTGCACTGGAGATACTGAGAGACTGGGCCCATTGTACTGTGTATACTGGAGATACTGAGACTGGGCCCATTGTACTGTGTGTACTGGAGATACTGAGAGACTGGGCCCATTGTACTGTGTATACTGGAGATACTGAGAGACTGGGCCCATTGTACTGTGTATACTGGAGATACTGAGACTGGGCCCATTGTACTGTGTGTACTGGAGATACTGAGAGACTGGGCCCATTGTACTGTGTATACTGGAGATACTGAGACTGGGCCCATTGTACTGTGTGTACTGGAGATACTGAGAGACTGGGCCCATTGTACTGTGTATACTGGAGATACTGAGACTGGGCCCATTGTACTGTGTGTACTGGAGATACTGAGAGACTGGGCCCATTGTACTGTGTGTACTGGAGATACTGAGAGACTGGGCCCATTGTACTGTGTATACTGGAGATACTGAGAGACTGGGCCCATTGTACTGTGTATACTGGAGATACTGAGAGACTGGGCCCATTGTACTGTGTGTACTGGAGATACTGAGAGACTGGGCCCATTGTACTGTGTATACTGGAGATACTGAGAGACTGGGCCCATTGTACTGTGTGTACTGGAGATACTGAGAGACTGGGCCCATTGTACTGTGTATACTGGAGATACTGAGAGACTGGGCCCATTGTACTGTGTGTACTGGAGATACTGAGAGACTGGGCCCATTGTACTGTGTATACTGGAGATACTGTGAGACTGGGCCCATTGTACTGTGTATACTGGAGATACTGAGAGACTGGGCCCATTGTACTGTGTATACTGGAGATACTGAGACTGGGCCCATTGTACTGTGTGCACTGGAGATACTGAGAGACTGGGCCCATTGTACTGTGTATACTGGAGATACTGAGAGACTGGGCCCATTGTACTGTGTATACTGGAGATACTGAGAGACTGGGCCCATTGTACTGTGTATACTGGAGATACTGAGAGACTGGGCCCATTGTACTGAGTTTACTGGAGATACTGAGACTGGGCCCATTGTACTGTGTGAACTGGAGATACTGAGAGACTGGGCCCATTGTACTGTGTATACTGGAGATACTGAGAGACTGGGCCCATTGTACTGTGTGTACTGGAGATACTGAGAGACTGGGCTCATTGTACTGTGTGTACTGGAGATACTGAGACTGGGCCCATTGTACTGTGTATACTGGAGATACTGAGAGACTGGGCCCATTGTACTGTGTGCACTGGAGATACTGAGAGACTGGGCCCATTGTACTGTGTATACTGGAGATACTGAGAGACTGGGCCCATTGTACTGTGTATACTGGAGATACTGAGAGACTGGGCCCATTGTATTGTGTGCACTGGAGATACTGAGAGACTGGGCCCATTGTACTGTGTATACTGGAGATACTGAGAGACTGGGCCCATTGTACTGTGTATACTGGAGATACTGAGAGACTGGGCCCATTGTACTGAGTTTACTGGAGATACTGAGACTGGGCCCATTGTACTGTGTGTACTGGAGATACTGAGAGACTGGGCCCATTGTACTGTGTGTACTGGAGATACTGAGAGACTGGGCCCATTGTACTGTGTGTACTGGAGATACTGAGAGACTGGGCCCATTGTACTGTGTGTACTAGAGATACTGAGAGACTGGGCCCATTGTACTGTGTATACTGGAGATACTGAGAGCCTGGGCCCATTGTACTGTGTGTACTAGAGATACTGAGAGACTGGGCTCATTGTACTCTCTATACTGGAGATACTGAGAGCCTGGGCCCATTGTACTGTGTGTACTGGAGATACTGAGAGCCTGGGCCCATTGTACTGTGTGTACTAGAGATACTGAGAGACTGGGCTCATTGTACTCTCTATACTGGAGATACTGAGAGCCTGGGCCCATTGTACTGTGTGTACTGGAGATACTGAGAGCCTGGGCCCATTGTACTGTGTGTACTGGAGATACTGAGAGACTGGGCCCATTGTACTGTGTGTACTAGAGATACTGAGAGACTGGGCTCATTGTACTCTCTATACTGGAGATACTGAGAGCCTGGGCCCATTGTACTGTGTGTACTGGAGATACTGAGAGCCTGGGCCCATTGTACTGTGTGTACTAGAGATACTGAGAGACTGGGCTCATTGTACTGTGTATACTGGAGATACTGAGAGACTGGGCCCATTGTACTGTGTGTACTAGAGATACTGAGAGACTGGGCTCATTGTACTGTGTATACTGGAGATACTGAGAGACTGGGCTCATTGTACTGTGTATACTGGAGATACTGAGAGACTGGGCCCATTGTACTGTGTATACTGGAGATACTGAGAGACTGGGCTCATTGTACTCTCTATACTGGAGATACTGAGAGCCTGGGCCCATTGTACTGTGTGTACTGGAGATACTGAGAGCCTGGGCCCATTGTACTGTGTGTACTAGAGATACTGAGAGACTGGGCTCATTGTACTGTGTATACTGGAGATACTGAGAGACTGGGCCCATTGTACTGTGTATACTGGAGATACTGAGAGACTGGGCTCATTGTACTCTCTATACTGGAGATACTGAGAGCCTGGGCCCATTGTACTGTGTGTACTGGAGATACTGAGAGCCTGGGCCCATTGTACTGTGTGTACTAGAGATACTGAGAGACTGGGCTCATTGTACTGTGTATACTGGAGATACTGAGAGACTGGGCCCATTGTACTGTGTGTACTAGAGATACTGAGAGACTGGGCTCATTGTACTGTGTATACTGGAGATACTGAGACTGGGCCCATTGTACTGTGTATACTGGAGATACTGAGAGACTGGGCCCATTGTACTGTGTATACTGGAGATACTGAGAGACTGGGCCCATTGTACTGTGTATACTGGAGATACTGAGAGACTGGGCCCATTGTACTGTGTGTACTGGAGATACTGAGAGCCTGGGCCCATTGTACTGTGTGTACTAGAGATACTGAGAGACTGGGCTCATTGTACTGTGTATACTGGAGATACTGAGCCTGGGCCCATTGTACTGTGTGTACTGGAGATACTGAGAGACTGGGCCCATTGTACTGTGGAGGCTGGAGATACTGAGAGACTGGGCCCATTGTACTGTGTGTACTGGAGATATTGAGAGACTGGGCCCATTGTACTGTGTGTACTGGAGATACTGAGAGACTGGGCCCATTGTACTGTGTATACTGGAGATACAGAGAGACTGGGCCCATTGTACTGTGTATACTGGAGATACTGAGAGACTGGGCCCATTGTACTGAGTTTACTGGAGATACTGAGACTGGGCCCATTGTACTGTGTGTACTGGAGATACTGAGAGACTGGGCCCATTGTACTGTGTATACTGGAGATACTGAGAGCCTGGGCCCATTGTACTGTGTGTACTAGAGATACTGAGAGACTGGGCTCATTGTACTCTCTATACTGGAGATACTGAGAGCCTGGGCCCATTGTACTGTGTGTACTAGAGATACTGAGAGACTGGGCTCATTGTACTCTCTATACTGGAGATACTGAGAGCCTGGGCCCATTGTACTGTGTGTACTGGAGATACTGAGAGACTGGGCCCATTGTACTGTGTATACTGGAGATACTGAGAGCCTGGGCCCATTGTACTGTGTGTACTGGAGATACTGAGAGCCTGGGCCCATTGTACTGTGTGTACTAGAGATACTGAGAGACTGGGCTCATTGTACTCTCTATACTGGAGATACTGAGAGCCTGGGCCCATTGTACTGTGTGTACTGGAGATACTGAGAGCCTGGGCCCATTGTACTGTGTGTACTAGAGATACTGAGAGACTGGGCTCATTGTACTGTGTATACTGGAGATACTGAGAGACTGGGCCCATTGTACTGTGTGTACTAGAGATACTGAGAGACTGGGCTCATTGTACTGTGTATACTGGAGATACTGAGAGACTGGGCTCATTGTACTGTGTATACTGGAGATACTGAGAGACTGGGCCCATTGTACTGTGTATACTGGAGATACTGAGAGACTGGGCTCATTGTACTCTCTATACTGGAGATACTGAGAGCCTGGGCCCATTGTACTGTGTGTACTGGAGATACTGAGAGCCTGGGCCCATTGTACTGTGTGTACTAGAGATACTGAGAGACTGGGCTCATTGTACTGTGTATACTGGAGATACTGAGAGACTGGGCCCATTGTACTGTGTATACTGGAGATACTGAGAGACTGGGCTCATTGTACTCTCTATACTGGAGATACTGAGAGCCTGGGCCCATTGTACTGTGTGTACTGGTGATACTGAGAGCCTGGGCCCATTGTACTGTGTGTACTAGAGATACTGAGAGACTGGGCTCATTGTACTGTGTATACTGGAGATACTGAGAGACTGGGCCCATTGTACTGTGTGTACTAGAGATACTGAGAGACTGGGCTCATTGTACTGTGTATACTGGAGATACTGAGACTGGGCCCATTGTACTGTGTATACTGGAGATACTGAGAGACTGGGCCCATTGTACTGTGTATACTGGAGATACTGAGAGACTGGGCCCATTGTACTGTGTATACTGGAGATACTGAGAGACTGGGCCCATTGTACTGTGTGTACTGGAGATACTGAGAGCCTGGGCCCATTGTACTGTGTGTACTAGAGATACTGAGAGACTGGGCTCATTGTACTGTGTATACTGGAGATACTGAGCCTGGGCCCATTGTACTGTGTGTACTGGAGATACTGAGAGACTGGGCCCATTGTACTGTGGAGGCTGGAGATACTGAGAGACTGGGCCCATTGTACTGTGTGTACTGGAGATATTGAGAGACTGGGCCCATTGTACTGTGTGTACTGGAGATACTGAGAGACTGGGCCCATTGTACTGTGTATACTGGAGATACAGAGAGACTGGGCCCATTGTGCTGTGTGTACTGGAGATACAGAGAGACTGGGCCCATTGTACTGTGGAGGCTGGAGATACTGAGAGACTGGGCCCATTGTACTGTGTATACTGGAGATACAGAGAGACTGGGCCCATTGTGCTGTGTGTACTGGAGATACAGAGAGACTGGGCCCATTGTACTGTGTATACTGGAGATACTGAGAGACTGGGCCCATTGTGCTGTGTGTACTGGAGATACAGAGAGACTGGGCCCATTGTACTGTGTATACTGGAGATACTGAGAGACTGGGCCCATTGTACTGTGTATACTGGAGATACTGAGAGACTGGGCCCATTGTACTGTGTATACTGGAGATACTGAGAGACTGGGCCCATTGTACTGTGTATACTGGAGATACTGAGAGACTGGGCCCATTGTACTGTGTATACTGGAGATACTGAGAGACTGGGCCCATTGTACTGTGTGTACTGGAGATACTGAGACTGGGCCCATTGTACTGTGTATACTGGAGATACTGAGAGACTGGGCCCATTGTACTGTGTGTACTGGAGATACTGAGACTGGGCCCATTGTACTGTGTATACTGGAGATACTGAGGGACTGGGCCCATTGTACTGTGTATACTGGAGATACTGAGAGACTGGGCCCATTGTACTGTGTATACTGGAGATACTGAGAGACTGGGCCCATTGTACTGTGTATACTGGAGATACTGAGAGACTGGGCCCATTGTACTGTGTATACTGGAGATACTGAGAGACTGGGCCCATTGTACTGTGTGTACTGGAGATACTGAGAGACTGGGCCCATTGTACTGTGTATACTGGAGATACTGAGAGACTGGGCCCATTGTACTGTGTATACTGGAGATACTGAGAGACTGGGCCCATTGTACTGTGTATACTGGAGATACTGAGAGACTGGGCCCATTGTACTGTGTGTACTGGAGATACTGAGACTGGGCCCATTGTACTGTGTATACTGGAGATACTGAGAGACTGGGCCCATTGTACTGTGTGTACTGGAGATACTGAGACTGGGCCCATTGTACTGTGTATACTGGAGATACTGAGGGACTGGGCCCATTGTACTGTGTATACTGGAGATACTGAGAGACTGGGCCCATTGTACTGTGTGTACTGGAGATACTGAGACTGGGCCCATTGTACTGTGTGTACTGGAGATACTGAGAGACTGGGCCCATTGTACTGTGTGTACTGGAGATACTGAGACTGGGCCCATTGTACTGTGTATACTGGAGATACTGAGGGACTGGGCCCATTGTACTGTGTATACTGGAGATACTGAGAGACTGGGCCCATTGTACTGTGTGTACTGGAGATACTGAGACTGGGCCCATTGTACTGTGTGGACTGGAGATACTGAGAGACTGGGCCCATTGTACTGTGTATACTGGAGATACTGAGAGACTGGGCCCATTGTACTGTGTATACTGGAGATACTGAGAGACTGGGCCCATTGTACTGTGTATACTGGAGATACTGAGAGACTGGGCCCATTGTACTGTGTATACTGGAGATACTGAGAGACTGGGCCCATTGTACTGTGTATACTGGAGATACTGAGAGACTGGGCCCATTGTACTGTGTATACTGGAGATACTGAGAGACTGGGCCCATTGTACTGTGTGTACTGGAGATACTGAGAGACTGGGCCCATTGTACTGTGTGGACTGGAGATACTGAGAGACTGGGCCCATTGTACTGTGTATACTGGAGATACTGAGAGACTGGGCCCATTGTACTGTGTATACTGGAGATACTGAGAGACTGGGCCCATTGTACTGTGTGTACTGGAGATACTGAGACTGGGCCCATTGTACTGTGTATACTGGAGATACTGAGAGACTGGGCCCATTGTACTGTGTATACTGGAGATACTGAGAGACTGGGCCCATTGTACTGTGTATACTGGAGATACTGAGAGACTGGGCCCATTGTACTGTGTGTACTGGAGATACTGAGAGACTGGGCCCATTGTACTGTGTATACTGGAGATACTGAGAGACTGGGCCCATTGTACTGTGTATACTGGAGATACTGAGAGACTGGGCCCATTGTACTGTGTATACTGGAGATACTGAGAGACTGGGCCCATTGTACTGTGTATACTGGAGATACTGAGACTGGGCCCATTGTACTGTGTGTACTGGAGATACTGAGAGACTGGGCCCATTGTACTGTGTATACTGGAGATACTGAGAGACTGGGCCCATTGTACTGTGTGTACTGGAGATACTGAGAGACTGGGCCCATTGTACTGTGTGTACTGGAGATACTGAGAGACTGGGCCCATTGTACTGTGTGTACTGGAGATACTGAGAGACTGGGCCCATTGTACTGTGTATACTGGAGATACTGAGAGCCTGGGCCCATTGTACCGTGTGTACTGGAGATACTGAGAGACTGGGCCCATTGTACTGTGTGTACTGGAGATACTGAGAGACTGGGCCCATTGTACTGTGTATACTGGAGATACTGAGAGCCTGGGCCCATTGTACTGTGTATACTGGAGATACTGAGAGACTGGGCCCATTGTACTGTGTATACTGGAGATACTGAGAGACTGGGCCCATTGTACCGTGTGTACTGGAGATACTGAGAGACTGGGCCCATTGTACTGTGTATACTGGAGATACTGAGAGACTGGGCCCATTGTACTGTGTGTACTGGAGATACTGAGAGACTGGGCCCATTGTACTGTGTATACTGGAGATACTGAGAGACTGGGCCCATTGTACTGTGTGTACTGGAGATACTGAGAGACTGGGCCCATTGTACTGTGTGTACTGGAGATACTGAGAGACTGGGCCCATTGTACTGTGTGTACTGGAGATACTGAGACTGGGCCCATTGTACTGTGTGTACTGGAGATACTGAGAGACTGGGCCCATTGTACTGTGTGTACTGGAGATACAGAGAGACTGGGCCCATTGTACTGTGTATACTGGAGATACTGAGAGACTGGGCCCATTGTACTGTGTGTACTGGAGATACTGAGAGACTGGGCCCATTGTACTGTGTGTACTGGAGATACTGAGAGACTGGGCCCATTGTACTGTGTATACTGGAGATACTGAGAGACTGGGCCCATTGTACTGTGTGCACTGGAGATACTGAGAGACTGGGCCCATTGTACTGTGTGCACTGGAGATACTGAGAGACTGGGCCCATTGTACTGTGTGCACTGGAGATACTGAGAGACTGGGCCCATTGTACTGTGTGCACTGGAGATACTGAGAGACTGGGCCCATTGTACTGTGTGTACTGGAGATACTGAGAGACTGGGCCCATTGTACTGTGTGTACTGGAGATACTGAGAGACTGGGCCCATTGTACTGTGTATACTGGAGATACTGAGAGACTGGGCCCATTGTACTGTGTGCACTGGAGATACTGAGAGACTGGGCCCATTGTACTGTGTGCACTGGAGATACTGAGAGACTGGGCCCATTGTACTGTGTATACTGGAGATACTGAGAGACTGGGCCCATTGTACTGTGTGTACTGGAGATACTGAGAGACTGGGCCCATTGTACTGTGTATACTGGAGATACTGAGAGCCTGGGCCCATTGTACTGTGTGTACTGGAGATACTGAGAGACTGGGCCCATTGTACTGTGTGTACTGGAGATACTGAGAGACTGGGCCCATTGTACTGTGTATACTGGAGATACTGAGAGACTGGGCCCATTGTACTGTGTATACTGGAGATACTGAGAGACTGGGCCCATTGTACTGTGTATACTGGAGATACTGAGAGACTGGGCCCATTGTACTGTGTATACTGGAGATACTGAGAGACTGGGCCCATTGTATTGTGTATACTGGAGATACTGAGAGACTGGGCCCATTGTACTGTGTATACTGGAGATACTGAGAGCCTGGGCCCATTGTACTGTGTGTACTGGAGATACTGAGAGACTGGGCCCATTGTACTGTGTGTACTGGAGATACTGAGAGACTGGGCCCATTGTACTGTGTGTACTGGAGATACTGAGAGACTGGGCCCATTGTACTGTGTGTACTGGAGATACTGAGAGACTGGGCCCATTGTACTGTGTGTACTGGAGATACTGAGAGACTGGGCCCATTGTACTGTGTGTACTGGAGATACTGAGAGACTGGGCCCATTGTACTGTGTATACTGGAGATACTGAGAGACTGGGCCCATTGTACTGTGTGTACTGGAGATACTGAGAGACTGGGCCCATTGTACTGTGTGTACTGGAGATACTGAGAGACTGGGCCCATTGTACTGTGTATACTGGAGATACTGAGAGACTGGGCCCATTGTACTGTGTATACTGGAGATACTGAGAGACTGGGCCCATTGTACTGTGTATACTGGAGATACTGAGAGACTGGGCCCATTGTACTGTGTATACTGGAGATACAGAGAGACTGGGCCCATTGTACTGTGTATACTGGAGATACTGAGAGACTGGGCCCATTGTACTGTGTATACTGGAGATACAGAGAGACTGGGCCCATTGTACTGTGTATACTGGAGATACTGAGAGACTGGGCCCATTGTACTGTGTATACTGGAGATACTGAGAGACTGGGCCCATTGTACTGTGTGCACTGGAGATACTGAGAGACTGGGCCCATTGTACTGTGTGTACTGGAGATACTGAGAGACTGGGCCCATTGTACTGTGTATACTGGAGATACTGAGAGACTGGGCCCATTGTACTGTGTGTACTGGAGATACTGAGAGACTGGGCCCATTGTACTGTGTATACTGGAGATACTGAGAGACTGGGCCCATTGTACTGTGTATACTGGAGATACTGAGAGACTGGGCCCATTGTACTGTGTATACTGGAGATACAGAGAGACTGGGCCCATTGTACTGTGTATACTGGAGATACTGAGAGACTGGGCCCATTGTACTGTGTATACTGGAGATACAGAGAGACTGGGCCCATTGTACTGTGTATACTGGAGATACTGAGAGACTGGGCCCATTGTACTGTGTATACTGGAGATACTGAGAGACTGGGCCCATTGTACTGTGTGCACTGGAGATACTGAGAGACTGGGCCCATTGTACTCTCTATACCGGAGATACTGAGAGACTCGGCCCATTGTACTGTGTATACTGGAGATACTGAGACTGGGCCCATTGTACTGTGTATACTGGAGATACTGAGACTGGGCCCATTGTACTGTGCATACTGGAGATACTGAGAGACTGGGCCCATTGTACTGTGTGTACTGGAGATACTGAGAGACTGGGCCCATTGTACTGTGTATACTGGAGATACTGAGAGACTGGGCCCATTGTACTGTGTATACTGGAGATACTGAGAGACTGGGCCCATTGTACTGTGTGTACTGGAGATACTGAGAGACTGGGCCCATTGTACTGTGTGTACTGAGATACTGAGAGACTGGGCCCATTGTACTGTGTATACTGGAGATACTGAGACTGGGCCCATTGTACTGTGTATACTGGAGATACTGAGAGACTGGGCCCATTGTACTGTGTATACTGGAGATACTGAGAGACTGGGCCCATTGTACTGTGTGTACGGGAGATACTGAGAGACTGGGCCCATTGTACTGTGTGTACTGGAGATACTGAGAGACTGGGCCCATTGTACTGTGTATACTGGAGATACAGAGAGACTGGGCCCATTGTACTGTGTATACTGGAGATACTGAGAGACTGGGCCCATTGTACTGTGTGTACTGGAGATACTGAGAGACTGGGCCCATTGTACTGTGTGTACTGGAGATACTGAGAGACTGGGCCCATTGTACTGTGTGTACTGGAGATACTGAGAGACTGGGCCCATTGTACTGTGTATACTGGAGATACTGAGAGACTGGGCCCATTGTACTGTGTGTACTGGAGATACTGAGAGACTGGGCCCATTGTACTGTGTGTACTGGAGATACTGAGAGACTGGGCCCATTGTACTGTGTGTACTGGAGATACTGAGAGACTGGGCCCATTGTACTGTGTGTACTGGAGATACTGAGAGACTGGGCCCATTGTACTGTGTGTACTGGAGATACTGAGAGACTGGGCCCATTGTACTGTGTATACTGGAGATACTGAGAGACTGGGCCCATTGTACTGTGTATACTGGAGATACTGAGAGACTGGGCCCATTGTACTGTGTATACTGGAGATACTGAGAGACTGGGCCCATTGTACTGTGTGTACTGGAGATACTGAGAGACTGGGCCCATTGTACTGTGTGTACTGGAGATACTGAGACTGGGCCCATTGTACTGTGTGTACTGGAGATACTGAGAGACTGGGCCCATTGTACTGTGTGTACTGGAGATACTGAGAGACTGGGCCCATTGTACTGTGTATACTGGAGATACTGAGAGACTGGGCCCATTGTACTGTGTATACTGGAGATACTGAGACTGGGCCCATTGTACTGTGTGTACTGGAGATACTGAGAGACTGGGCCCATTGTACTGAGTTCACTGGAGATACTGAGACTGGGCCCATTGTACTGTGTGAACTGGAGATACTGAGCGACTGGGCCCATTGTACTGTGTATACTGGAGATACTGAGAGACTGGGCCCATTGTACTGTGTATACTGGAGATACTGAGAGACTGGGCCCATTGTACTGTGTATACTGGAGATACTGAGAGACTGGGCCCATTGTACTGTGTATACTGGAGATACTGAGAGACTGGGCCCATTGTACTGTGTATACTGGAGATACTGAGAGACTGGGCCCATTGTACTGTGTGTACTGGAGATACTGAGAGACTGGGCTCATTGTACTGTGTATACTGGAGATACTGAGAGACTGGGCCCATTGTACTGTGTGTACTGGAGATACTGAGAGACTGGGCCCATTGTACTGAGTTCACTGGAGATACTGAGACTGGGCCCATTGTACTGTGTGAACTGGAGATACTGAGCGACTGGGCCCATTGTACTGTGTATACTGGAGATACTGAGAGACTGGGCCCATTGTACTGTGTATACTGGAGATACTGAGAGACTGGGCCCATTGTACTGTGTATACTGGAGATACTGAGAGACTGGGCCCATTGTACTGTGTATACTGGAGATACTGAGAGACTGGGCCCATTGTACTGTGTATACTGGAGATACTGAGAGACTGGGCCCATTGTACTGTGTGTACTGGAGATACTGAGAGACTGGGCTCATTGTACTCTCTATACTGGAGATACTGAGACTGGGCCCATTGTACTGTGTGAACTCGAGATACTGAGAGCCTGGGCCCATTGTACTGTGTGTACTGGAGATACTGAGAGCCTGGGCCCATTGTACTGTGTATACTGGAGATACTGAGACTGGGCCCATTGTACTGTGTGAACTGGAGATACTGAGAGCCTGGGCCCATTGTACTGTGTGTACTGGAGATACTGAGAGACTGGGCCCATTGTACTGTGTGTACAGGAGATACTGAGAGACTGGGCCCATTGTACTGTGTGTACTGGAGATACTGAGAGCCTGGGCCCATTGTACTGTGTGTACTGGAGATACTGAGAGACTGGGCCCATTGTACTGTGTGTACTGGAGATACTGAGAGACTGGGCCCATTGTACTGTGTGAACTGGAGATACTGAGAGCCTGGGCCCATTGTACTGTGTGTACTGGAGATACTGAGAGACTGGGCCCATTGTACTGTGTGTACTGGAGATACTGAGAGACTGGGCCCATTGTACTGTGTGTACTGGAGATACTGAGAGCCTGGGCCCATTGTACTGTGTGTACTGGAGGTACTGAGAGCCTGGGCCCATTGTACTGTGTGTACTAGAGATACTGAGAGCCTGGGCCCATTGTACTGTGTGTACTGGAGATACTGAGAGACTGGGCCCATTGTACTGTGTATACTGGAGATACTGAGAGACTGGGCTCATTGTACTCTCTATACTGGAGATACTGAGACTGGGCCCATTGTACTGTGTGAACTGGAGATACTGAGCGACTGGGCCCATTGTACTGTGTATACTGGAGATACTGAGAGACTGGGCCCATTGTAGTGTGTACACTGGAGATACTGAGAGACTGGGCCCATTGTACTGTATATACTGGAGATACTGAGAGACTGGGCTCATTGTACTCTCTATACTGGAGATACTGAGACAGGGCCCATTGTACTGTGTGAACTGGAGATACTGAGCGACTGGGCCCATTGTACTGTGTATACTGGAGATACTGAGAGACTGGGCCCATTGTACTGTGTATACTGGAGATACTGAGAGACTGGGCCCATTGTACTGTGTATACTGGAGATACTGAGAGACTGGGCCCATTGTACTGTGTATACTGGAGATACTGAGAGACTGGGCCCATTGTACTGTGTATACTGGAGATACTGAGAGACTGGGCCCATTGTACTGTGTATACTGGAGATACTGAGAGACTGGGCCCATTGTACTGTGTGTACTGGAGATACTGAGAGACTGGGCTCATTGTACTCTCTATACTGGAGATACTGAGACTGGGCCCATTGTACTGTGTGAACTGGAGATACTGAGAGCCTGGGCCCATTGTACTGTGTGTACTGGAGATACTGAGAGCCTGGGCCCATTGTACTGTGTATACTGGAGATACTGAGACTGGGCCCATTGTACTGTGTGAACTGGAGATACTGAGAGCCTGGGCCCATTGTACTGTGTATACTGGAGATACTGAGAGACTGGGCCCATTGTACTGTGTGTACTGGAGATACTGAGAGACTGGGCCCATTGTACTGTGTGTACTGGAGATACTGAGAGCCTGGGCCCATTGTACTGTGTGTACTGGAGATACTGAGAGACTGGGCCCATTGTACTGTGTGTACTGGAGATACTGAGAGACTGGGCCCATTGTACTGTGTGAACTGGAGATACTGAGAGCCTGGGCCCATTGTACTGTGTGTACTGGAGATACTGAGAGACTGGGCCCATTGTACTGTGTATACTGGAGATACTGAGAGACTGGGCCCATTGTACTGTGTGTACTGGAGATACTGAGAGACTGGGCCCATTGTACTGTGTGTACTGGAGATACTGAGAGCCTGGGCCCATTGTACTGTGTGTACTAGAGATACTGAGAGCCTGGGCCCATTGTACTGTGTGTACTGGAGATACTGAGAGCCTGGGCCCATTGTACTGTGTGTACTGGAGATACTGAGAGACTGGGCCCATTGTACTGTGTGTACTGGAGATACTGAGAGACTGGGCCCATTGTACTGTGTGAACTGGAGATACTGAGAGCCTGGGCCCATTGTACTGTGTGTACTGGAGATACTGAGAGACTGGGCCCATTGTACTGTGTGTACTGGAGATACTGAGAGACTGGGCCCATTGTACTGTGTGTACTGGAGATACTGAGAGCCTGGGCCCATTGTACTGTGTGTACTAGAGATACTGAGAGCCTGGGCCCATTGTACTGTGTGTACTGGAGATACTGAGAGACTGGGCCCATTGTACTGTGTATACTGGAGATACTGAGAGACTGGGCTCATTGTACTCTCTATACTGGAGATACTGAGACTGGGCCCATTGTACTGTGTGAACTGGAGATACTGAGCGACTGGGCCCATTGTACTGTGTATACTGGAGATACTGAGAGACTGGGCCCATTGTAGTGTGTATACTGGAGATACTGAGAGACTGGGCCCATTGTAATGTGTATACTGGAGATACTGAGAGACTGGGCTCATTGTACTCTCTATACTGGAGATACTGAGACAGGGCCCATTGTACTGTGTGAACTGGAGATACTGAGCGACTGGGCCCATTGTACTGTGTATACTGGAGATACTGAGAGACTGGGCCCATTGTACTGTGTATACTGGAGATACTGAGAGACTGGGCCCATTGTACTGTGTATACTGGAGATACTGAGAGACTGGGCCCATTGTACTGTGTGAACTGGAGATACTGAGAGACTGGGCCCATTGTACTGTGTATACTGGAGATACTGAGAGACTGGGCCCATTGTACTGTGTATACTGGAGATACTGAGAGACTGGGCCCATTGTACTGTGTATACTGGAGATACTGAGAGACTGGGCCCATTGTACTGTGTATACTGGAGATACTGAGAGACTGGGCCCATTGTACTGTGTATACTGGAGATACTGAGACTGGGCCCATTGTACTGTGTATACTGGAGATACTGAGAGACTGGGCCCATTGTACTGTGTATACTGGAGATACTGAGAGACTGGGCCCATTGTACTGTGTATACTGGAGATACTGAGAGACTGGGCCCATTGTACTGTGTGGACTGGAGATACTGAGAGACTGGGCCCATTGTACTGTGTGTACTGGAGATACTGAGAGACTGGGCCCATTGTACTGTGTGTACTGGAGATACTGAGAGACTGGGCCCATTGTCCAGTGTGTACTGGAGATACTGAGGGACTGGGCCCATTGTACTGTGTATACTGGAGATACTGAGAGACTGGGCCCATTGTACTGTGTATACTGGAGATACTGAGAGACTGGGCCCATTGTACTGTGTATACTGGAGATACTGAGAGACTGGGCTCATTGTACTCTCTATACTGGAGATACTGAGACTGGGCCCATTGTACTCTCTATATTGGAGATACTGAGAGACTGGGCCCATTGTACTGTGTGTACTGGAGATACTGAGAGACTGGGCCCATTGTCCTGTGTGAACTGGAGATACTGAGAGACTGGGCCCATTGTACTGTGTATACTGGAGATACTGAGAGACTGGGCCCATTGTACTGTGTATACTGGAGATGCTGAGACTGGGCCCATTGTACTCTCTATATTGGAGATACTGAGAGACTGGGCCCATTGTACTGTGTATACTGGAGATACTCAGACTGGGCCCATTGTACTGTGTATACTGGAGATACTGAGAGACTGGGCCCATTGTACTGTGTATACTGGAGATACTGAGAGACTGGGCCCATTGTACTGTGTATACTGGAGATGCTGAGACTGGGCCCATTGTACTCTCTATATTGGAGATACTGAGAGACTGGGCCCATTGTACTGTGTATACTGGAGATACTGAGACTGGGCCCATTGTACTGTGTATACTGGAGATACTGAGAGACTGGGCCCATTGTACTGTGTATACTGGAGATACTGAGAGACTGGGCCCATTGTACTGTGTATACTGGAGATACTGAGACTGGGCCCATTGTACTGTGTATACTGGAGATACTGAGAGACTGGGCCCATTGTACTGTGTGTACTGGAGATACTGAGACTGGGCCCATTGTACTGTGTGTACTGGAGATACTGAGAGACTGGGCCCATTGTACTGTGTATACTGGAGATACTGAGAGACTGGGCCCATTGTACTGTGTATACTGGAGATACTGAGAGACTGGGCCCATTGTACTGTGTATACTGGAGATACTGAGAGACTGGGCCCATTGTACTCTCTATACTGGAGATACTGAGACTGGGCCCATTGTACTGTGTATACTGGAGATACTGAGAGACTGGGCCCATTGTACTGTGTATACTGGAGATACTGAGACTGGGCCCATTGTACTGTGTATACTGGAGATACTGAGAGACTGGGCCCATTGTACTGTGTATACTGGAGATACTGAGAGACTGGGCCCATTGTACTGTGTATACTGGAGATACTGAGAGACTGGGCCCATTGTACTGTGTATACTGGAGATACTGAGACTGGGCCCATTGTACTGTGTATACTGGAGATACTGAGAGACTGGGCCCATTGTACTCTCTATATTGGAAATACTGAGAGACTGGGCCCATTGTACTGTGTGTACTGGAGATACTGAGAGACTGGGCCCATTGTACTCTCTATATTGGAGATACTGAGAGACTGGGCCCATTGTACTGTGTGTACTGGAGATACTGAGACTGGGCCCATTGTACTGTGTATACTGGAGATACTGAGAGACTGGGCCCATTGTACTGTGTATACTGGAGATACTGAGAGACTGGGCCCATTGTACTGTGTATACTGGAGATACTGAGAGACTGGGCCCATTGTACTCTCTATACTGGAGATACTGAGACTGGGCCCATTGTACTGTGTATACTGGAGATATTGAGAGACTGGGCCCATTGTACTGTGTATACTGGAGATACTGAGACTGGGCCCATTGTACTGTGTATACTGGAGATACTGAGAGACTGGGCCCATTGTACTGTGTATACTGGAGATACTGAGAGACTGGGCCCATTGTACTGTGTATACTGGAGATACTGAGAGACTGGGCCCATTGTACTGTGTATACTGGAGATACTGAGACTGGGCCCATTGTACTGTGTATACTGGAGATACTGAGAGACTGGGCTCATTGTACTGTGTGTACTGGAGATACTGAGAGACTGGGCCCATTGTAATGTGTGTACTGGAGATACTGAGAGACTGGGCCCATTGTACTCTCTATATTGGAGATACTGAGAGACTGGGCCCATTGTACTGTGTGTACTGGAGATACTGAGACTGGGCCCATTGTACTGTGTGTACTGGAGATACTGAGACTGGGCCCATTGTACTGTGTGCACTGGAGATACTGAGAGACTGGGCCCATTGTACTCTCTATATTGGAGATACTGAGAGACTGGGCCCATTGTACTGTGTGTACTGGAGATACTGAGAGCCTGGGCCCATTGTACTGTGTGTACTGGAGGTACTGAGAGCCTGGGCCCATTGTACTCTCTATATTGGAGATACTGAGAGACTGGGCCCATTGTACTGTGTGTACTGGAGATACTGAGACTGGGCCCATTGTACTGTGTATACTGGAGATACTGAGAGACTGGGCCCATTGTACTGTGTGTACTGGAGATACTGAGACGGGGCCCATTGTACTGTGTATACTGGAGATACTGAGAGACTGGGCCCATTGTACTGTGTATACTGGAGATACTGAGAGACTGGGCCCATTGTACTGTGTATACTGGAGATACTGAGAGACTGGGCCCATTGTACTGTGTATACTGGAGATACTGAGAGACTGGGCCCATTGTACTGTGTGTACTGGAGATACTGAGAGACTGGGCTCATTGTACTCTCTATACTGGAGATACTGAGACTGGGCCCATTGTACTGTGTGAACTGGAGATACTGAGAGCCTGGGCCCATTGTACTGTGTGTACTGGAGATACTGAGAGACTGGGCCCATTGTACTGTGTGTACTGGAGATACTGAGAGACTGGGCCCATTGTACTGTGTGTACTGGAGATACTGAGAGCCTGGGCCCATTGTACTGTGTGTACTGGAGATACTGAGAGCCTGGGCCCATTGTACTGTGTGTACTGGAGATACTGAGAGACTGGGCCCATTGTACTGTGTGTACTGGAGATACTGAGAGACTGGGCCCATTGTACTGTGTGTACTGGAGATACTGAGAGCCTGGGCCCATTGTACTGTGTGTACTGGAGATACTGAGAGCCTGGGCCCATTGTACTGTGTGTACTGGAGATACTGAGAGACTGGGCCCATTGTACTGTGTGTACTGGAGATACTGAGAGACTGGGCCCATTGTACTGTGTGAACTGGAGATACTGAGAGCCTGGGCCCATTGTACTGTGTGTACTGGAGATACTGAGAGACTGGGCCCATTGTACTGTGTGTACTGGAGATACTGAGAGACTGGGCCCATTGTACTGTGTGTACTGGAGATACTGAGAGCCTGGGCCCATTGTACTGTGTGTACTGGAGATACTGAGAGACTGGGCCCATTGTACTGTGTGTACTGGAGGTACTGAGAGCCTGGGCCCATTGTACTGTGTGTACTAGAGATACTGAGAGCCTGGGCCCATTGTACTGTGTGTACTGGAGATACTGAGAGACTGGGCCCATTGTACTGTGTATACTGGAGATACTGAGAGACTGGGCTCATTGTACTCTCTATACTGGAGATACTGAGACTGGGCCCATTGTACTGTGTGAACTGGAGATACTGAGCGACTGGGCCCATTGTACTGTGTATACTGGAGATACTGAGAGACTGGGCCCATTGTAGTGTGTATACTGGAGATACTGAGAGACTGGGCCCATTGTACTGTGTATACTGGAGATACTGAGAGACTGGGCTCATTGTACTCTCTATACTGGAGATACTGAGACAGGGCCCATTGTACTGTGTGAACTGGAGATACTGAGCGACTGGGCCCATTGTACTGTGTATACTGGAGATACTGAGAGACTGGGCCCATTGTACTGTGTATACTGGAGATACTGAGAGACTGGGCCCATTGTACTGTGTATACTGGAGATACTGAGAGACTGGGCCCATTGTACTCTCTATATTGGAGATACTGAGAGACTGGGCCCATTGTACTGTGTGTACTGGAGATACTGAGAGACTGGGCCCATTGTACTGTGTGAACTGGAGATACTGAGAGACTGGGCCCATTGTACTGTGTATACTGGAGATACTGAGAGACTGGGCCCATTGTACTGTGTATACTGGAGATACTGAGACTGGGCCCATTGTACTGTGTATACTGGAGATACTGAGAGACTGGGCCCATTGTACTGTGTATACTGGAGATACTGAGACTGGGCCCATTGTACTGTGTATACTGGAGATACTGAGAGACTGGGCCCATTGTACTGTGTGTACTGGAGATACTGAGACTGGGCCCATTGTACTGTGTGTACTGGAGATACTGAGAGACTGGGCCCATTGTACTGTGTATACTGGAGATACTGAGAGACTGGGCCCATTGTACTGTGTATACTGGAGATACTGAGAGACTGGGCTCATTGTACTCTCTATACTGGAGATACTGAGACTGGGCCCATTGTACTCTCTATATTGGAGATACTGAGAGACTGGGCCCATTGTACTGTGTGTACTGGAGATACTGAGAGACTGGGCCCATTGTACTGTGTATACTGGAGATGCTGAGACTGGGCCCATTGTACTCTCTATATTGGAGATACTGAGAGACTGGGCCCATTGTACTGTGTATACTGGAGATACTGAGACTGGGCCCATTGTACTGTGTATACTGGAGATACTGAGAGACTGGGCCCATTGTACTGTGTATACTGGAGATGCTGAGACTGGGCCCATTGTACTCTCTATATTGGAGATACTGAGAGACTGGGCCCATTGTACTGTGTGAACTGGAGATACTGAGAGACTGGGCCCATTGTACTGTGTATACTGGAGATACTGAGAGACTGGGCCCATTGTACTGTGTGAACTGGAGATACTGAGAGACTGGGCCCATTGTACTGTGTATACTGGAGATACTGAGACTGGGCCCATTGTACTGTGTATACTGGAGATACTGAGAGACTGGGCCCATTGTACTGTGTGAACTGGAGATACTGAGAGACTGGGCCCATTGTACTGTGTATACTGGAGATACTGAGAGACTGGGCCCATTGTACTGTGTATACTGGAGATGCTGAGACTGGGCCCATTGTACTCTCTATATTGGAGATACTGAGAGACTGGGCCCATTGTACTGTGTATACTGGAGATACTGAGACTGGGCCCATTGTACTGTGTATACTGGAGATACTGAGAGACTGGGCCCATTGTACTGTGTATACTGGAGATACTGAGAGACTGGGCCCATTGTACTGTGTATACTGGAGATACTGAGAGACTGGGCCCATTGTACTGTGTATACTGGAGATACTGAGAGACTGGGCCCATTGTACTGTGTATACTGGAGATACTGAGAGACTGGGCCCATTGTACTGTGTATACTGGAGATACTGAGAGACTGGGCCCATTGTACTGTGTGTACTGGAGATACTGAGAGACTGGGCCCATTGTACTGTGTGGACTGGAGATACTGAGAGACTGGGCCCATTGTACTGTGTATACTGGAGATACTGAGAGACTGGGCCCATTGTACTGTGTGGACTGGAGATACTGAGAGACTGGGCCCATTGTACTGTGTATACTGGAGATACTGAGAGACTGGGCCCATTGTACTGTGTGCACTGGAGATACTGAGACTGGGCCCATTGTACTGTGTGTACTGGAGATACTGAGAGACTGGGCCCATTGTACTGTGTATACTGGAGATACTGAGAGACTGGGCCCATTGTACTGTGTGTACTGGAGATACTGAGAGACTGGGCCCATTGTACTGTGTATACTGGAGATACTGAGAGACTGGGCCCATTGTACTGTGTGTACTGGAGATACTGAGAGACTGGGCCCATTGTACTGTGTGTACTGGAGATACTGAGAGACTGGGCCCATTGTACTGTGTGTACTGGAGATACTGAGACTGGGCCCATTGTACTGTGTGTACTGGAGATACTGAGACTGGGCCCATTGTACTGTGTATACTGGAGATACTGAGAGACTGGGCCCATTGTACTGTGTATACTGGAGATACTGAGAGACTGGGCCCATTGTACTGTGTGTACTGGAGATACTGAGAGACTGGGCCCATTGTACTGTGTGTACTGGAGATACTGAGAGACTGGGCCCATTGTACTGTGTGTACTGGAGATACTGAGAGACTGGGCCCATTGTACTGTGTGTACTGGAGATACTGAGAGACTGGGCCCATTGTACTGTGTGGACTGGAGATACTGAGACTGGGCCCATTGTACTGTGTGTACTGGAGATACTGAGACTGGGGCCATTGTACTGTGTGTACTGGAGATACTGAGAGACTGGGCCCATTGTACTGTGTGTACTGGAGATACTGAGAGACTGGGCCCATTGTACTGTGTGTACTGGAGATACTGAGAGACTGGGCCCATTGTACTGTGTGTACTGGAGATACTGAGAGACTGGGCCCATTGTACTGTGTGTACTGGAGATACTGAGAGACTGGGCCCATTGTACTGTGTATACTGGAGATACTGAGAGACTGGGCCCATTGTACTGTGTGTACTGGAGATACTGAGAGACTGGGCCCATTGTACTGTGTGGACTGGAGATACTGAGACTGGGCCCATTGTACTGTGTGTACTGGAGATACTGAGAGACTGGGCCCATTGTACTGTGTATACTGGAGATACTGAGAGACTGGGCCCATTGTACTGTGTATACTGGAGATACTGAGAGACTGGGCCCATTGTACTGTGTATACTGGAGATACTGAGAGACTGGGCCCATTGTACTGTGTGTACTGGAGATACTGAGAGACTGGGCCCATTGTACTGTGTGTACTGGAGATACTGAGAGCCTGGGCCCATTGTACTGTGTATACTGGAGATACTGAGAGACTGGGCCCATTGTTCTGTGTATACTGGAGATACTGAGAGACTGGGCCCATTGTACTGTGTGTACTGGAGATACTGAGAGACTGGGCCCATTGTACTGTGTATACTGGAGATACTGAGAGACTGGGCCCATTGTACTGTGTATACTGGAGATACTGAGAGACTGGGCCCATTGTACTGTGTATACTGGAGATACTGAGAGACTGGGCCCATTGTACTGTGTATACTGGAGATACTGAGAGACTGGGCCCATTGTACTGTGTATACTGGAGATACTGAGAGACTGGGCCCATTGTACTGTGTGTACTGGAGATACTGAGAGACTGGGCCCATTGTACTGTGTGGACTGGAGATACTGAGACTGGGCCCATTGTACTGTGTATACTGGAGATACTGAGACTGGGCCCATTGTACTGTGTGTACTGGAGATACTGAGACTGGGCCCATTGTACTGTGTGTACTGGAGATACTGAGAGACTGGGCCCATTGTACTGTGTGTACTGGAGATACTGAGAGACTGGGCCCATTGTACTGTGTATACTGGAGATACTGAGAGACTGGGCCCATTGTACTGTGTGGACTGGAGATACTGAGACTGGGCCCATTGTACTGTGTGTACTGGAGATACTGAGAGACTGGGCCCATTGTACTGTGTGTACTGGAGATACTGAGAGACTGGGCCCATTGTACTGTGTATACTGGAGATACTGAGAGACTGGGCCCATTGTACTGTGTGGACTGGAGATACTGAGACTGGGCCCATTGTACTGTGTGTACTGGAGATACTGAGACTGGGCCCATTGTACTGTGTGTACTGGAGATACTGAGAGACTGGGCCCATTGTACTGTGTGTACTGGAGATACTGAGAGACTGGGCCCATTGTACTGTGTGTACTGGAGATACTGAGAGACTGGGCCCATTGTACTGTGTGGACTGGAGATACTGAGAGACTGGGCCCATTGTACTGTGTATACTGGAGATACTGAGAGACTGGGCCCATTGTACTGTGTGTACTGGAGATACTGAGAGACTGGGCCCATTGTACTGTGTGTACTGGAGATACTGAGAGCCTGGGCCCATTGTACTGTGTATACTGGAGATACTGAGAGACTGGGCCCATTGTTCTGTGTATACTGGAGATACTGAGAGACTGGGCCCATTGTACTGTGTGTACTGGAGATACTGAGAGACTGGGCCCATTGTACTGTGTATACTGGAGATACTGAGAGACTGGGCCCATTGTACTGTGTGTACTGGAGATACTGAGAGACTGGGCCCATTGTACTGTGTGTACTGGAGATACTGAGAGACTGGGCCCATTGTACTGTGTGGACTGGAGATACTGAGAGACTGGGCCCATTGTACTGTGTATACTGGAGATACTGAGAGACTGGGCCCATTGTACTGTGTATACTGGAGATACTGAGAGACTGGGCCCATTGTACTGTGTATACTGGAGATACTGAGAGACTGGGCCCATTGTACTGTGTGGACTGGAGATACTGAGACTGGGCCCATTGTACTGTGTATACTGGAGATACTGAGACTGGGCCCATTGTACTGTGTGTACTGGAGATACTGAGACTGGGCCCATTGTACTGTGTGTACTGGAGATACTGAGAGACTGGGCCCATTGTACTGTGTGGACTGGAGATACTGAGACTGGGCCCATTGTACTGTGTGTACTGGAGATACTGAGAGACTGGGCCCATTGTACTGTGTATACTGGAGATACTGAGAGACTGGGCCCATTGTACTGTGTATACTGGAGATACTGAGAGACTGGGCCCATTGTACTGTGTATACTGGAGATACTGAGAGACTGGGCCCATTGTACTGTGTATACTGGAGATACTGAGAGACTGGGCCCATTGTACTGTGTATACTGGAGATACTGAGAGACTGGGCCCATTGTACTGTGTGTACTGGAGATACTGAGAGACTGGGCCCATTGTACTGTGTGGACTGGAGATACTGAGAGACTGGGCCCATTGTACTGTGTATACTGGAGATACTGAGAGACTGGGCCCATTGTACTGTGTATACTGGAGATACTGAGAGACTGGGCCCATTGTACTGTGTGTACTGGAGATACTGAGACTGGGCCCATTGTACTGTGTATACTGGAGATACTGAGAGACTGGGCCCATTGTACTGTGTATACTGGAGATACTGAGAGACTGGGCCCATTGTACTGTGTATACTGGAGATACTGAGAGACTGGGCCCATTGTACTGTGTGTACTGGAGATACTGAGAGACTGGGCCCATTGTACTGTGTATACTGGAGATACTGAGAGACTGGGCCCATTGTACTGTGTATACTGGAGATACTGAGAGACTGGGCCCATTGTACTGTGTGTACTGGAGATACTGAGAGACTGGGCCCATTGTACTGTGTGTACTGGAGATACTGAGAGACTGGGCCCATTGTACTGTGTGGACTGGAGATACTGAGACTGGGCCCATTGTACTGTGTGTACTGGAGATACTGAGAGACTGGGCCCATTGTACTGTGTATACTGGAGATACTGAGAGACTGGGCCCATTGTACTGTGTATACTGGAGATACTGAGAGACTGGGCCCATTGTACTGTGTATACTGGAGATACTGAGAGACTGGGCCCATTGTACTGTGTGTACTAGAGATACTGAGAGACTGGGCCCATTGTACTGTGTATACTGGAGATACTGAGAGACTGGGCCCATTGTACTGTGTGTACTGGAGATACTGAGAGACTGGGCCCATTGTACTGTGTGGACTGGAGATACTGAGAGACTGGGCCCATTGTACTGTGTATACTGGAGATACTGAGAGACTGGGCCCATTGTACTGTGTGTACTGGAGATACTGAGAGACTGGGCCCATTGTACTGTATATACTGGAGATACTGAGAGACTGGGCCCATTGTACTGTATATACTGGAGATACTGAGAGACTGGGCCCATTGTACTGTGTATACTGGAGATACTGAGAGACTGGGCCCATTGTACTGTGTATACTGGAGATACTGAGAGACTGGGCCCATTGTACTGTGTATACTGGAGATACTGAGAGACTGGGCCCATTGTACTGTGTATACTGGAGATACTGAGAGACTGGGCCCATTGTACTGTGTATACTGGAGATACTGAGAGACTGGGCCCATTGTGCTGTGTATACTGGAGATACTGAGAGACTGGGCCCATTGTACTGTGTATACTGGAGATACTGAGAGACTGGGCCCATTGTACTGTGTATACTGGAGATACTGAGAGACTGGGCCCATTGTACTGTGTATACTGGAGATACTGAGAGACTGGGCCCATTGTACTGTGTATACTGGAGATACTGAGAGACTGGGCCCATTGTACTGTGTATACTGGAGATACTGAGAGACTGGGCCCATTGTGCTGTGTATACTGGAGATACTGAGAGACTGGGCCCATTGTGCTGTGTATACTGGAGATACTGAGAGACTGGGCCCATTGTACTGTGTATACTGGAGATACTGAGAGACTGGGCCCATTGTACTGTGTATACTGGAGATACTGAGAGACTGGGCCCATTGTACTGTGTATACTGGAGATACTGAGAGACTGGGCCCATTGTACTGTGTGTACTGGAGATACTGAGAGACTGGGCCCATTGTACTGTGTGTACTGGAGATACTGAGACTGGGCCCATTGTACTGTGTGTACTGGAGATACTGAGAGACTGGGCCCATTGTACTGTGTATACTGGAGATACTGAGAGACTGGGCCCATTGTACTGTGTGTACTGGAGATACTGAGAGACTGGGCCCATTGTACTGTGTGGACTGGAGATACTGAGAGACTGGGCCCATTGTACTGTGTATACTGGAGATACTGAGAGACTGGGCCCATTGTACTGTGTGTACTGGAGATACTGAGAGACTGGGCCCATTGTACTGTATATACTGGAGATACTGAGAGACTGGGCCCATTGTACTGTATATACTGGAGATACTGAGAGACTGGGCCCATTGTACTGTGTATACTGGAGATACTGAGAGACTGGGCCCATTGTACTGTGTATACTGGAGATACTGAGAGACTGGGCCCATTGTACTGTGTATACTGGAGATACTGAGAGACTGGGCCCATTGTACTGTGTATACTGGAGATACTGAGAGACTGGGCCCATTGTACTGTGTATACTGGAGATACTGAGAGACTGGGCCCATTGTGCTGTGTATACTGGAGATACTGAGAGACTGGGCCCATTGTACTGTGTATACTGGAGATACTGAGAGACTGGGCCCATTGTACTGTGTATACTGGAGATACTGAGAGACTGGGCCCATTGTACTGTGTATACTGGAGATACTGAGAGACTGGGCCCATTGTACTGTGTATACTGGAGATACTGAGAGACTGGGCCCATTGTACTGTGTATACTGGAGATACTGAGAGACTGGGCCCATTGTACTGTGTATACTGGAGATACTGAGAGACTGGGCCCATTGTACTGTGTATACTGGAGATACTGAGAGACTGGGCCCATTGTACTGTGTATACTGGAGATACTGAGAGACTGGGCCCATTGTACTGTGTATACTGGAGATACTGAGAGACTGGGCCCATTGTACTGTGTATACTGGAGATACTGAGAGACTGGGCCCATTGTACTGTGTATACTGGAGATACTGAGAGACTGGGCCCATTGTACTCTCTATATTGGAAATACTGAGAGACTGGGCCCATTGTAATGTGTGTACTGGAGATACTGAGAGACTGGGCCCATTGTACTCTCTATATTGGAGATACTGAGAGACTGGGCCCATTGTACTGTGTGTACTGGAGATACTGAGACTGGGCCCATTGTACTGTGTGTACTGGAGATACTGAGACTGGGCCCATTGTACTGTGTGTACTGGAGATACTGAGACTGGGCCCATTGTACTGTGTGTACTGGAGATACTGAGAGCCTGGGCCCATTGTACTGTGTGTACTGGAGGTACTGAGAGCCTGGGCCCATTGTACTGTGTGTACTGGAGATACTGAGAGACTGGGCCCATTGTACTCTCTATATTGGAGATACTGAGAGACTGGGCCCATTGTACTGTATATACTGGAGATACTGAGAGACTGGGCCCATTGTACTCTCTATATTGGAGATACTGAGAGACTGGGCCCATTGTACTGTGTGTACTGGAGATACTGAGAGACTGGGCCCATTGTACTGTGTGTACTGGAGATACTGAGAGACTGGGCCCATTGTACTCTCTATATTGGAGATACTGAGAGACTGGGCCCATTGTACTGTGTGTACTGGAGATACTGAGACTGGGCCCATTGTACTGTGTATACTGGAGATACTGAGAGACTGGGCCCATTGTACTGTGTGTACTGGAGATACTGAGAGACTGGGCCCATTGTACTGTGTGTACTGGAGATACTGAGACGGGGCCCATTGTACTGTGTATACTGGAGATACTGAGAGACTGGGCCCATTGTACTGTGTATACTGGAGATACTGAGAGACTGGGCCCATTGTACTGTGTGTACTGGAGATACTGAGAGACTGGGCCCATTGTACTGTGTGGACTGGAGATACTGAGACTGGGCCCATTGTACTGTGTGTACTGGAGATACTGAGACTGGGCCCATTGTACTGTGTATACTGGAGATAGTGAGAGACTGGGCCCATTGTACTGTGTGTACTGGAGATACTGAGAGACTGGGCCCATTGTACTGTGTGTACTGGAGATACTGAGACGGGGCCCATTGTACTGTGTATACTGGAGATACTGAGAGACTGGGCCCATTGTACTGTGTATACTGGAGATACTGAGAGACTGGGCCCATTGTACTGTGTATACTGGAGATACTGAGAGACTGGGCCCATTGTACTCTCTATATTGGAGATACTGAGAGACTGGGCCCATTGTACTGTGTATACTGGAGATACTGAGAGACTGGGCCCATTGTACTGTGTATACTGGAGATACTGAGAGACTGGGCCCATTGTACTGTGGAAACTGGAGATACTGAGACTGGGCCCATTGTACTGTGTATACTGGAGATACTGAGAGACTGGGCCCATTGTACTGTGGAAACTGGAGATACTGAGACTGGGCCCATTGTACTGTGTATACTGGAGATACTGAGAGACTGGGCCCATTGTACTCTCTATACTGGAGATACTGAGAGACTGGGCCCATTGTACTGTGTGGACTGGAGATACTGAGACGGGGCCCATTGTACTGTGTATACTGGAGATACTGAGAGACTGGGCCCATTGTACTGTGTATACTGGAGATACTGAGAGACTGGGCCCATTGTACTGTGTGTACTGGAGATACTGAGACTGGGCCCATTGTACTGTGTATACTGGAGATACTGAGAGACTGGGCCCATTGTACTGTGTGGACTGGAGATACTGAGACTGGGCCCATTGTACTGTGTGTACTGGAGATACTGAGACTGGGCCCATTGTACTGTGTATACTGGAGATACTGAGAGACTGGGCCCATTGTACTGTGTGTACTGGAGATACTGAGAGACTGGGCCCATTGTACTGTGTGTACTGGAGATACTGAGACGGGGCCCATTGTACTGTGTATACTGGAGATACTGAGAGACTGGGCCCATTGTACTGTGTATACTGGAGATACTGAGAGACTGGGCCCATTGTACTGTGTATACTGGAGATACTGAGAGACTGGGCCCATTGTACTCTCTATATTGGAGATACTGAGAGACTGGGCCCATTGTACTGTGTATACTGGAGATACTGAGAGACTGGGCCCATTGTACTGTGTATACTGGAGATACTGAGAGACTGGGCCCATTGTACTGTGGAAACTGGAGATACTGAGACTGGGCCCATTGTACTGTGTATACTGGAGATACTGAGAGACTGGGCCCATTGTACTGTGGAAACTGGAGATACTGAGACTGGGCCCATTGTACTGTGTATACTGGAGATACTGAGAGACTGGGCCCATTGTACTCTCTATACTGGAGATACTGAGAGACTGGGCCCATTGTACTGTGTGTACTGGAGATACTGAGCCTGGGCCCATTGTACTGTGTGTACTGGAGATACTGAGAGACTGGGCCCATTGTACTGTGTGTACTGGAGATACTGAGAGACTGGGCCCATTGTACTGTGTGTACTGGAGATACTGAGAGACTGGGCCCATTGTACTGTGTATACAGGAGATACTGAGAGACTGGGCCCATTGTACTGTGTGTACTGGAGATACTGAGAGACTGGGCCCATTGTACTGTGTATACTGGAGATACTGAGAGACTGGGCCCATTGTACTGTGTATACTGGAGATACAGAGAGACTGGGCCCATTGTACTGTGTATACTGGAGATACTGAGAGACTGGGCCCATTGTACTGTGTATACTGGAGATACTGAGAGACTGGGCCCATTGTCCTGTGTGTACTGGAGATACTGAGGGACTGGGCCCATTGTACTGTGTGTACTGGAGATACTGAGAGACTGGGCCCATTGTACTGTGTGTACTGGAGATACTGAGAGCCTGGGCCCATTGTACTGTGTGTACTGGAGATACTGAGAGACTGGGCCCATTGTACTGTGTGTACTGGAGATACTGAGAGACTGGGCCCATTGTACTGTGTGTACTGGAGATACTGAGGCGGGGCCCATTGTACTGTGTGTACTGGAGATACTGAGAGACTGGGCCCATTGTACTGTGTGCACTGGAGATACTGAGAGACTGGGCCCATTGTACTGTGTGTACTGGAGATACTGAGGCGGGGCCCATTGTACTGTGTGTACTGGAGATACTGAGAGACTGGGCCCATTGTACTGTGTGTACTGGAGATACTGAGGCGGGGCCCATTGTACTGTGTGTACTGGAGATACTGAGGCGGGGCCCATTGTACTGTGTATACTGGAGATACTGAGAGACTGGGCCCATTGTACTGTGTGTACTGGAGATACTGAGAGACTGGGCCCATTGTACTGTGTATACTGGAGATACTGAGAGACTGGGCCCATTGTACTGTGTATACAGGAGATACTGAGAGACTGGGCCCATTGTACTGTGTGTACTGGAGATACTGAGAGACTGGGCCCATTGTACTGTGTATACTGGAGATACTGAGATACTGGGCCCATTGTACTGTGTGTACTGGAGATACTGAGAGACTGGGCCCATTGTACTGTGTATACTGGAGATACTGAGAGACTGGGCCCATTGTCCTGTGTGTACTGGAGATACTGAGAGACTGGGCCCATTGTACTGTGTGTACTGGAGATACTGAGAGACTGGGCCCATTGTACTGTGTATACTGGAGATACTGAGAGACTGGGCCCATTGTACTGTGTGTACTGGAGATACTGAGAGACTGGGCCCATTGTACTGTGTATACTGGAGATACTGAGAGACTGGGCCCATTGTACTGTGTATACTGGAGATACTGAGAGACTGGGCCCATTGTACTGTGTGTATTGGAGATACTGAGAGACTGGGCCCATTGTACTGTGTATACTGGAGATACTGAGAGACTGGGCCCATTGTACTGTGTATACTGGAGATACTGAGAGACTGGGCCCATTGTACTGTGTATACTGGAGATACTGAGAGACTGGGCCCATTGTACTGTGTATACTGGAGATACTGAGAGACTGGGCCCATTGTACTGTGTGTACTGGAGATACTGAGAGACTGGGCCCATTGTACTGTGTGTACTGGAGATACTGAGAGACTGGGCCCATTGTACTGTGTATACTGGAGATACTGAGAGACTGGGCCCATTGTACTGTGTGCACTGGAGATACTGAGAGACTGGGCCCATTGTACTGTGTGTACTGGAGATACTGAGAGACTGGGCCCATTGTACTGTGTGCACTGGAGATACTGAGAGACTGGGCCCATTGTACTGTGTGTACTGGAGATACTGAGAGACTGGGCCCATTGTATTGTGTGTACTGGAGAGACTGAGACGGGGCCCATTGTACTGTGTATACTGGAGTAACTGAGACGGGGCCCATTGTACTGTGTGTACTGGAGATACTGAGACTGGGCCCATTGTTCTGTGTGTACTGGAGATACTGAGACGGGGCCCATTGTCCTGTGTGTACTGGAGATACTGAGACGGGGCCCATTGTACTGTGTGTACTGGAGATACTGAGAGACTCGGCCCATTGTACTGTGTGTACTGGAGATACTGAGACGGGGCCCATTGTACTGTGTGTACTGGAGATACTGAGACGGGGCCCATTGTCCTGTGTGTACTGGAGATACTGAGACGGGGCCCATTGTACTGTGTGTACTGGAGATACTGAGAGACTCGGCCCATTGTACTCTCTATACTGGAGATACTGAGACTGGGCCCATTGTACTGTGTATGCTGGAGATACTGAGAGACTGGGCCCATTGTACTGTGTGTACTGGAGATACTGAGAGACTGGGCCCATTGTACTGTGTGTGCTGGAGATACTGAGGGACTGGGCCCATTGTACTGTATGCACTGGAGATACTGAGGGACTGGGCCCATTGTACTGTATGCACTGGAGATACTGAGAGACTGGGCCCATTGTACTGTGTGTACTGGAGATACTGAGAGACTGGGCCCATTGTACTGTGTGTACTGGAGATACTGAGGGACTGGGCCCATTGTACTGTGTGTACTGGAGATACCGAGGGACTGGGCCCATTGTACTGTGTGTACTGGAGATACTGAGGGACTGGGCCCATTGTACTGTATGCACTGGAGATACTGAGAGACTGGGCCCAATGTACTGTGTGTACTGGAGATACTGAGGGACTGGGCCCATTGTACTGTGTGTACTGGAGATACTGAGAGACTGGGCCCATTGTACTGTGTGTCCTGGAGATACTGAGAGACTGGGCCCATTGTACTGTATGCACTGGAGATACTGAGAGACTGGGCCCATTGTACTGTGTGTACTGGAGATACTGAGAGACTGGGCCCATTGTACTGTGTGTGCTGGAGATACTGAGGCGGGGCCCATTGTACTGTGTGTACTGGAGATACTGAGGGACTGGGCCCATTGTACTGTATGCACTGGAGATACTGAGAGACTGGGCCCATTGTACTGTATGCACTGGAGATACTGAGAGACTGGGCCCATTGTACTGTGTGTACTGGAGATACTGAGAGACTGGGCCCATTGTACTGTGTGTGCTGGAGATACTGAGGCGGGGCCCATTGTACTGTATGCACTGGAGATACTGAGAGACTGGGCCCATTGTACTGTGTGTACTGGAGATACCGAGGGACTGGGCCCATTGTACTGTGTGTGCTGGAGATACTGAGGCGGGACCCATTGTACTGTGTGTACTGGAGATACTGAGGGACTGGGCCCATTGTACTGTGTGTACTGGAGATACTGAGAGACTGGGCCCATTGTACTGTGTGTACTGGAGATACTGAGAGACTGGGCCCATTGTACTGTGTGTACTGGAGATACTGAGAGACTGGGCCCATTGTACTGTGTGTCCTGGAGATACTGAGAGACTGGGCCCATTGTACTGTATGCACTGGAGATACTGAGAGACTGGGCCCATTGTACTGTGTGCACTGGAGATACTGAGAGACTGGGCCCATTGTACTGTGTGTACTGGAGATACTGAGAGACTGGGCCCATTGTACTGTGTGTGCTGGAGATACTGAGGCGGGGCCCATTGTACTGTATGCACTGGAGATACTGAGAGACTGGGCCCATTGTACTGTGTGTGCTGGAGATACTGAGGCGGGGCCCATTGTACTGTGTGTACTGGAGATACTGAGGGACTGGGCCCATTGTACTGTATGCACTGGAGATACTGAGAGACTGGGCCCATTGTACTGTGTGTACTGGAGATACTGAGAGACTGGGCCCATTGTACTGTGTGTGCTGGAGATACTGAGGCGGGGCCCATTGTACTGTATGCACTGGAGATACTGAGAGACTGGGCCCATTGTACTGTGTGTCCTGGAGATACTGAGAGACTGGGCCCATTGTACTGTATGCACTGGAGATACTGAGAGACTGGGCCCATTGTACTGTGTGTACTGGAGATACTGAGAGACTGGGCCCATTGTACTGTGTGTCCTGGAGATACTGAGAGACTGGGCCCATTGTACTGTGTGTGCTGGAGATACTGAGGCGGGGCCCATTGTACTGTGTGTACTGGAGATACTGAGGGACTGGGCCCATTGTACTGTGTATACTGGAGATACTGAGAGACTGGGCCCATTGTACTGTGTATACTGGAGATACTGAGAGACTGGGCCCATTGTACTGTATGCACTGGAGATACTGAGAGACTGGGCCCATTGTACTGTATGCACTGGAGATACTGAGAGACTGGGCCCATTGTACTGTGTGTACTGGAGATACTGAGAGACTGGGCCCATTGTACTGTGTGTGCTGGAGATACTGAGGCGGGGCCCATTGTACTGTGTATACTGGAGATACTGAGAGACTGGGCCCATTGTACTGTGTGTACTGGAGATACTGAGAGACTGGGCCCATTGTACTGTGTATACTGGAGATACTGAGAGACTGGGCCCATTGTACTGTATGCACTGGAGAATCTGAGAGACTGGGCCCATTGTACTGTGTGTACTGGAGATACTGAGAGACTGGGCCCATTGTACTGTGTATACTGGAGATACTGAGAGACTGGGCCCATTGTACTGTGTGCACTGGAGATACTGAGAGACTGGGCCCATTGTACTGTATGCACTGGAGATACTGAGAGACTGGGCCCATTGTACTGTGTATACTGGAGATACTGAGAGACTGGGCCCATTGTACTGTGTGCACTGGAGATACTGAGAGACTGGGCCCATTGTACTGTATGCACTGGAGATACTGAGAGACTGGGCCCATTGTACTGTATGCACTGGAGATACTGAGAGACTGGGCCCATTGTACTGTGTGTGCTGGAGATACTGAGGCGGGGCCCATTGTACTGTGTGTACTGGAGATACTGAGAGACTGGGCCCATTGTACTGTGTGCACTGGAGATACTGAGAGACTGGGCCCATTGTACTGTGTGTACTGGAGATACTGAGGGACTGGGCCCATTGTACTGTATGCACTGGAGATACTGAGAGACTGGGCCCATTGTACTGTGTGTACTGGAGATACTGAGAGACTGGGCCCATTGTACTGTGTGTACTGGAGATACTGAGAGACTGGGCCCATTGTACTGTGTATACTGGAGATACTGAGAGACTGGGCCCATTGTACTGTGTATACTGGAGATACTGAGAGACTGGGCCCATTGTACTGTGTATACTGGAGATACTGAGAGACTGGGCCCATTGTACTGTGTATACTGGAGATACTGAGAGACTGGGCCCATTGTACTGTGTATACTGGAGATACTGAGAGACTGGGCCCATTGTACTGTGTGTACTGGAGATACTGAGAGACTGGGCCCATTGTACTGTGTATACTGGAGATACTGAGACTGGGCCCATTGTACTGTGTGTACTGGAGATACTGAGAGACTGGGCCCATTGTACTGTGTGTACTGGAGATACTGAGGGACTGGGCCCATTGTACTGTATGCACTGGAGATACTGAGAGACTGGGCCCATTGTACTGTGTGTACTGGAGATACTGAGAGACTGGGCCCATTGTACTGTGTGTACTGGAGATACTGAGAGACTGGGCCCATTGTACTGTGTATACTGGAGATACTGAGAGACTGGGCCCATTGTACTGTGTATACTGGAGATACTGAGAGACTGGGCCCATTGTACTGTGTATACTGGAGATACTGAGAGACTCGGCCCATTGTACTCTCTATACTGGAGATACTGAGACTGGGCCCATTGTACTGTGTGTACTGGAGATACTGAGAGACTGGGCCCATTGTACTGTGTGTACTGGAGATACTGAGACTGGGCCCATTGTACTGTGTGTACTGGAGATACTGAGAGACTGGGCCCATTGTACTGTGTGTACTGGAGATACTGAGAGACTGGGCCCATTGTACTGTGTGTACTGGAGATACTGAGACTGGGCCCATTGTACTGTGTGTACTGGAGATACTGAGACTGGGCCCATTGTACTGTGTGTACTGCAGATACTGAGAGACTGGGCCCATTGTACTGTGTGTACTGGAGATACTGAGACTGGGCCCATTGTACTGTGTGTACTGGAGATACTGAGAGACTGGGCCCATTGTACTGTGTGTACTGGAGATACTGAGACTGGGCCCATTGTACTGTGTGTACTGGAGATACTGAGAGACTGGGCCCATTGTACTGTGTATACTGGAGATACTGAGAGACTGGGCCCATTGTACTGTGTGTACTGGAGATACTGAGAGACTGGGCCCATTGTACTGTGTATACTGGAGATACTGAGAGACTGGGCCCATTGTACTGTGTGTACTGGAGATACTGAGAGACTGGGCCCATTGTACTGTGTATACTGGAGATACTGAGAGACTGGGCCCATTGTACTGTGTATACTGGAGATACTGAGAGACTGGGCCCATTGTACTGTGTATACTGGAGATACTGAGACTGGGCCCATTGTACTGTGTGTACTGGAGATACTGAGAGACTGGGCCCATTGTACTGTGTATACTGGAGATACTGAGAGACTGGGCCCATTGTACTGTGTATACTGGAGATACTGAGAGACTGGGCCCATTGTACTGTGTGGACTGGAGATACTGAGAGACTGGGCCCATTGTACTGTGTATACTGGAGATACTGAGAGACTGGGCCCATTGTACTGTGTATACTGGAGATACTGAGACTGGGCCCATTGTACTGTATATACTGGAGATACTGAGAGACTGGGCCCATTGTACTGCATATACTGGAGATACTGAGACTGGGCCCATTGTACTGTATATACTGGAGATATTGAGACTGGGCCCATTGTACTGTATATACTGGAGATACTGAGACTGGGCCCATTGTACTGTATATACTGGAGATACTGAGAGACTGGGCCCATTGTACTGTATATACTGGAGATACTGAGAGACTGGGCCCATTGTACTGTATATACTGGAGATATTGAGACTGGGCCCATTGTACTGTATATACTGGAGATATTGAGACTGGGCCCATTGTACTGTATATACTGGAGATACTGAGACTGGGCCCATTGTACTGTATATACTGGAGATACTGAGAGACTGGGCCCATTGTACTGTGTGTACTGCAGATACTGAGAGACTGGGCCCATTGTACTGTGTGTACTGGAGATACTGAGAGACTGGGCCCATTGTACTGTATATACTGGAGATATTGAGACTGGGCCCATTGTACTGTATATACTGGAGATACTGAGAGACTGGGCCCATTGTACTGTGTGTACTGCAGATACTGAGAGACTGGGCCCATTGTACTGTGTGTACTGGAGATACTGAGAGACTGGGCCCATTGTACTGTATATACTGGAGATATTGAGACTGGGCCCATTGTACTGTATATACTGGAGATACTGAGAGACTGGGCCCATTGTACTGTGTGTACTGGAGATACTGAGAGACTGGGCCCATTGTACTGTGTGTACTGCAGATACTGAGAGACTGGGCCCATTGTACTGTGTGTACTGGAGATACTGAGAGACTGGGCCCATTGTACTGTATATACTGGAGATACTGAGAGACTGGGCCCATTGTACTGTATATACTGGAGATACTGTGAGACTGGGCCCATTGTACTGTGTGTACTGGAGATACTGAGAGACTGGGCCCATTGTACTGTGTGTACTGGAGATACTGAGAGACTGGGCCCATTGTACTGTATATACTGGAGATACTGAGACTGGGCCCATTGTACTGTGTGTACTGGAGATACTGAGACTGGGCCCATTGTACTGTATATACTGGAGATATTGAGACTGGGCCCATTGTACTGTGTGTACTGGAGATACTGAGACTGGGCCCATTGTACTGTATATACTGGAGATACTGAGAGACTGGGCCCATTGTACTGTGTATACTGGAGATACTGAGAGACTGGGCCCATTGTACTGTGTGTACTGGAGATACTGAGAGACTGGGCCCATTGTACTGTATATACTGGAGATACTGAGACTGGGCCCATTGTACTGTGTGTACTGGAGATACTGAGACTGGGCCCATTGTACTGTATATACTGGAGATATTGAGACTGGGCCCATTGTACTGTGTGTACTGGAGATACTGAGACTGGGCCCATTGTACTGTATATACTGGAGATATTGAGACTGGGCCCATTGTACTGTGTGTACTGGAGATACTGAGAGACTGGGCCCATTGTACTGTGTATACTGGAGATACTGAGAGACTGGGCCCATTGTACTGTGTGTACTGGAGATACTGAGAGACTGGGCCCATTGTACTGTGTATACTGGAGATACTGAGACTGGGCCCATTGTACTGTGTATACTGGAGATACTGAGACTGAGCCCATTGTACTGTGTATACTGGAGATACTGAGACTGGGCCCATTGTACTGTGTGTACTGGAGATACTGAGACTGGGCCCATTGTACTGTATATACTGGAGATATTGAGACTGGGCCCATTGTACTGTGTATACTGGAGATACTGAGAGACTGGGCCCATTGTACTGTGTGTACTGGAGATACTGAGAGACTGGGCCCATTGTACTGTGTATACTGGAGATACTGAGAGACTGGGCCCATTGTACTGTGTATACTGGAGATACTGAGACTGGGCCCATTGTACTGTGTATACTGGAGATACTGAGACTGGGCCCATTGTACTGTGTATACTGGAGATACTGAGACTGGGCCCATTGTACTGTGTGTACTGGAGATACTGAGACTGGGCCCATTGTACTGTATATACTGGAGATATTGAGACTGGGCCCATTGTACTGTGTATACTGGAGATACTGAGAGACTGGGCCCATTGTACTGTGTGTACTGGAGATACTGAGAGACTGGGCCCATTGTACTGTGTATACTGGAGATACTGAGAGACTGGGCCCATTGTACTGTGTGTACTGGAGATACTGAGAGACTGGGCCCATTGTACTGTGTGTACTGGAGATACTGAGAGACTGGGCCCATTGTACTGCATATACTGGAGATACTGAGACTGGGCCCATTGTACTGTATATACTGGAGATACTGAGACTGGGCCCATTGTACTGTGTGTACTGGAGATACTGAGACTGGGCCCATTGTACTGTATATACTGGAGATACTGAGAGACTGGGCCCATTGTACTGTGTATACTGGAGATACTGAGAGACTGGGCCCATTGTACTGTATATACTGGAGATATTGAGACTGGGCCCATTGTACTGTGTGTACTGGAGATACTGAGACTGGGCCCATTGTACTGTGTATACTGGAGATACTGAGAGACTGGGCCCATTGTACTGTATATACTGGAGATATTGAGACTGGGCCCATTGTACTGTATATACTGGAGATATTGAGACTGGGCCCATTGTACTGTGTGTACTGGAGATACTGAGACTGGGCCCATTGTACTGTATATACTGGAGATATTGAGACTGGGCCCATTGTACTGTGTGTACTGGAGATACTGAGACTGGGCCCATTGTACTGTATATACTGGAGATACTGAGACTGGGCCCATTGTACTGTGTGTACTGGAGATACTGAGACTGGGCCCATTGTACTGTATATACTGGAGATATTGAGACTGGGCCCATTGTACTGTGTGTACTGGAGATACTGAGACTGGGCCCATTGTACTGTATATACTGGAGATACTGAGAGACTGGGCCCATTGTACTGTGTATACTGGAGATACTGAGAGACTGGGCCCATTGTACTGTATATACTGGAGATACTGAGAGACTGGGCCCATTGTACTGTGTATACTGGAGATACTGAGACTGGGCCCATTGTACTGTGTGTACTGGAGATACTGAGACTGGGCCCATTGTACTGTATATACTGGAGATACTGAGACTGGGCCCATTGTACTGTGTGTACTGGAGATACTGAGACTGGGCCCATTGTACTGTATATACTGGAGATATTGAGACTGGGCCCATTGTACTGTGTGTACTGGAGATACTGAGACTGGGCCCATTGTACTGTATATACTGGAGATACTGAGAGACTGGGCCCATTGTTCTGTATATACTGGAGATATTGAGACTGGGCCCATTGTACTGTGTGTACTGGAGATACTGAGAGACTGGGCCCATTGTACTGTGTATACTGGAGATACTGAGAGACTGGGCCCATTGTACTGTGTGTACTGGAGATACTGAGACTGGGCCCATTGTACTGTGTATACTGGAGATATTGAGACTGGGCCCATTGTACTGTATATGCTGGAGATACTGAGACTGGGCCCATTGTACTGTATATACTGGAGATACTGAGACTGGGCCCATTGTACTGTATATACTGGAGATACTGAGACTGGGCCCATTGTACTGTGTGTACTGGAGATACTGAGAGACTGGGCCCATTGTCCTGTGTGTACTGGAGATACTGAGACTGGGCCCATTGTACTGTGTGTACTGGAGATACTGAGAGACTGGGCCCATTGTACTGTATATACTGGAGATACTGAGACTGGGCCCATTGTACTGTATATACTGGAGATACTGAGAGTGGCCCATTGTACTGTATATACTGGAGATACTGAGAGTGGCCCATTGTACTGTATATACTGGAGATACTGAGACTGGGCCCATTGTACTGTATATACTGGAGATACTGAGAGCCTGGGCCCATTGTACTGTGTGTACTGGAGATACTGAGAGACTGGGCCCATTGTACTGTGTGTACTGGAGATACTGAGAGACTGGGCCCATTGTACTGTATATACTGGAGATACTGAGAGTGGCCCATTGTACTGTATATACTGGAGATAATGAGAGTGGCCCATTGTACTGTATATACAGGAGATACTGAGACTGGGCCCATTGTACTGTATATACTGGAGATACTGAGAGCCTGGGCCCATTGTACTGTGTGTACTGGAGATACTGAGAGACTGGGCCCATTGTACTGTATATACTGGAGATACTGAGAGACTGGGCCCATTGTACTGTATATACTGGAGATACTGAGAGACTGGGCCCATTGTACTGTGTGTACTGGAGATACTGAGAGACTGGGCCCATTGTACTGTATATACTGGAGATACTGAGACTGGGCCCATTGTACTGTGTGTACTGGAGATACTGAGACTGGGCCCATTGTACTGTGTGTACTGGAGATACTGAGAGACTGGGCCCATTGTACTGTATATACTGGAGATACTGAGACTGGGCCCATTGTACTGTATATACTGGAGATACTGAGACTGGGCCCATTGTACTGTGTGTACTGGAGATACTGAGACTGGGCCCATTGTACTGTGTGTACTGGAGATACTGAGACTGGGCCCATTGTACTGTGTGTACTGGAGAAACAGAGAGACTGGGCCCATTGTACTGTGTGTACTGGAGATACTGAGAGACTGGGCCCATTGTACTGTGTATACTGGAGATACTGAGAGTCTGGGCCCATTGTACTGTGTGTACTGGAGAAACAGAGAGACTGGGCCCATTGTACTGTGTGTACTGGAGATACTGAGACTGGGCCCATTGTACTGTGTGTACTGGAGAAACAGAGAGACTGGGCCCATTGTACTGTGTGTACTGGAGATACTGAGAGACTGGGCCCATTGTACTGTGTATACTGGAGATACTGAGAGACTGGGCCCATTGTACTGTATATACTGGAGATACTGAGAGACTGGGCCCATTGTACTGTGTGTACTGGAGATACTGAGAGACTGGGCCCATTGTACTGTGTGTACTGGAGATACTGAGAGACTGGGCCCATTGTACTGTATATACTGGAGATATTGAGACTGGGCTCATTGTACTGTATATACTGGAGATACTGAGAGACTGGGCCCATTGTACTGTGTATACTGGAGATACAGAGAGACTGGGCCCATTGTACTGTATATACTGGAGATATTGAGACTGGGCCCATTGTACTGTATATACTGGAGATACAGAGAGACTGGGCCCATTGTACTGTATATACTGGAGATATTGAGACTGGGCCCATTGTACTGTATATACTGGAGATACTGAGAGACTGGGCCCATTGTACTGTGTGTACTGGAGATACTGAGAGACTGGGCCCATTGTACTGTGTATACTGGAGATACTGAGAGACTGGGCCCATTGTACTGTGTGTACTGGAGATACTGAGAGACTGGGCCCATTGTACTGTGTGTACTGGAGATACTGAGAGACTGGGCCCATTGTACTGTGTATACTGGAGATACTGAGAGACTGGGCCCATTGTACTGTGTATACTGGAGATACTGAGAGACTGGGCCCATTGTACTGTGTGTACTGGAGATACTGAGAGACTGGGCCCATTGTACTGTGTATACTGGAGATACTGAGAGACTGGGCCCATTGTACTGTGTATACTGGAGATACTGAGAGACTGGGCCCATTGTACTGTGTGTACTGGAGATACTGAGAGACTGGGCCCATTGTACTGTGTATACTGGAGATACTGAGAGACTGGGCCCATTGTACTGTGTGTACTGGAGATACTGAGAGACTGGGCCCATTGTACTGTGTATACTGGAGATACTGAGAGACTGGGCCCATTGTACTGTGTATACTGGAGATACTGAGAGACTGGGCCCATTGTACTGTGTATACTGGAGATACTGAGAGACTGGGCCCATTGTACTGTGTGTACTGGAGATACTGAGAGACTGGGCCCATTGTACTGTGTATACTGGAGATACTGAGAGACTGGGCCCATTGTACTGTGTATACTGGAGATACTGAGAGACTGGGCCCATTGTACTCTCTATACTGGAGGTACTGAGAGACTGGGCCCATTGTACTGTGTGTACTGGAGATACTGAGAGACTGGGCCCATTGTACTGTGTGTACTGGAGATACTGAGAGACTGGGCCCATTGTACTGTGTGTACTGGAGATACTGAGACTGGGCCCATTGTACTGTGTATACTGGAGATACTGAGAGACTGGGCCCATTGTACTGTGTATACTGGAGATACTGAGAGACTGGGCCCATTGTACTGTGTATACTGGAGATACTGAGAGACTGGGCCCATTGTACTGTGTATACTGGAGATACTGATACTCGGCCCATTGGACTGTGTATACTGGAGATACTGAGAGACTGGGCCCATTGTACTGTGTATACTGGAGGTACTGAGAGACTGGGCCCATTGTACTCTCTATACTGGAGGTACTGAGAGACTGGGCCCATTGTACTGTGTGTACTAGAGATACTGAGAGACTGGGCCCATTGTACTGTGTATACTGGAGATACTGATACTCGGCCCATTGGACTGTGTATACTGGAGATACTGAGAGACTGGGCCCATTGTACTGTGTATACTGGAGGTACTGAGAGACTGGGCCCATTGTACTCTCTATACTGGAGGTACTGAGAGACTGGGCCCATTGTACTGTGTGTACTAGAGATACTGAGAGACTGGGCCCATTGTACTGTGTGTACTGGAGATACTGAGAGACTGGGCCCATTGTACTCTCTATACTGGAGGTACTGAGAGACTGGGCCCATTGTACTGTGTGTACTGGAGATACTGAGAGACTGGGCCCATTGTACTGTGTGTACTGGAGATACTGAGAGACTGGGCCCATTGTACTGTGTGTACTGGAGATACTGAGACTGGGCCCATTGTACTGTGTATACTGGAGATACTGAGAGACTGGGCCCATTGTACTGTGTATACTGGAGATACTGAGAGACTGGGCCCATTGTACTGTGTATACTGGAGATACTGAGAGACTGGGCCCATTGTACTGTGTATACTGGAGATACTGATACTCGGCCCATTGGACTGTGTATACTGGAGATACTGAGAGACTGGGCCCATTGTACTGTGTATACTGGAGGTACTGAGAGACTGGGCCCATTGTACTCTCTATACTGGAGGTACTGAGAGACTGGGCCCATTGTACTGTGTGTACTAGAGATACTGAGAGACTGGGCCCATTGTACTGTGTATACTGGAGATACTGATACTCGGCCCATTGGACTGTGTATACTGGAGATACTGAGAGACTGGGCCCATTGTACTGTGTATACTGGAGGTACTGAGAGACTGGGCCCATTGTACTGTGTATACTGGAGATACTGAGACTGGGCCCATTGTACTGTGTGTACTGGAGATACTGAGAGACTGGGCCCATTGTACTGTGTGTACTGGAGATACTGAGAGACTCGGCCCATTGGACTGTGTATACTGGAGATACTGAGAGACTGGGCCCATTGTACTGTGTATACTGGAGATACTGAGACTGGGCCCATTGTACTGTGTGTACTGGAGATACTGAGAGACTGGGCCCATTGTACTGTGTATACTGGAGATACTGAGACTGGGCCCATTGTACTGTGTGTACTGGAGATACTGAGAGACTGGGCCCATTGTACTGTGTGTACTGGAGATACTGAGAGACTGGGCCCATTGTACTGTGTGTACTGGAGATACTGAGAGACTCGGCCCATTGGACTGTGTATACTGGAGATACTGAGAGACTGGGCCCATTGTACTGTGTATACTGGAGATACTGAGAGACTGGGCCCATTGTACTGTGTATACTGGAGATACTGAGACGGGGCCCATTGTACTGTGTGTACTGGAGATACTGAGAGACTCGGCCCATTGGACTGTGTATACTGGAGATACTGAGAGACTGGGCCCATTGTACTGTGTATACTGGAGATACTGAGACGGGGCCCATTGTACTGTGTGTACTGGAGATACTGAGAGACTGGGCCCATTGTACTGTGTGTACTGGAGATACTGAGAGACTCGGCCCATTGGACTGTGTATACTGGAGATACTGAGAGACTGGGCCCATTGTACTGTGTATACTGGAGATACTGAGACGGGGCCCATTGTACTGTGTGTACTGGAGATACTGAGAGACTGGGCCCATTGTACTGTGTATACTGGAGATACTGAGAGACTGGGCCCATTGTACTGTGTGTACTGGAGATACTGAGACTGGGCCCATTGTACTGTGTGTACTGGAGATACTGAGACTGGGCCCATTGTACTGTGTGGACTGGAGATACTGAGAGACTGGGTCCATTGGACTGTGTATACTGGAGATATTGAGACTGGGCACATTGTACTGTGTATACTGGAGATACTGAGAGACTGGGCCCATTGTACTGTGTGTACTGGAGATACTGAGAGACTGGGCCCATTGTACTGTGTGTACTGGAGATACTGAGACTGGTCCCATTGTACTGTGTGTACTGGAGATACTGAGAGACTGGGCCCATTGTACTGTGTGTACTGGAGATACTGAGAGACTCGGCCCATTGGACTGTGTATACTGGAGATACTGAGAGACTGGGCCCATTGTACTGTGTATACTGGAGATACTGAGAGACTGGGCCCATTGTACTGTGTATACTGGAGATACTGAGACGGGGCCCATTGTACTGTGTGTACTGGAGATACTGAGAGACTCGGCCCATTGGACTGTGTATACTGGAGATACTGAGAGACTGGGCCCATTGTACTGTGTATACTGGAGATACTGAGACGGGGCCCATTGTACTGTGTGTACTGGAGATACTGAGAGACTGGGCCCATTGTACTGTGTGTACTGGAGATACTGAGAGACTGGGCCCATTGTACTGTGTGTACTGGAGATACTGAGAGACTCGGCCCATTGGACTGTGTATACTGGAGATACTGAGAGACTGGGCCCATTGTACTGTGTATACTGGAGATACTGAGAGACTGGGCCCATTGTACTGTGTATACTGGAGATACTGAGACGGGGCCCATTGTACTGTGTGTACTGGAGATACTGAGAGACTCGGCCCATTGGACTGTGTATACTGGAGATACTGAGAGACTGGGCCCATTGTACTGTGTATACTGGAGATACTGAGACGGGGCCCATTGTACTGTGTGTACTGGAGATACTGAGAGACTGGGCCCATTGTACTGTGTGTACTGGAGATACTGAGAGACTCGGCCCATTGGACTGTGTATACTGGAGATACTGAGAGACTGGGCCCATTGTACTGTGTATACTGGAGATACTGAGACGGGGCCCATTGTACTGTGTGTACTGGAGATACTGAGAGACTGGGCCCATTGTACTGTGTATACTGGAGATACTGAGAGACTGGGCCCATTGTACTGTGTGTACTGGAGATACTGAGACTGGTCCCATTGTACTGTGTGTACTGGAGATACTGAGACTGGGCCCATTGTACTGTGTGGACTGGAGATACTGAGAGACTGGGCCCATTGTACTGTGTGTACTGAGATACTGAGAGACTGGGCCCATTGTACTGTGTATACTGGAGATACTGAGACTGGGCCCATTGTACTGTGCACACTGGAGATACTGAGACTGGGCCCATGGTACTGTGTGTACTGGAGATACTGAGAGACTGGGCCCATTGTACTGTGTATACTGGAGATACTGAGAGACTGGGCCCATTGTCCTGTGTGTACTGGAGATACTGAGAGCCTGGGCCCAGTGTACTGTGTGTACTGGAGATACAGAGAGACTGGGCCCATTGTACTGTGTGTACTGGAGATACTGAGAGACTGGGTCCATTGGACTGTGTATACTGGAGATATTGAGACTGGGCACATTGTACTGTGTATACTGGAGATACTGAGAGACTGGGCCCATTGTACTGTGTGTACTGGAGATACTGAGAGACTGGGCCCATTGTACTGTATGAACTGGAGATACTGAGAGACTGGGTCCATTGGACTGTGTATACTGGAGATATTGAGACTGGGCACATTGTACTGTGTATACTGGAGATACTGAGAGACTGGGCCCATTGTACTGTATGAACTGGAGATACTGAGAGACTGGGTCCATTGGACTGTGTATACTGGAGATATTGAGACTGGGCACATTGTACTGTGTATACTGGAGATACTGAGAGACTGGGCCCATTGTACTGTGTGTACTGAGATACTGAGAGACTGGGCCCATTGTACTGTGTATACTGGAGATACTGAGACTGGGCCCATTGTACTGTGCACACTGGAGATACTGAGACTGGGCCCATGGTACTGTGTGTACTGGAGATACTGAGAGACTGGGCCCATTGTACTGTGTGTACTGGAGATACTGAGAGACTGGGCCCATTGTCCTGTGTGTACTGGAGATACTGAGAGCCTGGGCCCAGTGTACTGTGTGTACTGGAGATACTGAGAGACTGGGCCCATTGTACTGTGTATACTGGAGATACTGAGAGACTGGGCCCATTGTACTGTGTGTACTGGAGGTACTGAGAGTCTGGGCCCATTGTCCTGTGTGTACTGGAGATACTGAGAGCCTGGGCCCAGTGTACTGTGTGTACTGGAGATACTGAGAGACTGGGCCCATTGTACTGTGTGTACTGGAGATACTGAGAGACTGGGCCCATTGTACTGTGTGTACTGGAGATACTGAGAGACTGGGCCCATTGTACTCTCTATACTGGAGATACTGAGAGACTGGGCCCATTGTACTGTGTATACTGGAGATACTGAGAGACTGGGCCCATTGTACTGTGTGTACTGGAGATACTGAGAGACTGGGCCCATTGTACTGTGTATACTGGAGATACTGAGAGACTGGGCCCATTGTACTGTGTGTACTGGAGATACTGAGAGACTGGGCCCATTGTACTGTGTATACTGGAGATACTGAGAGACTGGGCCCATTGTACTGTGTATACTGGAGATACTGAGAGACTGGGCCCATTGTACTGTGTGGACTGGAGATACTGAGAGACTGGGCCCATTGTACTGTGTGTACTGGAGATACTGAGAGACTGGGCCCATTGTACTGTGTGTACTGCAGATACTGAGAGACTGGGCCCATTGTACTGTGTATACTGGAGATACTGAGAGACTGGGCCCATTGTACTGTGTATACTGGAGATACTGAGACTGGGCCCATTGTACTGTGTATACTGGAGATACTGAGAGACTGGGCCCATTGTACTGTGTGTACTGGAGATACTGAGACTGGGCCCATTGTACTGTGTATACTGGAGATACTGAGAGACTGGGCCCATTGTACTGTGTGTACTGGAGATACTGAGAGACTGGGCCCATTGTACTGTGTGTACTGGAGATACTGAGACTGGGCCCATGGTACTGTGTGTACTGGAGATACTGAGAGACTGGGCCCATTGTACTGTGTATACTGGAGATACTGAGACTGGGCCCATTGTACTGTATGCACTGGAGATACTGAGAGACTGGGCCCATTGTACTCTCTCTACTGGAGATACTGAGAGACTCGGCCCCTTGGACTGTGTATACTGGAGATACTGAGACTGGGCACATTGTTCCGTGTGTACTGGAGATACTGAGAGACTGGGCCCATTGTACTGTGTGTACTGGAGATACTGAGACTGGGCCCATGGTACTGTGTGTACTGGAGATACTGAGAGACTGGGCCCATTGTACTGTGTGTACTGGAGATACTGAGAGACTGGGCCCATTGTACTGTGTGTACTGGAGATACTGAGAGACTGGGCCCATTGTACTGTGTGTACTGGAGATACTGAGAGACTGGGCCCATTGTACTGTGTGTACTGGAGATACTGAGAGACTGGGCCCATTGTACTGTGTGTACTGGAGATACTGAGCCTGGGCCCATTGTACTGTGTGTACTGGAGATACTGAGAGACTGGGCCCATTGTACTGTGTGTACTGGAGATACTGAGAGTCTGGGCCCATTGTCCTGTGTGTACTGGAGATACTGAGAGCCTGGGCCCAGTGTACTGTGTGTACTGGAGATACTGAGAGACTGGGCCCATTGTACTGTGTATACTGGAGATACTGAGAGCCTGGGCCCATTGTACTGTATGAACTGGAGATACTGAGAGACTGGGTCCATTGGACTGTGTATACTGGAGATACTGAGAGCCTGGGCCCATTGTACTGTGTGTACTGGAGATACTGAGAGACTGGGCCCATTGTACTGTGTGTACTGGAGATACTGAGAGACTGGGCCCATTGTACTGTGTGTACTGGAGATACTGAGAGACTGGGCCCATTGTACTGTGTATACTGGAGATACTGAGAGACTGGGCCCATTGTACTGTGTATACTGGAGATACTGAGACTGGGCCCATTGTACTGTGTGTACTGGAGATACTGAGAGACTGGGCCCATTGTACTGTGTGTACTGGAGGTACTGAGAGACTGGGCCCATTGTACTGTGTGTACTGGAGATACTGAGAGACTGGGCCCATTGTACTGTGTGTACTGGAGATACTGAGACTGGGCCCATTGTACTGTGTGTACTGGAGGTACTGAGAGACTGGGCCCATTGTACTGTGTGTACTGGAGATACTGAGAGACTGGGCCCATTGTACTGTGTATACTGGAGATACTGAGAGACTGGGCCCATTGTACTGTGTGTACTGGAGATACTGAGACTGGGCCCATTGTACTGTGTGTACTGGAGATACTGAGACTGGGCCCATTGTACTGTGTATACTGGAGGTACTGAGAGACTGGGCCCATTGTACTGTGTGTACTGGAGGTACTGAGAGACTGGGCCCATTGTACTGTGTATACTGGAGATACTGAGAGACTGGGCCCATTGTACTGTGTGTACTGGAGATACTGAGAGACTGGGCCCATTGTACTGTGTGTACTGGAGATACTGAGAGACTGGGCCCATTGTACTGTGTGTACTGGAGATACTGAGAGACTGGGCCCATTGTACTGTGTATACTGGAGATACTGAGAGACTGGGCCCATTGTACTGTGTATACTGGAGATACTGAGAGACTGGGCCCATTGTACTGTGTGTACTGGAGATACTGAGAGCCTGGGCCCATTGTACTGTGTGTACTGGAGATACTGATACTCGGCCCATTGGACTGTGTATACTGGAGATACTGAGAGACTGGGCCCATTGTACTGTGTATACTGGAGGTACTGAGACTGGGCCCATTGTACTGTGTATACTGGAGGTACTGAGAGACTGGGCCCATTGTACTGTGTATACTGGAGGTACTGAGACTGGGCCCATTGTACTGTGTATACTGGAGGTACTGAGAGACTGGGCCCATTGTACTGTGTGTACTGGAGATACTGAGAGACTGGGCCCATTGTACTGTGTATACTGGAGGTACTGAGAGACTGGGCCCATTGTACTGTGTGTACTGGAGATACTGAGACTGGGCCCATTGTACTGTATATACTGGAGATATTGAGACTGGGCCCATTGTACTGTGTGAACTGGAGAGACTGAGAGACTGGGCCCATTGTACTGTGTATACTGGAGGTACTGAGACTGGGCCCATTGTACTGTGTGTACTGGAGAGACTGAGAGACTGGGCCCATTGTACTGTGTGTACTGGAGATACTGAGACTGGGCCCATTGTACTGTGTGTACTGGAGATACTGAGACTGGGCCCATTGTTCTGTATATACTGGAGATATTGAGACTGGGCCCATTGTACTGTATATACTGGAGATATTGAGACTGGGCCCATTGTACTGTATATACTGGAGATACTGAGACTGGGCCCATTGTACTGTGTGTACTGGAGATACTGAGAGACTGGGCCCATTGTACTGTGTGTACTGGAGATACTGAGACTGGGCCCATTGTACTGTATATACTGGAGATATTGAGACTGGGCCCATTGTACTGTGTGAACTGGAGAGACTGAGAGACTGGGCCCATTGTACTGTGTATACTGGAGGTACTGAGAGACTGGGCCCATTGTACTGTGTGTACTGGAGATACTGAGACTGGGCCCATTGTACTGTGTGTACTGGAGAGACTGAGAGACTGGGCCCATTGTACTGTATATACTGGAGATATTGAGACTGGGCCCATTGTACTGTGTGAACTGGAGAGACTGAGAGACTGGGCCCATTGTACTGTGTGTACTGGAGATACTGAGAGACTGGGCCCATTGTACTGTGTGTACTGGAGATACTGAGACTGGGCCCATTGTACTGTGTGTACTGGAGATACAGAGACTGGGCCCATTGTACTGTGTGTACTGGAGAGACTGAGAGACTGGGCCCATTGTACTGTGTATACTGGAGATATTGAGACTGGGCCCATTGTACTGTGTGAACTGGAGAGACTGAGAGACTGGGCCCATTGTACTGTATATACTGGAGATATTGAGACTGGGCCCATTGTACTGTGTGAACTGGAGAGACTGAGAGACTGGGCCCATTGTACTGTATATACTGGAGATATTGAGACTGGGCCCATTGTACTGTGTGAACTGGAGAGACTGAGAGACTGGGCCCATTGTACTGTGTATACTGGAGGTACTGAGAGACTGGGCCCATTGTACTGTGTGTACTGGAGATACTGAGACTGGGCCCATTGTACTGTGTATACTGGAGATACTGAGACTGGGCCCATTGTACTGTGTGTACTGGAGATACTGAGAGACTGGGCCCATTGTACTGTGTATACTGGAGATACTGAGAGACTGGGCCCATTGTACTGTGTATACTGGAGATACTGAGACTGGGCCCATTGTACTGTGTGTACTGGAGATACTGAGAGACTGGGCCCATTGTACTGTATATACTGGAGATATTGAGACTGGGCCCATTGTACTGTATATACTGGAGATACTGAGACTGGGCCCATTGTACTGTGTGTACTGGAGATACTGAGAGACTGGGCCCATTGTACTGTATATACTGGAGATATTGAGACTGGGCCCATTGTACTGTATATACTGGAGATACTGAGACTGGGCCCATTGTACTGTGTGTACTGGAGATACTGAGAGACTGGGCCCATTGTACTGTATATACTGGAGATACTGAGACTGGGCCCATTGTACTGTATATACTGGAGATACTGAGAGACTGGGCCCATTGTACTGTGTGTACTGGAGATACTGAGAGAGTGGGCCCATTGTACTGTGTGTACTGGAGATACTGAGAGAGTGGGCCCATTGTACTGTGTGTACTGGAGATACTGAGACTGGGCCCATTGTACTGTGTATACTGGAGATACTGAGAGACTGGGCCCATTGTACTGTATATACTGGAGATACTGAGAGACTGGGCCCATTGTACTGTATATACTGGAGATACTGAGACTGGGCCCATTGTACTGTGTGAACTGGAGATACTGAGAGACTGGGCCCATTGTACTGTGTATACTGGAGATACTGAGAGACTGGGCCCATTGTACTGTGTGTACTGGAGATACTGAGAGACTGGGCCCATTGTACTGTGTGTACTGGAGATACTGAGAGACTGGGCCCATTGTACTGTGTATACTGGAGATACTGAGAGACTGGGCCCATTGTACTGTGTATACTGGAGGTACTGAGAGACTGGGCCCATTGTACTGTGTATACTGGAGATACTGAGAGACTGGGCCCATTGTACTGTGTATACTGGAGGTACTGAGAGACTGGGCCCATTGTACTCTCTATACTGGAGATACTGAGAGACTGGGCCCATTGTACTGTGTATACTGGAGATACTGAGAGACTGGGCCCATTGTACTGTATATACTGGAGGTACTGAGAGACTGGGCCCATTGTACTCTCTATACTGGAGATACTGAGAGACTGGGCCCATTGTACTGTGTGTACTGGAGATACTGAGAGACTGGGCCCATTGTACTGTGTGTACTGGAGATACTGAGAGACTGGGCCCATTGTACTGTGTGTACTGAGATACTGAGAGACTGGGCCCATTGTACTGTGTGTACTGGAGATACTGAGAGACTGGGCCCATTGTACTGTGTGTACTGGAGATACTGAGAGACTGGGCCCATTGTACTGTGTATACTGGAGATACTGAGAGACTGGGCCCATTGTACTGTGTGTACTGGAGATACTGAGAGACTGGGCCCATTGTACTGTGTGTACTGGAGATACTGAGAGACTGGGCCCATTGTACTGTGTATACTGGAGATACTGAGAGACTGGGCCCATTGTACTGTATATACTGGAGATATTGAGACTGGGCCCATTGTACTGTGTATACTGGAGATACTGAGACTGGGCCCATTGTACTCTCTATACTGGAGATACTGAGAGACTGGGCCCATTGTACTGTGTATTCTGGAGATACTGAGACTGGGCCCATTGCACTGTGTATACTGGAGATACTGAGAGACTGGGCCCATTGTACTGTGTATACTGGAGATACTGAGAGACTGGGCCCATTGTACTGTGTATACTGGAGATACTGAGACGGGGCCCATTGTACTGTGTGTACTGGAGATACTGAGAGACTGGGCCCATTGTACTGTGTATACTGGAGATACTGAGACGGGGCCCATTGTACTGTGTGTACTGGAGATACTGAGAGACTGGGCCCATTGTACTGTGTGTACTGGAGATACTGAGAGACTCGGCCCATTGGACTGTGTATACTGGAGATACTGAGAGACTGGGCCCATTGTACTGTGTATACTGGAGATACTGAGACGGGGCCCATTGTACTGTGTGTACTGGAGATACTGAGACTGGGCCCATTGTACTGTGTGTACTGGAGATACTGAGAGACTGGGCCCATTGTACTGTGTATACTGGAGATACTGAGACGGGGCCCATTGTACTGTGTGGACTGGAGATACTGAGAGACTGGGTCCATTGGACTGTGTATACTGGAGATATTGAGACTGGGCACATTGTACTGTGTATACTGGAGATACTGAGAGACTGGGCCCATTGTACTGTGTGTACTGAGATACTGAGAGACTGGGCCCATTGTACTGTGTATACTGGAGATACTGAGACTGGGCCCATTGTACTGTGCACACTGGAGATACTGAGACTGGGCCCATGGTACTGTGTGTACTGGAGATACTGAGAGACTGGGCCCATTGTCCTGTGTGTACTGGAGATACTGAGAGACTGGGCCCATTGTACTGTGTGTACTGGAGATACTGAGAGACTGGGCCCATTGTCCTGTGTGTACTGGAGATACTGAGAGCCTGGGCCCAGTGTACTGTGTGTACTGGAGATACAGAGAGACTGGGCCCATTGTACTGTGTGTACTGGAGATACTGAGAGACTGGGTCCATTGGACTGTGTATACTGGAGATATTGAGACTGGGCACATTGTACTGTGTATACTGGAGATACTGAGAGACTGGGCCCATTGTACTGTGTGTACTGGAGATACTGAGAGACTGGGCCCATTGTACTGTATGAACTGGAGATACTGAGAGACTGGGTCCATTGGACTGTGTATACTGGAGATATTGAGACTGGGCACATTGTACTGTGTATACTGGAGATACTGAGAGACTGGGCCCATTGTACTGTATGAACTGGAGATACTGAGAGACTGGGTCCATTGGACTGTGTATACTGGAGATATTGAGACTGGGCACATTGTACTGTGTATACTGGAGATACTGAGAGACTGGGCCCATTGTACTGTGTGTACTGAGATACTGAGAGACTGGGCCCATTGTACTGTGTATACTGGAGATACTGAGACTGGGCCCATTGTACTGTGCACACTGGAGATACTGAGACTGGGCCCATGGTACTGTGTGTACTGGAGATACTGAGAGACTGGGCCCATTGTACTGTGTGTACTGGAGATACTGAGAGACTGGGCCCATTGTCCTGTGTGTACTGGAGATACTGAGAGCCTGGGCCCAGTGTACTGTGTGTACTGGAGATACTGAGAGACTGGGCCCATTGTACTCTCTATACTGGAGATACTGAGAGACTGGGCCCATTGTACTGTGTGTACTGGAGGTACTGAGAGTCTGGGCCCATTGTCCTGTGTGTACTGGAGATACTGAGAGCCTGGGCCCAGTGTACTGTGTGTACTGGAGATACTGAGAGACTGGGCCCATTGTACTGTGTGTACTGGAGATACTGAGAGACTGGGCCCATTGTACTGTGTGTACTGGAGATACTGAGAGACTGGGCCCATTGTACTGTGTGTACTGGAGATACTGAGAGACTGGGCCCATTGTACTGTGTATACTGGAGATACTGAGAGACTGGGCCCATTGTACTGTGTGTACTGGAGATACTGAGAGACTGGGCCCATTGTACTGTGTGTACTGGAGATACTGAGAGACTGGGCCCATTGTACTCTCTATACTGGAGATACTGAGAGACTGGGCCCATTGTACTGTGTATACTGGAGATACTGAGAGACTGGGCCCATTGTACTGTGTGTACTAGAGATACTGAGAGACTGGGCCCATTGTACTGTGTATACTGGAGATACTGAGACTGGGCCCATTGTACTGTGTGTACTGGAGATACTGAGAGACTGGGCCCATTGTACTGTGTGTACTGGAGATACTGAGAGACTGGGCCCATTGTACTGTGTGTACTGGAGATACTGAGAGACTGGGCCCATTGTACTGTGTATACTGGAGATACTGAGAGACTGGGCCCATTGTACTGTGTGTACTGGAGATACTGAGAGACTGGGCCCATTGTACTGTGTATACTGGAGATACTGAGAGACTGGGCCCATTGTACTGTGTATACTGGAGATACTGAGAGACTGGGCCCATTGTACTGTGTGGACTGGAGATACTGAGAGACTGGGCCCATTGTACTGTGTGTACTGGAGATACTGAGAGACTGGGCCCATTGTACTGTGTGTACTGCAGATACTGAGAGACTGGGCCCATTGTACTGTGTATACTGGAGATACTGAGAGACTGGGCCCATTGTACTGTGTATACTGGAGATACTGAGACTGGGCCCATTGTACTGTGTATACTGGAGATACTGAGAGACTGGGCCCATTGTACTGTGTGTACTGGAGATACTGAGACTGGGCCCATTGTACTGTGTATACTGGAGATACTGAGAGACTGGGCCCATTGTACTGTGTGTACTGGAGATACTGAGAGACTGGGCCCATTGTACTGTGTGTACTGGAGATACTGAGACTGGGCCCATGGTACTGTGTGTACTGGAGATACTGAGAGACTGGGCCCATTGTACTGTGTATACTGGAGATACTGAGACTGGGCCCATTGTACTGTATGCACTGGAGATACTGAGAGACTGGGCCCATTGTACTCTCTCTACTGGAGATACTGAGAGACTCGGCCCCTTGGACTGTGTATACTGGAGATACTGAGACTGGGCACATTGTTCCGTGTGTACTGGAGATACTGAGAGACTGGGCCCATTGTACTGTGTGTACTGGAGATACTGAGACTGGGCCCATGGTACTGTGTGTACTGGAGATACTGAGAGACTGGGCCCATTGTACTGTGTGTACTGGAGATACTGAGAGACTGGGCCCATTGTACTGTGTGTACTGGAGATACTGAGAGACTGGGCCCATTGTACTGTGTGTACTGGAGATACTGAGAGACTGGGCCCATTGTACTGTGTGTACTGGAGATACTGAGAGACTGGGCCCATTGTACTGTGTGTACTGGAGATACTGAGCCTGGGCCCATTGTACTGTGTGTACTGGAGATACTGAGAGACTGGGCCCATTGTACTGTGTGTACTGGAGATACTGAGAGTCTGGGCCCATTGTCCTGTGTGTACTGGAGATACTGAGAGCCTGGGCCCAGTGTACTGTGTGTACTGGAGATACTGAGAGACTGGGCCCATTGTACTGTGTATACTGGAGATACTGAGAGCCTGGGCCCATTGTACTGTATGAACTGGAGATACTGAGAGACTGGGTCCATTGGACTGTGTATACTGGAGATACTGAGAGCCTGGGCCCATTGTACTGTGTGTACTGGAGATACTGAGAGACTGGGCCCATTGTACTGTGTGTACTGGAGATACTGAGAGACTGGGCCCATTGTACTGTGTATACTGGAGATACTGAGACTGGGCCCATTGTACTGTGTGTACTGGAGATACTGAGAGACTGGGCCCATTGTACTGTGTGTACTGGAGATACTGAGACTGGGCCCATTGTACTGTGTGTACTGGAGGTACTGAGAGACTGGGCCCATTGTACTGTGTGTACTGGAGATACTGAGAGACTGGGCCCATTGTACTGTGTATACTGGAGATACTGAGAGACTGGGCCCATTGTACTGTGTGTACTGGAGATACTGAGACTGGGCCCATTGTACTGTGTGTACTGGAGATACTGAGACTGGGCCCATTGTACTGTGTATACTGGAGGTACTGAGAGACTGGGCCCATTGTACTGTGTGTACTGGAGGTACTGAGAGACTGGGCCCATTGTACTGTGTATACTGGAGATACTGAGAGACTGGGCCCATTGTACTGTGTGTACTGGAGATACTGAGAGACTGGGCCCATTGTACTGTGTGTACTGGAGATACTGAGAGACTGGGCCCATTGTACTGTGTGTACTGGAGATACTGAGAGACTGGGCCCATTGTACTGTGTATACTGGAGATACTGAGAGACTGGGCCCATTGTACTGTGTATACTGGAGATACTGAGAGACTGGGCCCATTGTACTGTGTGTACTGGAGATACTGAGAGCCTGGGCCCATTGTACTGTGTGTACTGGAGATACTGATACTCGGCCCATTGGACTGTGTATACTGGAGATACTGAGAGACTGGGCCCATTGTACTGTGTATACTGGAGGTACTGAGACTGGGCCCATTGTACTGTGTATACTGGAGGTACTGAGAGACTGGGCCCATTGTACTGTGTATACTGGAGGTACTGAGACTGGGCCCATTGTACTGTGTATACTGGAGGTACTGAGAGACTGGGCCCATTGTACTGTGTGTACTGGAGATACTGAGAGACTGGGCCCATTGTACTGTGTATACAGGAGGTACTGAGAGACTGGGCCCATTGTACTGTGTGTACTGGAGATACTGAGACTGGGCCCATTGTACTGTATATACTGGAGATATTGAGACTGGGCCCATTGTACTGTGTGAACTGGAGAGACTGAGAGACTGGGCCCATTGTACTGTGTATACTGGAGGTACTGAGAGACTGGGCCCATTGTACTGTGTGTACTGGAGATACTGAGAGACTGGGCCCATTGTACTGTGTGTACTGGAGATACTGAGACTGGGCCCATTGTACTGTATATACTGGAGATATTGAGACTGGGCCCATTGTACTGTATATACTGGAGATATTGAGACTGGGCCCATTGTACTGTGTGTACTGGAGATACTGAGACTGGGCCCATTGTACTGTGTGTACTGGAGATACTGAGAGACTGGGCCCATTGTACTGTGTGTACTGGAGATACTGAGACTGGGCCCATTGTACTGTATATACTGGAGATATTGAGACTGGGCCCATTGTACTGTGTGAACTGGAGAGACTGAGAGACTGGGCCCATTGTACTGTATATACTGGAGATATTGAGACTGGGCCCATTGTACTGTGTGAAGTGGAGAGACTGAGAGACTGGGCCCATTGTACTGTGTATACTGGAGGTACTGAGAGACTGGGCCCATTGTACTGTGTGTACTGGAGATACTGAGACTGGGCCCATTGTACTGTGTGTACTGGAGATACAGAGACTGGGCCCATTGTACTGTGTGTACTGGAGATACTGAGAGACTGGGCCCATTGTACTGTATATACTGGAGATATTGAGACTGGGCCCATTGTACTGTATATACTGGAGATACTGAGACTGGGCCCATTGTACTGTGTGTACTGGAGATACTGAGAGACTGGGCCCATTGTACTGTATATACTGGAGATATTGAGACTGGGCCCATTGTACTGTATATACTGGAGATACTGAGACTGGGCCCATTGTACTGTGTGTACTGGAGATACTGAGAGACTGGGCCCATTGTACTGTATATACTGGAGATACTGAGACTGGGCCCATTGTACTGTATATACTGGAGATACTGAGAGACTGGGCCCATTGTACTGTGTGTACTGGAGATACTGAGAGAGTGGGCCCATTGTACTGTGTGTACTGGAGATACTGAGAGAGTGGGCCCATTGTACTGTGTGTACTGGAGATACTGAGACTGGGCCCATTGTACTGTGTATACTGGAGATACTGAGAGACTGGGCCCATTGTACTCTCTATACTGGAGATACTGAGAGACTGGGCCCATTGTACTGTATATACTGGAGATACTGAGAGACTGGGCCCATTGTACTGTATATACTGGAGATACTGAGACTGGGCCCATTGTACTGTGTGAACTGGAGATACTGAGAGACTGGGCCCATTGTACTGTGTATACTGGAGATACTGAGAGACTGGGCCCATTGTACTGTGTATACTGGAGGTACTGAGAGACTGGGCCCATTGTACTGTGTATACTGGAGATACTGAGAGACTGGGCCCATTGTACTGTGTATACTGGAGGTACTGAGAGACTGGGCCCATTGTACTCTCTATACTGGAGATACTGAGAGACTGGGCCCATTGTACTGTGTATACTGGAGATACTGAGAGACTGGGCCCATTGTACTGTGTATACTGGAGGTACTGAGAGACTGGGCCCATTGTACTCTCTATACTGGAGATACTGAGAGACTGGGCCCATGGTACTGTGTGTACTGGAGATACTGAGAGACTGGGCCCATTGTACTGTGTGTACTGGAGATACTGAGAGACTGGGCCCATTGTACTGTGTGTACTGAGATACTGAGAGACTGGGCCCATTGTACTGTGTGTACTGGAGATACTGAGAGACTGGGCCCATTGTACTGTGTGTACTGGAGATACTGAGAGACTGGGCCCATTGTACTGTGTATACTGGAGATACTGAGAGACTGGGCCCATTGTACTGTGTGTACTGGAGATACTGAGAGACTGGGCCCATTGTACTGTGTGTACTGGAGATACTGAGAGACTGGGCCCATTGTACTGTGTATACTGGAGATACTGAGAGACTGGGCCCATTGTACTGTATATACTGGAGATATTGAGACTGGGCCCATTGTACTGTGTATACTGGAGATACTGAGACTGGGCCCATTGTACTCTCTATACTGGAGATACTGAGAGACTGGGCCCATTGTACTGTGTATTCTGGAGATACTGAGACTGGGCCCATTGCACTGTGTATACTGGAGATACTGAGACTGGGCCCATTGTACTGTGTATACTGGAGATACTGAGAGCCTGGGCCCATTGTACTGTGTGTACTGGAGATACTGAGAGACTGGGCCCATTGTACTGTGTGTACTGGAGATACTGAGAGACTGGGCCCATTGTACTGTGTGTACTGGAGATACTGAGAGACTGGGCCCATTGTACTGTGTGTACTGGAGATACTGAGACTGGGCCCATTGTACTGTGTGTACTGGAGATACTGAGAGACTGGGCCCATTGTACTGTGTGTACTGGAGATACTGAGAGACTGGGCCCATTGTACTGTGTATACTGGAGATACTGAGACTGGGCCCATTGTACTGTGTGTACTGGAGATACTGAGAGACTGGGCCCATTGTACTGTGTATACTGGAGATACTGAGAGCCTGGGCCCATTGTACTGTGTATACTGGAGGTACTGAGAGACTGGGCCCATTGTACTCTCTATACTGGAGGTACTGAGAGACTGGGCCCATTGTACTGTGTATACTGGAGATACTGAGACTGGGCCCATTGTACTGTGTATACTGGAGATACTGAGAGACTGGGCCCATTGTACTGTGTGTACTGGAGATACTGAGAGACTGGGCCCATTGTACTGTGTATACTGGAGATACTGAGAGACTGGGCCCATTGTACTGTGTATACTGGAGATACTGAGACTGGGCCCATTGTACTGTGTGTACTGGAGATACTGAGAGACTCGGCCCATTGGACTGTGTATACTGGAGATACTGAGAGACTGGGCCCATTGTACTGTGTATACTGGAGATACTGAGACTGGGCCCATTGTACTGTGTATACTGGAGATACTGAGAGACTGGGCCCATTGTACTGTATGAACTGGAGATACTGAGAGACTGGGCCCATTGTACTGTGTATACTGGAGATACTGAGAGACTGGGCCCATTGTACTGTGTATACTGGAGATACTGAGAGACTGGGCCCATTGTACTGTGTATACTGGAGATACTGAGACTGGGCCCATTGTACTGTGTGTACTGGAGATACTGAGAGACTCGGCCCATTGGACTGTGTATACTGGAGATACTGAGAGACTGGGCCCATTGTACTGTGTATACTGGAGATACTGAGACTGGGCCCATTGTACTGTGTGTACTGGAGATACTGAGACTGGGCCCATTGTACTGTGTGCACTGGAGATACTGAGAGACTGGGCCCATTGTACTGTGTATACTGGAGATACTGAGACTGGGCCCATTGTACTGTGTGTACTGGTGATACTGAGACTGGGCCCATTGTACTGTGTATACTGGAGATACTGAGAGACTGGGCCCATTGTACTGTGTGTACTGAGATACTGAGAGACTGGGCCCATTGTACTGTATGAACTGGAGATACTGAGAGACTGGGCCCATTGTACTGTGTATACTGGAGATACTGAGAGACTGGGCCCATTGTACTGTGTGTACTGAGATACTGAGAGACTGGGCCCATTGTACTGTGTGTACTGGAGATACTGAGAGACTGGGCCCATTGTACTGTATGAACTGGAGATACTGAGAGACTGGGCCCATTGTACTGTGTATACTGGAGATACTGAGAGACTGGGCCCATTGTACTGTGTATACTGGAGATACTGAGAGACTGGGCCCATTGTACTGTGTGTACTGAGATACTGAGAGACTGGGCCCATTGTACTGTGTGTACTGGAGATACTGAGAGACTGGGCCCATTGTACTGTGTGTACTGGAGATACTGAGAGTCTGGGCCCATTGTACTGTGTATACTGGAGATACTGAGAGACTGGGCCCATTGTACTGTGTGTACTGGAGATACTGAGAGACTGGGCCCATTGTACTGTGTGTACTGGAGATACTGAGAGACTGGGCCCATTGTACTGTATGAACTGGAGATACTGAGAGACTGGGCCCATTGTACTGTGTATACTGGAGATACTGAGAGACTGGGCCCATTGTACTGTGTATACTGGAGATACTGAGAGACTGGGCCCATTGTACTGTGTATACTGGAGATACTGAGAGACTGGGCCCATTGTACTGTGTATACTGGAGATACTGAGAGACTGGGCCCATTGTACTGTGTATACTGGAGATACTGAGAGACTGGGCCCATTGTACTGTATGAACTGGAGATACTGAGAGACTGGGCCCATTGTACTGTGTATACTGGAGATACTGAGAGACTGGGCCCATTGTACTGTGTGTACTGGAGATACTGAGAGACTGGGCCCATTGTACTGTGTGTACTGGAGATACTGAGAGACTGGGCCCATTGTACTGTGTGTACTGGAGATACTGAGAGACCGGGCCCATTGTACTGTATATACTGGAGATACTGAGAGACTGGGCCCATTGTACTGTGTGTACTGGAGATACTGAGAGACTGGGCCCATTGTACTGTATATACTGGAGATACTGAGAGACTGGGCCCATTGTACTGTGTGTACTGGAGATACTGAGAGACTGGGCCCATTGTACTGTGTGTACTGGAGATACTGAGAGACTGGGCCCATTGTACTGTGTGTACTGGAGATACTGAGAGACTGGGCCCATTGTACTGTATATACTGGAGATACTGAGACTGGGCCCATTGTACTGTGTGTACTGGAGATACTGAGAGACTGGGCCCATTGTACTGTATATACTGGAGATACTGAGAGACTGGGCCCATTGTACTGTATATACTGGAGATACTGAGAGACTGGGCCCATTGTACTGTGTGTACTGGAGATACTGAGAGACTGGGCCCATTGTACTGTGTGTACTGGAGATACTGAGAGACTGGGCCCATTGTACTGTGTGTACTGGAGATACTGAGACTGGGCCCATTGTACTGTGTGTACTGGAGATACTGAGAGACTGGGCCCATTGTACTGTATATACTGGAGATACTGAGACTGGGCCCATTGTACTGTGTATACTGGAGATACTGAGACTGGGCCCATTGTACTCTCTATACTGGAGGTACTGAGAGACTGGGCCCATTGTACTGTGTGTACTGGAGATACTGAGAGACTGGGCCCATTGTACTCTCTATACTGGAGATACTGAGACTGGGCCCATTGTACTGTGTGTACTGGAGATACTGAGACTGGGCCCATTGTACTGTGTGTACTGGAGATACTGAGAGACTGGGCCCATTGTACTGTGTATACTGGAGATACTGAGAGACTGGGCCCATTGTACTGTGTGTACTGGAGATACTGAGAGACTGGGCCCATTGTACTGTGTGTACTGGAGATACTGAGAGACTGGGCCCATTGTACTGTGTATACTGGAGATACTGAGAGACTGGGCCCATTGTACTGTGTATACTGGAGATACTGAGAGACTGGGCCCATTGTACTGTGTGTACTGGAGATACTGAGAGACTGGGCCCATTGTACTGTGTGTACTGGAGATACTGAGAGACTGGGCCCATTGTACTGTGTATACTGGAGATACTGAGAGACTGGGCCCATTGTACTGTGTGTACTGGAGATACTGAGAGACTGGGCCCATTGTACTGTGTATACTGGAGATACTGAGAGACTGGGCCCATTGTACTGTGTATACTGGAGATACTGAGAGACTGGGCCCATTGTACTGTGTGTACTGGAGATACTGAGAGACTGGGCCCATTGTACTGTGTATACTGGAGATACTGAGAGACTGGGCCCATTGTACTGTGTGTACTGGAGATACTGAGAGCCTGGGCCCATTGTACTGTGTATACTGGAGATACTGAGAGACTGGGCCCATTGTACTGTGTATACTGGAGATACTGAGAGACTGGGCCCATTGTACTGTGTATACTGGAGATACTGAGAGACTGGGCCCATTGTACTGTGTGTACTGGAGATACTGAGAGACTGGGCCCATTGTACTGTGTGTACTGGAGATACTGAGAGACTGGGCCCATTGTACTGTGTATACTGGAGATACTGAGAGACTGGGCCCATTGTACTGTGTGTACTGGAGATACTGAGAGACTGGGCCCATTGTACTGTGTATACTGGAGATACTGAGAGACTGGGCCCATTGTACTGTGTGTACTGGAGATACTGAGAGACTGGGCCCATTGTACTGTGTGGACTGGAGATACTGAGACTGGGCCCATTGTACTGTATATACTGGAGATACTGAGAGACTGGGCCCATTGTACTGTGTGTACTGGAGATACTGAGAGACTGGGCCCATTGTACTGTGTGTACTGGAGATACTGAGAGACTGGGCCCATTGTACTGTGCATACTGGAGATACTGAGAGACTGGGCCCATTGTACTGTGTGTACTGGAGATACTGAGAGACTGGGCCCATTGTACTGTGTATACTGGAGATACTGAGAGACTGGGCCCATTGTACTGTGTATACTGGAGATACTGAGAGACTGGGCCCATTGTACTGTGTGTACTGGAGATACTGAGAGACTGGGCCCATTGTACTGTGTGGACTGGAGATACTGAGACTGGGCCCATTGTACTGTATATACTGGAGATACTGAGAGACTGGGCCCATTGTACTGTGTATACTGGAGATACTGAGAGACTGGGCCCATTGTACTGTGTGTACTGGAGATACTGAGAGACTGGGCCCATTGTACTGTGTGTACTGGAGATACTGAGAGACTGGGCCCATTGTACTGTGCATACTGGAGATACTGAGAGACTGGGCCCATTGTACTGTGTGTACTGGAGATACTGAGAGACTGGGCCCATTGTACTGTGTATACTGGAGATACTGAGAGACTGGGCCCATTGTACTGTGTATACTGGAGATACTGAGACTGGGCCCATTGTACTGTGTGTACTGGAGATACTGAGAGACTGGGCCCATTGTACTGTGTGTACTGGAGATACTGAGAGACTCGGCCCATTGGACTGTGTATACTGGAGATACTGAGAGACTGGGCCCATTGTACTGTGTATACTGGAGATACTGAGACTGGGCCCATTGTACTGTGTGTACTGGAGATACTGAGACTGGGCCCATTGTACTGTGTGTACTGGAGATACTGAGAGACTCGGCCCATTGGACTGTGTATACTGGAGATACTGAGAGACTGGGCCCATTGTACTGTGTATACTGGAGATACTGAGACTGGGCCCATTGTACTGTGTATACTGGAGATACTGAGAGACTGGGCCCATTGTACTGTGTGTACTGGATATACTGAGAGACTGGGCCCATTGTACTGTGTATACTGGAGATACTGAGAGACTGGGCCCATTGTACTGTGTGTACTGGAGATACTGAGAGACTGGGCCCATTGTACTGTGTGTACTGGAGATACTGAGAGACTGGGCCCATTGTACTGTGTGTACTGGAGATACTGAGAGACTGGGCCCATTGTACTGTGTGTACTGGAGATACTGAGAGACTGGGCCCATTGTACTGTGTGTACTGGAGATACTGAGAGACTGGGCCCATTGTACTGTGTGGACTGGAGATACTGAGAGACTGGGCCCATTGTACTGTGTGTACTGGAGATACTGAGACTGGGCCCATTGTACTGTGTGTACTGGAGATACTGAGAGACTGGGCCCATTGTACTGTGTGTACTGGAGATACTGAGAGACTGGGCCCATTGTACTGTGTGTACTGGAGATACTGAGAGACTGGGCCCATTGTACTGTGTGTACTGGAGATACTGAGAGACTGGGCCCATTGTACTGTGTGTACTGGAGATACTGAGAGACTGGGCCCATTGTACTGTGTGTACTGGAGATACTGAGAGACTGGGCCCATTGTACTGTGTGTACTGGAGATACTGAGAGACTGGGCCCATTGTACTGTGTGTACTGGAGATACTGAGAGACTGGGCCCATTGTACTGTGTATACTGGAGATACTGAGAGACTGGGCCCATTGTACTGTGTGTACTGGAGATACTGAGAGTCTGGGCCCATTGTCCTGTGTGTACTGGAGATACTGAGAGCCTGGGCCCAGTGTACTGTGTGTACTGGAGATACTGAGAGACTGGGCCCATTGTACTGTGTGTACTGGAGATACCGAGAGTCTGGGCCCATTGTCCTGTGTGTACTGGAGATACTGAGAGCCTGGGCCCAGTGTACTGTGTGTACTGGAGATACTGAGAGCCTGGGCCCATTGTACTGTGTGTACTGGAGATACTGAGAGTCTGGGCCCATTGTACTGTGTGTACTGGAGATACTGAGAGTCTGGGCCCATTGTCCTGTGTGTACTGGAGATACTGAGAGTCTGGGCCCATTGTACTGTGTATACTGGAGATACTGAGAGTCTGGGCCCATTGTACTGTGTGTACTGGAGATACTGAGAGTCTGGGCCCATTGTACTGTGTGTACTGGAGATACTGAGAGCCTGGGCCCATTGTACTGTGTGTACTGGAGATACTGAGAGTCTGGGCCCATTGTACTGTGTGTACTGGAGATACTGAGAGTCTGGGCCCATTGTCCTGTGTGTACTGGAGATACTGAGAGTCTGGGCCCATTGTACTGTGTATACTGGAGATACTGAGAGTCTGGGCCCATTGTACTGTGTGTACTGGAGATACTGAGAGTCTGGGCCCATTGTCCTGTGTGTACTGGAGATACTGAGAGTCTGGGCCCATTGTCCTGTGTGTACTGGAGATACTGAGAGCCTGGGCCCAGTGTACTGTATATACTGGAGATACTGAGAGTCTGGGCCCATTGTCCTGTGTGTACTGGAGATACTGAGAGTCTGGGCCCATTGTACTGTGTATACTGGAGATACTGAGAGTCTGGGCCCATTGTACTGTGTGTACTGGAGATACTGAGAGTCTGGGCCCATTGTCCTGTGTGTACTGGAGATACTGAGAGTCTGGGCCCATTGTCCTGTGTGTACTGGAGATACTGAGAGCCTGGGCCCAGTGTACTGTATATACTGGAGATACTGAGAGACTGGGCCCATTGTACTGTGTGTACTGGAGATACTGAGAGACTGGGCCCATTGTACTGTGTATACTGGAGATACTGAGAGACTGGGCCCATTGTACTGTGTGTACTGGAGATACTGAGAGACTGGGCCCATTGTACTGTGTGTACTGGAGATACTGATACTCGGCCCATTGTACTGTGTATACTGGAGATACTGAGAGACTGGGCCCATTGTACTGTGTATACTGGAGATACTGAGACTGGGCCCATTGTACTGCGTGTACTGGAGATACAGTGACAGGGGCCATTGTACTGTGTATACTGGAGATACTGAGAGACTGGGCCCATTGTACTGTGTGTACTGGAGATACTGAGAGACTGGGCCCATTGTACTGTGTATACTGGAGATACTGAGAGACTGGGCCCATTGTACTGTATGAACTGGAGATACTGAGAGACTGGGCCCATTGTACTGTGTGTACTGAGATACTGAGAGACTGGGCCCATTGTACTGTATGAACTGGAGATACTGAGAGACTGGGCCCATTGTACTGTATGAACTGGAGATACTGAGAGACTGGGCCCATTGTACTGTATGAACTGGAGATACTGAGAGACTGGGCCCATTGTACTGTGTGTACTGGAGATACTGAGAGACTGGGCCCATTGTACTGTGTGTACTGGAGATACTGAGAGACTGGGCCCATTGTACTGTGTGTACTGGAGATACTGAGAGACTGGGCCCATTGTACTGTGTGTACTGGAGATACTGAGAGACTGGGCCCATTGTACTGTGTGTACTGGAGATACTGAGAGACTGGGCCCATTGTACTGTATATACTGGAGATACTGAGAGACTGGGCCCATTGTACTGTGTGTACTGGAGATACTGAGAGACTGGGCCCATTGTACTGTATATACTGGAGATACTGAGAGACTGGGCCCATTGTACTGTGTGTACTGGAGATACTGAGAGACTGGGCCCATTGTACTGTGTGTACTGGAGATACTGAGAGACTGGGCCCATTGTACTGTGTATACTGGAGATACTGAGAGACTGGGCCCATTGTACTGTGTGTACTGGAGATACTGAGAGACTGGGCCCATTGTACTGTATATACTGGAGATACTGAGACTGGGCCCATTGTACTGTGTGTACTGGAGATACTGAGAGACTGGGCCCATTGTACTGTGTGTACTGGAGATACTGAGAGACTGGGCCCATTGTACTGTATATACTGGAGATACTGAGACTGGGCCCATTGTACTCTCTATACTGGAGGTACTGAGAGACTGGGCCCATTGTACTGTGTGTACTGGAGATACTGAGAGACTGGGCCCATTGTACTGTGTATACTGGAGATACTGAGAGACTGGGCCCATTGTACTGTGTGTACTGGAGATACTGAGACTGGGCCCATTGTACTGTGTGTACTGGAGATACTGAGACTGGGCCCATTGTACTGTGTGTACTGGAGATACTGAGAGACTGGGCCCATTGTACTGTGTATACTGGAGATACTGAGACTGGGCCCATTGTACTGTATGTACTGGAGATACTGAGAGACTGGGCCCATTGTACTGTGTATACTGGAGATACTGAGAGACTGGGCCCATTGTACTGTGTGTACTGGAGATACTGAGACTGGGCCCATTGTACTGTGTGTACTGGAGATACTGAGACTGGGCCCATTGTACTGTGTGTACTGGAGATACTGAGACTGGGCCCATTGTACTGTGTGTACTGGAGATACTGAGAGACTGGGCCCATTGTACTGTGTATACTGGAGATACTGAGACTGGGCCCATTGTACTGTATGTACTGGAGATACTGAGAGACTGGGCCCATTGTACTGTGTGTACTGGAGATACTGAGACTGGGCCCATTGTACTGTGTGTACTGGAGATACTGAGAGACTGGGCCCATTGTACTGTGTGTACTGGAGATACTGAGAGACTGGGCCCATTGTACTGTATGTACTGGAGATACTGAGAGACTGGGCCCATTGTACTGTGTGTACTGGAGATACTGAGACTGGGCCCATTGTACTGTGTGTACTGGAGATACTGAGAGACTGGGCCCATTGTACTGTGTGTACTGGAGATACTGAGAGACTGGGCCCATTGTACTGTGTGTACTGGAGATACTGAGAGACTGGGCCCATTGTACTGTATGTACTGGAGATACTGAGAGACTGGGCCCATTGTACTGTGTGTACTGGAGATACTGAGACTGGGCCCATTGTACTGTGTGTACTGGAGATACTGAGAGACTGGGCCCATTGTACTGTGTGTACTGGAGATACTGAGAGACTGGGCCCATTGTACTGTATGTACTGGAGATACTGAGAGACTGGGCCCATTGTACTGTGTGTACTGGAGATACTGAGACTGGGCCCATTGTACTGTGTATACTGGAGATACTGAGAGACTGGGCCCATTGTACTGTGTGTACTGGAGATACTGAGAGACTGGGCCCATTGTACTGTGTATACTGGAGATACTGAGAGACTGGGCCCATTGTACTGTGTATACTGGAGATACTGAGAGACTGGGCCCATTGTACTGTGTATACTGGAGATACTGAGAGACTGGGCCCATTGTACTGTGTATACTGGAGATACTGAGAGACTGGGCCCATTGTACTGTGTGTACTGGAGATACTGAGAGACTGGGCCCATTGTACTGTGTATACTGGAGATACTGAGAGACTGGGCCCATTGTACTGTGTATACTGGAGATACTGAGAGACTGGGCCCATTGTACTGTGTGTACTGGAGATACTGAGAGACTGGGCCCATTGTACTGTGTGTACTGGAGATACTGAGACTGGGCCCATTGTACTGTGTGTACTGGAGATACTGAGAGACTGGGCCCATTGTACTGTGTATACTGGAGATACTGAGACTGGGCCCATTGTACTGTGTGTACTGGAGATACTGAGAGACTGGGCCCATTGTACTGTGTGTACTGGAGATACTGAGAGACTCGGCCCATTGGACTGTGTATACTGGAGATACTGAGAGACTGGGCCCATTGTACTGTGTATACTGGAGATACTGAGACTGGGCCCATTGTACTGTGTGTACTGGAGATACTGAGACTGGGCCCATTGTACTGTGTGTCCTGGAGATACTGAGAGACTCGGCCCATTGGACTGTGTATACTGGAGATACTGAGAGACTGGGCCCATTGTACTGTGTATACTGGATATACTGAGAGACTGGGCCCATTGTACTGTGTGGACTGGAGATACTGAGAGACTGGGCCCATTGTACTGTGTATACTGGAGATACTGAGAGACTGGGCCCATTGTACTGTGTGTACTGGAGATACTGAGAGACTCGGCCCATTGGACTGTGTATACTGGAGATACTGAGAGACTGGGCCCATTGTACTGTGTATACTGGAGATACTGAGAGACTCGGCCCATTGTACTGTGTATGCTGGAGATACTGAGAGACTGGGCCCATTGTACTGTGTATACTGGAGATACTGAGAGACTGGGCCCATTGTACTGTGTGTACTGGAGATACTGAGAGACTGGGCCCATTGTACTGTGTATACTGGAGATACTGAGAGACTGGGCCCATTGTACTGTGTGTACTGGAGATACTGAGAGACTGGGCCCATTGTACTGTGTATACTGGAGATACTGAGAGAGTGGGCCCATTGTCCTGTGTGTACTGGATATACTGAGAGACTGGGCCCATTGTACTGTGTATACTGGAGATACTGAGAGACTGGGCCCATTGTACTGTGTATACTGGAGATACTGAGACTGGGCCCATTGTCCTGTGTGTACTGGATATACTGAGAGACTGGGCCCATTGTACTGTGTATACTGGAGATACTGAGAGACTGGGCCCATTGTACTGTGTATACTGGAGATACTGAGACTGGGCCCATTGTCCTGTGTGTACTGGATATACTGAGAGACTGGGCCCATTGTACTGTGTATACTGGAGATACTGAGAGACTGGGCCCATTGTACTGTGTGTACTGGATATACTGAGAGACTGGGCCCATTGTACTGTGTATACTGGAGATACTGAGAGACTGGGCCCATTGTACTGTGTATACTGGAGATACTGAGAGACTGGGCCCATTGTACTGTGTGTACTGGATATACTGAGAGACTGGGCCCATTGTACTGTGTGTACTGGATATACTGAGAGACTGGGCCCATTGTACTGTGTGTACTGGATATACTGAGAGACTGGGCCCATTGTACTGTGTATACTGGAGATACTGAAAGACTGGGCCCATTGTACTGTGTATACTGGAGATACTGAGAGACTGGGCCCATTGTACTGTGTGTACTGGATATACTGAGAGACTGGGCCCATTGTACTGTGTGTACTGGATATACTGAGAGACTGGGCCCATTGTACTGTGTATACTGGAGATACTGAGAGACTGGGCCCATTGTACTGTGTATACTGGAGATACTGAGACTGGGCCCATTGTACTGTGTATACTGGAGATACTGAGAGACTGGGCCCATTGTACTGTGTGTACTGGAGATACTGAGAGACTGGGCCCATTGTACTGTGTGTACTGGAGATACTGAGAGACTGGGCCCATTGTACTGTGTGTACTGGAGATACTGAGAGACTGGGCCCATTGTACTGTGTGTACTGGAGATACTGAGAGACTGGGCCCATTGTACTGTGTGTACTGGAGATACTGAGAGCCTGGGCCCATTGTACTGTGTGTACTGGAGATACTGAGAGACTGGGCCCATTGTACTGTGTATACTGGAGATACTGAGAGACTGGGCCCATTGGACTGTGTATACTGGAGATACTGAGAGACTGGGCCCATTGTACTGTGTGTACTGGAGATACTGAGAGACTGGGCCCATTGTACTGTGTGTACTGGAGATACTGAGAGACTGGGCCCATTGTACTGTGTGTACTGGAGATACTGAGAGCCTGGGCCCATTGTACTGTGTGTACTGGAGATACTGAGAGACTGGGCCCATTGTACTGTGTATACTGGAGATACTGAGGGACTGGGCCCATTGTACTGTGTGTACTGGAGATACTGAGAGTCTGGGCCCATTGTCCTGTGTGTACTGGAGATACTGAGAGCCTGGGCCCAGTGTACTGTGTGTACTGGAGATACTGAGAGACTGGGCCCATTGTACTGTGTGTACTGGAGATACTGAGAGTCTGGGCCCATTGTCCTGTGTGTACTGGAGATACTGAGAGCCTGGGCCCAGTGTACTGTGTGTACTGGAGATACTGAGAGCCTGGGCCCATTGTACTGTGTGTACTGGAGATACTGAGAGTCTGGGCCCATTGTACTGTGTGTACTGGAGATACTGAGAGTCTGGGCCCATTGTCCTGTGTGTACTGGAGATACTGAGAGTCTGGGCCCATTGTACTGTGTATACTGGAGATACTGAGAGTCTGGGCCCATTGTACTGTGTGTACTGGAGATACTGAGAGTCTGGGCCCATTGTACTGTGTGTACTGGAGATACTGAGAGCCTGGGCCCATTGTACTGTGTGTACTGGAGATACTGAGAGCCTGGGCCCATTGTACTGTGTGTACTGGAGATACTGAGACTGGGCCCATTGTACTGTGTATACTGGAGATACTGAGAGACTGGGCCCATTGTACTGTGTGTACTGGAGATACTGAGAGCCTGGGCCCATTGTACTGTGTGTACTGGAGATACTGAGAGTCTGGGCCCATTGTACTGTGTGTACTGGAGATACTGAGAGACTGGGCCCATTGTACTGTGTGTACTGGAGATACTGAGAGCCTGGGCCCATTGTACTGTGTGTACTGGAGATACTGAGAGTCTGGGCCCATTGTACTGTGTGTACTGGAGATACTGAGAGTCTGGGCCCATTGTACTGTATGAACTGGAGATACTGAGAGACTGGGTCCATTGGACTGTGTATACTGGAGATACTGAGAGACTGGGCCCATTGTACTGTGTATACTGGAGATACTGAGAGACTGGGCCCATTGTACTGTGTGTACTGGAGATACTGAGAGACTGGGCCCATTGTACTGTGTGTACTGGAGATACTGATACTCGGCCCATTGTACTGTGTATACTGGAGATACTGAGAGACTGGGCCCATTGTACTGTGTATACTGGAGATACTGAGACTGGGCCCATTGTACTGCGTGTACTGGAGATACAGTGACAGGGGCCATTGTACTGTGTATACTGGAGATACTGAGAGACTGGGCCCATTGTACTGCGTGTACTGGAGATACAGTGACAGGGGCCATTGTACTGTGTATACTGGAGATACTGAGAGACTGGGCCCATTGTACTGTGTGTACTGGAGATACTGAGAGACTGGGCCCATTGTACTGTGTGTACTGGAGATACTGAGAGACTGGGCCCATTGTACTGTGTATACTGGAGATACTGAGAGACTCGGCCCCTTGGACTGTGTATACTGGAGATACTGAGACTGGGCCCATTGTACTCTCTCTACTGGAGATACTGAGAGACTCGGCCCCTTGGACTGTGTATACTGGAGATACTGAGACTGGGCCCATTGTACTGTGTATACTGGAGATACTGAGAGACTGGGCCCATTGTACTGTGTATACTGGAGATACTGAGAGACTGGGCCCATTGTCCTGTGTGTACTGGAGATACTGAGAGACTGGGCCCATTGTACTGTGTGTACTGGAGGTGCTGAGAGACTGGGCCCATTGTACTGTGTGTACTGGAGATACTGAGAGACTGGGCCCATTGTACTGTGTATACTGGAGGTGCTGAGAGACTGGGCCCATTGTACTGTGTATACTGGAGGTACTGAGAGACTGGGCCCATTGTACTGTGTGGACTGGAGATACTGAGACTGGGCCCAGTGTACTGTGTATACTGGAGATACTGAGAGACTGGGCCCATTGTACTGTGTGTACTGGAGATACTGAGAGACTGGGCCCATTGTACTGTGTATACTGGAGATACTGAGAGACTGGGCCCATTGTACTGTGTGTACTGGAGATACTGAGACTGGGCCCATTGTACTGTGTGTACTGGAGATACTGAGACTGGGCCCATTGTACTGTGTGTACTGGAGATACTGAGAGACTGGGCCCATTGTACTGTGTGTACTGGAGATACTGAGAGACTGGGCCCATTGTACTGTGTGTACTGGAGATACTGAGACTGGGCCCATTGTACTGTGTGTACTGGAGATACTGAGAGACTGGGCCCATTGTACTGTGTGTACTGGAGATACTGAGAGACTGGGCCCATTGTACTGTGTGTACTGGAGATACTGAGAGACTGGGCCCATTGTACTGTGTGTACTGGAGATACTGAGACTGGGCCCATTGTACTGTGTGTACTGGAGATACTGAGACTGGGCCCATTGTACTGTGTGTACTGGAGATACTGAGAGACTGGGCCCATTGTACTGTGTGTACTGGAGATACTGAGAGACTGGGCCCATTGTACTGTGTGTACTGGAGATACTGAGAGACTGGGCCCATTGTACTGTGTATACTGGAGATACTGAGAGACTGGGCCCATTGTACTGTGTATACTGGAGGTACTGAGAGACTGGGCCCATTGTACTGTGTGTACTGGAGATACTGAGAGACTGGGCCCATTGTACTGTGTATACTGGAGATACTGAGAGACTGGGCCCATTGTACTGTGTATACTGGAGATACTGAGAGACTGGGCCCATTGTACTGTGTATACTGGAGGTACTGAGAGACTGGGCCCATTGTACTGTGTGTACTGGAGATACTGAGAGACTGGGCCCATTGTACTCTGTATACTGGAGATACTGATACTCGGCCCATTGTACTGTGTATACTGGAGATACTGAGAGACTGGGCCCATTGTACTGTGTATACTGGAGATACTGAGACTGGGCCCATTGTACTGTGTATACTGGAGATACTGAGAGACTGGGCCCATTGTACTGTGTATACTGGAGATACTGAGACTGGGCCCATTGTACTGTGTATACTGGAGATACTGAGAGACTGGGCCCATTGTACTGTGTGTACTGGAGATACTGAGACTGGGCCCATGGTACTGTGTGTACTGGAGATACTGAGAGACTGGGCCCATTGTACTGTGTGTACTGGAGATACTGAGACTGGGCCCATTGTACTCTCTATACTGGAGATACTGAGAGACTGGGCCCATTGTACTGTGTATACTGGAGGTGCTGAGAGACTGGGCCCATTGTACTGTGTGTACTGGAGATACTGAGACTGGGCCCATTGTACTGTGTGTACTGGAGATACTGAGAGACTGGGCCCATTGTACTGTGTGTACTGGAGATACTGAGACTGGGCCCATTGTACTGTGTGTACTGGAGATACTGAGAGACTGGGCCCATTGTACTGTGTGTACTGGAGATACTGAGACTGGGCCCATTGTACTGTGTGTACTGGAGATACTGAGAGACTGGGCCCATTGTACTGTGTGTACTGGAGATACTGAGAGACTGGGCCCATTGTACTGTGTGTACTGGAGATACTGAGAGACTGGGCCCATTGTACTGTGTGAACTGGAGATACTGAGAGACTCGGCCCATTGTACTGTGTGTACTGGAGATACTGAGAGACTGGGCCCATTGTACTGTGTGTACTGGAGATACTGAGACTGGGCCCATTGTACTCTCTATACTGGAGATACTGAGAGACTGGGCCCATTGTACTGTGTGTACTGGAGATACTGAGAGACTGGGCCCATTGTACTGTGTGTACTGGAGATACTGAGAGACTGGGCCCATTGTACTGTGTATACTGGAGATACTGAGAGACTGGGCCCATTGTACTGTGTATACTGGAGATACTGAGAGACTGGGCCCATTGTACTGTGTGTACTGGAGATACTGAGAGACTGGGCCCATTGTACTGTGTGTACTGGAGATACTGATACTCGGCCCATTGTACTGTGTGTACTGGAGATACTGAGAGACTGGGCCCATTGTACTGTGTATACTGGAGATACTGAGACTGGGCCCATTGTACTGTGTGTACTGGAGATACTGAGAGTCTGGGCCCCTTGGACTGTGTATACTGGAGATACTGAGACTGGGCCCATTGTACTCTCTCTACTGGAGATACTGAGAGACTCGGCCCCTTGGACTGTGTATACTGGAGATACTGAGACTGGGCACATTGTACTGTGTATACTGGAGATACTGAGAGACTGGGCCCATTGTACTGTGTGTACTGGAGATACTGAGACTGTGCCCATTGTACTGTGTGTACTGGAGATACTGAGAGACTGGGCCCATTGTACTGTGTGTACTGGAGATACTGAGAGCCTGGGCCCATTGTACTGTGTGTACTGGAGATACTGAGAGTCTGGGCCCATTGTCCTGTGTGTACTGGAGATACTGAGAGCCTGGGCCCATTGTACTGTGTGTACTGGAGATACTGAGAGTCTGGGCCCATTGTACTGTGTGTACTGGAGATACTGAGACTGGGCCCATTGTACTGTGTATACTGGAGATACTGAGAGTCTGGGCCCATTGTCCTGTGTGTACTGGAGATACTGAGAGCCTGGGCCCAGTGTATTGTGTGTACTGGAGATACTGAGAGACTGGGCCCATTGTACTGTGTGTACTGGAGATACTGAGAGACTGGGCCCATTGTACTGTGTATACTGGAGATACTGAGAGTCTGGGCCCATTGTCCTGTGTGTACTGGAGATACTGAGACTGGGCCCATTGTACTGTGTATACTGGAGATACTGAGAGTCTGGGCCCATTGTCCTGTGTGTACTGGAGATACTGAGACTGGGCCCATTGTACTGTGTATACTGGAGATACTGAGAGTCTGGGCCCATTGTCCTGTGTGTACTGGAGATACTGAGAGCCTGGGCCCATTGTACTGTGTGTACTGGAGATACTGAGAGACTGGGCCCATTGTACTGTGTGTACTGGAGATACTGAGAGTCTGGGCCCATTGTCCTGTGTGTACTGGAGATACTGAGAGCCTGGGCCCATTGTACTGTGTGTACTGGAGATACTGAGAGCCTGGGCCCATTGTACTGTGTGTACTGGAGATACTGAGAGACTGGGCCCATTGTCCTGTGTATACTGGAGATACTGAGAGTCTGGGCCCATTGTACTGTGTATACTGGAGATACTGAGAGTCTGGGCCCATTGTACTGTGTATACTGGAGATACTGAGACTGGGCCCATTGTACTGTGTATACTGGAGATACTGAGAGTCTGGGCCCATTGTACTGTGTATACTGGAGATACTGAGACTGGGCCCATTGTACTGTGTATACTGGAGATACTGAGAGTCTGGGCCCATTGTACTGTGTGTACTGGAGATACTGAGAGACTGGGCCCATTGTACTGTGTGTACTGGAGATACTGAGAGCCTGGGCCCATTGTACTGTGTGTACTGGAGATACTGAGAGTCTGGGCCCATTGTACTGTGTATACTGGAGATACTGAGAGTCTGGGCCCATTGTACTGTGTGTACTGGAGATACTGAGAGACTGGGCCCATTGTACTGTGTGTACTGGAGATACTGAGAGCCTGGGCCCATTGTACTGTGTGTACTGGAGATACTGAGAGTCTGGGCCCATTGTACTCTCTATACTGGAGATACTGAGAGCCTGGGCCCATTGTACTGTGTATACTGGAGATACTGAGAGTCTGGGCCCATTGTACTGTGTGTACTGGAGATACTGAGAGACTGGGCCCATTGTACTGTGTATACTGGAGATACTGAGAGACTGGGCCCATTGTACTGTGTGTACTGGAGATACTGAGAGCCTGGGCCCATTGTACTGTGTGTACTGGAGATACTGAGAGTCTGGGCCCATTGTACTCTCTATACTGGAGATACTGAGAGACTGGGCCCATTGTACTGTGTGTACTGGAGATACTGAGAGACTGGGCCCATTGTACTGTGTGTACTGGAGATACTGAGAGACTGGGCCCATTGTACTGTGTCTACTGGAGGTGCTGAGAGACTGAGCCCATTGTACTGTGTGTACTGGAGATACTGAGAGCCTGGGCCCATTGTACTGTGTGTACTGGAGATACTGAGACTGGGCCCATTGTACTGTGTATACTGGAGATACTGAGAGTCTGGGCCCATTGTACTCTCTATACTGGAGATACTGAGAGCCTGGGCCCATTGTACTGTGTATACTGGAGATACTGAGAGCCTGGGCCCATTGTACTGTGTATACTGGAGATACTGAGAGTCTGGGCCCATTGTACTGTGTGTACTGGAGATACTGAGAGACTGGGCCCATTGTACTGTGTGTACTGGAGATACTGAGAGCCTGGGCCCATTGTACTGTGTGTACTGGAGATACTGAGAGTCTGGGCCCATTGTACTCTCTATACTGGAGATACTGAGAGACTGGGCCCATTGTACTGTGTGTACTGGAGATACTGAGAGACTGGGCCCATTGTACTGTGTGTACTGGAGATACTGAGAGACTGGGCCCATTGTACTCTCTATACTGGAGATACTGAGAGCCTGGGCCCATTGTACTGTGTATACTGGAGATACTGAGAGTCTGGGCCCATTGTACTGTGTGTACTGGAGATACTGAGAGACTGGGCCCATTGTACTGTGTGTACTGGAGATACTGAGAGCCTGGGCCCATTGTACTGTGTGTACTGGAGATACTGAGAGTCTGGGCCCATTGTACTCTCTATACTGGAGATACTGAGAGACTGGGCCCATTGTACTGTGTGTACTGGAGATACTGAGAGACTGGGCCCATTGTACTGTGTGTACTGGAGATACTGAGAGACTGGGCCCATTGTACTGTGTCTACTGGAGGTGCTGAGAGACTGGGCCCATTGTACTGTGTGTACTGGAGATACTGAGAGCCTGGGCCCATTGTACTGTGTGTACTGGAGATACTGAGACTGGGCCCATTGTACTGTGTATACTGGAGATACTGAGAGTCTGGGCCCATTGTACTCTCTATACTGGAGATACTGAGAGCCTGGGCCCATTGTACTGTGTATACTGGAGATACTGAGACTGGGCCCATTGTACTGTGTATACTGGAGATACTGAGAGTCTGGGCCCATTGTACTGTGTGTACTGGAGATACTGAGACTGGGCCCATTGTACTGTGTATACTGGAGATACTGAGAGACTGGGCCCATTGTACTGTGTATACTGGAGATACTGAGAGACTGGGCCCATTGTACTGTGTGTACTGGAGATACTGAGAGACTGGGCCCATTGTACTGTGTGTACTGGAGATACTGAGAGACTGGGCCCATTGTACTGTGTGTACTGGAGATACTGAGAGACTGGGCCCATTGTACTGTGTATACTGGAGATACTGAGAGACTGGGCCCATTGTACTGTGTATACTGGAGATACTGAGAGACTGGGCCCATTGTACTCTCTATACTGGAGGTACTGAGAGACTGGGCCCATTGTACTGTGTATACTGGAGATACTGAGACTGGGCCCATTGTACTGTGTATACTGGAGATACTGAGAGACTGGGCCCATTGTACTGTGTGTACTGGAGATACTGAGAGACTGGGCCCATTGTACTGTGTGTACTGGAGATACTGAGAGACTGGGCCCATTGTACTGTGTATACTGGAGATACTAAGAGACTGGGCCCATTGTACTGTGTATACTGGAGTTACTGAGAGACTGGGCCCATTGTACTGTGTGTACTGGAGATACTGAGAGACTGGGCCCATTGTACTGTGTGTACTGGAGATACTGAGAGACTGGGCCCATTGTACTGTGTGTACTGGAGATACTGAGAGACTGGGCCCATTGTACTGTGTATACTGGAGATACTGAGAGACTGGGCCCATTGTACTGTGTGTACTGGAGATACTGATACTCGGCCCATTGTACTGTGTATACTGGAGATACTGAGAGACTGGGCCCATTGTACTGTGTGTACTGGAGGTACTGAGAGACTGGGCCCATTGTACTGTGTGTACTGGAGGTACTGAGAGACTGGGCCCATTGTACTGTGTGTACTGGAGATACTGAGAGACTGGGCCCATTGTACTGTGTGTACTGGAGATACTGAGAGACTGGGCCCATTGTACTGTGTGTACTGGAGATACTGAGAGACTGGGCCCATTGTACTGTGTGTACTGGAGGTACTGAGAGACTGGGCCCATTGTACTGTGTGTACTGGAGGTACTGAGAGACTGGGCCCATTGTACTGTGTGTACTGGAGATACTGAGAGACTGGGCCCATTGTACTGTGTGTACTGGAGGTACTGAGAGACTGGGCCCATTGTACTGTGTGTACTGGAGGTACTGAGAGACTGGGCCCATTGTACTGTGTGTACTGGAGATACTGAGAGACTGGGCCCATTGTACTGTGTGTACTGGAGATACTGAGAGACTGGGCCCATTGTACTGTGTGTACTGGAGATACAGAGAGACTGGGCCCATTGTACTGTGTGTACTGGAGATACTGAGAGACTGGGCCCATTGTACTGTGTGTACTGGAGATACTGAGAGACTGGGCCCATTGTACTGTATATACTGGAGATACTGAGAGACTGGGCCCATTGTACTGTGTGTACTGGAGATACTGAGACTGGGCCCATTGTACTGTGTATACTGGAGATACTGAGAGACTGGGCCCATTGTACTGTGTGTACTGGAGATACTGAGAGACTGGGCCCATTGTACTGTGTATACTGGAGATACTAAGAGACTGGGCCCATTGTACTGTGTATACTGGAGATACTGAGAGACTGGGCCCATTGTACTGTGTGTACTGGAGATACTGAGAGACTGGGCCCATTGTACTGTATATACTGGAGATACTGAGAGACTGGGTCCATTGTACTGTGTATACTGGAGATACTGAGAGACTGGGCCCATTGTACTGTGTATACTGGAGATACTGAGAGACTGGGCCCATTGTACTCTCTATACTGGAGGTACTGAGAGACTGGGCCCATTGTACTGTGTATACTGGAGATACTGAGACTGGGCCCATTGTACTGTGTATACTGGAGATACTGAGAGACTGGGCCCATTGTACTGTGTGTACTGGAGATACTGAGAGACTGGGCCCATTGTACTGTGTGTACTGGAGATACTGAGAGACTGGGCCCATTGTACTGTGTATACTGGAGATACTAAGAGACTGGGCCCATTGTACTGTGTATACTGGAGATACTGAGAGACTGGGCCCATTGTACTGTGTGTACTGGAGATACTGAGAGACTGGGCCCATTGTACTGTGTGTACTGGAGATACTGAGAGACTGGGCCCATTGTACTGTGTGTACTGGAGATACTGAGAGACTGGGCCCATTGTACTGTGTATACTGGAGATACTGAGAGACTGGGCCCATTGTACTGTGTGTACTGGAGATACTGATACTCGGCCCATTGTACTGTGTATACTGGAGATACTGAGAGACTGGGCCCATTGTACTGTGTGTACTGGAGGTACTGAGAGACTGGGCCCATTGTACTGTGTGTACTGGAGGTACTGAGAGACTGGGCCCATTGTACTGTGTGGACTGGAGATACTGAGAGACTGGGCCCATTGTACTGTGTGTACTGGAGATACTGAGAGACTGGGCCCATTGTACTGTGTGTACTGGAGATACTGAGAGACTGGGCCCATTGTACTGTGTATACTGGAGGTACTGAGAGACTGGGCCCATTGTACTGTGTGTACTGGAGATACTGATACTCGGCCCATTGTACTGTGTGTACTGGAGATACTGAGAGACTGGGCCCATTGTACTGTGTATACTGGAGATACTGAGAGACTGGGCCCATTGTACTGTGTATACTGGAGATACTGAGAGACTGGGCCCATTGTACTGTGTGTACTGGAGATACTGAGAGACTGGGCCCATTGTACTCTCTATACTGGAGGTACTGAGAGACTGGGCCCATTGTACTGTGTGTACTGGAGATACTGATACTCGGCCCATTGTACTGTGTATACTGGAGGTACTGAGAGACTGGGCCCATTGTACTGTGTGTACTGGAGATACTGATACTCGGCCCATTGTACTGTGTGTACTGGAGATACTGAGAGACTGGGCCCATTGTCCTGTGTGTACTGGAGATACAGAGAGACTGGGCCCATTGTACTGTGTGTACTGGAGATACTGAGAGACTGGGCCCATTGTACTGTGTGTACTGGAGATACTGAGAGACTGGGCCCATTGTACTCTCTATACTGGAGGTACTGAGAGACTGGGCCCATTGTACTGTGTGTACTGGAGATACTGAGAGACTGGGCCCATTGTACTGTGTATACTGGAGGTACTGAGAGACTGGGCCCATTGTACTGTTTATACTGGAGATACTGAGAGACTGGGCCCATTTTGTGGCTTTTTCTGTCCAGTTGATGCGTTCCCTCACACCCTGTCCATGTTGTGGTGCAGCAGATCTTTTGGGTTTATATCTTTAGCGCTAATGACCTTATCAATTGACGTCCTTCCATCTACAAAAGATGATGGACACGCAGTAAACAATCCATTTAGGTGGGGTGTCTTCTCTTGCTGCACCTTTGCTGATGGCTGTGAAGGCCAATCCTTGAGAGGCAGGTTCTGCCACAAGTGCTGTACCTGAAGCTGCCAAGTGACGCTGTGAGTTGTTATTTTTGACGTTGGTGCCTGTTGCCAAGCTGCTGTAACAACTGGTCTTCGTGGTAGTGCACACCAGTCCATAGGATGTGTCGCCGTTTCCCTCTTTCACCAGCTCGTGACTCCCAAGTGCGATAGTCAACATTTGGAGCCTTCATGTCACGCTTGCAAGCATCGTTGAGGCAGGGTTTTTGGGCCCCACTGGTCATCTAGCCCCGGCTACCTCACCATCCAGAGGGTGCTTGGGTACGCGACCATATTCCATCCTCTGAACAGTCCAGTTCACTGAAGCCACCTCTGTTTGGTTTGTGCCAACACATTGGCAGCTCCTTTTCGCTGATGATGCTGTGCTAGTTGCTCACACAGAAACTCAGCTACAAAGACTCATGGACTGTCTCTCCCATTCCTGTAATTTGCTCACCATGACTATAAGCGCCAAGCAAACCGTGGTCATGGGACAAGGTGTTGCACCTCCACCCCCGATCACACTGAATAACATCCCACCAAACCTAGTTAGCAAATTCTGCTACCTTGGGTTGACAGTGACAACAATCTGTCCCTTGATGCAGAGCTGGAAACAAGCATTGGGAAATCAGCAGCACCTTTGGCTGGCTCGCAAAACACACATGGGATAACACCAAGCTCACTCTTGGGACCAAGCTGATGGTTTATAAGGCTATGTTTTCAACACCTTGCTGTGTGGTTGTGCTAAATGGGAAACTTACAGCTACCAGGAAAAGAAGCTCAGTAATATCCATCTTCACTGTCTAGTACATTATAGGTATATCCTGGCAGGTCAAAAATCACAATTTGTTTGTTATATTAATTTGGGGGAAGTAGGCATCGCTGGCTAGGTCAGCATTTATTGCCCATCCCTAATTGCCCTTGAGATGGTGGTGGTGAGCTGCCTTCTTGAACCGCTGCGGTCCATGTGGGGTAGGTACACCGACAGTGCTGTTAGGAAGGGAGTTCCAGGATTTTGACCCAGCGACAGTGAAGGAACGGCGATATAGTTCCAAGTCAGGATGGTGTGTGACTTGGAGGAGAATTTGCAGATGGTTGTGTCCACATGCATCTGCTGCCCTTGTCTTTTTTGAATGGTGGAGCAGGCCCGAAGGGCCTAATGGCCTAGTCCTGCTCCTATTTTCTATGCTTCTGTGTCCTTCTAGGTGGTATGGGTTGCGGGTTTGGAAGGTGCTGTCGAAGGAGACGGTGTATTGCTGCTGTGCATCTTGTAGATGGTCCACACTGCTGCCACTGTGCGTCGGTGGTGGAGGGAGTGAATGTTGAAGGTGGTGGATGGGGCACCAATCAAGCGGGCTGCTTTGTCCTGGATGATGTCGAGCTTCTTGAGTGTTGTTGGACCTGCACCCATCCAGGCAAATGGAGCGTATTCCATCACACTCCTGACTTGTGCCTTGTAGATGGTGGACAGGCTTTGGGGAGTCAGGAGGTGAGTTACTCGCCGCAGGATTCCTGGCCTCTGACCTGCTCTTGTAGCCACGGTATTTATATGGCTACTCCAGTTCAGTTTCTGGTCAATGGTAGCCCCTAGGATGTTGATAGTGGGGGATTCAGCGATGGTAATCCGGTTGAATGCCAAGGGGAGATGGTTAGATTCTCTCTTGTTTGAGATGGTCATTGCCTGTGTTACGACCAGGTAAGGAAGGGGTCTAGGGTCCCCTGTCAGCCTTTTCCTGGTTTAGCCATAACAGGGTTGAACTTTTAAAACAGTGTTTTTAGTGTCACCTCAGTGAGTCCTTGCTCTCTGCTCTCTAATTGTAATTGTAAAGAAATCAACCAGACAGGTTTTCTCAAATTTAAACAAGAAAGGTGTAAGTTTATTCACCTTAAAACTCTAACTCAGTTAAAACTACTAAAAATACACGACACGACCACACTAGAATGCATACGTGATAAACACACACACAAATAGACTCAGAGGAGGAGAAAGAATTAAAGGGGGAGGGTTTGAAGTAATAGATGGAGTTCAGTTTCTGATTTTGGGTTGGATATAAAGTCTTTCATTGAAGTTAAGTCTCGCAGTTCTTGTTGGGGCCCAGTGCACACTTTCAAACTTGTTTCACTGGTCTTCTGTCTTGAGGTTCAAGTTACTTCCATGGGTCAAAGAATAGAGAACAAAGAACAAAGAAAATTACAGCACAGGAACAGGCCCTTCGGCCCTCCAAGCCTACGCCGATCCAGATCCTCTATCTAAACCTGTCGCCTATTTTCTAAGGGTCTGTATCTCTTTGATTCCTGCCCATTCATGTATCTGTCTAGATACATCTTAAAAGACACTATCGTGCCCGCGTCTACCACCTCCGCTGGGTCCCTGGAGCTTTGCATGAGAGAGAGTGAGACAGAGAGAGGGAGTGCTCTCTTCTTGAAGTTCAATTGCAGTCTCTTTCTTTCTGTGTCAGGCACAATTCAAAAAGCCCCAGGCTGGCCAGCAGGTTAGTCATGTGACTAGCTCCCTGGTTTGAAACAGCCCCTCCTGTGAAGTTTGTGGATTCCTCCAAGCTTACCAGACACTCACAGTGGGGGGTGTGGGGGTGGGGTGGAATGACGGCTCTTACACAGATAATGATTCTCAATGTCTTTTGATCATCACTATTGACAAAACCCATCTGGCTAATTGAATCCGGGTGCACTCCCATTGTCACTCTATGCAACTGTCTTTCAGAATGCAAATGTGCAGCCATGTTTTCAGCCACTGTTCTGTGGTCTTTTAAAACAAGTTATGTTCAATTTCCAGTAATGCTCAAATAATGTTCCATATGACGAAATTAACATATTTCGATCCGGCAGGTGTGGTTTCTGTCACACCTCCACATCCAGCGAAATGAAATGTGACATTAGGAGAACATTTCATTATAAAATAGAAAGAAGAGAAAGTACCGGAAAACACACATGCATTTCTCTCATTCATTCTCATTCATTCAGAAATCTTAATGTTGTCACAGTCTGTCTTTCCTTGATAGCAGTGCTGCTTTAAACAGCCCCTTTTCCTTTGAGGTGGGTCTGAGATAGTTATGTGTTGTCCAAGCAATTTAAAATTTCTTCACTATCAGCCTGCAATATGCTGGGAATGGGCATCCCAATAAACATGTAATTTTTGCGGAGGTTTGCAGTTTGCACATTTCCATTTTTGTCGAGGGTGCCTTTGTTTCTGTTGAGTCTGCAGGGGGAGGGTTAGATTTAATTCGCGGTTTGGAGTTCTGATCATGGGTGTCAGCAGTGGGTGGATCCACTCTGATCTCTCTTTCAGTGCTCTGATAAGTCATGCAAATTCTTTTCACTTTAGAGGATGGTTGGTTCCCTTTTCTCCTGACTATGGATGTGGATTGTTTATTAATCTTCCCTTTGTCCTCTGAGACCCTCCTGCTTACAGGTATTTATCCAGATTCTACTGCACTCCCTTGTGGTACTTCAACTTGGTGAGGCATCACTGTCACAGTTACTCTGCCCTCTTTGTCTCTGCAGGTTTCTGTAAATGCCGTTAGCAACTCTGGTGGGGTGTTTCTAATGTTTGCATTTACATAGGACGATGTGGGGTCTAATTTTTCCAACATTCAGGGTTGGCTGACCGGACAGTAGGGGTGTTTATTTGGGAATCCTCTCGAATCTCCTTTAACCTGTCCTCTTTGTCCCTGTTTCCCCTTTTCTCTGTAACGTCTTACCATCTCTGTGCCTGTCTGTCCCCTTTTGTTCTCAGCAGGGGTCCCTTACAGTTCACCAGCCCTCTGCTGGAGGGTCCTCCTAACGCCAATACAGGACTCTGGGGATGCAGGTTTCACTGTAGGTTGGGGTTTCCCCTCAACCTGGCACATGTGGCAACTCCTGCAGTACTCCACCACATCTTTGTGGAGTTTTGGCCAGTCAAATAGCTGTCTCATGCGGGCTTTGGTCTTTCATATACCGGCATGAACAGCCAGTGTAGTCTCGTGGGCCCTTCTTAATATATCCGTTACCTCTGCGGCACCACTAACTGGTGAACTACTGTCTACTCCTTGCCCTCAGGTCTGTGAGGAGAACTCCATTTCCTCATCAGTACCTCATTCTTTAAATAGTAGCAATCAGGGACTCCCTCTGCTTCACTTTCAGACTGGGCAGCCTGTGCTAACTCTCACAATACTGGGTCAGCTCGCTGAGCCTCAGCTAGGGAAAATCCATTTAATTCATTCCCTGGGTCTCCCAACTTCCCAAAGAAAGTCTCAGACAGGCAGACATGGTCATCTGCCTGCAGTGTGAATTCAGTCTCCTCTGGGGGAGCTGGTTTGATCATGGCCTGATCCACTACATATTCAGGGAAACTGCAGGGGACCATCTCCTGCCACTGTCCTGTCTCTCTGACCTCCTGAGGTCTTTCTTTCACTACTGTGGGGGCTACCACCTTCACCCCCGTCAGATCATTACCGAGGAGCAGGTCAACCCCATCCACAGGCAAACTGGGGACAGTCCCTACGGTTACCGATCCTGAAACTAGGTCGCACTCCAGGTGCACCCGGTGTACAGGTACAGGCATACACTGCCCTCCAATACCATTCACCACCATTCTGGTGTTCACTGCACTCTCTGGGGGAAAGGTCAGGCCTTTTCCCAGTAAAAGGGATCTAGTGGCCCCTGTGTCCCTGAGAATTACTATGGGCTTGCTGGCCCTTCTCGAGAGATATGGGGGTTACTTTCCCTTCAGACACAAAACCCTGATGACTTTCAGGAATCATATTAAATTTTCCTGCACTTGCAGCAGCATGTTTTCTGGGTCTTACTATTGCTGCAGTTAAAGCCACAGCTTGTTCTGCTGTGCTTTCTATCAGGGTCCCTTCTCTGTCACTGAGTGGGTGTGTCCTGATTAACCCTCCAGGTTTTCCCTTTAGTTTCCAGCAGTCAGCTCCTAGTTGACCTGCCTTATTACAATGGAAGTACACAGGTTATAGTCATAGAGAGATACAGCACTGAAACAGGCCCTTCAGCCCACCAAGTCTGTGCCGACCATCAACCACCCATATATACTAATCCTACATTAATCCCATATTCCCTACCACATCCCCACCTTCCCTCAATTTCCCTACCTATACTAGGGACAATTTACAATGACCAATTTACCTATTAATCTGCAAGTCTTTGGCTGTGGGAGGAAACCAGAGCACCCAGCGGAAACCCACACGGTCACAGGAAGAACTTGCAAACTCCGCACAGGCAGTACCCAGAATTGAACCCGGGTCCCTGGAGCTGTGAGGCTGCGGTGCTAACCACTGCGCCACTGTGCCACCCCGCAGGTCCCATGTCTCCAGGTCTCACTCCTACTTACAGCACCTTCCTTTTCGTCTGGAGGAGGGCCCCCTGTGTCTCCTGCTTTTCCTTCTCTCCCAGGACTGCTTGGGCTTCTATCACCTTCCCACCCTTTGTCCTTTTCCGATTTGTGGGGGTGACTAGGAAAGGTTTTCCCCTGGGGAACCGACTTGTAAATGAGATAAACTCATCAGCCAGAACTGGGTCTTGCCTCACTCCATGTACTTTTTGTTCCTTCACATGGGTCTTTCTGGAGATTGGGAGAGTTTTTAAATTCCTCTAGTAAAATCATCTCTGAGGTTTTCATCGCTGGGCTGCACTTTAAGAGCCCTCAACCACTGGTCAAAAGCCAACTGCTTACTTCTCTCAAACCCCAAGTAGGTTTGATCAGCTTGCTTCCTGAGATTTCGGAACTTCTGGCGATAGGACTCCGATACTAGCTCATATACCCCGAGGATAGCATTTTTTGTCAGTTCATAATTTGATGAACTCTCATCTGGCAACAGGGAATAAACCTCGTGGGCTTTTCCTGTTAGTTTACTTTACAACAGAAGAGTCCAATTCTCAGCCGGCCACTTTAACTGCCTTACACGTTTCTCAACAGATACAAAAAATGCTTCCACATCTCCCTCATTGAATTTTGGAATCGGTTGGAAAAAGTTTAAAAACTCCGTACACTACTTGTATTTTTCATGCTTTCACTGGGGTTACTCTGTCAGCCCCTAGCTAACTCAAGCCGCCTCTTTCCTCCCATTCCTTCTGGAAATTTCTTTCTCTCTCTCTCCTCTCTTTTTCTTTCTCCTGTCTCTCCCTTTCTCTCTCTCTCTTTCTGACCTTCTCTCTCTCCTCTAATTCAAATTTCCTCTGTTCTAATTGTATCATTACTAGCATTACCCTGTCAGAGTCTGTTTCTAACCCTGTCTCTGCTTCTTCAGATTCCAGGGAAAAATGGTTGTTCACTAGTCTTAGGAGTTCAGGCTTCTTTGCCTTGTCACGTACAGTGATCCTACACTGCTCAGCCATTTTCCTCAACTCCTCCATAGACAGTGCTTTTAACTTATCCCAAGTTACTTCACCCTGGCTTGGAGAGCTACTAGCTTCAGTTGCAGACATGTTAGTATTCAATCACACACAACCACAAGAAAACCTGGATTGAAATCTTTTCTCTTTTTGATTGGATCAATTTGATTTCCCACTTCCAATTCCTTGTTTTGTCTGTGGGTCCAATCCGGACGCTAGCCCCCAAATTTCTGTTATGACTGGGTGAGGAAGGGGTCTAGGGCTCCCCTGTCAGCCTTTTCCTGGTTTAGCCATAACAGGGTTGAACTTTTAAAACAGTGTTTTTAGTGTCACCTCAGTGAGTCCTTGCTCTCTGCTCTCTAATTGTAATTGTAAAGAAATCAACCAGACAGGTTTTCTCAAATTTAAACAAGAAAGGTGTAAGTTTATTCACCTTAAAACTCTAGCTCAGTTAAAACTACTAAAAATCATAACACGACCACACTAGAATGCATACGTGATAAACACACACACAAATAGATTCAGAGGAGGAGAAAGAATAAAAGGGGGAGGATTTGAAGTAATAGATGGAGTTCAGTTACTGGTTTTGGGTTGGATATAAAGTCTTTGATTGAAGTTAAGTCTAGCAGTTCTTGTTGGGGCCCAGTGCACACTTTCAAACTTGTTTCACTGGTCTTCTGTCTTGAGGTTCAAGTTACTTCCATGGGTCCCTGGAGCTTTGCAAGAGAGAGAGTGAGACAGAGAGAGGGAGTGCTCGCTTCTTGAAGTTCAATTGCAGTCTCTTTCTTTCTGTGTCATGCATAATTCAAAAAGCCCCAGGTTGGCCAGCAAGTTAGTCATGTGACTAGCTCCCTGCTTGAAACAGCCTCTACTGTGAGGTTTGTGGATTCCTCCAAGCTTACTGGACACACTCAGTGGAGGGGGAGGCGGGGTGGTGGAGTGCTGGCTCTTACACAGTCAATAACTCAATGTCTTTTGATCACCACTAATGACAAAACCCATCTGGCTAATTGAAGCAGGGAGCACTCCCATTGTCTCTCTATGCAACTGTCTTTCAGAATGCAAATGTGCAGCCATGTTTTCAGCCACTGTGCTGTGGTCTTTTAAAACAAGTTATGTTCAATTTCCAGTAAGTGCTCAAATAATATTCCATATGACGAAATTAATATATTTCCATCTGGCAGGTGAGGTTTCTGTCACACTTGTGTGGCGTGAATGTTACAAATGCACCAACCTTTTCAAAGGCAGAGCTCCCAAGTGTGTCGGCACTAATGAAACAGAGACTGCTTCGGTGGATCAGATTCGTCCGCAGAATGAGCGACGGTCGCATACCCAAGGACCTTCTGTACGGTGAGGTTGCCTGGGCCTGAAGACCGGGGTGTCCAAAGCTCCGCTTCAAGGATGCTTGCAAGCGTGACTTGAAGGCCCTAAATGTCGACTCGCATTTGGGAGTCACGAGCTGGTGAAAGAGGGAAATGGCGATACATCCTGTGGACTGGTGTGCACTACCACAATAACCACTGGCTACAGCAGCTTGGCAACAGGCAGCAACGCCGAAAACAACAACTCACAGCGTCACCTGGCAGCTTCACGTGCAGCACTTGTGGCAGAACCTGCCTCTCAAGGATTGGCCTTCACAGCCATCAGCAAAGGTGCAGCAAGAGAAGACATCCCACCTAAATGGATTGTTTGCTGTGTGTCCATCATCTTTTGTAGATGGAAGGATGCTAACCCAACCCCAACTTGGGAGCTCTGCCTTTGAGAGGGCTGCCATATTTGGGATTTTATCCCATCAGGATATACCCATAATGCACCGCAGACAGCGAAGATGGAAATGATTGAGTTTCTTGATGATCTTATCAAGCCATGGTATTTCATGTTGAGTTTGCTCCACCTGCCTTTAGCCAGAGCTTCATCCCAGGCCAGAATAACCCTGGTTAATATTATAACAGTTGGGAATAATTATAATCCCTTGCCCAACTCTTTCCTACATGTTTGAGCGGTGTTTAATATTGAGTCAACTGACTGGAATGTAATCATGTGTCGTGTAAGAACAGGGAATTGAAATGAAGATTTGAGGAGAAGCGAATTTGACTGGAAGGAAGTGTATTATTGTAGGACTTTAGGCAGGTTAAATGGGTGGATGAACAAGCATTTAGAGTCAGAGATCAACAATGGGAAATATTGAAAGAGGAGGTGTAACTTGTACAAATCCAGCATATTCTGGAAGATTGTCGAAAGCTGTGCCCCAAAAAGGTCAAGGAAAGGTCAGTGCATCATCCTCAACACTTGCCCAGTCGTACATACATCTACCTACTCGTTATTAATCCTCTCCCAATCCCACCCACCTATCCCTCAAACACACAATCTCCTCGGTTCCGTAAAGAGGGAGACTTCATAAAGTCTGAAACCAAAAAGGAAGCATTTTGTACCGACCGCTAACACACAGTAAGTCAAGGCATGCGTGAAAAATTATTGAATGGTGCAAAAATAAACATCAGCAATGGAAAATGGGCACATGAGAGGAAATGAGGACACACCCTGGGTCTCAGGATCACCATGAACTCAGACATGTGTCGAACCCACCATCCTGTCTGTGACCAGCACTCTCAGTGTTTGGGACATTTGATCTGTTATGCAGCATTTCTGACAGTAGATTTCCACCTTGACAGATTATAAGCTTTCCAGAATCTCTCCAAACTGATGTGAATCCTCTTTGAGCAGGATCTCAGGACCATTCCTAATTTTAGTATAAAAAGTTGAATTTCAAACTAACATCTGCATAACTAACAGGAGGGCGAAACCAAGTCAGAAATTCCAGGATTTCAAAAACCTTCTGATTGTGAAGTGAGGCCTGGTCTTTACTTCCTGTTAATTCCCAAAACTCACACATTGACTATTTCCATTTAAAAGCAGTTGATTTCAATGAGCTGATGGTGACCACATCTGTCTCACTTGCAGAGACTAGTAAGGAGTGTAGCTGGGGGCTATTCTTTCATTGCAGCTGCAACTATAAACATAACAGATGTTATGGGGAGACTGTAGGATGGGAAGAGAATGATTAAAGGTTGTGGGTAGGGGACAGTGAGGAATCCAAGATGCTGCACTCCTCTTAATTTAACATTTTCATTGCATGTTAACTCTTTTCCTGGTGAATACCTCACATGACTAAAGCTGGGACTTTATCCAGGTAACGGGGGTCTCGACCTCTGGCAAAAGTGCTACTGAGAACCCTACATCACCCCTTCTGGGGAAGGCCTGTCAAATCTCGTGCCAATCAGGAACTTAACTGGACAGTGGTGGGACTTCCACGGGCTCGAGGACCCGGGCGACTGAAGTCCTGCCCGCTGAGAGCTGCTGACCAATCAGAAGCCGGCAGCTCTTTCACTGAGCAGCACCACAGTGGAGGCAGTGGCTGCTGTCGGTGGAGGATTGACCCGAGGCCCAGGAGCAGCGCTGGACCCAGACCACAGGGAGGGAGGGGTCTTGCGAGGTGGGGGATTGTGGGGGATGGGAGTGTCGGAGAATCGGCAGCAAGAGCAAGAGTGTGGCTCTCAGCAGGCACCCCCCTTTCCAATGCTGGATTCCTCAATCAGGCACTAATGAGAGACCCTTCCTGGAGACAGCAAGCAACCTGCACGGTTTCTCGTGCCGTGCTCTCAGTGTGGCGACTGGCCAGCCCACCACTCAGCTAACTGCAGCTCGGTGGGATGAACCCTGCCTGCCCCAGATTCAGTTTTGGTGAAGGCAGGAAGGTGGTGAGGGTGGTCTCCAAACCCCCCGTGGGGAAGAACATAAAATTCCCCTCCCTAAATCAGTCCATATTGTGGGCTGGATTTTACACTGCAAGTTGTTGTGATCTGGAATGTGCTGTTTGAAAAGGTGGTGGAAGCAGATTCAACAATAACTTTCAAAAGGGAATTGAGTAAATCCTTGAAAAGGAAAAAACTGCAGGGCTATGGAGAAAGGTCAGTAGAGTGGAACTAATTGATTAGTACTTTCAAAGAGCCATCACGGACATGATGGGCTGAATAGCTTCCTCTTGTGCTGAAAGAGTCCATTGCACATGTTGGGCTTACACTCCTGCAAGGACGACCTGCCTGGTGAAGCCTCATTTCCTACGTTTCCCTTGGTGAAGAACTAAACAATAATGTAATGTGGGAATATCCGAAGGCAGGAATGTTGTTTTTCATTTGAGACTGAACATATTGTTTGAAGCAGCTCCAAGTGCGTGCAGTAATTGTAGCCAGAGGGAATTCCTGCTCTGGCCTTAGCTCAGAAACGTCATATTAAAATGAGTCTGGTATGTGAGGTGCCAGGCACCAATGTCAGACAGAAAACATCTCAGAGATTTGCTCCTAAATGCTCCCTTTAGACAATACGTGAAAAGCAGAGAAAGTCCCATTTCAAAATTGATTGTCCTTGACGAACTGAAAGGTCAGAATTCAGCAAAATTCATTCTGTTTTTTAAAAGCACACAGCTGCCACTGTGTGTCGGTGATAGAGGGAGTGAATGATCTTGAAACTGGTACACACTGCTGCCATTACTTGTGTATTGTTGGAGCTGCACCCATCCAGGCAAGTGGAGAGTATTCCATCACAATCCTGACTTGTGCCTTGTAAATGGTGGACAGGCTTTGGGGAGTCAGGAGGTGAGTTATTCATCACAGAATTCCCAGTCCTTGTACCCATAGTATTTATATGGCTGGTCCAGTTACGTTTCCCCTAGGATGTTGATAGTGGGGGATTCAGCGATGGTAATGCCATTGAATGTCATGGGGAGATGGTTAGATTGTCTCTTGTTTGGGATGGTCATTGCCTGGTACTTGTGTGGCACGAATGTTACTTGGCACTTATCCGCCCAAACCGGAATGTTGTCCAGGTCTTGCTGCCTATGGAGACGGACTGCTTTGTTATCTGTGGAGTTGTGAATGTGCCATCATCAGTGAACATCCCCACCTGTGGCTTTATGATGGAGGGAAAGTGATTGATGAAGCAGCTGAAGATGGTTGTGCTTCGGACACTACCCTGAGGAACTCCTGCAGTGATGTCCTGGGACTGAGATGATTGACCTCCAACAACCACAACCATCTTCCTTTGCACTCGGTATGACTCCAACCAGCGGAGGGTTTTCCCCCTGATTCCCATTGACCTCAGTTTTGCTAAGGCTCCTTGAAAATGCTGCCTTGATATCAAGGGCAGTCACTCTCACCTCTGGAATTTACCTCTTTTGTCCATGTTTAGACCAAGGTTGGAATGAGATCTAAAGCCAAGTGGTCCTGCTGAGCATCAGTGAGCAGGTTATTGCTGAGTAAGTCCTTGACAGCACTGTTGACAATAACTTCCATCACTTGCCGATGATTGAGAGTAGACTGATGGGGTGGTAATGTGCTAGATTGGGCTTGTGCTTTTTTTTTGTGGACAGGACCAATGTTCCATTTAAAATTTAATTGTGGTGTGCAGTCCCTATAAATATTTTTGCGTGGCTATACGCACACATTATTTATCACATAGCAAGGCCTGCACACTGCCTGGCTGGGTGCAGTGGGACTGAACACCAGGAAGATTGGACAGCACATACCTGGGCAATATTCTACTTTGTTGGGTAGCTGCCAGTGTTGTAGCTGCAGATCATTTGAACTGAAGGGTTTATTGTGCTATGTAAGGTAAAAGGAACTATATCTGTATGGGGTCCAGTGAGAGTGGCTGTAATATCGAGTGAACAATTAAAGCAGATGTCCCTTTAGAGCTCATCGATCTACTAAGCACGACACCGTCTCCATAGCAACAAGAAAATTTGGGAGTGTGGCAGATTCGCAGCAACTTGTCTTTTGTGAGCGTGTGGAAGTTCATGAGAAAGATATTTCTGTACAAATAACCCTGAGGTTCAGGGAAGGCAGATTGATAACACCACTCGGACTTGATACCTGCTCAAGAATGACTGCATTTCAGAGCCGCTATCCATATAAGAAAGTGGTTGTTCACGGAATTAAATATTACCTCCACCAACTCCCACCAGTCATTGCACTCGAGGAAGATGCATTGTGCATTGATTGAGTGTAATTTGCAAACACTTTGATTGCGGCTGCATCCCACACACTGCTGTCACTCTGCTGGGACTGTAACGCAGTCTGGGGACTGTGTGTGGAGCAGTGTCATTTGTCTCAGTTTCTGTAGTTTGTTGCTGGTATTGTTCAGACTTGTGATTCACAAGCAGTCATTTACCACGGAAATCCTGGCTGCCCTACCCCAGCAGGAAGAGTCACATTCATTTTGTTCCCATTCTTGAATGCACAGTGAGTAGCTGAAATCTATGGGGCGGAAGTGTTTCAGAGCCAGGGTAGCTGGCTGCTGCTGGATTGGTTTATGTTCGAGATGAAACACTGCTGATATCAGACAGAGCAGCAGCCGTACCACAGTGTCCAGAGAGAAACACAGATGTTGGGTGTCTTGTAAAGCATTAAGGTAGAGTGGCACAGTGGTTAGCACCGCAGCCACACAGCTCCAGGGACCCGGGTTCAGTTCTGGGTACTGCCTGTGCACAGTTTGCAAGTTCTCCCTGTGATTGCGTGGGTTTCCTCCGGGTGCTCCGGTTTCCTCCCACAGCCAAAGACTTGCAGGTGATAGATAAATTGGCCATTGTAAATTGCCCCTAGTATAGGTAGGTATTCCAGAATATGGGATTACTGCAGGGTTAGTATAAATGGGTGGTTGTTGGTTGGCACAGACTCGGTGGGCCGAAGGGCCTGTTTCAGTGCTGTATCTCTAAATAAAAAATAAGTCTCCAGGGCCTGATGGGATCTACCCCAGAATACTGAGGGAGGCAAGGGAAGAAATTGCTGGGGCCTTGACAGAAATCTTTGCATCTTCATTGGCTACAGGTGAGGTCCCAGAGGACTGGAGAATAGCCAATGTTGTTCCTTTGTTTAAGAAGGGTAGCAAGGATAATCAAGGGGTGGCACAGTGGCGCAGTGGTTAGCACCGCAGCCTCACAGCTCCAGCGACCCGGGTCAATTCTGAGTACTGCCTGTGTGGAGTTTGCAAGTTCTCCCTGTGACCGTGTGGGTTTCCTCCGGGTGCTCCGGTTTCCTCCCACAAGCCAAAAGACTTTCAGGTTGGTAGGTAAATTGGCCATTATAAATTGCCCCGAGTATAGGTAGGTGGTAGGGAAATATAGGGGCAGGTGGGGAAGTGGTAGGAATATGGGATTAGTGTAGGATTAGCATAAATGGGTGGTTGATGGTCGGCACAGACTCGGTGGGCCGAAGGGCCTGTTTCAGTGCTGTATCTCAAAACTAAACTAAGCTAATCCAGGAAATTATAGGCCGGTGAGCCTTACGTCAGTGGTAGGGAAATTATTAGAGAGGATTCTTCGGGACAGGATTTACTCCCATTTGGAAACAAATGGACTTATTAGTGAGAGACAGCATGGTTTTGTGAAGGGGAGGTCGTGTCTCACGAATTTGATTGAGTTTTTTGAGGAAGTGACGAAGATGATTGATGAAGGAAGGTCAGTGGATGTTATCTATATGGATTTCAGTAAAGCCTTTAACAAGGTCCCTCATGGCAGACTGATACAAAAGGTGAAGTCACACGGGATCAGAGGTGAGCTGGCAAGATGGATACAGAACTGGCTCAGTCATCGAAGACAGAGGGTGGCAGTGAAAGGGTGCTTTTCGGAATGGAGGGATGTGACTAGTGGTGTTCCGCAGGGATCAATGCTGGGACCTTTGCTGTTTGTAGTATATATAAATGATTTGGAGGAAAATGCAGCTGGCCTGATTAGTAAGTTTGCGGACGACACAAAGGTTGGTGGAGTTGCGGACAGTGATCAGGATTGTTCAGAGGAATCAGCAGGATATAGATCGGTTGGAGACTTGGGCGGAGAAATGGCAGATGGAGTTTAATTCGGACAAACGTGAGGTAATGCATTTTGGAAGGTCTAATGCAGGTGGGAGGTATACAGTAAATGGCAGAACCCTTAGGAGTATTGACAGGCAGAGAGATCTGGGCGTACAGGTCCACAGGTCACTGAAAGTGGCAACGCAGGTGGATAATGTAGTCAAGAAGGCATACGGCATGCTTGCCTTCATCGGTCGGGCATAGAATATAAAAATTGGCAAGTCATGCTGCAGCTGTACAGAACTTTAGTTAGGCCACACTTAGAATATTGCGTGCAATTCTGGTCGCCACACTACCAGGAGGACGTGGAGGCTTTGGAGAGGGTACAGAAGAGGTTTACCAGGATGTTGCCTGGTCTGGAGGGCATTAGCTATGAGGAGAGGTTGGATAAACTCGGATTGTTTTCACTGGAACGACGGAGGTGGAGGGGCGACATGATAGAAGTTTACAAAGTTATAAGCGGCATGGACAGAGTGGATAGTCAGAAGCTTTTTCCCAGGGTGGAAGAGTCAGTTACTAGGGGACATAGGTTTAAGGTGCGAGGGGCAAAGTTTAGAGGGGATGTGCGAGGCAAGTTTTTTACACATAGGGTGGTGAGTGCCTGGAACTTGCTGCCAGGGGAGTTGGTGGAAGCAGATACGATAGCGACGTTTAAGAGACATCTTGACAAATATATGAATAGGAAGGGAATAGAGGGATATGGGCCCCGGAAGTGCAGAAGGTGTTAGTTTAGGCAGGCATCAAGATCGGCGCAGGCTTGGAGGGCCGAATGGCCTGTTCCTGTGCTGTACTGTTCTTTGTTCTTTGTGGATAAGGATAAGAGTAGTCCTCGGGTGAAGGTGCTAAATTGGGGGAAGGCTAATTATAACAATATTAGGCAGGAACTGAAGAATTTAGATTGGGGGCGGCTGTTTGAGGGTAAATCAACATCTGACATGTGGGAGTCTTTCAAACGTCAGTTGATTAGAATCCAGGACCAGCATGTTCCTGTGAGGAAGAAGGATAAGTTTGGCAGGTTTCGGGAACCTTGGATAACACGGGATATTATGAGCCTAGTCAAAAAGAAAAAGGAAGCATTTGTAAGGGCTGGAAGGCTAGGAACAAACGAATCCCTTGAGGAATATAAAGACAGTAGGAAGGAACTTAAGCAAGGAGTCAGGAAGACTAAAAGGGGTCATGAAAAGTCATTGGCAAACAGGATTAAGGAAAATCCCAAGGCTTTTTATACGTATATAAAGAGCAAGAGGGTAACTAAGGAAAGGGTTGGCCCACTCAAGGACAGAGAAGGGAATCTCTGTGTGGAGCCAGAGGAAATGGGCGAGGTGCTAAATGAGTACTTTGCATCAGTATTCACCAAAGAGAAGGACTTGGTGGATGATGAGCCTAGGGAAGGGAGTGCAGATAGTCTCAGTCATCTCATTATCAAAAAGGAGGAGGTGTTGGGTGTCTTGCAAAGCATTAAGTTAGATAAGTCCCCAGGGCTGATGGGATCTACCTCAGAATACTGAGGGAGGCAAGGGAAGAAATTGCTGGGGCCTTGACAGAAATCTTTGCATCCTCATTGGCTACAGGTGAGGTCCCAGAGGACTGGAGAATAGCCAATGTTGTTCCTTTGTTTAAGAAGGGTAGCAAGAATAATCCAGGAAATTATAGGCCGGTGAGCCTTACGTCAGTGGTAGGGAAATTATTAGAGAGGATTCTTCGGGACAGGATTTACTCCCATTTAGAAACAAATGGACTTATTAGCGAGAGGCAGCATGGTTTTGTGAAGGGGAGGTCGTGTCTCACTAACTAGATTGAGTTTTTTGAGGAAGTGACAAAGATGATTGATGAGGGAAGGGCGGTGGATGTTGTCTATATGGACTTCAGTAAAGCCTTTGACAAGGTCCCGCATGGCAGACTGGTACAAAAGGTGATGTCACACGGGATCAGAGGTGAGCTGGCAAGATGGAAACAGAACTGGCTCGGTCACAGAAGACAGAGGGTAACAGTGGAAGGGTGCTTTTCTGAATGGAGGGATGTGACTAGTGGTGTTCCGCAGGGATCAGTGCTGGGACCTTTGCTGTTTGTAGTATATATAAATGATTTGGAGGAAAATGTAGCTGGCCTGATTAGTAAGTTTGCGGACGACACAAAGGTTGGTGGAGTTGCGGATAGTGATGAGGATTGTCAGAGGATACAGCAGGATATAGATCGGTTGGAGACTTGGGCGGAGAAATGACAGATGGAGTTTAATCCGGACAAATGTGAGGTAATGCATTTTGGAAGGTCTAATGCAGGTGGGAGGTATACAGTAAATGGCAGAACCCTTAGGCGTATTGACAGGCAGAGAGATCTGGGCGTACAGGTCCACAGGTCACTGAAAGTGGCAACGCAGGTGGATAAGGTAGTCAAGAAGGCATACGGCATGCTTGCCTTCATCGGTCGGGGCATAGAGTATAAAAATTGGCAAGTCATGCTGCAGCTGTACAGAACTTTAGTTAGGCCACACTTAGAATATTGCGTGCAATTCTGGTCGCCACACTACCAGAAGGACGTGGAGGCTTTGGAGAGGGTACAGAGGAGGTTTACCAGGATGTTGCCTGGTCTGGAGGGCATTAGCTATGAGGAGAGGTTGGATAAACTCGGATTGTTTTCACTGGAACGACGGAGGTGGAGGGGTGACATGATAAAGGTGTACAAAGTTATGAGCGGCATGGACAGAGTGGATAGTCAGAAGCTTTTTCCCAGGGTGGAAGAGTCAGTTACTAGGGGACATAGGTTTAAGGTGCGAGGGGCAAAGTTTAGAGGGGATGTGCGAGGCAAGTTCTTTACACAGAGGGTGGTGAGTGCCTGGAACTTGCTGCCGGGGGAGGTGGTGGAAGCAGATACGATAGCGACGTTTAAGAGGCATCTTGACAAATATATGAATAGGATGGGAATAGAGGGATACGGACCCCGGAAGTGCAGAAGGTGTTAGTTTAGGCAGGCATCAAGAGCGACGCAGGCTTGGAGGGCCGAATGGCCTGTTCCTGTGCTGTACTGTTCTTTGTTCTTTGTAATTTGCAAACACTTTGATTGCGGCTGTGTCCCACACACTGCTGTCACTCTGCTGGGACTGTAACGCAGTCTGGAGACTGTGTGTGGAGCAGTGTCATTTGTCTCAGTTTCTGTAGTTTGTTGCTGGTATTGTTCAGACTTGTGATTCACAAGCAGTCATTTACCAGCAGTAAATCAGCAGACTTTTTGAATTGAGATTCTGAAAAGGTTGTGCCACTGGAAACATTTAGTTAGTACCAGAGGTTCAAACATGGTAGCAGATAGCTATGCGGGTGTGAAAGGGTTAACGTTCCCCGCACAGTGAGCGATAGCTGTGCGGGTGTGAAAGGGTTAACGTTCCCCGCACAGTGAGCGATAGCTGTGCGGGTGTGAAAGGGTTAACGTTCCCCACACAGTGAGAGATAGCTCTGCGGGTGTGAAAGGGTTAACGTTCCCCGCACAGTGAGAGATAGCTGTGCGGGTGTGAAAGGGTTAACGTTCCCTGCACAGTGAGAGATAGCTCTGCGGGTGTGAAAGGGTTAAAGTTCCCTGCACAGTGAGAGATAGCTCTGCGGGTGTGAAAGGGTTAAAGTTCCCCGCACAGTGAGGGCTGAATTTTCACCTGCCAGCAGGAGTGGAATTGAAGGCATGGGGTCCAAAAGATTGTGAAGGATTTCACTTGCCCAGAAACCCGGTGCCGTAACGTTGGCTCTTGATTTTGTCAGTGGGAGGAAAGGTCCAAGGTGGCATTGCCGTTACGATACCATTACAGCTGGACCTGATTTGAATTTTATGGGTGGTTTGCAATTTAGTGAAGAGTGCACAGGGATCTCGTACCTTCAGATCCCCAGTCATTTTAAAGGTGGGTGCAGAGAGGTTGCAGCCCTCGAGGCATGAATGGGCTTTGTCTCAGGTGGTGGGCTCTCTTGCAAGGGTGGGTGCTGAGGGACAATGCCTGTGCTCAGAGGGGAGTGGCAAAGGAAGGTTCCATAGGCATGGTCCTCTCTCCAGGGACAGCACACAGGAGTCGGAGAGACCAGCTGGCATGGGTTTCATACACCCAGTCTTTGTAGATCCCCATGCTGCACAGCAGAGACTCAGAGGGAGGCAGGGCCGCGTGGTGACTGGGCAAGCGGGTAAAGATCAACTAAGGGATTCACCAACCGCACCAAGAAGGGCCTATCTGCGCCAGAGACTGCGGCTCTCCAGGGCGGCCGTCTTCACCTCGATATTCAGGCATAACGAATCTACTTCATCAATGACCTTCCTTCAATCATAAGGTCAGGAGTGGAGATGCTCGCTGAAGATTGCACAATGTTCAGCACCATTTGTGACTCCTCAGATACTGAAGCAGTCCGTGTAGAAATGCAGCAAGACCTGGACAATATCCAGGCTTGGGCTGATAAGTGGCAAGTAACATTCTCGCCACACAAGTGCCAGGCAATGACCATCTCCAACAAGAGAGAATCTAACCATCTCCCCTTGACAGTCAACAGCATTACCATCGCTGAATCCCCCACTATCAACATCCTAGGGGCTACCATTGACCAGAAACTGAACTGAAGTAGTCATATAAATACTGTGATTACAAGAGCAGGTCAGAGGCTAGGAATCCTGCGGTGAGTAACTCACCTCCTGACTCCCCAAAGCCTGTCCACCATCTACAAGGCACAAATCAGGAGTGTGATGGAGTACTCTCCACTTGCCTGGATGGGTGCAGCTCCAACAACACTCAAGAAGCTCGACACCATCCAGGACAAAGCAGCCCGCTTGATTGGCACCCCATCTACAAACATTCATCCCCTCCACCACTGACGCACAGTGGCAGCAGTGTGTACCATCTACAAGATGCACTGCAGCAACGCACCAAGGCTCCTTATACAGCACCTTCCAAACCCGCGACCTCTACCAACTAGAAGGACAAGGGCAGCAAATACATGGGAACACCACCACCTGCAAGTTCCCCTCCAAGTCACGCACCATCCTGACTTGGAACTATATCGCCATTCCTTCACTGTCACTGGGTCAAAATCCTGGAACTCCCTTCCTAACAGCACTGTGGGTATACCTACCCCAAATGGACTGCAGCGGTTCAAGAAGGCAGCTCACCACCACCTTCTCAAGGGCAATTAGGGATGGGCAATAAATGCTGGCCCGGCCAGCGATGCCCACATCCCATGAAAGAATTTTAAAAATTCCCTGGTTTGCAGTAAATCCTGTTTACTTGTTGGTGTTGTCATTGGTTGTTTGGGTGAGGCAGTGTCTTCATTGTCTGGTTAGTTTATTTTGTGATGTAAGAATCTAAAGTAAATGTAATTTTTTTTCCTTCTGCTGTTCAGAGTTAGCTTCCTGTCTATGAAATCTTTCTTCCTGTTTGTTACACTTTCGTATCAGACTATTCCGTTATAAATTACTCTGGAGACTGTTTATGTAAATATGTCACACTGTGTAATTACACCATTCACCACAACATCTCAGTTAGAATCTCCACACTCAGAATCACAGAATAATACAGTGCAGAAGAGGCCCTTCGGCCCATCGAGTCTGCACTGAGTCTGACCTTAGTCTGTCGGACAAAGAACCTCCTGTGCTTCAACCAGTTCTACTGCTGCTTCCCAAGCCATCATAATGTTGGCTGTTTAACTATAAATAATAATATAAAATTAAAGTCTATATAAAAATAAAGACTGAATCTGTGACTTTAAAATGAACATAAAAACAGGAAGAGATCTTTCAGCCTCTCGAGCCTGTTCCATTCAATGAAATTATGGTTGATCTAACTCCATATACACCTTTTTCCATATCCTTTAATACCTTGAGTTAACAAAAATCTATTAATCTCAGGTTTAAAATAAATCATTGATCCAGCATCAATTGCCATTTTTGGAAGAGATTTCCAAACTTCTACCCTTTGTGTGTAGAAGTGTTTCCTCATTTCACTCCTGACAGGTCTGGCTGTAATTTTTAATCTATGCCCCTAGTTCGAGATACCCCATCCAGCAGAAGTAGTTTCTCCTTAATTTCTTGAAAACTTTGATCAAATCACTCCTTAACCTTCTGAATTTTAGGGAACACAACCTTAGTTTGTGTAATCTCTTCTCGTAATTTAACCCTTGGAGTCTAGGTATCATTCTGGTAAATCTACACTGCACTGCCTCCAAGACCAATATATCCTTGCTATGGTGTGGTGCCCAGAACTGAACACAGGTGTGGTCTAACCGGGGTTTTGTATAACTGAAGTATGACTTCTACCCCCTTGTATTCTAGTCCTCGAGATAGAAAGACCAGCATTCCATTAACCTTTTTGATTATTTTCTGTTCCTGTTTATGACATTTTAGTGATCTATGTACCTGGACCTCCCAAAGGTCTCTTTGGACCACCAATGTTTCTTGCTTTTCACCATTTAGAAAGTAATCTGTTCTATTCTTTTTCGGTACACGCGCCTAAATTGAAATCCATTTGCCACAGTTTTGCCCATTCATTGAATCTATCAACATCTGTTTGTATTGTTACGCTTTCATCTGCACTGCTTACAATGCCGCCTATCTTTTGTGTCAACGGCATTTGGATATGGGGCTTTCTATTTCATCAGCTAAGTCATTAATTAATACAGTGAATAGTTGGGGCCCCAATAGTTGGGTGAGGGAATGGGACGAGCGAAATTGCTGTGCAGAGATTTGGCATGAATTTGACAGGCCAAATTGACTTCCTTCTGCGCTGTAATCATTCTGTGATTCTGGAAGTCCATATAAATAACATCCATAGATATTCCCCTGTCCACTACTTCAGTCACTGTTCAGAAAATTCATTCAGATTTGTCAGGCATGAACCTACCCCTTACAAATCCAGTAGTTCTAATGAAGGGTCACTGACCTGAAACGTTAACTCTGTTTCTCTCTCCACAGATGCTGCCAGACCTGCTGAGAATTTCCAGCATTTCTTGTTTTTATTACTTTACAAATTCATGCTGAATCTCTGTGATCAGCTGAAAATGTTCAAGGTGTTTAATCAACCTATCCTTAATTATAGACTCAAGCAAATTTCTACAGCAGGTGTTCGACTAACTGGTCTATAGTTCCCTGGGTTCCCCCCTCTCACCTTTCTTAAATAGTGGAGTGATGTACAATTTTCTAATCTAAAGGAATGGTTCCCGAACCAAGAGAAGTTTGGAAGATTATAGTTAGGGTATCTGAATTGTTCTCATCTACTTCCTTTAAAACTCCGAGACAGAAATCATCTGACCCTGGGGTTTGACACTCGTTAGTGCCATTATTTTCTTTATTGCTGTTATTTTGCTTACGTTAATTTGGGTGATTCTCTGACCCTGAATCTGGATTCATTTCTTTCGGATATCTGGCATGCCAACCTCTTCCTCTACTGTAATATTGATGCAAAGTAATTATTCAGTACGTCTGCGGTTCCTTATTTTCATTGACAATATCACCATTACCAGTTTTCAAGAAACCCATATTACTCCTGACCACCCTCTTTTTTCCTAATGTAATTGTTGAAAAAATGTTGCATTGATTTTGATATCTCTTGTATGTTTCTTTTCATATTCCCTTTTTGTAGCTTTTACAATCTGATTTGTCATCCTTTGCTGTTCTTTGTATCTTTCCCAGTCACCAGGAACTGTGCTATTTTGTTTAAACCTAAGAAAACCTGTCTGGTTGGTTCATTGACAATTACTCTTTGTTAAAGCTAAAACACTGTGTTTTAAAAGTTAAACTCTGTTACGGCCAAACCAGGAATGGGGCCAGTGGGAAGCCTGAGACCCCTTCCTCACGCAATCGTAACAGAAATGTGGGGGTTAGCGTCCGGATTGGATCCACAGACAAATGAGGAAATTGGAAGTGGTAGATCAAATTGATTCAATCAAAAAGAGAAAAGATTTCAATAGAGGTTTTCTTATGGCTGTGTGTGATTGAATACTAACGTGTCCATGACTGAAACTAGTAGCCAAGCCAGGGTGAAGTAAATTGGGATAGGTTAAAAGCATTGTCTCTGGAGGACTTGAGGAAAATGGCTGAGCAGTGTGGGATATAAATACCGTGGCTACAAGAGCAGGTCAGAGGCTAGGAATCCTGCGGTGAGTAACTCACCTCCTGACTCCCCAAAGCCTGTCCACCATCTATAAGGCACAAGTCAGGAGTGTGATGGAATACTCTCCACTTGCCTGGATGGGTGCAGCTCCAACAACACTCAAGAAGCTCAACACCATCCAGGACAAAGCAGTCCGCTTGATGGGCACCCCATCCACAAACATTCACTCCCTCCACCACCGACGCACAGTGGCAGCAGTGTGTACCAGTGTGTACCAGTGTGCAGCTTCCAAATCCGTGGCCTCTGCCACCTAGAAGGCCAAGGGCAGCAGATGCATGAGAACACCACCACCTGCAAGTTCCCCTCCAAGCCTCACAACATCCTAACTTGGAACTATATCACTGTTCCTTCACTGTCGCTGGCAAGGTTAGGAAGTCTGAACTCCTAAGGCTAGTGGCCAACCATATTTCCCTTGAATCTGAAGAAGCAGAGACATGGTTAGAAATAGACTCAGGCAGGGTATTGTTAGCAAAGATACACTGGAACAGAGGAAACTTAAATGAGAAGACAGGGGAGGAGAGAGAGAAAGGGAGAGTCAGGAGAAAGAACAAGGGAGAGAAGAGAGAGAAAGAAATTTCAAGAAGGAACGGGAGGAAAGAGAGCTGAGTTAGCTCGGGGGCAACAGAGTAACCCCAGCCAAGGGGGGATGGTAGGTGGTAATCAGCAGAAGGTTTCCTTGCCGCTGGTTAACCTGATGCCTGTGACTTCATGGAGGCTGGAGTCGATGTGGAGGACTCCCAGGGCAACTCCCTCCCGACTATATACCACTGTCCTGCAACCTCTGCTGGGTCTGTCCTGGCGGTGGGACAGGACGTAGCCGGGGGTGGTGATGGCAGTGTCTGGGACATTGTAAGGTATGATTCCGTGAGTATGACTATGTCAGGCACAAGCCCCCAGATGTTCAGAAGGAGGACTTTTCAGGGTGGACAGGGCTGGGTTTGCTGCTGTTGTTTCTTGTGCCTCAGTGATGCCGGGTGGTTTGTCTGGTTTCATTCCTTATTGATATTGTAGTAGTTAGATACAACTGAGTGGCTTGCTAGGCCATTTCAGAGGGCATGTAAGAGTTAACCACATTGCTGTGGGTCTGGAGTCACATGTAGGCCAGACCAGGTAAGGACAGCAGATTTCCTTCCCTAAAGGACATTAGTGAACCAGATGGGCTTTTACTGACATAAAAACAAGAAATGCTGGAACCACTCCGCAGGTCTGGCAGCATCTGTGAAAAGAGAAGCAGAGTTAACATTTCGAAACGTTACCTCTGCTTCTCTTTCCACAGATGCTGCCAGACCTGCGGAGTGGTTCCAGCATTTCTTGTTTTTATTTCAGATTTCCAGCATCCGCAGTATTTTGCTTTTATTTTAGGGCTTTTACTGACAATTGACAATGGTTTCACATCCATCATTAGTCTAGCTTTTAATTCCAGATTTATTAATTGAATTCTGCTGTGATGGGATTTAAACCCATGTCCCCAGAGCAATAACCTGGGTCTCTGGTTTATTATTCCAGTCACAATACCACTATACCACCTCCTCCCCTATACTGGGGAGTAAGGAAATGGCAAAGAAACTAAACAAATACTTTGTATCTGTCTTCACAGAGGAAAATACTAAAAATATCCCAGAAATAATGGTGAATCAAGGGACTAATGCAACCGAGGAACTGCAAGATATTAATATTCATTAAAAAAGTACTAGAGAAATTGATGGAACTTAAAGTAGATAAATCCCCTGGACCTGATGATCTATATCCCAATGTTGGAAGAGGTAGCTGTAGAGTCAGTCAATGCATTGGTGATCATCTTTCAAAATTCTATGGACACTGGAATGGTTCATGCAGTTTGGAAGGTAGCAAATGTCACCCCACTATTTAAGAAAGGAGAGAGAGAGAACACAGGGAACCACAGACCTGTTAGCCTAGCATCAGTTGTAGGGAAAATGCTAGAATCTATAATAAAGAATATGATAACAGGGAAGATCTTGTTTGACCAACTTTATCGAATTTTTTGAAGAGGTAACAAGGACGATAGATGAGGGTAGTGTAGTTGATGTGTCTACATGGATTTTAGCAAGGCTTTTGACAAGGTCCTACATGGCAGACTGGTTAAAAAAATAAAATCCCATAGGATCCAGGGAAAAGTAGCAAGGTGGATACAAAATTGGCTCAGTGGCAGGAAACAAAGGTTAATTGTTGACGGCTGTTTTAGCGACTGGAGGGCTGTTTCCAGAGGCGTTCCGCAGGGCTCAGTACTGGGTCCCCTGCTTTTTGTGATGTATATTAATGATTTGGACGTAAATGTAGGGGGAATGATCAAGATGTTTGCAGACGACACAAAGATTGGCCGTGTGGTAGATAGCGAGGAGGATAGCTGTAGGCTGCAGGAAGATACTGATGGTCTGGTCAGATGGGCAGAAAAGTGGCAAATGGAATTCAACCTGGAGAAGTGTGAGGTGATGCATTTGGGGAGGTCAAACAAGGCATAGGAATACACGATTAATGGGAAAATACTGAGCAGTGTAGAGGAAGTGAGGGACCTTGGAGTGAATGTCCACAGATCCCTGAAGGTAGGAGGACAGGTCGATAAGGTGGTTAAGAAGACTTATGGAATCCTTTCCTTTATTAGCCGAGGTATAGAATATGAGAGCAGGGAGGTTAAGCTGGAATAGTATAACTCATTGGTTAGGCCACAACTTGAATACTGTATGCGGTTCTGGTCACCTCATTACAGAAAAGATGTAATTGCACTAGAGAGGGTACAGAGGAGATTTACGAGGATGTTGCCAGGACTGGAAAAATGCAGCTATGAGGAAAGATTGGATAGGCTGGGTTGTTATCCTTGGAACAGAGAAGGCTGAGGGGAGATTTGATTGAAATGTACAAAATTTTGAGGGGCCTGGATAGAGTGGAGGTGAAGGGTCTAGTCACCTGAACAGAGAGGTCAGTGACGAGGGGGCACAGATTTGAAGTGATTGGTAGAAAGATAAGAGGGGAGATGAGGAAAAACATTTTCACCCAGAGGGTGGTGGGGGTCTGGAACTCACTGCCTGAAAGGGTAGTTGAGGCATAAACCCTCAACTCGTTCAAAAGAAGTCTGGATATGCACCTCAAGTGCCTTAAACTGTCGGACTACAGACCAAATACTGGATGGTGGGGATTAGAATAGGTGGATCGTTTTTTGGCCGGCACAGACATGGATGGGCCAATTGGCCTCTTTCTGTGCCTTAAACTTTCTATGATTTTATGATTCTATGACACGTAGAAAATAGTGATAGGATTGGGCAGAGTCAACATGGATTTGTGAAAGGGAAATCATATTTAACAAACCGGTTGGAGTTTTTTGAGGATGTAACCAGCAGAATAGACAGGGGAGAACTGGTGGATGTGGTATATTTAGATTTTTAGAAAGCTTTTGATATGGTCCCACACAAGAGGTTATGTACGACCATATGAAGATATGAATTAGGAGCAGGAGAAGGTTGGTAAACAAAATTACAGCACATGGGATTGGGGGGAATATACTGGCATGGATTGAAAACTGGTTAATGGACAGAAAACAGAGAGTAGGAATAAATGGGTCATTTTCAGACTGGCAGCTGTGACTATTGGGGTACAGCAAGGATCAGCGCTTGGGTCCCAGATATTCACAATCTATATCAACGATTTGGATATGGGGATTAAATGTAATATTTCCAAGTTTGCAGATGACACTAAACTAGGTGGAAGTGTGAGTTGTCAGGAGGATGCAAAGACACTTCATAGGGATTTGGAGAGGCTAAGTGAGTGGGGGAAAATTTGGCAGATGGAATCCAATGTGGAGAAATGTGAGGTGATCCACTTTGGTAGGAAAAACAGAAATACAGAGTAGTTCTTAAATGGTGAGAGGCTGGAAAGTGTTGGATTTCAAAGGGACTTGGGTGTCCTTGTTCATGAGTCACTGAAAGCTAACATGCAGGTATAGCAAGAAATTAAGAAAGCAAATGGTATGTTGGCCTTCATTACAAGAGGATTTGAGTAAAGGAGTAAAGATGTCTTACTGCAATGATATAGAGTCTTGGTGAGACTGCACCTGGAGTATTGTGTGCAGTTTTGGTCTCTTTACCTTCTTTTGGGCCTCCTTATCTCGAGAGACAATGGATACGCGCCTGGAGGTGGTCAGTGGTTTGTGAAGCAGCGCCTGGAGTGGCTATAAAGGCCAATTCTGGAGTGACAGGCTCTTCCACAGGTGCTGCAGAGAAATTTGTTTGTTGGGGCTGTTGCACAGTTGGCTCTCCCCTTGCGCCTCTGTCTTTTTTCCTTGGGTATGTTGGCCTTCATTACAAGAGGATTTGAGTAAAGGAGTAAAGATGTCTTACTGCAATAATATAGAGTCTTGGTGAGACTGCACCTGGAGTATTGTGTGCAGTTTTGGTCTCTTTACCTAAGGAAAGATATACTTGCCATAGAGGGAGTGCAACGAAGGTGAGGGATTGTTCTATGAGGAAAGATTAAATAGACTGGGCCTTTATTCTCTGGAGTTTAGAAGAATGAGAGATGATCTCATTCAAACATACAAAATTCTTACAGGGCTTGACGGGGTTGATGCAGGAAGGATGTTTCCCCTAGTTGGGGAATCCAGAATCAAGGGACAGGCCATTTAGGACTGCGATGAGGAGGAATTTCTTCACTCAGAGGATGGTGAATCTTTGGAATTCACTGCCCCAGAGGGCGGTGGAGGCTCAGTCTTTGAGTATGCTCAAGACAGAGATTAATAGATTTCTATATATTAAAAACATCAAGGGTTACGGGGATAGTGCAGAAAAATGGTGTTGAAGGAGAAGATCAGCCATGATCTTACTGAATGGTGGAGCAGGCTCGAGGGGCTGAATGGCCTCCTCCGGCTCCTATTTCTTATGGTCTTATATTGTCTCTTACTTTTTTCGTTGTCCATGGCTGTCTTTTTTGGCAAGTAGAGCTCTTGCTCCTTATGGGTATAAACCCAAGGACTGCAGCGGTTCAAGAAGGTAGCTCACCTCCACCTTCTCAATGGCAATCTGGGATGGGCAATAAATGCTGACCTAGCCAGCGACACCCACGTCCCGTGAATGAATAAAAATAATAAAAACTGTTTCTGTATCATATTAAATTCTTTTCTGAACACCTCCCACTGATCTGCTGTCATTTTCCCCCATACCAGATTTTCCCAGTTTACTGTGGACTGTCTCATCCCATTGAGTCTGCCTTCCCTAAATCTACAATCTTAGTAGCTGTTTCACGTTCCTCCTTTTCAAACAGTAGACTGAACTCAACCATATCATGTTCGTTACTAGATAAATGTTGATACACCGTTAGGCCATTAACTAAATCCGGCTCATTATTCATTACCAAATTTAATATGGCACGCCTCCTTGGATTATGAATTATGCTTCCTCACTCTTATCCAATTAGCTCCTCCCTCTAACTCCTGAAAATTTGACTTGTTTTTGACTCCCGAGACGCAATGCCAAGGGAAATTGATGATTCATTCAGCAAGAAATGGCAAAGCTTGTTTGTTTCTTTTCATTGGCCAATAACCAATCATGACACAGCAAGGAAAACCCCACAAATAGCAATGAGAAAAATGACCAGATACTCTGTTCTAGTGGTGTTGGGTGAGGGGTAATATTGACAGGACACACCAAAAATAGAAGGATATGGTAGTAGGGTGAGATGAACTAAGGTGGGAGGAGGATCACGTGGAGCATAAATAACAAAGCACAGAGCAATCGGGGCAAATGGCTCGCTTCTGTTGCTGTAAATTCTATATTATTTTGAAATAAGTAAAGAAACTGAAACAGAAATCCCCCGAAACTGAGGGACACGTCAACAGGAGACGTAGAGACAGGCAGAAGGGTTGGGACAATGCTGAGTCTGACTGGCTCATTCTAAGAATTTACCAAACCTCTTGTCATTCTTTTTTGTTTCACACTCTGTTTCTTCATTTACAGGAATAAAACAGAAGAAGCAGAGGCACCTGATCCTACTAGTCAGCATCCTGGTGGTCACTGGAGTAATCATATTGGTGACAATAGCTGTAGTACAGAACAGGTCACTCCCACAGAAACTGAAGGTAATTGTGAGCAGTGTCAGGAGACTGCTAATGGTCTGTCAGTGATATGGGGGGAGTGTTGAAATGGCCAGCAACCTGAAGCTCAGGGTCATGTTTTCGGACAGAGTGGAGGTGTTTCGCAAAGCAGTCACTCAATCGGCATGTGAGCTTCCCAATGCAGAGGCGACCACATTGTGAGCAGCCAATACAGTATACTAAATTGAAGGGAAATTACTAAAATCTATTATTAAGGAGGTTATAGTAGAATACTTAGAAAATCATAATGGGATCAAACAGAGTCAACATGATTTTGTGAAAGGGAAATAGTGTTTAACTATTTTATTAGAGTTCTTCTAATAAAAAAGGAAGTAACAAGCAAGGTGGATAAAGGGGCACCTGTAGATGTGGTGTACTTAGATTTCCAAAAGACATTTGATAAGGTACCATATCAAAGGTTAGTACACAAGATAAGAGCTCATGGTGTTGGGGGTAACATATTAGCATGCATAAAGGACTGGTTAGCTAACGGGAAGATATTAATGACTTGGATGAAGGGACTGAATGTATGGTAGCTAAATTTGCCAATGACACCAAGATAGGAAGGAAAGTAAGTTGTCAAGAGGAAGCAAAGAGTCTAAAAAGGATATAGATAGGTTAAGTGAGTGGGCAAAATTTGGCAGATGGAGTATAATGTGGGAAAATATGAACTTGTCCACTTTGGCAGGAAGAATAGAAAAGCTGTATATTATTTAAATGGAGAGAGATTGCAGAACTCAGTGGTACAGAGGGATCTGGGTGTCCTGGTACATGAATCACAAAGGGTTAGTCTGCAGGTACAGCAAGTGATTAGGAAGACAAATGGAATGTTGGTGTTTTTTGCAAGGGGATTTGAGTATAAAAGTCGGGAAATTTTACTGCAGCTGTACAGGATCTTGGTGAGACCACATCTGGAGTACTGTGCACAGTTCTGGTCTCCTTATTTGGAAAAGGATATAATTGTGTTAGAAGCAGTTCAGAGAAGGTTCACTCGACTAATTTTAGGATGAAGGGCTTATCTTATGAAGAAAGTTTGAGCAGGTTGGGCCTGTACGTATTACAGTTTAAAATAATGAGATGTGACCTTATTGAAAAATAAAAGATCCCGAGGGGACTTGATAGAGTGGATACCGAGAGGATGTTTCTTCTTGTGGGGAAGACTAGAACCAGGGGACACAGTTTAGGAATAAGAGGTCTCCTTTTTGAGATGAAGATGAGGAGAAATTTTTATTCTTGAAGAGGCGTAAGATTGTGGAATTCTCTTCCCCAGAAAGCAGGGTCATTGGAGACTGGGTCATTGCATTTATTCAAGGCTGAGTTAGATAGATATTTGATAGAGAAGGGAGTCAAGGGTTTTGGTGGACAGAAAGGAAAGTGGAGTTGAGACCATAATCAGATCAGCCCTAATCTTATTGAATGGCAGTGCAGGCTCGAAAGGTCGAATGGCCTATTCCTGCTTTGAAGACCTATGTTCCTACGTTCCAATCCGTGGGGAAGAAACTTGCTCAACCCCAGGCAACAAACTCTTTCAATCCCAGACAAACCACTCGCTCAATCCCAGACAAACCACTCGCCCAATCCCAGCCAAACCACTCGCCCAATCCCAGCCAAACCACTCGCCCAATCCCAGCCAAACCACTCGCCCAATCCCAGGGAATCCACTCGCTCAATCCCAGACAAACCACTCACTCAATCCCAGGGAACCCACTCACCGAATCCCAGGGAACCCACTCGCCGAATCCCAGGGAACCCACTCGCCCAATCCCAGAGAACCCACTCGCCCAATCCCAGAGAACCCACTCGCCCAATCCCAGAGAACCCACTCGCCCACTCCCAGCCAAACCACTCGCCCAACCCCAGCCAAACCACTCGCCGAATCCCAGGGAACCCACTCGCCCAATCCCAGAGAACCCACTCGCCCAATCCCAGAGAACCCACTCGCCCAATCCCAGCCAAACCACTCGCCCAATCCCAGGGAACCCACTCGCTCAATCCCAGACAAACCACTCACTCAATCCCAGAGAACCCACTCGCCGAATCCCAGGGAACCCACTCGCCCAATCCCAGGGAACACACTCGCCCAATCCCAGAGAACCCACTTGCCCAATCCCAGCCAAACCACTCGCCCAATCCCAGAGAACCCACTCGCCCACTCCCAGCCAAACCACTCGCCCAATCCCAGCCAAACCACTCGCCCAATCCCAGGGAACCCACTCGCTCAATCCCAGACAAACCACTCACTCAATCCCAGAGAACCCACTCGCCGAATCCCAGGGAACCCACTCGCCCAATCCCAGGGAACCCACTCGCCCAATCCCAGAGAACCCACTCGCCCAATCCCAGCCAAACCACTCGCCCAATCCCAGCCAAACCACTCGCCCAATCCCAGCCAAACCACTCGCCCAATCCCAGGGAACCCACTCGCTCAATCCCAGACAAACCACTCACTCAATCCCAGAGAACCCACTCGCCGAATCCCAGGGAACCCACTCGCCCAATCCCAGGGAACACACTCGCCCAATCCCAGAGAACCCACTCGCCCAATCCCAGAGAACCCACTCGCTCAATCCCAGCCAAACCACTCGCCCAATCCCAGGGAACCCACTCGCTCAATCCCAGACAAACCACTCGCTCAATCCCAGAGAACCCACTCGCCCACTCCCAGCCAAACCACTCGCCCAATCCCAGCCAAACCACTCGCCCAATCCCAGGGAACCCACTCGCCCAATCCCAGGGAACCCACTCGCCCAATCCCAGGGAACCCACTCGCTCAATCCCAGACAAACCACTCGCTCAATCCCAGGGAACCCACTCGCCCAATCCCAGGGAACCCACTCGCCCAATCCCAGGGAACCCACTCGCTCAATCCCAGAGAACCCAATCGCTCAATCCCAGGGAACCCACTCGTTCAATCCCAAGGAACCCACTCGCCCAATCCCAGGGAACCCACTCGCCCAATCCCAGGGAACCCACTCGCTCAATCCCAGAGAACCCACTCGCCCAATCCCAGGGAACCCACTCGCTCAATCCCAGGGAACCCACTCGCTCAATCCCAGAGAACCCACTCACTCAATCCCAGACAAACCACTTGCTCAATCCCAGGGAACCCACTCGCCCAATCCCAGGGAACCCACTCGCTCAATCCCAGAGAACCCACTCGCCCAATCCCAGGGAACCCACTCGCCCAATCCCAGAGAACCCACTCGCCCAATCCCAGGGAACCCACTCGCCCAATCCCAGGGAACCCACTCGCCCAATCCCAGAGAACCCACTCGCTCAATCCCAGAGAACCCACTCGCCCAATCCCAGGGAACCCACTCGCCCAATCCCAGGGAACCCACTCGTTCAATCCCAAGGAACCCACTCGCTCAATCCTGGAGAACCCAATCGCTCAATCCCAGAGAACTCACTCGTTCAATCCCAGACAAACCACTCGCTCAATCCCGGAGAACCCACTCGCTCAATCCCAGAGAACCCACGTGCTCAATCCCAGACAAACCACTCGCTCAATCCCAGGGATTTCACTCGCCCAGTCCCAGAGAATCCACTCGCTCAATCCCCGTGATTTCACTCGCCCAATCCCAGACAACCCACTCGCTCAATCCCAGGGAACCCATTCGCTCATTCCCAGGGAACGCACTCGCCCAATCCAAAACAACCCACTCGCTCAATCCCAGGGAACCCACACGCTCAATCCCAGGGAACCCACTCGCCCAATCCCAGGGAACCCACTCGCTCAATCCCAGGGAACCCACTCGCCCAATCCCAGGGAACCCACTCGCTCAATCACAGAGAACCAACTCACTCAAACAAAGGGAACCCACTCGCCCAATCCCAGGGAACCCACTCGCTCAATCCCAGGGAACCCACTCGCCCAATCCCAGGGAACCCACTCGCTCAATCACAGAGAACCCACTCACTCAAACAAAGGGAACCCACTCGCCCAATCCCAGGGAACCCACTCGCTCAATCCCAGGGAACCCACTCGCCCAATCCCAGGGAACCCACTCGCTCAATCACAGAGAACCAACTCACTCAAACAAAGGGAACCCACTCGCCCAATCCCAGGGAACCCACTCGCTCAATCCCAGGGAACCCACTCGCTCAATCCCGGGGAACCCACTCGCCCAATCCCAGGGAACCCACTCGCTCAATCACAGAGAACCCACTCACTCAAACAAAGGGAACCCACTCGCCCAATCCCAGGGAACCCACTCACTCAATCCCAGGGAACCCACTCGCTCAATCCCAGGGATTTCACTCGCCCAATCCCAGACAACCCACTCGCTCAAATAAGGGCCTCTGCCAGCTGTTGCTGGGATTTTGCCAGTGGGGTGGATGTCTTGGAAAATGAGGCCCCCTCCCTGCAGGCTTGGGGAGGTGGGGGGTTCCCTCCTTTGTGGGCAATTTGTGGCCCACAGAGGACACCCACCAGGAACAAATATACCCCCCAGGACCACCTCCCCCTGGACCGAATGCCCACAGCCCCACCTCCCTCTCTGGGGCCTTCCAGTCTTGCCCCAGCAACTCCACCTCACTAACTTGAGGTCTGGGGTTCCACCAATGGGCCTGGGTCTGAGGCGTCTGCAGTACTGGCAGTGGCCACTGCTCCCAGTGGCACTGCTGAGCTGCCAGCCCTGTGATTGGTCGGCAGCACTTGGGGGCGGGATCCCCGTCCTTATTCAGAGTTTAAATGTACAGGGATCCTGCCTCCTGAGACTTTGACCCCAAAAGACTGGAGGATCGCTCGGGGGGTCAGCAGAAATGAAGAGGCGGAGTTGCCCCCGATTTTCCAGCCTATGCTGGAAGCCCCGCCTCCTGCATAAAATCCAGCCCCAGGTTATTGAGTGATTCAGGAAATCGATTGATCAGACTTGTAATGGTCAGATGATCAACTAAACTTCCCAGCTCACACCAAAGCTGTGAAGATCAGTTTTCCATATGTTCCGTGTTGAGTGATTAACATTACAACTCTCTCTCTTACTCTGTTCCTGTTTCACCTCAGTGACATCAGACCGCCAATCATCCAGGACTCTTGATGATCATTCGGTTCTATGTTTATCAACTTCCTTCAGGCCCTATTGCCTCAGTGTTTCCATTCTCCAGACTGTCCCACAGCCTCAATGTTTTCCACCTTGGAAGGTGAACAGGAGGTCACACCAATGACGAACAGCAGCACTTCATAGTTCACTTGTGTGATAGTTTATCAGAAGCTCACACTGTAGGCAACATGGTCCAAGGTATGCCTACAGACTCTGATCTCCCAGAGCAAAGACAGCCTGGCAGCATGACACCAGCCCCTGCTGTGAGCAAGACAAGAGCCCAAAGTCTGGGAACCCATGGGTGTGAGATCCTGGCTGCATTTAAAATGGGCAAAAGGGAGTAATAATGCAGTTTCATGCTCCTGTGATGTACTTTCTAGATATTGGGTCTGAGGAGTGAATAGATTTCCTAGTTAGTGTTATAATGTAGAATAATCTAATGTGTATTTCACTGCTGAATGATGCTTTGTTCCATTGCCTGTCCAACAGTATGGGATAGTGCTCGATGCTGGCTCCTCTCACACTGCCTTGTACATCTACCAGTGGCCAGCTGAGAAGAAGAATGACACTGGCCTAGTCAAGCAGTTGAAATCCTGCAAAGTAAAAGGTACATGTTTTCCCTCTTAAAGTTACTATGTGGGTTACTCAGCCCTTAAGGCAACAGAAGCCACAGATGAAACCCTCTGGGAGAGGGTTGGGGGTTTCTAAAGAAAGGGGGCACATATCAGAGTGTCCGAGGGTCCTGCATTTATATCAGGCCCCCACAGTGCATTTGGGAGCTCGATTTAAAACTGGCTGCTGTTGCACAGGATCCCCAGGGGTGAAAGGGAACTCCCTGTGGGCCAACAATTCTGCCTTCCCCCAACCCCTATCGTCAGCCTCCCCTCCCCTTTCCATTGCTCAGGAAACCCCACCACCCCTCCCCATCGTACACCTGCTTTTCCCCCTTCAGGACTTGCTTCGCCCCTCCTGATCTCAGACTCTCTTTCTGCCCCCACACTCACAGAGCCCCAGCTGCAGGTTCCTGCTACTGGTTCCCTCCCACCTGCCAACCTGCCCGTCTCTTTGTTTGGCTAAAAGCAGGTGATAAAAAATGTTTTTGAGGTCCTGCCGTCAGGATTAGCCTTGTTGCATTCTTCAGCTGTTTTTGTCCTCACCCTCCCTCTAAATATTGGGACCTGTATGTCTTGCTCACTACAAGATGGTTATAAATTCACTTGGCAGTTGACTTTGAAAGATATGTTTCTTTGTTCCCAGGTTTGGGAGTGTAGGTACTGCCTGATCAGTCAGAGTGTTGCTGGCATTGGCCGGTCCTGGTTCATCTACACCAACAGATTAATGGTTGGGAATTATTTCATACCCACCCAGTCCAAAGGAAGAGTTGGATAGCTGAACATACACAGATATTTGGAGAAAGGGAGGATTTGGCCAACAGGTCCACGCTGGTGTTTATATTCCCCATGAACCTCCTCCCACCCACTTCATCTCATCCTATCAACATACCCTCCTCTTCCTTTCTCCATCAGGTATTTATCCAGCTTCTCCTTAAATGCATCTAACTATTAACCTCACCCACTCCCTGTGGTAGCACGTTCCACGTTCTCCCCACTCTCTGGTAAAGAAGTTTCTCCTGAATTCCCGATTGGATTTATTAGTCACTTGTCTTATATTTATGGCCCCTAGTTTTGGTCTCCCGCACAAGTGGAAACATCTTTTCAATGTCAACCCTATTAAACACTTCTGTCATTTTAAATACTTCTATCAAATCACCCCTCAATCTTCTCTTTTTCTAGAGAAAAAAGCTCCCATTCTCTCCTATTTCCACAGAGCTAAAGCCTCAGATCCATGGTGGAGATTTTAATAAGGGGGATTCCAATGACTCTGTTTTTCACCTGCTTTGTGAATATATATTCAAAATCGCTCTCAGCTCATGGGTGGGGGAGAGACAATTGGTTGAAACTACTCGTCCAGGATAGAGAGGGGACATCAGCTAGCTTTCCTGTTGCTAACGTCAATCCAGTGACACCCTGCTCAAAGTGCTTGCGTGTAGATCTGGGGTGAGGAAAGGATGCAACTCTAACTCTTGGCTGAAATAGTGAAGGCCTTGTGCCTGGACAGTGGAAAATGCCCTCCAGACAGACTGTGCCCAGGTCTGGAGAAGGACAAGAAAGTCTGAGCCACATCCCTGTCTGTCCAGTCCTCCCTGTAAGACCAGTCTAAACCCACCTGTCCCAGAAAACCATCATCCCTCCAAAGCTAACAACCCCTTCCCCAACCTAGGAGAATGGATCAAGGTCATGGTGGGATGGATATGGTGAACCTCTTCCTCTTCCTTTCTCATTCACTTCCTATTTTCTCTTTCTTTATCTCTCCCCTCTCTTTCTGTCTCTCCCTCGTCTCCCTTTCTCTCTGCTTTCTCTGTTTCTTTCCATCTCTCCGTCTCTCTCTCTTCTGTTGTCTCTCCCTCTCGTTATCATACTTGACCTCATCCTCACCAATCTGCCTGCTGCAGATGTTTCTGTCCATGACCGTATTGGTAGGAGTGACCACCGCACAGTCCTTGTGGGGACGAAGTCCCGCCTTCACATTGAGGATACCGTCCATCGTGTTGTGTGGCACTATCACCGTGCTAAATGGGATAGATTTCAAACAGATCTAGCAATACAAAACTGGGCATCCATGAGGCGCTGTGGGCCATCAGCAGCAGCAGAATTATACTCAAGCACAATCTGTAACCTCATGGCCCGGCATATCCCCCACTCTACCATTACCATCAGGCCAGGAGACCAACCCTGGTTCAATGAAGAGTGTAGGAGGGCATGCCAGGAGCAGCACCAGGCATACCTCAAAATGAGGTGTCAACCTGGTGAAGCTACAACCCAGGACTATCTGCATGCCAAACTGTGCAAGCAGCATGCAATAGACAGAGCTAAGCGATCCCATAACCAACGGATCCGATCGAAGCTCTGCAGTCCTGCTACATCCAGTCGTGAATGGTGGTGGACAATTAAACAACTAACTGGAGGAGGTGGCTCCACAAATATCCCCATCCTCAATGATGGGGGAGCTCAGCACATCAGTGCGAAAGATAAGGCTGAAGCATTTGCCATTAGGGCGGCACAGTGGCGCAGTGGTTAGCACCGCAGCCTCACAGCTCCAGCGACCCGGTTTCAATTCTGGGTACTGCCTGTGTGGAGTTTGCAAGTTCTCCCTGTGTCTGCGTGGGTTTTCTCCGGGTGCTCCAGTTTCCTCCCACAAGCCAAAAGACTTGCAGGTTGGTAGGTAAATTGGCCATTATAAATTGTCCCTAGTATAGGGAGGTGGTAGGGAAACATAGGGAAGGTGGGGATGTGGTAGGAATATGGGATTAGTGTAGGATTAGTATAAATGGGTGGTTGATGGTCAGCACAGACTCGGTGGGCCGAAGGGCCTGTTTCAGTGCTGTATCTCTAAACTAAACTAAACTAAACTAAACAATCTTCAGCCAGAAGTGCCGAGTTGATGATCCATCTCGGCCTCCTCCTGAAGTCCCCAGCATCACAGATGCCAGACTTCAGCCAATTCGATTCGCTCTGCGTGATATCAAGAAACGATTGAAGGCACTGGATACTGCAAAGGCTATGGGCCCTGACAATATTCCGGCAATAGTACTGCAGACCTGTGCTCCAGAACTTGCCACGCCCCTAGCCAAGCTGTTCCAGTACAGTTACAACACTGGCATCTACCCGGCAATGTGGAAAATTGTCCAGGTATGTCCTGTACACAAAAAGCAGGACAAGTCCAACCCGGCCAATTACCGCCCCATCAGCCTACTCTCTATCATCAGTAAAGTGATGGAAGGTGTTATCAACAGTGCTATCAAGCGGCACTTGCTTAGCAATAACCTGCTCAGTGATGCTCAGTTTGGGTTCCGCCAGGGCCACTCAGCTCCTGACCTCATTACAGCCTTGGTTCAAACATGGACAAAAAAGCTGAACTCAAGAGGTGAGGTGAGAGTGACTGCCCTTGACATCAAGGCAGCATTTGACCGAGTATGGCATCAAGGAGCCCTAGCAAAACTGAGGTCAATAGGAATCAGGGGGAAAACTCTCTGCTGGTTAGACTCATACCTAGCGCAAAGGAAGATGGTTGTGGTTGTTGGAGGTCAATCATCTGAGCTCCAGGACATCACTGCAGGAGTTCCTCAGGGTAGTGTCCCAGGCCCAACCATCTTCAGCTGCTTCATCAATGACCTTCCTTCAATCATAAGGTCAGAAGTTCGCTGATGATTGCACAATGTTCAGCACCATTCGCGACTCCTCAAATACTGAAGCAGTCCGTGTAGAAATGCAGCAAGACCTGGACAATATCCAGGCTTGGGCTGATAAGTGGCAAGTAACATTCATGCCACACAAGTGCCAGGCAATGACCATCTCCAACAAGAGAGAATCTAACCATCTCCCCTTGACATTCAACGGCATTACCATCACTGAATCCCCCACTATCAACATCCTAGGGGCTACCATTGACCAGAAACTGAACTGGAGTAGCCATATAAATACCGCGGCTACAAAAGCGGGTCAGAGGCTAGGAATACTGAAGCGAGTAACTCACCTCCTGACTCTCCAAAGCCTGTCCACCATCTACAAGGCACAAGTCAGGAGTGTGATGGAATACTCTCCACTTGCCTGGATGGGTGCAGCTCCAACAACACTCAAGAAGCTCAACACCATCCAGGACAAAGCAGCCCGCTTGATTGGCACCCCATCCACAAACATTCACTCCCTCCACCACTGACGCAAAGATGCACTGCAGCAATGCACCAAGGCTCATTAGACAGCACCTTCCAAACCCGCGACCTCTACCACCTCGAAGGACAAGGGCAGCAAATGCATGGGAACACCATGATCGGCTGCAGAACATTCTGAAGGGGGAGGGTGAACAGCCAGTTGTCGTTGTGCACATAGGCACCAATGATATAGGTAAAAAACGGGATGAGGTCCTACAAGCAGAATTTAGGGAGTTAGGAGCCAAGTTAAAAAGTAGGACCTCAGAGGTAGTAATCTCAGGATTGCTACCAGTGTCACATGATAGTCAGAGTAGAAATGAAAGAATAGTCAGGATGAATGCGTGGCTTGAGAGATGGTGCAGGAAGGAGGGGTTCAGATTTTTGGGACATTGGGACCGGTTCTGGGGGAGGTGGGACTATTACAAATTGGACGGTCTACACCTGGGCCGGACTGGAACCAATGTCCTTGGGGGTGCTTTTGCTAACGCTGTTGGGGAGGGTTTAAACTAATGTGGCAGGGGGATGGGAACCAAATGAGGAGGTCAGTGGACAGTAAGGAGGTAGTAACTAAAGCCTGTAAGGAACTAGATAATGAAGTCAGCGTGACTAAGGGAAAGAGTAGACAGGGAGCAGATGATGAAAGCAAAGGGACTGGTGGTCTGAGGTGCATTTGTTTTAACGTAAGAAGTGTAGTAGGTAAGGCAGATGAACTTAGGGCTTGGATTAGTACCTGGGAGTATGATGTTATTGCTATTACTGAGACTTGGTTAAGGGAAGGGCATGATTGGAAACTAAATATCCCAGGATATCGATGCTTCAGGCGGGATAGAGAGGGAGGTAAAAGGGGTGGAGGAGTTGCATTACTGGTCAAAGAGGATATCACAGCTGTGCTGAAGGAGGACACTATGGAGGAATCGAGCAGTGAGGCAATATGGGCAGAACTCAGAAATAGGAAGGGTGCGGTAACAATGTTGGGGCTGTACTACAGGCCTCCCAACAGCGAGCGTGAGATAGAGGTACAAATATGTAAACAGATTATGGAAAGATGTAGGAGCAACAGGGTGGTGGTGATAGGAGATTTTAATTTTCCCAACATTGACTGGGATTCACTTAGTGTTAGAGGTCTAGATGGAGCAGAATTTGTAAGGAGCATCCAGGAGGGTTTTCTAGAGCAGTATGTAAATAGTCCAACTCGGGAAGGGGCCATACTGGACCTGGTGTTGGGGAATGAGCCCGGCCAGGTGGTTGAAGTTTCAGTAGGGGACTACTTTGGGAATAGTGATCACAATTCCGTAAGTTTTAGAATACTCATGGACAAAGACGAGAGTGGTCCTAAAGGAAGAGTGCTAAATTGGGGGAAGGCCAACTATACCAAAATTGGGCAGGAGCTGGGGAATGTAGATTGGGAGCAGCTGTTTGAAGGTAAATCCACATTTGATATGTGGGAGGCTTTTAAAGAGAGGTTGATTAGCGTGCAGGAGAGACATGTTTCTGTGAAAATGAGGGATAGAAATGGCAAGATTAGGGAACCATGGATAACAGGTGAAATTGTGAGACTAGCTAAGAGGAAAAAGGAAGCATACATAAGGTCTAGGAGGCTGAAGAAAGACGAAGCTTTGAAAGAATATCGGGAATGTAGGACCAATCTGAAACGAGGAATTAAGAGGGCTAAAAGGGGTCATGAAATATCTTTAGCAAACAGGGTTAAGGAAAACCCCAAAGCCTTTTATTCATATATAAGGAGCAAGAGGGTAACTAGAGAAAGGATTGGCCCACTCAAGGACAAAGGAGGAAAGTTATGCGTGGAGTCAGAGAAAATGGGTGAGATTCTAAACGAGTACTTTGCATCGGTATTCACCGAGGAGAGGGACATGACGGATGTTGAGGTTAGGGACAGATGTTTGATTACTCTTGGTCAAGTCGGCATAAGGAGGGAGGAAGTGTTGGGTATTCTAAAAGGCATTAAGGTGGACAAGTCCCCAGGTCCGGATGGGATCTATCCCAGGTTACTGAGGGAAGCGAGAGAGGAAATAGCTGGGGTCTTAACAGATATCTTTGCAGCATCCTTAAACACGGGTGAGGTCCCGGAGGACTGGAGAATTGCTAATGTTGTCCCCTTGTTTAAGAAGGGTAGCAGGGATAATCCAGGTAATTATAGACCGGTGAGCCTGACGTCAGTGGTAGGGAAGCTGCTGGAGAAGATACTGAGGGATAGGATCTATTCCCATTTGGAAGAAAATGGGCTTATCAGTGATAGGCAACATGGTTTTGTGCAGGGAAGGTCATGTCTTACCAACTTAATAGAATTCTTTGAGGAAGTGACAAAGTTGATTGATGAGGGAAGGGCTGTAGATGTCATATACATGGACTTCAGTAAGGCGTTTGATAAAGTTCCCCATGGTAGGCTGATGGAGAAAGTGAAGTCTCATGGGGTCCAGGGTGTACTAGCTAGATGGATAAAGAACTGGCTGGGCAACAGGAGACAGAGAGTAGCAGTGGAAGGGAGTTTCTCAAAATGGAGACGTGTGACCAGTGGTGTTCCACAGGGATCCGTGCTGGGACCACTGTTGTTTGTGATATACATAAATGATTTGGAGGAAAGTATAGGTGGTCTGATTAGCAGGTTTGCAGACGACACTAAGATTGGTGGAGTAGCAGATAGTGAAGGGGACTGTCAGAGAATACAGCAGAATATAGATAGATTGGAGAGTTGGGCAGAGAAATGGCAGATGGAGTTCAATCAAGGCAAATGCGAGGTGATGCATTTTGGAAGATCCAATTCAAGAGTGAACTATACAGTAAATGGAAAAGTCCTGGGGAAAATTGATGTCCAGTGAGATTTGGGTGTTCAGGTCCATTGTTCCCTGAAAGTGGCAACGCAGGTCAATAGAGTGGTCAAGAAGGCATACGGCATGCTTTCCTTCATTGGACGGGGTATTGCGTACAAGCATTGGCAGGTCATGTTACAGTTGTATAAGACTTTGGTTCGGCCACATTTGGAATACTGCGTGCAGTTCTGGTCGCCTCATTACCAAAAGGATGTAGATGCTTTGGAGAGGGTGCAGAGGAGGTTCACCAGGATGTTGCCTGGTATGGAGGGTGCTAGCTATGAAGAGAGGTTGAGTAGATTAGGATTATTTTTATTAGAAAGACGGAGGTTGAGGGGGGACCTGATTGAGGTGTACAAAATCATGAGAGGTATAGACAGGGTGGATAGCAAGAAGCTTTTTCCCAGAGTGGGGGATTCAATTACTGGGGGTCACGAGTTCAAAGTGAGAGGGGAAAAGTTTAGGGGGGATATGCGTGGAAAGTTCTTTACGCAGAGGGTGGTGGGTGCCTGGAACGCGTTGCCAGCGGAGGTGGTTGACGCGGGCACGATAGCGTCTTTTAAGATGTATCTAGACAGATACATGAATGGGCAGGAAGCAAAGAGATACAGACCCTTCGAAAATAGGCGACAGGTTTAGATAGAGGATCTGGATCGGCGCAGGCTTGGAGGGCCGAAGGGCCTGTTCCTGTGCTGTAATTTTCTTTGCTCTTTGTTCTTTACCACCACCTGCAAGTTCCCCTCCAAGTCACACACCATCCTGACTTGGAACTATATCGCTGTTCCTTCACTGTCACTGGGTCAAAATCCTGGAACTCCCTTCCTAACAGCACTGTGGGTGTACCTACCCCAAATGGACTGCAGCGGTTCAAGAAGGCAGCTCTCCACCACCTTCTCAAGGGTAATTGGGGATGGGCAATAAATGCTGGCCTGGCCAGTGACGCCCACATCCCTGAATGAATAAAAAAAAATCTCTCCCTGTCCAAAGCCTCTCTCTTTCTCTCTCTCTCTCCTTCCTTCCACCTTCCCCCCCACTCTCTCTCTCTCCCCCTCCCGCTGCCTCTCTCTCCGTCTCTCTCTCTCCCTGTGTCTCTCTCCCCTGCCTCTCTCTCTCCACCTCTCTCTCCCTCCCCTCCTACTGCCTCTCCTCCTCAGCCTCTCTCTCCCTCCCTTCTCTCCCCGACACTCTTGCTCTCCCTGCTTCACTCTCCCCTTCTGCCTCTCACTTTCCCCCTCTGCCTCTTGCTCACCTGCTCGCCCCCTCTGCTCCTCACTTGCATGTTCACCTCCTTCTCCCCTCACTCTCCCCTCTGCATCTCGCACGCCTGCACTTGGCCTCTCTGCCTCTCCCTTTCTCTGCCTCCCTTCCTCTCTCTGCCTCTCCCACTCACAGTTTCTCCCGCTGCGTCCCCATCCTTCTCTCTCTCTCTCCGTCTCTCTCTTTCTCCGTCTCTCTCTCTCTCTCTGCCTCTCCCTCTCTCTACTGCTCCCTCTCTCTGTCTCTCTCTCCCTCTCCCTCTCTCCCTCTCTTCTCTCCCTCTCTCTCTCACACATTAAAAGCATTTCAAAATCCACAAGTTGTAAATAGAATCACAGTAGTATTATTGTATTATTTGGTGATGTGTATGTATTCTGCCCCCTAAAGGAAGGCTGTGTTTTACAGGGTTTATCTTCTCCATCCCTCACAGGTGCAGGGATTTCCAGTTACTGGGTGGATGTTAAACAGGCCGGCCTGTCCCTCAAACAGTGTCTCGATGATGCAAAAGAGGAAGTTCCAGAGAAGCAGCACCATGAGACCCCGGTGTATCTGGGAGCTACAGCTGGCATGCGCTTACTGAGGTTAGAGTCCATATGGGAGCAATTCTTCATCCCCTCTCCCACCTCTGAACTCATCTTCTATTCCAACCCTTTTCACAGATATTAAACTCATTCGATCGACTTTGAGTAAAAGCAAGATCATGAGCTCTGTATTGAAGACACCCACATTGCCAAGTTTCACACTGGCATTGGACACAGCCCAGCAAACTGAGACATTTCCTCATCAACAGCTCAGTTAGGCCACTCCTCATGACAGATTGCAGACTATTTCAGGGAGCTGACAGTCAGCTGACAGCTTCGCTGGAGAATGAGTGTGGGGAGACAGGCTATCCTCACTGTAGTACCAAATGTCACAAGTAATGAGTCATACGAACATATGAATTAGGAGCAGGACTAGGCCATGCAGCTCTTCGAGCTGCTCCGTCATTCAGTAAGTTCACGGCTGAACTGATTACTCCACATTTACAACTACCCCCGATAACCTTCCACCCCCTTGCTTATCAAGAATCTATCTACCTCTGCCTTAAAAATATTCAAAGACTCTGCTTCCACTGCCTTTTGAGGAAGAGAATTCCAAAGACTCACGACCCTCTGAGAGAAAAAATTTCTCCTCATCTCTGTCTTAAATGGGTAACCCCTTATTTTTAAACAGTGACCCCTAGTTCTAGATTCTCCCACAAGGGGAAACATCCTTTCCACATCCACCCTGTCAAGATCCCTCAGGATCTTATATGTTTCAATCAAGTTTCCTCTTACTCTTCTAAATTCCAGCAGATACAAGCCTAGCCTGTCCAATCTTTCCTCATAAGACAGCCCACCCATTCCAGGTATTAGTCTAGTAAACCTTCTCTGAATTGCTTCCGATGCATTTACATCCTTCCTTAAATAAGGAGACCATTACTGTACACAGTACTCCAGATGTGTTCTCACCAATGCCCTGTATAGCTGAAGCGTAACCTCCCTACTTTTGTATTCAATTCCCCTCGTGATAAACAATAACATTCTATTAGCTTTCCTAATTACGTGCTGTACCTGCATCTTAAACGTTTGCGATTAATGCACGAGGACACCCACATCCCTCTGCATCTCAGAGCTCTGCAATCTCTCACCATTTAGATAATATGTTTCTTTTTTATTCTTCCTGTCAAAATGGACAATTTCACACTTTCCCACATTGTACTCCATTTGCCAGGTCTTTGCCCACTCATGTAATCTATCAATATCCCTTTGTAGTCTCCTTATGTCCTCTGCACAAGTTACTTTCTTACCTATCTTTATGTCATCAGCAAATTTAGCAACCATACCTTCGGTCCCTTCATCTAAGTCATTTATATAAATTGTAAAAAGTTGAGGCCCCAGCACTGATCCCTGTGACACACCACTCATTACATCTTGCCAACCAGAAAATGACCCATTTATACCTACTCTATGTTTCCCTTTAGCTAACCAATCTTCTATGCCAATTTGTTACCCCCCTACACCATGAGCTTTTATTTTCTGCAATAACGTTTGATGTGGCACCTTATCAAATGCCTTCTGGAAATCAAAGTACACTACACCCCCTTTATCCACAGCACATGTAACTCCCTCAAAGAACTCCAATAATTTGGTGAATCATGATTTCCCTTTCACAAACCATGTTGACTGCCTGATTACCTTGAATTTTTCTAAGTGCCCTGCTATAACATCTTTAATAATAACTTCTAATATTTTCCCTAAGACAGATGTTAAGCTAACTGGCCTGTAGTTTCCTGCTTTCTGTCTCCCTCCCTTTTTGAATAAAGGAGTTACATTCGCTATTTTCCAATCTAACAGAACCTTCCCCGAATCAACTATCTCACTAGCCGCTCTTTTAACACCCCAGGATGAAGTCCATCAGGACCCGGGGACTTGTCAGCCAGCAGCTCCAACAATTTGTTCAGTACCACTTCCCCTTCCAAGGGATTGATTCAGAAGGGGAAAATAGAGTACAAGAGCAAGCTTGCGGGGAACATAAAAACTGACTGTAAAAGTTTCTGCAGGTATGTGAAGAGAAAAAGATTGGTGAAGACAAATGTAGGTCCCTTACAGTCAGAAACAGGGGAATTTATTATGGGGAACAAAGAAATGGCTGACCAACTAAATGCATACTTTGGTTCTGCCTTCACAAAGGAGGACACAAATATCATACCAGAAATGTTAGGGAACACAGGGCTTAGTGAGAGAGAGGAACTGAAGGAAATCAGTATTAGTAGAGAAATGGCATTGGGGAAATTGATGGGATTGAAGGCCGATAAATCCCCAGGGCCTGATGGTATGCATCCCAGAGTACTTAAGTAAGTGGCCCTAGAAATAGTGGATGCATTGGTGGTCATCTTCCAAGATTCTATAGATTCTGGAACAGTTCCTACAGATTGGAGGGTTGCTAATGTAACCCCACTATTTAAAAAGGGAGGTAGAGAGAAAGCTGGGAATTATAGACCAGTCAGCCTGATGTCAGTAGTGGGGAAAATTCTAGAGTCCATTATCAAAGATTTTATAGCAGAGCACTTGGAGAACAGTGGTAGAATCGGACAGAGTCAGCGTGGATTTACGAAAGGGAAATCATGCTTGACAAATCTACTAGAATTCTTTGAGGATGTAACTAGTAGAGTTGATGAGAGGGAGCCAGTGGATGTGGTTTATTTGGATTTTCGAAGACTTTCGACAAAGTCCCACATAAGATATGAGCATGTAAAATTAAAGCGCATAGGATTGGGGGTAGTGTATTGTGATGGATAGAAAATTGACTGGCAGACAGGAAACAAAGAGTAGGAAAAAACGGGTCTTTTTCCGAATGGCAGGCAGTGACTAGTGGGGTACCGCAGGGATTGGTGCTAGGGCCCCAGCTATTCACAATATATATTAATGATTTAGATGAGGGAACTAAATGTAATATCTCCAAATTTGCAGATGACACAGAACGGGGTGGGAGGGTGAGTTGTGAGGAGGATGTAGAGAGGCTTCAGGGTGATTTGGACAAGTTGAGTGAGTGGGCAAATGCATGGCAGATGCAGTATAATGTGGATAAATGTGAGGTTCTCCACTTTGGAGGCAAAAACAGGAAGGCAGATTATTATTTGAATGGCTATAAACTGAGCGATGGGAATATGCAATGTGACCTGGGTGTTCTCGTACACCAGTCACTGAAGGTAAGCATGCAGGTGCAACAGGCGGTAAAAAAGGCAAATGGTATGTTGGCCTTCATAGCGAGAGGATTCGAGTACAGGAGCAGGGATGTCTTGCTGCAATTATACAGGGCTTTGGTGAGGCCACCCCTGGAATATTGTGTGCAGTTTTGGTCTCCTTATCTGAGGAAGGATGTTCTTGCTATAGAGGGAGTGCAGCGAAGGTTTACCAGACTGATTCCTGGGATGGCGGGACTGACGTATGAGGAGAGATTGAGTCGGTTAAGATTATATTTGCTGGAGTTCAGAAGAGCGAGGGGGGATCTCTTAGAAACCTATAAAATTCTAACAGGACTTGACAGGGTAGATGCAGGAAGGATGTTCCTGATGGTGGGGGGAGTCCAGAACCAGGGGTCGTAGTCTAAGGATATGGGGTAAACTATTCACGACTGAGATGAGGAGAAATTTCTTCACCCAGAGAGTGATGAACCTGTGGAATTCGCTACCACAGAAAGCAGTTGAGGCCAAAACATTGTATGTTTTCAAGAAGGAGTTAGATATAGCTCTTGGGTCTAAAGGGATCAAAGGGTATGGGGCGAAAGCGGGAACAGGTTACTGAGTTGGATGATCAGCCATGATCATAATGAATGGCGGAGCAGGCTCGAAGGGCCGAATGGTCTACTCCTGCTCCTATTTTCTATGTTTCTATGTTTCCTTGACTGTTCCAGGACAGTGCTTAGTTATCACTTTAGCCACTTGGCTCTGATTAGGAAGTTATTTTTCTCTTCCTTGATCGAGTAATCCTCATGTTCACACCTTCCAATCATTGTTAAAACATTCACTCCCTCCACCACTGGCACACCCTGCCTGCAGTGTGTACCATCTACAAGATGCACCGCGGAAATGCACCAAAGCTCCTTCAACAGCACCTTTCAAACCCTAGCTGAGTTGCTTTTGCAGAGAGCTGGCATGGATGTGATGGGCCGAATGCCGTCCTTCTGTGTTGTAACTATTCTATGAGACCCGCGACGTCTACCACCTCGAAGGACAAGGGCAGCAGTTACATGGGAACATCACCACCTGCAAGTTCCCCTCCAAGTCACACACCATCCTGACTTGGAACTATATCACCGTTCCTTCACTGTCGCTGGGTCAAAATCCTGGAACTCCCTTCCTGACAGCACTGTGGGTGTACCTACCCCACATGGACTGCAGCGGTTCAAGAAGGCAGCTCACCACCATCTTCTCAAGGGCAGTTCGGGATGGGCAATAAATGCTGGCCTGGGCAGCGATGCCCATATTCTCAGAATGAATAATAGAAGAAGCTGCATTGCTCTTTTGCAATCAGCCCTCTGGTAGCTCCTCCACTCTGACACTAAAACCTGCTCTTTTGCCACCTTGATCCTTCGCCATGAAACAATCCATTTAACAGTTCATCATCAAACGTTTGTTAATGAGTCTGGATTTGGCATGGGGTGTACAAACTGTCTCTTTAAAAAGAGCTGCTTTTGGTAAGATACTGACTGTGTCTTGTCCTGACTGACTTTTCTTCTCTCGTTTCCATTAAACTGCTGTCTTTCTACTTTAAAACTACATGGGACCAGGGCTGTAAGGACCAGGTGACATGGAAAAAGGAAAGATTTGCATTTATATAGCACCTTTCATGAACACAGGATGTTTCAAAGTGCTTTACAGCCAATGAAATACCTCTTTTGAAGTGTAGTCACTGTTCAATGTCGGAAACAGAGCAGTCAATTTGTGCACACAAGATCCCACAAACAAATTGTAATAATGAGCAGATCATCTGTTTGTGTGATGTTGATTGAGTGATAATATTGTCCAGGACAACGGGGATATCTCCCTTGCTGTTCTTCAAAGGCTGCGTTTGCTGACAATGCAACCACTCGATGGCGCTGTACTGGCACATGTGCAAATGCAGCCTGTTCCACTGGAACGTCAGTGTCAGCGACATTCAGGCAGCTGCCAGGGTTAAAGATGGCGCCACTCAAATAATCACAAAAAATCAACTTAAATCCATGGCAGCACACAATGGAAATGTTGGACACTCGGAGAACATATAAAGTCTCATCTGAAATACAGTACCTCTGACAATGCTGCACATCCTCCGTAATTCTGTGAGCTTTCAGCGCCATCCCACTCTCTGGCCACTCGCTCCCCGCTTCCTTCCCGCATCGCGCAGCCTGAAGAAGCAAGGCTGGGGCCGTGAGGGGTGACGGGGCGATGTAGGAGCACATGTCCGAGAGGAGGGAAGTGGCTTGGCCTAGAGCTAGCGTCTGGAGGATGGGGAGGGGGGGAAGTGGGGAACGAGAGGTCTGAGAGAGTGGGGGTGGAGGGAGGAAGCGGGGAGCAAGCGGCCCACAGTCAGTGGCCAGGGTGGGGGTTGGGTGGTAGTGGGGAGGAGGAGAGCGTTTTCCTGCACATGCACCAGTTAGTCCGGCCACAGCAAGACGGACTGCTCTCCGGCTGCTTCCCGTACCTATTCCGTCAAGGTCTTTGGCCGCTCTCTCCTCGCTCCCCACTCCCCCGCTCTCTCCCCGCTACCCACTCCCCCACTCTCTCCCCGCTCCCCACTCCCCCGCTCTCTCCCTGCTCCCTCCCCACTCTCTCTGGCCGCTCTCTTCCCGCTCCCCCACTCTCTCCCTGCTTCCCCCCGCTCTTTCTGGCCTCTCGCTTCCACCCGCACCCACCCCCCAAATCTGGCTGCTCTCTCCCCTACTTCTCAACTGTCCATCAGGTATTCCAGGTGTCTGGTCCCTGCCTTTTGCGTACCCCTCTTTAGACAGTTCTGATTTTAATATCCCCCCCCCACCCAAAGGATCACAGTTGAAATATCTGAAGTACAGTTGCAAAGTAGGGAACAATATCAACAAAGTAACTTCAACAATTCCGTGTTTAATTATTGAGCAATTTTATTGGCATTCGCGGCACTGCTGTGCTTCAATACATGAGTGTTGTGTCGCCAACATTCTGTGAAACAGACATGCCAAGTCTCTGCTCTGCACCACTGAAGAGATTGTTCCTGGAGAGCCTTGTGGTGAATGAACGTTTGACTCTCTATTCCACTACTGTATTGTCCATGTGCCAGAGGCAAAGTCACCAGAGTCTGGGCTGCAGATGATGCATCCCAATGTCTACTTCATCCATAAATGCAAGGTTCCTTTCCACATCGTGACAAGCTCCGCAGCATGAAACACTTGCTCAACATATCTGTCTTGTCCTGCACTGCCTCCGTTGCTTGAATGTACAGATAACATCGCCAATGAAACACTTAGTACCCACCTCAGCTGTAGGAGTCAGGTTGATGTTACTGCCCCTATCCTGTGGTGGTTCAGTGCTGCTCTCAGGGCCAATATGAATGATGTCAGGGTGCTGAAAAAAAAGCACATTTCTTTTGCACCATGAGCATAAAGCAGGACATTTAGCCCAGCTGTTCCATGCCAGTGAATATCCTCCTCCTGCACCTTCCCATCCGCTCTCATCTAATACTGCCTACCACTATCAGCATTGCCTCCTATTTCTGGACTGGAGCACATGTACTGCCTGCACAGAGCCCCAGACAATGGAAAGGGATTTTAGTGCTGTGTACTGGGATGCATCTCAGAGCAAACAACAGCAGACCAACTTGCCTTCAAGCAATCTGTTTGTTCAACAGTCCTCCCATTGAATCTGGAGGATGCGGCGGAGGCATTGCTGATGGAGTTTCTCTAGCACTCGTGTCACTGATTCACAATCTAGATCTCACTGCAGTACAGGGATGTGGTGCCAACAACTGTTATGTATACTCAGACTTTGATTGACTTGCGGAGATCCTTATTGTCAAACACTCGCTGTTGTAGTTTGTAGAAAGCTGAACTGGTGCAGCTGATCCTGTGTTGGATCTCCTCGTCAATGGTGGCCTTTTGAGACTGGTGACTGCCAAGGTATGAGAACTGCTCAACATATTTCGAAGTGTCCCCAACATATATGGGAGGTGGAATATTTGGCTGACCAGGTGTGGGTAGATTAGTTTTGTTTTAGCAACAGTCGAGGACAGGCCAAGTCTCTTGTATGCAGAATTGAAGAGATTGAGAGTGGCTTGCAAATCTGGTGCAGAGTGGGCAACAAGGGAGGAAATATTAGCTGTTTTAGCGGGCTTAAAAGTTGATAAATCCCCAGGCCCAGATGAGATGTATCCCAGGCTGTTATATGAGGCAAGGGAGGAGATAGGGGCTCTGACACAAATTTTCAAATCCTCTCTTGCCACAGGAGAGGTACCAGAGGACTGGAGGACAGCAAATGTGGTACCATTATTCAAGAAGGGTAGCAGGGATAAACCAGGTAATTACAGGCCAGTGAGTCTAACATCAGTGGTTGGGAAAATATTGGAAAAAATTCTGAGGGACAGGATTAATCTCCACTTGGAGAGGCAGGGATTAATCAGGGATAGTCAGCATAGCTTTGTCAGGGGGAGATCATGTCTAACTAACTCGACTGAATTTTTTGAGGAGGTGACTAGATGTTTCAATGAGGGTAAAACAGTAGATGTAGTATACATGGATCTCAATAAAGCTTTTGATAAGACCCCGCATGGGAGATTGGTTAAGAAGGTAAGAGCCCATGGGATCCAGGGCAATTTGGCAAATTGCATCCAAAATTGGCTTAGTGGCAGGAGGCAGAGGGTGATGGTCGAGAGTTGATTTTGCGATTGGAAGCCCGTGACCAGTGGTGTACCACAGGGATCAGTGCTGGGACCCTTGCTGTTTGTAGTGTACATTAATGATTTAGACGTGAATATAGGAGGTCTGATAAGTAAGTTTGCAGATGACACGAAAATTGGTGGTGTTATAAATAGTGAGGAGGAAAGCCTTAGATTACAGGACGATATAGATAGGCGGAGCAGTGGCAAATGGAATTTAATCCTGAGAAGTGTGAGGTGATGCATTTTGGGAGGACTAACAAGGCAAGGGAATATACAATGGATGGTAGGACCCGAGGAAGTACAGAGGGTCAGAGGGACCTTGGTGTACTTGTCCATAGATCACTAAAGGCAGTAGCACAGGTAGATAAGGTGGTTAGGAAGGCATATGGGATACTTGCCTTTATTAGCCGAGGCATAGAATATAAGAGTAGGGAGGTTATGATGGAGCTGTATAAAACGCTGGTTAGGCCACAGCTGGAGTACTGTGTACAGTTCTGGTCACCACACTATAGGAAGGATGTGATTGCACTGGAGAGGGTGCAGAGGAGATTCACCAGGATGTTGCCTGGGCTGGAGCATTTCAGCTATGAAGAGAGACTGAAAAGGCTAGGGTTGTTTTCCTTAGAGCAGAGAATGCTGAGGGGGGACACGATTGAGTAAGACAAAATTATAAGGGGCATAGATAGGGTTGATAGGAAGAAACTTTTTCCCTTAGCGGAGGGATCAATAACCAGGGGACATAGATTTAAGGTAAAGGGCAGGAGGTTTAGAGGGGATTTGAGGAAACATGTTTTCACCCAGAGGGTGGTTGGAATCTGGAACACACTGCCTGAAGAGGTGGTAGAGGCAGGAACCCTCACAACATTTAAGAAGTATTTAGATGAGCATTTGAAACGCCATAGCATACAAGGCTACAGGCCAAGTGCTGGAAAATGGGATTAGAATAGTTGGGTGCTGGATGGTCGGCACAGACACAATGGGCCGAAGGGCCTGTTTCTGTGCTGTATAACTCTATGACTCTATGACTCTAATCTCTTCTTTCCAATAAAAATGAAGAAAACTGAAATCTCCAAAACGACTATGGCTGCAAAGAAACTCTCCTCTTTCCAATAAAATGTCGGAAAATACAACAGTTACGACCGCAATGAAACCTCTCCTCCTTCCACTTTCAGAAACTCGCTCCCAAGGTTGACGCGTGCATGAATACCCAATGGCGTTGCAGTACATGTAATGCGCATGCACGGAGGCTGACCAGGCACATTACATGATGACGTACGCAATAACGTTTTCTGCGCACGCGCCAACCAGTCCTGGTAATGCGGAACACCGCACCCGCACAGAGAGCAGGAGCCCATTTGCACATGTGCACAGCTTGGCGCAGTCTGATGCCGTCAATGGGCCACTGCGTTGTCGGGAGTCATTTTGTTCTTCAAAATAGTGACGTGGGATAAAACAGGAAATGCTGGAAATACTCAGCAGGTTTGGCAGCGTCTGTGGAGAGAGAAGGAGAATCAACGTTTCAGGTCTGTGACCCTTCATCAGAACTGGCAAAGGTTAGAAAAGAATTAGGTTTTAAGCAAGTGAAGGGGAGGGGGGTGGGGAAGAGAACAAAAGGGGAAGGTGTTTGATAGAGCAGAGAGTGATTAAATAACAAAGCTGTCCTGGGATAAAGGCAAAGAGTGTCAAAATACTTGTGGTGAAAGACAAAACATTAGTCCAGAGTGTTAATAGCAGAATAATGAGCAGCTCTGACTACATGGAAAATAGGCCCATGGTTAAAAAATAAAATAAATAAAATATTTTAAAAAGGCCAGTCAAGCTCTGAAGTCATTGAACTCAATGTTCAGTCCACAAGGCTGTAGAGTGCCTAATCGAAAGATCAGGTGCTGCTCATCGAGCTTGTGTTGATATTCACTGGAACTACAAATATACGAATTAGGAGCAGAAGTAGGCCATTCGGTCCCTCGAGCCTGCTCCGCCATTCAATAAGATCGTGGCTGATTTGTTTGCGTTTTGAATTCCACACTCACATCTACCGCTGATCACCTTTGATACCCCTGCCTAACAAGAATCTATCTACCTCCACCTTAAACATATTCAATTTCCCCGCCTCCACCACCTTCTGAGGCAGAGAATTCCAAAGTCGCACAACCCTCTGAGAAAAAATTTCTCATCTCGGTCCTAAAAGGGTGACCCTAATTTTAAAACAGTGCCCCCCCCTAGTTCTGGACTCAGCCACAAGAGGAAACATCCTTTCCACATCCACCTTGTCAAGACCGTTCAGGATCTTATAAACTTCAATCAAGTCTCCCCTCACTCCAGTGAAAACACGCCCACTCTGTCCAACCTTTCCTCAATAGACAACCCGTTCATTCCAGGTATCAATCTATTAAACCTCCTCTGAACCACCTCCAACACATTTACATCCTTCCTTAAATAAGGAGACCAAAACTGCACATATTATTTGAGATGTGGTCTCACCAATGCCCTGTATAACTGAAGCATCACATCCTTAATTTTATTTTCAATTCCTCTTGTAATAAAGGATAGCATTCCATTAGCCTTCTTTATTACTTGCTGTACCTGTATACTAACTCTGTGACTCATGTACTAGAACACCGAGATCCCTCTGCACCTCGGAATTCTGCAGTCATTCTCTGTTTAAGTAATACTCTGCTTTTTTATTCTTCCTGCCGTAGTGAACAATTTCACATTTTCCCACATTATACTCCATCTGCCAGATTTTTTTCCCACTCACTCAACCTATCTATATCGGTCTGCAACCTCCTTATGTCCTCTTCACAACATACTTTCCTACCTTTCTTTGTGTCATCTGCAAATTTAGCTACCAAGCCATCGCTCCCCTCATCCAAGTCATTGATATAAATTGTAAAAAGTTGAGGCCCCAGCACAGACCCCTGCGGGACTCCACTCGTCACATGCTGCCAATCATTTATGCATTCACTCTGTTTTCTGCCAGCCAGCCAATCCTCTATCCATGCTAATATGTTACCCCCTACACCATGAGCTCCTACTTTGCGCAATAATCTTTTACATGGCACCTTGTCAAATGCCTTCTGGAAATCCAAGTTAAGTACATCAACAGGCTCCCTTTATCCACAGCGCATGTTACTCCTTCAAAGAACTCCAATAAATTGGTTAAACATGATTTCCCTTTCACAAAACCATGCTGACTATTCCCGATTACCTTGAGTTTTTCTAAGTGCCCAGCTATAGCCTCCTTAATGATTGATTCTAACACCTTCCCCATGACAGACGTCAAGCTAACAGGCCTATAGTTACCTGTTTTCTGTGGGATGGTGGGAGGAGGAGCGTGAAATGGAGTGGGAGGCTCGGGGGGCCCTTCCCGACCCACTCCCGCTTCCGCCACCATTTTACGCGGGGTGGCGACAGCAGGAAATGGCCCACCCGCCCTGGATAATTGATGGCCACTGAAGGGCCTTCGCCCGCTGCCACGGGGATTTTACCCTTGGCCGGTCGGGCGGCCCAGACCTGACAAAAGCAGGTGCCTCTCTATCAGCATCAGGCGGGGTGGGCCCTCCTGGTCAGGCACCCTGTGCCCGATGGAGGGCTGCCCCCCATCCCCTAACCATCCCCAATGTCCAGCACGCCCCTTGCCCCCCCAATCGACCACCCTTCCCTCACTAGGGCCCGACTAAGCAACCTCGGCGAGGCCCCTAAAACTTCCCTTTTCCCGGGGCTGACCTTCCTCTTCTTCGCTGGGCTGCAGTCCCTGCAGTGGCCACCTGGTGGCCCACTGATTGGCCGGCAGCTCCATTAGGTGGGACATCCTGCCTCAATGAGGTAGAAGACCTATTAAAGGCCTGGGGACTGGATCCCCAGGTCTGGCGGAGGTGGGATCGCCACCGACTTTTCAATTGATGGGTGGCTCCCGTCCGATGAGGTTAAACTTCAGCCCCTAGTGCAGGACTTGAAAGCAGAACCTGGTGACTCAGACGAGTGAGCTGCCAAGTGCACCAGAGCTGACTCTCGTCAGGATAGGACTGAAGGAACTAGGTGATGAGCAGAGATTAATTTCCTTCACAAAATAATAGATCTTGGTCTATTTCTGTCCAGCAATCCCTTTTTCCTATAATCGGTGCAGGGGAATGGAGCAAGTGGAAGATTTCAGATCAAACCATTATCATTTGATGGTGAACAGTACATCTTGGTGACAGCTTTAGTAAAACTGTTTCCTTTTTGCTGAGGTTTTCTTGTGAAACCTGATACATTGAGGTTTTGCATTTCATACAATTGATCAGCAAGCTTGCTGCCGATTTATTTGGGGGTGTGGACGCACCGAGCTGAGTAATACCGAGTTGGGAATGACTTCATGGGATCAGCTTGTCAGAATTCCGCAAGTTTCTCTTCTAATAGACTCAGTCTTTCTTCCTGTGTTCCAGGTTACAGAATCAGTCTCAGTCTGATCAAATTTTGCATTCAGTAGAAGAATTCATCAAGTCATATCCATTTAATTTCCAAGGGGCACGGATTATAACCGGACAGGATGAGGGAGCATTTGGATGGATTACCATCAACTATCTAATGGGAAACTTCCTGCAGGTATTCCCAGAAATATTAACTGTTAAATATTCCTCTAACTTTATTCTAACTGCACTGTAAAAATATTGAGATTTAAGCAGTTTAAGACTTCCGTGTCCCCCATTTCTCTGTCAGTGGGATAGGAATGAGCAGTGGCTTGAACTCCAAGCCAGGACCACAGCATGAAATCCAGAGAGGACCTGGAATTTGTGCTATATTGTCCACTAGCTCTACAGCTACAAGTGTTTCTGGGCAGACCCCTATTGGACTTTGTGGGGTCAGTGACAGAGGGTCCCTGGCGTCAGTAAGGAAGTTAGTGAGGGACGGTCCCTGGGATCAGTGATGGAGGGTCTCTGGGGTCAGTGAAGGAGGGTCAGTGAGGGAGGGTCAGTGTGGGAGGGCCAGTGAGGGAGGGTCCCTGAGGTCAGTGATGGAGGGTTTCTGGGGTCAATGAAGGAGGGTCAGTGAGGGAGGGTCAGTGAGGGAGAGTCCCTGAGGTCAGTGAAGGAGGGTCAGTGAGGGAGGGTCAGTGAGGGAGAGTCCCAGAGGCCAGTGAAGGAGGATCATTGAGGGAGGGTCAGTGTGGGAGGGCCAGTGAGGGATGGTCAGTGAGGGAGGGTCCCTGGGGTCAGTGAAGGAGGGTCAGTGAGGAACAGTCAGTGAGGGATGGTCAGTGAGGGAAGGCCAGTGAGGGATGGTCAGTGAGGGAGGGTCCCTGGGGTCAGTGAAGGAGGGTCAGCGAGGGAGGGTCAGCGAGGGACAGTCAGTGAGGGATGGTCAGTGAGGGAGGGCCAGTGAGGGATGGTCAGTGAGGGAGGGTCCCTGGGGTCAGTGAAGGAGGGTCAGTGAGGAACAGTCAGTGAGGGATGGTCAGTGAGGGAGGGCCAGTGAGGGATGGTCAGTGAGGGAGGGTCCCTGGGGTCTGAAGGAGGGTCAGTGAGGGACAGTCAGTGAGGGAGGGTCCCTGAGGTCAGTGAGGGAGAGTTAGTGAGGGAGGGTCCCTGGGGTCAGTGAGGGAGGGTCAGTGAGGGACGGTCAGTGAGGGAGGGTCCCTGGGGTCAGTGAAGGAAGGTCAGTGAGGAAGGGCCAGTGAGGACGGTCAATGAGGGAGGGTCCCTGGGGTCAATGAAGGAGGGTCAGTGAGGGACAGTCAGTGAGGGAGGGTCAGTGAGGGAGGGTCCCTGAGGTCAGTGAAGGAGGATCATTGAGGGAGGGTCAGTGAGGGAGGGTCAGTGAGGGAGGGTCCCTGAGGTCAGTGAAGGAGGGTCAGTGAGGGAGGCCAGTGAGGGATGATCAGTGAGGGAGGGTCCCTGGGGTCAGTGAAGGAAGGTCAGTGAGGGAGGGCCAGTGAGGACGGTCAGTGAGGGAGCGTCCCTGGGGTCAGTGAAGGAGGGTCAGTGAGTGAGGGCCCCTGGGGTCAGTGAAGGAGGGTCAGTGAGTGAGGGCCAGTGAGGGACAGTGAGGACGGTCAGTGAGGGAGGGTCCCTGGGGTCAATGAAGGAGGGTCAGTGAGGGAGGGCCACTGAGGGACGGTCAGTGAGGGAGGGTCCCTGGGGTCAGTGAGGGAGGGTCCCCGGGGTCAGTGATGGAGGGTCAGTGAGGGACGGTCTCTGGGGTCTGTGATGGAGGGTCAGTGAGGGACGGTCTCTGGGGTCAGTGAAGGAGGGTCAGTGAGGGAGGGCCAGCAAGGGAGGGTCAGTGAGGGAGGGTCCCTGAGATCAGTGAGGGAGGGTCAGTGAGGGAGGGTCCCTGAGATCAGTGAAGGAGGGTCAATGAGGGACGGTCTCTGGGGTCAGTGATGGAGGGTCAGTGAGGGACGGTCCCTGGGGTCAGTGAAGGAGGGTCAGTGAGGGAGGGCCAGCAAGGGAGGGTCAGTGAGGGACGGTCAGTGGAGGAGGGTTCCTGAGGTCAGTGAGGGTCAGTGACGGACGTTCTCTGGGGTCAGTGAGGAAGGGCCAGCAATGGGAGGGTCAGTGAGGGAGGGTCCCTGAGATCAGTGAGGGAGGGTCAGTGAGGGAGGGTCCCTGAGATCAGTGAAGGAGGGTCAATGAGGGACGGTCTCTGGGGTCAGTGATGGAGGGTCAGTGAGGGACGGTTCCTGGGGTCAGTGAAGGAGGGTCAGTGAGGGAGGGCCAGCAAGGGAGGGTCAGTGAGGGACGCAGTGGAGGAGGGTTCCTGAGGTCAGTGACGGTCAGTGAGGGACGGTCTCTGGGATCAGCGAGGAAGGGCCAGCAAGGGAGGGTCAGTGAGGGAGGGTCAGTGAGGGAGGGTCCCTGAGATCAGTGAGGGAGGGTCAGTGAGGGAGGGTCCCTGAGATCAGTGAAGGAGGGTCAGTGAGGGAGGCTCCCTGGGGTCAGTGATGGAGGGTCAGTGAGGGACGGTCTCTGGGGTCAGTGATGGAGGGTCAGTGAGGGAGGGTCAGTGTGGGAGGGCCAGTGAGGGACGGTCCCTGGGATCAGTGATGGAGGGTCCCTGAGATCAGTGAAGGAGGGTCAGTGAGGGAGGCTCCCTGGGGTCAGTGATGGAGGGTCAGTGAGGGACGGTCTCTGGGGTCAGTGATGGAGGGTCAGTGAGGGAGGGTCAGTGTGGGAGGGCCAGTGAGGGACGGTCCCTGGGATCAGTGATGGAGGGTCTCTGGGGTCAATGAAGGAGGGTCAGTGAGGGAGGGTCAGTGAGGGAGAGTCCCTGAGGCCAGTGAAGGAGGGTCAGTGAGGGAGGGTCAGTGAGGGAGAGTCCCAGAGGTCAGTGAAGGAGGATCATTGAGGGAGGGTCAGTGTGGGAGGGCCAGTGAGGGACGGTCCCTGGGATCAGTGATGGAGGGTCTCTGGGGTCAATGAAGGAGGGTCAGTGAGGGAGGGTCAGTGAGGGAGAGTCCCTGAGGTCAGTGAAGGAGGGTCAGTGAGGGAGGGTCAGTGAGGGAGAGTCCCAGAGGTCAGTGAAGGAGGATCATTGAGGGAGGGTCAGTGTGGGATGGTCAGTGAGGGAGGGTCCCTGAGGTCAGTGAAGGAGGGTCAGCGAGGGAGGGTCAGCGAGGGACAGTCAGTGAGGGATGTTCAGTGAGGGAGGGCCAGTGAGGGATGGTCAGTGAGGGAGGGTCCCTGGGGTCAGTGAAGGAGGGTCAGTGAGGAACAGTCAGTGAGGGATGGTTAGTGAGGGAGGGCCAGTGAGGGATGGTCAGTGAGGGAGGGTCCCTGGGGTCTGAAGGAGGGTCAGTGAGGGACAGTCAGTGAGGGGGGGTCCCTGAGGTCAGTGAGGGAGAGTTAGTGAGGGAGGGTCCCTGGGGTCAGTGAGGGAGGGTCAGTGAGGGAGGGTCAGTGAGGGACGGTCAGTGAGGGAGGGTCCCTGGGGTCAGTGAAGGAAGGTCAGTGAGGAAGGGCCAGTGAGGACGGTCAATGAGGGAGGGTCCCTGGGGTCAATGAAGGACGGTCAGTGAGGGACAGTCAGTGAGGGAGGGTCAGTGAGGGAGGGTCCCTGAGGTCAGTGAAGGAGGATCATTGAGGGAGGGTCAGTGAGGGAGGGTCAGTGAGGGAGGGTCCCTGAGGTCAGTGAAGGAGGGTCAGTGAGGGAGGGCCAGTGAGGGATGATCAGTGAGGGAGGGTCCCTGGGGTCAGTGAAGGAAGGTCAGTGAGGGAGGGCCAGTGAGGACGGTCAGTGAGGGAGCGTCCCTGGGGTCAGTGAAGGAGGGTCAGTGAGTGAGGGCCCCTGGGGTCAGTGAAGGAGGGTCAGTGAGTGAGGGCCAGTGAGGGACAGTGAGGACGGTCAGTGAGGGAGGGTCCCTGGGGTCAATGAAGGAGGGTCAGTGAGGGAGGGCCACTGAGGGACGGTCAGTGAGGGAGGGTCCCTGGGGTCAGTGAGGGAGGGTCCCCGGGGTCAGTGATGGAGGGTCAGTGAGGGACGGTCTCTGGGGTCTGTGATGGAGGGTCAGTGAGGGACGGTCTCTGGGGTCAGTGAAGGAGGGTCAGTGAGGGAGGGCCAGCAAGGGAGGGTCAGTGAGGGAGGGTCCCTGAGATCAGTGAGGGAGGGTCAGTGAGGGAGGGTCCCTGAGATCAGATAAGGAGGGTCAATGAGGGACGGTCTCTGGGGTCAGTGATGGAGGGTCAGTGAGGGACGGTCCCTGGGGTCAGTGAAGGAGGGTCAGTGAGGGAGGGCCAGCAAGGGAGGGTCAGTGAGGGACGCAGTGGAGGAGGGTTCCTGAGGTCAGTGACGGTCAGTGAGGGACGGTCTCTGGGATCAGCGAGGAAGGGCCAGCAAGGGAGGGTCAGTGAGGGAGGGTCAGTGAGGGAGGGTCCCTGAGATCAGTGAGGGAGGGTCAGTGAGGGAGGGTCCCTGAGATCAGTGAAGGAGGGTCAGTGAGGGAGGGTCCTGGGGTCAGTGATGGAGGGTCAGTGAGGGACGGTCTCTGGGGTCAGTGATGGAGGGTCAGTGAGGGACGGTCCCTGGGATCAGTGATGGAGGGTCTCTGGGGTCAATGAAGGAGGGTCAGTGAGGGAGGGTCAGTGAGGGAGAGTCCCTGAGGCCAGTGAAGGAGGATCATTGAGGGAGGGTCAGTGTGGGAGGGCCAGTGAGGGACGGTCCCTGGGATCAGTGATGGAGGGTCTCTGGGGTCAATGAAGGAGGGTCAGTGAGGGAGGGTCAGTGAGGGAGAGTCCCTGAGGTCAGTGAAGGAGGGTCAGTGAGGGAGGGTCAGTGAGGGAGAGTCCCAGAGGTCAGTGAAGGAGGATCATTGAGGGAGGGTCAGTGTGGGATGGTCAGTGAGGGAGGGTCCCTGAGGTCAGTGAAGGAGGGTCAGCGAGGGAGGGTCAGCGAGGGACAGTCAGTGAGGGATGGTCAGTGAGGGAGGGCCAGTGAGGGATGGTCAGTGAGGGAGGGTCCCTGGGGTCAGTGAAGGAGGGTCAGTGAGGAACAGTCAGTGAGGGATGGTCAGTGAGGGAGGGCCAGTGAGGGATGGTCAGTGAGGGAGGGTCCCTGGGGTCTGAAGGAGGGTCAGTGAGGGACAGTCAGTGAGGGAGGGTCCCTGAGGTCAGTGAGGGAGAGTTAGTGAGGGAGGGTCCCTGGGGTCAGTGAGGGAGGGTCAGTGAGGGAGGGTCAGTGAGGGAGGGTCAGTGAGGGAGGGTCCCTGGGGTCAGTGAAGGAAGGTCAGTGAGGAAGGGCCAGTGAGGACGGTCAATGAGGGAGGGTCCCTGGGGTCAATGAAGGACGGTCAGTGAGGGACAGTCAGTGAGGGAGGGTCAGTGAGGGAGGGTCCCTGAGGTCAGTGAAGGAGGATCATTGAGGGAGGGTCAGTGAGGGAGGGTCAGTGAGGGAGGGTCCCTGAGGTCAGTGAAGGAGGGTCAGTGAGGGAGGGCCAGTGAGGGATGATCAGTGAGGGAGGGTCCCTGGGGTCAGTGAAGGAAGGTCAGTGAGGGAGGGCCAGTGAGGACGGTCAGTGAGGGAGCGTCCCTGGGGTCAGTGAGTGAGGGCCAGTGAGGGACAGTGAGGACGGTCAGTGAGGGAGGGTCCCTGGGGTCAATGAAGGAGGGTCAGTGAGGGAGGGCCACTGAGGGACGGTTAGTGAGGGAGGGTCCCTGGGGTCAGTGAGGGAGGGTCCCCGGGGTCAGTGATGGAGGGTCAGTGAGGGACGGTCTCTGGGGTCTGTGATGGAGGGTCAGTGAGGGACGGTCTCTGGGGTCAGTGAAGGAGGGTCAGTGAGGGAGGGCCAGCAAGGGAGGGTCAGTGAGGGAGGGTCCCTGAGATCAGTGAGGGAGGGTCAGTGAGGGAGGGTCCCTGAGATCAGTGAAGGAGGGTCAGTGAGGAAGGGCCAGTGAGGACGGTCAATGAGGGAGGGTCCCTGGGGTCAATGAAGGAGGGTCAGTGAGGGACAGTCAGTGAGGGAGGGTCAGTGAGGGAGGGTCCCTGAGGTCAGTGAAGGAGGATCATTGAGGGAGGGTCAGTGAGGGAGGGTCAGTGAGGGAGGGTCCCTGAGGTCAGTGAAGGAGGGTCAGTGAGGGAGGGCCAGTGAGGGATGATCAGTGAGGGAGGGTCCCTGGGGTCAGTGAAGGAAGGTCAGTGAGGGAGGGCCAGTGAGGACGGTCAGTGAGGGAGCGTCCCTGGGGTCAGTGAAGGAGGGTCAGTGAGTGAGGGCCCCTGGGGTCAGTGAAGGAGGGTCAGTGAGTGAGGGCCAGTGAGGGACAGTGAGGACGGTCAGTGAGGGAGGGTCCCTGGGGTCAATGAAGGAGGGTCAGTGAGGGAGGGCCACTGAGGGACGGTCAGTGAGGGAGGGTCCCTGGGGTCAGTGAGGGAGGGTCCCCGGGGTCAGTGATGGAGGGTCAGTGAGGGACGGTCTCTGGGGTCTGTGATGGAGGGTCAGTGAGGGACGGTCTCTGGGGTCAGTGAAGGAGGGTCAGTGAGGGAGGGCCAGCAAGGGAGGGTCAGTGAGGGAGGGTCCCTGAGATCAGTGAGGGAGGGTCAGTGAGGGAGGGTCCCTGAGATCAGTGAAGGAGGGTCAATGAGGGACGGTCTCTGGGGTCAGTGATGGAGGGTCAGTGAGGGACGGTCCCTGGGGTCAGTGAAGGAGGGTCAGTGAGGGAGGGCCAGCAAGGGAGGGTCAGTGAGGGACGCAGTGGAGGAGGGTTCCTGAGGTCAGTGACGGTCAGTGAGGGACGGTCTCTGGGATCAGCGAGGAAGGGCCAGCAAGGGAGGGTCAGTGAGGGAGGGTCAGTGAGGGAGGGTCCCTGAGATCAGTGAGGGAGGGTCAGTGAGGGAGGGTCCCTGAGATCAGTGAAGGAGGGTCAGTGAGGGAGGGTCCCTGGGGTCAGTGATGGAGGGTCAGTGAGGGACGGTCTCTGGGGTCAGTGATGGAGGGTCAGTGAGGGACGGTCCCTGGGATCAGTGATGGAGGGTCTCTGGGGTCAATGAAGGAGGGTCAGTGAGGGAGGGTCAGTGAGGGAGAGTCCCTGAGGCCAGTGAAGGAGGATCATTGAGGGAGGGTCAGTGTGGGAGGGCCAGTGAGGGACGGTCCCTGGGATCAGTGATGGAGGGTCTCTGGGGTCAATGAAGGAGGGTCAGTGAGGGAGGGTCAGTGAGGGAGAGTCCCTGAGGTCAGTGAAGGAGGGTCAGTGAGGGAGGGTCAGTGAGGGAGAGTCCCAGAGGTCAGTGAAGGAGGATCATTGAGGGAGGGTCAGTGTGGGATGGTCAGTGAGGGAGGGTCCCTGAGGTCAGTGAAGGAGGGTCAGCGAGGGAGGGTCAGCGAGGGACAGTCAGTGAGGGATGGTCAGTGAGGGAGGGCCAGTGAGGGATGGTCAGTGAGGGAGGGTCCCTGGGGTCAGTGAAGGAGGGTCAGTGAGGAACAGTCAGTGAGGGATGGTCAGTGAGGGAGGGCCAGTGAGGGATGGTCAGTGAGGGAGGGTCCCTGGGGTCTGAAGGAGGGTCAGTGAGGGACAGTCAGTGAGGGAGGGTCCCTGAGGTCAGTGAGGGAGAGTTAGTGAGGGAGGGTCCCTGGGGTCAGTGAGGGAGGGTCAGTGAGGGAGGGTCAGTGAGGGAGGGTCAGTGAGGGAGGGTCCCTGGGGTCAGTGAAGGAAGGTCAGTGAGGAAGGGCCAGTGAGGACGGTCAATGAGGGAGGGTCCCTGGGGTCAATGAAGGACGGTCAGTGAGGGACAGTCAGTGAGGGAGGGTCAGTGAGGGAGGGTCCCTGAGGTCAGTGAAGGAGGATCATTGAGGGAGGGTCAGTGAGGGAGGGTCAGTGAGGGAGGGTCCCTGAGGTCAGTGAAGGAGGGTCAGTGAGGGAGGGCCAGTGAGGGATGATCAGTGAGGGAGGGTCCCTGGGGTCAGTGAAGGAAGGTCAGTGAGGGAGGGCCAGTGAGGACGGTCAGTGAGGGAGCGTCCCTGGGGTCAGTGAGTGAGGGCCAGTGAGGGACAGTGAGGACGGTCAGTGAGGGAGGGTCCCTGGGGTCAATGAAGGAGGGTCAGTGAGGGAGGGCCACTGAGGGACGGTTAGTGAGGGAGGGTCCCTGGGGTCAGTGAGGGAGGGTCCCCGGGGTCAGTGATGGAGGGTCAGTGAGGGACGGTCTCTGGGGTCTGTGATGGAGGGTCAGTGAGGGACGGTCTCTGGGGTCAGTGAAGGAGGGTCAGTGAGGGAGGGCCAGCAAGGGAGGGTCAGTGAGGGAGGGTCCCTGAGATCAGTGAGGGAGGGTCAGTGAGGGAGGGTCCCTGAGATCAGTGAAGGAGGGTCAGTGAGGAAGGGCCAGTGAGGACGGTCAATGAGGGAGGGTCCCTGGGGTCAATGAAGGAGGGTCAGTGAGGGACAGTCAGTGAGGGAGGGTCAGTGAGGGAGGGTCCCTGAGGTCAGTGAAGGAGGATCATTGAGGGAGGGTCAGTGAGGGAGGGTCAGTGAGGGAGGGTCCCTGAGGTCAGTGAAGGAGGGTCAGTGAGGGAGGGCCAGTGAGGGATGATCAGTGAGGGAGGGTCCCTGGGGTCAGTGAAGGAAGGTCAGTGAGGGAGGGCCAGTGAGGACGGTCAGTGAGGGAGCGTCCCTGGGGTCAGTGAAGGAGGGTCAGTGAGTGAGGGCCCCTGGGGTCAGTGAAGGAGGGTCAGTGAGTGAGGGCCAGTGAGGGACAGTGAGGACGGTCAGTGAGGGAGGGTCCCTGGGGTCAATGAAGGAGGGTCAGTGAGGGAGGGCCACTGAGGGACGGTCAGTGAGGGAGGGTCCCTGGGGTCAGTGAGGGAGGGTCCCCGGGGTCAGTGATGGAGGGTCAGTGAGGGACGGTCTCTGGGGTCTGTGATGGAGGGTCAGTGAGGGACGGTCTCTGGGGTCAGTGAAGGAGGGTCAGTGAGGGAGGGCCAGCAAGGGAGGGTCAGTGAGGGAGGGTCCCTGAGATCAGTGAGGGAGGGTCAGTGAGGGAGGGTCCCTGAGATCAGTGAAGGAGGGTCAATGAGGGACGGTCTCTGGGGTCAGTGATGGAGGGTCAGTGAGGGACGGTCCCTGGGGTCAGTGAAGGAGGGTCAGTGAGGGAGGGCCAGCAAGGGAGGGTCAGTGAGGGACGCAGTGGAGGAGGGTTCCTGAGGTCAGTGACGGTCAGTGAGGGACGGTCTCTGGGATCAGCGAGGAAGGGCCAGCAAGGGAGGGTCAGTGAGGGAGGGTCAGTGAGGGAGGGTCCCTGAGATCAGTGAGGGAGGGTCAGTGAGGGAGGGTCCCTGAGATCAGTGAAGGAGGGTCAGTGAGGGAGGGTCCCTGGGGTCAGTGATGGAGGGTCAGTGAGGGACGGTCTCTGGGGTCAGTGATGGAGGGTCAGTGAGGGAGGGTCAGTGTGGGAGGGCCAGTGAGGGACGGTCCCTGGGATCAGTGATGGAGGGTCTCTGGGGTCAATGAAGGAGGGTCAGTGAGGGAGGGTCAGTGAGGGAGAGTCCCTGAGGCCAGTGAAGGAGGATCATTGAGGGAGGGTCAGTGTGGGAGGGCCAGTGAGGGACGGTCCCTGGGATCAGTGATGGAGGGTCTCTGGGGTCAATGAAGGAGGGTCAGTGAGGGAGGGTCAGTGAGGGAGAGTCCCTGAGGTCAGTGAAGGAGGGTCAGTGAGGGAGGGTCAGTGAGGGAGAGTCCCAGAGGTCAGTGAAGGAGGATCATTGAGGGAGGGTCCCTGAGGTCAGTGAAGGAGGGTCAGTGAGGGAGGGTCAGCGAGGGACAGTCAGTGAGGGATGGTCAGTGAGGGAGGGCCAGTGAGGGATGGTCAGTGAGGGAGGGTCCCTGGGGTCAGTGAAGGAGGGTCAGTGAGGAACAGTCAGTGAGGGATGGTCAGTGAGGGAGGGCCAGTGAGGGATGGTCAGTGAGGGAGGGTCCCTGGGGTCTGAAGGAGGGTCAGTGAGGGACAGTCAGTGAGGGAGGGTCCCTGAGGTCAGTGAGGGAGAGTTAGTGAGGGAGGGTCCCTGGGGTCAGTGAGGGAGGGTCAGTGAGGGAGGGTCAGTGAGGGACGGTCAGTGAGGGAGGGTCCCTGGGGTCAGTGAAGGAAGGTCAGTGAGGAAGGGCCAGTGAGGACGGTCAATGAGGGAGGGTCCCTGGGGTCAATGAAGGACGGTCAGTGAGGGACAGTCAGTGAGGGAGGGTCAGTGAGGGAGGGTCCCTGAGGTCAGTGAAGGAGGATCATTGAGGGAGGGTCAGTGAGGGAGGGTCAGTGAGGGAGGGTCCCTGAGGTCAGTGAAGGAGGGTCAGTGAGGGAGGGCCAGTGAGGGATGATCAGTGAGGGAGGGTCCCTGGGGTCAGTGAAGGAAGGTCAGTGAGGGAGGGCCAGTGAGGACGGTCAGTGAGGGAGCGTCCCTGGGGTCAGTGAGTGAGGGCCAGTGAGGGACAGTGAGGACGGTCAGTGAGGGAGGGTCCCTGGGGTCAATGAAGGAGGGTCAGTGAGGGAGGGCCACTGAGGGACGGTCAGTGAGGGAGGGTCCCTGGGGTCAGTGAGGGAGGGTCCCCGGGGTCAGTGATGGAGGGTCAGTGAGGGACGGTCTCTGGGGTCTGTGATGGAGGGTCAGTGAGGGACGGTCTCTGGGGTCAGTGAAGGAGGGTCAGTGAGGGAGGGCCAGCAAGGGAGGGTCAGTGAGGGAGGGTCCCTGAGATCAGTGAGGGAGGGTCAGTGAGGGAGGGTCCCTGAGATCAGTGAAGGAGGGTCAATGAGGGACGGTCTCTGGGGTCAGTGATGGAGGGTCAGTGAGGGACGGTCCCTGGGGTCAGTGAAGGAGGGTCAGTGAGGGAGGGCCAGCAAGGGAGGGTCAGTGAGGGACGGTCAGTGGAGGAGGGTTCCTGAGGTCAGTGAGGGTCAGTGACGGACGTTCTCTGGGGTCAGTGAGGAAGGGCCAGCAATGGGAGGGTCAGTGAGGGAGGGTCCCTGAGATCAGTGAGGGAGGGTCAGTGAGGGAGGGTCCCTGAGATCAGTGAAGGAGGGTCAATGAGGGACGGTCTCTGGGGTCAGTGATGGAGGGTCAGTGAGGGACGGTTCCTGGGGTCAGTGAAGGAGGGTCAGTGAGGGAGGGCCAGCAAGGGAGGGTCAGTGAGGGACGCAGTGGAGGAGGGTTCCTGAGGTCAGTGACGGTCAGTGAGGGACGGTCTCTGGGATCAGCGAGGAAGGGCCAGCAAGGGAGGGTCAGTGAGGGAGGGTCAGTGAGGGAGGGTCCCTGAGATCAGTGAGGGAGGGTCAGTGAGGGAGGGTCCCTGAGATCAGTGAAGGAGGGTCAGTGAGGGAGGGTCCCTGGGGTCAGTGATGGAGGGTCAGTGAGGGACGGTCTCTGGGGTCAGTGATGGAGGGTCAGTGAGGGACGGTCCCTGGGGTCAGTGAAGGAGGGTCAGTGAGGGAGGGCCAGCAAGGGAGGGTCAGTGAGGGACCGTCAGTGGAGGAGGGTTTCTGAGGTCAGTGAGGGTCAGTGAGGGAGGGCCAGCAAGGGAGGGTCCCTGAGATCAGTGAGGGAGGGTCAGTGAGGGAGGGTCTCTGGGGTCAGTGAGGGAGGGTACCCAGGAACTGTCCCTCTACCCACCACAGATCTTTGGGTCGATAAGCTATTGGCCGAGGTGCTCGCAGGTGGCAAGACAAGGACCAGTGGCTGAAACAGAACCATCTGCCCCAAACTGCTCCATCATATCAATGAACATTTCCAGCCCTGGCCTCTGTGTATATGTGTCTCTTCACAACTGTGCATGTATGAGTGTGTACTTGTGTGCCTGTGTGTGCACATGCGTGTGTCAGTGTGCTCTGCATGTGAGACTCAGTGTCTGTGTGTTGTTTTTGTGTGTGTGACTCCAATGCTTTGTGCTATTAATAGGGCAAGAATTCACCTGAGTGTCATGTTTGATGGAGGAACTAGACTCTCTTGAGTAGCACAATCACAATGAAATAATTGAATGAGCTCAACTAATGAAAATGTCAGTAATTGGGTTTTACTTCCTGTCTGTTCAATGCTTTCCCATCTCACTCGCTCCCTCTCCCTCTGCTTCATTAGGACAGTACAGGAGAAAACCCTCAAACACTGGGGGCGATGGACCTGGGTGGGGCCTCAACCCAGATAACGTTCGTTCCTGATGGAAAGATTGAATCTGAGGAAAGTTTGCTGCATTTCCGTCTCTATGGGAAGAATTACGACATGTATACCCACAGCTACCTGTGTTATGGAAAGGATCAAGCCCTGAAACTGCTACTGGAAAAACTGAAAGTAAGAAACGAATGAGCACAGCCTGGCCGAGGGTGTCTGCAAAACCTGTACCATTCGAGCAGCTAAAAACTGCTGCACAGGCAGGGTTTGAGTGTCTGATTGCTGACACACACACACTGATCACAGCTACATTGTGCTAATCCTACACATATCAAAGGGCAACACTGCTCACTATTCCATTAGCTCAATGTCTGTAAAAGGTGATATAAAAGAACAATGACAGGGGATAGAACACTGTACTGATGATACATGATGGAGTTAGAAGGGATGAGAGACTCTGAACTTCTATTACAGGTCTGAGCTGCTGTTCCTGTTCTTTAAGTAACCTCATTTTGGGAGTTTGGGATGGGGGGGGTGGGGGTCAGATGCCAGTCAGTGCATTGATGAAACTTCTGTCTCACCTCACTTCCATTAGCGTGACGATTCCACAGAACTCAGTACTGGATCTCTTGCTGTTTAAGGTATATATCAGTGATTTCGACTTAAATGTAAAGGGCATGATAAAGAAGTTGCAGATGATACAAAAATTAGCTGTGTAGTTGATCATGAGGAAGAAAGCGGAAGATGTCAATGAACTGGTCAGATGGGCAGAAAGGTGGCAAATGGAATTCAATCCAGAGAAATGTGAGGTAATGCATTTGGGGAGGATAAATAAAGCTAGGGAATACACAATCAATGGTCAGATTCTGAAAAGTGTAGATGAACAGAGGAACCTTGGGCTGTATGTCTACAGATTCCTGAAGGTAACAGGACAGGTAGATAAGGTGGTTCAGAAAGCATACAGGTTACTTTCCTTTATTGGCTGAGGCATAGAATATAAGAGCAAGAAGGTTGGGCTAGAACTGTATAAAACACCAGTTAGACCGTAGAGTACGATGTACAGTTTGGATCACCACATTACAGGAAGGATCTGATCACACAAGAGAGGGTCCAAAGATGATTTATGAGATTGTTGCCAAGACTAGAGAATTTTAGCTATGAGGAAAGATTGTTTTCTTTGGAACAGAGGAAGTGGAGGGGAGATTCATTGGAGGTGTATAAAATTATGAGGGGCCTAGATAGAGTGGATAGCAAAGACCTATTTCCCCTAGCGGAGAAGTCAGTAATCAGGGAGCATAGATTTAAAGTGGAAGGATTAGAGGGGAGTTGAGAATTTCTTTTACCCAGAGGGTGGTGGCAGGGATCTGGAACTCACTGCCTGAAAGGGTGGTAGAGGCAGAAATCCTGATCGTATTTAAACAATACTTGGATATGCACTTGAGGTGCCTCAACCTACAGGGCTACTGACCAAGAGCTGGAAAGCAGGATGAAACTCAATAGCTCTTTTTCCGGCTGGCACAGAAACGATGGGCCGAAGGCCTCCTTCTAAGCTGTAAATTTCCTATGATTCTATGATCCTGCTGTCTGGCCTACACTCTCACTTATAAGTAACATCAGAATTGTGAGACAGGCAGAGAATGACCAGATTGTTGGTTCAGTAAGTCTTCCTGAACTAAAGCCTACCTTTCAGTGCTGGATCTCACTCTGACTTTGTCACTCCTCCATTATTGAGCTGTATTTCTGATGTACATAAGGCACACCCTGGGCTGTGTGTACAGACTGAGTTTTAAACACTTCAAAGAACAAAGAACAAAGGAACAAAGAACAGTACAGCACAGGAACAGGCCATTCGGCCCTCCAAGCCTGCGCTGATCTTGATGCCTGCCTAAACTAACACCTTCTGCATTTCCGGGGACCGTATCCCTCTATTCCCATCCTATTCATGTATTTGTCAAGATGCCTCTGAAACGTCGCTGTTGTATTAAACTTACTTTTTTTTCTTTTTCAGGTGACTGGTGATGGAACCATTTTCAACCCTTGTTTTAACAAAGAATACACTAGATTCATCAATATGACTACCTTCTATAACAGTCCGTGTGCATCTGGTCTGCACAATCCAACTCATCAAACAGTGAGGCTGATAGGGACAGGGAACTCTGACCAATGCACTAACTACATCAAAAGCATCTTCAATTTCACTTCTTGTACCTGGCGCAGCTGCTCATTTAACGGGGTTTACCAGCCCCAGGTTCAGGGGGAATTTGGGGTAAGTATTGCGAATATTTCAAGAAACTTCCTCATTCCAAACTGACCAACTGCACGACAGGTTCCTGTACACTGGCCCTCAGTGACCCAAACTCCGGGAGCAGGGCTTGGACCCACCTCAGACCAACGGCTTATAAACATAGGCAGATAGCACAAAATCAAAGAAGTAATGCTGAACCTTTATAAATCACTAGGTAGGCCCACCTGCAGTATTGTGGCCAATTCAAGGCACCACATTTTAGGAAGGATGTCAAGGCCTTGTAGAGGGTGCGGAGGAGATTTACTAGGATATGAACATCGGAGATAGGAGCAGGAGGAGGCCATTCAGCCCCTCGAGCCTGCTCCACCATTCAGTAAGATCATGGCTGATCTTCTACTTCAACACCATTTTCCTGCACTATCCCCGTAACCCTTGATGTTTTTAATATATAGAAATCTATTAATCTCTGTCTTGAGCATACTCAAAGACTGAGCCTCCACTGCCCTCTGGGGCAGTGAATTCCAAAGATTCACCATCCTCTGAGTGAAGAAATTCCTCCTCATCGCAGTCCTAAATGGCCTGTCCCTTATTCTGGGACTGTGTCCCCTGATTCTGGACTCCCCAACTAGGGGAAACATCCTTCCTGCATCAACCCTGTCTAGCCCTGTAAGAATTTTGTATGTTTGAATGAGATCATCTCTCATTCTTCTAAACTCCAGAGAATAAAGGCCCATGGTACCGGTGATAAATTATATAAAGAGACTAGAGAACATAGACCATAGAACAGTACAGCACAGTACAGGCCCTTTGGCCCACGATGTTGTGCCGAATCTTTAACTAAAGATCAAACTAACTACCTACTCTTCATTCTACTATCATCCATGTACCTATCCAAGAGTCGCTTAAATGTCCCTAATGTATCTGCTTCTACTACCACCGCTGGCAGCGCATTCCACACACCCACCACTCTCTGTGTAAAGAACCTACCTCTGACATCTCCCCGAAACCTTCCTCCAATCACCTTAAAATTATACCCCCTGGTGATAGCCCTTTCCACCCTGGGAAAAAGTCTCTGGCTATCCACTCTATCTATGCCTCTCATCATCTTGTACCCCTCTATCAAGTCACCTCTCATCCTTCTTCGCTCCAATGAGAAAAGCCCTAGCTCCCTCAGTCTTTCTTCGTAGGACATGCCCTCCAGTCCAGGCAGCATCCTGGTAAATCTCCTCTGCACCCTCTCTAAAGCTTCCACATCCTTCCTTTACAGCAGGGAAGGTTAAGAGGAAATTTGATGGAGGTCTTCAAAATTATGAAGGGTTTTGATGGAGTAAATGAGGAGAAACTGTTTCAACTGGCAGAAATGGGCGACACAGTGGCGCAGTGGTTAGCACTGCAGCCTCACAGCTCCAGGGACCCGGGTTTAATTCTGGGTACTGCCTGTGCGGAGTTTGCAAGCTCTCCCTGTGACCGCGTGGGTTTTCGCCGGGTGCTCCGGTTTCCTCCCACCACCAAAGACTTGCAGGTGATAGGTAAATTGACCATTATAAATTGCCCCTAGTGTAGGGAGGTGATAGGGAATATGGGATTACTGTAGGGTTAGTATAAATGGGTGGTTCTTGGTCGGCACAGACTCGGTGGGCCGAAGGGCCTGTTTCAGTGCTGTATCTATAAAATAAAAAAATACATAAATGTCAGTTGCCAGAGGACACAAATTTAAGGTAATTGAGAAAAGAGGGAGAGGGGAGGATGTTTTTCACACAGTGTTCTGGAATGTGCTGCCTAAAAAGGCAGTGGAAGCATACTCATTAATAACTTTCAAAAGGGAATTGGATAAATACTTAAAGGGAAAAGTTTACAGGGCTATGGGGAAAGGATGGGAGGAGTGGGACTAACTGGATCGCTCTTTAAAGAGCCAGAACAGTCACAATGGGCTGAATAGCCTCCTTCTGTGCTGTAAGATTTAATAAGGGGTTAAACAGTATTTGCCCCTGTGACTAAAGGCCTGCTCAGGTTGAGAAAAAGAACCCAACCGGACCTGAGTCCGACCCGGCCCGCGCCTGACCTGACCCTGACCCGACCCGACCCGACCCGACCCGAGCACAACCTGACCATCCCTTTACTTACCGTCTGACTCGGAACCTCCAGGAAGCTGCAGCGCGTGCGTGATGATGTCATAGTGACATCACTCGCTCACTGCGCAGACTCAGTTTTGTCCCGGACTCCCAGCTCAGGTAAGTTTTTTCATTTCAATACATACCGGCAGAGCACTTAAGGTGTATGTCCAGCCCGACCCAACCCTCCTGACCCAGTCCGACCCGACCCGACCCGACCCAGTCTGACCCGACCCGAGCCGACCCAACCCAGTCTGACCCGACCCAACCCAGTCCGACCCGACCCGAGCCAACCCGACCCAGTCTGACCCGACCCAACCCAGTCCGACCCGACCCAACCCGACCCGACCCAGTCCCACCCGACCCGGCCCAGTCCGACCCGACCCGACCCTCCTGACCCAGTCCGACCCAACCCGACACGACCCAACCCAGTCTGACCCGACCCGACCCAGTGTGACCCGACCCAACCCAGTCCGACCCGACCAAACCCGACCCGACCCAGTCCAAACCAGTCCGACCTGACCCAGTCCGACCTGACCCGACCCAGTCCGACCCGACCCAGTCCGACCCGACCCAACCCAGTCCGACCCGACCCGACCTGACCCGACTCAGTCCAACCCGACCCGACCCAGTCCGACCCGACCCGACCCGACCCAGTCTAACCCGACCCGACCCAGTCCAACCCGACCCGACCCAGTCCGACCAGACCCGACCCGACCCGACCCTCCTGACCCAGTCCGACCCAACCCGACACGACCCAACCCAGTCTGACCCGACCCGACCCAGTGTGACCCGACCAAACCCGACCCGACCCAGTCCAAACCAGTCCGACCTGACCCAGTCCGACCTGACCCGACCCAGTCCGACCCGACCCAGTCCGACCCGACCCAACCCAGTCCGACCCGACCCGACCTGACCCGACTCAGTCCAACCCGACCCGACCCAGTCCGACCAGACCCGACCAGACCCGACCCGACCCGACCCAGTCCGACCCGACCCAAACCCGAGCCGACCCAGTCCGACCCGACCCGACCCAGTCCGACCCGACCCGACCTCTAGGGTTGTAATCTCTGGATTATTCCCTGTGCCACGTGCCAGTGAGGCTAGAAATAGGAAGAGAGTGCAGCTAAACACGTGGCTGAACAGCTGGTGTAGAAGTGAGGGTTTCAGATATCTGGACCATTGGGCTCTCTTCAGGGACAGATGGGACCTATACAAGAAGGACAGGTTGCATCTAAACTGGAAGGGCACTAATATCCTGGCTGCAAGATTTGCTAGCGTCACTCGGGAGGGTTTAAACTAGTGTGGCAGGGGGGTGGGAACCAGAGCAGTAGGACAGCTAGTGAAATAAATGAGGAGGACATAGTAAATAAGGCCAGTAGGACTAAGAGGAAGAGCAGGCAGGGAGATGTTGCTGAGCACAGCGGGACTGGTGGTCTGAAGTGCATTTGTTTCAATGCGAGAAGTATAACAGGTAAGGCAGATGAACTTAGAGCTTGGATTAGTACTTGGAAATATGATGTTGTTGCTATTACAGAGACTTGGTTGAGGGAAGGGCAGGATTGGGAGCTAAATGTTCCAGGATTTAGAAGCTTCAGGCGGGATAGAGGGGGATGTAAAAGGGGTGGGGGAGTTGCATTACTGGTTAAGGAGAATATCACAGCTGTACTGAGGGAGGACACCTCGGAGGGGTCATGCAGCGAGGCAATATGGGTGGAGCTCAGGAATAGGAAGGGTGCAGTCACAATGTTGGGGGTTTACTACAGGCCTCCCAACAGCCAGCGGGAGGGAGAGGAGCAGATATGTAGACAGATTTTGGAAAGATGTAAAGGTAACAAGGTTGTGACGGTGGGTGATTTTAAATTCCCCAATATTGACTGGGACTCACTTAGTGCTAGGGGCTTGGATGGGGCAGAATTTGTGAGGAGCATCCAGGAGGGCTTCTTGAAACAGTATGTAGATAGTCCAACTAGGGATGGGGCCATTCTGGACCTGGTATTGGGGAATGAGCCCAGCTAGGTGGTTGAAGTTTCAGTGGGGGAGCATTTCGGGAGCAGTGACCATAATTCCGTAAGTTTTAAGGTACTTGTGGATAAGGATAAGAGTAGTCCTCGGGTGAAGGTGCTAAATTGGGGGAAGGCTAATTATAACAATATTAGGCAGGAACTGAAGAATTTAGATTGGGGGCGGCTGTTTGAGGGTAAATCAACATCTGACATGTGGGAGTCTTTCAAACGTCAGCTGATTAGAAATCAGGACCAGCATGTTCCTGTGAGGAAGAAAGACAAGTTTGGCAAGTTTCGGGAACCTTGGATAACGCGGGATATTGTGAGCCTAGTCAAAAAGAAAAAGGAAGCATTCGTAAGGGCTGGAAGGCTAGGAACAGACGAATCCCTTGAGGAATATAAAGACAGTAGAAAGGAACTTAAGCAAGGAGTTAGGGGGGCTAAAAGGGTCATGAAAAGTCATTGGCAAACAGGATTAAGGAAAATCCCAAGGCTTTTTATACATATATAAAGAGCAAGAGGGTAACCAGGGAAAGGGTTGGCCCAATCAAGGACAGAGATGGGAATCTATGTATGGAGCCAGAGGAAATGGGCGAGGTACTAAATGAGTACTTTGCATCAGTATTCACCAAGGAGAAGGACTTGGTGGATGATGAGCCTAGGGATGGGAGTGTAGATAGTCTCAGTCATCTCAATATCAAAAAGGAGGTGGTGTTGGGTGTCTTGCAAAGCATTAAGGTAGATAAGTCTCCAGGGCCTGATGGGATCTACCCTAGAATACTGAGGGAGGCAAGGGAAGAAATTGCTGTGGCCTTGACAGAAATCTTTGCATCCTCATTGGCTACAGGTGAGGTCCCAGAGGACTGGAGAATAGCCAATGTTGTTCCTTTGTTTAAGAAGGGTGGTAAGGATAATCCAGGAAATTATAGGCCGGTGAGCCTTACGTCAGTGGTAGGGAAACTATTAGAGAGGATTCTTCGGGACAGGATTTCCTCCCATTTGGAAACAAACAAACTTATTAGTGAGGGACAGCATGGTTTTGTGAAGGGGAGGTCGTGTCTTACTAATTTGATGGAGTTTTTTGAGGAAGTGACGAAGATGATTGATGAGGGAAGGGCGGTGGATGTTGTCTATATGGACTTTAGTAAAGCCTTTGACAAGGTCCCTCATGGCAGACTGGTGCAAAAGGTGAAGTCACACGGGATCAGAGGTGAGCTGGCAAGATGAATACAGAACTGGCTCAGTCACAGAAAACAGAGGGTAGCAGTGGATGGGTGTTTTTCTGAATGGAGGGATGTGACTAGTGGTGTTCCGCAGGGATCAGTGCTGGGACCTTTGCTGTTTGTAGTATATATAAATGATTTGGAGGAAAATGTAGCTGGTCTGATTAGTAAGTTTGTGGACGACACAAAGGTTGGTGGAGTTGCGGATAATGATGAGGATTGTCAGAGGATACAGCAGGATATAGATCGGTTGGAGACTTGGGCGGAGAAATGGCAGATGGAGTTTTATCTGGACAAATGTGAGGTATTGCATTTTGGAAGGTCTAATGCAGGTGGGAAGAAAACAGTAAATGGCAGAACCCTTAGGAGTATTGACAGGCAGAGAGATCTGGGCGTACAGGTCCACAGGTCACTGAAAGTGGCAACGCAGGTGGATAAGGTAGTCAAGAAGGCATACGGCATGCTTGCCTTCATCGGTCGGGGCATAGAGTATAAAAATTGGCAAGTCATGCTGCAGCTGTACAGAACCTTAGTTAGGCCACACTTAGAATATTGCGTGCAATTCTGGTCGCCACACTACCAGAAGGACGTGGAGGCTTTGGAGAGGGTACAGAGGAGGTTTACCAGGATGTTGCCTGGTCTGGAGGGCATTAGCTATGAGGAGAGGTTGGAAAAACTTGGATTGTTTTCACTGGAACGATGGAGGTGGAGGGGCGACATGATAGAGGTTTACAAAGTTATGAGCGGCATGGACAGAGTGGATAGTCAGAAGCTTTTTCCCAGGGTGGAAGAGTCAGTTACTAGGGGACATAGGTTTAAGGTGAGAGGGGCAAAGTTTAGAGGGGATGTGCGAGGCAAGTTTTTCACACAGAAGGTGGTGAGTGCCTGGAACTTGCTGCCAGGGGAGGTGGTGGAAGCAGATACGATAGTGACGTTTAAGAGACATCTTGACAAATATATGAATAGGAAGGGAATAGAGGGATATGGGCCCTGGAAGTGCAGAAGGTTTTAGTTTAGGCAGGCATCAAGATCGGCGCAGACTTGGAGGGCCGAATGGCCTGTTCCAGTGCTGTACTGTTCTTTGTTCTTTGTTCTTGACCCAGTCCGACCCGACCCGACCCGAACCCGACCCGACCCGACCCAGTCCGACCCGACCCGACCCGAACCCGACCCGACCCGACCCAGTCTGACCCGACCCGACCCGAACCGACATAGTCCGACCCGAGCTGACCCAGTCCGACCCGACCCGAACCCGAAAGCCGGATCTGGAAGAGGGGCCCAACCCAACCCGAACCCGACACATGTCATCGGGTCCCGTCGGGTTCGAGTCGGGTAGCAGGCCTTTACCTGTGACCATATCACATGGGCGGCACAGTGGTTAGCACCGCGTCTCACAGCTCCAGGGACCCGGGTTCAATTCTGGGTACTGCCTGTGCGGAGTTTGCAAGTTCTCCCTGTGACCGCGTGGATTTTTGCCAGGTGCTCCGGTTTCTTCCCACATCCAAAGACTTGCAGGTGATAGGTAAATTGGCCATTGTAAATTGCCCCTAGTGTAGGTCTGTGGTAGGGAATATGGGATTACTGTAGGGTTAGTATAAATGGGTGATTGTTGATCGGCACAGACTCGGTGGGCCGAAGGGCCTGTTTCAGTGCTGTATCTATAAATAAATAAATAACCAGACCCGCCCCATGTCAGTGTATCATTGGAAGGTGGGAGCAAGAAGAAAATACATAATAAAAGAACAATTTCTTCTGGAGAATAATCCAAGTTTCTGTGGCAATTGCAGTGTCTGAGGAACGCTGGGATGGCCCAGGATGAATGGTGACTAATCAAAACAAAGGCTTTTCTCATTCCATCTCTCCTTCTGTTCCCTCAGGCATTCTCTGCATTTTATTTTGTGATGAATTTTTTTAAGCTGGTGGATGAAGGGCCTCATGATTTGGATAAAGTGGAGAAGACAGTGGATGAGTTCTGCTCGAGGCCATGGGCTGAGGTTGGTGAGAGCTCTGGTTGTCCCAGTGTAAAGGTTCTGCAGCACAAACCCCCATCACATCCAGAATCAGAGGGTGCAGTGAGGACAGAACTGACGCACTGCTGCTGGGCACTTTTTTTATTCTTTCAGGCGATATGGGTGTCGTTGGCAAGACCAGCATTTATTGCCCATCCCTAATTGCCCTTGAGAAGGTGGTGGTGAGCTGCCTTCCTCAACCGCTGCAGTCCATTTGGGGTAGGTATACCCACAGTGCTGTTAGGAAGGGAGTTCCAGGATTTTGACCCAGTGACAGTGAAGGAACGGCGATATAGTTCCAAGTCAGAATGGTGTGTGACTTGGAGGGGAACTTGGAACTTGCAGGCGCTGGTGTTCCCATGCATCTGCTGCCCTTGTCCTTCTAGGTGGTAGAGGTCGCGGGTTTGGAAGGTGCTGTCTAAGGAGCCTTGGTGCTTTGCTGCAGTGCATCTTGTAGATGGTACACACTGCTGCCACTGTGCTTCGGTGGTGGAGGGAGTGAATGTTTGTAGATGGTGTGCCAATCAAACGGGCTGCTTTGTCCTGGATGATGTTGAGCTTCTTGAGTGTTGTTGGAGCTGCACCCATCCAGGCAAGTGGAGAGTATTCCATCACACTCCTGACTTGTGCCTTGTAGATGGTGGACAGGCTTTGGGGAGTCAGGAGGTGAGTTACTCGCCGCAGGATTCCTAGCCTCTGACCTGCTCTTGTAGCCAGAGTATTTATAGGGCTGGTCCAGTTCAGTTTCTGGCCGATAGTAATCCCAGGATGTTGATAGTGGGGGATTCAGCGATGGTAATGCCATTGATTGTCAAGGGGAGATGGTTAGATTCACTCCTGTTGGAGATGGTCATTGCCTGGCACTTGTGTGGTGCGTATATTACTTGCCACTTATCAGCCCAAGCCTGAAGCTTGATGCATATGGACACAGACTGCTTCAATATCTGAGGAGATGTGCATAATACTGAATATCATACGATCATCAGCGAACATCACCACTTCTGACCTTATGATGGAGGGAAGGTCATTAATCACTTAAGTTTTTTGAAGGAGTAACCGAGATGGTTGATGAGGGCAATGCTGTTGATGTGGTGTACGTGGACTTCCAAAAGGCATTTGATACAGTGCCACACAACAGACTTGTGAGCAAACTTGTAGCTCATGGAATAAAAAGGGACGGTAGCAACATGGATACGAAATTGGCTGAGTGACAGGAAACAAAGAGCAATGGTTAATGGATGTTTTTCGGGCTGGAGGAAGGTTTGTAGTGGAGTTCCCCAGGGATCAGTGTTGGGACCCTTGCTTTTCCTGATATATATTAATGACCTAAACCTTGGTGTACAGGGTACAATTTCAAAGTTTGTGGATGATATGAAACTTGGAAGCATTGTGAACTGTGAGGAGGATAGTGTAGAACTTCAAAGGGACATAGACAAGTTGGTGGAATGGGCAGACAGGTGGCAGATGAAGTTCAATGCAGAGAAATGTGAAGTGATTCATTTTGGTAGGAAGAACATGGAGAGACAATATAGAATAAAGGGTACAATTCTAAAGGGAGTGCAGGAGCAGAGGGACCTGGGTGTATTTGTGCGTAAGTCATTGAAGATGGCAGGACAGGTTGAGAGAGCAGTTAATAAAGCGTACAGTAACCTGGGCTTTATTAATAGAGGCATAGCGTACAAGAGCAAGGAAGTTATGTTGAACTTGTATAAAACACTAGTTCAGCCTCAGCTGGAGTATTGCGTCCAATTCTGGGTGCCGCACTTGAGGAAAGACGTGAGGGCATTGGAAAGAGTACAGAAAAGATTCACGGGAATGGTTCCAGGGATGAGGAATTTCAGTTATGAAGATAGGTTGGAGAAGTTAGGACTGTTTTCCTTGGAGAAGAGAAGGCTGAGAGGTGATTTGATAGAGGTATTCAAAATCATGAGGGGTCTGGACAGAGTAGTTAGAGAGAAACTGTTCCCACTCGTGAAAGGATTGAAAACAAGAGGGCACAGATTTAAAGTATTTGCTAAGAGAAGCAAAAGTGACATGAGGAAAAACTTTTTCACACAGCGAGTGGTTAAGGTCTGGAATGCGTTGCCTGAGAACATGATGGAGGCAGGTTCAATTGAAGCATTCAAATGGGAATTAGACAGTTATATGTTAAGGAATAATGTGCAGGGTTATGGAGAGAAGGCAGGGGAATGGAACTGAGGGAGTTGCTCAGAGAACCAGTGCAAACACGATGGGCCGAATGGCCTCCTTCTGTGCTGTAGCAATTCTGAGATTCTGTAATTGATGAAGCAGCTGAAGATGGTTGGGCCTAAGGCACTACCCTGAGGAACTCCTGCAGTGATGTCTTGGGGCTGAGATGATTGACCTCCAACAACTACAACCATCTTCCATTGTACTAGGTATGACTCCAACCAGTGGAGAGTTCTCCCCCGATTCCCATTGACTTCAGTTTGGCTCAGGCTCCTCCATGCTACACTCGGTCAAATGCTGCCTTGATATCCAGGGCAGTCACTCTCACCTGACCTCACCTGAATGGTGCTGGAGATTTATTGCAGCAGGGGATATTTCCCGTGTCTCAGAATCTTGGACATGTGCCTGTAGAAACCCCCCAGTGTCACTGTACCAGTTTTGGGGAGGATTAACAGGTCAGCTGTACAAGGTAGAACTCAACAAGGAGTCCACTGGATTCCTTTGGAAAGATCTGAGTTTGAGGGTAAAAGCTAGGCTCACTATGGAAGAACAGGTCTAGGTGTACAGGGGAGAGGGGCATCCTGTTGCTAACACGAATCTTTGAAGATTGCCACCCATTCTGCAGCTATTTCCCAGGAATCAATCTCATGTTCATTGAGCTGAGGAAGTGAATGTTTGTGTCTGAAGAATGTTCCAATGAGAAACGAGTCGATGAGCAGGTACAATTATTGCTAATCCTTCTGTGGCCAGAGTTTTCTGTTTAATGCCCAAATGGGGAGAAAATCCCATGATAGCAGGAACAGGAGCAGAAAACCCCAGCCACTGAACTAATGTATGAAGAGGACAATATTAGCCACCAGTGCCCAGCCTTGTGTTTATCGGTCTGGACTGACCACGCTGTGGAGGGTAAGGTCAGTAACACCTGTGATCAAGTCCAGCAGCTTGCTGAACAGGAGCTTTCAATGAGGCAATCACTCACTGAGAACGCTTAGCTCCTCGCACTAGTCTAGGACCCACCTGTACACAGTACTCATAGTGCAGCCTTTGTCTGTCTTTTTATTTATCTCTACCTTTTACATTCAAATATTTTGAGCATTTCCCTCTTTCACATTCTTTTATTCCTCCTATTTTTTTCTAGTATGTTTTCTATTTTCTCTCTCAGCGGGAGTATCTGAAGCTTCAGTCAGGTCTGACAGCAAACTGGCAGCTCAGTGCTCGGTTTAGCTCTCGGTTAGTGTTGCCTGGTGCTGGTGTAATTACAAGCCCCCAGATTACTATAAAGTTTGACTGTTACCTGGTTACCTAAACCCCCTAGTGGTGTCGAACAAGGGAAACAAATGTAGGGATTAATCACAGGAGTCATGGGTTTGGTTTCTTTTCATGATATTATCTTATTCTTAACAGGTTAAAAGTAAGCACAAGATTGAAGAACGATACCTGAGTGAATACTGCTTCTCTGGACATTATATCCTCGTCCTCCTGGAGAATGGCTACAATTTTACCTCCAGTAATTGGAACACAATCAAATTTATGAAAAAGGTTTGTACCCGAGCCACTGATTCCATCCCTCCCAGCCTCATCTCAGCATAAACCAGACCGTTCACAATCTTGCCTTTCTATTTGATCCTGAGCTGAGCTCTGACCTCATTCTCTCCATCACCAAGACTGTTTACTTCCACTTGTGTAATATCACTTGTTGCTACTGCTGCCTCAGCCCATCTGCTGCTGAAACTCTCATTCATGTTTTTGTCACGTCCAGACTTGTGTTTTCCAGTGCTCTGCAGGACAGCCTCTCATCTTACACCCTCCATAAACCTCTGCTCATTTATAACCCTACTGTCTGTGTCCTAACCCTCAACAAGTCCCAATCACCCATCACAAGATTATCAGATCATTTTAAATCAGGGAGGCAATTCGTCCCATCTCAGTTCATCAATCCAGAATAATTCCAAGGTCTCTCCCTTGCTGCATGTACTGGTTTTTAAATGATTCTGATGTTTGTTGTTGCAATGCTCTGGGAGTCCATTTCAGTGGAAAGAAATCTTCCTGTTATCATTACTAACCTTAACTTTAAACCTGTGACATCTTGTCCAAGTCTTATAATTTAAAGTAATATTTCGATTGACCTCCTCCATTCTATATTCTATTTACAATCTTATAGATCTTATAACTGCTCAGATACTGAAGCAGTTTTTACCAATATGCAGCAAGACGTGGACAATATTTGGGTTCAGGACAACTGATCAGAACTTGCAGTGGCATGGGGAGGATCCAGTTGTCATGGTCCACGTGGTTACCAGTGACATAGATAGAACTAGGAAGGAGGTTCTGCTTAGAGGGTATGAGCAGCTCGGGGCTAAATTAAAAAGCAGAACCACAAAGGTAATAATTTCTGGATGACTACCTGAGCCACGAGCAAATTGGCACAGGGTCAATAGGGTTAGAGAGTTGAATGCGTGGCTCAAAGATTGGGGTGAGAGAAATCGGTTCAGAGTTATTGGGCACTAGCAGCAGTACTGGCGAAAGTGGGAACTGTACCGTTTGGACGATCTTCATCTGAAGTGTGCTGGGACCAGCGTTCTGACAAGTCGTATAACTAGGGCAGTAGATAGGGCTTTAAACTAAATAGTGGGGGGGGACGGATCACCTGAGAAAAGATGTGGTAAATTAAAGGGAAAGGACAAGGCAATAGAGCAAGGTAGCAATAAGGATAACGATAATCAGAGTGCGGCAAGAAGGGACAGAGCGTACAAACTTAAGAATGCACCAGCAGATAAGACCAGAATTTGCAAAAATAGTAAAAAGACCAAACTAAAATCTCTGTATCTGAATTTGTGCAGCATTTGTATCAAAACGGATGAATTGTCAACACAGAGAAATAAATATGTATGACCTGATAGTCATTACAGAGACATACTGCAAGGTGACCAACGCTGGGACCTGAATATTCAAGGATACTTGACATTTCAGAAGGACAGGAAGCTAGGAAAAGGTGACATTAGTACCATAGAGAGAGATGACCTTAGTTCTAAAGATCAAGATGTAGAATCAGTTTGGGTAGAGATAAGAAATAGCAAAGGTAAGAAGTCACTTGTGGGAGTAGTTTATAGGTCCCCTACCAGTAGCTACACTGTAGGATAGAGTATACAGGAAGAAATAATGGGGGCTTGTAAGAAAGGTACAGCAATAATCATAGGTGATTTTAATCTACATATAGATTGGACAAATCAGATTAGCAAAGGTAGCCTGGAAGATGAGTTTCTAGAGTATATTCAGGACAGTTTCTTAGAGCAGCACGTTCTGGAGCCAACCAGAGAGCAGACTAGTCTAGACCTGGTTATGTGCAATGAGACAGGATTAATTAACGACATCATAGTAAAGGAGACTTTAGGTAACATGTTTGAATTTTGCATTCAGTTTGAGGGTGAGAAATGTTGGTAGTGTTTTAAACTTAAATAAAGGCAATGACAATGATATGAAGGCAGAGCTAGCTAAAGTGAACTGGGAAATTAGGTTAAAGGGTAGGACTGCAGAGATGCAGTGGCAGACATTTCATAACACTCAGCAAAGATACATTCCAGTGAGAAAGACTCCAGGGTAAGGATGCACCATCCGTGGCAAACTAAGGAAGTTAAAGATAGTATCAAATTGAAAGACAAATCGTACAAATCTGTAAAGATTAGTGGTAGGTCAGAAGATTGGACAGAATTTAAAAACCAGCAAAGATGAATGAAAAAATAATGAGGAGAGAGAAATTATAGTATGGAGAAAGCTAGCTAGAAATATAAAAACGGATAGTAAGACTTTCTAAAATATTTAAAAAGGAAACAAGTAACTGAAGTGAACGTTGGTCCTCTAGAGAGAGAGTCTGGGAATTAATAATAGGAAATAAGGAAATGGTGGAAACGTTGAAAAGATATTTTTTGTCGGTCTTCACTGTAGAAGACACAAAAAAATCCCAGAAATACTTGTAAATCAAGAGGTGAAAGGGCAGGAGGAACTTAAAACAATTACAATCACCAGGGAAAGGGTACTGAGTAAACTATCAGAATGAACGGCTGACAGGTCCCCAGGACACAATGGCCTGCATTGTAGGGTCATAAAAGAAGTAATTGCTGAGATAGTAGATGCATTGGTTGAAATTTTCCAAAATTTGCTAAATTCTGGAAAAGTCCTATTAGATTGGAAAATAGCGAATGTAACTCCTCAATTCAGGAAAGGAGGGAGACAGAAAGCAGGAAACTACAGGCCAGTTAGCTTAACATCTGTCTTAGGGAAAATGTTAGAATCTATTATTAAGGAGGTTATAGCAGGGCATTTAGAAACTCTTAATGCAATCAGGCAGAGTCAATATGGTTTTATGAAAGGGAAATCATGTTTAACTAATTTATTAGAGTTCTTTGAGGAAGTGGCAAGCAAGGGGGATAAAGGGGAACCTGTAGATGTGGTGTACTTGGATTTCCAAAAGGCATTTGATAATGTGCCACATCAAAGGTTACGACACAAAATAATAGCTCATATAGCTCATGCTGTGGGGTTAACATATTAGCATGGATAGAGGCAAGAAATGCTGGAAATACTCAGCAGGTCTGGCAGCATCTGTGGAGAGAGAAGCAGAGTTAACATTTCAGTTCTGATGAAGGGTCAGTTGCCTGAAACGTTAACTCTGCTTCTATCTCCACAGATGCTGCCAAGACCTGTTGAGTATTTCCAACATTTCTTGTTTTTATTTCAGATTTCCAGCATCTGCAGTATTTTGCTTTTATTATAGCATGGATAGAGGATTGGTTAGCTAACAGGAAGCAGATAGTAGGGATAAATGGGGCTTTTTGGGTTGGCAAGCTTGTAACTAGTGGTGTGCGACAGGTATCAATGCTGGGCTTCAACTATTTACAATCTCTATCAGTGGCTTGGATGAAGGGACCTAATGTGTGGTAACTAAATGACACAAAGATAGGTTGGAGAGTAAGTTGTGAAGAGGACATAAAAGTTCTGCAAAGGGATATTGATAGGTTAAGTGAGTGAGCAAAAATTTGGCAGATGGAGTATAATGTGAGAAAATGTGAACTTGTCCACTTTGGCAGGAAGAATAGAAAAACTTCATACCATTTAAATGGAGAGAGATTGCAGAACTTTGCGATACAGAAGGATCTGGGTGTCCTGGTACATGAATCACAAAAGGTTAGTTTGCAGGTACAGCAAATGATTAGGAAGGCAAATGGAATGTTATAGTTTATTGCAAGGGAAATAGAATAAACACGTAGGGAGGTTTTGCTCCTGTTGTACAGGGTCTTGGTGAGACCACTTCTGGAGTGCTGAGTACAGTTTTGGTCCCCTGTTTTAAGAAAGGATATAATTGCATTAGAAACAGTTCAGAGAAGGTTCACTCGACTGAATCCTGGGATGAAGGGGTTATCTCATGAGGAAAGGTTGAGCAGTTGGGCCTGTATCCATTACAGTTTAGAAGAATGAGGGGTGATCTTATTGAAAAATATAAGATCCTTAGGGGACTTGACAGGGTGGGTGCTGAACGGATGCTTCCCCTTTTGGGCGAGACTGGAACAAGGGGACACAGTTTAAAAATTAGGGGTCTCCCATTTAAGATAGAGATGAGGAGAATTTTTTTTCTGTCAGAGGTTTGTTAGTCTGAGGAATTCTCTTTCCCCGAGAGCAGTGGAGCTAGCGTCATTGAATATTTTTAAGGCTGAGTGAGATCAATTCTTGATTGACAAGGGAGTCAAGGTTAAAGCAGGTAGGCAGGAAAGTAGAGTTGAGGCCACAATCAGATCAGCCATGATCTGATCAAATGACGGAGCAGGCTCAACAGTCTGAATGGCCGACTCCTGCTCCTAATTCATATGCACGTATGTAATATTGAGGCTTGGGCTGATAAGTGGTAAGTAATATTCGTGCCACATAAGTGCCAGGCAGTGATCATCTCCCCTCCTCCCTCGCACCCCCTCCCCCTTCACCCCACCCCTTCCCCCCTCGCATCCCCTCCCCCTCGCATCCTCCCCCCTCACACCCCCTTCCCCGCTCCCCCTTCTCCCCCCCGCACACCCTTCCACCAACCCCCTCCCCCCTCCCACCCCTTCTCCCACCTCGCACCCCCTTCCCCACTCCCCTTTCCCACACCCCTTTCCCCGCTTCCCCTTCCCCCCACACCTCCTTCCACCTGGCACTCCCCTTCCCCCTCGCAACCCCTTCCACCCACCCCTCCCCCATCGCACACCCTTCCCCGCACCCCTTCCCCCACTCCTCCCCCATCGCACACCCTTCCCTGCTCCCCCTTCCCCCTCATAACCCCTCCCCCCTCGCATCCCCTCCTCCTTGCACCCCCTCCCCCCTTCCCTCTTCCTCCATGAAATCACACAGTTTACTTGTTAGGGCCCCTGCTCAGGGATAGGAGTTAACAACCCCACTGCCTTGTGGGAGTCTCGGGAGAGACCAAGGCTAAGGGAGTAAACTCTAACAGAAAATCCGGAGCGGAATCCCGAAGGCGGTCATGTGTCACCTTTGGCATGTTTCCGGCAGTTCCTGCAGCCATACCGGTGCCAAACTTTGTGCTCTGCACTCCTTTGGACCCCACCAGGAAGGCCGAGAGGGGGGTTTTGAAGCTTGTGAGGCTCACAACCTCCATACATCCGCCCAGGCATGCGCCATGGAGAGGTCACTCCATAGTCGCCTCACAGCGACCAAAACAATACGGAAGGCAGCAGTTACAGGTTATAAGTGCAGCTCAATTGGCGTAGAGATTGGGCGCCACGGGTTGCCTTTGTCGGTGGGAGAGGTCATCACACCTCACTGGACAGCTACCGCCCGCCTCAAACCGGGCAGCCCCCGGTCAATAAGGTTCTGTCCCGCCACAGTCCACCTGCTTCAATGGGTGCTTGGAGCTCCGGGTCATTGCCCGAAAAGTGGACTGTAACACCGCACCAAACAACACGACCAAAAAAAGGAAAGAAGGTACCAGCCGTTCGCTTTGCAAGCTGGAACGTCAGAACTATGTGTCCTGGCCTGTCGGAAGACCTTACACAAATCAGCAATTCTCGGAAGACCGCCATCATTAACAACAAGCTCAGTCGACTCCATGTGGACATTGCAGCACTTCAGGAGACACGCCTCCCTGCGAGCGGATCTCTAGCAGAGCAAGACTACACCTTCTTCTGGCAGGGTAGGGATCCTGAAGAACCAAGACAGCATGGAGTGGGCTTCGCCATCAGAAACTCCTTGCTCAGCATGATAGAGCCTCCCTCAAATGGCTCGGAATGCATACTGTCTATCCGACTGCTCATCACCTCTGGTCCAGTACACCTACTCAGCATCTATGCTCCAACACTCTGCTCCCCACCTGAAGCTAAAGATCAGTTCTACGAGGAACTCCATAACATCATTAGTAGCATCCCCAACACCGAACACCTATTCCTGCTGGGGGACTTTAATGCCAGGGTTGGGGCCGACCATGACACAGGGCCCTCCTGCCTCGGGCACTATGGTATTGGAAGGATGAATGAGAATGGACAGAGACTGCTTGAGTTGTGTACCTATCATAACCTCTGCATCACCAACTCGTTCTTTCACACTAAACCCTGTCACCAGGTTTCTTGGAGGCACCCAAGATCGCGTCATTGGCACCAGCTGGACCTCATCGTCACAAGGCGAGCCTCCTTAAACAGTGTTCAAATCACACGCAGCTTCCACAGTGCGGACTGCGACACCGACTACTCCCTGGTGTGCAGCAAGGTTAGACTCAGACCAAAGAAGCTGCATCACTCCAAGCAGAAGGGCCACCCGCGCATCAAGACGAGCAGAATTTCTCATCCACAACTGTTACATAAGTTTCTAAATTCATTTGAAAATGCCCTTCAAAACACTCCTACAGGGGATGCTGAGACCAAGTGGGCCCACATCAGAGACGCCATCTATGACTCAGCAATGACCACCTATGGAAAATGTGTGAAGCGGAATGCAGACTGGTTTCAATCTCACTTTGAAGAGCTGGAACCTGTCATAGCCGCTAAGCGCATTGCACTGTTGAACTACAAGAAAGCCCCCAACGAGTTAACATCCGTAGCACTTAAAGTAACCAGAAGCACTGCACAAAGAACAGCCAGGCGCTGTGCAAATGACTACTGGCAACACCTATGCAGTCATATTCAGCTGGCCTCAGACACCGGAAACATCAGAGGAATGTATGATGGCATTAAGAGAGCTTTTGGGCCAACCATCAAGAAGATCGCTCCCCTCAAATCTAAATCAGGGGACATAATCACTGACCAACGCAAACAAATGGACCGCTGGGTGGAGCACTGCCTAGAACTGTACTCCAGGGAAAATGCTGTCACTGAGACCACCCTCAATGCAGCCCAGTCTCTGCCGGTCATGGATGAGCTGGACGTACAGCCAACAAAATCAGTAACGCCATTGATTCTCTAGCCAGCGGAAAAGCCCCTGGGAAGGACGGCATTACCTCTGAAATAATCAAGAGTGCCAAGCCTGCTATACTCTCAGCACTACATGAACTGCTATGCCTGTGCTGGGACGAGGGTGCAGTACCTCAGGACATGCGCGATGCCAATATCATCACCCTCTATAAAAACAAAGGTGACCGCGGTGACTGCAACAACTACTGTGGAATCTCCCTGCTCAGCATAGTGGGGAAAGTCTTCGCTCGAGTCATTTTAAACAGGCTCCAGAAGCTGGCTGAGCGTGTCTACCCTGAGGCACAGTGTGGCTTTCGAGCAGAGAGATCGACCATTGACATGCTGTTCTCCCTTCGTCAGATACAGGAGAAATGCCGTGAACAACAGATGCCCCTCTACGTTGCTTTCATTGATCTCACCAAAGCCTTTGACCTCGTCAGCAGACGTGGTCTCTTCAGACTACTAGAAAAGATCGGATGTCCACCAAAGATACTAAGTATCACCACCTCATTCCATGACAATATGAAAGGCACAATTCAGCATAGTGGCTCCTCATCAGACCCCTTTCCTATCCTGAGTGGTGTGAAACAGGGCTGTGTTCTCACACCAACACTGTTTGGGATTTTCTTTTCCCTGCTGCTCTCACATGTGTTCAAGTCCTCTGAAGAAGGAATTTTCCTCCACACAAGATCAGGGGGCAGGTTGTTCAACCTTGCCCGTCTAAAAGCGAAGCCCAAAGTACGGAAAGTCCTCATCAGGGAACTCCTCTTTGCTGACGATGCTGCATTAACATCTCACTCTGAAGAGTGTCTGCAGAGACTCATCAACAGGATTGCGGCTGCCTGCAACGAATTTGGCCTAACCATCAGCCTCAAGAAAACCAATATCATGGGACAGGATGTCAGAAATGCTCCATCCATCAATATCGGCGACCACGCTCTGGAAGTGGTTCAAGAGTTCACCTACCTAGGCTCAACTATCACCAGTAACCTGTCTCTAGATGCAGAAATCAACAAGCGCTTGGGAAAGGCTTCCACTGCTATGTCCAGACTGGCCAAGAGTGTGTGGGAAAATGGTGCACTGACATGGAACACAAAAGTCCGAGTGTATCAAGCCTGTGTCCTCAGTACCTTGCTCTATGGCAGCGAGGTCTGGACAACGTATGTCAGCCAAGAGCGACGTCTCAATTCATTCCATCTTCGCTGCCTCCAGAGAATCCATGGCATCAGGTGGCAGGACCGTATCTCCAACACAGAAGTCCTCGAGACGGCCAACATCCCCAGCTTATACACACTACTGAGTCAGCGGCGCTTGAGATGGTTTGGCCATGTGAGCCGCATGGAAGATGGCAGGATCCCCAAAGACACATTGTATAACGAGCTCGCCACTGGTATCAGACCCACCGGCCGTCCATGTCTCCACTTTAAAGACGTCTGCAAACGCGACATGAAGTCCTGTGACACTGACCACAAGTCGTGGGAGTCAGTTGCCAGTGATCGCCAGAGCTGGCGGGCAGCCATAAAGGCGGGGCTAAAGAGTGGCGAGTCGAAGAGACTTAGCAGTTGGCAGGAAAAAAGACAGAGGCGCAAGGGGAGAGCCAACTGTGTAACAGCCCCGACAACCAATTTTATCTGCAGCACCTGTGGAAGAGCCTGTCACTCTAGAATTGGCCTTTATAGCCATTCCAGGCGCTGCTTCACAAACCACTGACCACCTCCAAGCGCTTACCCATTGTCTCTCGAGATAAGGAGGCCAAAGGAGAAGAAGAAGAAGAATATTTATGCCACACAAGTGCCAGGCAATGACCATCTCCCACAAGAGAGAATCTAACCATCTCCCCTTGACATTACCATCGCTGAATTCCCCACTATCAACATCCTAGGGGTTACCATTGACCAGAAACTGAACTGAACAGCCATATAAATACCATGGCTACAAGAGCAGGTCAGAGGCTGGGAATTCTGAGCCGAGTGACTGAACTCCTAACTTCCCAAAGCCTGTCTGTTATAATATCACTTTAAGGGAATATGTAAATAGTGAATGTGTATCATCACTGCAGGAACTGATGTCATACAGTATGTGACACAGTTATTGGTGTCATGTTGATCCCTAAGGTGTTTATTTAGAGCTCTCCAGTACTTGTATATAGTGTTGTGAATCTTCAATAATAAAAGAATACAAACTCATTGTTACCATTCATCAGTGTATGATTGGTACATTCGTGTGAAGAATAAAGCAACACAACGCTGTCCACCATCTACAAGGCACAAGTCAGGAGTGTGATGGGATACTCTTCACTTGCCTGGATGAGTGCAGCTCCAACAACACTCAAGAAGCTCGACAGCATCCAGAACAAAGCTGCCCGCTTGATTGGCACACCATCTACTAACATTCACTCCCTCCACCACCGACGCACAGTGGCAGCAGTGTGTACCATCTACAAGATGCACTGCGGCAACGCACCACATCTCTGTGGAGTTGAATCCTAAGATCAGCTATGATCATTTTGAATGGCAGACAGGCTCGATGGGCCAAATGGTCTACCCCTACTCTTACTTCTAGTTCCTCCTTCGACAGCACCTTCCAAACCCATGGCCTCTACCACCTAGAAGAATAAGGGCAGAAGATGCATGGGAACACCATCACCTGCAAGTTCCCCTCCAAGTCACACACCATCCTGACTTGGAACTATATCGCCATTCCTTTACTGTCACTGGGTCAAAATCCTGGAACTCCCTTCCTAACAGCACTCTGGATGTACCTACCTCACATGGACTGCAGCGGTTCAAGAAGGCAGCTCACCACCACCTTCTCAAGGGCAATTAGTAACGGGCAATAAATGTTGGCACAGCCAGTGACACCCACATCCCATGAAAGGCACCACAACCAGAACTGGACACAGTGTTCAGGGTGCAGTCTGACCAGAACTGGACACAGTGTTCAAGGTGCAGTCTGACCAGAACTGGACACAGTGTTCAGGGTGCAGTCTGACCAGAACTGGACACAGTGTTCAGGGTGCAGTCTGACCAGAACTGGACACAGTGTTCAAGGTGCAGTCTGACCAGAACTGGACACAGTGTTCAAGGTGGGACTGAACCTGAACTCTGTACAGTTTGATCATTATTTCCTTTGACTTATACTACTGTTCTGTCTATGTAGTTTAACATTCTATTGTCTAAGTAATTGCTGCTGTACATTGGTTCAACAGGGACAGAGGAAACGAGGGTTAGAAATGTTATGACCAGGTGCGAAAGGAGTCTCGGGGTCTGCTACTGTCTTTACCTGGTCGTATTGTAACAGGGTTTAATTTTAAACACACTGTGTTTTAAGCTCCCGCTTTGTGAATCCTTGTTCACAGCTTTCCAATTATAAGGCTAAGAAATTAGCACAAACATGCTTTCTTTGGTGAAGGGTCTATTCACCTTAGCAGAGAGGTCAGTGACAAGGGGGGAATAGATTTAAAGTGATTGGTAGAAAAATTAGACGGTAGATGAGGACAAACTTCTTCAGCCAGAGGGTGGTGGGGGTCTGGAACTCACTGCCTCAAAGAGTAGTTAAGGCAGAAACCCTCAACTCATTCAAAAGGAGTCTGGATATGAACCTCGAATGCCGTAATCTGCAGGACTATGGACCAAATGCTGGGAGGTGGGATTAGAATAGGTGGATCGTTTTTCAGCCAGCACAGACACGATGGGCCAAGTGGCCTCTTTCTGTGCCTTAAACTTTCTATGATTCTATGGTGCATCGAGTCCAAGACTCGTAGCTACTTCAGCACCATTCTAAGCATATGTCTTGCCAATTTTTCCTTCTAATGTGCAGTAATTTGCGTTTGTTTGTGATTAACATCATCTGTCATTGCTCTGACCACTCTTGGTCTAGCTCATAATTCCTCTACCCCTCCTAGTTTCATATCATCTGCAAATTTGATTTATTTTCTCTCCAGCTTCCGTATCCAAAGCCTCAATTCCTATCCTTGTGTTTAAATCCTCTCCTCCTTTATCTTTCTCTGTCTCTGTAGTTAATCCAGTCCCACAATTCCTTCCCCAGAACTCTCCCTTCTGCTCACTTCAGTATCCTGTCCCTCTCACCATCCCTTGGCCACATTGGCTTTCAACTTACTGGGAGTGAAATCATTCTTGGACAGTCGATGAAAATGGGCAATAGCAATCCGCTACTCTGTTTCATACCTGCCCAATTTTCTCTTTCATTTCTGCCTGTCTCCATGTTACTAACTGGTTGCATCTCACTGTCCCAGTCACTAATAGTTTTCTTTCTTGTTTGCAGATTAAAGGAAGTGATGCTGGCTGGACCCTTGGTTACATGTTGAACCTCACAAACATGATCCCTGCGGAGCTGCCTTACTCCAGACCCCTCACCCATGCCTCGTACATGACAGTCATGGTCATCTTCTCCATCTTTCTCTTCATTCTGCTACTTGTTGGCTTTCTCATTTTTAGGAAGAAACTTTGCAGACCACTGAAAAAGATTTAATGATTTTTACAAACAGATTTTCATGCTAAATTTATGACATACTGGTTTAAATGTTGCATGAAATTGTATTATAGAGCAGGCTGACACCTTTCCATTTTGGCTATACTACCTCCAGCAGGACCCAGTCAGTGAGCAGTGGGACCATGGGCAATGGGCAGTGGGACCATGGGCAGTGGGACCATGGGCAATGGGCAGTGGGACCATGGACAATGGGCAGTGGGACCATGGGCAATGGGCAGTGGGACCGTGTGCAGTGGGACCATGGGCAATGGGCAGTGGGACCATGGACAATGGGCAGTGGGACCATGGGCAATGGGCAGTGGGACCGTGGGCAATGGGCAGTGGGACCGTGGGCAGTGGGACCATGGGCAATGGGCAGTGGGACCATGGGCAATGGGCAGTGGGACCGTGGGCAGTGGGACCATGGGCAATGGGCAGTGGGACCATGGGCAATGGGCAGTGGGACCATGGGCAGTGGGACCATGGGCAATGGGCAGTGGGACCATGGACAATGGGCAGTGGGACCGTGGGCAGTGGGACCATGGGCAATGGGCAGTGAAGTTTCTCTGGGCCAATTTTAGACTAATGGCTGGAATCGGGACAGATGCCAGAATCCAATCTGAGTTGTCACAATATTGTAGAACAAACGTAAATGACCTGGTATCTACTTACTGAATACACCCTGAGCTGGAAGCTCGCCATTGTTCAGAAACTGAATGGCCAGATTTTTCTATGGAAATAATATTATTTACGTGGAAATTGGAACTGCACATGTGCAGTTAAATGTGAAAATCAGGAGGTTGCTGTCCACGGTGCCCTGTTACTCTAGAAGCTGCACCATTCTGGTATCTCACTGAGAGATTTTCCATTCAAATACATGGAAGGGAATGACATTGTTGTACTTACCTGATATATATGTGCTAAACTCACCAAAAAAAATTGGGGCTGTCCATTCTAGTATAAGTACCCTATTAATAGGGTGGTAAGTGTTAATTACTGGCAAATAACCTCTCTGACACTGAAAATTAAATTTTACAAGTGTGGTGTCCTATTCCTTCAGGTTTTAATTGTTGGAGATTTAAAATATTAAAAATGTAATTTTTTAACTTTTCCTTTCTGTCTCTTTTTTTCTGTCTCCTAAGCCAATCTTTCTTTCCCTCGATTTGTTTTCTGTACCTGATTTTGATATTGAATTCAGCTTTGGTTCAGTTGGTTGTACTCTTGTCTCTGAGTCACAAGGTTCTGGGTTTAAGTTCCACTCTAGGACCTGAGCTCAAAAATCAAGGCTGACACTCCAGTGCAGTACCGAGGGAGAGCTGCATTGTGGGAGGTGCTGACACTCCAGTGCAGTACCGAGGGAGAGCTGCATTGTGGGAGGTGCTGACACTCCAGTGCAGTACCGAGGGAGAGCTGCATTGTGGGAGGTGCTGACACTCCAGTGCAGTACCGAGGGAGAGCTGCATTGTGGGAGGTGCTGACACTCCAGTGCAGTACTGAGGGAGAGCTGCATTGTGGGAGGTGCTGACACTCCAGTGCAGTACCGAGGGAGAGCTGCATTGTGGGAGGTGCTGACACTCCAGTGCAGTACCGAGGGAGAGCTGCATTGTGGGAGGTGCTGACACTCCAGTGCAGTACCGAGGGAGAGCTGCATTGTGGGAGGTGCTGACACTCCAGTGCAGTACTGAGGGAGAGCTGCATTGTGGGAGGTGCTGACACTCCAGTGCAGTACCGAGGGAGAGCTGCATTGTGGGAGGTGCTGACACTCCAGTGCAGTACCGAGGGAGAGCTGCATTGTGGGAGGTGCTGACACTCCAGTGCAGTATTGAGGGAGAGCTGCATTGTGGGAGGTGCTGACACTCCAGTGCAGTACTGAGGGAGAGCTGTACTGCTGGAGGTGCTGCCTTTTAGGTGAGATGTTAAACCGAGGCCTGCTCGGGCGGATGTAAAAGATCCCATAGCATTGTTTTGAAGAAAAGTAGAGGGGTTATCCCTGGTGTACTGGCCAGTATCTATCCCTCAATCAACATCACAAAAACAAATTATCTGGTCATTATCAAATTGCTGTTTGTGGGAGCTTACTGTGCACATACTGGCTGCCACATTTCCTGCATTACAACAGTGACTACACTTCAAACAATCCTTCATTGGCCATAAAGCGCATTGAGATGTCCAGTGGTTGTGAAAGGTGATATATGAAAGCAAGCCTTTTTTTCCTTTATTCTAACTGACTTTTCCTTGGTCAGACTCTATGCTGCTCATTAACACAAGAACACAAGAAATAGGAGCAGAAGTAGACCATATGGCCCATCGAGCCTGCTCCACCATTCAATACGATCATGGCTGATCTTGAGCTTCAATTCCACTTTCCTGCCCACTCCCCATATCCTTGATTCTCTGGGAGACCAAAAATCTATCTATCCCAGCCTTAAATATATTCAATGATGGAACATCCACAACCCTTTGGGGCAGAGAATTCCAAAGATTCACAACCCTTTGAGTGAAGTAATTTCTCCTCATCTCAGTCCTGAATGATTGACCCCTTATCCTGAGACTGTGTCTCTGTGTTCTAGATTCCCTGACCAGTGGGAACAATCTCTCAGCTTCTACCCTATCAAGCCCTTTCACAATCTCGTATGTCTCAATTAGATCGCTTCTCATTCTTCTAATCTCCAGAGAATATAGGCCCAATTTACTCAGCCTCTCATCATTCACGATTTTTCAATCTGATTTGGTTAAGGAGACATATTGTTGCTTACCCTGTTCACACATGTAGAGCCCAACGTTTTCTCTGCAGTTTGGATGACAGGAACTTCCAGTGTCAAAGCTCATTTAAAGTCTGTGTGCAAGAATAACGCACTGGCACCATTTTCTCACCACCCACCTGAGATCCAGCCCAATGTGTCTGCAAACACCTGATACACCATTCCAGCTCACAGTGAGACACCGTTCCAGCTCACACTGACACACCGTTCCAGCTCACACTGACACACCGTTCCAGCTCACACTGAGAAACCATTCCAGCTCACAGTGACACACCGTTCCAGCTCACACAGAGAAACCGTTCCAGCTCACACTGACACACCGTTCCAGCTCACACTGACACACCGTTCCAGCTCACACTGACACACCGTTCCAGCTCACACTGACAAACCGTTCCAGCTCACACTGATACACCGTTGCAGCTCACACTGAGAAACCGTTCCAGCTCACAGTGACACACCGTTCCAGCTCACAGTGACACACCATTCCAGCTCACACTGACACACCGTTCCAGCTCACACTGAGAAACCGTTCCAGCTCACACTGAGAAACCGTTCCAGCTCACACTGATACACCGTTCCAGCTCACACTGACACACTGTTCCAGCTCACACTGATACACCGTTCCAGCTCACACTGACACACTGTTCCAGCTCACACTGAGAAACCGTTCCAGCTCACACAGAGAAACCGTTCCAGCTCACAGTGAGACACCGTTCCAGCTCACACTGATACACTGTTCCAGCTCACACTGATACACCGTTCCAGCTCACAGTGATACACTGTTCCAGCTCACACTGACACACCATTCCAGCTCACAGTGAGACACCGTTCCAGCTCACACTGATACACCGCTCCAGCTCACACCGATACACCGTTCCAGCTCACACTGATTACACTGTTCCAGCTCACACTGATACACTGTTCCAGCTCACACTGATACACTGTTCCAGCTCACACTAACACACCATTCCAACTCACACTGACACACCGTTCCAGCTCACACTGAGAAACCGTTCCAGCTCACATTGAACACCGTTCCAGCTCACACTGACACACCGTTCCAGCTCACACTGATACACCGTTGCAGCTCACACTGAGAAACCGTTCCAGCTCACACTGAGAAACCGTTCCAGCTCACACTGATACACCGTTCCAGCTCACACTGACACACTGTTCCAGCTCACACTGATACACCGTTCCAGCTCACACTGACACACTGTTCCAGCTCACACTGAGAAACCGTTCCAGCTCACACTGATACACCGTTCCAGCTCACAGTGATACACTGTTCCAGCTCACACTGACACACCATTCCAGCTCACAGTGAGACACCGTTCCAGCTCACACTGATACACCGCTCCAGCTCACACCGATTACACTGTTCCAGCTCACACTGATACACTGTTCCAGCTCACACTGATACACTGTTCCAGCTCACACTAACACACCATTCCAGCTCACACTGACACACCGTTCCAGCTCACACTGAGAAACCGTTCCAGCTCACATTGAACACCGTTCCAGCTCACACTGACACACTTTTCCAGCTCACACTGAGAAACCGTTCCAGCTCACACTGAGAAACCGTTCCAGCTCACACTGATACACCGTTCCAGCTCACACTGACACACTGTTCCAGCTCACACTGATACAGTGTTCCAGCTCACACTGATACACCGTTCCAGCTCACACTGACACACTGTTCCAGCTCACACTGACACACCGTTCCAGCTCACACTGAGAAACCGTTCCAGCTCACACAGATACACCGTTCCAGCTCACACTGAGACACCGTTCCAGCTCACACTGAGAAACCGTTCCAGCTCACACTGATACACCGTTCCAGCTCACACTGACACACTGTTCCAGCTCACACTGATACACTGTTCCAGCTCACACTGAGAAACCGTTCCAGCTCACACTGATACACTGTTCCAGCTCACACTGACACACCGTTCCAGCTCACATTGACACACCGTTCCAGCTCACACTGACATGCCGTTCCAGCTCACACTGATACACCGTTCCAGCTCACATTGACACACCGTTCCAGCTCACACTGAGACACCGTTCCAGCTCACACTGAGAAACCGTTCCAGCTCACACTGATACACCGTTCCAGCTCACACTGACACACTGTTCCAGCTCACACTGATACACCGTTCCAGCTCACACTGACACACTGTTCCAGCTCACACTGATACACCGTTCCAGCTCACACTGAGAAACCGTTCCAGCTCACACTGAGAAACCGTTCCAGCTCACACTGATACACTGTTTCAGCTCACACTGAGAAACCGTTCCAACTCACACTGACACACCGTTCCAGCTCACACTGATACACTGTTCCAGCTCACACTGATACACCGTTCCAGCTCACAGTGAGACACCGTTCCAGCTCACACTGATACACTGTTCCAGCTCACAGTGAGAAACCGTTCCAGCTCACACTGATACACCGATCCAGCTCACACTGAGAAACCGTTCCAGCTCACACTGATACACCGTTCCAGCTCACACTGATACATCGTTCCAGCTCACACTGACACACCGTTCCAGCTCACACTGATACACTGTTTCAGCTCACACTGATACACTGTTTCAGCTCACACTGATACACCGTTCCAGCTCACACTGACACACCGTTCCAGCTCACACTGATACACTGTTCCAGCTCACACTGAGAAACCATTCCAGCTCACACTGATAAATTGTTCCAGCTCACACTGATACACTGTTCCAGCTCACACTGAGAAACCGTTCCAGCTCACACTGATACACCGTTCCAGCTCACACTGACACACTGTTCCAGCTCACACTGACACACTGTTCCAGCTCACACTGACACACCGTTCCAGCTCACACTGACACACCGTTCCAGCTCACACTGACACACTGTTCCAGCTCACACTGAGAAACCGTTCCAGCTCACACTGATACACCATTCCAGCTCACACTGATACACTGTTTCAGCTCACACTGATACATTGTTTCAGCTCACACTGATACACTGTTCCAGCTCACACTGACACACCGTTCCAGCTCACACTGACACACTGTTCCAGCTCACACTGAGACACCGTTCCAGCTCACACTGAGAAACCGTTCCAGCTCACACTGACACACTGTTCCAGCTCACACTGATACACCGTTCCAGCTCACACTGACACGCCGTTCCAGCTCACACTGAGACACCGTTCCAGCTCACACTGATACACTGTTCTAGCTCACACTGATACACCGTTCCAGCTCACAGCGATACACTGTTCCAGCTCACACTGACACACCACCCAGCTCACAGTGAGACACCGTTCCAGCTCACACCGATACACCGCTCCAGCTCACACCGATACACCGTTCCAGCTCACACTGATTACACTGTTCCAGCTCACACTGATACACTGTTCCAGCTCACACTAACACACCATTCCAGCTCACACTGACACACCGTTCCAGCTCACACTGAGAAACCGTTCCAGCTCACATTGATACACCGTTCCAGCTCACACTGACACACTTTTCCAGCTCACACTGAGAAACCGTTCCAGCTCACACTGAGAAACCGTTCCAGCTCACACTGATACACCGTTCCAGCTCACACTGACACACTGTTCCAGCTCACACTGATACAGTGTTCCAGCTCCCACTGATACACCGTTCCAGCTCACACTGACACACTGTTCCAGCTCACACTGACACACCGTTCCAGCTCACACTGAGAAACCGTTCCAGCTCACACAGATACACCGTTCCAGCTCACACTGAGACACCGTTCCAGCTCACACTGAGAAACCGTTCCAGCTCACACTGATACACCGTTCCAGCTCACACTGACACACTGTTCCAGCTCACACTGATACACTGTTCCAGCTCACACTGAGAAACCGTTCCAGCTCACACTGAGAAACCGTTCCATCTCACAGTGAGACACCGTTCCAGCTCACACTGATACACTGTTCCAGCTCACACTGACACACCGTTCCAGCTCACATTGACACACCGTTCCAGCTCACACTGACATGCCGTTCCAGCTCACACTGATACACCGTTCCAGCTCACATTGACACACCGTTCCAGCTCACAGTGACACACCGTTCCAGCTCACACTGACACACTGTTCCAGCTCACACTGAGACACCGTTCCAGCTCACACTGAGAAACCGTACCAGCTCACACTGATACACCGTTCCAGCTCACACTGACACACTGTTCCAGCTCACACTGATACACCGTTCCAGCTCACACTGACACACTGTTCCAGCTCACACTGATACACCGTTCCAGCTCACACCGATACACCGTTCCAGCTCACACTGATTACACTGTTCCAGCTCACACTGATACACTGTTTCAGCTCACACTGAGAAACCGTTCCAGCTCACACTGATACACTGTTCCAGCTCACACTGATACACTGTTCCAGCTCACACTGAGAAACCGTTCCAGCTCACACTGACACACCGTTCCAGCTCACACTGATACACTGTTCCAGCTCACACTGATACACTGTTCCAGCTCACACTGATACACCGTTCCAGCTCACAGTGAGACACCGTTCCAGCTCACACTGATACACTGTTCCAGCTCACAGTGAGAAACCGTTCCAGCTCACACTGATACACCGATCCAGCTCACACTGAGAAACCGTTCCAGCTCACACTGATACACCATTCCAGCTCACACTTTTACATCGTTCCAGCTCACACTGACACACCGTTCCAGCTCACACTGATACACTGTTTCAGCTCACACTGACACACAGTTCCAGCTCACACTGATACACCGTTGCAGCTCACACTGAGAAACCGTTCCAGCTCACAGTGACACACCGTTCCAGCTCACAGTGACACACCATTCCAGCTCACACTGACACACCGTTCCAGCTCACACTGAGAAACCGTTCCAGCTCACACTTAGAAACCGTTCCAGCTCACACTGAGAAACCGTTCCAGCTCACACTGATACACCGTTCCAGCTCACACTGACACACTGTTCCAGCTCACACTGATACACCGTTCCAGCTCACACTGACACACTGTTCCAGCTCACACTGAGAAACCGTTCCAGCTCACACAGAGAAACAGTTCCAGCTCACAGTGAGACACCGTTCCAGCTCACACTGATACACTGTTCCAGCTCACACTGATACACCATTCCAGCTCACAGTGATACACTGTTCCAGCTCACACTGACACACCATTCCAGCTCACAGTGAGACACCGTTCCAGCTCACACTGATACACCACTCCAGCTCACACCGATACACCGTTCCAGCTCACACTGATTACACTGTTCCAGCTCACACTGATACACTGTTCCAGCTCACACTGATACACTGTTCCAGCTCACACTAACACACCATTCCAGCTCACACTGACACACCGTTCCAGCTCACACTGAGAAACCGTTCCAGCTCACATTGAACACCGTTCCAGCTCACACTGACACACCGTTCCAGCTCACACTGATACACCGTTGCAGCTCACACTGAGAAACCGTTCCAGCTCACACTGAGAAACCGTTCCAGCTCACACTGATACACCGTTCCAGCTCACACTGACACACTGTTCCAGCTCACACTGATACACCGTTCCAGCTCACACTGACACACTGTTCCAGCTCACACTGAGAAACCGTTCCAGCTCACACTGATACACCGTTCCAGCTCACAGTGATACACTGTTCCAGCTCACACTGACACACCATTCCAGCTCACAGTGAGACACCGTTCCAGCTCACACTGATACACCGCTCCAGCTCACACCGATTACACTGTTCCAGCTCACACTGATACACTGTTCCAGCTCACACTGATACACTGTTCCAGCTCACACTAACACACCATTCCAGCTCACACTGACACACCGTTCCAGCTCACACTGAGAAACCGTTCCAGCTCACATTGAACACCGTTCCAGCTCACACTGACACACTTTTCCAGCTCACACTGAGAAACCGTTCCAGCTCACACTGAGAAACCGTTCCAGCTCACACTGATACACCGTTCCAGCTCACACTGACACACTGTTCCAGCTCACACTGATACAGTGTTCCAGCTCACACTGATACACCGTTCCAGCTCACACTGACACACTGTTCCAGCTCACACTGACACACCGTTCCAGCTCACACTGAGAAACCGTTCCAGCTCACACAGATACACCGTTCCAGCTCACACTGAGACACCGTTCCAGCTCACACTGAGAAACCGTTCCAGCTCACACTGATACACCGTTCCAGCTCACACTGACACACTGTTCCAGCTCACACTGATACACTGTTCCAGCTCACAATGAGAAACCGTTCCAGCTCACACTGATACACCGTTCCAGCTCACACTGACACACTGTTCCAGCTCACACTGATACAGTGTTCCAGCTCACACTGAGAAACCGTTCCAGCTCACATTGATACACCGTTCCAGCTCACACTGACACACTTTTCCAGCTCACACTGAGAAACCGTTCCAGCTCACACTGAGAAACCGTTCCAGCTCACACTGATACACCGTTCCAGCTCACACTGACACACTGTTCCAGCTCACACTGATACAGTGTTCCAGCTCCCACTGATACACCGTTCCAGCTCACACTGACACACTGTTCCAGCTCACACTGACACACCGTTCCAGCTCACACTGAGAAACCGTTCCAGCTCACACAGATACACCGTTCCAGCTCACACTGAGACACCGTTCCAGCTCACACTGAGAAACCGTTCCAGCTCACACTGATACACCGTTCCAGCTCACACTGACACACTGTTCCAGCTCACACTGATACACTGTTCCAGCTCACACTGAGAAACCGTTCCAGCTCACACTGAGAAACCGTTCCAGCTCACAGTGAGACACCGTTCCAGCTCACACTGATACACTGTTCCAGCTCACACTGACACACCGTTCCAGCTCACATTGACACACCGTTCCAGCTCACACTGACATGCCGTTCCAGCTCACACTGATACACCGTTCCAGCTCACATTGACACACCGTTCCAGCTCACAGTGACACACCGTTCCAGCTCACACTGACACACTGTTCCAGCTCACACTGAGACACCGTTCCAGCTCACACTGAGAAACCGTACCAGCTCACACTGATACACCGTTCCAGCTCACACTGACACACTGTTCCAGCTCACACTGATACACCGTTCCAGCTCACACTGACACACTGTTCCAGCTCACACTGATACACCGTTCCAGCTCACACCGATACACCGTTCCAGCTCACACTGATTACACTGTTCCAGCTCACACTGATACACTGTTTCAGCTCACACTGAGAAACCGTTCCAGCTCACACTGATACACTGTTCCAGCTCACACTGATACACTGTTCCAGCTCACACTGAGAAACCGTTCCAGCTCACACTGACACACCGTTCCAGCTCACACTGATACACTGTTCCAGCTCACACTGATACACTGTTCCAGCTCACACTGATACACCGTTCCAGCTCACAGTGAGACACCGTTCCAGCTCACACTGATACACTGTTCCAGCTCACAGTGAGAAACCGTTCCAGCTCACACTGATACACCGATCCAGCTCACACTGAGAAACCGTTCCAGCTCACACTGATACACCATTCCAGCTCACACTTTTACATCGTTCCAGCTCACACTGACACACCGTTCCAGCTCACACTGATACACTGTTTCAGCTCACACTGACACACAGTTCCAGCTCACACTGATACACCGTTGCAGCTCACACTGAGAAACCGTTCCAGCTCACAGTGACACACCGTTCCAGCTCACAGTGACACACCATTACAGCTCACACTGACACACCGTTCCAGCTCACACTGAGAAACCGTTCCAGCTCACACTGAGAAACCGTTCCAGCTCACACTGAGAAACCGTTCCAGCTCACACTGATACACCGTTCCAGCTCACACTGACACACTGTTCCAGCTCACACTGATACACCGTTCCAGCTCACACTGACACACTGTTCCAGCTCACACTGAGAAACCGTTCCAGCTCACACAGAGAAACCGTTCCAGCTCACAGTGAGACACCGTTCCAGCTCACACTGATACACTGTTCCAGCTCACACTGATACACCGTTCCAGCTCACAGTGATACACTGTTCCAGCTCACACTGACACACCATTCCAGCTCACAGTGAGACACCGTTCCAGCTCACACTGATACACCGCTCCAGCTCACACCGATACACCGTTCCAGCTCACACTGATTACACTGTTCCAGCTCACACTGATACACTGTTCCAGCTCACACTGATACACTGTTCCAGCTCACACTAACACAACATTCCAGCTCACACTGACACACCGTTCCAGCTCACACTGAGAAACCGTTCCAGCTCACATTGAACACCGTTCCAGCTCACACTGACACACCGTTCCAGCTCACACTGATACACCGTTGCAGCTCACACTGAGAAACCGTTCCAGCTCACACTGAGAAACCGTTCCACCTCACACTGATACACCGTTCCAGCTCACACTGACACACTGTTCCAGCTCACACTGATACACCATTCCAGCTCACACTGACACACTGTTCCAGCTCACACTGAGAAACCGTTCCAGCTCACACTGATACACCGTTCCAGCTCACAGTGATACACTGTTCCAGCTCACACTGACACACCATTCCAGCTCACAGTGAGACACCGTTCCAGCTCACACTGATACACCGCTCCAGCTCACACCGATTACACTGTTCCAGCTCACACTGATACACTGTTCCAGCTCACACTGATACACTGTTCCAGCTCACACTAACACACCATTCCAGCTCACACTGACACACCGTTCCAGCTCACACTGAGAAACCGTTCCAGCTCACATTGAACACCGTTCCAGCTCACACTGACACACTTTTCCAGCTCACACTGAGAAACCGTTCCAGCTCACACTGAGAAACCGTTCCAGCTCACACTGATACACCGTTCCAGCTCACACTGACACACTGTTCCAGCTCACACTGATACAGTGTTCCAGCTCACACTGATACACCGTTCCAGCTCACACTGACACACTGTTCCAGCTCACACTGACACACCGTTCCAGCTCACACTGAGAAACCGTTCCAGCTCACACAGATACACCGTTCCAGCTCACACTGAGACACCGTTCCAGCTCACACTGAGAAACCGTTCCAGCTCACACTGATACACCGTTCCAGCTCACACTGACACACTGTTCCAGCTCACTTTGATACACTGTTCCAGCTCACACTGAGAAACCGTTCCAGCTCACACTGATACACCGTTCCAGCTCACACTGACACACTGTTCCAGCTCACACTGATACAGTGTTCCAGCTCCCACTGATACACCGTTCCAGCTCACACTGACACACTGTTCCAGCTCACACTGACACACCGTTCCAGCTCACACTGAGAAACCGTTCCAGCTCACACAGATACACCGTTCCAGCTCACACTGAGACACCGTTCCAGCTCACACTGAGAAACCGTTCCAGCTCACACTGATACACCGTTCCAGCTCACACTGACACACTGTTCCAGCTCACACTGATACACTGTTCCAGCTCACACTGAGAAACCGTTCCAGCTCACACTGAGAAACCGTTCCATCTCACAGTGAGACACCGTTCCAGCTCACACTGATACACTGTTCCAGCTCACATTGACACACCATTCCAGCTCACACTGACATGCCGTTCCAGCTCACACTGATACACCGTTCCAGCTCACATTGACACACCGTTCCAGCTCACAGTGACACACCGTTCCAGCTCACACTGACACACTGTTCCAGCTCACACTGAGACACCGTTCCAGCTCACACTGAGAAACCGTACCAGCTCACACTGATACACCGTTCCAGCTCACACTGACACACTGTTCCAGCTCACACTGATACACCGTTCCAGCTCACACTGACACACTGTTCCAGCTCACACTGATACACCGTTCCAGCTCACACCGATACACCGTTCCAGCTCACACTGATTACACTGTTCCAGCTCACACTGATACACTGTTTCAGCTCACACTGAGAAACCGTTCCAGCTCACACTGATACACTGTTCCAGCTCACACTGATACACTGTTCCAGCTCACACTGAGAAACCGTTCCAGCTCACACTGACACACCGTTCCAGCTCACACTGATACACTGTTCCAGCTCACACTGATACACTGTTCCAGCTCACACTGATACACCGTTCCAGCTCACAGTGAGACACCGTTCCAGCTCACACTGATACACTGTTCCAGCTCACAGTGAGAAACCGTTCCAGCTCACACTGATACACCGATCCAGCTCACACTGAGAAACCGTTCCAGCTCACACTGATACACCATTCCAGCTCACACTTTTACATCGTTCCAGCTCACACTGACACACCGTTCCAGCTCACACTGATACACTGTTTCAGCTCACACTGACACACAGTTCCAGCTCACACTGATACACCGTTGCAGCTCACACTGAGAAACCGTTCCAGCTCACAGTGACACACCGTTCCAGCTCACAGTGACACACCATTCCAGCTCACACTGACACACCGTTCCAGCTCACACTGAGAAACCGTTCCAACTCACACTGAGAAACCGTTCCAGCTCACACTGAGAAACCGTTCCAGCTCACACTGATACACCGTTCCAGCTCACACTGACACACTGTTCCAGCTCACACTGATACACCGTTCCAGCTCACACTGACACACTGTTCCAGCTCACACTGAGAAACCGTTCCAGCTCACACAGAGAAACCGTTCCAGCTCACAGTGAGACACCGTTCCAGCTCACACTGATACACTGTTCCAGCTCACACTGATACACCATTCCAGCTCACAGTGATACACTGTTCCAGCTCACACTGACACACCATTCCAGCTCACAGTGAGACACCGTTCCAGCTCACACTGATACACCACTCCAGCTCACACCGATACACCGTTCCAGCTCACACTGATTACACTGTTCCAGCTCACACTGATACACTGTTCCAGCTCACACTGATACACTGTTCCAGCTCACACTAACACACCATTCCAGCTCACACTGACACACCGTTCCAGCTCACACTGAGAAACCGTTCCAGCTCACATTGAACACCGTTCCAGCTCACACTGACACACCGTTCCAGCTCACACTGATACACCGTTGCAGCTCACACTGAGAAACCGTTCCAGCTCACACTGAGAAACCGTTCCAGCTCACACTGATACACCGTTCCAGCTCACACTGACACACTGTTCCAGCTCACACTGATACACCGTTCCAGCTCACACTGACACACTGTTCCAGCTCACACTGAGAAACCGTTCCAGCTCACACTGATACACCGTTCCAGCTCACAGTGATACACTGTTCCAGCTCACACTGACACACCATTCCAGCTCACAGTGAGACACCGTTCCAGCTCACACTGATACACCGCTCCAGCTCACACCGATTACACTGTTCCAGCTCACACTGATACACTGTTCCAGCTCACACTAACACACCATTCCAGCTCACACTGACACACCGTTCCAGCTCACACTGAGAAACCGTTCCAGCTCACATTGAACACCGTTCCAGCTCACACTGACACACTTTTCCAGCTCACACCGATTACACTGTTCCAGCTCACACTGATACACTGTTCCAGCTCACACTGATACACTGTTCCAGCTCACACTAACACACCATTCCAGCTCACACTGACACACCGTTCCAGCTCACACTGAGAAACCGTTCCAGCTCACATTGAACACCGTTCCAGCTCACACTGACACACTTTTCCAGCTCACACTGAGAAACCGTTCCAGCTCACACTGAGAAACCGTTCCAGCTCACACTGATACACCGTTCCAGCTCACACTGACACACTGTTCCAGCTCACACTGATACAGTGTTCCAGCTCACACTGATACACCGTTCCAGCTCACACTGACACACTGTTCCAGCTCACACTGACACACCGTTCCAGCTCACACTGAGAAACCGTTCCAGCTCACACAGATACACCGTTCCAGCTCACACTGAGACACCGTTCCAGCTCACACTGAGAAACCGTTCCAGCTCACACTGATACACCGTTCCAGCTCACACTGACACACTGTTCCAGCTCACTTTGATACACTGTTCCAGCTCACACTGAGAAACCGTTCCAGCTCACACTGATACACCGTTCCAGCTCACACTGACACACTGTTCCAGCTCACACTGATACAGTGTTCCAGCTCCCACTGATACACCGTTCCAGCTCACACTGACACACTGTTCCAGCTCACACTGACACACCGTTCCAGCTCACACTGAGAAACCGTTCCAGCTCACACAGATACACCGTTCCAGCTCACACTGAGACACCGTTCCAGCTCACACTGAGAAACCGTTCCAGCTCACACTGATACACCGTTCCAGCTCACACTGACACACTGTTCCAGCTCACACTGATACACTGTTCCAGCTCACACTGAGAAACCGTTCCAGCTCACACTGAGAAACCGTTCCATCTCACAGTGAGACACCGTTCCAGCTCACACTGATACACTGTTCCAGCTCACATTGACACACCATTCCAGCTCACACTGACATGCCGTTCCAGCTCACACTGATACACCGTTCCAGCTCACATTGACACACCGTTCCAGCTCACAGTGACACACCGTTCCAGCTCACACTGACACACTGTTCCAGCTCACACTGAGACACCGTTCCAGCTCACACTGAGAAACCGTACCAGCTCACACTGATACACCGTTCCAGCTCACACTGACACACTGTTCCAGCTCACACTGATACACCGTTCCAGCTCACACTGACACACTGTTCCAGCTCACACTGATACACCGTTCCAGCTCACACCGATACACCGTTCCAGCTCACACTGATTACACTGTTCCAGCTCACACTGATACACTGTTTCAGCTCACACTGAGAAACCGTTCCAGCTCACACTGATACACTGTTCCAGCTCACACTGATACACTGTTCCAGCTCACACTGAGAAACCGTTCCAGCTCACACTGACACACCGTTCCAGCTCACACTGATACACTGTTCCAGCTCACACTGATACACTGTTCCAGCTCACACTGATACACCGTTCCAGCTCACAGTGAGACACCGTTCCAGCTCACACTGATACACTGTTCCAGCTCACAGTGAGAAACCGTTCCAGCTCACACTGATACACCGATCCAGCTCACACTGAGAAACCGTTCCAGCTCACACTGATACACCATTCCAGCTCACACTTTTACATCGTTCCAGCTCACACTGACACACCGTTCCAGCTCACACTGATACACTGTTTCAGCTCACACTGACACACAGTTCCAGCTCACACTGATACACCGTTGCAGCTCACACTGAGAAACCGTTCCAGCTCACAGTGACACACCGTTCCAGCTCACAGTGACACACCATTCCAGCTCACACTGACACACCGTTCCAGCTCACACTGAGAAACCGTTCCAGCTCACACTGAGAAACCGTTCCAGCTCACACTGAGAAACCATTCCAGCTCACACTGATACACCGTTCCAGCTCACACTGACACACTGTTCCAGCTCACACTGATACACCGTTCCAGCTCACACTGACACACTGTTCCAGCTCACACTGAGAAACCGTTCCAGCTCACACAGAGAAACCGTTCCAGCTCACAGTGAGACACCGTTCCAGCTCACACTGATACACTGTTCCAGCTCACACTGATACACCATTCCAGCTCACAGTGATACACTGTTCCAGCTCACACTGACACACCATTCCAGCTCACAGTGAGACACCGTTCCAGCTCACACTGATACACCACTCCAGCTCACACCGATACACCGTTCCAGCTCACACTGATTACACTGTTCCAGCTCACACTGATACACTGTTCCAGCTCACACTGATACACTGTTCCAGCTCACACTAACACACCATTCCAGCTCACACTGACACACCGTTCCAGCTCACACTGAGAAACCGTTCCAGCTCACATTGAACACCGTTCCAGCTCACACTGACACACCGTTCCAGCTCACACTGATACACCGTTGCAGCTCACACTGAGAAACCGTTCCAGCTCACACTGAGAAACCGTTCCAGCTCACACTGATACACCGTTCCAGCTCACACTGACACACTGTTCCAGCTCACACTGATACACCGTTCCAGCTCACACTGACACACTGTTCCAGCTCACACTGAGAAACCGTTCCAGCTCACACTGATACACCGTTCCAGCTCACAGTGATACACTGTTCCAGCTCACACTGACACACCATTCCAGCTCACAGTGAGACACCGTTCCAGCTCACACTGATACACCGCTCCAGCTCACACCGATTACACTGTTCCAGCTCACACTGATACACTGTTCCAGCTCACACTAACACACCATTCCAGCTCACACTGACACACCGTTCCAGCTCACACTGAGAAACCGTTCCAGCTCACATTGAACACCGTTCCAGCTCACACTGACACACTTTTCCAGCTCACACTGAGAAACCGTTCCAGCTCACACTGAGAAACCGTTCCAGCTCACACTGATACACCGTTCCAGCTCACATTGACACACTGTTCCAGCTCACACTGATACAGTGTTCCAGCTCACACTGATACACCGTTCCAGCTCACACTGACACACTGTTCCAGCTCACACTGACACACCGTTCCAGCTCACACTGAGAAACCGTTCCAGCTCACACAGATACACCGTTCCAGCTCACACTGAGACACCGTTCCAGCTCACACTGAGAAACCGTTCCAGCTCACACTGATACACCGTTCCAGCTCACACTGACACACTGTTCCAGCTCACACTGATACACTGTTCCAGCTCACACTGAGAAACCGTTCCAGCTCACACTGATACACCGTTCCAGCTCACACTGACACACTGTTCCAGCTCACACTGATACAGTGTTCCAGCTCACACTGAGAAACCGTTCCAGCTCACATTGATACACCGTTCCAGCTCACACTGACACACTTTTCCAGCTCACACTGAGAAACCGTTCCAGCTCACACTGAGAAACCGTTCCAGCTCACACTGATACACCGTTCCAGCTCACACTGACACACTGTTCCAGCTCACACTGATACAGTGTTCCAGCTCCCACTGATACACCGTTCCAGCTCACACTGACACACTGTTCCAGCTCACACTGACACACCGTTCCAGCTCACACTGAGAAACCGTTCCAGCTCACACAGATACACCGTTCCAGCTCACACTGAGACACCGTTCCAGCTCACACTGAGAAACCGTTCCAGCTCACACTGATACACCGTTCCAGCTCACACTGACACACTGTTCCAGCTCACACTGATACACTGTTCCAGCTCACACTGAGAAACCGTTCCAGCTCACACTGAGAAACCGTTCCAGCTCACAGTGAGACACCGTTCCAGCTCACACTGATACACTGTTCCAGCTCACACTGACACACCGTTCCAGCTCACATTGACACACCGTTCCAGCTCACACTGACATGCCGTTCCAGCTCACACTGATACACCGTTCCAGCTCACATTGACACACCGTTCCAGCTCACAGTGACACACTGTTCCAGCTCACACTGACACACTGTTCCAGCTCACACTGAGACACCGTTCCAGCTCACACTGAGAAACCGTACCAGCTCACACTGATACACCGTTCCAGCTCACACTGACACACTGTTCCAGCTCACACTGATACACCGTTCCAGCTCACACTGACACACTGTTCCAGCTCACACTGATACACCGTTCCAGCTCACACCGATACACCGTTCCAGCTCACACTGATTACACTGTTCCAGCTCACACTGATACACTGTTTCAGCTCACACTGAGAAACCGTTCCAGCTCACACTGATACACTGTTCCAGCTCACACTGATACACTGTTCCAGCTCACACTGAGAAACCGTTCCAGCTCACACTGACACACCGTTCCAGCTCACACTGATACACTGTTCCAGCTCACACTGATACACTGTTCCAGCTCACACTGATACACCGTTCCAGCTCACAGTGAGACACCGTTCCAGCTCACACTGATACACTGTTCCAGCTCACAGTGAGAAACCGTTCCAGATCACACTGATACACCGATCCAGCTCACACTGAGAAACCGTTCCAGCTCACACTGATACACCATTCCAGCTCACACTTTTACATCGTTCCAGCTCACACTGACACACCGTTCCAGCTCACACTGATACACTGTTTCAGCTCACACTGACACACAGTTCCAGCTCACACTGATACACCGTTGCAGCTCACACTGAGAAACCGTTCCAGCGCACAGTGACACACCGTTCCAGCTCACAGTGACACACCATTACAGCTCACACTGACACACCGTTCCAGCTCACACTGAGAAACCGTTCCAGCTCACACTGAGAAACCGTTCCAGCTCACACTGAGAAACCGTTCCAGCTCACACTGATACACCGTTCCAGCTCACACTGACACACTGTTCCAGCTCACACTGATACACCGTTCCAGCTCACACTGACACACTGTTCCAGCTCACACTGAGAAACCGTTCCAGCTCACACAGAGAAACCGTTCCAGCTCACAGTGAGACACCGTTCCAGCTCACACTGATACACTGTTCCAGCTCACACTGATACACCGTTCCAGCTCACAGTGATACACTGTTCCAGCTCACACTGACACACCATTCCAGCTCACAGTGAGACACCGTTCCAGCTCACACTGATACACCGCTCCAGCTCACACCGATACACCGTTCCAGCTCACACTGATTACACTGTTCCAGCTCACACTGATACACTGTTCCAGCTCACACTGATACACTGTTCCAGCTCACACTAACACACCATTCCAGCTCACACTGACACACCGTTCCAGCTCACACTGAGAAACCGTTCCAGCTCACATTGAACACCGTTCCAGCTCACACTGACACACCGTTCCAGCTCACACTGATACACCGTTGCAGCTCACACTGAGAAACCGTTCCAGCTCACACTGAGAAACCGTTCCACCTCACACTGATACACCGTTCCAGCTCACACTGACACACTGTTCCAGCTCACACTGATACACCGTTCCAGCTCACACTGACACACTGTTCCAGCTCACACTGAGAAACCGTTCCAGCTCACACTGACACACTGTTCCAGCTCACACTGATACAGTGTTCCAGCTCCCACTGATACACCGTTCCAGCTCACACTGACACACTGTTCCAGCTCACACTGACACACCGTTCCAGCTCACACTGAGAAACCGTTCCAGCTCACACAGATACACCGTTCCAGCTCACACTGAGACACCGTTCCAGCTCACACTGAGAAACCGTTCCAGCTCACACTGATACACCGTTCCAGCTCACACTGACACACTGTTCCAGCTCACACTGATACACCGTTCCAGCTCACACTGACACACTGTTCCAGCTCACACTGAGAAACCGTTCCAGCTCACACTGATACACCGTTCCAGCTCACAGTGATACACTGTTCCAGCTCACACTGACACACCATTCCAGCTCACAGTGAGACACCGTTCCAGCTCACACTGATACACCGCTCCAGCTCACACCGATTACACTGTTCCAGCTCACACTGATACACTGTTCCAGCTCACACTAACACACCATTCCAGCTCACACTGACACACCGTTCCAGCTCACACTGAGAAACCGTTCCAGCTCACATTGAACACCGTTCCAGCTCACACTGACACACTTTTCCAGCTCACACTGAGAAACCGTTCCAGCTCACACTGAGAAACCGTTCCAGCTCACACTGATACACCGTTCCAGCTCACACTGACACACTCTTCCAGCTCACACTGATACAGTGTTCCAGCTCACACTGATACACCGTTCCAGCTCACACTGACACACTGTTCCAGCTCACACTGACACACCGTTCCAGCTCACACTGAGAAACCGTTCCAGCTCACACAGATACACCGTTCCAGCTCACACTGAGACACCGTTCCAGCTCACACTGAGAAACCGTTCCAGCTCACACTGATACACCGTTCCAGCTCACACTGACACACTGTTCCAGCTCACACTGATACACTGTTCCAGCTCACACTGAGAAACCGTTCCAGCTCACACTGATACACCGTTCCAGCTCACACTGACACACTGTTCCAGCTCACACTGATACAGTGTTCCAGCTCACACTGAGAAACCGTTCCAGCTCACATTGATACACCGTTCCAGCTCACACTGACACACTTTTCCAGCTCACACTGAGAAACCGTTCCAGCTCACACTGAGAAACCGTTCCAGCTCACACTGATACACCGTTCCAGCTCACACTGACACACTGTTCCAGCTCACACTGATACAGTGTTCCAGCTCCCACTGATACACCGTTCCAGCTCACACTGACACACTGTTCCAGCTCACACTGACACACCGTTCCAGCTCACACTGAGAAACCGTTCCAGCTCACACTGATACACCGTTCCAGCTCACACTGACACACTGTTCCAGCTCACACTGATACACTGTTCCAGCTCACACTGAGAAACCGTTCCAGCTCACACTGAGAAACCGTTCCAGCTCACAGTGAGACACCGTTCCAGCTCACACTGATACACTGTTCCAGCTCACACTGACACACCGTTCCAGCTCACATTGACACACCGTTCCAGCTCACACTGACATGCCGTTCCAGCTCACACTGATACACCGTTCCAGCTCACATTGACACACCGTTCCAGCTCACAGTGACACACTGTTCCAGCTCACACTGACACACTGTTCCAGCTCACACTGAGACACCGTTCCAGCTCACACTGAGAAACCGTACCAGCTCACACTGATACACCGTTCCAGCTCACACTGACACACTGTTCCAGCTCACACTGATACACCGTTCCAGCTCACACTGACACACTGTTCCAGCTCACACTGATACACCGTTCCAGCTCACACCGATACACCTTTCCAGCTCACACTGATTACACTGTTCCAGCTCACACTGATACACTGTTTCAGCTCACACTGAGAAACCGTTCCAGCTCACACTGATACACTGTTCCAGCTCACACTGATACACTGTTCCAGCTCACACTGAGAAACCGTTCCAGCTCACACTGACACACCGTTCCAGCTCACACTGATACACTGTTCCAGCTCACACTGATACACTGTTCCAGCTCACACTGATACACCGTTCCAGCTCACAGTGAGACACCGTTCCAGCTCACACTGATACACTGTTCCAGCTCACAGTGAGAAACCGTTCCAGATCACACTGATACACCGATCCAGCTCACACTGAGAAACCGTTCCAGCTCACACTGATACACCATTCCAGCTCACACTTTTACATCGTTCCAGCTCACACTGACACACCGTTCCAGCTCACACTGATACACTGTTTCAGCTCACACTGACACACAGTTCCAGCTCACACTGATACACCGTTGCAGCTCACACTGAGAAACCGTTCCAGCGCACAGTGACACACCGTTCCAGCTCACAGTGACACACCATTACAGCTCACACTGACACACCGTTCCAGCTCACACTGAGAAACCGTTCCAGCTCACACTGAGAAACCGTTCCAGCTCACACTGAGAAACCGTTCCAGCTCACACTGATACACCGTTCCAGCTCACACTGACACACTGTTCCAGCTCACACTGATACACCGTTCCAGCTCACACTGACACACTGTTCCAGCTCACACTGAGAAACCGTTCCAGCTCACACAGAGAAACCGTTCCAGCTCACAGTGAGACACCGTTCCAGCTCACACTGATACACTGTTCCAGCTCACACTGATACACCGTTCCAGCTCACAGTGATACACTGTTCCAGCTCACACTGACACACCATTCCAGCTCACAGTGAGACACCGTTCCAGCTCACACTGATACACCGCTCCAGCTCACACCGATACACCGTTCCAGCTCACACTGATTACACTGTTCCAGCTCACACTGATACACTGTTCCAGCTCACACTGATACACTGTTCCAGCTCACACTAACACACCATTCCAGCTCACACTGACACACCGTTCCAGCTCACACTGAGAAACCGTTCCAGCTCACATTGAACACCGTTCCAGCTCACACTGACACACCGTTCCAGCTCACACTGATACACCGTTGCAGCTCACACTGAGAAACCGTTCCAGCTCACACTGAGAAACCGTTCCACCTCACACTGATACACCGTTCCAGCTCACACTGACACACTGTTCCAGCTCACACTGATACACCGTTCCAGCTCACACTGACACACTGTTCCAGCTCACACTGAGAAACCGTTCCAGCTCACACTGATACACCGTTCCAGCTCACAGTGATACACTGTTCCAGCTCACACTGACACACCATTCCAGCTCACAGTGAGACACCGTTCCAGCTCACACTGATACACCGCTCCAGCTCACACCGATTACACTGTTCCAGCTCACACTGATACACTGTTCCAGCTCACACTGATACACTGTTCCAGCTCACACTAACACACCATTCCAGCTCACACTGACACACCGTTCCAGCTCACACTGAGAAACCGTTCCAGCTCACATTGAACACCGTTCCAGCTCACACTGACACACTTTTCCAGCTCACACTGAGAAACCGTTCCAGCTCACACTGAGAAACCGTTCCAGCTCACACTGATACACCGTTCCAGCTCACACTGACACACTGTTCCAGCTCACACTGATACAGTGTTCCAGCTCACACTGATACACCGTTCCAGCTCACACTGACACACTGTTCCAGCTCACACTGACACACCGTTCCAGCTCACACTGAGAAACCGTTCCAGCTCACACAGATACACCGTTCCAGCTCACACTGAGACACCGTTCCAGCTCACACTGAGAAACCGTTCCAGCTCACACTGATACACCATTCCAGCTCACACTTTTACATCGTTCCAGCTCACACTGACACACCGTTCCAGCTCACACTGATACACTGTTTCAGCTCACACTGATACACTGTTTCAGCTCACACGGATACACCGTTCCAGCTCACACTGACACACCGTTCCAGCTCACACTGATACACTGTTCCAGCTCACACTGAGAAACCATTCCAGCTCACACTGATACACTGTTCCAGCTCACACTGAGAAACCGTTCCAGCTCACACTGATACACCGTTCCAGCTCACACTGACACACTGTTCCAGCTCACACTGACACAATGTTCCAGCTCACACTGACACACCGTTCCAGCTCACACTGACACACTGTTCCAGCTCACACTGAGAAACCGTTCCAGCTCACACTGATACACCATTCCAGCTCACACTGACACACTGTTCCAGCTCACACTGAGAAACCGTTCCATTTCACACTGACACACCGTTCCAGCACACACTGAAACACTGTTTCAGATCACACTGAGAAACCATTCCAGCTCACACTGATATACTGTTCCAGCTCACACTGACACACTGTTCCAGCTCACACTGAGAAACCGTTCCAGCTCACACTAATACACCGTTCCAGCTCACACTGACACACTGTTCCAGCTCACACTGAGAAACCGTTCCAGCTCACACTGATACACCGTTCCAGCTCACACTAAGACACCATTCCAGCTCACACTGAGAAACCGTTCCAGCTCACACTGATACACCGTTCCAGCTCACACTGATACACTGTTCCAGCTCACACTGAGAAACCGTTCCAGCTCACACTGAGAAACCGTTCCAGCTCACAGTGAGACACCGTTCCAGCTCACACTGATACAATGTTCCAGCTCACACTGACACGCCGTTCCAGCTCACACTGATACACCGTTCCAGCTCACATTGACACACCGTTCCAGCTCACACTGACACACCGTTCCAGCTCACACTGACACACCGTTCCAGCTCACACTGACACACTGTTCCAGCTCACACTGAGACACCGTTCCAGCTCACACTGAGAAACCGTTCCAGCTCACACTGATACACCGTTCCAGCTCACACTGACACACTGTTCCAGCTCACACTGATACACTGTTCCAGCTCACACTGAGAAACCGTTCCAGCTCACACAGAGAAACCGTTCCAGCTCACAGTGAGACACCGTTCCAGCTCACACTGATACACTGTTCCAGCTCACACTGATACACCGTTCCAGCTCACAGTGATACACTGTTCCAGCTCACACTGACACACCATTCCAGGTCACAGTGAGACACCGTTCCAGCTCACACTGAGAAACCGTTCCAACTCACACTGATACAGCGTTCCAGCTCACACTGATACACTGTTGCAGCTCACAGTGAGAAACCGTTCCAGCTCACACTGATACACCGTTCCAGCTCACACCGATACACCGTTCCAGCTCACACTGATACATCGTTCCAGCTCACACTGATTACACTGTTCCAGCTCACATTGAGAAACCGTTCCAGCTCACACTGATACACTGTTCCAGCTCACACTGAGAAACCGTTCCAGCTCACACTGATTACACTGTTCCAGCTCACACTGACACACCGTTCCAGCTCACACTGATACACTGTTCCAGCTCACAAGGAGAAACCGTTCCAGCTCACACTGATACACTGTTCCAGCTCACACTGAGAAACCGTTCCAGCTCACACTGATACACCGTTCCAGCTCACACTGAGAAGCCGTTCCAGCTCACACTGACACACCGTTCCAGCTCACACTGACACACCGTTCCAGCTCACACTGACACACTGTTCCAGCTCACACTGAGAAACCGTTCCAGCTCAGACTGATATACCATTCCAGCTCACACTGACACACTGTTCCAGCTCACACTGAGAAACCGTTCCATTTCACACTGACACACCGTTCCAGCTCACACTGACACACTGTTCCAGCTCACACTGAGAAACCGTTCCAGCTCACACTGATACACTGTTCCAGCTCACACTGACACACTGTTCCAGCTCACACTGAGAAACCGTTCCAGCTCACACTGACACACTGTTCCAGCTCACACTGAGAAACCGTTCCAGCTCACACTGATACACCGTTCCAGCTCACACTAAGACACCGTTCCAGCTCACACTGAGAAACCGTTCCAGCTCACACTGATATACCGTTCCAGCTCGCACTGACACACTGTTCCAGCTCACACTGATACACTGTTCCAGCTCACACTGAGAAACCGTTCCAGCTCACACTGAGAAACCGTTCCAGGTCACAGTGAGACACCGTTCCAGCTCACACTGATACACTGTTCCAGCTCACACTGAGAAACCGTTCCAGCTCACAGTGAGACACCGTTCCAGCTCACACTGATACAATGTTCCAGCTCACACTGACACGCCGTTCCAGCTCACACTGATACACCGTTCCAGCTCACATTGACACACCGTTCCAGCTCACACTGACACACCGTTCCAGCTCACACTGACACACCGTTCCAGCTCACACTGACACACTGTTCCAGCTCACACTGACACACCATTCCAGCTCACAGTGAGACACCGTTCCAGCTCACACTGAGAAACCGTTCCAGCTCACACTGATACACCGTTCCAGCTCACACTGAGAAGCCGTTCCAGCTCACACTGACACACTGTTCCAGCTCACACTGACACACCGTTCCAGCTCACACTGACACACCGTTCCAGCTCACACTGACACACTGTTCCAGCTCACACTGAGAAACCGTTCCAGCTCACACTGACACACTGTTCCAGCTCACACTGAGAAACCGTTCCATTTCACACTGACACACCGTTCCAGCTCACACTGACACACTGTTCCAGCTCACACTGAGAAACCATCCCAGCTCACACTGATACACTGTTCCAGCTCACACTGACACACTGTTCCAGCTCACACTGAGAAACCGTTCCAGCTCACACTGACACACTGTTCCAGCTCACACTGAGAAACCGTTCCAGCTCACACTGATACACCGTTCCAGCTCACACTAAGACACCGTTCCAGCTCACACTGAGAAACCGTTCCAGCTCACACTGATATACCGTTCCAGCTCGCACTGACACACCGTTCCAGCTCACACTGACACACTGTTCCAGCTCACACTGAGACACCGTTCCAGCTCACACTGAGAAACCGTTCCAGCTCACACTGATACACCGTTCCAGCTCACACTGACACACTGTTCCAGCTCACACTGATACACTGTTCCAGCTCACACTGAGAAACCATTCCAGCTCACACAGAGAAACCGTTCCAGCTCACAGTGAGACACCGTTCCAGCTCACACTGATACACTGTTCCAGCTCACACTGATACACCGTTCCAGCTCACAGTGATACACTGTTCCAGCTCACACTGACACACCATTCCAGGTCACAGTGAGACACCGTTCCAGCTCACACTGAGAAACGGTTCCAACTCACACTGATACAGCGTTCCAGCTCACACTGATACACTGTTGCAGCTCACAGTGAGAAACCGTTCCAGCTCACACTGATACACCGTTCCAGCTCACACCGATACACCGTTCCAGCTCACACTGATACATCGGTCCAGCTCACACTGATTACACTGTTCCAGCTCACACTGAGAAACCGTTCCAGCTCACACTGATACACTGTTCCAGCTCACACTGAGAAACCGTTCCAGCTCACACTGATTACACTGTTCCAGCTCACACTGACACACCGTTCCAGCTCACACTGATACACTGTTCCAGCTCACACTGAGAAACCGTTCCAGCTCACACTGATACACAGTTCCAGCTCACACTGAGAAACCGTTCCAGCTCACACTGATACACCGTTCCAGCTCACACTGAGAAGCCGTTTCAGCTCACACTGACACACTGTTCCAGCTCACACTGACACACCGTTCCAGCTCACACTGACACACCGTTCCAGCTCACACTGACACACTGTTCCAGCTCACACTGAGAAACCGTTCCAGCTCAGACTGATATACCATTCCAGCTCACACTGACACACTGTTCCAGCTCACACTGAGAAACCGTTCCATTTCACACTGACACACCGTTCCAGCTCACACTGACACACTGTTCCAGCTCACACTGAGAAACCGTTCCAGCTCACACTGATACACTGTTCCAGCTCACACTGACACACTGTTCCAGCTCACACTGAGAAACCGTTCCAGCTCACACTGACACACTGTTCCAGCTCACACTGAGAAACCGTTCCAGCTCACACTGATACACCGTTCCAGCTCACACTAAGACACCGTTCCAGCTCACACTGAGAAACCGTTCCAGCTCACACTGATATACCGTTCCAGCTCGCACTGACACACTGTTCCAGCTCACACTGATACACTGTTCCAGCTCACACTGAGAAACCGTTCCAGCTCACACTGAGAAACCGTTCCAGGTCACAGTGAGACACCGTTCCAGCTCACACTGATACACTGTTCCAGCTCACACTGATACACCGTTCCAGCTCACAGTGATACACTGTTCCAGCTCACACTGACACACCATTCCAGCTCACAGTGAGACACCGTTCCAGCTCACACTGAGAAACCGTTCCAGCTCACACTGATACACCGTTCCAGCTCACACTGAGAAGCCGTTCCAGCTCACACTGACACACTGTTCCAGCTCACACTGACACACCGTTCCAGCTTACACTGACACACCGTTCCAGCTCACACTGACACACTGTTCCAGCTCACACTGAGAAACCGTTCCAGCTCAGACTGATATACCATTCCAGCTCACACTGACACACTGTTCCAGCTCACACTGAGAAACCGTTCCATTTCACACTGACACACCGTTCCAGCTCACACTGACACACTGTTCCAGCTCACACTGAGAAACCATCCCAGCTCACACTGATACACTGTTCCAGCTCACACTGACACACTGTTCCAGCTCACACTGAGAAACCGTTCCAGCTCACACTGACACACTGTTCCAGCTCACACTGAGAAACCGTTCCAGCTCACACTGATACACCGTTCCAGCTCACACTAAGACACCGTTCCAGCTCACACTGAGAAACCGTTCCAGCTCACACTGATATACCGTTCCAGCTCGCACTGACACACTGTTCCAGCTCACACTGATACACTGTTCCAGCTCACACTGAGAAACCGTTCCAGCTCACACTGAGAAACCGTTCCAGGTCACAGTGAGACACCGTTCCAGCTCACACTGATACACTGTTCCAGCTCACACTGAGAAACCGTTCCAGCTCACAGTGAGACACCGTTCCAGCTCACACTGATACAATGTTCCAGCTCACACTGACACGCCGTTCCAGCTCACACTGATACACCGTTCCAGCTCACATTGACACACCGTTCCAGCTCACACTGACACACCGTTCCAGCTCACACTGACACACCGTTCCAGCTCACACTGACACACTGTTCCAGCTCACACTGAGACACCGTTCCAGCTCACACTGAGAAACCGTTCCAGCTCACACTGATACACCGTTCCAGCTCACACTGACACACTGTTCCAGCTCACACTGATACACTGTTCCAGCTCACACTGAGAAACCGTTCCAGCTCACACAGAGAAACCGTTCCAGCTCACAGTGAGACACCGTTCCAGCTCACACTGATACACTGTTCCAGCTCACACTGATACACCGTTCCAGCTCACAGTGATACACTGTTCCAGCTCACACTGAAACACCATTCCAGGTCACAGTGAGACACCGTTCCAGCTCACACTGAGAAACGGTTCCAACTCACACTGATACAGCGTTCCAGCTCACACTGATACACTGTTGCAGCTCACAGTGAGAAACCGTTCCAGCTCACACTGATACACCGTTCCAGCTCACACCGATACACCGTTCCAGCTCACACTGATACATCGTTCCAGCTCACACTGATTACACTGTTCCAGCTCACACTGAGAAACCGTTCCAGCTCACACTGATACACTGTTCCAGCTCACACTGAGAAACCGTTCCAGCTCACACTGATTACACTGTTCCAGCTCACACTGACACACCGTTCCAGCTCACACTGATACACTGTTCCAGCTCACACTGAGAAACCGTTCCAGCTCACACTGATACACTGTTCCAGCTCACACTGAGAAACCGTTCCAGCTCACACTGAGACACCGTTCCAGCTCACACTGAGAAGCCGTTCCAGCTCACACTGACACACTGTTCCAGCTCACACTGACACACCGTTCCAGCTCACACTGACACACCGTTCCAGCTCACACTGACACACTGTTCCAGCTCACACTGAGAAACCGTTCCAGCTCAGACTGATATACCATTCCAGCTCACACTGACACACTGTTCCAGCTCACACTGAGAAACCGTTCCAGCTCACACTGATACACTGTTCCAGCTCACACTGACACACTGTTCCAGCTCACACTGAGAAACCGTTCCAGCTCACACTGACACACTGTTCCAGCTCACACTGAGAAACCGTTCCAGCTCACACTGATACACCGTTCCAGCTCACACTAAGACACCGTTCCAGCTCACACTGAGAAACCGTTCCAGCTCACACTGATATACCGTTCCAGCTCGCACTGACACACTGTTCCAGCTCACACTGATACACTGTTCCAGCTCACACTGAGAAACCGTTCCAGCTCACACTGAGAAACCGTTCCAGGTCACAGTGAGACACCGTTCCAGCTCACACTGATACACTGTTCCAGCTCACACTGATACACCGTTCCAGCTCACAGTGATACACTGTTCCAGCTCACACTGACACACCATTCCAGCTCACAGTGAGACACCGTTCCAGCTCACACTGAGAAACCGTTCCAGCTCACACTGATACACCGTTCCAGCTCACACTGAGAAGCCGTTCCAGCTCACACTGACACACTGTTCCAGCTCACACTGACACACCGTTCCAGCTCACACTGACACACCGTTCCAGCTCACACTGACACACTGTTCCAGCTCACACTGAGAAACCGTTCCAGCTCAGACTGATATACCATTCCAGCTCACACTGACACACTGTTCCAGCTCACACTGAGAAACCGTTCCATTTCACACTGACACACCGTTCCAGCTCACACTGACACACTGTTCCAGCTCACACTGAGAAACCGTCCCAGCTCACACTGATACACTGTTCCAGCTCACACTGACACACTGTTCCAGCTCACACTGAGAAACCGTTCCAGCTCACACTGACACACTGTTCCAGCTCACACTGAGAAACCGTTCCAGCTCACACTGATACACCGTTCCAGCTCACACTAAGACACCGTTCCAGCTCACACTGAGAAACCGTTCCAGCTCACACTGATATACCGTTCCAGCTCGCACTGACACACTGTTCCAGCTCACACTGATACACTGTTCCAGCTCACACTGAGAAACCGTTCCAGCTCACACTGAGAAACCGTTCCAGGTCACAGTGAGACACCGTTCCAGCTCACACTGATACACTGTTCCAGCTCACACTGATACACCGTTCCAGCTCACAGTGATACACTGTTCCAGCTCACACTGACACACCATTCCAGCTCACAGTGAGACACCGTTCCAGCTCACACTGAGAAACCGTTCCAGCTCACACTGATACACCGTTCCAGCTCACACTGATACACCGTTGCAGCTCACACTGATTACACTGTTCCAGCTCACACTGATACACAGTTTCAGCTCACACTGAGAAACCGTTCCAGCTCACACTGATACACTGTTCCAGCTCACACTGAGAAACCGTTCCAGCTCACACTGATACACCGTTGCAGCTCACACTGACACACTGTTCCAGCTCACACTGAGAAACCGTTCCAGCTCACAGTGAGACACCGTTCCAGCTCACACTGATACAATGTTCCAGCTCACACTGACACGCCGTTCCAGCTCACACTGATACACCGTTCCAGCTCACATTGACACACCGTTCCAGCTCACACTGACACACCGTTCCAGCTCACACTGACACACCGTTCCAGCTCACACTGACACACTGTTCCAGCTCACACTGAGACACCGTTCCAGCTCACACTGAGAAACCGTTCCAGCTCACACTGATACACCGTTCCAGCTCACACTGACACACTGTTCCAGCTCACACTGATACACTGTTCCAGCTCACACTGAGAAACCGTTCCAGCTCACACAGAGAAACCGTTCCAGCTCACAGTGAGACACCGTTCCAGCTCACACTGATACACTGTTCCAGCTCACACTGATACACCGTTCCAGCTCACAGTGATACACTGTTCCAGCTCACACTGACACACCATTCCAGGTCACAGTGAGACACCGTTCCAGCTCACACTGAGAAACCGTTCCAACTCACACTGATACAGCGTTCCAGCTCACACTGATACACTGTTGCAGCTCACAGTGAGAAACCGTTCCAGCTCACACTGATACACCGTTCCAGCTCACACCGATACACCGTTCCAGCTCACACTGATACATCGTTCCAGCTCACACTGATTACACTGTTCCAGCTCACACTGAGAAACCGTTCCAGCTCACACTGATACACTGTTCCAGCTCACACTGAGAAACCGTTCCAGCTCACACTGATTACACTGTTCCAGCTCACACTGACACACCGTTCCAGCTCACACTGATACACTGTTCCAGCTCACACTGAGAAACCGTTCCAGCTCACACTGATACACTGTTCCAGCTCACACTGAGAAACCGTTCCAGCTCACACTGATACACCGTTCCAGCTCACACTGAGAAGCCGTTCCAGCTCACACTGACACACTGTTCCAGCTCACACTGACACACCGTTCCAGCTCACACTGACACACCGTTCCAGCTCACACTGACACACTGTTCCAGCTCACACTGAGAAACCGTTCCAGCTCAGACTGATATACCATTCCAGCTCACACTGACACACTGTTCCAGCTCACACTGAGAAACCGTTCCGTTTCACACTGACACACCGTTCCAGCTCACACTGACACACTGTTCCAGCTCACACTGAGAAACCGTTCCAGCTCACACTGATACACTGTTCCAGCTCACACTGACACACTGTTCCAGCTCACACTGAGAAACCGTTCCAGCTCACACTGACACACTGTTCCAGCTCACACTGAGAAACCGTTCCAGCTCACACTGATACACCGTTCCAGCTCACACTAAGACACCGTTCCAGCTCACACTGAGAAACCGTTCCAGCTCACACTGATATACCGTTCCAGCTCGCACTGACACACTGTTCCAGCTCACACTGATACACTGTTCCAGCTCACACTGAGAAACCGTTCCAGCTCACACTGAGAAACCGTTCCAGGTCACAGTGAGACACCGTTCCAGCTCACACTGATACACTGTTCCAGCTCACACTGATACACCGTTCCAGCTCACAGTGATACACTGTTCCAGCTCACACTGACACACCATTCCAGCTCACAGTGAGACACCTTTCCAGCTCACACTGAGAAACCGTTCCAGCTCACACTGATACACCGTTCCAGCTCACACTGAGAAGCCGTTCCAGCTCACACTGACACACTGTTCCAGCTCACACTGACACACCGTTCCAGCTCACACTGACACACCGTTCCAGCTCACACTGACACACTGTTCCAGCTCACACTGAGAAACCGTTCCAGCTCAGACTGATATACCATTCCAGCTCACACTGACACACTATTCCAGCTCACACTGAGAAACCGTTCCATTTCACACTGACACACCGTTCCAGCTCACACTGACACACTGTTCCAGCTCACACTGAGAAACCGTTCCAGCTCACACTGATACACTGTTCCAGCTCACACTGACACACTGTTCCAGCTCACACTGAGAAACCGTTCCAGCTCACACTGACACACTGTTCCAGCTCACACTGAGAAACCGTTCCAGCTCACACTGATACACCGTTCCAGCTCACACTAAGACACCGTTCCAGCTCACACTGAGAAACCGTTCCAGCTCACACTGATATACCGTTCCAGCTCGCACTGACACACTGTTCCAGCTCACACTGATACACTGTTCCAGCTCACACTGAGAAACCGTTCCAGCTCACACTGAGAAACCGTTCCAGGTCACAGTGAGACACCGTTCCAGCTCACACTGATACACTGTTCCAGCTCACACTGATACACCGTTCCAGCTCACAGTGATACACTGTTCCAGCTCACACTGACACACCATTCCAGCTCACAGTGAGACACCGTTCCAGCTCACACTGAGAAACCGTTCCAGCTCACACTGATACACCGTTCCAGCTCACACTGATACACCGTTGCAGCTCACACTGATTACACTGTTCCAGCTCACACTGATACACAGTTTCAGCTCACACTGAGAAACCGTTCCAGCTCACACTGATACACTGTTCCAGCTCACACTGAGAAACCGTTCCAGCTCACACTGATACACCGTTGCAGCTCACACTGACACACTGTTCCAGCTCACACTGAGAAACCGTTCCAGCTCACAGTGAGACACCGTTCCAGCTCACACTGATACAATGTTCCAGCTCACACTGACACGCCGTTCCAGCTCACACTGATACACCGTTCCAGCTCACATTGACACACCGTTCCAGCTCACACTGACACACCGTTCCAGCTCACACTGACACACCGTTCCAGCTCACACTGACACACTGTTCCAGCTCACACTGAGACACCGTTCCAGCTCACACTGAGAAACCGTTCCAGCTCACACTGATACACCGTTCCAGCTCACACTGACACACTGTTCCAGCTCACACTGATACACTGTTCCAGCTCACACTGAGAAACCGTTCCAGCTCACACAGAGAAACCGTTCCAGCTCACAGTGAGACACCGTTCCAGCTCACACTGATACACTGTTCCAGCTCACACTGATACACCGTTCCAGCTCACAGTGATACACTGTTCCAGCTCACACTGACACACCATTCCAGGTCACAGTGAGACACCGTTCCAGCTCACACTGAGAAACCGTTCCAACTCACACTGATACAGCGTTCCAGCTCACACTGATACACTGTTGCAGCTCACAGTGAGAAACCGTTCCAGCTCACACTGATACACCGTTCCAGCTCACACCGATACACCGTTCCAGCTCACACTGATACATCGTTCCAGCTCACACTGATTACACTGTTCCAGCTCACACTGAGAAACCGTTCCAGCTCACACTGATACACTGTTCCAGCTCACACTGAGAAACCGTTCCAGCTCACACTGATTACACTGTTCCAGCTCACACTGACACACCGTTCCAGCTCACACTGATACACTGTTCCAGCTCACACTGAGAAACCGTTCCAGCTCACACTGATACACTGTTCCAGCTCACACTGAGAAACCGTTCCAGCTCACACTGATACACCGTTCCAGCTCACACTGAGAAGCCGTTCCAGCTCACACTGACACACTGTTCCAGCTCACACTGACACACCGTTCCAGCTCACACTGACACACCGTTCCAGCTCACACTGACACACTGTTCCAGCTCACACTGAGAAACCGTTCCAGCTCAGACTGATATACCATTCCAGCTCACACTGACACACTGTTCCAGCTCACACTGAGAAACCGTTCCATTTCACACTGATACACCGTTCCAGCTCACACTGACACACTGTTCCAGCTCACACTGACACACCGTTCCAGCTCACACTGAGAAACCGTTCCAGCTCACACTTATACACCGTTCCAGCTCACACTGACACACTGTTCCAGCTCACACTGAGAAACCGTTCCGTTTCACACTGACACACCGTTCCAGCTCACACTGACACACTGTTCCAGCTCACACTGAGAAACCGTTCCGTTTCACACTGACACACCGTTCCAGCTCACACTGACACACTGTTCCAGCTCACACTGAGAAACCGTTCCAGCTCACACTGATACACTGTTCCAGCTCACACTGACACACTGTTCCAGCTCACACTGAGAAACCGTTCCAGCTCACACTGACACACTGTTCCAGCTCACACTGAGAAACCGTTCCAGCTCACACTGATACACCGTTCCAGCTCACACTAAGACACCGTTCCAGCTCACACTGAGAAACCGTTCCAGCTCACACTGATATACCGTTCCAGCTCGCACTGACACACTGTTCCAGCTCACACTGATACACTGTTCCAGCTCACACTGAGAAACCGTTCCAGCTCACACTGAGAAACCGTTCCAGGTCACAGTGAGACACCATTCCAGCTCACACTGATACACTGTTCCAGCTCACACTGATACACCGTTCCAGCTCACAGTGATACACTGTTCCAGCTCACACTGACACACCATTCCAGCTCACAGTGAGACACCGTTCCAGCTCACACTGAGAAACCGTTCCAGCTCACACTGATACACCGTTCCAGCTCACACTGAGAAGCCGTTCCAGCTCACACTGACTCACTGTTCCAGCTCACACTGACACACCGTTCCAGCTCACACTGACACACCGTTCCAGCTCACACTGACACACTGTTCCAGCTCACACTGAGAAACCGTTCCAGCTCAGACTGATATACCATTCCAGCTCACACTGACACACTATTCCAGCTCACACTGAGAAACCGTTCCATTTCACACTGACACACCGTTCCAGCTCACACTGACACACTGTTCCAGCTCACACTGAGAAACCGTTCCAGCTCACACTGATACACTGTTCCAGCTCACACTGACACACTGTTCCAGCTCACACTGAGAAACCGTTCCAGCTCACACTGACACACTGTTCCAGCTCACACTGAGAAACCGTTCCAGCTCACACTGATACACCGTTCCAGCTCACAAAAAGACACCGTTCCAGCTCACACTGAGAAACCGTTCCAGCTCACACTGATATACCGTTCCAGCTCGCACTGACACACTGTTCCAGCTCACACTGATACACTGTTCCAGCTCACACTGAGAAACCGTTCCAGCTCACACTGAGAAACCGTTCCAGGTCACAGTGAGACACCGTTCCAGCTCACACTGATACACTGTTCCAGCTCACACTGATACACCGTTCCAGCTCACAGTGATACACTGTTCCAGCTCACACTGACACACCATTCCAGCTCACAGTGAGACACCGTTCCAGCTCACACTGAGAAACCGTTCCAGCTCACACTGATACACCGTTCCAGCTCACACTGATACACCGTTGCAGCTCACACTGATTACACTGTTCCAGCTCACACTGATACACAGTTTCAGCTCACACTGAGAAACCGTTCCAGCTCACACTGATACACTGTTCCAGCTCACACTGAGAAACCGTTCCAGCTCACACTGATACACCGTTGCAGCTCACACTGACACACCGTTCCAGCTCACACTGACACACTGTTCCAGCTCACACTGAGAAACCGTTCCAGCTCACACTGACACAACGTTCCAGCTCACACTGACACACCGTTCCAGCTCACACTGAGAAACCGTTCCAGCTCACACTGATAAACCGTTCCAGTTCACACTGACACACTGTTCCAGCGCACACTGACACACAGTTCCAGCTCACACTGACACACCGTTCCAGCTCACACTGACACACCGTTCCAGCTCACACTGATACACTGTTCCAGCTCACACTGAGAAACCATTCCAGCTCACACTGATACACTGTTCCAGCTCACACTGATACACTTTTCCAGCTCACACAAACACACCGTTCCAGCTCACACTTATACACCGTTCCATCTCACACTGAGACACCGTTCCAGCTCACACTGAGACACCGTTCCAGCTCACACTGATACGCCGTTCCAGCTCACACTGAGAAACCGTTCCAGCTCACACTGATACACCGTTCCAGCTCACACTGACACACCGTTCCAGCTCACACTGACACACCGTTCCAGCTCACACTGACACACTGTTCCAGCTCACACTGAGAAACCGTTCCAGCTCACACTGATACACCGTTCCAGCTCACACTGACACACCGTTCCAGCTCACACTGACACACTGTTCCAGCTCACACTGAGAAATCATTCCAGCTCACACTGACACACCGTTCCAGCTCACACTGACACACCGTTCCAGCTCACACTGAGAAACCGTTCCAGCTCACACTGATAAACCGTTCCAGCTCACACTGACACACCGTTCCAGCGCACACTGACACACCGTTCCAGCTCACACTGACACACCGTTCCAGCTCACACTGATACACTGTTCCAGCTCACACTGAGAAACCATTCCAGCTCACACTGATACACTGTTCCAGCTCACACTGATACACTGTTCCAGCTCACACTAACACACCATTCCAGCTCACACTGACACACCGTTCCAGCTCACACTGAGAAACCGTTCCAGCTCACATTGATACACCGTTCCAGCTCACACTGACACACTGTTCCAGCTCACACTGAGAAACCGTTCCAGCTCACACTGAGAAACCGTTCCAGCTCACACTGATACACCGTTCCAGCTCACACTGACACACTGTTCCAGCTCACACTGATGCACCGTTAAAGCTCACACTGACACACGGTTCCAGCTCACACTGACACACCGTTCCAGCTCACACTGAGAAACCGTTCCAGCTCACACAGATACACCGTTCCAGCTCACACTGACACACCGTTCCAGCTCACACTGACACACCGTTCCAGCTCACACTGACACACTGTTCCAGCTCACACTGAGAAACCGTTCCAGCTCACACTGATACACCGTTCCAGCTCACACTGATACACTGTTCCAGCTCACACTGAGAAACCGTTCCAGCTCACACTGAGAAACCGTTCCAGCTCACAGTGAGACACCGTTCCAGCTCACACTGATACACTGTTCCAGCTCACACTGAGAAACCGTTCCAGCTCACACTGAGAAACCGTTCCAGCTCACAGTGAGACACCGTTCCAGCTCACACTGATACACTGTTCCAGCTCACACTGACACGCCGTTCCAGCTCACAATGATACACCGTTCCAGCTCACATTGACACACCGTTCCAGCTCACACTGACACACCGTTCCAGCTCACACTGACACACTGTTCCTGCTCACACTGATACACCGTTCCAGCTCACACTGAGAAACCGTTCCAGCTCACACTGATACACCGTTCCAGCTCACGCTGACACACTGTTCCAGCTCACACTGATACACTGTTCCAGCTCACACTGTGAAACCGTTCCAGCTCACACAGAGAAACCGTTCCAGCTCACAGTGAGACACCGTTCCAGCTCACACTGATACACTGTTCCAGCTCACACTGATACACCGTTCCAGCTCACAGTGATACACTGTTCCAGCTCACACTGACACACCATTCCAGGTCACAGTGAGACACCGTTGCAGCTCACACTGATACACTGTTCCAGCTCACAGTGAGAAACCGTTCCAGCTCACACTGATACACCGATCCAGCTCACACTGAAACATCGTTCCAGCTCACACTGACACACCGTTCCAGCTCACACTGATACACTGTTTCAGCTCACACTGATACACTGTTTCAGCTCACACTGAGAAACCGTTCCAGCTCACACTGATACACTGTTCCAGCTCACACTGACACACCGTTCCAGCTCACACTGATACACTGTTCCAGCTCACACTGAGAAACCGTTCCAGCTCACACTGATACACTGTTCCAGCTCACACTGAGAAACCGTTCCAGCTCACACTGATACACCGTTCCAGCTCACACTGAGAAGCCGTTCCAGCTCACACTGACACACTGTTCCAGCTCACACTGACACACCGTTCCAGCTCACACTGACACACCGTTCCAGCTCACACTGACACACTGTTCCAGCTCACACTGAGAAACCGTTCCAGCTCACACTGATATACCATTCCAACTCACACTGACACACTGTTCCTGCTCACACTGAGAAACCGTTCCATTTCACACTGACACACCGTTCCAGCTCACACTGACACACTGTTCCAGCTCACACTGAGAAACCGTTCCAGCTCACACTTATACACCGTTCCAGCTCACACTGACACACTGTTCCAGCTCACACTGAGAAACCGTTCCAGCTCACACTGATACACCGTTACAGCGCACACTAAGACACCGTTCCAGCTCACACTGAGAACCCGTTCCAGCTCACACTGATATACCGTTCCAGCTCACACTGACACACTGTTCCAGCTCACACTGATACACTGTTCCAGCTCACACTGAGAAACCGTTCCAGCTCACACTGAGAAACCGTTCCAGGTCACAGTGAGACACCGTTCCAGCTCACACTGATACACTGTTCCAGCTCACACTGATACACCGTTCCAGCTCACAGTGATACACTGTTCCAGCTCACACTGACACACCATTCCAGCTCACAGTGAGACACCGTTCCAGCTCACACTGAGAAACCGTTCCAGCTCACACTGATACACCGTTCCAGCTCACACTGACACACTGTTCCAGCTCACACTGAGAAACCGTTCCAGCTCACACTGATACACCGTTGCAGCTCACACTGATTACACTGTTCCAGCTCACACTGATACACAGTTTCAGCTCACACTGAGAAACCGTTCCAGCTCACACTGAGAAACCGTTCCAGCTCACACTGATACACCGTTGCAGCTCACACTGACACACCGTTCCAGTTCACACTGACACACTGTTCCAGCTCACACTGAGAAACCGTTCCAGCTCACACTGACACACCGTTCCAGCTCACACTGACACACCGTTCCAGCTCACACTGAGAAACCGTTCCAGCTCACACTGATAAACCGTTCCAGTTCACACTGACACACTGTTCCAGCGCACACTGACACACAGTTCCAGCTCACACTGACACACCGTTCCAGCTCACACTGACACACCGTTCCAGCTCACACTGATACACTGTTCCAGCTCACACTGAGAAACCATTCCAGCTCACACTGATACACTGTTCCAGCTCACACTGATACACTTTTCCAGCTCACACAAACACACCGTTCCAGCTCACACTTATACACCGTACCAGCTCACACTGATACACTGTTCCAGCTCACACTGAGAAACCGTTCCAGCTCACACTGATACACCATTCCAGCTCACACTGAGAAGCCGTTCCAGCTCACACTGACACACTGTTCCAGCTCACACTGACACACTGTTCCAGCTCACACTGACACACCGTTCCAGCTCACACTGACACACTGTTCCAGCTCACACTGAGAAACCGTTCCAGCTCACACTGATATACCATTCCAGCTCACACTGACACACTGTTCCTGCTCACACTGAGAAACCGTTCCATTTCACACTGACACACCGTTCCAGCTCACACTGACACACTGTTCCAGCTCACACTGAGAAACCGTTCCAGCTCACACTGATACACTGTTCCAGCTCACACTGACACACTGTTCCAGCTCACACTGAGAAACCGTTCCAGCTCACACTTATACACCGTTCCAGCTCACACTGACACACTGTTCCAGCTCACACTGAGAAACCGTTCCAGCTCACACTGATACACCGTTCCAGCTCACACAAAGACACCGTTCCAGCTCACACTGAGAAACCGTTCCAGCTCACACTGATATATCGTTCCAGCTCACACTGACACACTGTTCCAGCTCACACTGATACACTGTTCCAGCTCACACTGAGAAACCGTTCCAGCTCACACTGAGAAACCGTTCCAGGTCACAGTGAGACACCGTTCCAGCTCACACTGATACACTGTTCCAGCTCACACTGATACACCGTTCCAGCTCACACTGATACACTGTTCCAGCTCACACTGACACACCATTCCAGCTCACAGTGAGACACTGTTCCAGCTCACACTGAGAAACCGTTCCAGCTCACACTGATACACCGTTCCAGCTCACACTGATACACCGTTGCAGCTCACACTGATTACACTGTTCCAGCTCACACTGATACACAGTTTCAGCTCACACTGAGAAACCGTTCCAGCTCACACTGATACACTGTTCCAGCTCACACTGAGAAACCGTTCCAGCTCACACTGATACACCGTTGCAGCTCACACTGACACACCGTTCCAGCTCACACTGACACACTGTTCCAGCTCACACTGAGAAACCGTTCCAGCTCACACTGACACACCGTTCCAGCTCAAACTGACACACCGTTCCAGCTCACACTGAGAAACCGTTCCAGCTCACACTGATAAACCGTTCCAGTTCACACTGACACACTGTTCCAGCGCACACTGACACACAGTTTCAGCGCACACTGACACACCGTTCCAGCTCACACTGACACACCGTTCCAGCTCACACTGATACACTGTTCCAGCTCACACTGAGAAACCATTCCAGCTCACACTGATACACTGTTCCAGCTCACACTGATACACTTTTCCAGCTCACACAAACACACCGTTCCAGCTCACACTTATACACCGTTCCAGCTCAAACTGAGACACCGTTCCAGCTCACACTGAGACACCGCTCCAGCTCACACTGATACGCCATTCCAGCTCACACTGACACACTGTTCCAGCTCACACTGAGAAACCGTTCCAGCTCACACTGACACACCGTTCCAGCTCAAACTGACACACCGTTCCAGCTCACACTGAGAAACCGTTCCAGCTCACACTGATAAACCGTTCCAGTTCACACTGACACACTGTTCCAGCGCACACTGACACACAGTTCCAGCTCACACTGACACACCGTTCCAGCTCACACTGACACACCGTTCCAGCTCACACTGATACACTGTTCCAGCTCACACTGAGAAACCATTCCAGCTCACACTGATACACTGTTCCAGCTCACACTGATACACTTTTCCAGCTCACACAAACACACCGTTCCAGCTCACACTTATACACCGTTCCAGCTCACACTGAGACACCGTTCCAGCTCACACTGAGACACCGTTCCAGCTCACACTGACACACTGTTCCGCCTCACACTGATACACCGTTCCAGCTCACACTGAGAAACCGTTCCAGCTCACACTGATACACCGTTCCAGCTCACGCTGACACACTGTTCCAGCTCACACTGATACACTGTTCCAGCTCACACTGTGAAACCGTTCCAGCTCACACAGAGAAACCGTTCCAGCTCACAGTGAGACACCGTTCCAGCTCACACTGATACACTGTTCCAGCTCACACTGATACACCGTTCCAGCTCACAGTGATACACTGTTCCAGCTCACACTGACACACCATTCCAGGTCACAGTGAGACACCGTTGCAGCTCACACTGATACACTGTTCCAGCTCACAGTGAGAAACCGTTCCAGCTCACACTGATACACCGATCCAGCTCACACTGAAACATCGTTCCAGCTCACACTGACACACCGTTCCAGCTCACACTGATACACTGTTTCAGCTCACACTGATACACTGTTTCAGCTCACACTGAGAAACCGTTCCAGCTCACACTGATACACTGTTCCAGCTCACACTGACACACCGTTCCAGCTCACACTGATACACTGTTCCAGCTCACACTGAGAAACCGTTCCAGCTCACACTGATACACTGTTCCAGCTCACACTGAGAAACCGTTCCAGCTCACACTGATACACCGTTCCAGCTCACACTGAGAAGCCGTTCCAGCTCACACTGACACACTGTTCCAGCTCACACTGACACACCGTTCCAGCTCACACTGACACACCGTTCCAGCTCACACTGACACACTGTTCCAGCTCACACTGAGAAACCGTTCCAGCTCACACTGATATACCATTCCAGCTCACACTGACACACTGTTCCTGCTCACACTGAGAAACCGTTCCATTTCACACTGACACACCGTTCCAGCTCACACTGACACACTGTTCCAGCTCACACTGAGAAACCGTTCCAGCTCACACTTATACACCGTTCCAGCTCACACTGACACACTGTTCCAGCTCACACTGAGAAACCGTTCCAGCTCACACTGATACACCGTTACAGCGCACACTAAGACACCGTTCCAGCTCACACTGAGAAACCGTTCCAGCTCACACTGATATACCGTTCCAGCTCACACTGACACACTGTTCCAGCTCACACTGATACACTGTTCCAGCTCACACTGAGAAACCGTTCCAGCTCACACTGAGAAACCGTTCCAGGTCACAGTGAGACACCGTTCCAGCTCACACTGATACACTGTTCCAGCTCACACTGATACACCGTTCCAGCTCACAGTGATACACTGTTCCAGCTCACACTGACACACCATTCCAGCTCACAGTGAGACACCGTTCCAGCTCACACTGAGAAACCGTTCCAGCTCACACTGATACACCGTTCCAGCTCACACTGACACACCGTTCCAGCTCACACTGAGAAACCGTTCCAGCTCACACTGATACACCGTTGCAGCTCACACTGATTACACTGTTCCAGCTCACACTGATACACAGTTTCAGCTCACACTGAGAAACCGTTCCAGCTCACACTGAGAAACCGTTCCAGCTCACACTGATACACCGTTGCAGCTCACACTGACACACCGTTCCAGCTCACACTGACACACTGTTCCAGCTCACACTGAGAAACCGTTCCAGCTCACACTGACACACCGTTCCAGCTCACACTGACACACCGTTCCAGCTCACACTGAGAAACCGTTCCAGCTCACACTGATAAACCGTTCCAGTTCACACTGACACACTGTTCCAGCGCACACTGACACACAGTTCCAGCTCACACTGACACACCGTTCCAGCTCACACTGACACACCGTTCCAGCTCACACTGATACACTGTTCCAGCTCACACTGAGAAACCATTCCAGCTCACACTGATACACTGTTCCAGCTCACACTGATACACTTTTCCAGCTCACACAAACACACCGTTCCAGCTCACACTTATACACCGTACCAGCTCACACTGATACACTGTTCCAGCTCACACTGAGAAACCGTTCCAGCTCACACTGATACACCGTTCCAGCTCACACTGAGAAGCCGTTCCAGCTCACACTGACACACTGTTCCAGCTCACACTGACACACTGTTCCAGCTCACACTGACACACCGTTCCAGCTCACACTGACACACTGTTCCAGCTCACACTGAGAAACCGTTCCAGCTCACACTGATATACCATTCCAGCTCACACTGACACACTGTTCCTGCTCACACTGAGAAACCGTTCCATTTCACACTGACACACCGTTCCAGCTCACACTGACACACTGTTCCAGCTCACACTGAGAAACCGTTCCAGCTCACACTGATACACTGTTCCAGCTCACACTGACACACTGTTCCAGCTCACACTGAGAAACCGTTCCAGCTCACACTTATACACCGTTCCAGCTCACACTGACACACTGTTCCAGCTCACACTGAGAAACCGTTCCAGCTCACACTGATACACCGTTCCAGCTCACACAAAGACACCGTTCCAGCTCACACTGAGAAACCGTTCCAGCTCACACTGATATATCGTTCCAGCTCACACTGACACACTGTTCCAGCTCACACTGATACACTGTTCCAGCTCACACTGAGAAACCGTTCCAGCTCACACTGAGAAACCGTTCCAGGTCACAGTGAGACACCGTTCCAGCTCACACTGATACACTGTTCCAGCTCACACTGATACACCGTTCCAGCTCACACTGATACACTGTTCCAGCTCACACTGACACACCATTCCAGCTCACAGTGAGACACTGTTCCAGCTCACACTGAGAAACCGTTCCAGCTCACACTGATACACCGTTCCAGCTCACACTGATACACCGTTGCAGCTCACACTGATTACACTGTTCCAGCTCACACTGATACACAGTTTCAGCTCACACTGAGAAACCGTTCCAGCTCACACTGATACACTGTTCCAGCTCACACTGAGAAACCGTTCCAGCTCACACTGATACACCGTTGCAGCTCACACTGACACACCGTTCCAGCTCACACTGACACACTGTTCCAGCTCACACTGAGAAACCGTTCCAGCTCACACTGACACACCGTTCCAGCTCAAACTGACACACCGTTCCAGCTCACACTGAGAAACCGTTCCAGCTCACACTGATAAACCGTTCCAGTTCACACTGACACACTGTTCCAGCGCACACTGACAGACAGTTTCAGCGCACACTGACACACCGTTCCAGCTCACACTGACACACCGTTCCAGCTCACACTGATACACTGTTCCAGCTCACACTGAGAAACCATTCCAGCTCACACTGATACACTGTTCCAGCTCACACTGATACACTTTTCCAGCTCACACAAACACACCGTTCCAGCTCACACTTATACACCGTTCCAGCTCACACTGAGACACCGTTCCAGCTCACACTGAGACACCGCTCCAGCTCACACTGATACGCCATTCCAGCTCACACTGACACACTGTTCCAGCTCACACTGAGAAACCGTTCCAGCTCACACTGACACACCGTTCCAGCTCAAACTGACACACCGTTCCAGCTCACACTGAGAAACCGTTCCAGCTCACACTGATAAACCGTTCCAGTTCACACTGACACACTGTTCCAGCGCACACTGACACACAGTTCCAGCTCACACTGACACACCGTTCCAGCTCACACTGACACACCGTTCCAGCTCACACTGATACACTGTTCCAGCTCACACTGAGAAACCATTCCAGCTCACACTGATACACTGTTCCAGCTCACACTGATACACTTTTCCAGCTCACACAAACACACCGTTCCAGCTCACACTTATACACCGTTCCAGCTCACACTGAGACACCGTTCCAGCTCACACTGAGACACCGTTCCAGCTCACACAGATACGCCGTTCCAGCTCACACTGAGAAACCGTTCCAGCTCACACTGATACACCGTTCCAGCTCACACTGACACACCGTTCCAGCTCACACTGACACACCGTTCCAGCTCACACTGACACACTGTTCCAGCTCACACTGAGAAACCGTTCCAGCTCACACTGATACACCGTTCCAGCTCACACTGACACACCGTTCCAGCTCACACTGACACACTGTTCCAGCTCACACTGAGAAACCATTCCAGCTCACACTGACACACCGTTCCAGCTCACACTGACACACCGTTCCAGCTCACACTGAGAAACCGTTCCAGCTCACACTGATAAACCGTTCCAGCTCACTCTGACACACCGTTCCAGCGCACACTGACACACCGTTCCAGCTCACACTGACACACCGTTCCAGCTCACACTGATACACTGTTCCAGCTCACACTGAGAAACCATTCCAGCTCACACTGATACACTGTTCCAGCTCACACTGATACACTGTTCCAGCTCACACTAACACACCATTCCAGCTCACACTGACACACCGTTCCAGCTCACACTGAGAAACCGTTCCAGCTCACATTGATACACCGTTCCAGCTCACACTGACACACTGTTCCAGCTCACACTGAGAAACCGTTCCAGCTCACACTGAGAAACTGTTCCAGCTCACACTGATACACCGTTCCAGCTCACACTGACACACTGTTCCAGCTCACACTGATACACTGTTCCAGCTCACACTGACACACGGTTCCAGCTCACACTGACACACCGTTCCAGCTCACACTGAGAAACCGTTCCAGCTCACACAGATACACCGTTCCAGCTCACACTGACACACTGTTCCAGCTCACACTGAGAAACCGTTCCAGCTCACACTGATATACCATTCCAGCTCACACTGACACACTGTTCCAGCTCACACTGAGAAACCGTTCCATTTCACACTGACACACCGTTCCAGCTTACACTGACACACTGTTCCAGCTCACACTGAGAAACCGTTCCAGCTCACACTGATACACTGTTCCAGCTCACACTGACACACTGTTCCAGCTCACACTGAGAAACCGTTCCAGCTCACACTTATACACCGTTCCAGCTCACACTGACAAACTGTTCCAGCTCACACTGAGAAACCGTTCCAGCTCACACTGATACACCGTTCCAGCTCACACTAAGACACCGTTCCAGCTCACACTGAGAAACCGTTCCAGCTCACACTGAAATACCGTTCCAGCTCACACTGACACACTGTTCCAGCTCACACTGATACACTGTTCCAGCTCACACTGAGAAACCGTTCCAGCTCACACTGAGAAACCGTTCCAGGTCACAGTGAGACACCGTTCCAGCTCACACTGATACACTGTTCCAGCTCACACTGATACACCGTTCCAGCTCACAGTGATACACTGTTCCAGCTCACACTGAAACACCATTCCAGCTCACAGTGAGACACCGTTCCAGCTCACACTGAGAAACCGTTCCAGCTCACACTGATACACCGTTCCAGCTCACACTGATACACCGTTGCAGCTCACACTGATCACACTGTTCCAGCTCACACTGATACACAGTTTCAGCTCACACTGAGAAACAGTTCCAGCTCACACTGATACACTGTTCCAGCTCACACTGAGAAAGGGTTCCAGCTCACACTGATACACCGTTGCAGTTCACACTGACACACCGTTCCAGCTCACACTGACACACTGTTCCAGCTCACACTGAGAAACCGTTCCAGCTCACACTGACACACCGTTCCAGCTCACACTGACACACCGTTCCAGCTCACACTGAGAAACCGTTCCAGCTCACACTGATAAAGCGTTCCAGTTCACACTGACACACTGTTCCAGCGCACACTGACACACAGTTCCAGCTCACACTGACACACCGTTCCAGCTCACACTGACACACCGTTCCAGCTCACACTGATACACTGTTCCAGCTCACACCGATACACTTTTCCAGCTCACACAAACACACCATTCCAGCTCACACTTATACACCGTTCCAGCTCACACTGAGACACCGTTCCAGCTCACACTGAGACACCGTTCCAGCTCACACTGATACGCCGTTCCAGCTCACACTGAGAAACCGTTCCAGCTCACACTGATACACCGTTCCAGCTCACACTGACACACCGTTCCAGCTCACACTAACACACCGTTCCAGCTCACACTGACACACTGTTCCAGCTCACACTGAGAAACCGTTCCAGCTCACACTGATACACCGTTCCAGCTCACACTGACACACTGTTCCAGCTCACACTGAGAAACCATTCCAGCTCACACTGACACACCGTTCCAGCTCACACTGACACACCGTTCCAGCTCACACTGAGAAACCGTTCCAGCTCACACTGATAAACCGTTCCAGCTCACACTGACACACCGTTCCAGCGCACACTGACACACCGTTCCAGCTCACACTGACACACCGTTCCAGCTCACACTGATACAATGTTCCAGCTCACACTGAGAAACCATTCCAGCTCACACTGATACACTGTTCCAGCTCACACTGATACACTGTTCCAGCTCACACTAACACACCATTCCAACTCACACTGACACACCGTTCCAGCTCACACTGAGAAACCGTTCCAGCTCACATTGATACACCGTTCCAGCTCACACTGACACACTGTTCCAGCTCACACTGAGAAACCGTTCCAGCTCACACTGACACACTGTTCCAGCTCACACTGAGAAACCGTTCCAGCTCACACTGATATACCATTCCAGCTCACACTGACACACTGTTCCTGCTCACACTGAGAAACCGTTCCATTTCACACTGACACACCGTTCCAGCTCACACTGACACACTGTTCCAGCTCACACTGAGAAACCGTTCCAGCTCACACTTATACACCGTTCCAGCTCACACTGACACACTGTTCCAGCTCACACTGAGAAACCGTTCCAGCTCACACTGATACACCGTTCCAGCGCACACTAAGACACCGTTCCAGCTCACACTGAGAAACCGTTCCAGCTCACACTGATATACCGTTCCAGCTCACACTGACACACTGTTCCAGCTCACACTGATACACTGTTCCAGCTCACACTGAGAAACCGTTCCAGCTCACACTGAGAAACCGTTCCAGGTCACAGTGAGACACCGTTCCAGCTCACACTGATACACTGTTCCAGCTCACACTGATACACCGTTCCAGCTCACAGTGATACACTGTTCCAGCTCACACTGACACACCATTCCAGCTCACAGTGAGACACCGTTCCAGCTCACACTGAGAAACCGTTCCAGCTCACACTGATACACCGTTCCAGCTCACACTGACACACCGTTCCAGCTCACACTGAGAAACCGTTCCAGCTCACACTGATACACCGTTGCAGCTCACACTGATTACACTGTTCCAGCTCACACTGATACACAGTTTCAGCTCACACTGAGAAACCGTTCCAGCTCACACTGAGAAACCGTTCCAGCTCACACTGATACACCGTTGCAGCTCACACTGACACACCGTTCCAGCTCACACTGACACACTGTTCCAGCTCACACTGAGAAACCGTTCCAGCTCACACTGACACACCGTTCCAGCTCACACTGACACACCGTTCCAGCTCACACTGAGAAACCGTTCCAGCTCACACTGATAAACCGTTCCAGTTCACACTGACACACTGTTCCAGCGCACACTGACACACAGTTCCAGCTCACACTGACACACCGTTCCAGCTCACACTGACACACCGTTCCAGCTCACACTGATACACTGTTCCAGCTCACACTGAGAAACCATTCCAGCTCACACTGATACACTGTTCCAGCTCACACTGATACACTTTTCCAGCTCACACAAACACACCGTTCCAGCTCACACTTATACACCGTACCAGCTCACACTGATACACTGTTCCAGCTCACACTGAGAAACCGTTCCAGCTCACACTGATACACCGTTCCAGCTCACACTGAGAAGCCGTTCCAGCTCACACTGACACACTGTTCCAGCTCACACTGACACACTGTTCCAGCTCACACTGACACACCGTTCCAGCTCACACTGACACACTGTTCCAGCTCACACTGAGAAACCGTTCCAGCTCACACTGATATACCATTCCAGCTCACACTGACACACTGTTCCTGCTCACACTGAGAAACCGTTCCATTTCACACTGACACACCGTTCCAGCTCACACTGACACACTGTTCCAGCTCACACTGAGAAACCGTTCCAGCTCACACTGATACACTGTTCCAGCTCACACTGACACACTGTTCCAGCTCACACTGAGAAACCGTTCCAGCTCACACTTATACACCGTTCCAGCTCACACTGACACACTGTTCCAGCTCACACTGAGAAACCGTTCCAGCTCACACTGATACACCGTTCCAGCTCACACAAAGACACCGTTCCAGCTCACACTGAGAAACCGTTCCAGCTCACACTGATATATCGTTCCAGCTCACACTGACACACTGTTCCAGCTCACACTGATACACTGTTCCAGCTCACACTGAGAAACCGTTCCAGCTCACACTGAGAAACCGTTCCAGGTCACAGTGAGACACCGTTCCAGCTCACACTGATACACTGTTCCAGCTCACACTGATACACCGTTCCAGCTCACACTGATACACTGTTCCAGCTCACACTGACACACCATTCCAGCTCACAGTGAGACACTGTTCCAGCTCACACTGAGAAACCGTTCCAGCTCACACTGATACACCGTTCCAGCTCACACTGATACACCGTTGCAGCTCACACTGATTACACTGTTCCAGCTCACACTGATACACAGTTTCAGCTCACACTGAGAAACCGTTCCAGCTCACACTGATACACCGTTCCAGCTCACACTGAGAAACCGTTCCAGCTCACACTGATACACCGTTGCAGCTCACACTGACACACCGTTCCAGCTCACACTGACACACTGTTCCAGCTCACACTGAGAAACCGTTCCAGCTCACACTGACACACCGTTCCAGCTCAAACTGACACACCGTTCCAGCTCACACTGAGAAACCGTTCCAGCTCACACTGATAAACCGTTCCAGTTCACACTGACACACTGTTCCAGCGCACACTGACACACAGTTTCAGCGCACACTGACACACCGTTCCAGCTCACACTGACACACCGTTCCAGCTCACACTGATACACTGTTCCAGCTCACACTGAGAAACCATTCCAGCTCACACTGATACACTGTTCCAGCTCACACTGATACACTTTTCCAGCTCACACAAACACACCGTTCCAGCTCACACTTATACACCGTTCCAGCTCACACTGAGACACCGTTCCAGCTCACACTGAGACACCGCTCCAGCTCACACTGATACGCCATTCCAGCTCACACTGACACACTGTTCCAGCTCACACTGAGAAACCGTTCCAGCTCACACTGACACACCGTTCCAGCTCAAACTGACACACCGTTCCAGCTCACACTGAGAAACCGTTCCAGCTCACACTGATAAACCGTTCCAGTTCACACTGACACACTGTTCCAGCGCACACTGACACACAGTTCCAGCTCACACTGACACACCGTTCCAGCTCACACTGACACACCGTTCCAGCTCACACTGATACACTGTTCCAGCTCACACTGAGAAACCATTCCAGCTCACACTGATACACTGTTCCAGCTCACACTGATACACTTTTCCAGCTCACACAAACACACCGTTCCAGCTCACACTTATACACCGTTCCAGCTCACACTGAGACACCGTTCCAGCTCAAACTGAGACACCGTTCCAGCTCACACTGATACGCCGTTCCAGCTCACACTGAGAAACCGTTCCAGCTCACACTGATACACCGTTCCAGCTCACACTGACACACCGTTCCAGCTCACACTGACACACTGTTCCAGCTCACACTGAGAAACCGTTCCAGCTCACACTGATACACCGTTCCAGCTCACACTGACACACCGTTCCAGCTCACACTGACACACTGTTCCAGCTCACACTGAGAAACCATTCCAGCTCACACTGACACACCGTTCCAGCTCACACTGACACACCGTTCCAGCTCACACTGAGAAACCGTTCCAGCTCACACTGATAAACCGTTCCAGCTCACTCTGACACACCGTTCCAGCGCACACTGACACACCGTTCCAGCTCACACTGACACACTGTTCCAGCTCACACTGAGAAACCATTCCAGCTCACACTGATACACTGTTCCAGCTCACACTGATACACTGTTCCAGCTCACACTAACACACCATTCCAGCTCACACTGACACACCGTTCCAGCTCACACTGAGAAACCGTTCCAGCTCACATTGATACACCGTTCCAGCTCACACTGACACACTGTTCCAGCTCACACTGAGAAACCGTTCCAGCTCACACTGAGAAACTGTTCCAGCTCACACTGATACACCGTTCCAGCTCACACTGACACACTGTTCCAGCTCACACTGATACACTGTTCCAGCTCACACTGACACACGGTTCCAGCTCACACTGACACACCGTTCCAGCTCACACTGAGAAACCGTTCCAGCTCACACAGATACACCGTTCCAGCTCACACTGACACACTGTTCCAGCTCACACTGAGAAACCGTTCCATTTCACACTGACACACCGTTCCAGCTTACACTGACACACTGTTCCAGCTCACACTGAGAAACCGTTCCAGCTCACACTGATACACTGTTCCAGCTCACACTGACACACTGTTCCAGCTCACACTGAGAAACCGTTCCAGCTCACACTTATACACCGTTCCAGCTCACACTGACACACTGTTCCAGCTCACACTGAGAAACCGTTCCAGCTCACACTGATACACCGTTCCAGCTCACACTAAGACACCGTTCCAGCTCACACTGAGAAACCGTTCCAGCTCACACTGAAATACCGTTCCAGCTCACACTGACACACTGTTCCAGCTCACACTGATACACTGTTCCAGCTCACACTGAGAAACCGTTCCAGCTCACACTGAGAAACCGTTCCAGGTCACAGTGAGACACCGTTCCAGCTCACACTGATACACTGTTCCAGCTCACACTGATACACCGTTCCAGCTCACAGTGATACACTGTTCCAGCTCACACTGAAACACCATTCCAGCTCACAGTGAGACACCGTTCCAGCTCACACTGAGAAACCGTTCCAGCTCACACTGATACACCGTTCCAGCTCACACTGATACACCGTTGCAGCTCACACTGATCACACTGTTCCAGCTCACACTGATACACAGTTTCAGCTCACACTGAGAAACAGTTCCAGCTCACACTGATACACTGTTCCAGCTCACACTGAGAAAGGGTTCCAGCTCACACTGATACACCGTTGCAGCTCACACTGACACACCGTTCCAGCTCACACTGACACACTGTTCCAGCTCACACTGAGAAACCGTTCCAGCTCACACTGACACACCGTTCCAGCTCACACTGACACACCGTTCCAGCTCACACTGAGAAACCGTTCCAGCTCACACTGATAAAGCGTTCCAGTTCACACTGACACACTGTTCCAGCGCACACTGACACACAGTTCCAGCTCACACTGACACACCGTTCCAGCTCACACTGACACACCGTTCCAGCTCACACTGATACACTGTTCCAGCTCACACTGATACACTTTTCCAGCTCACACAAACACACCATTCCAGCTCACACTTATACACCGTTCCAGCTCACACTGAGACACCGTTCCAGCTCACACTGAGACACCGTTCCAGCTCACACTGATACGCCGTTCCAGCTCACACTGAGAAACCGTTCCAGCTCACACTGATACACCGTTCCAGCTCACACTGACACACCGTTCCAGCTCACACTAACACACCGTTCCAGCTCACACTGACACACTGTTCCAGCTCACACTGAGAAACCGTTCCAGCTCACACTGATACACCGTTCCAGCTCACACTGACACACTGTTCCAGCTCACACTGAGAAACCATTCCAGCTCACACTGACACACCGTTCCAGCTCACACTGACACACCGTTCCAGCTCACACTGAGAAACCGTTCCAGCTCACACTGATAAACCGTTCCAACTCACACTGAGAAACCATTCCAGCTCACACTGATACACTGTTCCAGCTCACACTGATACACTGTTCCAGCTCACACTAACACACCATTCCAACTCACACTGACACACCGTTCCAGCTCACACTGAGAAACCGTTCCAGCTCACATTGATACACCGTTCCAGCTCACACTGACACACTGTTCCAGCTCACACTGAGAAACCGTTCCAGCTCACACTGAGAAACCATTCCAACTCACACTGATACACCGTTCCAGCTCACACTGACACACTGTTCCAGCTCACACTGATACACCGTTCCAGCTCACACTGACACACGGTTCTAGCTCACACTGACACACCGTTCCAGCTCACACTGAGAAACCGTTCCAGCTCACACAGATACACCGTTCCAGCTCACACTGACACACCGTTCCAGCTCACACTGACACACCGTTCCAGCTCACACTGAGAAACCGTTCCAGCTCACACTGATATACCATTCCAGCTCACACTGACACACTGTTCCAGCTCACACTGAGAAATCGTTCCATTTCACACTGACACACCGTTCCAGCTCACACTGACACACTGTTCCAGCTCACACTGAGAAACCGTTCCAGCCCACACTGATACACTGTTCCAGTTCACACTGACACACTGTTCCAGCGCACACTGACACACTTTTCCAGCTCACACAAACACACCGTTCCAGCTCACACTTATACACCGTTCCAGCTCACACTGAGACACCGTTCCAGCTCACACTGAGACACCGTTCCAGCTCACACTGATACGCCGTTCCAGCTCACACTGAGAAACCGTTCCAGCTCACACTGACACACCGTTCCAGCTCACACTGACACACCGTTCCAGCTCACACTGAGAAACCGTTCCAGCTCACACTGATACACCGTTCCAGCTCACACTGACACACCGTTCCAGCTCACACTGACACACTGTTCCAGCTCACACTGAGAAACCATTCCAGCTCACACTGACACACCGTTCCAGCTCACACTGACACACCGTTCCAGCTCACACTGAGAAACCGTTCCAGCTCACACTGATAAACCGTTCCAGCTCACACTGACACACCGTTCCAGCGCACACTGACACACCGTTCCAGCTCACACTGACACACCGTTCCAGCTCACACTGATACACTGTTCCAGCTCACACTGAGAAACCATTCCAGCTCACACTGATACACTGTTCCAGCTCACACTGATACACTGTTCCAGCTCACACTAACACACCGTTCCAGCTCACACTGACACACCGTTCCAGCTCACACTGAGAAACCGTTCCAGCTCACATTGATACACCATTCCAGCTCACACTGACACACTGTTCCAGCTCACACTGAGAAACCGTTCCAGCTCACACTGAGAAACCGTTCCAGCTCACACTGATACACCGTTCCAGCTCACACTGACACACTGTTCCAGCTCACACTGATACAGTGTTCCAGCTCACACTGATACACCGTTCCAGCTCACACTGACACACGGTTCCAGCTCACACTGACACACCGTTCCAGCTCACACTGAGAAACCGTTCCAGCTCACACAGATACACCGTTCCAGCTCACACTGAGACACCGTTCCAGCTCACACTGAGAAACCGTTCCAGCTCACACTGATACACCGTTCCAGCTCACACTGACACACTGTTCCAGCTCACACTGATACACTGTTCCAGCTCACACTGAGAAACCGTTCCAGCTCACACTGAGAAACCGTTCCAGCTCACAGTGAGACACCGTTCCAGCTCACACTGATACACTGTTCCAGCTCACACTGACACACCGTTCCAGCTCACATTGACACACCGTTCCAGCTCACACTGACATGCCGTTCCAGCTCACACTGATACACCGTTCCAGCTCACATTGACACACCGTTCCAGCTCACACTGACACACCGTTCCAGCTCACACTGACACACTGTTCCACATCACACTGAGAAACCGTTCCAGCTCATACTGATACACCGTTCCAGCTCACACTGACACACTGTTCCAGCTCACACTGATACACCGTTCCAGCTCACACTGACACACTGTTCCAGCTCACACTGATACACCGTTCCAAATCACACTGAGAAACCGTTCCAGCTCACACTGAGAAACCGTTCCAGCTCACACAGAGAAACCGTTCCAGCTCACAGTGAGACACCGTTCCAGCTCACACTGATACACTGTTCCAGCTCACAATGATACACCGTTCCAGCTCACAGTGATACACTGTTCCAGCTCACACTGACACACCATTCCAGCTCACAGTGAGACACCGTTCCAGCTCACACTGATACACCGTTCCAGCTCACACCGATACACCGTTCCAGCTCACACTGATTACACTGTTCCAGCTCACACTGATACACTGTTTCAGCTCACACTGAGAAAACGTTCCAGCTCACACTGATACACTGTTCCAGCTCACACTGATATACTGTTCCAGCTCACACTGATACAATGTTTCAGCTCACACTGAGAAACTGTTCCAGCTCACACTGACACACCGTTCCAGATCACATTGATACACTGTTCCAGCTCACACTGATACACTGTTCCAGCTCACAGTGAGACACCGTTCCAGCTCACACTGATACACTGTTCCAGCTCACAGTGAGAAACCGTTCCAGCTCACACTGATACACCGATCCAGCTCACACTGAGAACCCGTTCCAGCTCACACTGATACACCGTTCCAGCTCACACTGATTCATCGTTCCAGCTCACACTGACACACCGTTCCAGCTCACACTTATACACTGTTTCAGCTCACACTGATACACTGTTTCAGCTCACACTGATACACCGTTCCAGCTCACACTGACACACCGTTCCAGCTCACACAGAGAAACCGTTCCAGCTCACAGTGAGACACCGTTCCAGCTCACACTGATACACTGTTCCAGCTCACACTGATACACCGTTCCAGCTCACAGTGATACACTGTTCCAGCTCACACTGACACACCATTCCAGCTCACAGTGAGACACCGTTCCAGCTCACACTGATACACCGTTCCAGCTCACACCGATACACCGTTCCAGCTCACACTGATTACAATGTTCCAGCTCACACTGATACACTGTTTCAGCTCACACTGAGAAAACGTTCCAGCTCACACTGACACACCGTTCCAGCTCACACTGACACACCGTTCCAGATCACACTGATACACCGTTCCAGCTCACAGTGAGACACCGTTCCAGCTCACACTGATACACTGTTCCAGCTCACAGTGAGAAACCGTTCCAGCTCACACTGATACACCGATCCAGCTCACACTGAGAACCCGTTCCAGCTCACACTGATACACCGTTCCAGCTCACACTGATACATCGTTCCAGCTCACACTGACACACCGTTCCAGCTCACACTTATACACTGTTTCAGCTCACACTGATACACTGTTTCAGCTCACACTGATACACCGTTCCAGCTCACACTGACACACCGTTCCAGCTCACACTGATACACTGTTCCAGCTCACACTGAGAAACCATTCCAGCTCACACTGATACACTGTTCCAGCTCACACTGAGAAACCGTTCCAGCTCACACTGATACACCGTTCCAGCTCACACTTATACACTGTTTCAGCTCACACTGACACACTGTTCCAGCTCACACTGACACACCGTTCCAGCTCACACTGACACACCGTTCCAGCTCACACTGACACACTGTTCCAGCTCACACTGATACACCATTCCAGCTCACACTGACACACTGTTCCAGCTCACACTGAGAAACCGTTCCATTTCACACTGACACACCGTTCCAGCTCACACTGAAACACTGTTTCAGCTCACACTGAGAAACCGTTCCAGCTCACACTGATATACTGTTCCAGCTCACACTGACACACTGTTCCAGCTCACACTGAGAAACCGTTCCAGCTCACACTTATACACCGTTCCAGCTCACACTGACACACTGTTCCAGCTCACACTGAGAAACCGTTCCAGCTCACACTGATACACAGTTCCAGCTCACACTAAGACACCGTTCCAGCTCACACTGAGAAACCGTTCCAGCTCACACTGATACACCGTTCCAGCTCACACTGATACACAGTTCCAGCTCACACTGAGAAACCGTTCCAGCACACACTGAGAAACCGTTCCAGCTCACAGTGAGACACCGTTCCAAATCACACTGATACACTGTTCCAGCTCACACTGAGAAACCATTCCAGCTCACACTGAGAAATCATTCCAGCTCACAGTGAGACACCGTTCCAGCTCACACGGATACACTGTTCCAGCTCACACTGACACGCCGTTCCAGCTCACACTGATACACCGTTCCAGCTCACACTGACACACCGTTCCAGCTCACACTGACACACCGTTCCAGCGCACACTGACACACTGTTCCAGCTCACACTGAGACACCGTTCCAGCTCACACTGAGAAACCGTTCCAGCTCACACTGATACACCGTTCCAGCTCACACTGACACACTGTTCCAGCTCACACTGACACACTGTTCCAGCTCACACTGAGAAACCGTTCCAGCTCACACAGAGAAACCGTTCCAGCTCACAGTGAGACACCGTTCCAGATCACACTGATACACTGTTCCAGATCACACTGATACACCGTTCCAGCTCACACCGACACACCGTTCCAGCTCATACTGACATGCCGTTCCAGCTCACACTGATACACCGTTCCAGCTCACATTGACACACCGTTCCAGCTCACACTGACACACCGTTCCAGCTCACACTGACACACTGTTCCAGCTCACACTGAGACACCGTTCCAGCTCACACTGAGTTACCGTTCCAGCTCACACTGACACACCGTTCCAGCTCACACTGACACACTGTTCCAGCTCACACTGATACACCGTTCCAGCTCACACTGACACACTGTTCCAGCTCACATTGATACACCGTTCCAGCTCACACTGAGAAACCGTTCCAGCTCACACTGAGAAACCGTTCCAGCTCACACAGAGAAACCGTTCAAGCTCACAGTGAGACACCGTTCCAGCTCACACTGATACACTGTTCCAGCTCACACTGATACACCGTTCCAGCTCACAGTGACACACTGTTCCAGCTCACACTGACACACCATTCCAGCTCAAAGTGAGACACCGTTCCAGCTCACACTGATGCACCGTTCCAGCTCACACCGATACACCGTTCCAGCTCACACTGATACACTGTTTCAGCTCACACTAAGAAAACGTTCCAGCTCACACTGATACACTGTTCCAGCTCACACTGATACACTGTTCCAGCTCACACTGATTACACTGTTCCAGCTCACATTGATACACTGTTTCAGCTCACACTGAGAAAATGTACCAGCTCACACTGATACACTGTTCCAGCTCACACTGATACAGTGTTCCAGCTCACACTGATACACTGTTTCAGCTCACACTGAGAAACTGTTCCAGCTCACACTGACACACCGTTCCAGCTCACACTGATACACTGTTCCAGCTCACACTGAGAAACCATTCCAGCTCACACTGATACACTGTTCCAGCTCACACTGAGAAACCGTTCCAGCTCACACTGATACACCGTTCCAGCTCACACTGAGAAGCCGTTCCAGCTCACACTGAGAAACCGTTCCAGCTCACACAGAGAAACCGTTCCAGCTCACAGTGAGACACCGTTCCAGCTCACACTGATACACTGTTCCAGCTCACAATGATACACCGTTCCAGCTCACAGTGATACACTGTTCCAGCTCACACTGACACACCATTCCAGCTCACAGTGAGACACCGTTCCAGCTCACACTGATACACCGTTCCAGCTCACACCGATACACCGTTCCAGCTCACACTGATTACACTGTTCCAGCTCACACTGATTCACTGTTTCAGCTCACACTGAGAAAACGTTCCAGCTCACACTGATACACTGTTCCAGCTCACACTGATATACTGTTCCAGCTCACACTGATCCACTGTTTCAGCTCACACTGAGAAACTGTTCCAGCTCACACTGATACACCGTTCCAGCTCACAGTGAGACACCGTTCCAGCTCACACTGATACACTGTTCCAGCTCACACTGACACACCGTTCCAGCTCACACTTATACACTGTTTCAGCTCACACTGATACACTGTTTCAGCTCACACTGATACACCGTTCCAGCTCACACTGACACACCGTTCCAGCTCACACAGAGAAACCGTTCCAGCTCACAGTGAGACACCGTTCCAGCTCACACTGATACACAGTTCCAGCTCACACTGATACACCGTTCCAGCTCACAGTGATACACTGTTCCAGCTCACACTGACACACCATTCCAGCTCACAGTGAGACACCGTTCCAGCTCACACTGATACACCGTTCCAGCTCACACCGATACACCGTTCCAGCTCACACTGATTACAATGTTCCAGCTCACACTGATACACTGTTTCAGCTCACACTGAGAAAACGTTCCAGCTCACACTGATACACTGTTCCAGCTCACACTGATACACCGTTCCAGCTCACACTGATACACTGTTTCAGCTCACACTGAGAAACCGTTCCAGCTCACACTGATACACCGTTCCAGCTCACACTGATACACCGTTGCAGCTCACACTGATTACACTGTTCCAGCTCACACTGATACACAGTTTCAGCTCACACTGAGAAACCGTTCCAGCTCACACTGATACACCGTTCCAGCTCACACTGAGAAACCGTTCCAGCTCACACTGATACACCGTTGCAGCTCACACTGACACACCGTTCCAGCTCACACTGACACACTGTTCCAGCTCACACTGAGAAACCGTTCCAGCTCACACTGACACACCGTTCCAGCTCAAACTGACACACCGTTCCAGCTCACACTGAGAAACCGTTCCAGCTCACACTGATAAACCGTTCCAGTTCACACTGACACACTGTTCCAGCGCACACTGACACACAGTTTCAGCGCACACTGACACACCGTTCCAGCTCACACTGACACACCGTTCCAGCTCACACTGATACACTGTTCCAGCTCACACTGAGAAACCATTCCAGCTCACACTGATACACTGTTCCAGCTCACACTGATACACTTTTCCAGCTCACACAAACACACCGTTCCAGCTCACACTTATACACCGTTCCAGCTCACACTGAGACACCGTTCCAGCTCGCACTGAGACACCGCTCCAGCTCACACTGATACGCCATTCCAGCTCACACTGACACACTGTTCCAGCTCACACTGAGAAACCGTTCCAGCTCACACTGACACACCGTTCCAGCTCAAACTGACACACCGTTCCAGCTCACACTGAGAAACCGTTCCAGCTCACACTGATAAACCGTTCCAGTTCACACTGACACACTGTTCCAGCGCACACTGACACACAGTTCCAGCTCACACTGACACACCGTTCCAGCTCACACTGACACACCGTTCCAGCTCACACTGATACACTGTTCCAGCTCACACTGAGAAACCATTCCAGCTCACACTGATACACTGTTCCAGCTCACACTGATACACTTTTCCAGCTCACACAAACACACCGTTCCAGCTCACACTTATACACCGTTCCAGCTCACACTGAGACACCGTTCCAGCTCACACTGAGACACCGTTCCAGCTCACACTGATACGCCGTTCCAGCTCACACTGAGAAACCGTTCCAGCTCACACTGATACACCGTTCCAGCTCACACTGACACACCGTTCCAGCTCACACTGACACACCGTTCCAGCTCACACTGACACACTGTTCCAGCTCACACTGAGAAACCGTTCCAGCTCACACTGATACACCGTTCCAGCTCACACTGACACACCGTTCCAGCTCACACTGACACACTGTTCCAGCTCACACTGAGAAACCATTCCAGCTCACACTGACACACCGTTCCAGCTCACACTGACACACCGTTCCAGCTCACACTGAGAAACCGTTCCAGCTCACACTGATAAACCGTTCCAGCTCACTCTGACACACCGTTCGAGCGCACACTGACACACCGTTCCAGCTCACACTGACACACTGTTCCAGCTCACACTGAGAAACCATTCCAGCTCACACTGATACACTGTTCCAGCTCACACTGATACACTGTTCCAGCTCACACTAACACACCATTCCAGCTCACACTGACACACCGTTCCAGCTCACACTGAGAAACCGTTCCAGCTCACATTGATACACCGTTCCAGCTCACACTGACACACTGTTCCAGCTCACACTGAGAAACCGTTCCAGCTCACACTGAGAAACTGTTCCAGCTCACACTGATACACCGTTCCAGCTCACACTGACACACTGTTCCAGCTCACACTGATACACTGTTCCAGCTCACACTGACACACGGTTCCAGCTCACACTGACACACCGTTCCAGCTCACACTGAGAAACCGTTCCAGCTCACACAGATACACCGTTCCAGCTCACACTGACACACTGTTCCAGCTCACACTGAGAAACCGTTCCATTTCACACTGACACACCGTTCCAGCTTACACTGACACACTGTTCCAGCTCACACTGAGAAACCGTTCCAGCTCACACTGATACACTGTTCCAGCTCACACTGACACACTGTTCCAGCTCACACTGAGAAACCGTTCCAGCTCACACTTATACACCGTTCCAGCTCACACTGACACACTGTTCCAGCTCACACTGAGAAACCGTTCCAGCTCACACTGATACACCGTTCCAGCTCACACTAAGACACCGTTCCAGCTCACACTGAGAAACCGTTCCAGCTCACACTGAAATACCGTTCCAGCTCACACTGACACACTGTTCCAGCTCACACTGATACACTGTTCCAGCTCACACTGAGAAACCGTTCCAGCTCACACTGAGAAACCGTTCCAGGTCACAGTGAGACACCGTTCCAGCTCACACTGATACACTGTTCCAGCTCACACTGATACACCGTTCCAGCTCACAGTGATACACTGTTCCAGCTCACACTGAAACACCATTCCAGCTCACAGTGAGACACCGTTCCAGCTCACACTGAGAAACCGTTCCAGCTCACACTGATACACCGTTCCAGCTCACACTGATACACCGTTGCAGCTCACACTGATCACACTGTTCCAGCTCACACTGATACACAGTTTCAGCTCACACTGAGAAACAGTTCCAGCTCACACTGATACACTGTTCCAGCTCACACTGAGAAAGGGTTCCAGCTCACACTGATACACCGTTGCAGCTCACACTGACACACCGTTCCAGCTCACACTGACACACTGTTCCAGCTCACACTGAGAAACCGTTCCAGCTCACACTGACACACCGTTCCAGCTCACACTGACACACCGTTCCAGCTCACACTGAGAAACCGTTCCAGCTCACACTGATAAAGCGTTCCAGTTCACACTGACACACTGTTCCAGCGCACACTGACACACAGTTCCAGCTCACACTGACACACCGTTCCAGCTCACACTGACACACCGTTCCAGCTCACACTGATACACTGTTCCAGCTCACACTGATACACTTTTCCAGCTCACACAAACACACCATTCCAGCTCACACTTATACACCGTTCCAGCTCACACTGAGACACCGTTCCAGCTCACACTGAGACACCGTTCCAGCTCACACTGATACGCCGTTCCAGCTCACACTGAGAAACCGTTCCAGCTCACACTGATACACCGTTCCAGCTCACACTGACACACCGTTCCAGCTCACACTAACACACCGTTCCAGCTCACACTGACACACTGTTCCAGCTCACACTGAGAAACCGTTCCAGCTCACACTGATACACCGTTCCAGCTCACACTGACACACTGTTCCAGCTCACACTGAGAAACCATTCCAGCTCACACTGACACACCGTTCCAGCTCACACTGACACACCGTTCCAGCTCACACTGAGAAACCGTTCCAGCTCACACTGATAAACCGTTCCAGCTCACACTGACACACCGTTCCAGCGCACACTGACACACCGTTCCAGCTCACACTGACACACCGTTCCAGCTCACACTGATACAATGTTCCAGCTCACACTGAGAAACCATTCCAGCTCACACTGATACACTGTTCCAGCTCACACTGATACACTGTTCCAGCTCACACTAACACACCATTCCAACTCACACTGACACACCGTTCCAGCTCACACTGAGAAACCGTTCCAGCTCACATTGATACACCGTTCCAGCTCACACTGACACACTGTTCCAGCTCACACTGAGAAACCGTTCCAGCTCACACTGAGAAACCATTCCAACTCACACTGATACACCGTTCCAGCTCACACTGACACACTGTTCCAGCTCACACTGATACACCGTTCCAGCTCACACTGACACACGGTTCTAGCTCACACTGACACACCGTTCCAGCTCACACTGAGAAACCGTTCCAGCTCACACAGATACACCGTTCCAGCTCACACTGACACACCGTTCCAGCTCACACTGACACACCGTTCCAGCTCACACTGAGAAACCGTTCCAGCTCACACTGATATACCATTCCAGCTCACACTGACACACTGTTCCAGCTCACACTGAGAAATCGTTCCATTTCACACTGACACACCGTTCCAGCTCACACTGACACACTGTTCCAGCTCACACTGAGAAACCGTTCCAGCCCACACTGATACACTGTTCCAGTTCACACTGACACACTGTTCCAGCGCACACTGACACACTTTTCCAGCTCACACAAACACACCGTTCCAGCTCACACTTATACACCGTTCCAGCTCACACTGAGACACCGTTCCAGCTCACACTGAGACACCGTTCCAGCTCACACTGATACGCCGTTCCAGCTCACACTGAGAAACCGTTCCAGCTCACACTGACACACCGTTCCAGCTCACACTGACACACCGTTCCAGCTCACACTGAGAAACCGTTCCAGCTCACACTGATACACCGTTCCAGCTCACACTGACACACCGTTCCAGCTCACACTGACACACTGTTCCAGCTCACACTGAGAAACCATTCCAGCTCACACTGACACACCGTTCCAGCTCACACTGACACACCGTTCCAGCTCACACTGAGAAACCGTTCCAGCTCACACTGATAAACCGTTCCAGCTCACACTGACACACCGTTCCAGCGCACACTGACACACCGTTCCAGCTCACACTGACACACCGTTCCAGCTCACACTGATACACTGTTCCAGCTCACACTGAGAAACCATTCCAGCTCACACTGATACACTGTTCCAGCTCACACTGATACACTGTTCCAGCTCACACTAACACACCGTTCCAGCTCACACTGACACACCGTTCCAGCTCACACTGAGAAACCGTTCCAGCTCACATTGATACACCGTTCCAGCTCACACTGACACACTGTTCCAGCTCACACTGAGAAACCGTTCCAGCTCACACTGAGAAACCGTTCCAGCTCACACTGATACACCGTTCCAGCTCACACTGACACACTGTTCCAGCTCACACTGATACAGTGTTCCAGCTCACACTGATACACCGTTCCAGCTCACACTGACACACGGTTCCAGCTCACACTGACACACCGTTCCAGCTCACACTGAGAAACCGTTCCAGCTCACACAGATACACCGTTCCAGCTCACACTGAGACACCGTTCCAGCTCACACTGAGAAACCGTTCCAGCTCACACTGATACACCGTTCCAGCTCACACTGACACACTGTTCCAGCTCACACTGATACACTGTTCCAGCTCACACTGAGAAACCGTTCCAGCTCACACTGAGAAACCGTTCCAGCTCACAGTGAGACACCGTTCCAGCTCACACTGATACACTGTTCCAGCTCACACTGACACACCGTTCCAGCTCACATTGACACACCGTTCCAGCTCACACTGACATGCCGTTCCAGCTCACACTGATACACCGTTCCAGCTCACATTGACACACCGTTCCAGCTCACACTGACACACCGTTCCAGCTCACACTGACACACTGTTCCACATCACACTGAGAAACCGTTCCAGCTCATACTGATACACCGTTCCAGCTCACACTGACACACTGTTCCAGCTCACACTGATACACCGTTCCAGCTCACACTGACACACTGTTCCAGCTCACACTGATACACCGTTCCAAATCACACTGAGAAACCGTTCCAGCTCACACTGAGAAACCGTTCCAGCTCACACAGAGAAACCGTTCCAGCTCACAGTGAGACACCGTTCCAGCTCACACTGATACACTGTTCCAGCTCACAATGATACACCGTTCCAGCTCACAGTGATACACTGTTCCAGCTCACACTGACACACCATTCCAGCTCACAGTGAGACACCGTTCCAGCTCACACTGATACACCGTTCCAGCTCACACCGATACACCGTTCCAGCTCACACTGATTACACTGTTCCAGCTCACACTGATACACTGTTTCAGCTCACACTGAGAAAACGTTCCAGCTCACACTGATACACTGTTCCAGCTCACACTGATATACTGTTCCAGCTCACACTGATACAATGTTTCAGCTCACACTGAGAAACTGTTCCAGCTCACACTGACACACCGTTCCAGATCACATTGATACACTGTTCCAGCTCACACTGATACACTGTTCCAGCTCACAGTGAGACACCGTTCCAGCTCACACTGATACACTGTTCCAGCTCACAGTGAGAAACCGTTCCAGCTCACACTGATACACCGATCCAGCTCACACTGAGAACCCGTTCCAGCTCACACTGATACACCGTTCCAGCTCACACTGATTCATCGTTCCAGCTCACACTGACACACCGTTCCAGCTCACACTTATACACTGTTTCAGCTCACACTGATACACTGTTTCAGCTCACACTGATACACCGTTCCAGCTCACACTGACACACCGTTCCAGCTCACACAGAGAAACCGTTCCAGCTCACAGTGAGACACCGTTCCAGCTCACACTGATACACTGTTCCAGCTCACACTGATACACCGTTCCAGCTCACAGTGATACACTGTTCCAGCTCACACTGACACACCATTCCAGCTCACAGTGAGACACCGTTCCAGCTCACACTGATACACCGTTCCAGCTCACACCGATACACCGTTCCAGCTCACACTGATTACAATGTTCCAGCTCACACTGATACACTGTTTCAGCTCACACTGAGAAAACGTTCCAGCTCACACTGACACACCGTTCCAGATCACACTGATACACCGTTCCAGCTCACAGTGAGACACCGTTCCAGCTCACACTGATACACTGTTCCAGCTCACAGTGAGAAACCGTTCCAGCTCACACTGATACACCGATCCAGCTCACACTGAGAACCCGTTCCAGCTCACACTGATACACCGTTCCAGCTCACACTGATACATCGTTCCAGCTCACACTGACACACCGTTCCAGCTCACACTTATACACTGTTTCAGCTCACACTGATACACTGTTTCAGCTCACACTGATACACCGTTCCAGCTCACACTGACACACCGTTCCAGCTCACACTGATACACTGTTCCAGCTCACACTGAGAAACCATTCCAGCTCACACTGATACACTGTTCCAGCTCACACTGAGAAACCGTTCCAGCTCACACTGATACACCGTTCCAGCTCACACTGAGAAGCCGTTCCAGCTCACACTGACACACTGTTCCAGCTCACACTGACACACCGTTCCAGCTCACACTGACACACCGTTCCAGCTCACACTGACACACTGTTCCAGCTCACACTGATACACCATTCCAGCTCACACTGACACACTGTTCCAGCTCACACTGAGAAACCGTTCCATTTCACACTGACACACCGTTCCAGCTCACACTGAAACACTGTTTCAGCTCACACTGAGAAACCGTTCCAGCTCACACTGATATAATGTTCCAGCTCACACTGACACACTGTTCCAGCTCACACTGAGAAACCGTTCCAGCTCACACTTATACACCGTTCCAGCTCACACTGACACACTGTTCCAGCTCACACTGAGAAACCGTTCCAGCTCACACTGATACACAGTTCCAGCTCACACTAAGACACCGTTCCAGCTCACACTGAGAAACCGTTCCAGCTCACACTGATACACCGTTCCAGCTCACACTGATACACAGTTCCAGCTCACACTGAGAAACCGTTCCAGCACACACTGAGAAACCGTTCCAGCTCACAGTGAGACACCGTTCCAAATCACACTGATACACTGTTCCAGCTCACACTGAGAAACCATTCCAGCTCACACTGAGAAACCATTCCAGCTCACAGTGAGACACCGTTCCAGCTCACACGGATACACTGTTCCAGCTCACACTGACACGCCGTTCCAGCTCACACTGATACACCGTTCCAGCTCACACTGACACACCGTTCCAGCTCACACTGACACACCGTTCCAGCGCACACTGACACACTGTTCCAGCTCACACTGAGACACCGTTCCAGCTCACACTGAGAAACCGTTCCAGCTCACACTGATACACCGTTCCAGCTCACACTGACACACTGTTCCAGCTCACACTGACACACTGTTCCAGCTCACACTGAGAAACCGTTCCAGCTCACACAGAGAAACCGTTCCAGCTCACAGTGAGACACCGTTCCAGATCACACTGATACACTGTTCCAGATCACACTGATACACCGTTCCAGCTCACACCGACACACCGTTCCAGCTCATACTGACATGCCGTTCCAGCTCACACTGATACACCGTTCCAGCTCACATTGACACACCGTTCCAGCTCACACTGACACACCGTTCCAGCTCACACTGACACACTGTTCCAGCTCACACTGAGACACCGTTCCAGCTCACACTGAGTTACCGTTCCAGCTCACACTGACACACCGTTCCAGCTCACACTGACACACTGTTCCAGCTCACACTGATACACCGTTCCAGCTCACACTGACACACTGTTCCAGCTCACATTGATACACCGTTCCAGCTCACACTGAGAAACCGTTCCAGCTCACACTGAGAAACCGTTCCAGCTCACACAGAGAAACCGTTCAAGCTCACAGTGAGACACCGTTCCAGCTCACACTGATACACTGTTCCAGCTCACACTGATACACCGTTCCAGCTCACAGTGACACACTGTTCCAGCTCACACTGACACACCATTCCAGCTCAAAGTGAGACACCGTTCCAGCTCACACTGATGCACCGTTCCAGCTCACACCGATACACCGTTCCAGCTCACACTGATACACTGTTTCAGCTCACACTAAGAAAACGTTCCAGCTCACACTGATACACTGTTCCAGCTCACACTGATACACTGTTCCAGCTCACACTGATTACACTGTTCCAGCTCACATTGATACACTGTTTCAGCTCACACTGAGAAAATGTACCAGCTCACACTGATACACTGTTCCAGCTCACACTGATACAGTGTTCCAGCTCACACTGATACACTGTTTCAGCTCACACTGAGAAACCATTCCAGCTCACACTGATACACTGTTCCAGCTCACACTGAGAAACCGTTCCAGCTCACACTGATACACCGTTCCAGCTCACACTGAGAAGCCGTTCCAGCTCACACTGAGAAACCGTTCCAGCTCACACAGAGAAACCGTTCCAGCTCACAGTGAGACACCGTTCCAGCTCACACTGATACACTGTTCCAGCTCACAATGATACACCGTTCCAGCTCACAGTGATACACTGTTCCAGCTCACACTGACACACCATTCCAGCTCACAGTGAGACACCGTTCCAGCTCACACTGATACACCGTTCCAGCTCACACCGATACACCGTTCCAGCTCACACTGATTACACTGTTCCAGCTCACACTGATTCACTGTTTCAGCTCACACTGAGAAACCGTTCCAGCTCACACTGATACACCGTTCCAGCTCACACTGAGAAGCCGTTCCAGCTCACACTGAGAAACCGTTCCAGCTCACACAGAGAAACCGTTCCAGCTCACAGTGAGACACCGTTCCAGCTCACACTGATACACTGTTCCAGCTCACAATGATACACCGTTCCAGCTCACAGTGATACACTGTTCCAGCTCACACTGACACACCATTCCAGCTCACAGTGAGACACCGTTCCAGCTCACACTGATACACCGTTCCAGCTCACACCGATACACCGTTCCAGCTCACACTGATTACACTGTTCCAGCTCACACTGATTCACTGTTTCAGCTCACACTGAGAAAACGTTCCAGCTCACACTGATACACTGTTCCAGCTCACACTGATATACTGTTCCAGCTCACACTGATCCACTGTTTCAGCTCACACTGAGAAACTGTTCCAGCTCACACTGATACACCGTTCCAGCTCACAGTGAGACACCGTTCCAGCTCACACTGATACACTGTTCCAGCTCACACTGACACACCGTTCCAGCTCACACTTATACACTGTTTCAGCTCACACTGATACACTGTTTCAGCTCACACTGATACACCGTTCCAGCTCACACTGACACACCGTTCCAGCTCACACAGAGAAACCGTTCCAGCTCACAGTGAGACACCGTTCCAGCTCACACTGATACACAGTTCCAGCTCACACTGATACACCGTTCCAGCTCACAGTGATACACTGTTCCAGCTCACACTGACACACCATTCCAGCTCACAGTGAGACACCGTTCCAGCTCACACTGATACACCGTTCCAGCTCACACCGATACACCGTTCCAGCTCACACTGATTACAATGTTCCAGCTCACACTGATACACTGTTTCAGCTCACACTGAGAAAACGTTCCAGCTCACACTGATACACTGTTCCAGCTCACACTGATACACCGTTCCAGCTCACACTGATACACTGTTTCAGCTCATACTGAGAAACTGTTCCAGCTCACACTGACACACCGTTCCAGATCACACTGATGCACCGTTCCAGCTCACAGTGAGACACCGTTCCAGCTCACACTGATACACTGTTCCAGCTCACAGTGAGAAACCGTTCCAGCTCACACTGATACACCGATCCAGCTCACACTGAGAACCCGTTCCAGCTCACACTGATACACCGTTCCAGCTCACACTGATACATCGTTCCAGCTCACACTGACACACCGTTCCAGCTCACACTTATACACTGTTTCAGCTCACACTGATACACTGTTTCAGCTCACACTGATACACCGTTCCAGCTCACACTGACACACCGTTCCAGCTCACACTGATACTCTGTTCCAGCTCACACTGAGAAACCATTCCAGCTCACACTGATACACTGTTCCAGCTCACACTGAGAAACCGTTCCAGCTCACACTGATACACCGTTCCAGCTCACACTGAGAAGCCGTTCCAGCTCACACTGACACACTGTTCCAGCTCACACTGACACACCGTTCCAGCTCACACTGACACACTGTTCCAGCTCACACTGACACACTGTTCCAGCTCACACTGATACACCATTCCAGCTCACAGTGACACACTGTTCCAGCTCACACTGAGAAACCGTTCCATTTCACACTGACACACCGTTCCAGCTCACACTGAAACACTGTTCCAGCTCACACTGAGAAACCGTTCCAGCTCACACTGATATACTGTTCCAGCTCACACTGACACACTGTTCCAGCTCACACTGAGAAACCGTTCCAGCTCACACTTATACACCGTTCCAGCTCACACTGACACACTGTTCCAGCTCACACTGAGAAACCGTTCCAGCTCACACTGATACACAGTTCCAGCTCACACTAAGACACCGTTCCAGCTCACACTGAGAAACCATTCCAGCTCACACTGATACACCGTTCCAGCTCACACTGATACACAGTTCCAGCTCACACTGAGAAACCGTTCCAGCACACACTGAGAAACCGTTCCAGCTCACAGTGAGACACCGTTCCAAATCACACTGATACACTGTTCCAGCTCACACTGAGAAACCATTCCAGCTCACACTGAGAAACCATTCCAGCTCACAGTGAGACACCGTTCCAGCTCACACTGATACACTGTTCCAGCTCACACTGACACGCCGTTCCAGCTCACACTGATACACCGTTCCAGCTCACACTGACACACCGTTCCAGCTCACACTGACACACCGTTCCAGCTCACACTGACACACTGTTCCAGCTCACACTGAGACACTGTTCCAGCTCACACTGAGAAACTGTTCCAGCTCACACTGATACACCGTTCCAGCTCACACTGACACACTGTTCCAGCTCACACTGACACACTGTTCCAGCTCACACTGAGAAACCGTTCCAGCTCACACAGAGAAACCGTTCCAGCTCACAGTGAGACACCGTTCCAGATCACACTGATACACTGTTCCAGCTCACACTGATACACCGTTCCAGCTCACAGTGATACACTGTTCCAGCTCACACTGACACACCATTCCAGCTCACAGTGAGACACCGTTCCAGCTCACACTGAGAAACCGTTCCAACTCACACTGAAACACCGTTCCAGCTCACACTGATACACTGTTGCAGCTCACAGTGAGAAACCGTTCCAACTCACACTGAAACACCGTTCCAGCTCACACTGACACACTGTTCCAGCTCACACTGAGACACCGTTCCAGCTCACACTGAGTTACCGTTCCAGCTCACACTGATACACCGTTCCAGCTCACACTGACACACCGTTCCAGCTCACACTGATACACCGTTCCATCTCACACTGACACACTGTTCCAGCTCACATTGATACACCGTTCCAGCTCACACTGAGAAACCGTTCCAGCTCACACTGAGAAACCGTTCCAGCTCACACAGAGAAACCGTTCCAGCTCACAGTGAGACACCGTTCCAGCTCACACTGATACACTGTTCCAGCTCACACTGATACACCGTTCCAGCTCACAGTGACACACTGTTCCAGCTCACACTGACACACCATTCCAGCTCACAGTGAGACACCGTTCCAGCTCACACTGATGCACCGTTCCAGCTCACACCGATACACCGTTCCAGCTCACACTGATACACTGTTTCAGCTCACACTGAGAAAACGTTCCAGCTCACACTGATACACTGTTCCAGCTCACACTGATACACTGTTCCAGCTCACACTGATACACTGTTCCAGCTCACACTGATTACACTGTTCCAGCTCACACTGAGAAAACGTTCCAGCTCACACTGATACACTGTTCCAGCTCACACTGATACACTGTTCCAGCTCACACTGATACACTGTTCCAGCTCACACTGATTACACTGTTCCAGCTCACACTGATACACTGTTTCAGCTCACACTGAGAAAATGTTCCAGCTCACACTGATACACTGTTCCAGCTCACACTGATACACTGTTCCAGCTCACACTGAGAAACTGTTCGAGCTCACACTGACACACCGTTCCAGCTCACACTGATACACTGTTCCAGCTCACACTGAGAAACCATTCCAGCTCACACTGATACACTGTTCCAGCTCACACTGAGAAACCGTTCCAGCTCACACTGATACACCGTTCCAGCTCACACTGAGAAGCCGTTCCAGCTCACACTGAGAAACCGTTCCAGCTCACACAGAGAAACCGTTCCAGCTCACAGTGAGACACCGTTCCAGCTCACACTGATACACTGTTCCAGCTCACAATGATACACCGTTCCAGCTCACAGTGATACACTGTTCCAGCTCACACTGAGACACCATTCCAGCTCACAGTGAGACACCGTTCCAGCTCACACTGATACACCGTTCCAGCTCACACCGATACACCGTTCCAGCTCACACTGATTACACTGTTCCAGCTCACACTGATACACTGTTTCAGCTCACACTGAGAAAACGTTCCAGCTCACACTGATACACTGTTCCAGCTCACACTGATATACTGTTCCAGCTCACACTGATCCACTGTTTCAGCTCACACTGAGAAACTGTTCCAGCTCACACTGACACACCGTTCCAGTTCACATTGATACACTGTTCCAGCTCACACTGATACACCGTTCCAGCTCACAGTGAGACACCGTTCCAGCTCACACTGATACACTGTTCCAGCTCACAGTGAGAAACCGTTCCAGCTCACACTGATACACCGATCCAGCTCACACTGAGAACCCGTTCCAGCTCACACTGATACACCGTTCCAGCTCACACTGATTCATCGTTCCAGCTCACACTGACACACCGTTCCAGCTCACACTTATACACTGTTTCAGCTCACACTGATACACTGTTTCAGCTCACACTGATACACCGTTCCAGCTCACACTGACACACCGTTCCAGCTCACACAGAGAAACCGTTCCAGCTCACAGTGAGACACCGTTCCAGCTCACACTGATACACAGTTCCAGCTCACACTGATACACCGTTCCAGCTCACAGTGATACACTGTTCCAGCTCACACTGACACACCATTCCAGCTCACAGTGAGACACCGTTCCAGCTCACACTGATACACCGTTCCAGCTCACACCGATACACCGTTCCAGCTCACACTGATTACAATGTTCCAGCTCACACTGATACACTGTTTCAGCTCACACTGAGAAAACGTTCCAGCTCACACTGATACACTGTTCCAGCTCACACTGATACACTGTTCCAGCTCACACTGATACACTGTTTCAGCTCATACTGAGAAACTGTTCCAGCTCACACGGACACACCGTTCCAGATCACACTGATACACCGTTCCAGCTCACAGTGAGACACCGTTCCAGCTCACACTGATACACTGTTCCAGCTCACAGTGAGAAACCGTTCCAGCTCACACTGATACACCGATCCAGCTCACACTGAGAACCCGTTCCAGCTCACACTGATACACCGTTCCAGCTCACACTGATACATCGTTCCAGCTCACACTGACACACCGTTCCAGCTCACACTTATACACTGTTTCAGCTCACACTGATACACTGTTTCAGCTCACACTGATACACCGTTCCAGCTCACACTGACACACCGTTCCAGCTCACACTGATACACTGTTCCAGCTCACACTGAGAAACCATTCCAGCTCACACTGATACACTGTTCCAGCTCACACTGAGAAACCGTTCCAGCTCACACTGATACACCGTTCCAGCTCACACTGAGAAGCCGTTCCAGCTCACACTGACACACTGTTCCAGCTCACACTGACACACCGTTCCAGCTCACACTGACACACCGTTCCAGCTCACACTGACACACTGTTCCAGCTCACACTGATACACCATTCCAGCTCACACTGACACACTGTTCCAGCTCACACTGAGAAACCGTTCCATTTCACACTGACACACCGTTCCAGCTCACACTGAAACACTGTTTCAGCTCACACTGAGAAACCGTTCCAGCTCACACTGATATACTGTTCCAGCTCACACTGACACACTGTTCCAGCTCACACTGAGAAACCGTTCCAGCTCACACTTATACACCGTTCCAGCTCACACTGACACACTGTTCCAGCTCACACTGAGAAACCGTTCCAGCTCACACTGATACACCATTCCAGCTCACACTGATACACAGTTCCAGCTCACACTAAGACACCGTTCCAGCTCACACTGAGAAACCGTTCCAGCTCACACTGATACACCGTTCCAGCTCACACTGATACACAGTTCCAGCTCACACTGAGAAACCGTTCCAGCACACACTGAGAAACCGTTCCAGCTCACAGTGAGACACCGTTCCAAATCACACTGATACACTGTTCCAGCTCACACTGACAAGCCGTTCCAGCTCACACTGATACACCGTTCCAGCTCACACTGACACACCGTTCCAGCTCACACTGACACACCGTTCCAGCTCACACTGACACACTGTTCCAGCTCACACTGATACACCGTTCCAGCTCACACTGAGAAGCCGTTCCAGCTCACACTGAGAAACCGTTCCAGCTCACACAGAGAAACCGTTCCAGCTCACAGTGAGACACCGTTCCAGCTCACACTGATACACTGTTCCACCTCACAATGATACACCGTTCCAGCTCACAGTGATACACTGTTCCAGCTCACACTGACACACCATTCCAGCTCACAGTGAGACACCGTTCCAGCTCACACTGATACACCGTTCCAGCTCACACCGATACACCGTTCCAGCTCACACTGATTACACTGTTCCAGCTCACACTGATACACTGTTTCAGCTCACACTGAGAAAACGTTCCAGCTCACACTGATACACTGTTCCAGCTCACACTGATATACTGTTCCAGCTCACACTGATCCACTGTTTCAGCTCACACTGAGAAACTGTTCCAGCTCACACTGACACACCGTTCCAGATCACATTGATACACTGTTCCAGCTCACACTGATACACCGTTCCAGCTCACAGTGAGACACCGTTCCAGCTCACACTGATACACTGTTCCAGCTCACAGTGAGAAACCGTTCCAGCTCACACTGATACACCGATCCAGCTCACGCTGAGAACCCGTTCCAGCTCACACTGATACACCGTTCCAGCTCACACTGATTCATCGTTCCAGCTCACACTGACACACCGTTCCAGCTCACACTTATACACTGTTTCAGCTCACACTGATACACTGTTTCAGCTCACACTGATACACCGTTCCAGCTCACACTGACACACCGTTCCAGCTCACACAGAGAAACCGTTCCAGCTCACAGTGAGACACCGTTCCAGCTCACACTGATACACAGTTCCAGCTCACACTGATACACCGTTCCAGCTCACAGTGATACACTGTTCCAGCTCACACTGACACACCATTCCAGCTCACAGTGAGACACCGTTCCAGCTCACACTGATACACCGTTCCAGCTCACACCGATACACCGTTCCAGCTCACACTGATTACAATGTTCCAGCTCACACTGATACACTGTTTCAGCTCACACTGAGAAAACGTTCCAGCTCACACTGATACACTGTTCCAGCTCACACTGATACACTGTTCCAGCTCACACTGATACACTGCTTCAGCTCATACTGAGAAACTGTTCCAGCTCACACTGACACACCGTTCCAGATCACACTGATACACCGTTCCAGCTCACAGTGAGACACCGTTCCAGCTCACACTGATACACTGTTCCAGCTCACAGTGAGAAACCGTTCCAGCTCACACTGATACACCGATCCAGCTCACACTGAGAACCCGTTCCAGCTCACACTGATACACCGTTCCAGCTCACACTGATACATCGTTCCAGCTCACACTGACACACCGTTCCAGCTCACACTTATACACTGTTTCAGCTCACACTGATACACTGTTTCAGCTCACACTGATACACCGTTCCAGCTCACACTGACACACCGTTCCAGCTCACACTGATACACTGTTCCAGCTCACACTGAGAAACCATTCCAGCTCACACTGATACACTGTTCCAGCTCACACTGAGAAACCGTTCCAGCTCACACTGATACACCGTTCCAGCTCACACTGAGAAGCCGTTCCAGCTCACACTGACACACTGTTCCAGCTCACACTGACACACCGTTCCAGCTCACACTGACACACCGTTCCAGCTCACACTGACACACTGTTCCAGCTCACACTGATACACCATTCCAGCTCACACTGACACACTGTTCCAGCTCACACTGAGAAACCGTTCCATTTCACACTGACACACCGTTCCAGCTCACACTGAAACACTGTTTCAGATCACACTGAGAAACCGTTCCAGCTCACACTGATATACTGTTCCAGCTCACACTGACACACTGTTCCAGCTCACACTGAGAAACCGTTCCAGCTCACACTTATACACCGTTCCAGCTCACACTGACACACTGTTCCAGCTCACACTGAGAAACCGTTCCAGCTCACACTGATACACCATTCCAGCTCACACTGATACACAGTTCCAGCTCACACTAAGACACCGTTCCAGCTCACACTGAGAAACCGTTCCAGCTCACACTGATACACCGTTCCAGCTCACACTGATACACAGTTCCAGCTCACACTGAGAAACCGTTCCAGCACACACTGAGAAACCGTTCCAGCTCACAGTGAGACACCGTTCCAAATCACACTGATACACTGTTCCAGCTCACACTGACACGCCGTTCCAGCTCACACTGATACACCGTTCCAGCTCACACTGACACACCGTTCCAGCTCACACTGACACACCGTTCCAGCTCACACTGACACACTGTTCCAGCTCACACTGAGACACCGTTCCAGCTCACACTGAGAAACCGCTCCAGCTCACACTGATACACCGTTCCAGCTCACACTGACACACTGTTCCAGCTCACACTGACACACTGTTCCAGCTCACACTGAGAAACCGTTCCAGCTCACACAGAGAAACCGTTCCAGCTCACAGTGAGACACCATTCCAGATCACACTGATACACTGTTCCAGCTCACAGTGATACACTGTTCCAGCTCACACTGACACACCATTCCAGCTCACAGTGAGACACCGTTCCAGCTCACACTGAGAAACCGTTCCAACTCACACTGAAACACCGTTCCAGCTCACACTGATACACTGTTGCAGCTCACAGTGAGAAACCGTTCCAGCTCACACCGACACACCGTTCCAGCTCATACTGACATGCCGTTCCAGCTCACACTGATACACCGTTCCAGCTCACATTGACACACCGTTCCAGCTCACACTGACACACCGTTCCAGCTCACACTGACACACTGTTCCAGCTCACACTGAGACACCGTTCCAGCTCACACTGAGTTACCGTTCCAGCTCACACTGATACACCGTTCCAGCTCACACTGACACACTGTTCCAGCTCACACTGATACACCGTTCCAGCTCACACTGACCACACTGTTCCAGCTCACATTGATACACCGTTCCAGCTCACACTGAGAAACCGTTCCAGCTCACACTGAGAAACCGTTCCAGCTCACACAGAGAAACCGTTCCAGCTCACAGTGAGACACCGTTCCAGCTCACACTGATACACTGTTCCAGCTCACACTGATACACCGTTCCAGCTCACAGTGACACACTGTTCCAGCTCACACTGATACACTGTTCCAGCTCACACTGATACACTGTTCCAGCTCACACTGATACACAGTTCCAGCTCACACTAAGACACCGTTCCAGCTCACACTGAGAAACCGTTCCAGCTCACACTGATACACCGTTCCAGCTCACACTGATACACAGTTCCAGCTCACACTGAGAAACCGTTCCAGCACACACTGAGAAACCGTTCCAGCTCACAGTGAGACACCGTTCCAAATCACACTGATACACTGTTCCAGCTCACACTGACACGCCGTTCCAGCTCACACTGATACACCGTTCCAGCTCACACTGACACACCGTTCCAGCTCACACTGACACACCGTTCCAGCTCACACTGACACACTGTTCCAGCTCACACTGATACACCGTTCCAGCTCACACTGAGAAGCCGTTCCAGCTCACACTGAGAAACCGTTCCAGCTCACACAGAGAAACCGTTCCAGCTCACAGTGAGACACCGTTCCAGCTCACACTGATACACTGTTCCAGCTCACAATGATACACCGTTCCAGCTCACAGTGATACACTGTTCCAGCTCACACTGACACACCATTCCAGCTCACAGTGAGACACCGTTCCAGCTCACACTGATACACCGTTCCAGCTCACACCGATACACCGTTCCAGCTCACACTGATTACACTGTTCCAGCTCACACTGATACACTGTTTCAGCTCACACTGAGAAAACGTTCCAGCTCACACTGATACACTGTTCCAGCTCACACTGATATACTGTTCCAGCTCACACTGATCCACTGTTTCAGCTCACACTGAGAAACTGTTCCAGCTCACACTGACACACCGTTCCAGATCACATTGATACACTGTTCCAGCTCACACTGATACACCGTTCCAGCTCACAGTGAGACACCGTTCCAGCTCACACTGATACACTGTTCCAGCTCACAGTGAGAAACCGTTCCAGCTCACACTGATACACCGATCCAGCTCACACTGAGAACCCGTTCCAGCTCACACTGATACACCGTTCCAGCTCACACTGATTCATCGTTCCAGCTCACACTGACACACCGTTCCAGCTCACACTTATACACTGTTTCAGCTCACACTGATACACTGTTTCAGCTCACACTGATACACCGTTCCAGCTCACACTGACACACCGTTCCAGCTCACACAGAGAAACCGTTCCAGCTCACAGTGAGACACCGTTCCAGCTCACACTGATACACAGTTCCAGCTCACACTGATACACCGTTCCAGCTCACAGTGATACACTGTTCCAGCTCACACTGACACACCATTCCAGCTCACAGTGAGACACCGTTCCAGCTCACACTGATACACCGTTCCAGCTCACACCGATACACCGTTCCAGCTCACACTGATTACAATGTTCCAGCTCACACTGATACACTGTTTCAGCTCACACTGAGAAAACGTTCCAGCTCACACTGATACACTGTTCCAGCTCACACTGATACACTGTTCCAGCTCACACTGATACACTGTTTCAGCTCATACTGAGAAACTGTTCCAGCTCACACTGACACACCGTTCCAGATCACACTGATACACCGTTCCAGCTCACAGTGAGACACCGTTCCAGCTCACACTGATACACTGTTCCAGCTCACAGTGAGAAACCGTTCCAGCTCACACTGATACACCGATCCAGCTCACACTGAGAACCCGTTCCAGCTCACACTGATACACCGTTCCAGCTCACACTGATACATCGTTCCAGCTCACACTGACACACCGTTCCAGCTCACACTTATACACTGTTTCAGCTCACACTGATACACTGTTTCAGCTCACACTGATACACCGTTCCAGCTCACACTGACACACCGTTCCAGCTCACACTGATACACTGTTCCAGCTCACACTGAGAAACCATTCCAGCTGACACTGATACACTGTTCCAGCTCACACTGAGAAACCGTTCCAGCTCACACTTATACACTGTTTCAGCTCACACTGATACACTGTTTCAGCTCACACTGATTACACTGTTTCAGCTCACACTGATACACTGTTTCAGCTCACACTGATTACACTGTTCCAGCTCACACTGATACACTGTTTCAGCTCACACTGAGAAAACGTTCCAGCTCACACTGATACACTGTTCCAGCTCACACTGATATACTGTTCCAGCTCACACTGATCCACTGTTTCAGCTCACACTGAGAAACTGTTCCAGCTCACACTGACACACCGTTCCAGATCACATTGATACACTGTTCCAGCTCACACTGATACACCGTTCCAGCTCACAGTGAGACACCGTTCCAGCTCACACTGATACACTGTTCCAGCTCACAGTGAGAAACCGTTCCAGCTCACACTGATACACCGATCCAGCTCACACTGAGAACCCGTTCCAGCTCACACTGATACACCGTTCCAGCTCACACTGATTCATCGTTCCAGCTCACACTGACACACCGTTCCAGCTCACACTTATACACTGTTTCAGCTCACACTGATACACTGTTTCAGCTCACACTGATACACCGTTCCAGCTCACACTGACACACCGTTCCAGCTCACACAGAGAAACCGTTCCAGCTCACAGTGAGACACCGTTCCAGCTCACACTGATACACAGTTCCAGCTCACACTGATACACCGTTCCAGCTCACAGTGATACACTGTTCCAGCTCACACTGACACACCATTCCAGCTCACAGTGAGACACCGTTCCAGCTCACACTGATACACCGTTCCAGCTCACACCGATACACCGTTCCAGCTCACACTGATTACAATGTTCCAGCTCACACTGATACACTGTTTCAGCTCACACTGAGAAAACGTTCCAGCTCACACTGATACACTGTTCCAGCTCACACTGATACACTGTTCCAGCTCACACTGATACACTGTTTCAGCTCATACTGAGAAACTGTTCCAGCTCACACTGACACACCGTTCCAGATCACACTGATACACCGTTCCAGCTCACAGTGAGACACCGTTCCAGCTCACACTGATACACTGTTCCAGCTCACAGTGAGAAACCGTTCCAGCTCACACTGATACACCGATCCAGCTCACACTGAGAACCCGTTCCAGCTCACACTGATACACCGTTCCAGCTCACACTGATACATCGTTCCAGCTCACACTGACACACCGTTCCAGCTCACACTTATACACTGTTTCAGCTCACACTGATACACTGTTTCAGCTCACACTGATACACCGTTCCAGCTCACACTGACACACCGTTCCAGCTCACACTGATACACTGTTCCAGCTCACACTGAGAAACCATTCCAGCTGACACTGATACACTGTTCCAGCTCACACTGAGAAACCGTTCCAGCTCACACTGATACACCGTTCCAGCTCACACTGAGAAGCCGTTCCAGCTCACACTGACACACTGTTCCAGCTCACACTGACACACCGTTCCAGCTCACACTGACACACCGTTCCAGCTCACACTGACACACTGTTCCAGCTCACACTGATACACCATTCCAGCTCACACTGACACACTGTTCCAGCTCACACTGAGAAACCGTTCCATTTCACACTGACACACCGTTCCAGCTCACACTGAAACACTGTTTCAGATCACACTGAGAAACCGTTCCAGCTCACACTGATATACTGTTCCAGCTCACACTGACACACTGTTCCAGCTCACACTGAGAAACCGTTCCAGCTCACACTTATACACCGTTCCAGCTCACACTGACACACTGTTCCAGCTCACACTGAGAAACCGTTCCAGCTCACACTGATACACCATTCCAGCTCACACTGATACACAGTTCCAGCTCACACTAAGACACCGTTCCAGCTCACACTGAGAAACCGTTCCAGCTCACACTGATACACCGTTCCAGCTCACACTGATACACAGTTCCAGCTCACACTGAGAAACCGTTCCAGCACACACTGAGAAACCGTTCCAGCTCACAGTGAGACACCGTTCCAAATCACACTGATACACTGTTCCAGCTCACACTGACACGCCGTTCCAGCTCACACTGATACACCGTTCCAGCTCACACTGACACACCGTTCCAGCTCACACTGACACACCGTTCCAGCTCACACTGACACACTGTTCCAGCTCACACTGAGACACCGTTCCAGCTCACACTGAGAAACCGCTCCAGCTCACACTGATACACCGTTCCAGCTCACACTGACACACTGTTCCAGCTCACACTGACACACTGTTCCAGCTCACACTGAGAAACCGATCCAGCTCACACAGAGAAACCGTTCCAGCTCACAGTGAGACACCATTCCAGATCACACTGATACACTGTTCCAGCTCACAGTGATACACTGTTCCAGCTCACACTGACACACCATTCCAGCTCACAGTGAGACACCGTTCCAGCTCACACTGAGAAACCGTTCCAACTCACACTGAAACACCGTTCCAGCTCACACTGATACACTGTTGCAGCTCACAGTGAGAAACCGTTCCAGCTCACACCGACACACCGTTCCAGCTCATACTGACATGCCGTTCCAGCTCACACTGATACACCGTTCCAGCTCACATTGACACACCGTTCCAGCTCACACTGACACACCGTTCCAGCTCACACTGAGTTACCGTTCCAGCTCACACTGATACACCGTTCCAGCTCACACTGACACACTGTTCCAGCTCACACTGATACACCGTTCCAGCTCACACTGACACACTGTTCCAGCTCACATTGATACACCGTTCCAGCTCACACTGAGAAACCGTTCCAGCTCACACTGAGAAACCGTTCCAGCTCACACAGAGAAACCGTTCCAGCTCACAGTGAGACACCGTTCCAGCTCACACTGATACACTGTTCCAGCTCACACTGATACACCGTTCCAGCTCACAGTGACACACTGTTCCAGCTCACACTGACACACCATTCCAGCTCACAGTGAGACACCGTTCCAGCTCACACTGATGCACCGTTCCAGCTCACACCGATACACAGTTCCAGCTCACACTGATACACTGTTTCAGCTCACACTGAGAAAACGTTCCAGCTCACACTGATACACTGTTCCAGCTCACACTGATTACACTGTTCCAGCTCACACTGATACACTGTTTCAGCTCACACTGAGAAAATGTTCCAGCTCACACTGATACACTGTTCCAGCTCACACTGATACACTGTTCCAGCTCACACTGATACACTGTTTCAGCTCACACTGAGAAACCGTTCCAGCTCACACTGATACACCATTCCAGCTCACACTGAAACACTGTTTCAGATCACACTGAGAAACCGTTCCAGCTCACACTGATATACTGTTCCAGCTCACACTGACACACTGTTCCAGCTCACACTGAGAAACCGTTCCAGCTCACACTTATACACCGTTCCAGCTCACACTGACACACTGTTCCAGCTCACACTGAGAAACCGTTCCAGCTCACACTGATACACCATTCCAGCTCACACTGATACACAGTTCCAGCTCACACTAAGACACCGTTCCAGCTCACACTGAGAAACCGTTCCAGCTCACACTGATACACCGTTCCAGCTCACACTGATACACAGTTCCAGCTCACACTGAGAAACCGTTCCAGCACACACTGAGAAACTGTTCCAGCTCACAGTGAGACACCGTTCCAAATCACACTGATACACTGTTCCAGCTCACACTGACACGCCGTTCCAGCTCACACTGATACACCGTTCCAGCTCACACTGACACACCGTTCCAGCTCACACTGACACACCGTTCCAGCTCACACTGACACACTGTTCCAGCTCACACTGAGACACCGTTCCAGCTCACACTGAGAAACCGCTCCAGCTCACACTGATACACCGTTCCAGCTCACACTGACACACTGTTCCAGCTCACACTGACACACTGTTCCAGCTCACACTGAGAAACCGTTCCAGCTCACACAGAGAAACCGTTCCAGCTCACAGTGAGACACCATTCCAGATCACACTGATACACTGTTCCAGCTCACAGTGATACACTGTTCCAGCTCACACTGACACACCATTCCAGCTCACAGTGAGACACCGTTCCAGCTCACACTGAGAAACCGTTCCAACTCACACTGAAACACCGTTCCAGCTCACACTGATACACTGTTGCAGCTCACAGTGAGAAACCGTTCCAGCTCACACCGACACACCGTTCCAGCTCATACTGACATGCCGTTCCAGCTCACACTGATACACCGTTCCAGCTCACATTGACACACCGGTCCAGCTCACACTGACACACCGTTCCAGCTCACACTGAGTTACCGTTCCAGCTCACACTGATACACCGTTCCAGCTCACACTGACACACTGTTCCAGCTCACACTGATACACCGTTCCAGCTCACACTGACACACTGTTCCAGCTCACATTGATACACCGTTCCAGCTCACACTGAGAAACCGTTCCAGCTCACACTGAGAAACCGTTCCAGCTCACACAGAGAAACCGTTCCAGCTCACAGTGAGACACCGTTCCAGCTCACACTGATACACTGTTCCAGCTCACACTGATACACCGTTCCAGCTCACAGTGACACACTGTTCCAGCTCACACTGACACACCATTCCAGCTCACAGTGAGACACCGTTCCAGCTCACACTGATGCACCGTTCCAGCTCACACCGATACACCGTTCCAGCTCACACTGATACACTGTTTCAGCTCACACTGAGAAAACGTTCCAGCTCACACTGATACACTGTTCCAGCTCACACTGATTACACTGTTCCAGCTCACACTGATACACTGTTTCAGCTCACACTGAGAAAATGTTCCAGCTCACACTGATACACTGTTCCAGCTCACACTGATACACTGTTCCAGCTCACACTGATACACTGTTTCAGCTCACACTGAGAAACTGTTCCAGCTCACACAGACACACCGTTGCAGCTCACACTGATACACTGTTCCAGCTCACACTGAGAAACCATTCCAGCTCACACTGATACACTGTTCCAGCTCACACTGAGAAACCGTTCCAGCTCACACTGATACACCGTTCCAGCTCACACTGAGAAGCCGTTCCAGCTCACACTGACACACTGTTCCAGCTCACTCTGACACACCGTTCCAGCTCACACTGACACACCGTTCCAGCTCACACTGACACACGGTTCCAGCTCACACTGAGAAACCGTTCCAGCTCAAACTGATACACCATTCCAGCTCACACTGACACACTGTTCCAGCTCACACTGAGAAACCGTTCCATTTCACACTGACACACCGTTCCAGCTCACACTGAAACACTGTTTCAGCTCACACTGAGAAACCGTTCCAGCTCACACTGATATACTGTTCCAGCTCACACTGACACACTGTTCCAGCTCACACTGAGAAACCGTTCCAGCTCACACTTATACACCGTTCCAGCTCACACTAAGACACCGTTCCAGCTCACACTGAGAAACCGTTCCAGCTCACACTGATACACCGTTCCAGCTCACACTGATACACTGTTCCAGCTCACACTGAGAAACCGTTCCAGCTCACACTGAGAAACCGTTCCAGCTCACAGTGAGACACCGTTCCAGCTCACACTGATACACTGTTCCAGCTCACACTGAGAAACCGTTCCAGCTCACACTGAGAAACCGTTCCAGCTCACAGTGAGACACCGTTCCAGCTCACACTGATACACTGTTCCAGCTCACACTGACACGCCGTTCCAGCTCACACTGATACACCGTTCCAACTCACACTGACACACCGTTCCAGCTCACACTGACACACCGTTCCAGCTCACACTGACACACTGTTCCAGCTCACACTGATACACCGTTCCAGCTCACAGTGAGACACCGTTCCAGCTCACACTGATACACTGTTCCAGCTCACAGTGAGAAACCGTTCCAGCTCACACTGACACACTGTTCCAGCTCACACTGATACACCGATCCAGCTCACACTGATACATCGTTCCAGCTCACACTGACACACCGTTCCAGCTCACACTGATACACTGTTTCAGCTCACACTGATACACTGTTTCAGCTCACACTGATACACTGTTCCAGCTCACACTGACACACCGTTCCAGCTCACACTGATACACTGTTCCAGCTCACACTGAGAAACCGTTCCAGCTCACACTGATACACTGTTCCAGCTCACACTGAGAAACCGTTCCAGCTCACACTGATACACCGTTCCAGCTCACACTGAGAAGCCGTTCCAGCTCACACTGACACACTGTTCCAGCTCACACTGACACACCATTCCAGCTCACACTGTCACACCGTTCCAGCTCACACTGACACACTGTTCCAGCTCACACTGAGAAACCGTTCCAGCTCACACTTCTACACCGTTCTAGCTCACACTGACACACTGTTCCAGCTCACACTGAGAAACCGTTCCAGCTCACACTGATACACCGTTCCAGCTCACACTAAGACACCGTTCCAGCTCACACTGAGAAACCGTTCCAGCTCCCACTGATACACCGTACCAGCTCACACTAAGACACCATTCCAGCTCACACTGAGAAACCGTTCCAGCTCACACTGATATACCGTTCCAGCTCACACTGACACACTGTTCCAGCTCACACTGATACACTGTTCCAGCTCACACTGAGAATCCGTTCCAGCTCACACTGAGAAACCGTTCCAGCTCACAGTGAGACACCGTTCCAGCTCACACTGATACACTGTTCCAGCTCACACTGAGAAACCGTTCCAGCTCACAGTAATACACTGTTCCAGCTCACACTGACACACCATTCCAGCTCACAGTGAGACACCGTTCCAGCTCACACTGACACACCATTCCAGCTCACAGTGAGACATCGTTCCAGCTCACACTGATACACCGTTCCAGCTCACACCGATACACCGTTCCAGCTCACACTGATTACACTGTTCCAGCTCACACTGATACACTGTTTCAGCTCACACTGAGAAAACGTTCCAGCTCACACTGATACACTGTTCCAGCTCACACTGATATACTGTTCCAGCTCACACTGATCCACTGTTTCAGCTCACACTGAGAAACTGTTCCAGCTCACACTGACACACCGTTCCAGATCACATTGATACACTGTTCCAGCTCACACTGATACACCGTTCCAGCTCACAGTGAGACACCGTTCCAGCTCACACTGATACACTGTTCCAGCTCACACTGATACACCGTTCCAGCTCACAGTGATACACTGTTCCAGCTCACACTGACACACCATTCCAGCTCACAGTGAGACACCGTTCCAGCTCACACTGATACACCGTTCCAGCTCACACCGATACACCGTTCCAGCTCACACTGATTACAATGTTCCAGCTCACACTGATACACTGTTTCAGCTCACACTGAGAAAACGTTCCAGCTCACACTGATACACTGTTCCAGCTCACACTGATACACTGTTCCAGCTCACACTGATACACTGTTTCAGCTCATACTGAGAAACTGTTCCAGCTCACACTGACACACCGTTCCAGATCACACTGATACACCGTTCCAGCTCACAGTGAGACACCGTTCCAGCTCACACTGATACACTGTTCCAGCTCACAGTGAGAAACCATTCCAGCTCACACTGATACACCGATCCAGCTCACACTGAGAACCCGTTCCAGCTCACACTGATACACCGTTCCAGCTCACACTGATACATCGTTCCAGCTCACACTGACACACCGTTCCAGCTCACACTTATACACTGTTTCAGCTCACACTGATACACTGTTTCAGCTCACACTGATACACCGTTCCAGCTCACACTGACACACCGTTCCAGCTCACACTGATACAATGTTCCAGCTCACACTGAGAAACCATTCCAGCTCACACTGATACACTGTTCCAGCTCACACTGAGAAACCGTTCCAGCTCACACTGATACACCGTTCCAGCTCACACTGAGAAGCCGTTCCAGCTCACACTGACACACTGTTCCAGCTCACACTGACACACCGTTCCAGCTCACACTGACACACCGTTCCAGCTCACACTGACACACTGTTCCAGCTCACACTGATACACCATTCCAGCTCGCACTGACACACTGTTCCAGCTCACACTGAGAAACCGTTCCATTTCACACTGACACACCGTTCCAGCTCACGCTGAAACACTGTTTCAGCTCACACTGAGAAACCGTTCCAGCTCACACTGATATACTGTTCCAGCTCACACTGACACACTGTTCCAGCTCACACTGAGAAACCGTTCCAGCTCACACTTATACACCGTTCCAGCTCACACTGACACACTGTTCCAGCTCACACTGAGAAACCGTTCCAGCTCACACTGATACACAGTTCCAGCTCACACTAAGACACCGTTCCAGCTCACACTGAGAAACCGTTCCAGCTCACACTGATACACCGTTCCAGCTCACACTGATACACAGTTCCAGCTCACACTGAGAAACCGTTCCAGCACACACTGAGAAACCGTTCCAGCTCACAGTGAGACACCGTTCCAAATCACACTGATACACTGTTCCAGCTCACACTGACACGCCGTTCCAGCTCACACTGATACACCGTTCCAGCTCACACTGACACACCGTTCCAGCTCACACTGACACACCGTTCCAGATCACACTGACACACTGTTCCAGCTCACACTGAGACACCGTTCCAGCTCACACTGAGAAACCGTTCCACCTCACACTGGTACACCGTTCCAGCTCACACTGACACACTGTTCCAGCTCACACTGACACACTGTTCCAGCTCACACTGAGAAACCGTTCCAGCTCACACAGAGAAACCGTTCCAGCTCACAGTGAGACACCGTTCCAGATCACACTGATACACTGTTCCAGCTCACACTGATACACCGTTCCAGCTCACAGTGATACACTGTTCCAGCTCACACTGACACACCATTCCAGCTCACAGTGAGACACCGTTCCAGCTCACACTGAGAAACCGTTCCAACTCACACTGAAACACCGTTCCAGCTCACACTGATACACTGTAGCAGCTCACAGTGAGAAACGGTTCCAGCTCACACCGACACACCGTTCCAGCTCATACTGACATGCCGTTCCAGCTCACACTGATACACCGTTCCAGCTCACATTGACACACCGTTCCAGCTCACACTGACACACCGTTCCAGCTCACACTGACACACTGTTCCAGCTCACACTGAGACACCGTTCCAGCTCACACTGAGTTACCGTTCCAGCTCACACTGATACACCGTTCCAGCTCACACTGACACACTGTTCCAGCTCACACTGATACACCGTTCCAGCTCACACTGACACACTGTTCCAGCTCACATTGATACACCGTTCCAGCTCACACTGAGAAACCGTTCCAGCTCACACTGAGAAACCGTTCCAGCTCACACTGATGCACCGTTCCAGCTCACACCGATACACCGTTCCAGCTCACACTGATACACTGTTTCAGCTCACACTGAGAAAATGTTCCAGCTCACACTGATACACTGTTCCAGCTCACACTGATACACTGTTCCAGCTCACACTGATACACTGTTTCAGCTCACACTGAGAAACTGTTCCAGCTCACACTGACACACCGTTCCAGCTCACACTGATACACTGTTCCAGCTCACACTGAGAAACCATTCCAGCTCACACTGATACACTGTTCCAGCTCACACTGAGAAACCGTTCCAGCTCACACTGATACACCGTTCCAGCTCACACTGAGAAGCCGTTCCAGCTCACACTGACACACTGTTCCAGCTCACACTGACACACCGTTCCAGCTCACACTGACACACCGTTCCAGCTCACACTGACACAATGTTCCAGCTCACACTGAGAAACCGTTCCAGCTCACACTGATACACCATTCCAGCTCACACTGACACAATGTTCCAGCTCACACTGAGAAACCGTTCCATTTCACACTGACACACCGTTCCAGCTCACACTGAAACACTGTTTCAGCTCACACTGAGAAACCGTTCCAGCTCACACTGATATACTGTTCCAGCTCACACTGACACACTGTTCCAGCTCACACTGAGAAACCGTTCCAGCTCACACTTATACACCGTTCCAGCTCACACTGACACACCGTTCCAGCTCACACTGAGAAACCGTTCCAGCTCACACTGATACACCGTTCCAGCTCACACTAAGCAACCGTTCCAGCTCACACTGAGAAACCGTTCCAGCTCACACTGATACACCGTTCCAGCTCACACTGATACACTGTTCCAGCTCACACTGAGAAACCGTTCCAGCTCACACTGATACACCGTTCCAGCTCACAGTGAGACACCGTTCCAGCTCACACTGATACACTGTTCCAGCTCACACTGAGAAACCGTTCCAGCTCACACTGAGAAACCGTTCCAGCTCACAGTGAGACACCGTTCCAGCTCACACTGATACACTGTTCCAGCTCACACTGACACGCCGTTCCAGCTCACACTGATACACCGTTCCAACTCACACTGACACACCGTTCCAGCTCACACTGACACACCGTTCCAGCTCACACTGACACACTGTTCCAGCTCACACTGATACACCGTTCCAGCTCACAGTGAGACACCGTTCCAGCTCACACTGATACACTGTTCCAGCTCACAGTGAGAAACCGTTCCAGCTCACACTGACACACTGTTCCAGCTCACACTGATACACCGATCCAGCTCACACTGATACATCGTTCCAGCTCACACTGACACACCGTTCCAGCTCACACTGATACACTGTTTCAGCTCACACTGATACACTGTTTCAGCTCACACTGATACACTGTTCCAGCTCACACTGACACACCGTTCCAGCTCACACTGATACACTGTTCCAGCTCACACTGAGAAACCGTTCCAGCTCACACTGATACACTGTTCCAGCTCACACTGAGAAACCGTTCCAGCTCACACTGATACACCGTTCCAGCTCACACTGAGAAGCCGTTCCAGCTCACACTGACACACTGTTCCAGCTCACACTGACACACCATTCCAGCTCACACTGTCACACCGTTCCAGCTCACACTGACACACTGTTCCAGCTCACACTGAGAAACCGTTCCAGCTCACACTGATACACCATTCCAGCTCACACTGACACACTGTTCCAGCTCACACTGAGAAACCGTTCAGGCTCACACTGATACACTGTTCCAGCTCACACTGACACACTGTTCCAGCTCACACTGAGAAACCGTTCCAGCTCACACTTATACACCGTTCTAGCTCACACTGACACACTGTTCCAGCTCACACTGAGAAACCGTTCCAGCTCACACTGATACACCGTTCCAGCTCACACTAAGACACCGTTCCAGCTCACACTGAGAAACCGTTCCAGCTCCCACTGATACACCGTTCCAGCTCACACTAAGACACCGTTCCAGCTCACACTCAGAAACCGTTCCAGCTCACACTGATATACCGTTCCAGCTCACACTGACACACTGTTCCAGCTCACACTGATACACTGTTCCAGCTCACACTGAGAATCCGTTCCAGCTCACAGTGAGAAACCGTTCCAGCTCACAGTGAGACACCGTTCCAGCTCACACTGATACACTGTTCCAGCTCACACTGAGAAACCGTTCAAGCTCACAGTAATACACTGTTCCAGCTCACACTGACACACCTTTCCAGCTCACAGTGAGACACCGTTCCAGCTCACACTGAGAAACCGTTCCAACTCTCACTGATACACCGTTCCAGCTCACACTGATACACTGTTGCAGCTCACAGTGAGAAACCGTTCCAGCTCACACTGATACACTGTTCCAGCTCACACCGATACACCGTTCCAGCTCACATTGATACATCGTTCCAGCTCACACTGATTACACTGTTCCAGCTCACACTGATACACTGTTTCAGCTCACACTGAGAAACCGTTCCAGATCACACTGATACACTGTTCCAGCTCACACTGATACACTGTTCCAGCTCACACTGATACACTGTTTCAGCTCACACTGAGAAACCATTCCAGCTCACACTGACACACCGTTCCAGCTCACACTGATACACTGTTCCAGCTCACACTGATACTCCGTTCCAGCTCACAGTGAGACACCGTTCCAGCTCACACTGATACACTGTTCCAGCTCACAGTGAGAAACCGTTCCAGCTCACACTGATACACCGATCCAGCTCACACTGATACATCGTTCCAGCTCACACTGACACACCGTTCCAGCTCACACTGATACACTGTTTCAGCTCACACTGATACACTGTTTCAGCTCACACTGAGAAACCGTTCCAGCTCACACTGATACACTGTTCCAGCTCACACTGACACGCCGTTCCAGCTCACACTGATACACTGTTCCAGCTCACACTGAGAAACCGTTCCAGCTCACACTGATACACTGTTCCAGCTCACACTGAGAAACCGTTCCAGCTCACACTGATACACCGTTCCAGCTCACACTGAGAAGCCGTTCCAGCTCACACTGACACACTGTTCCAGCTCACACTGACACACCATTCCAGCTCACACTGACACACCGTTCCAGCTCACACTGACACACTGTTCCAGCTCACACTGAGAAACCGTTCCAGCTCACACTGATACACCATTCCAGCTCACACTGACACACTGTTCCAGCTCACACTGAGAAACCGTTCCATTTCACACTGACACACCGTTCCAGCTCACACTGACACACTGTTCCAGCTCACACTGAGAAACCATTCCAGCTCACACTGATACACTGTTCCAGCTCACACTGACACACTGTTCCAGCTCACACTGAGAAACTGTTCCAGCTCACACTTATACACCGTTCCAGCTCACACTGAGACACCGTTCCAGCTCACACTGAGAAACCGTTCCAGCTCACACTGAGAAACCGTTCCAGCTCACACTGATATACCGTTCCAGCTCACACTGACACACTGTTCCAGCTCACACTGATACACTGTTCCAGCTCACACTGATACACTGTTTCAGCTCACACTGAGAAACCGTTCCAGCTCACACTGACACACCGTTCCAGCTCACACTGATACACTGTTCCAGCTCACACTGATACACCGTTCCAGCTCACAGTGAGACACCGTTCCAGCTCACACTGATACACTGTTCCAGCTCACAGTGAGAAACCGTTCCAGCTCACAGTGAGACACCGTTCCAGCTCACACTGATACACTGTTCCAGCTCACAGTGAGAAACCGTTCCAGCTCACAGTGAGACACCGTTCCAGCTCACACTGATACACTGTTCCAGCTCACAGTGAGAAACCGTTCCAGCTCACACTGATACACCGATCCAGCTCACACTGATACATCGTTCCAGCTCACACTGACACACCGTTCCAGCTCACACTGATACACTGTTTCAGCTCACACTGATACACTGTTTCAGCTCACACTGAGAAACCGTTCCAGCTCACACTGATACACTGTTCCAGCTCACACTGACACGCCGTTCCAGCTCACACTGATACACTGTTCCAGCTCACACTGAGAAACCGTTCCAGCTCACACTGATACACTGTTCCAGCTCACACTGAGAAACCGTTCCAGCTCACACTGATACACCGTTCCAGCTCACACTGAGAAGCCGTTCCAGCTCACACTGACACACCGTTCCAGCTCACACTGACACACCATTCCAGCTCACACTGACACACCGTTCCAGCTCACACTGACACACTGTTCCAGCTCACACTGAGAAACCGTTCCAGCTCACACTGATACACCATTCCAGCTCACACTGACACACTGTTCCAGCTCACACTGAGAAACCGTTCCATTTCACACTGACACACCGTTCCAGCTCACACTGACACACTGTTCCAGCTCACACTGAGAAACCATTCCAGCTCACACTGATACACTGTTCCAGCTCACACTGACACACTGTTCCAGCTCACACTGAGAAACTGTTCCAGCTCACACTTATACACCGTTCCAGCTCACACTGAGACACTGTTCCAGCTCACACTGAGAAACCGTTCCAGCTCACACTGATACACCGTTCCAGCTCACACTAAGACACCGTTCCAGCTCACACTGAGAAACCGTTCCAGCTCACACTGATATACCGTTCCAGCTCACACTGACACACTGTTCCAGCTCACACTGATACACTGTTCCAGCTCACACTGATACACTGTTTCAGCTCACACTGAGAAACCGTTCCAGCTCACACTGAGAAACCGTTCCAGCTCACACTGATACACCGTTCCAGCTCACACTAAGACACCGTTCCAGCTCACACTGAGAAACCGTTCCAGCTCACACTGATATACCGTTCCAGCTCACACTGACACACTGTTCCAGCTCACACTGATACACTGTTCCAGCTCACACTGACACACTGTTCCAGCTCACACTGATACACCGTTCCAGCTCACAGTGAGACACCGTTCCAGCTCACACTGATACACTGTTCCAGCTCACAGTGAGAAACCGTTCCAGCTCACAGTGAGACACCGTTCCAGATCACACTGATACACTGTTCCAGCTCACACTGATACACCGTTCCAGCTCACAGTGATACACTGTTCCAGCTCACACTGACACACCATTCCAGCTCACAGTGAGACACCGTTCCAGCTCACACTGAGAAACCGTTCCAACTCACACTGACACACCGTTCCAGCTCACACTGATACACTGTAGCAGCTCACAGTGAGAAACCGTTCCAGCTCACACCGACACACCGTTCCAGCTCATAGTGACAGGCCGTTCCAGCTCACACTGATACACCGTTCCAGCTCACATTGACACACCGTTCCAGCTCACACTGACACACCGTTCCAGCTCACACTGACACACTGTTCCAGCTCACACTGAGACACCGTTCCAGCTCACACTGAGTTACCGTTCCAGCTCACACTGATACACCGTTCCAGCTCACACTGACACACTGTTCCAGCTCACACTGATACACCGTTCCAGCTCACACTGACACACTGTTCCAGCTCACATTGATACACCGTTCCAGCTCACACTGAGAAACCGTTCCAGCTCACACTGAGAAACCGTTCCAGCTCACACAGAGAAACCGTTCCAGCTCACAGTGAGACACCGTTCCAGCTCACACTGATACACTGTTCCAGCTCACACTGATACACCGTTCCAGCTCACAGTGACACACTGTTCCAGCTCACACTGACACACCATTCCAGCTCACAGTGAGACACCGTTCCAGCTCACACTGATGCACCGTTCCAGCTCACACCGATACACCGTTCCAGCTCACACTGATACACTGTTTCAGCTCACACTGAGAAAACGTTCCAGCTCACACTGATACACTGTTCCAGCTCACACTGATACACTGTTCCAGCTCACACTGATACACTGTTCCAGCTCACACTGATTACACTGTTCCAGCTCACACTGATACACTGTTTCAGCTCACACTGAGAAAATGTTCCAGCTCACACTGATACACTGTTCCAGCTCACACTGATACACTGTTCCAGCTCACACTGATACACTGTTTCAGCTCACACTGAGAAACTGTTCCAGCTCACACTGACACACCGTTCCAGCTCACACTGATACACTGTTCCAGCTCACACTGAGAAACCATTCCAGCTCACACTGATACACTGTTCCAGCTCACACTGAGAAACCGTTCCAGCTCACACTGATACACCGTTCCAGCTCACACTGAGAAGCCGTTCCAGCTCACACTGACACACTGTTCCAGCTCACACTGACACACCGTTCCAGCTCACACTGACACACCGTTCCAGCTCACACTGACACACTGTTCCAGCTCACACTGAGAAACCGTTCCAGCTCACACTGATACACCATTCCAGCTCACACTGACAGACTGTTCCAGCTCACACTGAGAAACCGTTCCATTTCACACTGACACACCGTTCCAGCTCACACTGAAACACTGTTTCAGCTCACACTGAGAAACCGTTCCAGCTCACACTGATATACTGTTCCAGCTCACACTGACACACTGTTCCAGCTCACACTGAGAAACCGTTCCAGCTCACACTTATACACCGTTCCAGCTCACACTGACACACCGTTCCAGCTCACACTGAGAAACCGTTCCAGCTCACACTGATACACCGTTCCAGCTCACACTAAGACACCGTTCCAGCTCACACTGAGAAACCGTTCCAGCTCACACTGATACACCGTTCCAGCTCACACTGATACACTGTTCCAGCTCACACTGAGAAACCGTTCCAGCTCACACTGAGAAACCGTTCCAGCTCACAGTGAGACACCGTTCCAGCTCACACTGATACACTGTTCCAGCTCACACTGAGAAACCGTTCCAGCTCACACTGAGAAACCGTTCCAGCTCACAGTGAGACACCGTTCCAGCTCACACTGATACACTATTCCAGCTCACACTGACACGCCGTTCCAGCTCACACTGATACACCGTTCCAACTCACACTGACACACCGTTCCAGCTCACACTGACACACCGTTCCAGCTCACACTGACACACTGTTCCAGCTCACACTGATACACCGTTCCAGCTCACAGTGAGACACCGTTCCAGCTCACACTGATACACTGTTCCAGCTCACAGTGAGAAACCGTTCCAGCTCACACTGACACACTGTTCCAGCTCACACTGACACGCCGTTCCAGCTCACACTGATACACTGTTCCAGCTCACACTGAGAAACCGTTCCAGCTCACACTGATACACTGTTCCAGCTCACACTGAGAAACCGTTCCAGCTCACACTGATACACCGTTCCAGCTCACACTGAGAAGCCGTTCCAGCTCACACTGACACACCGTTCCAGCTCACACTGACACACCATTCCAGCTCACACTGACACACCGTTCCAGCTCACACTGACACACTGTTCCAGCTCACACTGAGAAACCGTTCCAGCTCACACTGATACACCATTCCAGCTCACACTGACACACTGTTCCAGCTCACACTGAGAAACCGTTCCATTTCACACTGACACACCGTTCCAGCTCACACTGACACACTGTTCCAGCTCACACTGAGAAACCATTCCAGCTCACACTGATACACTGTTCCAGCTCACACTGACACACTGTTCCAGCTCACACTGAGAAACTGTTCCAGCTCACACTTATACACCGTTCCAGCTCACACTGAGACACTGTTCCAGCTCACACTGAGAAACCGTTCCAGCTCACACTGATACACCGTTCCAGCTCACACTAAGACACCGTTCCAGCTCACACTGAGAAACCGTTCCAGCTCACACTGATATACCGTTCCAGCTCACACTGACACACTGTTCCAGCTCACACTGATACACTGTTCCAGCTCACACTGATACACTGTTTCAGCTCACACTGAGAAACCGTTCCAGCTCACACTGAGAAACCGTTCCAGCTCACACTGATACACCGTTCCAGCTCACACTAAGACACCGTTCCAGCTCACACTGAGAAACCGTTCCAGCTCACACTGATATACCGTTCCAGCTCACACTGACACACTGTTCCAGCTCACACTGATACACTGTTCCAGCTCACACTGACACACTGTTCCAGCTCACACTGATACACCGTTCCAGCTCACAGTGAGACACCGTTCCAGCTCACACTGATACACTGTTCCAGCTCACAGTGAGAAACCGTTCCAGCTCACAGTGAGACACCGTTCCAGATCACACTGATACACTGTTCCAGCTCACACTGATACACCGTTCCAGCTCACAGTGATACACTGTTCCAGCTCACACTGACACACCATTCCAGCTCACAGTGAGACACCGTTCCAGCTCACACTGAGAAACCGTTCCAACTCACACTGACACACCGTTCCAGCTCACACTGATACAATGTAGCAGCTCACAGTGAGAAACCGTTCCAGCTCACACCGACACACCGTTCCAGCTCATAGTGACAGGCCGTTCCAGCTCACACTGATACACCGTTCCAGCTCACACTGACACACTGTTCCAGCTCACACTGAGACACCGTTCCAGCTCACACTGAGTTACCGTTCCAGCTCACACTGATACACCGTTCCAGCTCACACTGACACACTGTTCCAGCTCACACTGATACACCGTTCCAGCTCACACTGACACACTGTTCCAGCTCACATTGATACACCGTTCCAGCTCACACTGAGAAACCGTTCCAGCTCACACTGAGAAACCGTTCCAGCTCACACAGAGAAACCGTTCCAGCTCACAGTGAGACACCGTTCCAGCTCACACTGATACACTGTTCCAGCTCACACTGATACACCGTTCCAGCTCACAGTGACACACTGTTCCAGCTCACACTGACACACCATTCCAGCTCACAGTGAGACACCGTTCCAGCTCACACTGATGCACCGTTCCAGCTCACACCGATACACCGTTCCAGCTCACACTGATACACTGTTTCAGCTCACACTGAGAAAACGTTCCAGCTCACACTGATACACTGTTCCAGCTCACACTGATACACTGTTCCAGCTCACACTGATACACTGTTCCAGCTCACACTGATTACACTGTTCCAGCTCACACTGATACACTGTTTCAGCTCACACTGAGAAAATGTTCCAGCTCACACTGATACACTGTTCCAGCTCACACTGATACACTGTTCCAGCTCACACTGATACACTGTTTCAGCTCACACTGAGAAACTGTTCCAGCTCACACTGACACACCGTTCCAGCTCACACTGATACACTGTTCCAGCTCACACTGAGAAACCATTCCAGCTCACACTGATACACTGTTCCAGCTCACACTGAGAAACCGTTCCAGCTCACACTGATACACCGTTCCAGCTCACACTGAGAAGCCGTTCCAGCTCACACTGACACACTGTTCCAGCTCACACTGACACACCGTTCCAGCTCACACTGACACACCGTTCCAGCTCACACTGACACACTGTTCCAGCTCACACTGAGAAACCGTTCCAGCTCACACTGATACACCATTCCAGCTCACACTGACAGACTGTTCCAGCTCACACTGAGAAACCGTTCCATTTCACACTGACACACCGTTCCAGCTCACACTGAAACACTGTTTCAGCTCACACTGAGAAACCGTTCCAGCTCACACTGATATACTGTTCCAGCTCACACTGACACACTGTTCCAGCTCACACTGAGAAACCGTTCCAGCTCACACTTATACACCGTTCCAGCTCACACTGACACACCGTTCCAGCTCACACTGAGAAACCGTTCCAGCTCACACTGATACACCGTTCCAGCTCACACTAAGACACCGTTCCAGCTCACACTGAGAAACCGTTCCAGCTCACACTGATACACCGTTCCAGCTCACACTGATACACTGTTCCAGCTCACACTGAGAAACCGTTCCAGCTCACACTGAGAAACCGTTCCAGCTCACAGTGAGACACCGTTCCAGCTCACACTGATACACTGTTCCAGCTCACACTGAGAAACCGTTCCAGCTCACACTGAGAAACCGTTCCAGCTCACAGTGAGACACCGTTCCAGCTCACACTGATACACTATTCCAGCTCACACTGACACGCCGTTCCAGCTCACACTGATACACCGTTCCAACTCACACTGACACACCGTTCCAGCTCACACTGACACACCGTTCCAGCTCACACTGACACACTGTTCCAGCTCACACTGATACACCGTTCCAGCTCACAGTGAGACACCGTTCCAGCTCACACTGATACACTGTTCCAGCTCACAGTGAGAAACCGTTCCAGCTCACACTGACACACTGTTCCAGCTCACACTGATACACCGATCCAGCTCACACTGATACATCGTTCCAGCTCACACTGACACACCGTTCCAGCTCACACTGATACACTGTTTCAGCTCACACTGATACACTGTTCCAGCTCACACTGACACACCGTTCCAGCTCACACTGATACACTGTTCCAGCTCACACTGAGAAACCGTTCCAGCTCACACTGACACACTGTTCCAGCTCACACTGATACACCGATCCAGCTCACACTGATACATCGTTATAGCTCACACTGACACACCGTTCCAGCTCACACTGATACACTGTTTCAGCTCACACTGATACACTGTTCCAGCTCACACTGACACACCGTTCCAGCTCACACTGATACACTGTTTCAGCTCACACTGATACACTGTTCCAGCTCACACTGATACACTGTTCCAGCTCACACTGACACACCGTTCCAGCTCACACTGATACACTGTTCCAGCTCACACTGAGAAACCGTTCCAGCTCACACTGATACACTGTTCCAGCTCACACTGAGAAACCGTTCCAGCTCACACTGATACACCGTTCCAGCTCACACTGAGAAGCCGTTCCAGCTCACACTGACACACTGTTCCAGCTCACGCTGACACACCATTCCAGCTCACACTGTCACACCGTTCCAGCTCACACTGACACACTGTTCCAGCTCACACTGAGAAACCGTTCCAGCTCACACTGATACACCATTCCAGCTCACACTGACACACTGTTGCAGCTCACACTGAGAAACCGTTCCAGCTCACACTGATACACTGTTCCAGCTCAGACTGACACACTGTTCCAGCTCACACTGAGAAACCGTTCCAGCTCACACTTATACACCTTTCTAGCTCACACTGACACACTGTTCCAGCTCACACTGAGAAACCGTTCCAGCTCACACTGATACACCGTTCCAGCTCACACTAAGACACCGTTCCAGCTCACACTGAGAAACCGTTCCAGCTCCCACTGATACACCGTTCCAGCTCACACTAAGACACCGTTCCAGCTCACACTGAGAAACCGTTCCAGCTCACACTGATATACCGTTCCAGCTCACACTGACACACTGTTCCAGCTCACACTGATACACTGTTCCAGCTCACACTGAGAAACCGTTCCAGCTCACACTGATACACTGTTCCAGCTCACACTGAGAAACCGTTCCAGCTCACACTGATACACCGTTCCAGCTCACACTGAGAAGCCGTTCCAGCTCACACTGACACACTGTTCCAGCTCACACTGACACACCATTCCAGCTCACACTGACACACCGTTCCAGCTCACACTGACACACCGTTCCAGCTCACACTGAGAAACCGTTCCAGCTCACACTGAGAAACCGTTCCAGCTCACACTGATACACCGTTCCAGCTCACACTGATACACTGTTCCAGCTCACACTGAGAAACCGTTCCAGCTCACACTGATACACCGTTCCAGCTCACAGTGAGACACCGTTCCAGCTCACACTGATACACTGTTCCAGCTCACACTGAGAAACCGTTCCAGCTCACACTGAGAAACCGTTCCAGCTCACAGTGAGACACCGTTCCAGCTCACACTGATACACTGTTCCAGCTCACACTGACACGCCGTTCCAGCTCACACTGATACACCGTTCCAACTCACACTGACACACCGTTCCAGCTCACACTGACACACCGTTCCAGCTCACACTGACACACTGTTCCAGCTCACACTGATACACCGTTCCAGCTCACAGTGAGACACCGTTCCAGCTCACACTGATACACTGTTCCAGCTCACAGTGAGAAACCGTTCCAGCTCACACTGACACACTGTTCCAGCTCACACTGATACACCGATCCAGCTCACACTGATACATCGTTCCAGCTCACACTGACACACCGTTCCAGCTCACACTGATACACTGTTTCAGCTCACACTGATACACTGTTTCAGCTCACACTGATACACTGTTCCAGCTCACACTGACACACCGTTCCAGCTCACACTGATACACTGTTCCAGCTCACACTGAGAAACCGTTCCAGCTCACACTGATACACTGTTCCAGCTCACACTCAGAAACCGTTCCAGCTCACACTGATACACCGTTCCAGCTCACACTGAGAAGCCGTTCCAGCTCACACTGACACACTGTTCCAGCTCACACTGACACACCATTCCAGCTCACACTGTCACACTGTTCCAGCTCACACTGACACACTGTTCCAGCTCACACTGAGAAACCGTTCCAGCTCACACTGATACACCATTCCAGCTCACACTGACACACTGTTCCAGCTCACACTGAGAAACCGTTCAGGCTCACACTGATACACTGTTCCAGCTCACACTGACACACTGTTCCAGCTCACACTGAGAAACCGTTCCAGCTCACACTTATACACCGTTCTAGCTCACACTGACACACTGTTCCAGCTCACACTGAGAAACCGTTCCAGCTCACACTGATACACCGTTCCAGCTCACACTAAGACACCGTTCCAGCTCACACTGAGAAACCGTTCCAGCTCCCACTGATACACCGTTCCAGCTCACACTAAGACACCGTTCCAGCTCACACTCAGAAACCGTTCCAGCTCACACTGATATACCGTTCCAGCTCACACTGACACACTGTTCCAGCTCACACTGATACACTGTTCCAGCTCACACTGAGAATCCGTTCCAGCTCACAGTGAGAAACCGTTCCAGCTCACAGTGAGACACCGTTCCAGCTCACACTGATACACTGTTCCAGCTCACACTGAGAAACCGTTCCAGCTCACAGTAATACACTGTTCCAGCTCACACTGACACACCATTCCAGCTCACAGTGAGACACCGTTCCAGCTCACACTGAGAAACCGTTCCAACTCTCACTGATACACCGTTCCAGCTCACACTGATACACTGTTGCAGCTCACAGTGAGAAACCGTTCCAGCTCACACTGATACACTGTTCCAGCTCACACCGATACACCGTTCCAGCTCACATTGATACATCGTTCCAGCTCACACTGATTACACTGTTCCAGCTCACACTGATACACTGTTTCAGCTCACACTGAGAAACCGTTCCAGATCACACTGATACACTGTTCCAGCTCACACTGATACACTGTTCCAGCTCACACTGATACACTGTTTCAGCTCACACTGAGAAACCATTCCAGCTCACACTGACACACCGTTCCAGCTCACACTGATACACTGTTCCAGCTCACACTGATACTCCGTTCCAGCTCACAGTGAGACACCGTTCCAGCTCACACTGATACACTGTTCCAGCTCACAGTGAGAAACCGTTCCAGCTCACACTGATACACCGATCCAGCTCACACTGATACATCGTTCCAGCTCACACTGACACACCGTTCCAGCTCACACTGATACACTGTTTCAGCTCACACTGATACACTGTTTCAGCTCACACTGAGAAACCGTTCCAGCTCACACTGATACACTGTTCCAGCTCACACTGACACGCCGTTCCAGCTCACACTGATACACTGTTCCAGCTCACACTGAGAAACCGTTCCAGCTCACACTGATACACTTTTCCAGCTCACACTGAGAAACCGTTCCAGCTCACACTGATACACCGTTCCAGCTCACACTGAGAAGCCGTTCCAGCTCACACTGACACACTGTTCCAGCTCACACTGACACACCATTCCAGCTCACACTGACACACCGTTCCAGCTCACACTGACACACTGTTCCAGCTCACACTGAGAAACCGTTCCAGCTCACACTGATACACCATTCCAGCTCACACTGACACACTGTTCCAGCTCACACTGATACACTGTTGCAGCTCACAGTGAGAAACTGTTCCAGCTCACACTTATACACCGTTCCAGCTCACACTGAGACACCGTTCCAGCTCACACTGAGAAACCGTTCCAGCTCACACTGAGAAACCGTTCCAGCTCACACTGATATACCGTTCCAGCTCACACTGACACACTGTTCCAGCTCACACTGATACACTGTTCCAGCTCACACTGATACACTGTTTCAGCTCACACTGAGAAACCGTTCCAGCTCACACTGACACACCGTTCCAGCTCACACTGATACACTGTTCCAGCTCACACTGATACACCGTTCCAGCTCACAGTGAGACACCGTTCCAGCTCACACTGATACACTGTTCCAGCTCACAGTGAGAAACCGTTCCAGCTCACAGTGAGACACCGTTCCAGCTCACACTGATACACTGTTCCAGCTCACAGTGAGAAACCGTTCCAGCTCACAGTGAGACACCGTTCCAGCTCACACTGATACACTGTTCCAGCTCACAGTGAGAAACCGTTCCAGCTCACACTGATACACCGATCCAGCTCACACTGATACATCGTTCCAGCTCACACTGACACACCGTTCCAGCTCACACTGATACACTGTTTCAGCTCACACTGATACACTGTTTCAGCTCACACTGAGAAACCGTTCCAGCTCACACTGATGCACTGTTCCAGCTCACACTGACACGCCGTTCCAGCTCACACTGATACACTGTTCCAGCTCACACTGAGAAACCGTTCCAGCTCACACTGATACACTGTTCCAGCTCACACTGAGAAACCGTTCCAGCTCACACTGATACACCGTTCCAGCTCACACTGAGAAGCCGTTCCAGCTCACACTGACACACTGTTCCAGCTCACACTGACACACCATTCCAGCTCACACTGACACACCGTTCCAGCTCACACTGACACACTGTTCCAGCTCACACTGAGAAACCGTTCCAGCTCACACTGATACACCATTCCAGCTCACACTGACACACTGTTCCAGCTCACACTGAGAAACCGTTCCATTTCACACTGACACACCGTTCCAGCTCACACTGACACACTGTTCCAGCTCACACTGAGAAACCATTCCAGCTCACACTGATACACTGTTCCAGCTCACACTGACACACTGTTCCAGCTCACACTGAGAAACTGTTCCAGCTCACACTTATACACCGTTCCAGCTCACACTGAGACACTGTTCCAGCTCACACTGAGAAACCGTTCCAGCTCACACTGATACACCGTTCCAGCTCACACTAAGACACCGTTCCAGCTCACACTGAGAAACCGTTCCAGCTCACACTGATATACCGTTCCAGCTCACACTGACACACTGTTCCAGCTCACACTGATACACTGTTCCAGCTCACACTGATACACTGTTTCAGCTCACACTGAGAAACCGTTCCAGCTCACACTGAGAAACCGTTCCAGCTCACACTGATACACCGTTCCAGCTCACACTAAGACACCGTTCCAGCTCACACTGAGAAACCGTTCCAGCTCACACTGATATACCGTTCCAGCTCACACTGACACACTGTTCCAGCTCACACTGATACACTGTTCCAGCTCACACTGACACACTGTTCCAGCTCACACTGATACACCGTTCCAGCTCACAGTGAGACACCGTTCCAGCTCACACTGATACACTGTTCCAGCTCACAGTGAGAAACCGTTCCAGCTCACAGTGAGACACCGTTCCAGATCACACTGATACACTGTTCCAGCTCACACTGATACACCGTTCCAGCTCACAGTGATACACTGTTCCAGCTCACACTGACACACCATTCCAGCTCACAGTGAGACACCGTTCCAGCTCACACTGAGAAACCGTTCCAACTCACACTGACACACCGTTCCAGCTCACACTGATACAATGTAGCAGCTCACAGTGAGAAACCGTTCCAGCTCACACCGACACACCGTTCCAGCTCATAGTGACATGCCGTTCCAGCTCACACTGATACACCGTTCCAGCTCACATTGACACACCGTTCCAGCTCACACTGACACACCGTTCCAGCTCACACTGACACACTGTTCCAGCTCACACTGAGACACCGTTCCAGCTCACACTGAGTTACCGTTCCAGCTCACACTGATACACCGTTCCAGCTCACACTGACACACTGTTCCAGCTCACACTGATACACCGTTCCAGCTCACACTGACACACTGTTCCAGCTCACATTGATACACCGTTCCAGCTCACACTGAGAAACCGTTCCAGCTCACACTGAGAAACCGTTCCAGCTCACACAGAGAAACCGTTCCAGCTCACAGTGAGACACCGTTCCAGCTCACACTGATACACTGTTCCAGCTCACACTGATACACCGTTCCAGCTCACAGTGACACACTGTTCCAGCTCACACTGACACACCATTCCAGCTCACAGTGAGACACCGTTCCAGCTCACACTGATGCACCGTTCCAGCTCACACCGATACACCGTTCCAGCTCACACTGATACACTGTTTCAGCTCACACTGAGAAAACGTTCCAGCTCACACTGATACACTGTTCCAGCTCACACTGATACACTGTTCCAGCTCACACTGATTACACTGTTCCAGCTCACACTGATACACTGTTTCAGCTCACACTGAGAAAATGTTCCAGCTCACACTGATACACTGTTCCAGCTCACACTGATACACTGTTCCAGCTCACACTGATACACTGTTTCAGCTCACACTGAGAAACTGTTCCAGCTCACACTGACACACCGTTCCAGCTCACACTGATACACTGTTCCAGCTCACACTGAGAAACCATTCCAGCTCACACTGATACACTGTTCCAGCTCACACTGAGAAACCGTTCCAGCTCACACTGATACACCGTTCCAGCTCACACTGAGAAGCCGTTCCAGCTCACACTGACACACTGTTCCAGCTCACACTGACACACCGTTCCAGCTCACACTGACACACCGTTCCAGCTCACACTGACACACTGTTCCAGCTCACACTGAGAAACCGTTCCAGCTCACACTGATACACCATTCCAGCTCACACTGACAGACTGTTCCAGCTCACACTGAGAAACCGTTCCATTTCACACTGACACACCGTTCCAGCTCACACTGAAACACTGTTTCAGCTCACACTGAGAAACCGTTCCAGCTCACACTGATATACTGTTCCAGCTCACACTGACACACTGTTCCAGCTCACACTGAGAAACCGTTCCAGCTCACACTTATACACCGTTCCAGCTCACACTGACACACCGTTCCAGCTCACACTGAGAAACCGTTCCAGCTCACACTGATACACCGTTCCAGCTCACACTAAGACACCGTTCCAGCTCACACTGAGAAACCGTTCCAGTTCACACTGATACACCGTTCCAGCTCACACTGATACACTGTTCCAGCTCACACTGAGAAACCGTTCCAGCTCACACTGAGAAACCGTTCCAGCTCACAGTGAGACACCGTTCCAGCTCACACTGATACACTGTTCCAGCTCACACTGAGAAACCGTTCCAGCTCACACTGAGAAACCGTTCCAGCTCACAGTGAGACACCGTTCCAGCTCACACTGATACACTATTCCAGCTCACACTGACACGCCGTTCCAGCTCACACTGATACACCGTTCCAACTCACACTGACACACCGTTCCAGCTCACACTGACACACCGTTCCAGCTCACACTGACACACTGTTCCAGCTCACACTGATACACCGTTCCAGCTCACAGTGAGACACCGTTCCAGCTCACACTGATACACTGTTCCAGCTCACAGTGAGAAACCGTTCCAGCTCACACTGACACACTGTTCCAGCTCACACTGATACACCGATCCAGCTCACACTGATACATCGTTCCAGCTCACACTGACACACCGTTCCAGCTCACACTGATACACTGTTTCAGCTCACACTGATACACTGTTCCAGCTCACACTGACACACCGTTCCAGCTCACACTGATACACTGTTCCAGCTCACACTGAGAAACCGTTCCAGCTCACACTGACACACTGTTCCAGCTCACACTGATACACCGATCCAGCTCACACTGATACATCGTTATAGCTCACACTGACACACCGTTCCAGCTCACACTGATACACTGTTTCAGCTCACACTGATACACTGTTCCAGCTCACACTGACACACCGTTCCAGCTCACACTGATACACTGTTTCAGCTCACACTGATACACTGTTCCAGCTCACACTGATACACTGTTCCAGCTCACACTGACACACCGTTCCAGCTCACACTGATACACTGTTCCAGCTCACACTGAGAAACCGTTCCAGCTCACACTGATACACTGTTCCAGCTCACACTGAGAAACCGTTCCAGCTCACACTGATACACCGTTCCAGCTCACACTGAGAAGCCGTTCCAGCTCACACTGACACACTGTTCCAGCTCACGCTGACACACCATTCCAGCTCACACTGTCACACCGTTCCAGCTCACACTGACACACTGTTCCAGCTCACACTGAGAAACCGTTCCAGCTCACACTGATACACCATTCCAGCTCACACTGACACACTGTTGCAGCTCACACTGAGAAACCGTTCCAGCTCACACTGATACACTGTTCCAGCTCAGACTGACACACTGTTCCAGCTCACACTGAGAAACCGTTCCAGCTCACACTTATACACCGTTCTAGCTCACACTGACACACTGTTCCAGCTCACACTGAGAAACCGTTCCAGCTCACACTGATACACCGTTCCAGCTCACACTAAGACACCGTTCCAGCTCACACTGAGAAACCGTTCCAGCTCCCACTGATACACCGTTCCAGCTCACACTAAGACACCGTTCCAGCTCACACTGAGAAACCGTTCCAGCTCACACTGATATACCGTTCCAGCTCACACTGACACACTGTTCCAGCTCACACTGATACACTGTTCCAGCTCACACTGAGAATCCGTTTCAGCTCACACTGAGAAACCGTTCCAGCTCACAGTGAGACACCGTTCCAGCTCACACTGATACACTGTTCCAGCTCACACTGAGAAACCGTTCCAGCTCACAGTAATACACTGTTCCAGCTCACACTGACACACCATTCCAGCTCACACTGACACACCGTTCCAGCTCACACTGATACACTGTTCCAGCTCACACTGATACTCCGTTCCAGCTCACAGTGAGACACCGTTCCAGCTCACACTGATACACTGTTCCAGCTCACAGTGAGAAACCGTTCCAGCTCACACTGATACACCGATCCAGCTCACACTGATACATCGTTCCAGCTCACACTGACACACCGTTCCAGCTCACACTGATACACTGTTTCAGCTCACACTGATACACTGTTTCAGCTCACACTGAGAAACCGTTCCAGCTCACACTGATACACTGTTCCAGCTCACACTGACACGCCGTTCCAGCTCACACTGATACACTGTTCCAGCTCACACTGAGAAACCGTTCCAGCTCACACTGATACACTGTTCCAGCTCACACTGAGAAACCGTTCCAGCTCACACTGACACACTGTTCCAGCTCACACTGACACACCATTCCAGCTCACACTGACACACCGTTCCAGCTCACACTGACACACTGTTCCAGCTCACACTGAGAAACCGTTCCAGCTCACACTGATACACCATTCCAGCTCACACTGACACACTGTTCCAGCTCACACTGAGAAACCGTTCCATTTCACACTGACACACCGTTCCAGCTCACACTGACACACTGTTCCAGCTCACACTGAGAAACCGTTCCAGCTCACACTGATACACTGTTCCAGCTCACACTGACACACTGTTCCAGCTCACACTGAGAAACTGTTCCAGCTCACACTTATACACCGTTCCAGCTCACACTGAGACACTGTTCCAGCTCACACTGAGAAATCGTTCCAGCTCACACTGATACACCGTTCCAGCTCACACGAAGACACCGTTCCAGCTCACACTGAGAAACCGTTCCAGCTCACACTGATATACCGTTCCAGCTCACACTGACACACTGTTCCAGCTCACACTGATACACTGTTCCAGCTCACACTGATACACTGTTCCAGCTCACACTGAGAAACCGTTCCAGCTCACACTGACACACTGTTCCAGCTCACACTGATACACCGATCCAGCTCACACTGATACATCGTTATAGCTCACACTGACACACCGTTCCAGCTCACACTGATACACTGTTTCAGCTCACACTGATACACTGTTCCAGCTCACACTGACACACCGTTCCAGCTCACACTGATACACTGTTTCAGCTCACACTGATACACTGTTCCAGCTCACACTGATACACTGTTCCAGCTCACACTGACACACCGTTCCAGCTCACACTGATACACTGTTCCAGCTCACACTGAGAAACCGTTCCAGCTCACACTGATACACTGTTCCAGCTCACACTGAGAAACCGTTCCAGCTCACACTGATACACCGTTCCAGCTCACACTGAGAAGCCGTTCCAGCTCACACTGACACACTGTTCCAGCTCACGCTGACACACCATTCCAGCTCACACTGTCACACCGTTCCAGCTCACACTGACACACTGTTCCAGCTCACACTGAGAAACCGTTCCAGCTCACACTGATACACCATTCCAGCTCACACTGACACACTGTTGCAGCTCACACTGAGAAACCGTTCCAGCTCACACTGATACACTGTTCCAGCTCAGACTGACACACTGTTCCAGCTCACACTGAGAAACCGTTCCAGCTCACACTTATACACCGTTCTAGCTCACACTGACACACTGTTCCAGCTCACACTGAGAAACCGTTCCAGCTCACACTGATACACCGTTCCAGCTCACACTAAGACACCGTTCCAGCTCACACTGAGAAACCGTTCCAGCTCCCACTGATACACCGTTCCAGCTCACACTAAGACACCGTTCCAGCTCACACTGAGAAACCGTTCCAGCTCACACTGATATACCGTTCCAGCTCACACTGACACACTGTTCCAGCTCACACTGATACACTGTTCCAGCTCACACTGAGAATCCGTTTCAGCTCACACTGAGAAACCGTTCCAGCTCACAGTGAGACACCGTTCCAGCTCACACTGATACACTGTTCCAGCTCACACTGAGAAACCGTTCCAGCTCACAGTAATACACTGTTCCAGCTCACACTGACACACCATTCCAGCTCACACTGACACACCGTTCCAGCGCACACTGATACACTGTTCCAGCTCACACTGATACTCCGTTCCAGCTCACAGTGAGACACCGTTCCAGCTCACACTGATACACTGTTCCAGCTCACAGTGAGAAACCGTTCCAGCTCACACTGATACACCGATCCAGCTCACACTGATACATCGTTCCAGCTCACACTGACACACCGTTCCAGCTCACACTGATACACTGTTTCAGCTCACACTGATACACTGTTTCAGCTCACACTGAGAAACCGTTCCAGCTCACACTGATACACTGTTCCAGCTCACACTGACACGCCGTTCCAGCTCACACTGATACACTGTTCCAGCTCACACTGAGAAACCGTTCCAGCTCACACTGATACACTGTTCCAGCTCACACTGAGAAACCGTTCCAGCTCACACTGACACACTGTTCCAGCTCACACTGACACACCATTCCAGCTCACACTGACACACCGTTCCAGCTCACACTGACACACTGTTCCAGCTCACACTGAGAAACCGTTCCAGCTCACACTGATACACCATTCCAGCTCACACTGACACACTGTTCCAGCTCACACTGAGAAACCGTTCCATTTCACACTGACACACCGTTCCAGCTCACACTGACACACTGTTCCAGCTCACACTGAGAAACCGTTCCAGCTCACACTGATACACTGTTCCAGCTCACACTGACACACTGTTCCAGCTCACACTGAGAAACTGTTCCAGCTCACACTTATACACCGTTCCAGCTCACACTGAGACAACGTTCCAGCTCACACTGAGAAATCGTTCCAGCTCACACTGATACACCGTTCCAGCTCACACGAAGACACCGTTCCAGCTCACACTGAGAAACCGTTCCAGCTCACACTGATATACCGTTCCAGCTCACACTGACACACTGTTCCAGCTCACACTGATACACTGTTCCAGCTCACACTGATACACTGTTTCAGCTCACACTGAGAAACCATTCCAGCTCACACTGACACACCGTTCCAGCTCACACTGATACACTGTTCCAGCTCACACTGATACACCGTTCCAGCTCACAGTGAGACACCGTTCCAGCTCACACTGATACACTGTTCCAGCTCACAGTGAGAAACCGTTCCAGCTCACACTGATACACCGATCCAGCTCACACTGATACATCGTTCCAGCTCACACTGACACACCGTTCCAGCTCACACTGATACACTGTTGCAGCTCACAGTGAGAAACCGTTCCAGCTCACACTGATACACCGTTCCAGCTCACACCGATACACCGTTCCAGCTCACATTGATACATCGTTCCAGCTCACACTGATTACACTGTTCCAGCTCACACTGATACACTGTTTCAGCTCACACTGAGAAACCGTTCCAGATCACACTGATACACTGTTCCAGCTCACACTGATACACTGTTCCAGCTCACACTGATACACTGTTTCAGCTCACACTGAGAAACCGTTCCAGCTCACACTGACACACCGTTCCAGCTCACACTGATACACTGTTCCAGCTCACACTGATACTCCGTTCCAGCTCACAGTGAGACACCGTTCCAGCTCACACTGATACACTGTTCCAGCTCACAGTGAGAAACCGTTCCAGCTCACACTGATACACCGATCCAGCTCACACTGATACATCGTTCCAGCTCACACTGACACACCGTTCCAGCTCACACTGATACACTGTTTCAGCTCACACTGATACACTGTTTCAGCTCACACTGAGAAACCGTTCCAGCTCACACTGATCCACTGTTCCAGCTCACACTGACACGCCGTTCCAGCTCACACTGATACACTGTTCCAGCTCACACTGAGAAACCGTTCCAGCTCACACTGATACACTGTTCCAGCTCACACTGAGAAACCGTTCCAGCTCACACTGACACACCGTTCCAGCTCACACTGAGAAGCCGTTCCAGCGCACACTGACACACTGTTCCAGCTCACACTGACACACCATTCCAGCTCACACTGACACACCGTTCCAGCTCACACTGACACACTGTTCCAGCTCACACTGAGAAACCGTTCCAGCTCACACTGATACACCATTCCAGCTCACACTGACACACTGTTCCAGCTCACACTGAGAAACCGTTCCATTTCACACTGACACACCGTTCCAGCTCACACTGACACACTGTTCCAGCTCACACTGAGAAACCGTTCCAGCTCACACTGATACACTGTTCCAGCTCACACTGACACACTGTTCCAGCTCACACTGAGAAACTGTTCCAGCTCACACTTATACACCGTTCCAGCTCACACTGAGACACTGTTCCAGCTCACACTGAGAAATCGTTCCAGCTCACACTGATACACCGTTCCAGCTCACACGAAGACACCGTTCCAGCTCACACTGAGAAACCGTTCCAGCTCACACTGATATACCGTTCCAGCTCACACTGACACACTGTTCCAGCTCACACTGATACACTGCTCCAGCTCACACTGATACACTGTTTCAGCTCACACTGAGAAACCATTCCAGCTCACACTGACACACCGTTCCAGCTCACACTGATACACTGTTCCAGCTCACACTGATACACCGTTCCAGCTCACAGTGAGACACCGTTCCAGCTCACACTGATACACTGTTCCAGCTCACAGTGAGAAACCGTTCCAGCTCACACTGATACACCGATCCAGCTCACACTGATACATCGTTCCAGCTCACACTGACACACCGTTCCAGCTCACACTGATACACTGTTTCAGCTCACACTGATACACTGTTTCAGCTCACACTGAGAAACCGTTCCAGCTCACACTGATACACTATTCCAGCTCACACTGACACGCCGTTCCAGCTCACACTGATACACTGTTCCAGCTCACACTGAGAAACTGTTCCAGCTCACACTGATACACTGTTCCAGCTCACACTGAGAAACCGTTCCAGCTCACACTGAGGAGCCGTTCCAGCTCACACTGACACACTGTTCCAGCTCACACTGACACACCATTCCAGCTCACACTGACACACCGTTCCAGCTCACACTGACACACTGTTCCAGCTCACACTGAGAAACCGTTCCAGCTCACACTGATACACCATTCCAGCTCACACTGACACACTGTTCCAGCTCACACTGAGAAACCGTTCCATTTCACACTGACACACCGTTCCAGCTCACACTGACACACTGTTCCAGCTCACACTGAGAAACCGTTCCAGCTCACACTGACACACTGTTCCAGCTCACACTGACACACTGTTCCAGCTCACACTGAGAAACTGTTCCAGCTCACACTTATACACCGTTCCAGCTCACACTGACACACTGTTCCAGCTCACACTGAGAAACCGTTCCAGCTCACACTGATACACCGTTCCAGCTCACACTAAGACACCGTTCCAGCTCACACTGAGAAACCGTTCCAGCTCACACTGATATACCGTTCCAGCTCACACTGACACACTGTTCCAGCTCACACTGATACACTGTTCCAGCTCACACTGAGAATCCGTTCCAGCTCACACTGAGAAACCGTTCCAGCTCACAGTCAGACACCGTTCCAGCTCACACTGATACACTGTTCCAGCTCACACTGAGAAACCGTTCCAGCTCACAGTAATACACTGTTCCAGCTCACACTGACACACCATTCCAGCTCACAGTGAGACACCGTTCCAGCTCACACTGAGAAACTGTTCCAGCTCACACTGATACACCGTTCCAACTCACACTGACACACCATTCCAGCTCACAGTGAGACACCGTTCCAGCTCACACTGAGAAACCGTTCCAGCTCACACTGACACACCGTTCCAGCTCACACTGATACACTGTTCCAACTCACACTGATACACTGTTCCAGCTCACACTGAGACATCGTTCCAGTTCACACTGATAAACCGTTCCAGCTCACACTGACACACCGTTCCAGCTCACACTGATACACCGTTCCAGCTCACACTGAGAAACCGTTCCAGCTCACACTGATACACCGTTCCAGCTCACACTGAGACACCGTTCCAGCTCACACTGAGAAACCATTCCAGCTCACACTGATACGCCGTTCCAGCTCACACTGATACACCGTTCCAGCTCACACTGATACACTGTTCCAGCTCACACTGAGAAACCGTTCCAGCTCACACTGATACGCCGTTCCAGCTCACACTGAGAAACCGTTCCAGCTCACACGGAGAAACCGTTCCAGCTCACACTGACACACCGTTCCAGCTCACACTGATACACTGTTCCAGCTCACACTGAGAAACCGTTCCAGCTCACACTGACACACCGTTCCAGTTCACACTGACACACCGTTCCAGCTCACACTGAGAAACCGTTCCAGCTCACACTGATACGCCGTTCCAGCTCACACTGAGAAACCGTTCCAGCTCACACTGAGAAACCGTTCCAGCTCACACTGATACGCCGTTCCAGCTCACACTGAGAAACCGTTCCAGCTCACACGGAGAAACCGTTCCAGCTCACACTGACACACCGTTCCAGCTCACACTGATACACTGTTCCAGCTCACACTGAGAAACCGTTCCAGCTCACACTGACACACCGTTCCAGCTCACACTGATACACTGTTCCAGCTCACACTGAGAAACCGTTCCAGCTCACACTGAGAAACCTTTTCAGCTCACACTGATACGCCGTTCCAGCTCACACTGACACACCGTTCCAGCGCACACTGACACACCGTTCCAGCTCACACTGAGAAACCGTTCCAGCTCACACTGACACACCGTTCCAGCTCACACTGATACACCGTTCCAGCAGAAACTGACACACCGTTCCAGCTCACACTGATACACCGTTCCAGCTCACACTGACACACCGTTCCAGCTCACACTGATACACCGTTCCAGCTCACACTGATACACTGTTCCAGCTCACACTGAGAAACCGTTCCAGCTCACACTGACACGCCGTTCCAGCTCACACTGACACACCGTTCCAGCTCACACTGAGAAACCGTTCCAGCTCACACTGACACGCCGTTCCAGATCACACTGACACGCCGTTCCAGATCACACTGACACACCGTTCCAGCGCACACTGACACACCGTTCCAGCTCACACTGACACACCGTTCCACCTCACACTGAGAAACCGTTCCAGCTCACACTGACACACCGTTCCAGCTCACACTGATACACTGTTCCAGCTCACACTGAGAAACCGTTCCAGCTCACACTGATACACCGTTCCAGCTCACACGGACACACCGTTCCAGCTCACACTGATACACCGTTCCAGCTCACACTGACACACCGTTCCAGCTCACACTGATACACCGTTCCAGCAGACACTGACACACCGTTCCAGCTCACACTGATACACCGTTCCAGCTCACACTGACACACCGTTCCAGCTCACACTGATACACCGTTCCAGCTCACACTGATACACTGTTCCAGCTCACACTGAGAAACCGTTCCAGCTCACACTGACACGCCGTTCCAGCTCACACTGACACACCGTTCCAGCTCACACTGAGAAACCGTTCCAGCTCACACTGATACACCGTTCCAGCTCACAGTGAGACACCGTTCCAGCTCACACTGATACACTGTTCCAGCTCACAGTGAGAAACCGTTTCAGCTCACACTGATACACCGATCCAGCTCACACTGAGAAATCGTTCCAGCTCACACTGATACACCGATCCAGCTCACACTGAGAAACCGTTCCAGCTCACACTGATACACCGTTCCAGCTCACACTGAGAAGCCGTTCCAGCTCACACTGACACACTGTTCCAGCTCACACTGACACACCATTCCAGCTCACACTGACACACCGTTCCAGCTCACACTGACACACTGTTCCAGCTCACACTGAGAAACCGTTCCAGCTCACACTGATACACCATTCCAGCTCACACTGACACACTGTTCCAGCTCACACTGAGAAACCGTTCCATTTCACACTGACACACCGTTCCAGCTCACACTGACACACTGTTCCAGCTCACACTGAGAAACCGTTCCAGCTCACACTGATACACTGTTCCAGCTCACACTGACACACTGTTCCAGCTCACACTGAGAAACTGTTCCAGCTCACACTTATACACCGTTCCAGCTCACACTGACACACTGTTCCAGCTCACACTGAGAAACCGTTCCAGCTCACACTGATACACCATTCCAGCTCACACTAAGACACCGTTCCAGCTCACACTGAGAAACCGTTCCAGCTCACACTGATATACCGTTCCAGCTCACACTGACACACTGTTCCAGCTCACACTGATACACTGTTCCAGCTCACACTGAGAATCCGTTCCAGCTCACACTGAGAAACCGTTCCAGCTCACAGTGAGACACCGTTCCAGCTCACACTGATACACTGTTCCAGCTCACACTGAGAAACCGTTCCAGCTCACAGTAATACACTGTTCCAGCTCACACTGACACACCATTCCAGCTCACAGTGAGACACCGTTCCAGCTCACACTGAGAAACCGTTCCAGCTCACACTGACACACCGTTCCAGCTCACACTGATACACTGTTCCAACTCACACTGATACACTGTTCCAGCTCACACTGAGACACCGTTCCAGTTCACACTGATAAACCGTTCCAGCTCACACTGACACACCGTTCCAGCTCACACTGGTACACCGTTCCAGCTCACACTGAGAAACCGTTCCAGCTCACACTGATACACCGTTCCAGCTCACACTGAGACACCGTTCCAGCTCACACTGAGAAACCATTCCAGCTCACACTGATACGCCGTTCCAGCTCACACTGATACACCGTTCCAGCTCACACTGATACGCCGTTCCAGCTCACACTGATACACCGTTCCAGCTCACACTGAGAAACCGTTCCAGCTCACACTGATACGCCGTTCCAGCTCACACTGAGAAACCGTTCCAGCTCACACGGAGAAACCGTTCCAGCTCACACTGACACACCGTTCCAGCTCACACTGATACACTGTTCCAGCTCACACTGAGAAACCGTTCCAGCTCACACTGATACACCGTTCCATCTCACACTGACACACCGTTCCAGTTCACACTGACACACCGTTCCAGCTCACACTGAGAAACCGTTCCAGCTCACACTGAGAAACCGTTCCAGCTCACACTGATACGCCGTTCCAGCTCACACTGAGAAACCGTTCCAGCTCACACTGAGAAACCGTTCCAGCTCACACTGATACGCCGTTCCAGCTCACACTGAGAAACCGTTCCAGCTCACACGGAGAAACCGTTCCAGCTCACACTGACACACCGTTCCAGCTCACACTGATACACTGTTCCAGCTCACACTGAGAAACCGTTCCAGCTCACACTGACACACCGTTCCAGCTCACACTGATACACTGTTCCAGCTCACACTGAGAAACCGTTCCAGCTCACACTGAGAAACCGTTTCAGCTCACACTGATACGCCGTTCCAGCTCACACTGACACACCGTTCCAGCGCACACTGACACACCGTTCCAGCTCACACTGACACACCGTTCCAGCTCACACTGAGAAACCGTTCCAGCTCACACTGACACACCGTTCCAGCTCACACTGATACACTGTTCCAGCTCACACTGAGAAACCGTTCCAGCTCACACTGATACACCGTTCCAGCTCACACGGACACACCGTTCCAGCTCACACTGATACACCGTTCCAGCTCACACTGACACACCGTTCCAGCTCACACTGATACACCGTTCCAGCAGACACTGACACACCGTTCCAGCTCACACTGATACACCGTTCCAGCTCACACTGACACACCGTTCCAGCTCACACTGATACACCGTTCCAGCTCACACTGATACACTGTTCCAGCTCACACAGAGAAACCGTTCCAGCTCACACTGACACGCCGTTCCAGCTCACACTGACGCACCGTTCCTGCTCACACTGAGAAACCGTTCCAGCTCACACTGACACGCCGTTCCAGATCACACTGACACGCCGTTCCAGATCACACTGACACACCGTTCCAGCGCACACTGACACACCGTTCCAGCTCACACTGACACACCGTTCCAGCTCACACTGAGAAACCGTTCCAGCTCACACTGACACACCGTTCCAGCTCACACTGATACACTGTTCCAGCTCACACTGAGAAACCGTTCCAGCTCACACTGATACACCGTTCCAGCTCACACGGACACACCGTTCCAGCTCACACTGATACACCGTTCCAGCTCACACTGACACACCGTTCCAGCTCACACTGATACACCGTTCCAGCAGACACTGACACACCGTTCCAGCTCACACTGATACACCGTTCCAGCTCACACTGACACACCGTTCCAGCTCACACTGATACACCGTTCCAGCTCACACTGATACACTGTTCCAGCTCACACTGAGAAACCGTTCCAGCTCACACTGGCACGCCGTTCCAGCTCACACTGACACACCGTTCCAGCTCACACTGAGAAACCGTTCCAGCTCACACTGACACGCCGTTCCAGATCACACTGACACGCCGTTCCAGATCACACTGACACACTGTTCCAGCTCACACTGATACACTGTTCCAGCTTACACTGAGAAACCGTTCCAGCTCACACTGATACACCGTTCCAGCTCACACTGATACACTGTTCCAGCTCACACTGACACACCGTTCCAGCTCACACTGATACACTGTTCCAGCTCACACTGAGAAACCGTTCCAGCTCACACTGATACACTGTTCCAGCTCACACTGAGAAACCGTTCCAGCTCACACTGATACACCGTTCCAGCTCACACTGAGAAGCCTTTCCAGCTCACACTGACACACCGTTCCAGCTCACACTGACACACCGTTCCAGCTCACGCTGACACACTGTTCCAGCTCACACTGAGAAACCGTTCCAGCTCACACTGATACACCATTCCAGCTCACACTGACACACTGTTCCAGCTCACACTGAGAAACCGTTCCATTTCACACTGACACACCGTTCCACCTCACACTGACACACTGTTCCAGCTCACACTGAGAAACCGTTCCAGCTCACACTGATACACTGTTCCAGCTCACACTGACACACTGTTCCAGCTCACACTGAGAAACCGTTCCAGCTCACACTTATACACCGTTCCAGCTCACACTGACACACTGTTCCAGCTCACACTGAGAAACCGTTCCAGCTCACACTGATACACCGTTCCAGCTCACACTAAGACACCGTTCCAGCTCACACTGAGAAACCGTTCCAGCTCACACTGATATACCGTTCCAGCTCACACTGACACACTGTTCCAGCTCACACTGATACACTGTTCCAGCTCACACTGAGAAACCGTTCCAGCTCACACTGACACGCCGTTCCAGATCACACTGACACGCCGTTCCAGATCACACTGACACACCGTTCCAGCGCACACTGACACACCGTTCCAGCTCACACTGACACACCGTTCCAGCTCACACTGAGAAACCGTTCCAGCTCACACTGACACACCGTTCCAGCTCACACTGATACACTGTTCCAGCTCACACTGAGAAACCGTTCCAGCTCACACTGATACACCGTTCCAGCTCACACGGACACACCGTTCCAGCTCACACTGATACACCGTTCCAGCTCACACTGACACACCGTTCCAGCTCACACTGATACACCGTTCCAGCAGACACTGACACACCGTTCCAGCTCACACTGATACACCGTTCCAGCTCACACTGACACACCGTTCCAGCTCACACTGATACACCGTTCCAGCTCACACTGATACACTGTTCCAGCTCACACTGAGAAACCGTTCCAGCTCACACTGGCACGCCGTTCCAGCTCACACTGACACACCGTTCCAGCTCACACTGAGAAACCGTTCCAGCTCACACTGACACGCCGTTCCAGATCACACTGACACGCGGTTCCAGATCACACTGACACACTGTTCCAGCTCACACTGATACACTGTTCCAGCTTACACTGAGAAACCGTTCCAGCTCACACTGAGAAACCGTTCCAGCTCACAGTAATACACTGCTCCAGCTCACACTGACACACCATTCCAGCTCACAGTGAGACACCGTTCCAGCTCACACTGAGAAACCGTTCCAGCTCACACTGACACACCGTTCCAGCTCACACTGATACACTGTTCCAACTCACACTGATACACTGTTCCAGCTCACACTGAGACACCGTTCCAGTTCACACTGATAAACCGTTCCAGCTCACACTGACACACCGTTCCAGCTCACACTGGTACACCGTTCCAGCTCACACTGAGAAACCGTTCCAGCTCACACTGATACACCGTTCCAGCTCACACTGAGACACCGTTCCAGCTCACACTGAGAAACCATTCCAGCTCACACTGATACGCCGTTCCAGCTCACACTGATACACCGTTCCAGCTCACACTGATACGCCGTTCCAGCTCACACTGATACACCGTTCCAGCTCACACTGAGAAACCGTTCCAGCTCACACTGATACGCCGTTCCAGCTCACACTGAGAAACCGTTCCAGCTCACACGGAGAAACCGTTCCAGCTCACACTGACACACCGTTCCAGCTCACACTGATACACTGTTCCAGCTCACACTGAGAAACCGTTCCAGCTCACACTGATACACCGTTCCATCTCACACTGACACACCGTTCCAGTTCACACTGACACACCGTTCCAGCTCACACTGAGAAACCGTTCCAGCTCACACTGAGAAACCGTTCCAGCTCACACTGATACGCCGTTCCAGCTCACACTGAGAAACCGTTCCAGCTCACACTGAGAAACCGTTCCAGCTCACACTGATACGCCGTTCCAGCTCACACTGAGAAACCGTTCCAGCTCACACGGAGAAACCGTTCCAGCTCACACTGACACACCGTTCCAGCTCACACTGATACACTGTTCCAGCTCACACTGAGAAACCGTTCCAGCTCACACTGACACACCGTTCCAGCTCACACTGATACACTGTTCCAGCTCACACTGAGAAACCGTTCCAGCTCACACTGAGAAACCGTTTCAGCTCACACTGATACGCCGTTCCAGCTCACACTGACACACCGTTCCAGCGCACACTGACACACCGTTCCAGCTCACACTGACACACCGTTCCAGCTCACACTGAGAAACCGTTCCAGCTCACACTGACACACCGTTCCAGCTCACACTGATACACTGTTCCAGCTCACACTGAGAAACCGTTCCAGCTCACACTGATACACCGTTCCAGCTCACACGGACACACCGTTCCAGCTCACACTGATACACCGTTCCAGCTCACACTGACACACCGTTCCAGCTCACACTGATACACCGTTCCAGCAGACACTGACACACCGTTCCAGCTCACACTGATACACCGTTCCAGCTCACACTGACACACCGTTCCAGCTCACACTGATACACCGTTCCAGCTCACACTGATACACTGTTCCAGCTCACACAGAGAAACCGTTCCAGCTCACACTGACACGCCGTTCCAGCTCACACTGACGCACCGTTCCTGCTCACACTGAGAAACCGTTCCAGCTCACACTGACACGCCGTTCCAGATCACACTGACACGCCGTTCCAGATCACACTGACACACCGTTCCAGCGCACACTGACACACCGTTCCAGCTCACACTGACACACCGTTCCAGCTCACACTGAGAAACCGTTCCAGCTCACACTGACACACCGTTCCAGCTCACACTGATACACTGTTCCAGCTCACACTGAGAAACCGTTCCAGCTCACACTGATACACCGTTCCAGCTCACACGGACACACCGTTCCAGCTCACACTGATACACCGTTCCAGCTCACACTGACACACCGTTCCAGCTCACACTGATACACCGTTCCAGCAGACACTGACACACCGTTCCAGCTCACACTGATACACCGTTCCAGCTCACACTGACACACCGTTCCAGCTCACACTGATACACCGTTCCAGCTCACACTGATACACTGTTCCAGCTCACACTGAGAAACCGTTCCAGCTCACACTGGCACGCCGTTCCAGCTCACACTGACACACCGTTCCAGCTCACACTGAGAAACCGTTCCAGCTCACACTGACACGCCGTTCCAGATCACACTGACACGCCGTTCCAGATCACACTGACACACTGTTCCAGCTCACACTGATACACTGTTCCAGCTTACACTGAGAAACCGTTCCAGCTCACACTGATACACCGTTCCAGCTCACACTGATACACTGTTCCAGCTCACACTGACACACCGTTCCAGCTCACACTGATACACTGTTCCAGCTCACACTGAGAAACCGTTCCAGCTCACACTGATACACTGTTCCAGCTCACACTGAGAAACCGTTCCAGCTCACACTGATACACCGTTCCAGCTCACACTGAGAAGCCTTTCCAGCTCACACTGACACACCGTTCCAGCTCACACTGACACACCGTTCCAGCTCACACTGACACACTGTTCCAGCTCACACTGAGAAACCGTTCCAGCTCACACTGATACACCATTCCAGCTCACACTGACACACTGTTCCAGCTCACACTGAGAAACCGTTCCATTTCACACTGACACACCGTTCCACCTCACACTGACACACTGTTCCAGCTCACACTGAGAAACCGTTCCAGCTCACACTGATACACTGTTCCAGCTCACACTGACACACTGTTCCAGCTCACACTGAGAAACCGTTCCAGCTCACACTTATACACCGTTCCAGCTCACACTGACACACTGTTCCAGCTCACACTGAGAAACCGTTCCAGCTCACACTGATACACCGTTCCAGCTCACACTAAGACACCGTTCCAGCTCACACTGAGAAACCGTTCCAGCTCACACTGATATACCGTTCCAGCTCACACTGACACACTGTTCCAGCTCACACTGATACACTGTTCCAGCTCACACTGAGAAACCGTTCCAGCTCACACTGACACGCCGTTCCAGATCACACTGACACGCCGTTCCAGATCACACTGACACACCGTTCCAGCGCACACTGACACACCGTTCCAGCTCACACTGACACACCGTTCCAGCTCACACTGAGAAACCGTTCCAGCTCACACTGACACACCGTTCCAGCTCACACTGATACACTGTTCCAGCTCACACTGAGAAACCGTTCCAGCTCACACTGATACACCGTTCCAGCTCACACGGACACACCGTTCCAGCTCACACTGATACACCGTTCCAGCTCACACTGACACACCATTCCAGCTCACACTGATACACCGTTCCAGCAGACACTGACACACCGTTCCAGCTCACACTGATACACCGTTCCAGCTCACACTGACACACCGTTCCAGCTCACACTGATACACCGTTCCAGCTCACACTGATACACTGTTCCAGCTCACACTGAGAAACCGTTCCAGCTCACACTGGCACGCCGTTCCAGCTCACACTGACACACCGTTCCAGCTCACACTGAGAAACCGTTCCAGCTCACACTGACACGCCGTTCCAGATCACACTGACACGCCGTTCCAGATCACACTGACACACTGTTCCAGCTCACACTGATACACTGTTCCAGCTTACACTGAGAAACCGTTCCAGCTCACACTGATACACCGTTCCAGCTCACACTGATACACTGTTCCAGCTCACACTGACACACCGTTCCAGCTCACACTGATACACTGTTCCAGCTCACACTGAGAAACCGTTCCAGCTCACACTGATACACTGTTCCAGCTCACACTGAGAAACCGTTCCAGCTCACACTGATACACCGTTCCAGCTCACACTGAGAAGCCTTTCCAGCTCACACTGACACACCGTTCCAGCTCACACTGACACACCGTTCCAGCTCACACTGACACACTGTTCCAGCTCACACTGAGAAACCGTTCCAGCTCACACTGATACACCATTCCAGCTCACACTGACACACTGTTCCAGCTCACACTGAGAAACCGTTCCATTTCACACTGACACACCGTTCCACCTCACACTGACACACTGTTCCAGCTCACACTGAGAAACCGTTCCAGCTCACACTGATACACTGTTCCAGCTCACACTGACACACTGTTCCAGCTCACACTGAGAAACCGTTCCAGCTCACACTTATACACCGTTCCAGCTCACACTGACACACTGTTCCAGCTCACACTGAGAAACCGTTCCAGCTCACACTGATACACCGTTCCAGCTCACACTAAGACACCGTTCCAGCTCACACTGAGAAACCGTTCCAGCTCACACTGATATACCGTTCCAGCTCACACTGATACACCGTTCCAGCTCACACTGACACACCGTTCCAGCTCACACTGATACACCGTTCCAGCTCACACTGATACACTGTTCCAGCTCACACTGAGAAACCGTTCCAGCTCACACTGACACGCCGTTCCAGCTCACACTGACACACCGTTCCAGCTCACACTGAGAAACCGTTCCAGCTCACACTGATACACCGTTCCAGCTCACAGTGAGACACCGTTCCAGCTCACACTGATACACTGTTCCAGCTCACAGTGAGAAACCGTTCCAGCTCACACTGATACACCGATCCAGCTCACACTGAGAAATCGTTCCAGCTCACACTGACACACCGTTCCAGCTCACACTGATACACTGTTTCAGCTCACACTGATACACTGTTTCAGCTCACACTGAGAAACCGTTCCAGCTCACACTGATACACTGTTCCAGCTCACACTGAGAAACCGTTCCAGCTCACACTGATACACTGTTCCAGCTCACACTGAGAAACCGTTCCAGCTCACACTGATACACCGTTCCAGCTCACACTGAGAAGCCGTTCCAGCTCACACTGACACACTGTTCCAGCTCACACTGACACACCATTCCAGCTCACACTGACACACCATTCCAGCTCACACTGACACACTGTTCCAGCTCACACTGAGAAACCGTTCCAGCTCACACTGATACACCATTCCAGCTCACACTGACACACTGTTCCAGCTCACACTGAGAAACCGTTCCATTTCACACTGACACACCGTTCCAGCTCACACTGACACACTGTTCCAGCTCACACTGAGAAACCGTTCCAGCTCACACTGATACACTGTTCCAGCTCACACTGACACACTGTTCCAGCTCACACTGAGAAACTGTTCCAGCTCACACTTATACACCGTTCCAGCTCACACTGACACACTGTTCCAGCTCACACTGAGAAACCGTTCCAGCTCACACTGATACACCGTTCCAGCTCACACTAAGACACCGTTCCAGCTCACACTGAGAAACCGTTCCAGCTCACACTGATATACCGTTCCAGCTCACACTGACACACTGTTCCAGCTCACACTGATACACTGTTCCAGCTCACACTGAGAATCCGTTCCAGCTCACACTGAGAAACCGTTCCAGCTCACAGTGAGACACCGTTCCAGCTCACACTGATACACTGTTCCAGCTCACACTGAGAAACCGTTCCAGCTCACAGTAATACACTGTTCCAGCTCACACTGACACACCATTCCAGCTCACAGTGAGACACCGTTCCAGCTCACACTGAGAAACCGTTCCAGCTCACACTGACACACCGTTCCAGCTCACACTGATACACTGTTCCAACTCACACTGATACACTGTTCCAGCTCACACTGAGACACCGTTCCAGTTCACACTGATAAACCGTTCCAGCTCACACTGACACACCGTTCCAGCTCACACTGGTACACCGTTCCAGCTCACACTGAGAAACCGTTCCAGCTCACACTGATACACCGTTCCAGCTCACACTGAGACACCGTTCCAGCTCACACTGAGAAACCATTCCAGCTCACACTGATACGCCGTTCCAGCTCACACTGATACACCGTTCCAGCTCACACTGATACGCCGTTCCAGCTCACACTGATACACCGTTCCAGCTCACACTGAGAAACCGTTCCAGCTCACACTGATACGCCGTTCCAGCTCACACTGAGAAACCGTTCCAGCTCACACGGAGAAACCGTTCCAGCTCACACTGACACACCGTTCCAGCTCACACTGATACACTGTTCCAGCTCACACTGAGAAACCGTTCCAGCTCACACTGATACACCGTTCCATCTCACACTGACACACCGTTCCAGTTCACACTGACACACCGTTCCAGCTCACACTGAGAAACCGTTCCAGCTCACACTGAGAAACCGTTCCAGCTCACACTGATACGCCGTTCCAGCTCACACTGAGAAACCGTTCCAGCTCACACTGAGAAACCGTTCCAGCTCACACTGATACGCCGTTCCAGCTCACACTGAGAAACCGTTCCAGCTCACACGGAGAAACCGTTCCAGCTCACACTGACACACCGTTCCAGCTCACACTGATACACTGTTCCAGCTCACACTGAGAAACCGTTCCAGCTCACACTGACACACCGTTCCAGCTCACACTGATACACTGTTCCAGCTCACACTGAGAAACCGTTCCAGCTCACACTGAGAAACCGTTTCAGCTCACACTGATACGCCGTTCCAGCTCACACTGACACACCGTTCCAGCGCACACTGACACACCGTTCCAGCTCACACTGACACACCGTTCCAGCTCACACTGAGAAACCGTTCCAGCTCACACTGACACACCGTTCCAGCTCACACTGATACACTGTTCCAGCTCACACTGAGAAACCGTTCCAGCTCACACTGATACACCGTTCCAGCTCACACGGACACACCGTTCCAGCTCACACTGATACACCGTTCCAGCTCACACTGACACACCGTTCCAGCTCACACTGATACACCGTTCCAGCAGACACTGACACACCGTTCCAGCTCACACTGATACACCGTTCCAGCTCACACTGACACACCGTTCCAGCTCACACTGATACACCGTTCCAGCTCACACTGATACACTGTTCCAGCTCACACAGAGAAACCGTTCCAGCTCACACTGACACGCCGTTCCAGCTCACACTGACGCACCGTTCCTGCTCACACTGAGAAACCGTTCCAGCTCACACTGACACGCCGTTCCAGATCACACTGACACGCCGTTCCAGATCACACTGACACACCGTTCCAGCGCACACTGACACACCGTTCCAGCTCACACTGACACACCGTTCCAGCTCACACTGAGAAACCGTTCCAGCTCACACTGACACACCGTTCCAGCTCACACTGATACACTGTTCCAGCTCACACTGAGAAACCGTTCCAGCTCACACTGATACACCGTTCCAGCTCACACTAAGCAACCGTTCCAGCTCACACTGATACACCGTTCCAGCTCACACTGACACACCGTTCCAGCTCACACTGATACACCGTTCCAGCAGACACTGACACACCGTTCCAGCTCACACTGATACACCGTTCCAGCTCACACTGACACACCGTTCCAGCTCACACTGATACACCGTTCCAGCTCACACTGATACACTGTTCCAGCTCACACTGAGAAACCGTTCCAGCTCACACTGGCACGCCGTTCCAGCTCACACTGACACACCGTTCCAGCTCACACTGAGAAACCGTTCCAGCTCACACTGACACGCCGTTCCAGATCACACTGACACGCCGTTCCAGATCACACTGACACACTGTTCCAGCTCACACTGAAACACTGTTCCAGCTTACACTGAGAAACCGTTCCAGCTCACACTGATACACCGTTCCAGCTCACACTGATACACTGTTCCAGCTCACACTGACACACCGTTCCAGCTCACACTGATACACTGTTCCAGCTCACACTGAGAAACCGTTCCAGCTCACACTGATACACTGTTCCAGCTCACACTGAGAAACCGTTCCAGCTCACACTGATACACCGTTCCAGCTCACACTGAGAAGCCTTTCCAGCTCACACTGACACACCGTTCCAGCTCACACTGACACACCGTTCCAGCTCACACTGACACACTGTTCCAGCTCACACTGAGAAACCGTTCCAGCTCACACTGATACACCATTCCAGCTCACACTGACACACTGTTCCAGCTCACACTGAGAAACCGTTCCATTTCACACTGACACACCGTTCCACCTCACACTGACACACTGTTCCAGCTCACACTGAGAAACCGTTCCAGCTCACACTGATACACTGTTCCAGCTCACACTGACACACTGTTCCAGCTCACACTGAGAAACCGTTCCAGCTCACACTTATACACCGTTCCAGCTCACACTGACACACTGTTCCAGCTCACACTGAGAAACCGTTCCAGCTCACACTGATACACCGTTCCAGCTCACACTAAGACACCGTTCCAGCTCACACTGAGAAACCGTTCCAGCTCACACTGATATACCGTTCCAGCTCACACTGACACACTGTTCCAGCTCACACTGATACACTGTTCCAGCTCACACTGAGAAACCGTTCCAGCTCACACTGAGAAACCGTTCCAGCTCACAGTGAGACACCGTTCCAGCTCACACTGATACACTGTTCCAGCTCACACTGAGAAACCGTTCCAGCTCACAGTAATACACTGTTCCAGCTCACACTGACACACCATTCCAGCTCACAGTGAGACACCGTTCCAGCTCACACTGAGAAACCGTTCCAGCTCACACTGATACACCGTTCCAGCTCACACTGACACACCATTCCAGCTCACAGTGAGACACCGTTCCAGCTCACACTGAGAAACAGTTCCAGCTCACACTGATACACCGTTCCAGCTCACACTGACACACCATTCCAGCTCACAGTGAGACACCGTTCCAGCTCACACTGATGCACCGTTCCAGCTCACACTGATACACTGTTCCAGCTCACACTGATACACTGTTTCAGCTCACACTGAGAAACCGTTCCAGCTCCCACTGACACACCGTTCCAGCTCACACTGATACACTGTTCCAACTCACACTGATACACCGTTCCAGCTCACACTGAGACACCGTTCCAGCTCACACGGAGAAACCGTTCCAGCTCACACTGACACACCGTTCCAGCTCACACTGATACACTATTCCAGCTCACACTGAGAAACCGTTCCAGCTCACACTGATACACCGTTCCAGCTCACACTGACACACCGTTCCAGTTCACACTGACACACTGTTCCAGCTCACACTGATACACCGTTCCAGCTCACATGAGAAACCGTTCCAGCTCACACTGAGAAACCGTTCCAGCTCACACTGATACACCGTTCCAGCTCACACTGATACACTGTTCCAGCTCACACTGAGAAACCGTTCCAGCTCACACTGAGAAACCGTTCCAGCTCACAGTGAGACACCGTTCCAGCTCACACTGATACACTGTTCCAGCTCACACTGAGAAACCGTTCCAGCTCACACTGAGAAACCGTTCCAGCTCACAGTGAGACACCGTTCCAGCTCACACTGATACACTGTTCCAGCTCACACTGACACGCCGTTCCAGCTCACACTGATACACCGTTCCAACTCACACTGACACACCGTTCCAGCTCACACTGACACACCGTTCCAGCTCACACTGACACACTGTTCCAGCTCACACTGATACACCGTTCCAGCTCACAGTGAGACACCGTTCCAGCTCACACTGATACACTTTTCCAGCTCACAGTGAGAAACCGTTCCAGCTCACACTGACACACTGTTCCAGCTCACACTGATACACCAATCCAGCTCACACTGATACATCGTTCCAGCTCACACTGACACACCGTTCCAGCTCACACTGATACACTGTTTCAGCTCACACTGATACACTGTTCCAGCTCACACTGACACACCGTTCCAGCTCACACTGATACACTGTTCCAGCTCACACTGAGAAACCGTTCCAGCTCACACTGATACACTGTTCCAGCTCACACTGAGAAACCGTTCCAGCTCACACTGATACACCGTTCCAGCTCACACTGAGAAGCCGTTCCAGCTCACACTGACACACTGTTCCAGCTCACACTGACACACCATTCCAGCTCACACTGTCACACCGTTCCAGCTCACACTGACACACTTTTCCAGCTCACACTGAGAAACCGTTCCAGCTCACACTGATACACCATTCCAGCTCACACTGACACACTGTTCCACCTCACACTGAGAAACCGTTCCAGCTCACACTGATACACTGTTCCAGCTCACACTGACACACTGTTCCAGCTCACACTGAGAAACCATTCCAGCTCACACTTATACACCGTTCTAGCTCACACTGACACACTGTTCCAGCTCACACTGAGAAACCGTTCCAGCTCACACTGATACACCGTTCCAGCTCACACTAAGACACCGTTCCAGCTCACACTGAGAAACCGTTCCAGCTCCCACTGATACACCGTTCCAGCTCACACTGATACACTGTTCCAGCTCACACTGAGAAACCGTTCCAGCTCACACTGAGAAACCGTTCCAGCTCACAGTGAGACACCGTTCCAGCTCACACTGATACACTGTTCCAGCTCACACTGAGAAACCGTTCCAGCTCACACTGAGAAACCATTCCAGCTCACAGTGAGACACCGTTCCAGCTCACACTGATACACTGTTCCAGCTCACACTGACACGCCGTTCCAGCTCACACTGATACACCGTTCCAGCTCACACTGACACACCGTTCCAGCTCACACTGAAACACTGTTCCAGCTCACACTGAGACACCGTTCCAGCTCACACTGAGAAACCGTTCCAGCTCACACTGATACACCGTTCCAGCTCACACTGACACACTGTTCCAGCTCACACTGATACACTGTTCCAGCTCACACTGAGAAACCGTTCCAGCTCACACAGAGAAACCGTTCCAGCTCACAGTGAGACACCGTTCCAGCTCACACTGATACACTGTTCCAGCTCACACTGAAACACTGTTCCAGCTCACACTGAGACACCGTTCCAGCTCACACTGAGAAACCGTTCCAGCTCACACTGATACACCGTTCCAGCTCACACTGACACACTGTTCCAGCTCACACTGATACACTGTTCCAGCTCACACTGAGAAACCGTTCCAGCTCACACAGAGAAACCGTTCCAGCTCACAGTGAGACACCGTTCCAGCTCACACTGATACACTGTTCCAGCTCACACTGATACACCGTTCCAGCTCACAGTGATACACTTTTCCAGCTCACACTGACACACCATTCCAGCTCACAGTGAGACACCGTTCCAGCTCACACTGAGAAACCGTTCCAACTCACACTGATACACCGTTCCAGCTCACACTGATACACTGTTGCAGCTCACAGTGAGAAACCGTTCCAGCTCACACCGACACACCGTTCCAGCTCACACTGACATGCCGTTCCATCTCACACTGATACACCGTTCCAGCTCACATTGACACACCGTTCCAGCTCACACTGACACACCATTCCAGCTCACACTGACACACTGTTCCAGCTCACACTTAGACACCGTTCCAGCTCACACTGAGTTACCGTTCCAGCTCACACTGATACACCGTTCCAGCTCACACTGACACACTGTTCCAGCTCACACTGATACACCGTTCCAGCTCACACTGACACACTGTTCCAGCTCACACTGATACACCGTTCCAGCTCACACTGAGAAACCGTTCCAGCTCACACTGAGAAACCGTTCCAGCTCACACAGAGAAACTGTTCCAGATCACAGTGAGACACCGTTCCAGCTCACACTGATACACTGTTCCAGCTCACACTGATACACCGTTCCAGCTCACAGTGACACACTGTTCCAGCTCACACTGACACACCATTCCAGCTCACAGTGAGACACCGTTCCAGCTCACACTGATACACCGTTCCAGCTCACACCGATACACCGTTCCAGCTCACACTGATTACACTGTTCCAGCTCACACTGATAAACTGTTTCAGCTCACACTGAGAAAACGTTCCAGCTCACACTGATACACTGTTCCAGCTCACACTGATATACTGTTCCAGTTCACACTGATACACTGTTTCAGCTCACACTGAGAAACTGTTCCTGCTCACACTGACACACCGTTCCAGATCACACTGACACACTGTTCCAGCTCACACTGATACACCGTTCCAGCTCACAGTGAGACACCGTTCCAGCTCACACTGATACACTGTTTCTGCTCACACTGATACACCGTTCCAGCTCACACTGACACACCGTTCCAGCTCACACTGATACACTGTTCCAGCTCACACTGAGAAACCATTCCAGCTCACACTGATACACTGTTCCAGCTCACACTGAGAAACCGTTCCAGCTCACACTGAGAAACCGTTCCAGCTCACACTGATATACTGTTCCAGCTCACACTGACACACTGTTCCAGCTCACACTGAGAAACCGTTCCAGCTCACACTTATACACCGTTCCAGCTCACACTGACACACTGTTCCAGCTCACACTGAGAAACCGTTCCAGCTCACACTGATACACCGTTCCAGCTCACACTAAGACACCGTTCCAGCTCACACTGAGAAGCCGTTCCAGCTCACACTGATACACCATTCCAGCTCACACTGACACACTGTTCCAGCTCACACTGAGAAACCATTCCATTTCACACTGACACAACGTTCCAGCTCACACTGAAACACTGTTTCAGCTCACACTGAGAAACCGTTCCAGCTCACACTGATATACTGTTCCAGCTCACAATGACACACTGTTCCAGCTCACACTGAGAAACCGTTCCAGCTCACACTGATACACCGTTCCAGCTCACACTAAGACACCGTTCCAGCTCACACTGAGAAACCGTTCCAGCTCACACTGATACACCGTTCCAGCTCACACTGATACACTGTTCCAGCTCACACTGAGAAACCGTTCCAGCTCACACTGAGAAACCGTTCCAGCTCACAGTGAGACACCGTTCCAGCTCACACTGATACACTGTTCCAGCTCACACATGAGAAACCGTTCCAGCTCACACTGAGAAACCGTTCCAGCTCACAGTGAGACACCGTTCCAGCTCACACTGATACACTGTTCCAGCTCACACTGACACGCCGTTCCAGCTCACACTGATACACCGTTCCAGCTCACACTGACACACCGTTCCAGCTCACACTGACACACCGTTCCAGCTCACACTGATACACTGTTCCAGCTCACACTGATACACCGTTCCAGCTCACAGTGAGACACCGTTCCAGCTCACACTGACACACTGATCCAGCTCACACTGATACACCGTTCCAGCTCACACTGACACACTGTTCCAGCTCACACTGACACACCGTTCCAGCTCACACTGAGAAACCGTTCCAGCTCACACTGAGAAACCGTTCCAGCTCACACAGAGAAACTGTTCCAGATCACAGTAAGACACCGTTCCAGCTCACACAGATACACTGTTCCAGCTCACACTGATACACCGTTCCAGCTCACAGTGACACACTGTTCCAGCTCACACTGACACACCATTCCAGCTCACAGTGAGACACCGTTCCAGCTCACACTGATACACCGTTCCAGCTCACACCGATACACTGTTTCAGCTCACACAGAGAAAACGTTCCAGCTCACACTGATACACTGTTCCAGCTCACACTGAGAAACTGTTCCAGCTCACACTGATACACCGTTCCAGCTCACATTGATACACTGTTCCAGCTCACACTGATACACCGTTCCAGCTCACAGTGAGACACCGTTCCAGCTCACACTGATACACTGTTTCAGCTCACACTGATACACCGTTCCAGCTCACACTGACACACCGTTCCAGCTCACACTGATACACTGTTCCAGCTCACACAGAGAAACCATTCCAGCTCACACTGATACACTGTTCCAGCTCACACTGACACACCGTTCCAGCTCACACTGATACACCGTTCCAGCTCACACTGAGAAGCCGTTCCAGCTCACACTGAGAAGCCGTTCCAGCTCACACTGACACACTGTTCCAGCTCACACTGACACACCGTTCCAGCTCACACTGACACACTGTTCCAGCTCACACTGAGAAACCGTTCCAGCTCACACTGATACACCATTCCAGCTCACACTGACACACTGTTCCAGCTCACACTGAGAAACCGTTCCATTTCACACTGACACAACGTTCCAGCTCACACTGAAACACTGTTTCAGCTCACACTGAGAAACCGTTCCAGCTCACACTGATACACCGTTCCAGCTCACACTGACACACCGTTCCAGCTCACACTGATACACTGTTCCAGCTCACACTGAGAAACCATTCCAGCTCACACTGATACACTGTTCCAGCTCACACTGACACACCGTTCCAGCTCACACTGATACACCGTTCCAGCTCACACTGAGAAGCCGTTCCAGCTCACACTGACACACTGTTCCAGCTCACACTGACACACCGTTCCAGCTCACACTGACACACTGTTCCAGCTCACACTGAGAAACCGTTCCAGCTCACACTGATACACCATTCCAGCTCACACTGACACACTGTTCCAGCTCACACTGAGAAACCGTTCCATTTCACACTGACACAACGTTCCAGCTCACACTGAAACACTGTTTCAGCTCACACTGAGAAACCGTTCCAGCTCACACTGATATACTGTTCCAGCTCACACTGATACACTGTTCCAGCTCACACTGAGAAACCGTTCCAGCTCACACTGAGAAACCGTTCCAGCTCACACTGACACACTGTTCCAGCTCACACTGAGAAACCGTTCCAGCTCACACTGATACACCGTTCCAGCTCACACTAAGACACCGTTCCAGCTCACACTGAGAAATCGTTCCAGCTCACACTGATACACCGTTCCAGCTCACACTGATACACTGTTCCAGCTCACACTGAGAAACCGTTCCAGCTCACACTGTGAAACCGTTCCAGCTCACAGTGAGACACCGTTCCAGCTCACACTGATACACTGTTCCAGCTCACACTGAGAAACCGTTCCAGCTCACACTGAGAAACCGTTCCAGCTCACACTGACACACCGTTCCAGCTCACACTGATACACTGTTCCAGCTCACACTGACACGCCGTTCCAGCTCACACTGATACACCGTTCCAGCTCACACTGACACACCGTTCCAGCTCACACTGACACACCGTTCCAGCTCACACTGACACACTGTTCCAGCTCACACTGAGACACCGTTCCAGCTCACACTGAGAAACCGTTCCAGCTCACACTGATACACCGTTCCAGCTCACACTGACACACTGTTCCAGCTCACACTGATACACTGTTCCAGCTCACACTGAGAAACCGTTCCAGCTCACACTGAGAAACCGTTCCAGCTCACAGTGAGACACCGTTCCAGCTCACACTGATACACTGTTCCAGCTCACACTGATACACCGTTCCAGCTCACAGTGATACACTGTTCCAGCTCACACTGACACACCATTCCAGCTCACAGTGAGACACCGTTCCAGCTCACACTGAGAAACCGTTCCAACTCACACTGATACACCGTTCCAGCTCACACTGATATACTGTTGCAGCTCACAGTGAGAAACCGTTCCAGCTCACACTGATACACCGTTCCAGCTCACACCGATACACCGTTCCAGCTCACACTGATACATCGTTCCAGCTCACACTGATTACACTGTTCCAGCTCACACTGATACACTGTTTCAGCTCACACTGAGAAACCGTTCCAGCTCACACTGATACACTGTTCCAGCTCACACTGATACACTGTTCCAGCTCACACTGATACACTGTTTCAGCTCACACTGAGAGACCGTTCCAGCTCACACTGACACACCGTTCCAGCTCACACTGATACACTGGTTCAGCTCACACTGATACACCGTTCCAGCTCACAGTGAGACACCGTTCCAGCTCACACTGATACACTGTTCCAGCTCACACTGATACACCGTTCCAGCTCACACTGATACACCGATCCAGCTCACACTGATACATCGTTCCAGCTCACACTGACACACCGTTCCAGCTCACACTGTTACACAGTTTCAGCTCACACTGATACACTATTTCAGCTCACACTGAGAAACCGTTCCAGCTCACACTGATACACTGTTCCAGCTCACACAGACACACCGTTCCAGCTCACACTGATACACTGTTCCAGCTCACACTGAGAAACCGTTCCAGCTCACACTGAGAAACCGTTCCAGCTCACACTGAGAAACCGTTCCAGCTCACACTGACACACCGTTCCAGCTCACACTGATACACTGTTCCAGCTCACACTGAGAAACCATTCCAGCTCACACTGATACACTGTTCCAGCTCACACTGACACACCGTTCCAGCTCACACTGATACACCGTTCCAGCTCACACTGAGAAGCCGTTCCAGCTCACACTGACACACTGTTCCAGCTCACACTGACACACCGTTCCAGCTCACACTGACACACTGTTCCAGCTCACACTGAGAAACCGTTCCAGCTCACACTGATACACCATTCCAGCTCACACTGACACACTGTTCCAGCTCACACTGAGAAACCGTTCCATTTCACACTGACACAACGTTCCAGCTCACACTGAAACACTGTTTCAGCTCACACTGAGAAACCGTTCCAGCTCACACTGATATACTGTTCCAGCTCACACTGATACACTGTTCCAGCTCACACTGAGAAACCGTTCCAGCTCACACTGAGAAACCGTTCCAGCTCACACTGACACACTGTTCCAGCTCACACTGAGAAACCGTTCCAGCTCACACTGATACACCGTTCCAGCTCACACTAAGACACCGTTCCAGCTCACACTGAGAAATCGTTCCAGCTCACACTGATACACCGTTCCAGCTCACACTGATACACTGTTCCAGCTCACACTGAGAAACCGTTCCAGCTCACACTGTGAAACCGTTCCAGCTCACAGTGAGACACCGTTCCAGCTCACACTGATACACTGTTCCAGCTCACACTGAGAAACCGTTCCAGCTCACACTGAGAAACCGTTCCAGCTCACAGTGAGACACCGTTCCAGCTCACACTGATACACTGTTCCAGCTCACACTGACACGCCGTTCCAGCTCACACTGATACACCGTTCCAGCTCACACTGACACACCGTTCCAGCTCACACTGACACACCGTTCCAGCTCACACTGACACACTGTTCCAGCTCACACTGAGACACCGTTCCAGCTCACACTGAGAAACCGTTCCAGCTCACACTGATACACCGTTCCAGCTCACACTGACACACTGTTCCAGCTCACACTGATACACTGTTCCAGCTCACACTGAGAAACCGTTCCAGCTCACACTGAGAAACCGTTCCAGCTCACAGTGAGACACCGTTCCAGCTCACACTGATACACTGTTCCAGCTCACACTGATACACCGTTCCAGCTCACAGTGATACACTGTTCCAGCTCACACTGACACACCATTCCAGCTCACAGTGAGACACCGTTCCAGCTCACACTGAGAAACCGTTCCAACTCACACTGATACACCGTTCCAGCTCACACTGATATACTGTTGCAGCTCACAGTGAGAAACCGTTCCAGCTCACACTGATACACCGTTCCAGCTCACACCGATACACCGTTCCAGCTCACACTGATACATCGTTCCAGCTCACACTGATTACACTGTTCCAGCTCACACTGATACACTGTTTCAGCTCACACTGAGAAACCGTTCCAGCTCACACTGATACACTGTTCCAGCTCACACTGATACACTGTTCCAGCTCACACTGATACACTGTTTCAGCTCACACTGAGAGACCGTTCCAGCTCACACTGACACACCGTTCCAGCTCACACTGATACACTGTTTCAGCTCACACTGATACACCGTTCCAGCTCACAGTGAGACACCGTTCCAGCTCACACTGATACACTGTTCCAGCTCACAGTGAGAAACCGTTCCAGCTCACACTGATACACCGATCCAGCTCACACTGATACATCGTTCCAGCTCACACTGACACACCGTTCCAGCTCACACTGTTACACTGTTTCAGCTCACACTGATACACTATTTCAGCTCACACTGAGAAACCGTTCCAGCTCACACTGATACACTGTTCCAGCTCACACTGACACACCGTTCCAGCTCACACTGATACACTGTTCCAGCTCACACTGAGAAACCGTTCCAGCTCACACTGAGAAACCGTTCCAGCTCACACTGAGAAACCGTTCCAGCTCACAGTGAGACACCGTTCCAGCTCACACTGATACACTGTTCCAGCTCACACTGAGAAACCGTTCCAGCTCACAGTAATACACTGTTCCAGCTCACACTGACACACCATTCCAGCTCACAGTGAGACACCGTTCCAGCTCACACTGAGAAACCGTTCCAGCTCACACTGATACACCGTTCCAGCTCACACTGACACACCATTCCAGCTCACAGTGAGACACCGTTCCAGCTCACACTGAGAAACCGTTCCAGCTCACACTGATACACCGTTCCAGCTCGCACTGACACACCATTCCAGCTCACAGTGAGACACCGTTCCAGCTCACACTGATACACCGTTCCAGCTCACACTGATACACTGTTCCAGCTCACACTGAGAAACCGTTCCAGCTCACACTGAGAAACCGTTCCAGCTCACAGTGAGACACCGTTCCAGCTCACACTGATACACTGTTCCAGCTCACACTGAGAAACCGTTCCAGCTCACACTGAGAAACCGTTTCAGCTCACAGTGAGACACCGTTCCAGCTCACACTGATACACTGTTCCAGCTCACACTGACACGCCGTTCCAGCTCACACTGATACACCGTTCCAGCTCACACTGACACACCGTTCCAGCTCACACTGACACACCGTTCCAGCTCACACTGACACACTGTTCCAGCTCACACTGAGACACCGTTCCAGCTCACACTGAGAAACCGTTCCAGCTCACACTGATACACCGTTCCAGCTCACACTGACACACTGTTCCAGCTCTCACTGATACACTGTTCCAGCTCACACTGATACACTGTTCCAGCTGACACTGAGAAACCGTTCCAGCTCACACAGACAAACCGTTCCAGCTCACAGTGAGACACCGTTCCAGCTCACACTGATACACTGTTCCAGCTCACACTGATACACCGTTCCAGCTCACAGTGATACACTGTTCCAGCTCACACTGACACACCATTCCAGCTCACAGTGAGACACCGTTCCAGCTCACACTGAGAAACCGTTCCAACTCACACTGATACACCGTTCCAGCTCACACTGATACACCGTTCCAGCTCACAGTGAGACACCGTTCCAGCTCACACTGATACACTGTTCCAGCTCACAGTGAGAAACCGTTCCAGCTCACACTGATACACCGATCCAGCTCACACTGATACATCGTTCCAGCTCACACTGACACACCGTTTCAGCTCACACTGTTACACTGTTTCAGCTCACACTGATACACTATTTCAGCTCACACTGAGAAACCGTTCCAGCTCACACTGATACACTGTTCCAGCTCACACTGACACACCGTTCCAGCTCACACTGATACACTGTTCCAGCTCACACTGAGAAACCGTTCCAGCTCACACTGAGAAACCGTTCCAGCTCACACTGAGAAACCGTTCCAGCTCACAGTGAGACACCGTTCCAGCTCACACTGAGTAAACCGTTCCAGCTCACACTGAGAAACCGTTCCAGCTCACACTGAGAAACCGTTCCAGCTCACAGTGAGACACCGTTCCAGCTCACACTGATACACTGTTCCAGCTCACACTGAGAAACCGTTCCAGCTCACAGTAATACACTGTTCCAGCTCACACTGACACACCATTCCAGCTCACAGTGAGACACCGTTCCAGCTCACACTGAGAAACCGTTCCAGCTCACACTGATACACCGTTCCAGCTCACACTGACACACCATTCCAGCTCACAGTGAGACACCGTTCCAGCTCACACTGAGAAACCGTTCCAGCTCACACTGATACAACGTTCCAGCTCGCACTGACACACCATTCCAGCTCACAGTGAGACACCGTTCCAGCTCACACTGATACACCGTTCCAGCTCACACTGATACACTGTTCCAGCTCACACTGAGAAACCGTTCCAGCTCACACTGAGAAACCGTTCCAGCTCACAGTGAGACACCGTTCCAGCTCACACTGATACACTGTTCCAGCTCACACTGAGAAACCGTTCCAGCTCACACTGAGAAACCGTTCCAGCTCACAGTGAGACACCGTTCCAGCTCACACTGATACACTGTTCCAGCTCACACTGACACGCCGTTCCAGCTCACACTGATACACCGTTCCAGCTCACACTGACACACCGTTCCAGCTCACACTGACACACCGTTCCAGCTCACACTGACACACTGTTCCAGCTCACACTGAGACACCGTTCCAGCTCACACTGAGAAACCGTTCCAGCTCACACTGATACACCGTTCCAGCTCACACTGACACACTGTTCCAGCTCAGACTGATACACTGTTCCAGCTCACACTGATACACTCTTCCAGCTGACACTGAGAAACCGTTCCAGCTCACACAGACAAACCGTTCCAGCTCACAGTGAGACACCGTTCCAGCTCACACTGATACACTGTTCCAGCTCACACTGATACACCGTTCCAGCTCACAGTGATACACTGTTCCAGCTCACACTGACACACCATTCCAGCTCACAGTGAGACACCGTTCCAGCTCACACTGAGAAACCGTTCCAACTCACACTGATACACCGTTCCAGCTCACACTGATACACTGTTGCAGCTCACAGTGAGAAACCGTTCCAGCTCACACTGATACACCGTTCCAGCTCACACCGATACACCGTTCCAGCTCACACTGATACATCGTTCCAGCTCACACTGATTACACTGTTCCAGCTCACACTGATACACTGTTTCAGCTCACACTGAGAAACCGTTCCAGCTCACACTGATACACCGTTCCAGCTCACACTGATACACTGTTCCAGCTCACACTGATACACTGTTTCAGCTCACACTGAGAAACCGTTCCAGCTCACACTGACACACCGTTCCAGCTCACACTGATACACTGTTCCAGCTCACACTGATACACCGTTCCAGCTCACAGTGAGACACCGTTCCAGCTCACACTGATACACTGTTCCAGCTCACAGTGAGAAACCGTTCCAGCTCACACTGATACACCGATCCAGCTCACACTGATACACCGTTCCAGCTCACACTAAGACACCGTTCCAGCTCACACTGAGAAACCGTTCCAGCTCACACTGATACACCGTTCCAGCTCACACTGAAACACTGTTCCAGCTCACACTGAGAAACCGTTCCAGCTCACACTGAGAAACCGTTCCAGCTCACAGTGAGACACCGTTCCAGCTCACACTGATACACTCTTCCAGCTCACACATGAGAAACCGTTCCAGCTCACACTGAGAAACCGTTCCAGCTCACAGTGAGACACCGTTCCAGCTCACACTGATACACTGTTCCAGCTCACACTGACACGCCGTTCCAGCTCACACTGATACACCGTTCCAGCTCACACTGACACACCGTTCCAGCTCACACTGACACACCGTTCCAGCTCACACTGACACACCGTTCCAGTTCACACTGATACACTGTTCCAGCTCACACTGATACACCGTTCCAGCTCACAGTGAGACACCGTTCCAGCTCACACTGACACACTGATCCAGCTCACACTGATACACCGTACCAGCTCACACTGACACACTGTTCCAGCTCACACTGATACACCGTTCCAGCTCACACTGAGAAACCGTTTCAGCTCACACTGAGAAACCGTTCCAGCTCACACAGAGAAACTGTTCCAGATCACAGTGAGACACCGTTCCAGCTCACACAGATACACTGTTCCAGCTCACACTGATACACCGTTCCAGCTCACAGTGACACACTGTTCCAGCTCACACTGACACACCATTCCAGCTCACAGTGAGACACCGTTCCAGCTCACACTGATACACCGTTCCAGCTCACACCGATATACCGTTCCAGCTCGCCCTGATTACACTGTTCCAGCTCACACTGATACACTGTTTCAGCTCACACTGAGAAAACGTTCCAGCTCACACTGATACACTGTTCCAGCTCACACTGAGAAACTGTTCCAGCTCACACTGACACACCGTTCCAGATCACATTGATACACTGTTCCAGCTCACACTGATACACCGTTCCAGCTCACAGTGAGACACCGTTCCAGCTCACACTAATACACTGTTTCAGCTCACACTGATACACCGTTCCAGCTCACACTGACACACCGTTCCAGCTCACACTGATACACTGTTCCAGCTCACACTGAGAAACCATTCCAGCTCACACTGATACACTGTTCCAGCTCACACTGACACACCGTTCCAGCTCACACTGATACACCGTTCCAGCTCACACTGAGAAGCCGTTCCAGCTCACACTGACACACTGTTCCAGCTCACACTGACACACCGTTCCAGCTCACACTGACACACTGTTCCAGCTCACACTGAGAAACCGTTCCAGCTCACACTGATACACCATTCCAGCTCACACTGACACACTGTTCCAGCTCACACTGACAAACCGTTCCATTTCACACTGACACAACGTTCCTGCTCACACTGAAACACTGTTTCAGCTCACACTGAGAAACCGTTCCAGCTCACACTGATACACCGTTCCAGCTCACACTGACACACCGTTCCAGCTCACACTGATACACTGTTCCAGCTCACACTGAGAAACCATTCCAGCTCACACTGATACACTGTTCCAGCTCACACTGACACACCGTTCCAGCTCACACTGATACACCGTTCCAGCTCACACTGAGAAGCCGTTCCAGCTCACACTGACACACTGTTCCAGCTCACACTGACACACCGTTCCAGCTCACACTGACACACTGTTCCAGCTCACACTGAGAAACCGTTCCAGCTCACACTGATACACCATTCCAGCTCACACTGACACACTGTTCCAGCTCACACTGAGAAACCGTTCCATTTCACACTGACACAACGTTCCAGCTCACACTGAAACACTGTTTCAGCTCACACTGAGAAACCGTTCCAGCTCACACTGATATACTGTTCCAGCTCACACTGATACACTGTTCCAGCTCACACTGAGAAACCGTTCCAGCTCACACTGAGAAACCGTTCCAGCTCACACTGACACACTGTTCCAGCTCACACTGAGAAACCGTTCCAGCTCACACTGATACACCGTTCCAGCTCACACTAAGACACCGTTCCAGCTCACACTGAGAAATCGTTCCAGCTCACACTGATACACCGTTCCAGCTCACACTGATACACTGTTCCAGCTCACACTGAGAAACCGTTCCAGCTCACACTGTGAAACCGTTCCAGCTCACAGTGAGACACCGTTCCAGCTCACACTGATACACTGTTCCAGCTCACACTGAGAAACCGTTCCAGCTCACACTGAGAAACCGTTCCAGCTCACAGTGAGACACCGTTCCAGCTCACACTGATACACTGTTCCAGCTCACACTGACACGCCGTTCCAGCTCACACTGATACACCGTTCCAGCTCACACTGACACACCGTTCCAGCTCACACTGACACACCGTTCCAGCTCACACTGACACACTGTTCCAGCTCACACTGAGACACCGTTCCAGCTCACACTGAGAAACCGTTCCAGCTCACACTGATACACCGTTCCAGCTCACACTGACACACTGTTCCAGCTCACACTGATACACTGTTCCAGCTCACACTGAGAAACCGTTCCAGCTCACACTGAGAAACCGTTCCAGCTCACAGTGAGACACCGTTCCAGCTCACACTGATACACTGTTCCAGCTCACACTGATACACCGTTCCAGCTCACAGTGATACACTGTTCCAGCTCACACTGACACACCATTCCAGCTCACAGTGAGACACCGTTCCAGCTCACACTGAGAAACCGTTCCAACTCACACTGATACACCGTTCCAGCTCACACTGATACACTGTTGCAGCTCACAGTGAGAAACCGTTCCAGCTCACACTGATACACCGTTCCAGCTCACACCGATACACCGTTCCAGCTCACACTGATACATCGTTCCAGCTCACACTGATTACACTGTTCCAGCTCACACTGATACACTGTTCCAGCTCACACTGAGAAACCGTTCCAGCTCACACTGATACACTGTTCCAGCTCACACTGATACACTGTTCCAGCTCACACTGATACACTGTTTCAGCTCACACTGAGAGACCGTTCCAGCTCACACTGACACACCGTTCCAGCTCACACTGATACACTGTTTCAGCTCACACTGATACACCGTTCCAGCTCACAGTGAGACACCGTTCCAGCTCACACTGATACACTGTTCCAGCTCACAGTGAGAAACCGTTCCAGCTCACACTGATACACCGATCCAGCTCACACTGATACATCGTTCCAGCTCACACTGACACACCGTTCCAGCTCACACTGATACACTGTTTCAGCTCACACTGATACACTATTTCAGCTCACACTGAGAAACCGTTCCAGCTCACACTGATACACTGTTCCAGCTCACACTGACACACCGTTCCAGCTCACACTGATACACTGTTCCAGCTCACACTGAGAAACCGTTCCAGCTCACACTGAGAAACCGTTCCAGCTCACACTGAGAAACCGTTCCAGCTCACAGTGAGACACCGTTCCAGCTCACACTGATACACTGTTCCAGCTCACACTGAGAAACCGTTCCAGCTCACAGTAATACACTGTTCCAGCTCACACTGACACACCATTCCAGCTCACCGTGAGACACCGTTCCAGCTCACACTGAGAAACCGTTCCAGCTCACACTGATACACCGTTCCAGCTCACACTGACACACCATTCCAGCTCACAGTGAGACACCGTTCCAGCTCACACTGAGAAACCGTTCCAGCTCACACTGATACACCGTTCCAGCTCGCACTGACACACCATTCCAGCTCACAGTGAGACACCGTTCCAGCTCACACTGATACACCGTTCCAGCTCACACTGATACACTGTTCCAGCTCACACTGAGAAACCGTTCCAGCTCACACTGAGAAACCGTTCCAGCTCACAGTGAGACACCGTTCCAGCTCACACTGATACACTGTTCCAGCTCACACTGAGAAACCGTTCCAGCTCACACTGAGAAACCGTTCCAGCTCACAGTGAGACACCGTTCCAGCTCACACTGATACACTGTTCCAGCTCACACTGACACGCCGTTCCAGCTCACACTGATACACCGTTCCAGCTCACACTGACACACCGTTCCAGCTCACACTGACACACCGTTCCAGCTCACACTGACACACTGTTCCAGCTCACACTGAGACACCGTTCCAGCTCACACTGAGAAACCGTTCCAGCTCACACTGATACACCGTTCCAGCTCACACTGACACACTGTTCCAGCTCACACTGATACACTGTTCCAGCTCACACTGATACACTGTTCCAGCTGACACTGAGAAACCGTTCCAGCTCACACAGACAAACCGTTCCAGCTCACAGTGAGACACCATTCCAGCTCACACTGATACACTGTTCCAGCTCACACTGATACACCGTTCCAGCTCACAGTGATACACTGTTCCAGCTCACACTGACACACCATTCCAGCTCACAGTGAGACACCGTTCCAGCTCACACTGAGAAACCGTTCCAACTCACACTGATACACCGTTCCAGCTCACACTGATACACTGTTGCAGCTCACAGTGAGAAACCGTTCCAGCTCACACTGATACACCGTTCCAGCTCACACCGATACACCGTTCCAGCTCACACTGATACATCGTTCCAGCTCACACTGATTACACTGCTCCAGCTCACACTGATACACTGTTTCAGCTCACACTGAGAAACCGTTCCAGCTCACACTGATACACCGTTCCAGCTCACACTGATACACTGTTCCAGCTCACACTGATACACTGTTTCAGCTCACACTGAGAAACCGTTCCAGCTCACACTGACACACCGTTCCAGCTCACACTGATACACTGTTCCAGCTCACACTGATACACCGTTCCAGCTCACAGTGAGACACCGTTCCAGCTCACACTGATACACTGTTCCAGCTCACAGTGAGAAACCGTTCCAGCTCACACTGATACACCGATCCAGCTCACACTGATACATCGTTCCAGCTCACACTGACACACCGTTCCAGCTCACACTGATACACTGTTTCAGCTCACACTGAGAAACCGTTCCAGCTCACACTGATACACTGTTCCAGCTCACACTGACACACCGTTCCAGCTCACACTGATACACTGTTCCAGCTCACACTGAGAAACCGTTCCAGCTCACACTGATACACTGTTCCAGCTCACAATGAGAAACCGTTCCAGCTCACACTGATACACCGTTCCAGCTCACACTGAGAAGCCGTTCCAGCTCACACTGACACACTGTTCCAGCTCACACTGACACACCATTCCAGCTCACACTGACACACAGTTCCAGCTCACACTGACACACTGTTCCAGCTCACACTGAGAAACCGTTCCAGCTCACACTGATATACCATTCCAGCTCACACTGACACACTGTTCCAGCTCACACTGAAAAACCGTTCCATTTCACACTGACACACCGTTCCAGCTCACACTGACACACTGTTCCAGCTCACACTGAGAAACCGTTCCAGCTCACACTGATACACTGTTCCAGCTCACACTGACACACTGTTCCAGCTCACACTGAGAAACCGTTCCAGCTCACACTTATACACCGTTCCAGCTCACACTGACACACTGTTCCAGCTCACACTGAGAAACCGTTCCAGCTCACACTGATACACCGTTCCAGCTCACAGTGAGACACCGTTCCAGCTCACAGTGAGACACCGTTCCAGCTCACACTGATACACCGTTCCAGCTCACACTGACACACCATTCCAGCTCACAGTGAGACACCGTTCCAGCTCACACTGATACACAGTTCCAGCTCACACTGATACACTGTTCCAGCTCACACTGAGAAACCGTTCCAGCTCACACTGAGAAACCGTTCCAGCTCACAGTGAGACACCGTTCCAGCTCACACTGATACACTGTTCCAGCTCACACTGAGAAACCGTTCCAGCTCACACTGAGAAACCGTTCCAGCTCACAGTGAGACACTGTTCCAGCTCACACTGATACACTGTTCCAGCTCACGCTGACACGCCGTTCCAGCTCACACTGATACACCGTTCCAGCTCACACTGACACACCGTTCCAGCTCACACTGACACACCGTTCCAGCTCACACTGACACACTGTTCCAGCTCACACTGAGACACCGTTCCAGCTCACACTGAGAAACTGTTCCAGCTCACACAGATACACCGTTCCAGCTCACACTGACACACTGTTCCAGCTCACACTGACACACTGTTACAGCTCACACTGAGACACCGTTCCAGCTCACACTGAGAAACCGTTCCAGCTCACACTGACACACTGTTCCAGCTCACACTGAGACACCGTTCCAGCTCACACTGAGAAACCGTTCCAGCTCACACTGATACACCGTTCCAGCTCACACTGACACACTGTTCCAGCTCACACTGATACACCGTTCCAGCTCACACTGATACACCGTTCCAGCTCACACTGACACACAGTTCCAGCTCACACTGATACACCGTTCCAGCTCACACTGATACACTGTTGCAGCTCACAGTGAGAAACCGTTCCAGCTCACACTGATATACTGTTCCAGCTCACACTGATACACTGTTTCAGCTCACACTGAGAAACTGTTCCAGCTCACACTGACACACCGTTCCAGATCACATTGATACACTGTTCCAGCTCACACTGATACACCGTTCCAGCTCACAGTGAGACACCGTTCCAGCTCACACTGATACACTGTTTCAGCTCACACTGATACACCGTTCCAGCTCACACTGACACACCGTTCCAGCTCACACTGATACACTGTTCCAGCTCACACTGAGAAACCATTCCAGCTCACACTGATACACTGTTCCAGCTCACACTGACACACCGTTCCAGCTCACACTGATACACCGTTCCAGCTCACACTGAGAAGCCGTTCCAGCTCACACTGACACACTGTTCCAGCTCACACTGACACACCGTTCCAGCTCACACTCACACTGTTCCAGCTCACACTGAGAAACCGTTCCAGCTCACACTGATACACCATTCCAGCTCACACTGACACACTGTTCCAGCTCACACTGAGAAACCGTTCCATTTCACACTGACACAACGTTCCAGCTCACACTGAAACACTGTTTCAGCTCACACTGAGAAACCGTTCCAGCTCACACTGATATACTGTTCCAGCTCACACTGATACACTGTTCCAGCTCACACTGAGAAACCGTTCCAGCTCACACTGAGAAACCGTTCCAGCTCACACTGACACACTGTTCCAGCTCACACTGAGAAACCGTTCCAGCTCACACTGATACACCGTTCCAGCTCACACTAAGACACCGTTCCAGCTCACACTGAGAAATCGTTCCAGCTCACACTGATACACCGTTCCAGCTCACACTGATACACTGTTCCAGCTCACACTGAGAAACCGTTCCAGCTCACACTGTGAAACCGTTCCAGCTCACAGTGAGATACCGTTCCAGCTCACACTGATACACTGCTCCAGCTCACACTGAGAAACCGTTCCAGCTCACACTGAGAAACCGTTCCAGCTCACAGTGAGACACCGTTCCAGCTCACACTGATACACTGTTCCAGCTCACACTGACACGCCGTTCCAGCTCACACTGATACACCGCTCCAGCTCACACTGACACACCCTTCCAGCTCACACTGACACACCGTTCCAGCTCACACTGACACACTGTTCCAGCTCACACTGAGACACCGTTCCAGCTCACACTGAGAAACCGTTCCAGCTCACACTGATACACCGTTCCAGCTCACACTGACACACTGTTCCAGCTCACACTGATACACTGTTCCAGCTCACACTGAGAAACCGTTCCAGCTCACACTGAGAAACCGTTCCAGCTCACAGTGAGACACCGTTCCAGCTCACACTGATACACTGTTCCAGCTCACACTGATACACCGTTCCAGCTCACAGTGATACACTGTTCCAGCTCACACTGACACACCATTCCAGCTCACAGTGAGACACCGTTCCAGCTCACACTGAGAAACCGTTCCAAATCACACTGATACACCGTTCCAGCTCACACTGATACACTGTTGCAGCTCACAGTGAGAAACCGTTCCAGCTCACACTGATACACCGTTCCAGCTCACACCGATACACCGTTCCAGCTCACACTGATACATCGTTCCAGCTCACACTGATTACACTGTTCCAGCTCACACTGATACACTGTTTCAGCTCACACTGAGAAACCGTTCCAGCTCACACTGATACACTGTTCCAGCTCACACTGATACACTGTTCCAGCTCACACTGATACACTGTTTCAGCTCACACTGAGAGACCGTTCCAGCTCACACTGACACACCGTTCCAGCTCACACTGATACACTGTTTCAGCTCACACTGATACACCGTTCCAGCTCACAGTGAGACACCGTTCCAGCTCACAGTGAGACACCGTTCCAGCTCACACTGATACACTGTTCCAGCTCACAGTGAGAAACCGTTCCAGCTCACACTGATACACCGATCCAGCTCACACTGATACATCGTTCCAGCTCACACTGACACACCGTTCCAGCTCACACTGATACACTATTTCAGCTCACACTGAGAAACCGTTCCAGCTCACACTGATACACTGTTCCAGCTCACACTGACACACCGTTCCAGCTCACACTGATACACTGTTCCAGCTCACACTGAGAAACCGTTCCAGCTCACACTGAGAAACCGTTCCAGCTCACACTGAGAAACCGTTCCAGCTCACAGTGAGACACCGTTCCAGCTCACACTGATACACTGTTCCAGCTCACACTGAGAAACCGTTCCAGCTCACAGTAATACACTGTTCCAGCTCACACTGACACACCATTCCAGCTCACAGTGAGACACCGTTCCAGCTCACACTGAGAAACCGTTCCAGCTCACACTGATACACCGTTCCAGCTCACACTGACACACCATTCCAGCTCACAGTGAGACACCGTTCCAGCTCACACTGAGAAACCGTTCCAGCTCACACTGATACACCGTTCCAGCTCGCACTGACACACCATTCCAGCTCACAGTGAGACACCGTTCCAGCTCACACTGATACACCGTTCCAGCTCACACTGATACACTGTTCCAGCTCACACTGAGAAACCGTTCCAGCTCACACTGATACACTGTTCCAGCTCACAATGAGAAACCGTTCCAGCTCACACTGATACACCGTTCCAGCTCACACTGAGAAGCCGTTCCAGCTCACACTGACACACTGTTCCAGCTCACACTGACACACCATTCCAGCTCACACTGACACACAGTTCCAGCTCACACTGACACACTGTTCCAGCTCACACTGAGAAACCGTTCCAGCTCACACTGATATACCATTCCAGCTCACACTGACACACTGTTCCAGCTCACACTGAAAAACCGTTCCATTTCACACTGACACACCGTTCCAGCTCACACTGACACACTGTTCCAGCTCACACTGAGAAACCGTTCCAGCTCACACTGATACACTGTTCCAGCTCACACTGACACACTGTTCCAGCTCACACTGAGAAACCGTTCCAGCTCACACTTATACACCGTTCCAGCTCACACTGACACACTGTTCCAGCTCACACTGAGAAACCGTTCCAGCTCACACTGATACACCGTTCCAGCTCACAGTGAGACACCGTTCCAGCTCACAGTGAGACACCGTTCCAGCTCACACTGATACACCGTTCCAGCTCACACTGACACACCATTCCAGCTCACAGTGAGACACCGTTCCAGCTCACACTGATACACAGTTCCAGCTCACACTGATACACTGTTCCAGCTCACACTGAGAAACCGTTCCAGCTCACACTGAGAAACCGTTCCAGCTCACAGTGAGACACCGTTCCAGCTCACACTGATACACTGTTCCAGCTCACACTGAGAAACCGTTCCAGCTCACACTGAGAAACCGTTCCAGCTCACAGTGAGACACTGTTCCAGCTCACACTGATACACTGTTCCAGCTCACGCTGACACGCCGTTCCAGCTCACACTGATACACCGTTCCAGCTCACACTGACACACCGTTCCAGCTCACACTGACACACCGTTCCAGCTCACACTGACACACTGTTCCAGCTCACACTGAGACACCGTTCCAGCTCACACTGATACACTGTTCCAGCTCACACTGATACACCGTTCCAGCTCACACTGACACACTGTTCCAGCTCACACTGACACACTGTTACAGCTCACACTGAGACACCGTTCCAGCTCACACTGAGAAACCGTTCCAGCTCACACTGACACACTGTTCCAGCTCACACTGAGACACCGTTCCAGCTCACACTGAGAAACCGTTCCAGCTCACACTGATACACCGTTCCAGCTCACACTGACACACTGTTCCAGCTCACACTGATACACCGTTCCAGCTCACACTGATACACCGTTCCAGCTCACACTGACACACAGTTCCAGCTCACACTGACACACTGTTCCAGCTCACACTGAGAAACCGTTCCAGCTCACACAGAGAAACCGTTCCAGCTCACAGTGAGACACCGTTCCAGCTCACATTGATACACTGTTCCAGCTCACACTGATACACCGTTCCAGCTCACAGTGATACACTGTTCCAGCTCACACTGACACACCATTCCAGCTCGCACTGACACACCATTCCAGCTCACAGTGAGACACCGTTCCAGCTCACACTGATACACCGTTCCAGCTCACACTGATACACCGTTCCAGCTCACACTGAGAAGCCGTTCCAGCTCACACTGACACACTGTTCCAGCTCACACTGACACACCGTTCCAGCTCACACTCACACTGTTCCAGCTCACACTGAGAAACCGTTCCAGCTCACACTGATACACCATTCCAGCTCACACTGACACACTGTTCCAGCTCACACTGAGAAACCGTTCCATTTCACACTGACACAACGTTCCAGCTCACACTGAAACACTGTTTCAGCTCACACTGAGAAACCGTTCCAGCTCACACTGATATACTGTTCCAGCTCACACTGATACACTGTTCCAGCTCACACTGAGAAACCGTTCCAGCTCACACTGAGAAACCGTTCCAGCTCACACTGACACACTGTTCCAGCTCACACTGAGAAACCGTTCCAGCTCACACTGATACACCGTTCCAGCTCACACTAAGACACCGTTCCAGCTCACACTGAGAAATCGTTCCAGCTCACACTGATACACCGTTCCAGCTCACACTGATACACTGTTCCAGCTCACACTGAGAAACCGTTCCAGCTCACACTGTGAAACCGTTCCAGCTCACAGTGAGATACCGTTCCAGCTCACACTGATACACTGCTCCAGCTCACACTGAGAAACCGTTCCAGCTCACACTGAGAAACCGTTCCAGCTCACAGTGAGACACCGTTCCAGCTCACACTGATACACTGTTCCAGCTCACACTGACACGCCGTTCCAGCTCACACTGATACACCGTTCCAGCTCACACTGACACACCCTTCCAGCTCACACTGACACACCGTTCCAGCTCACACTGACACACTGTTCCAGCTCACACTGAGACACCGTTCCAGCTCACACTGAGAAACCGTTCCAGCTCACACTGATACACCGTTCCAGCTCACACTGACACACTGTTCCAGCTCACACTGATACACTGTTCCAGCTCACACTGAGAAACCGTTCCAGCTCACACTGAGAAACCGTTCCAGCTCACAGTGAGACACCGTTCCAGCTCACACTGATACACTGTTCCAGCTCACACTGATACACCGTTCCAGCTCACAGTGATACACTGTTCCAGCTCACACTGACACACCATTCCAGCTCACAGTGAGACACCGTTCCAGCTCACACTGAGAAACCGTTCCAAATCACACTGATACACCGTTCCAGCTCACACTGATACACTGTTGCAGCTCACAGTGAGAAACCGTTCCAGCTCACACTGATACACCGTTCCAGCTCACACCGATACACCGTTCCAGCTCACACTGATACATCGTTCCAGCTCACACTGATTACACTGTTCCAGCTCACACTGATACACTGTTTCAGCTCACACTGAGAAACCGTTCCAGCTCACACTGATACACTGTTCCAGCTCACACTGATACACTGTTCCAGCTCACACTGATACACTGTTTCAGCTCACACTGAGAGACCGTTCCAGCTCACACTGACACACCGTTCCAGCTCACACTGATACACTGTTTCAGCTCACACTGATACACCGTTCCAGCTCACAGTGAGACACCGTTCCAGCTCACACTGATACACTGTTCCAGCTCACAGTGAGAAACCGTTCCAGCTCACACTGATACACCGATCCAGCTCACACTGATACATCGTTCCAGCTCACACTGACACACCGTTCCAGCTCACACTGATACACTGTTTCAGCTCACACTGATACACTATTTCAGCTCACACTGAGAAACCGTTCCAGCTCACACTGATACACTGTTCCAGCTCACACTGACACACCGTTCCAGCTCACACTGATACACTGTTCCAGCTCACACTGAGAAACCGTTCCAGCTCACACTGAGAAACCGTTCCAGCTCACACTGAGAAACCGTTCCAGCTCACAGTGAGACACCGTTCCAGCTCACACTGATACACTGTTCCAGCTCACACTGAGAAACCGTTCCAGCTCACAGTAATACACTGTTCCAGCTCACACTGACACACCATTCCAGCTCACAGTGAGACACCGTTCCAGCTCACACTGAGAAACCGTTCCAGCTCACACTGATACACCGTTCCAGCTCACACTGACACACCATTCCAGCTCACAGTGAGACACCGTTCCAGCTCACACTGAGAAACCGTTCCAGCTCACACTGATACACCGTTCCAGCTCGCACTGACACACCATTCCAGCTCACAGTGAGACACCGTTCCAGCTCACACTGATACACCGTTCCAGCTCACACTGATACACTGTTCCAGCTCACACTGAGAAACCGTTCCAGCTCACACTGAGAAACCGTTCCAGCTCACAGTGAGACACCGTTCCAGCTCACACTGATACACTGTTGAAGCTCACACTGAGAAACCGTTCCAGCTCACACTGAGAAACCGTTCCATCTCACAGTGAGACACCGTTCCAGCTCACACTGATACACTGTTCCAGCTCACACTGACACGCCGTTCCAGCTCACACTGATACACCGTTCCAGCTCACACTGACACACCGTTCCAGCTCACACTGACACACCGTTCCAGCTCACACTGACACACTGTTCCAGCTCACACTGAGACACCGTTCCAGCTCACACTGAGAAACCGTTCCAGCTCACACTGATACACCGTTCCAGCTCACACTGACACACTGTTCCAGCTCACACTGATACACTGTTCCAGCTGACACTGAGAAACCGTTCCAGCTCACACAGACAAACCGTTCCAGCTCACAGTGAGACACCGTTCCAGCTCACACTGATACACTGTTCCAGCTCACACTGATACACCGTTCCAGCTCACAGTGATACACTGTTCCAGCTCACACTGACACACCATTCCAGCTCACAGTGAGACACCGTTCCAGCTCACACTGAGAAACCGTTCCAACTCACACTGATACACCGTTCCAGCTCACACCGATACACCGTTCCAGCTCACACTGATACATCGTTCCAGCTCACACTGATTACACTGTTCCAGCTCACACTGATACACTGTTTCAGCTCACACTGAGAAACCGTTCCAGCTCACACTGATACACCGTTCCAGCTCACACTGATACACTGTTCCAGCTCACACTGATACACTGTTTCAGCTCACACTGAGAAACCGTTCCAGCTCACACTGACACACCGTTCCAGCTCACACTGATACACTGTTCCAGCTCACACTGATACACTGTTCCAGCTCACACTGAGAAACCGTTCCAGCTCACACTGACACACCGTTCCAGCTCACACTGATACACTGTTCCAGCTCACACTGATACACTGTTCCAGCTGACACTGAGAAACCGTTCCAGCTAACACAGACAAACCGTTCCAGCTCACAGTGAGACACCGTTCCAGCTCACACTGATACACTGTTCCAGCTCACACTGATACACCGTTCCAGCTCACAGTGATACACTGTTCCAGCTCACACTGACACACCATTCCAGCTCACAGTGAGACACCGTTCCAGCTCACACTGAGAAACCGTTCCAACTCACACTGATACACCGTTCCAGCTCACACTGATACACTGTTGCAGCTCACAGTGAGAAACCGTTCCAGCTCACACTGATACACCGTTCCAGCTCACACCGATACACCGTTCCAGCTCACACTGATACATCGTTCCAGCTCACACTGATTACACTGTTCCAGCTCACACTGAGAAACCGTTCCAGCTCACACAGAGAAACCGTTCCAGCTCACAGTGAGACACCGTTCCAGCTCACATTGATACACTGTTCCAGCTCACACTGATACACCGTTCCAGCTCACAGTGATACACTGTTCCAGCTCACACTGACACACCATTCCAGCTCACAGTGAGACACCGTTCCAGCTCACACTGAGAAACCGTTCCAACTCACACTGATACACCGTTCCAGCTCACACTGATACACTGTTGCAGCTCACAGTGAGAAACCGTTCCAGCTCACACTGATATACTGTTCCAGCTCACACTGATACACTGTTTCAGCTCACACTGAGAAACTGTTCCAGCTCACACTGACACACCGTTCCAGATCACATTGATACACTGTTCCAGCTCACACTGATACACCGTTCCAGCTCACAGTGAGACACCGTTCCAGCTCACACTGATACACTGTTTCAGCTCACACTGATACACCGTTCCAGCTTACACTGACACACCGTTCCAGCTCACACTGATACACTGTTCCAGCTCACACTGAGAAACCATTCCAGCTCACACTGATACACTGTTCCAGCTCACACTGACACACCGTTCCAGCTCACACTGATACACCGTTCCAGCTCACACTGAGAAGCCGTTCCAGCTCACACTGATATACTGTTCCAGCTCACACTGATACACTGTTCCAGCTCACACTGAGAAACCGTTCCAGCTCACACTGAGAAACCGTTCCAGCTCACACTGACACACTGTTCCAGCTCACACTGAGAAACCGTTCCAGCTCACACTGATACACCGTTCCAGCTCACACTAAGACACCGTTCCAGCTCACACTGAGAAATCGTTCCAGCTCACACTGATACACCGTTCCAGCTCACACTGATACACTGTTCCAGCTCACACTGAGAAACCGTTCCAGCTCACACTGTGAAACCGTTCCAGCTCACAGTGAGACACCGTTCCAGCTCACACTGATACACTGTTCCAGCTCACACTGAGAAACCGTTCCAGCTCACACTGAGAAACCGTTCCAGCTCACAGTGAGACACCGTTCCAGCTCACACTGATACACTGTTCCAGCTCACACTGACACGCCGTTCCAGCTCACACTGATACACCGTTCCAGCTCACACTGACACACCGTTCCAGCTCACACTGACACACCGTTCCAGCTCACACTGACACACTGTTCCAGCTCACACTGAGACACCGTTCCAGCTCACACTGAGAAACCGTTCCAGCTCACACCGATACACCGTTCCAGCTCACACTGACACACTGTTCCAGCTCACACTGATACACTGTTCCAGCTCACACTGAGAAACCGTTCCAGCTCACACTGAGAAACCGTTCCAGCTCACAGTGAGACACCGTTCCAGCTCACACTGATACACTGTTCCAGCTCACACTGATACACCGTTCCAGCTCACAGTGATACACTGTTCCAGCTCACACTGACACACCGTTCCAGCTCACACTGATACACTGTTCCAGCTCACACTGAGAAACCATTCCAGCTCACACTGATACACTGTTCCAGCTCACACTGACACACCGTTCCAGCTCACACTGATACACCGTTCCAGCTCACACTGAGAAGCCGTTCCAGCTCACACTGACACACTGTTCCAGCTCACACTGACACACCGTTCCAGCTCACACTGACACACTGCTCCAGCTCACACTGAGAAACCGTTCCAGCTCACACTGATACACCATTCCAGCTCACACTGACACACTGTTCCAGCTCACACTGAGAAACCGTTCCATTTCACACTGACACAATGTTCCAGCTCACACTGAAACACTGTTTCAGCTCACACTGAGAAACCGTTCCAGCTCACACTGATATACTGTTCCAGCTCACACTGATACACTGTTCCAGCTCACACTGAGAAACCGTTCCAGCTCACACTGAGAAACCGTTCCAGCTCACACTGACACACTGTTCCAGCTCACACTGAGAAACCGTTCCAGCTCACACTGATACACCGTTCCAGCTCACACTAAGACACCGTTCCAGCTCACACTGAGAAATCGTTCCAGCTCACACTGATACACCGTTCCAGCTCACACTGATACACTGTTCCAGCTCACACTGAGAAACCGTTCCAGCTCACACTGTGAAACCGTTCCAGCTCACAGTGAGACACCGTTCCAGCTCACACTGATACACTGTTCCAGCTCACACTGAGAAACCGTTCCAGCTCACACTGAGAAACCGTTCCAGCTCACAGTGAGACACCGTTCCAGCTCACACTGATACACTGTTCCAGCTCACACTGACACGCCGTTCCAGCTCACACTGATACACCGTTCCAGCTCACACTGACACACCGTTCCAGCTCACACTGACACACCGTTCCAGCTCACACTGACACACTGTTCCAGCTCACACTGAGACACCGTTCCAGCTCACACTGAGAAACCGTTCCAGCTCACACCGATACACCGTTCCAGCTCACACTGACACACTGTTCCAGCTCACACTGATACACTGTTCCAGCTCACACTGAGAAACCGTTCCAGCTCACACTGAGAAACCGTTCCAGCTCACAGTGAGACACCGTTCCAGCTCACACTGATACACTGTTCCAGCTCACACTGATACACCGTTCCAGCTCACAGTGATACACTGTTCCAGCTCACACTGACACACCATTCCAGCTCACAGTGAGACACCGTTCCAGCTCACACTGAGAAACCGTTCCAAATCACACTGATACACCGTTCCAGCTCACACTGATACACTGTTGCAGCTCACAGTGAGAAACCGTTCCAGCTCACACTGATACACCGTTCCAGCTCACACCGATACACCGTTCCAGCTCACACTGATACATCGTTCCAGCTCACACTGATTACACTGTTCCAGCTCACACTGATACACTGTTTCAGCTCACACTGAGAAACCGTTCCAGCTCACACTGATACACTGTTCCAGCTCACAATGATACACTGTTCCAGCTCACACTGATACACTGTTTCAGCTCACACTGAGAGACCGTTCCAGCTCACACTGACACACCGTTCCAGCTCACACTGATACACTGTTTCAGCTCACACTGATACACCGTTCCAGCTCACAGTGAGACACCGTTCCAGCTCACACTGATACACTGTTCCAGCTCACAGTGAGAAACCGTTCCAGCTCACACTGATACACCGATCCAGCTCACACTGATACATCGTTCCAGGTCACACTGACACACCGTTCCAGCTCACACTGATACACTGTTTCAGCTCACACTGATACACTATTTCAGCTCACACTGAGAAACCGTTCCAGCTCACACTGATACACTGTTCCAGCTCACACTGACACACCGTTCCAGCTCACACTGATACACTGTTCCAGCTCACACTGAGAAACCGTTCCAGCTCACACTGATACACTGTTCCAGCTCACACTGAGAAACCGTTCCAGCTCACACTGAGAAACCGTTCCAGCTCACACTGAGTAACCTTTCCAGCTCACAGTGAGACACCGTTCCAGCTCACACTGATACACTGTTCCAGCTCACACTGAGAAACCGTTCCAGCTCACAGTAATACACTGTTCCAGCTCACACTGACACACCATTCCAGCTCACAGTGAGACACCGTTCCAGCTCACACTGAGAAACCGTTCCAGCTCACACTGATACACCGATCCAGCTCACACTGATACATCGTTCCAGCTCACACTGACACACCGTTCCAGCTCACACTGATACACTGTTTCAGCTCACACTGATACACTATTTCAGCTCACACTGAGAAACCGTTCCAGCTCACACTGATACACTGTTCCAGCTCACACTGACACACCGTTCCAGCTCACACTGATACACTGTTCCAGCTCACACTGAGAAACCGTTCCAGCTCACACTGAGAAACCGTTCCAGCTCACACTGAGAAACCGTTCCAGCTCACAGTGAGACACCGTTCCAGCTCACACTGATACACTGTTCCAGCTCACACTGAGAAACCGTTCCAGCTCACAGTAATACACTGTTCCAGCTCACACTGACACACCATTCCAGCTCACAGTGAGACACCGTTCCAGCTCACACTGAGAAACCGTTCCAGCTCACACTGATACACCGTTCCAGCTCACACTGACACACCATTCCAGCTCACAGTGAGACACCGTTCCAGCTCACACTGAGAAACCGTTCCAGCTCACACTGATACACCGTTCCAGCTCGCACTGACACACCATTCCAGCTCACAGTGAGACACCGTTCCAGCTCACACTGATACACCGTTCCAGCTCACACTGATACACTGTTCCAGCTCACACTGAGAAACCGTTCCAGCTCACACTGAGAAACCGTTCCAGCTCACAGTGAGACACCGTTCCAGCTCACACTGATACACTGTTCCAGCTCACACTGAGAAACCGTTCCAGCTCACACTGAGAAACCGTTCCAGCTCACAGTGAGACACCGTTCCAGCTCACACTGATACACTGTTCCAGCTCACACTGACACGCCGTTCCAGCTCACACTGATACACCGTTCCAGCTCACACTGACACACCGTTCCAGCTCACACTGACACACCGTTCCAGCTCACACTGACACACTGTTCCAGCTCACACTGAGACACCGTTCCAGCTCACACTGAGAAACCGTTCCAGCTCACACTGATACACCGTTCCAGCTCACACTGACACACTGTTCCAGCTCACACCGATACACTGTTCCAGCTCACACTGATACACTGTTCCAGCTGACACTGAGAAACCGTTCCAGCTCACACAGACAAACCGTTCCAGCTCACAGTGAGACACCGTTCCAGCTCACACTGATACACTGTTCCAGCTCACACTGATACACCGTTCCAGCTCACACTGATACACTGTTCCAGCTCACACTGACACACCATTCCAGCTCACAGTGAGACACCGTTCCAGCTCACACTGAGAAACCGTTCCAACTCACACTGATACACCGTTCCAGCTCACACTGATACACTGTTGCAGCTCACAGTGAGAAACCGTTCCAGCTCACACTGATACACCGTTCCAGCTCACACCGATACACCGTTCCAGCTCACACTGATACATCGTTCCAGCTCACACTGATTACACTGTTCCAGCTCACACTGATACACTGTTTCAGCTCACACTGAGAAACCGTTCCAGCTCACACTGATACACCGTTCCAGCTCACACTGATACACTGTTCCAGCTCACACTGATACACTGTTTCAGCTCACACTGAGAAACCGTTCCAGCTCACACTGACACACCGTTCCAGCTCACACTGATACACTGTTCCAGCTCACACTGATACACCGTTCCAGCTCACAGTGAGACACCGTTCCAGCTCACACTGACACACCGTTCCAGTTCACACTGATACACTGTTCCAGCTCACAGTGAGAAACCGTTCCAGCTCACACTGATACACCGATCCAGCTCACACTGATACATCGTTCCAGCTCACACTGACACACCGTTCCAGCTCACACTGATACACTGTTTCAGCTCACACTGATACACTGTTTCAGCTCACACTGAGAAACCGTTCCAGCTCACACTGATACACTGTTCCAGCTCACACTGACACACCGTTCCAGCTCACACTGATACACTGATCCAGCTCACACTGAGAAACCGTTCCAGCTCACACTGATACACTGTTCCAGCTCACACTGAGAAACCGTTCCAGATCACACTGATACACCGTTCCAGCTCACACTGAGAAGCCGTTCCAGCTCACACTGAGAAACTGTTCCAGCTCACACTGACACACCATTCCAGCTCACACTGACACACCGTTCCAGCTCACACTGACACACTGTTCCAGCTCACACTGAGAAACCGTTCCAGCTCACACTGATATACCATTCCAGCTCACACTGACACACTGTTCCAGCTCACACTGAAAAACCGTTCCATTTCACACTGACACACCGTTCCAGCTCACACTGACACACTGTTCCAGCTCACACTGAGAAACCGTTCCAGCTCACACTGATACACTGTTCCAGCTCACACTGACACACTGTTCCAGCTCACACTGAGAAACCGTTCCAGCTCACACTTATACACCGTTCCAGCTCACACTGACACACTGTTCCAGCTCACACTGAGAAACCGTTCCAGCTCACACTGATACACCGTTCCAGCTCACACTGATACACCGTTCCAGCTCACACTAAGACACCGTTCCAGCTCACACTGAGAAACCATTCCAGCTCACACTGATATACCGTTCCAGCTCACACTGACACACTGTTCCAGCTCACACTGATACACTGTTCCAGCTCACACTGACACACCATTCCAGCTCACAGTGAGACACCGTTCCAGCTCACAGTGAGACACCGTTCCAGCTCACACTGATACACCGTTCCAGCTCACACTGACACACCGTTCCAGCTCACACTGATACACTGTTCCAGCTCACACTGAGAAACCGTTCCAGCTCACACTGAGAAACCGTTCCAGCTCACAGTGAGACACCGTTCCAGCTCACACTGATACACTGTTCCAGCTCACACTGAGAAACCGTTCCAGCTCACACTGAGAAACCGTTCCAGCTCACAGTGAGACACTGTTCCAGCTCACACTGATACACTGTTCCAGCTCACGCTGACACGCCGTTCCAGCTCACACTGATACACCGTTCCAGCTGACACTGACACATCGTTCCAGCTCACACTGACACACCGCTCCAGCTCACACTGACACACTGTTCCAGCTCACACTGAGACACCGTTCCAGCTCACACTGAGAAACCGTTCCAGCTCACACTGATACACCGTTCCAGCTCACACTGACACACTGTTCCAGCTCACACTGACACACTGTTACAGCTCACACTGAGACACCGTTCCAGCTCACACTGAGAAACCGTTCCAGCTCACACTGACACACTGTTCCAGCTCACACTGAGACACCGTTCCAGCTCACACTGAGAAACCGTTCCAGCTCACACTGATACACCGTTCCAGCTCACACTGACACACTGTTCCAGCTCACGCTGATACACCGTTCCAGCTCACACTGATACACCGTTCCAGCTCACACTGACACACTGTTCCAGCTCACACTGACACACTGTTCCAGCTCACACTGAGAAACCGTTCCAGCTCACACAGAGAAACCGTTCCAGCTCACAGTGAGACACCGTTCCAGCTCACATTGATACACTGTTCCAGCTCACACTGATACACCGTTCCAGTTCACAGTGATACACTGTTCCAGCTCACACTGACACACCATTCCAGCTCACAGTGAGACACCGTTCCAGCTCACACTGAGAAACCGTTCCAACTCACACTGATACACCGTTCCAGCTCACACTGATACACTGTTGCAGCTCACAGTGAGAAACCGTTCCAGCTCACACTGATACACCGTTCCAGCTCACACCGATACACCGTTCCAGCTCACATTGATACATCGTTCCAGCTCACACTGATTACACTGTTCCAGCTCACACTGATACACTGTTTCAGCTCACACTGAGAAACCGTTCCAGCTCACACTGATACACTGTTCCAGCTCACACTGATACACTGTTCCAGCTCACTGATACACTGTTTCAGCTCACACTGAGAAACCGTTCCAGCTCACACTGACACACCGTTCCAGCTCACACTGATACACTGTTCCAGCTCACACTGATACACCGTTCCAGCTCACAGTGAGACACCGTTCCAGCTCACACTGATACACTGTTCCAGCTCACAGTGAGAAACCGTTCCAGCTCACACTGACACACCGATCCAGCTCACACTGATACATCGTTCAAGCTCACACTGACACACCGTTCCAGCTCACACTGATACACTGTTTCAGCTCACACTGATACACTGTTTCAGCTCACACTGAGAAACCGTTCCAGCTCACACTGATACACCGTTCCAGCTCACACTGAGAAGCCGTTCCAGCTCACACTGACACACTGTTCCAGCTCACACTGACACACCATTCCAGCTCACACTGACACACCGTTCCAGCTCACACTGACACACTGTTCCAGCTCACACTGAGAAACCGTTCCAGCTCACACTGATACACCATTCCAGCTCACACTGACACACTGTTCCAGCTCACACTGAGAAACCGTTCCATTTCACACTGACACACCGTTCCAGCTCACACTGACACACTGTTCCAGCTCACACTGAGAAACCGTTCCAGCTCACACTGATACACTGTTCCAGCTCACACTGACACACTGTTCCAGCTCACACTGAGAAACCGTTCCAGCTCACACTTATACACCGTTCCAGCTCACACTGACACACTGTTCCAGCTCACACTGAGAAACCGTTCCAGCTCACACTGATACACCGTTCCAGCTCACACTGAGAAACCGTTCCAGCTCACACTGATATACCGTTCCAGCTCACACTGACACACTGTTCCAGCTCACACTGATACACTGTTCCAGCTCACACTGAGAATCCGTTCCAGCTCACACTGAGAAACCGTTCCAGCTCACAGTGATGCACCGTTCCAGCTCACACTGATACACTGTTCCAGCTCACACTGAGAAACCGTTCCAGCTCACAGTAATACACTGTTCCAGCTCACACTGACACACCATTCCAGCTCACAGTGAGACACCGTTCCAGCTCACACTGAGAAACCGTTCCAACTCTCACTGATACACCGTTCCAGCTCACACTGATACACTGTTGCAGCTCACAGTGAGAAACCGTTCCAGCTCACACCGATACACTGTTCCAGCTCACATTGATACATCGTTCCAGCTCACACTGATTACACTGTTCCAGCTCACACTGATACACTGTTTCAGCTCACACTGAGAAACCGTTCCAGCTCACACTGATACACTGTTCCAGCTCACACTGATACACTGTTCCAGCTCACACTGATACACTGTTTCAGCTCACACTGAGAAACCGTTCCAGCTCACACTGACACACCGTTCCAGCTCACACTGATACACTGTTCCAGCTCACACTGATACACCGTTCCAGCTCACAGTGAGACACCGTTCCAGCTCACACTGATACACTGTTCCAGCTCACAGTGAGAAACCGTTCCAGCTCACACTGATACACCGATCCAGCTCACACTGATACATCGTTCCAGCTCACACTGACACACCGTTCCAGCTCACACTGATACACTGTTTCAGCTCACACTGATACACTGTTTCAGCTCACACTGAGAAACCGTTCCAGCTCACACTGATACACTGTTCCAGCTCACACTGACACGCCGTTCCAGCTCACACTGATACACTGTTCCAGCTCACACTGAGAAACCGTTCCAGCTCACACTGATACACTGTTCCAGCTCACACTGAGAAACCGTTCCAGCTCACACTGATACACCGTTCCAGCTCACACTGAGAAGCCGTTCCAGCTCACACTGACACACTGTTCCAGCTCACACTGACACACCATTCCAGCTCACACTGACACACCGTTCCAGCTCACACTGACACACTGTTCCAGCTCACACTGAGAAACCGTTCCAGCTCACACTGATACACCATTCCAGCTCACACTGACACACTGTTCCAGCTCACACTGAGAAACCGTTCCATTTCACACTGACACACCGTTCCAGCTCACACTGACACACTGTTCCAGCTCACACTGAGAAACCATTCCAGCTCACACTGATACACTGTTCCAGCTCACACTGACACACTGTTCCAGCTCACACTGAGAAACTGTTCCAGCTCACACTTATACACCGTTCCAGCTCACACTGACACACTGTTCCAGCTCACACTGAGAAACCGTTCCAGCTCACACTGATACACCGTTCCAGCTCACACTAAGACACCGTTCCAGCTCACACTGAGAAACCGTTCCAGCTCACACTGATATACCGTTCCAGCTCACACTGACACACTGTTCCAGCTCACACTGATACACTGTTCCAGCTCACACTGAGAATCCGTTCCAGCTCACACTGAGAAACCGTTCCAGCTCACAGTGGGACACCGTTCCAGCTCACACTGATACACTGTTCCAGCTCACACTGAGAAACCGTTCCAGCTCACAGTAATACACTGTTCCAGCTCACACTGACACACCATTCCAGCTCACAGTGAGACACCGTTCCAGCTCACACTGAGAAACTGTTCCAGCTCACACTGATACACCGTTCCAGCTCACACTGACACACCATTCCAGCTCACAGTGAGACACCGTTCCAGCTCACACTGAGAAACCGTTCCAGCTCACACTGACACACCGTTCCAGCTCACACTGATACACTGTTCCAGCTCACACTGAGACACCGTTCCAGTTCACACTGATAAACCGTTCCAGCTCACACTGACACACCGTTCCAGCTCACACTGATACACCGTTCCAGCTCACACTGAGAAACCGTTCCAGCTCACACTGATACACCGTTCCAGCTCACACTGAGACACCGTTCCAGCTCACACTGAGAAACCATTCCAGCTCACACTGATACGCCGTTCCAGCTCACACTGATACACCGTTCCAGCTCACACTGATACGCCGTTCCAGCTCACACTGATACACCGTTCCAGCTCACACTGAGAAACCGTTCCAGCTCACACTGATACGCCGTTCCAGCTCACACTGAGAAACCGTTCCAGCTCACACGGAGAAACCATTCCAGCTCACACTGACACACCGTTCCAGCTCACACTGATACACTGTTCCAGCTCACACTGAGAAACCGTTCCAGCTCACACTGATACACCGTTCCAGCTCACACTGACACACCGTTCCAGTTCACACTGACACACCGTTCCAGCTCACACTGAGAAACCGTTCCAGCTCACACTGAGAAACCGTTCCAGCTCACACTGATACGCCGTTCCAGCTCACACTGAGAAACCGTTCCAGCTCACACTGAGAAACCGTTCCAGCTCACACTGATACGCCGTTCCAGCTCACACTGAGAAACCGTTCCAGCTCACACGGAGAAACCGTTCCAGCTCACACTGACACACCGTTCCAGCTCACACTGATACACTGTTCCAGCTCACACTGAGAAACCATTCCAGCTCACACTGACACACCGTTCCAGCTCACACTGATACACCGTTCCAGCTCACACTGAGAAACCGTTCCAGCTCACACTGAGAAACCGTTTCAGCTCACACTGATACGCCGTTCCAGCTCCCACTGACACACCGTTCCAGCGCACACTGACACACCGTTTCAGCTCACACTGACACACCGTTCCAGCTCACACTGAGAAACCGTTCCAGCTCACACTGACACACCGTTCCAGCTCACACTGATACACTGTTCCAGCTCACACTGAGAAACCGTTCCAGCTCACACTGATACACCGTTCCAGCTCACACGGACACATCGTTCCAGCTCACACTGATACACCGTTCCAGCTCACACTGACACACCGTTCCAGCTCACACTGATACACCGTTCCAGCAGACACTGACACACCGTTCCAGCTCACACTGATACACCGTTCCAGCTCACACTGACACACCGTTCCAGCTCACACTGATACACCGTTCCAGCTCACACTGATACACTGTTCCAGCTCACACTGAGAAACCGTTCCAGCTCACACTGACACGCCGTTCCAGCTCACACTGACACACCGTTCCAGCTCACACTGAGAAACCGTTCCAGCTCTCACTGACACGCCGTTCCAGATCACACTGACACGCCGTTCCAGATCACACTGACACACCGTTCCAGCGCACACTGACACACCGTTCCAGCTCACACTGACACACCGTTCCAGCTCACACTGAGAAACCGTTCCAGCTCACACTGACACACCGTTCCAGCTCACACTGATACACTGTTCCAGCTCACACTGAGAAACCGTTCCAGCTCACACTGATACACCGTTCCAGCTCACACGGACACACCGTTCCAGCTCACACTGATACACCGTTCCAGCTCACACTGACACACCGTTCCAGCTCACACTGAGAATCCGTTCCAGCAGACACTGACACACCGTTCCAGCTCACACTGATACACCGTTCCAGCTCACACTGACACACCGTTCCAGCTCACACTGATACACCGTTCCAGCTCACACTGATACACTGTTCCAGCTCACACTGAGAAACCGTTCCAGCTCACACTGACACGCCGTTCCAGCTCACACTGACACACCGTTCCAGCTCACACTGAGAAACCGTTCCAGCTCACACTGACACGCCGTTCCAGATCACACTGACACACTGTTCCAGCTCACACTGATACACTGTTCCAGCTTACACTGAGAAACCGTTCCAGCTCACACTGATACACTGTTCCAGCTCACACTGACACACCGTTCCAGCTCACACTGATACACTGTTCCAGCTCACACTGAGAAACCGTTCCAGCTCACACTGATACACTGTTCCAGCTCACACTGAGAAACCGTTCCAGCTCACACTGATACACCGTTCCAGCTCACACTGAGAAGCCGTTCCAGCTCACACTGACACACTGTTCCAGCTCACACTGACACACCATTCCAGCTCACACTGACACACCGTTCCAGCTCACACTGACACACTGTTCCAGCTCACACTGAGAAACCGTTCCAGCTCACACTGATAAACCATTCCAGCTCACACTGACACACTGTTCCAGCTCACACTGAGAAACCGTTCCATTTCACACTGACACACCGTTCCACCTCACACTGACACACTGTTCCAGCTCACACTGAGAAACCGTTCCAGCTCACACTGATACACTGTTCCAGCTCACACTGACACACTGTTCCAGCTCACACTGAGAAACCGTTCCAGCTCACACTTATACACCGTTCCAGCTCACACTGACACACTGTTCCAGCTCACACTGAGAAACCGTTCCAGCTCACACTGATACACCGTTCCAGCTCACACTAAGACACCGTTCCAGCTCACACTGAGAAACCGTTCCAGCTCACACTGATATACCGTTCCAGCTCACACTGACACACTGTTCCAGCTCACACTGATACACTGTTCCAGCTCACACTGAGAAACCGTTCCAGCTCACACTGAGAAACCGTTCCAGCTCACAGTGAGACACCGTTCCAGCTCACACTGATACACTGTTCCAGCTCACACTGAGAAACCGTTCCAGCTCACAGTAATACACTGTTCCAGCTCACACTGACACACCATTCCAGCTCACAGTGAGACACCGTTCCAGCTCACACTGAGAAACCGTTCCAGCTCACACTGATACACCGTTCCAGCTCACACTGACACAGCATTCCAGCTCACAGTGAGACACCGTTCCAGCTCACACTGAGAAACAGTTCCAGCTCACACTGATACACCGTTCCAGCTCACACTGACACACCATTCCAGCTCACAGTGAGACACCGTTCCAGCTCACACTGAGAAACCGTTCCAGCTCACACTGATACACCGTTCCAGCTCACACTGATACACTGTTCCAGCTCACACTGATACACTGTTTCAGCTCACACTGAGAAACCGTTCCAGCTCCCACTGACACACCGTTCCAGCTCACACTGATACACTGTTCCAACTCACACTGATACACCGTTCCAGCTCACACTGACACACCGTTCCAGCTCACACTGATACACTGTTCCAACTCACACTGATACACCGTTCCAGCTCACACTGAGACACCGTTCCAGCTCACACTGAGAAACCGTTCCAGCTCACACTGATACACTGTTCCAACTCACACTGATACACCGTTCCAGCTCACACTGAGACACCGTTCCAGTTCACACTGATAAACCGTTCCAGCTCACACTGACACACCGTTCCAGCTCACACTGATACACCGTTCCAGCTCACACTGAGAAACCGTTCCAGCTCACACTGATACACCGTTCCAGCTCACACTGAGACACCGTTCCAGCTCACACTGATACACCGTTCCAGCTCACACTGAGAAACCGTTCCAGCTCACACTGATACACCGTTCCAGCTCACACTGAGACACCGTTCCAGCTCACACTGAGAAACCGTTCCAGCTCACACTGATACGCCGTTCCAGCTCACACTGATACACCGTTCCAGCTCACACTGATACGCCGTTCCAGCTCACACTGATACACCGTTCCAGCTCACACTGAGAAACCGTTCCAGCTCACACTGATACACCGTTCCAGCTCACACTGACACACCGTTCCAGCTCACACTGATACACCGTTCCAGCTCACACTGATACACCGTTCCAGCTCACACTGAGAAACCGTTCCAGCTCACACTGATACGCCGTTCCAGCTCACACTGATACACCGTTCCAGCTCACACTGATACGCCGTTCCAGCTCACACTGATACGCCGTTCCAGCTCACACTGACAAACCGTTCCAGCTCACACTGAGAAACCGTTCCAGCTCACACTGATACACCGTTCCAGCTCACACTGAGAAACCGTTCCAGCTCACACGGAGAAACCGTTCCAGCTCACACTGACACACCGTTCCAGCTCACACTGATACACTATTCCAGCTCACACTGAGAAACCGTTCCAGCTCACACTGATACACTGTTCCAGCTCACACTGACACACCGTTCCAGTTCACACTGACACACCGTTCCAGCTCACATGAGAAACCGTTCCAGCTCACACTGAGAAACCGTTCCAGCTCACACTGATACGCCGTTCCAGCTCACACTGAGAAACCGTTCCAGCTCACACTGAGAAACCGTTCCAGCTCACACTGACACACCGTTCCAGCTCACACTGATACACTGTTCCAGCTCACACTGAGAAACCGTTCCAGCTCACACTGACACACCGTTCCAGCTCACACTGATACACTGTTCCAGCTCACACTGAGAAACCGTTCCAGCTCACACTGAGAAACCGTTTCAGCTCACACTGATACGCCGTTCCAACTCACACTGACACACCGTTCCAGCGCACACTGACACACCGTTCCAGCTCACACTGACACACCGTTCCAGCTCACACTGAGAAACCGTTCCAGCTCACACTGACACACCGTTCCAGCTCACACTGATACACTGTTCCAGCTCACACTGAGAAACCGTTCCAGCTCACACTGATACACCGTTCCAGCTCACACTGAGACACCGTTCCAGCTCACACTGATACACCGTTCCAGCTCACACTGAGAAACCGTTCCAGCTCACACTGATACACCGTTCCAGCTCACACTGAGACACCGTTCGAGCTCACACTGAGAAACCGTTCCAGCTCACACTGATACGCCGTTCCAGCTCACACTGATACATCGTTCCAGCTCACACTGATACACTGTTCCAGCTCACACTGCGAAACCATTCCAGCTCACACTGACACGCCGTTCCAGCTCACACTGAGAAACCGTTCCAGCTCACACTGATACACCGTTCCAGCTCACACTGAGAAACCGTTCCAGCTCACACTGACACGCCGTTCCAGATCACACTGACACACTGTTCCAGCTCACACTGCTACACTGTTCCAGCTCACACTGATACACCGTTCCAGCTCACACTGACACACCGTTCCAGCTCACACTGAGAAACCGTTCCAGCTCACACTGACACGCCGTTCCAGCTCACACTGAAAACCGTTCCAGCTCACACTGATACACCGTTCCAGCTCACACTGAGAAACCGTTCCAGCTCACACTGACACACCGTTCCAGCTCACACTAACACACCGTTCCAGCTCACACTGATACGCCGTTCCAGCTCACACTGATACGCCGTTCCAGCTCACACTGAAAACTGTTCCAGCTCACACTGACACGCCGTTCCAGCTCACACTGAAAACCGTTCCAGCTCACACTGATACACCGTTCCAGCTCACACTGACACACCGTTCCAGCTCTCACTGACACACCGTTCCAGCTCACACTGATACACTGTTCCAGCTCACACTGATACACTGTTCCAGCTCACACTGAAAACCGTTCCAGCTCACACTGATACACCGTTCCAGCTCACACTGATACACTGTTCTAGCTCACACTGATACACTGTTCCAGCTCACACTGAAAACCGTTCCAGCTCACACTGACACACCGTTCCAGCTCACACTGATACACCGTTCCAGCTCACACTGATACACTGTTCTAGCTCACACTGATACACTGTTCCAGCTCACACTGAAAACCGTTCCAGCTCACACTGACACACCGTTCCAGCTCACACTGATACACCGTTCCAGCTCACAGTGACACATCGTTCCAGCTCACACTGACACACTGTTCCAGCTCACACTGATACACCGTTCCAGCTCACACTGATACACCGTTCCAGCTCACACTGACACACCGTTCCAGCTCACAGTGACACACCATTCCAGCTCGCACTGACACACCGTTCCAGCTCACACTGACACACTGAGGCTTGCTGCAAGCTTGGCCCTTCAGTCCAGGATCAATCTGCACCTTCACAGGGTAAAATGTCTCAGCAGTATTGTGTGCAGCATGACTAGCCCAACTGACACAGGTGACAGCAACCCCAAGTAACACTGAGGCAGTGTTAGAGTATACAGTATATTACATTGCACATAGCACTGGACAGGTCCACATTATGTCATGGAATTTGACAACCACACACTTGCCCCTCGCCCTCACGTGCTTTCTCCACCCCCACACGCTGCTCCCCATCCTCACATGCTCACCCCCTCTCACAGCTCGCATCCTCTCACACAGTCACTCCCCTACACGCTTGCACCCTCCTCTCACACACACTCGCCTCCCCCCCTCACATGTTCATGTTCCCCCCCTCACACGCTTGCGTCTCCTCTGTCACATGGCTGATGCTCATCCGTTCTCCTTCATGGTCTCTTATATTCTTCCCAACACAAATCACTTGGTAGCATGCAGCCTGGCTGAGCTCCCCGTCCTGCCTTGTCCTGACTATGGGTCACAAGGCTAGTTGGAGACTGCTGATACTGTCCAGGTGAGCTAGCTAATGTAACATACCAGAGGGATCGAACCTGGAATGGATAGGAACACACAGCTGCAGCTCAGAGTGAGGGCTCTACAAAGAATTCTCCGCTATGTGAAACCTGCTAGAAGTGAAAACCTCATTGGGGAGTTTTATCAAAATCTCCTTTAAGCCCATGGAATAGATTCTCTTTCCTGGAAACAAGTGCTAGAGTAGAAATACAAACGTATGTGTGTCTGTGTATATATATTAATGTGTGTATCTCTTTACTGGTGTGTGTACATGTGAGAATTCTCGAATCTTACAGCACAGGAGGAGCCCATTCAGCCCATCGTGTCCATGACAACACTTTGAAAGAGTCATCCAATTAACCGACTCTCTGCTCTTTTCCCATAAGCCTGTAAATTTCTTCCTTTTAAATATTTTCCTAATTCATTTTTCAAAGTTATTATTGAACCTGTCTTGACCAGCCTTTCAGGCAGTGCATTCCAGATCATAACAAATAGCAGCCGAAAAATAACATTCTCATTTCCTTCCAAGATCTTTTGCCAATTATCTTAAATCTGTTTCTCCTGGTTACCAATCTCCTGCCAGTGGAAACAGGTTCTCCTGATTTTCTCTTCAAACCCTTTATGTTTTTGAACACTTCTCTTAAATCTCCCCCTTAACCTTCTCTGCTCCAATCCCAGCTTCTCCAGTCTCTCCAATCAACTGAAGTCCCTCATTCCTGGGACCATTCCAGTAAATCTCTCCTGCACCCTCTCCAAGGCTTTGACATCCTTCCTGAAGTATGATGCCCAGAATTGGACACAATTCTCCAGCTGAGGCTGATTTATAAAGATTTAGTATAAATTCTTGCTTCTGTACAGTATACCAAGATTCCTTCTAATTTTTTTTTTGGATTACGCAGGTGATTTATTTAAGTGCGTGACTCCTTTAAATTTTTGCACCGCTGCGCATACATGCTAATTTAAAGGGGCCAACACATGCTAATTTAAAGGGGCCAATACATGCTAATTTAAAGGGGCCAATACATGCTAATTTAAAGGGGCCAATACATGCTAATTTAAAGGGGCCAATTAGCATGGCCTGCAATGGGTACTTTAGGATTTCTGCACAATTGCACAGCTTAAAGGAAACATTACACTATCTCTCTATTTATAAAGCCCAAGATCCTCTATTTCTTTTTTTAAACAGCCTTATTAACATGTCCTGCCACCTTCAAAGATTTGTGAACCCCCAGGTCTCTCTCTTCCTGCACTGCATTTTAAATTGAGCTGGTTAATTTAGATTGCCTCTCCTCATTTTTCCTTCTACAATACATCACAAGACACTTCTCTGCATTAAATTTCATCTGCCATGTGTCCTCTCATTTCACCAGTCTGTGTCCTCCTAAAGTCCTTTACTATCAGCCTCATTGTTTACTATATTTCAGTTTTGTGTCACCTGCAGACTTTGAAATTAAGTCCTGTATATCCACATCTAGGCACATCATATATCAAAAAGAGCAGTGGAGGATCACTGACCCCTGGCGAACACTGCTATTTATGTCCCTCCAGTCTGAAAAACAACTGCTTACCACTATTCTCTGCTTTTTTATTTATTTATTTAGAGATACAGCACTGAAATAGGCCCTTCGGCCCACCGAGTCTGTGCCGACCATCAACCACCCATTTATACTAATCCTACATTAATCCCATATCCCTACCACATCCCCACCATTCTCCTACCACCTACCTATACTAGGGGCAATTTACAATGGCCAATTTATTGATCAACCTGCAAGTCTTTGGCTGTGGGAGGAAACCGGAGCACCCGGCTGAAACCCACACGATCACAGGGAGAACTTGCAAACTCCGCACAGGCAGCACCCAGAATCGAACCCTGGTCGCTGGAGCTGTGAGGCTGCGGTGCTAACCACTGCGCCACTGATTTTGAGAAATATTATTCATAAGATTGGAGTAGAATTTTAGATTGGTGACAGGCTTGTGGGGCCTTTAAATATATTGGTTTAGATATTAAGCAGGTAAGTCTGGAATAACTTTAAATCAACAATCCTACTTAGAGAGAGTTACTCCCATCCCGGTTAATCTGTTTGGTCATCCCAGAAAGATGATGATCTATCTAAAGAAGAGACTGTGCAATTGCAAAGCTTGATTGGTCAATTAAATTGGTTGTGCACTCAGACTAGACCTGATGCTAGTTTCGATGAGCTGGAGCTAAGTATAATGATGATGAAACACCCAAACGTTGAGAGTTATTTTAAGGGCAAATAAAATATTTAAAATTGAAACTGGAGAATGTGTACTAAAGGTCCCATCCTTAGGTGACCCAAAGAACATAAAGCTAGTCATTTTTAATGATGCTTCACACGCTAATCTTCCTGATTGGTATGCGAGGACAGCTGGTTTCATAATATTTCTGATGGGTGAAAAATGGGAAATGTCCTTTAGCTTCATAAACTAAGAAAATAAAAAGGGCCGTTAAAAGCACTTTAGCTGCGGAAACACTGGGTCTTGTGGAGACAGCAGATATGGGGTTCCATTTGTCAAATATTTTAAGTGAAATTCTGAACAGGGGACATACTGAAGATAAGATACCCATTGAATGTTATGTGGATAATAGTTCTTTGTGGGACAATATACAGTCTACAAAAACTGAGTGAGAAAAGGCTACGTATTGACCATGCTGAATTGAAACAAATGCTGGAGAGAAAGGAAATCTCCAAACTCAAATGAGTAAATGCAAGTCACCAGCTATCTGACTGTTTGACGAAAAGAAATACTAGTAGAAAGAAATTGTTAGGGGTGCTATAGGAGAGGCGTCTCACAAGGTAATAGTTTGTACTGAATATGGAATTTATTTTGTAACGCTGTTTGAGCATGTTAATCTAAGTTTTATTACACAATTAACAGATTCCCTTCTTTTATATCAATTGATTAATTGTGTAATTATATGCAGGTGGAAGGTGCTAATTTGGGGTTTTACTCAAGCATGTTTAAGGAGACATTTACTGAGACTGGTGGAGGTTTTTGAGTGAGGAACTACTTGTTTGTAATCCTTTTACTCTGTACAGTAAATGTGAAACTGAGTAAAGATAGGCTCCAGCATCACCCTTCCACAACAAGCTTTCTGGAATTGAATATTGGCCCTCAATCATCTCTGCAAAAATCTCCTAACATCGGACCAGCAGCAAAAGCTTCTCTTCCAAGCTTTTTCAAGGTAGTTCTCTTAAAGCACATTCGTACATGAAACAGAATTCGCCAGTCCTGTAACCACACTCTGATCTCACCTGCTCAACAATGGATGCAAGTCGCCCAAGGGCAAGGCCGCATTCATCACCTCGGGTCACCACCGCGCTGCCCAGTTTTACCACAATGCGCTTGGCTTGCTTCAGCTCACTGCGATGGGCAAAGGGTTTTCCTGGACTGCGCTTCAGAGGAACATTGAGAAATGGAACGTTGCTCCAGGAATGGGCAGGTGGTTTAAAGGAGGCTGCTCCATAAGTCGGCCAACCTACAGAAAACGGACAAAAGTTCAGATTATAAATTACAAACAGGAACCAAGAAACGGCACAGTGGCACAGTGGTTAGCACCGCAGCCTCACAGCTCCAGGGACCCGGGTTTAATTCTGGGTACTGCCTGTGCGGAGTTTGCAAGTTCTCCCTGTGACCGTGTGGGTTTCCGCCGGGTGCTCCGGTTTCCTCCCACAGCCAAAGACTTACAGGTTGATAGGTAAATTGGCCATTGTAAATTGCCCCTAGTGTAGGTAGGTGGTAGGAGAATGGTGGGGATGTGGTGGGGAATATGGGGTTAATGTAGGATTAGTATAAATGGGTGGCTGTTGGTTGGCACAGAGTTGGTGGGCTGAAGGGCCTGTTTCAGTGCTGTATCTATAAATAAATAAACGAGAGAATGATTTTGTGAAACAAAGGTTTTGGATCACTTCTTTCATTGTATCAGAACTGCCATCTGAAAATGAATTTTTATCACTAGAAGGAAGAAATATTGGAAGCCAAGCCTCCTGTCCTGGTCTGATTTGACCTTTGATGTTCTAAAGCACTTACTGGAGTGCTGATGTGGGTTGCAGTAGAGTGCTACAGTGGAAGTTTGGGAAGTGAGGAAGTTCGGTAAGGAGGGAGCGAGGAGCTCCTTTCATTTCCTCCCTGTCCTCAGAGTGAGGGGAGCCCAGAGCTTCCAAAGAGCACAGCTGACTGGGAGAAGACTCGGAGGGCGGAGTTCCGGACCGGTAAGTATAAAAAACTTACCTCTGGTAAAAAAAAAACTGAAAGTGACGTCACAGGAAAGCTGTGACCTGATTGGCTGGTAGGGAATTTTTTTACTGAATTTGAATATAAAACATGGATAAAAATTGATTAAAACACTAATTAACTAATTAATAAGTAGAGTAACTAAACCAGAGGGAGGAGATTACTGTATTTAGATAGCATTTAATATTTATAATAGGAATCGAGCACTTGGGACCATATAGTTATTATAACAATTTAGTAAGGATTTAATAAGTATTTATTTATCTTAAATTAATTTATTAATTAGTGCTAGAAATATCAGTTAGAGGGGTGAAGCGCTTCACCTGTGAGATGTGGGAAGTCCGTGACACTTCCAGCGTTCCGGGTGACTACATCTGCAGGAACTGTACCCAGTTGCAGCTCCTCACAGACCACATGGATCGGTTGGAGCAGCAACTGGATGCACTTAGGAGCATGCAGGTGGCAGAAAGCGTCATAGACAGGAGTTTTAGAGAAGTGGTTACACCCAAGGTGCAGGCAGATAGATGGGTGACCGCTAGAAGGGGCAGGCAGTCAGTGCAGGAATCCCCTGTGGCTATCCCCCTCTCTAACAAATATACCATTTTGGATACTGTTGGGGGGGATGGCCTATCAGGGGAAAACAGCAGCAGCCAGAGCAGTGGCACCACGGCTGGCACTGTTGTTCAGCAGGGAGGGACAAAGCGCAGAAGAGCAATAGTTATAGGGGACTCTATAGTCAGGGGCACAGATAGGCGCTTCTGTGGACGTGAAAGAGACTCCAGGAAGGTATGTTGCCTCCTTGGTGCCAGGGTCAAGGATGTCTCTGAACGGACAGAGGGCATTCTGAAGGGGGAGGGTGAACAGCCAGAGGTTGTGGTACACATTGGTACCAACGACATAGGCAGGAAGAGTGACGAGGTCCTGCAGGGGGAGTTTAGGGAGTTAGGTAGAAAGATAAAAGACATGGCCTCGAGGGTTGTAATCTCGGGATTACTCCCCGTGCCATGTGCCAGTGAGGCTAGAAATAGGAAGATAGTGCAGCTAAACACGTGGCTGAACAGCTGGTGTGGAAGGGAGGGTTTCAGATATCTGGACCATTGGGATCTCTTCCGGGACAGATGGGACCTGTACAAGAAAGACGGGTTGCATCTAAACTGGAGGGGCACAAATATCCTGGCTGCGAGGTTTGCTAGCGTCACTCGGGAGGGTTTAAACTAGTGTGGCAGGGGGGTGGGAACCAGAGCAGTAGGACAGCAAGTGAAATAAATGAGGGGGAACCAGTAAATAAGGCCAGTAAGACGAAGAGGAAGAGCAGGCAGGGAGATGTTGCTGAGCACAGCGGGACTGGTGGTCTGAAGTGCATTTGTTTCAATGCGAGAAGTATAACAGGTAAGGCAGATGAACTTAGAGCTTGGATTAGTAATTGGAAATATGATGTTCTTGCTGTTACAGAGACTTGGTTGAGGGAAGGGCAGGATTGGCAGCTAAATGTTCCAGGATTTAGAAGCTTCAGGCGGGATAGAGGGGGATGTAAAAGGGGTGGGGGAGTTGCATTACATGTTAAGGAGAATATCACAGCTGTACTGCGGGAGGACACCTCGGAGGGGTCGTGCAGCGAGGCAATATGGGTGGAGCTCAGGAATAGGAAGGGTGCAGTCACGATGTTGGGGGTTTACTACAGGCCTCCCAACAGCCAGCGTGAGGTAGAGGAACAGATATGTAGACAGATTTTGGAAAGATGTCAAGGTAACAGGGTTGTCGTGGTGGGTGATTTTAACTTCCCCTATATCGACTGGGACTCACTTAGTGCTAGGGGCTTGGATGGGGCAGAATTTGTAAGGAGTATCCAGGAGGGCTTCTTGAAACAATATGTAGATAGTCCAACTAGGGATGGGGCCATACTGGACCTGGTATTGGGGAATGAGCCCGGCCAGGTGGTCGAAGTTTCAGTAGGTGAGCATTTCAGGAACAGTGACCATAATTCCATAAGTTTTAAGGTACTTGTGGATAAGGATAAGAGTAGTCCTCGGGTGAAGGTGCTAAATTGGGGAAGGCTTATTCTAACAATATTAGGCAGGAACTGAAGAATTTAGATTGGGGGCGGCTGTTTGAGGGTAAATCAACATCTGACATGTGGGAGTCTTTCAAAGGTCAGTTGATTAGAATCCAGGACCAGCATGTTCCTGTGAGGAAGAAGGATAAATTTGGCAAGTTGCGGGAACCTTGGATAACGCGGGATATTGTGAGCCTAGTCAAAAAGAAAAAGGAACCATTCGTAAGGGCTGGAAGGCTAGGAACAGACGAATCCCTTGAGGAATATAAAGACAGTAGAAAGGAACTTAAGCAAGGAGTCAGGAGGGCTAAAAGGGTCATGAAAAGTCATTGGCAAACAGGATTAAGGAAAATCCCAAGGCTTTTTATACATATATAAAGAGCAAGAGGGTAATTAGGGAAAGGGTTGGCCCACTCAAGGACAGAGAAGGGAATCTATGCGTGGAGCCAGAGGAAATGGGCGAGGTACTAAATGAGTACTTTGCATCAGTATTCACCAAAGAGAAGGACTTGATGGATGATGAGCCGAGGGAAGGGAGTGTAGATAGTCTCAGTCATCTCATTATCAAAAAGGAGGAGGTGTTGGGTGTCTTGCAAAGCATTAAGGTAGATAAGTCCCCAGGGCCTGATGGGATCTACCCCAGAATACTGAGGGAGGCAAGGGAAGAAACTGCTGGGGCCTTGACAGAAATCTTTGCATCCTCATTGACTACAGGTGAGGTCCAGAGGACTGGAGAATAGCCAATGTTGTTCCTTTGTTTAAGAAGGGTAGCAAGGATAATCCAGGAAATTATAGGCCGGTGAGCCTTACGTCAGTGGTAGGGAAATTATTAGAGAGGATTCTTCGGGACAGGATTTACTCCCATTTGGAAACAAACGAACTTATTAGCGAGAGGCAGCATGGTTTTGTGAAGGGGAGGTCGTGTCTTACTAATTTGATTGGGTTTTTTGAGGAAGTGATAGATGATTGAAGGAAGGGCAGTGGATGTTATCTATATGGACTTCAGTAAAGCCTTTGACAAGGTCCCTCATGGCAGACTGGTACAAAAGGTGAAGTCACACGGGATCAGAGGTGAGCTGGCAAGATGGATACAGAACTGGCTCGGTCATAGAAGACAGAGGGTATCAGTGGAAGGGTGCTTTTCTGAATGGAGGGATGTGACTAGTGGTGTTCCGCAGGGATCAGTGCTGGGACCTTTGCTGTTTGTATTATATATAAATGATTTGGAGGAAAATGTAGCTGGCCTGATTAGTAAGTTTGCGGACGACACAAAGGTTGGTGGAGTTGCGGATAGTGATGAGGATTGTCAGAGGATACAGCAAGATATAGATCGGTTGGAGACTTGGGCGGAGAAATGGCAGATGGAGTTTAATCCGGACAAATGTGAGGTAATGCATTTTGGAAGGTCTAATGCAGGTGGGAGGTATACAGTAAATGGCAGAACCCTTCAGAGTATTGACAGGCAGAGAGATCTGGGCGTACAGGTCCACAAGTCACTGAAAGTGGCAACGCAGGTGGATAAGGTAGTCAAGAAGGCATACGGCATGCTTGCCTTCATCGGTCGGGGCATAGAGTATAAAAATTGGCAAGTCATGCTGCAGCTGTACAGAACTTTAGCTAGGCCACACTTAGAATATTGCGTGCAATTCTGGTCGCCACACTACCAGAAGGACGTGGAGGCTTTGGAGAGGGCACAGAGGAGGTTTACCAGGATGTTGCCTGGTCTGGAGGGCATTAGCTATGAGGAGAGGTTGGATAAACTCGGATTGTTTTCACTGGAACGACGGAGGTGGAGGGGTGACATGATAAAGGTTTACAAAGTTATGAACGGCATGGACAGAGTGGATAGTCAGAAGCTTTTTCCCAGGGTGGAAGAGTCAGTTACTAGGGGACATAGGTTTAAGGTGCGAGGGGCAAAGTTTAGAGGGGATGTGCGAGGCAAGTTCTTTACACAGAGGGTGGTGAGTGCCTGGAACTTGCTGCCAGGGGAGGTGGTGGAAGCAGATACGATAGCGACGTTTAAGAGGCATCTTGACAAATATATGAATAGGATGGGAATAGAGGGATACGGACCCCGGAAGTGCAGAAGGTTTTAGTTTAGGCAGGCATCAAGATCGGCGCAGCTTGGAGGGCCGAATGGCCTGTTCCTGTGCTGTACTGTTCTTTGTTCTTCGTTCTGAACTTGCCTCCACCACACTCAGACAGTGCATTCCAGATCCTAAACACTCACTGAACCTGCCTCCACCACACTCTCAGACAGTGCGTTCCAGATCCTAAACACTCACTGAACCTGCCTCCACCACACTCTCAGACAGTGCATTCCAGATCCTAAACACTCACTGAACCTGCCTCCACCACACTCTCAGACAGTGCATTCCAGATCCTAAACACTCACTGAACCTGCCTCCACCACACTCTCAGACAGTGCATTCCAGATCCTAAACACTCACTGAACCTGCCTCCACCACACTCAGACAGTGCATTCCAGATCCGAAACACTCACTGAACCTGCCTCCACCACACTCTCAGACAGTGCATTCCAGATCCTAAACACTCACTGAACCTGCCTCCACCACACTCAGACAGTGCATTCCAGATCCTAAACACTCACTGAACCTGCCTCCACCACACTCTCAGACAGTGCATTCCAGATCCTAAACACACACTGAACCTGCCTCCACCACACTCTCAGACAGTGCATTCCAGATCCTAAACACTCACTGAACCTGCCTCCACCACACTCTCAGACAGTGCATTCCAGATCCTAAACACTCAATGAACCTGCCTCCACCACACACTCAGACAGTGCATTCCAGATCCTAAACACTCAATGAACCTGCCTCCACCACACTCTCTCAGACAGTGAATTCCAGATCCTAAACACACACTGAACCTGCCTCCACCACACTCTCAGACAGTGCATTCCAGATCCTAAACACTCACTGAACCTGCCTCCACCACACTCTCAGACAGTGCATTCCAGATCCTAAACACTCAATGAACCTGCCTCCACCACACACTCAGACAGTGCATTCCAGACCCTAAACACTCATTGAACCTGCCTCCACCACACTATCAGACAGTGCATTCCAGATCCTAAACACTCACTGAACCTGCCTCCACCACACTCTCAGACAGTGTATTCCAGATCCTAACCACACACTGAACCTGCCTCCACCACACTCTCAGACAGTGCATTCCAGATCCTAAACACTCACTGAACCTGCCTCCACCACACACTCAGACAGTGCGTTCCAGATCCTAACCACACACTGAACCTGCCTCCACCACACTCTCAGACAGTGTATTCCAGATCCTAAACACACACTGAACCTGCCTCCACCACACACTCAGACAGTGCATTCCAGATCCTAAACACTCACTGAACCTGCCTCCACCACACTCTCAGACAGTGCATTCCAGATCCTAAACACACACTGAACCTGCCTCCACCACACTCAGACAGTGCATTCCTAACCACCTGCTGCTTGAAAAAGTTTTTCCTTGTCGCTGTTGGTTCTTTTGCCATTCATCTTAAATCTGTGTCCTCTGGTTCTGGATCCTTCCGCCAATGGGAACAGTTTCTCCCTATCTACTCTGTCCAGACCTCTCATGATTTTCAACACCTCGATCAAATCTCCTCTTAATCTTCTCCAACCAATCCACGGAGCTGAAGTTCCTCATCCTTGGAACCATTTTTGTGAATCTTTTCGGAAACCTCGCTAATGCCTTCACATCCTTCCTCAAGTGTGGTGCCCAGAACTGAACACAATTCTCCAGTTAAGACAGAATCAGTTTTATACAGATTCATCATAACTTCCTTGTTTTTGTACTTTATGCCCCTAATTATAAAGCCCAGGATTCCATATGCTTTATTCACCACTTTCTCAAACTGTCCTGGAATCTTCACTGATTTAATAATTTGTGTACATATACCCCCAGGTCCCTTCTCTCCTGCTCCCCCTTTACAATTGTACTCTTTATTTTATATTGCCTCTCCTCAGTCTTCCTTCCAAAATGAATTATTCCACAATTTTCTGCATTACATTTCATCTACCACTTATCTGCCCATTCCACCAGCCGGACTATATCCTCTTGAAGTTTATCACGATCCTCCTCACAGTTCACAATACTTCCAAGTTTGGTATCATCCGCAAATTTTGAAATTGTGCCCTGTACACCCAAGTCTAGGTCATTCATATATATTAAGAAAAGCAAGGGTCCTAACACTGACCCCTGGGAAACTCCACTATATACCTTTCTCCAGTCTGAAAAACAACCATTCACAACTATTCTGTGTTTCCTGTCACTGAGCTAATTTCATGTCAGTGCTGCCACTGTCCCCTTTATTCCAAGGGCTTCAACTTTGCTGACAAGCCTGTTATGTGGCACTTTATCAAATGCCTTTTGGAAGTCCATGTACACCACATCAACCGCATTACCCTCATCAACCCTCTCTGTTAACTCATCAAAAAACTCAAGAAAGTTAATTAAACACGATTTGGCCTTAACAAATCCATGCTGGCTTTCCTTAATTAACCTACATTTGTCTCAGTAATTATTAATTTTAACCTGAATAAGCCTCTGCTCACTCTCCTAAATAGAACTCTAGATGATGGACAAGTGTTCAAATTCATTTGCAATATGTCTGATGATTTGTCAGGGTAAATTTCACTCCTGTGTGTTGTCACATTCACACTCTGGCCAGATCATGTTCACTTCGGCTGAAGGAGCTGCACAAAAATGAACCTTGTCTGTTGGCAAATATCTTTCAAGCAATCTATTAACATCAGAACTAATCTGAAGCCTTCTGCTAGTGCTGTGACAAACCTCACTACAGATACAAACTTCTTAAAATCATTTGATTAATTCAGATGAATACTTTGCAACCAAACCTGTGTTTAACACAGACTGAAGAGACCAGGCTACCTGTTTAGAAAATGCTGAAGAGATTCAGAACTGAGTTTCCATGACACAGTTAGCAGATAGGAAGCAAAGTCGCTTTCAGCACAGTTAGTATCAAACCATGTATTCATTAAAGGGCAGTTTGTTCCAGAATATTCTGACAATGTGGTTGCTAGAAGAACAGACTGAATCAAGATGAGGAGTGTTATGGGAGAGCCACCCTCCGCCATCTGTGAAGAGGAAATTTTGTATTCTTAGTTTTGATCAAAGTGTTTGTCCCAATATTTCTTTCAATAAAATGTTCATACAAATATTGGGTGAGAATCTTTTTGATTCAAAAATGTCACCTAACAACTACTGTTTTGAATTTACAGGCATTGTGGGAGGTGTAGATCAATGCAAACTACTGAAATTTTACAGGTGACACTGCATTCAGAAATAACGGTCTCAGAAAAATGTCCGAGACAACTTAATATGAAAAAGTATCAAATGATGTGGGTGAACGGAAGGGCTGGGCGACTCCCTAAAGATGCTGGAATAGCAGTGAGGGAGGAGGCGGGGGGGTACAGATAGGGGAACGGGGGGGGTACAGATAGGGGAACGGGGGGGGGGTACAGATAGGGGAACGGGGGGGTACAGCCAGGGAACAGGGGGTACAGCCAGGGGCAGAGGGTACAGCCAGGGGCAGAGGATATAGATAGGGAACAGGGGGTACAGCCAAGGGCAGAGGGTGCAGATAGGGGACAGGGGGTACTGATAGGGGACGGGATACAGACAGTAGATAGGGATACAGATAGGGCCAGAGGGTACTGTCAGGCAAACACCCACCTGCTAAGACTGAGGCACACATTATTTCACCACATAAATATTAAAACTTTAAAAATTGCAGTCTCTGACCGGAAAGACGTTTCCATGGTAACAGACCATGTTGAAACAATGGAGACTCTGCAGTTGCTCTCCAATACACAGAAGTGGTCAGACTAGTTTTAGTCACATGGCTAGCTGGCTGGGGCAGAGAAATTTGAGCCTCCAACAAGGGATGTGAAGAGACTGTTCCATATAAGGAACTAGTCACATGACTAACCTGCTGAGCACCCTGGGAGCTTTTTGAATTAGAACTCCCAGAGAAAGGGTTTTGAGGCAGGATGCCGTGTGCTCTCCTGCCTGCCTATCTCTCAGGGAACTGAAACCATTGAAGACACGTGAAACTCAAAGAGAGAAAGGCTTGTCACGTGAACCAAGTTTTAAGAAGATTACTGGGCCCCAACAAAACACAAGACTATAACTTCAATCAAGGACTACAGTGAGCTCGAGAAACAGTAACAAGATATTGCCTCAAACTGTTCTACTTACCTCTTCTACTCTTTTCTGTCCCTATCTTGCATGATTATATCGCACGTGCATGCTAGCGTGAGCGTGCTAGCCTGAGTGTATCGTGTGTCCGCAGGCGTGAACCATATTAGGGTTAAGTTTAAGGTTTAATAAACTTCTTCTTTCTGCTTTAAACCAAAGAAAGCCTGTTTGTGCTCAGTTATTTGCCTGACAATTGGAAACTGTGAACACTGATTCACAAAGGGGAGCTCAAATCACAGTGTGTTTAAAATTAAACCCTGTTACAATAATTTTATTTATTTATTTATTTATTTTTTATTTAGAGATACAGCACTGAAACAGGCCCTTCGGCCCACCGAGTCTGTGCCGACCATCAACCACCCATTTATACTAATCCTACACTAATTCCATATTCCTACCACATCCCCACCTGTCCTGATATTTCCCTACCACCTACCTATACTAGGGGCAATTTATAATGGCCAATTTACCTACCAACCTGCAAGTCTTTTTGGCTGTGGGAGGAAACCGGAGCACCCGGAGAAAACCCACGCAGACACAGGGAGAACTTGCAAACTCCACACAGGCAGTACCCAGAATTGAACCTGGGTCACTGGAGCTGTGAGGCTGCGGTGCTAACCACTGCACCACTGTGCCGCCCAGGTGAAGTCCAGGTGAAGACAGCAAGAGACCACCGAGACACATTGCTCACCTGGTCGGAACAGAAATTGGGTGTTACCGTCTAGATTGTTACCCAGAGACAAACAAGTTAAATCGAAGTGGGAAGACAAATTGTTCCCAATCAAAAAGAGCAAATCAATCCAGGTTTTCTTGTGGTTGTGTGTGATTGAATACTAACATGTCTGCAACTGAAGCTAGTAGCTCTCCAAGTCAGGGTGAAGTAACTTGGCATAGGTTAAAAGCACTGTCTAGGGAGGAGTTGAAAATAATGGTTGAGCATTGTGGGATCACTGTACATGGCAAGGCTAGGAAGTCTGAACTCCTAAGACTAGTGGCCAACCATTTTTCCCTTGAATCTGACTAAGCAGAAGCAGTGTTAGAAGTAGACCCAGAAAGGGTATTGCTAGCAAAGATACAATTGGAACAAAGGAAACTTGAATTAGAGGGAAAACAGAGAGACAGGAAAAAGAGAAAGAGGGGCAGGTGAGGGAGAAAGAGCGAGCCTTCGAAATGGAATGTGAAGATAAACAAAGACAGGAGAAGGAAAGACAGCGAGAGAGAGAGAGAGAAAGAATATTCCAGCAAGAATGCCAAGAAAGAGTTGAAGCGGTTTGAGTTAGCTAGGGGGCGACAGAGTAACCCCAGTGAAAGCGTGGCCAACATGGAGGATCAGAATTCAGGGCTGGGTACAAAATTGCTCAAACTCACCCAACTAATTCCAAAATTCAATGAGGAAGATGTGGAGGTGTTTTTCGTGTCTTTCGAGAAACTGGCAAGGCAGCTAAAATGTCCAGCTAAGATCTGGTCTCTTTTACTGCAAAGCCAACTAACTGGAAAAGCCCATGAGGTTTATTCCTTGCTGCCAGATGAGAGTTCATCAAATTATGAACTGATCAAAAATGCTATCCTCGGGTCATATGAATTAATACCCGAAGTCATTGCCAAAAGTTTAGAACCCTCAAAAAAACAAGCTAATCAAACTTATCTGGAGTTTGAAAGAAGCAAGCAGCTGGCTTTTGACCAGTGGATGAGGGCTTTAAAAATACAACTCAGCTATGAGAATCTCAGAGAAGTAATCCTGTTACAGGAATTTAAACACTCGCTCCCATTCTCAATAAAGACCCATGTAGAGGAACAGTTGGTCCAGAGAGCCCAGCAAGTGGCCATTCTGGCCGATGAGTTTGCTTTAATTTATAAGTCGGTTTCTCAGGGAGAACCTTTCCTGATCACCCCCACAAATCCATAAAGGACTAAAGGATGGGAAGGTGATAGGAACCCAGACAGTCCTGGAAGAGAAAGGAAAGCAGGAGACACAGGGGGCCCTCCTCTAGCCAAAAAGGAAGGTGCTGTGAGCAAGAGTGAGACTCGAAGACCTGTGTGCTTCCATTGTAATAAGGCAGGGCATTTAAAAGCTGACTGCTGGAAACTAAAGGGGAAAGCGGCAGGATTAATCAGGGCACACCTGCTTACAGAAGATGAGGGCCTGATGGAAAACACAGAACGGGCTGTGGCTTTGACTGCAGTAAGACTGAGACCCAGGAAGCTTACTATGGCCAGTGCAGGAAAAGTTAATAGGATTCCTGAAGGTTATCAGGGTTTTGTGTCTGAAGGGAAAATAACCCCATACCCCTCGAGTGGGGCAAGCAAACCCAAAGTGATTCTCAGGGACACAGGGGCCACTAGGTCCCTTTTTTGGGAAAAGGCCTGACCTTTCCCCCAGAGAGTGCAGTGAACACCAGAATGGTGATGAATGGTATTGGAGGGCAGTGTATGCCTGTACCTGTACACCGGGTGCACCTGGAGTGCGACCTAGTTTCAGGACCGGTGACCATAGGGATTGTCCCTAGTTTGCCTGTGACGGGGTTGACCTGCTCCTAGGTAATGATCTGGCGGGAGTGAAGGTGGTAGCCCCCACAGTAGTGAAAGAAAGACCTCAGGAGGTCAGAGAGACAGGGCCGTGGCAGGAGACGGTCCCCTGCAGTTTCCCTGAATGTGTAGTGGATCAGGCCATAATCAAACCAGCTCCCCCAGAGGAGACTGAATTCACACTGCAGGCAGATGACCATGATGTCTGTCTGAGACTTTCTTTGGGAAGTTGGGAGACCCAAGGAATGAATTAAATGGATTTTCCTTCGCTGAGGCTCAGCGAGCTGACTCAGTATTGTGAGAGTTAGCACAGGCTGCTCAGTCTGAAAGTGAAGCAGAGGGAGTCCCTGATTGCTACTATTTAAAGAATGAGGTACTGATGAGGAAATGGAGTTCCCCTCACAGATCTGAGGACAAGGAGTAGACAGTGGTTCACCAGTTAGTGGTGCCACAGAGGTACCAGGGAGAAATATTAAGAAGGGCCCACGAGATTACACTGGCTGTACATGCCGGTATATGAAAGACCAAAGCCTGCATAAGACAGCAGTTTGACTGACCAAAACTCCACAAAGATGTGGTGGAGTACTGCAGGAGTTGCCACATGTGCCGGGTTGAGGGGAAACCCCAACCTACAGTGAAACCTGCACCCCTTAGACCTGCGTTAGGAGGACCCTCCAGCAGAGGGCTGGTGAACTGTAAGGGACCCCCGCTGAGAACAAAAGAGGACAGACAGGCACAAGGCTGGCAAAAGTTTAAAAAGAGAAGGGGAAAAAGTGACCAAGAGGGCAAGTTAAAGGAAGTCTGGGAAGAATCCCGGATGGAAACCCCTATCGCTCAGGCAACCAACCCAGAAAAATGTGAAAAGTTAGACCCCACATCCTCCTATGTAAATGCAGACTCTAGGAGTGCCCCACCAGAGTTGCTAACAGCATTTACAGGAACCTGCAGGGACAAAGAAAGACCCCTAAGGGGCAGAAAAACAGTGAGGGTGATGCCTCACCTGGTCGAAGGCTCACCAGAGAATGCAGTTAAGTCTGCACAAATACCTGCAGGTAGGAATGTCCCAGAGAACAGAGAGTAACAGCGATTCCTCCCCCACAGTCAGAGGAAAAGGGAACCCCCCCACCCCCTGAAGTCAAAAGTCTTTGCATGAATCAGGGAGTTCAGGATAGACCTGCCCCCCACCCACTGACTCTCCTGGAGAAAAAAAGGGGGAATTAAAGCAGCCCTGCCCCCCCCCACCCCCTGCCACCCAGAACAGACCATTTTTAATGAGCTTCAAGATTGGTGAATGAATGAAAATGAATGAGAGAAATGCATGGTTTTCTTTCTGTATCTTATATTTCTCTCAAACTCTGTCATGAAATGCGCCATTTGTCTGCAAATCACATTTCATTCACCTGGGTATGGAGGTGTCAGGCAAACACCACCCCCCCCCCCCCCCACCCCTCCACCTGCCAAGACTGAGGCACACATTATTTTGCCACATGAACATTAAAACTTTAAAAATTGCAGTCTCTGACTGGAAAGACGTTTCCATGGTAACAGACCATGTTGAAACAATGGAGACTCTGCAGTTGCTCTCCAATACACAGAAGTGGTCAGACTAGTTTTAATCACATGGCTAGCTGGCTGGGGCAGAGAAATTTGAGCCTCCAACAAGGGATGTGAAGAGACTGTTCCATATAAGGAACTAGTCACATGACTAACCTGCTGAGCACCCTGGGAGCTTTTTGAATTAGAACTCCCAGAGAAAGGGTTTTGAGGCAGGATGCCATGTGCTCTCCTGCCTGCCTATCTCTCAGGGAACTGAAACCATTGAAGACACGTGAAACTCAAAGAGAGAAAGGCTTGTCACGTGAACCAAGTTTTAAGAAGATTACTGGGCCCCAACAAAACACAAGACTATAACTTCAATCAAGGACTACAGTGAGCTCGAGAAACAGTAACAAGATATTGCCTCAAACAGTTCTACTTATCTCTTCTACTCCTTTCTGTCCCTATCTTGCATGATTATAACACATATGCGTGCTAGCGTGAGCGTATCGTGTGTCCGCAGGCCTGAACCGTATTAGAGTTAAGTTTAAGGTTTAATAAATGTAATCTTTCCGCTTTAAACCAAAGAAAGCCTGTTTGTGCTCAGTTATTTGCCTGATAATTGGAAACTGTGAACACGGATTCACAAAAAGGGGAGCTCAAATCACAGTGTGTTTAAAATTAAACCCTGTTACAATAAGACCAGGTGAAGACAGCAAGAGACCCCCAGACACACTGCTCACCTGGTCGTAACAGTACAGATAGTGGGTGGAGGGTACAGCCAGGGGACGGGGGTACAGACAGGGGCGAGGGTACAGTCAGGGGACAGGGGGTACAGACAGGGGCGGGGGTACAGACAGGGGCGAGGGTACAGTCAGGGGACAGGGGGTACAGACAGGGGCGAGGGTACAGTCAGGGGACAGGGGGTACAGACAGGGGCGAGGGTACAGTCAGGGGACAGGGGGTACAAAGAGGGGCAGAGGGTACAGTCTGGGGACAGGGGGTACAGACAGGGGCAAGGTTACAGTCTGGGAACAGGGGGTACAGACAGGGGGGAGGGTACAGACAGGGGCGGGGGTACAAAGAGGGGCGGGGGTACGGTCAGGGGACAGGGGGTACAGACAGGGGCAGGGGTACAAAGAGGGGCGGGGGTACGGTCAGGGGACAGGGGGTACAGACAGGGGCAGGGGTACAAAGAGGGGCAGGGGGTTGTTGTCGGCGGTGGCCGTCCCTCGATTCAAGGATGACGTCTACCAGGGTTGCAAGTTTGTGCCCTGGGTCTTCAGGTGAATGAACAGGCTGAGTCTCAACCTGCAGATCCTTAGGCACACGGGACAGCATGTCCCACGAGGTAGTGGGATCTGGAGTGCAGCATTTGCTTCATTTTCTTTCCTTCACTGCCTCCGCTCTGCCTCCTCATTAAGGCTTTTGGACACTAAACATGATGCAGCTTGATGGACAAGTAGTCTCCATTTTGAACGATTGGTAGCAAGCTCCTCCCAGTCTTCAATGTCAATGCTGCTGCGCTTCAAAGAGAGCTTCAGAGTGTCTTTGAAGCGTTTTTCTTTGTCAATCCCAGGATACGAACATATGAATTAGGAGCAGGAATAGGAGTAGGCCACTCGGCCCCTCGAGCCTGCTCCGCCATTTAACGAGATCACAGCTGATCTGATTGTAACCTCAACTCCACATTTCCACCTACCCCCAATAACCTTTCACCCCCTTGCTTATCAAGAATCTATCTATCTCTGCCTTAAAAATAATCAAAGACTCTGCTTCCACTGCCTTTTGTGGAAGAGAGTTCCAAAGACTCACAACCCTCAGAAAACTTTCTCCTCATCTCTGTCTGAAACGGACAACCCCTTATTTTTAAGTGGGGGGGAGCGGAGCGGCTGGAGAGAGTGGCGGGGTGGGGGGGTGAGTGGAACCGACCAGGCGCGTTGTACGAAGATGTACACATTACGTGATGACGTTGTCAGCTCATGCACTAACCCATCCTGGCAAGTCGGAACGCCACACACGCGCAGAGAGCAGGAGCCCATCTGTGCATGTGCGCACCTTGGCTCAGCCTGATGACGTCAGCGGCCGGCTGCGTTGTCAGGAATCACTTTGTATTTTTAAACAGTGACCCCTAGTTCTAGATTCTCCCACAAGGGGAAACATCCTTTCCCCATCCACCCTGTCAAGACCCCTCAGGATCTTATATGTTTCAATCAAGTCGCCTCTTACTCTTCTAAATTCCAGCAGATACAAGCCTAGCCTGTCCAATCATTCCTCATAAGACAGCCCACCCGTTCCAGGTATTAGTCCAGTAAACCTTCTCTGTACTGCCTCCAATGCATTTACATCCTTCCTTAAATAAGGAGATCAGTACTGTACACAGTACTCCAGATGTGGTCTCACCAATGCCCTGTATCTTTTGGGCCTCCTTATCTCGAGAGACAATGGATACGCGCCTGGAGGTGGTCAGTGGTTTGTGAAGCAGCGCCTGGAGTGGCTATAAAGGCCAATTCTGGAGTGACAGGCTCTTCCACAGGTGCTGCAGAGAAATTTGTTTGACGGGGCTGTTGCACAGTTGGCTCTCCCCTTGCGCCTCTGTCTTTTTTCCTGCCAACTACTAAGTCTCTTCGACTCGCCACAATTTAGCCCTGTCTTTATGACTGCCCGCCAGCTCTGGCGAATGCTGGCAACTGACTCCCACGACTTGTGATCAATGTCACACGATTTCATGTCGCGTTTGCAGACGTCTTTATAACAGAGACATGGACGGCCGGTGGGTCTGATACCAGTGGCGAGCTCGCTGTACAATGTGTCTTTGGGGATCCTGCCATCTTCCATGCGGCTCACATGGCCAAGCCATCTCAAGCGCCGCTGACTCAGTAGTGTGTATAAGCTGGGGGTGTTGGCCGCTTCAAGGACTTCTGTGTTGGAGATATAGTCCTGCCACCTGATGCCAAGTATTCTCCGAAGGCAGCGAAGATGGAATGAATTGAGACGTCGCTCTTGGCTGGCATACGTTGTCCAGGCCTCGCTGCCGTAGAGCAAGGTACTGAGGACACAGGCCTGATACACTCGGACTTTTGTGTTCCGTGTCAGTGCGCCATTTTCCCACACTCTCTTGGCCAGTCTGGACATAGCAGTGGAAGCCTTACCCATGCGCTTGTTGATTTCTGCATCTAGAGACAGGTTACTGGTGATAGTTGAGCCTAGGTAGGTGAACTCTTGAACCACTTCCAGAGCGTGGTCGCCAATATTGATGGATGGAGCATTTCTGACATCCTGCCCCATGATGTTCGTTTTCTTGAGGCTGATGGTTAGGCCAAATTCATTGCAGGCAGACGCAAACCTGTCGATGAGACTCTGCAGGCATTCTTCAGTGTGAGATGTTAAAGCAGCATCGTCAGCAAAGAGGAGTTCTCTGATGAGGACTTTCCGTACTTTGGACTTCGCTCTTAGACGGGCAAGGTTGAACAACCTGCCCCCTGATCTTGTGTGGAGGAAAATTCCTTCTTCAGAGGATTTGAACGCATGTGAAAGCAGCAGGGAGAAGAAAATCCCAAAAAGTGTGGGTGCGAGAACACAGCCCTGTTTCACACCACTCAGGATAGGAAAGGTTCTAGATTCTCCCACAAGGGGAAACATCCTTTCCCCATCCACCCTGTCAAGACCCCTCACGATCTTATATGTTTCAATCAAGTCGCCTCTTACTCTTCTAAATTCCAGTGGATACAAGTCTAGCCTGTCCAATCTTTCCTCATAAGACAGCCCGCCCATTCCAGGTATTAGTCCAGTAAACCTCCTCTGTACTGCCTCCAATGCATTTACATCCTTCCTTAAATGAGGAGACCAGTACTGTACACAGTACTCCAGATGTGGTCTCACCAATGCCCTGTATAGCTGAAGCATAACCTCCATACTTTTGTATTCAATTCCCCTCACGATAAACAATAACATTCTATTAGCTTTGCTAATTCTATTAGCTTGCTAATTATGTGCTGTACCTGCATACTAACCTATTGCGATTCATCCCTCTGTATCTCAAAGCTCTGCAATCTCTCACCATTTAGATAATATGCTTCTTTTTTATTCTTCCTGCCAAAATTAACAATTTCATATTTTTTCAGATTATACTCCATTTGCCAGGTCTTTGTCCACTCACTTAACCTATTTATATCCCTTTGTAGTCTCTTCACAACTTACTTTCCTACCTATCTTTGTGTCATCAGCAAATGCTGATGTTGGAAGCAGTTTGTGGGTGGCACAGTGGTTAGCACCGCAGCCTCACAGCTCCAGGAACCCGGGTTCAATTCTGGGTACTGCCTGTGCGGAGTTTGCAAGTTCTCCCTGTGACCGTGTGGGTTTTCGCCAGGTGCTCCGGTTTCCTCCCACAGCCAAAGATTTGCAGGTTGATAGGTAAATTGGCCATTGTAAATTGCCCCTAGTGTAGGTAGGTGGTAGGGAATATGGGATTACTGTAGGGTTAGTATAAATGGGTGGTTGTTGGTCGGTACAGACTCAGTGGGCCGAAGGGCCTGTTTCAGTGCTGTATCTGTAAATAAATCAAATAAAAATAAATAAATTCAGCAACCATACCTTCGGTCCCTTCATCCAAGTCATTTATATAAATTGTATAAAGTTGAGGCCCCAGCACAGATCCTGTGGCACACCACTTGTTACATCTTGCCAACCAGAAAATGACCCATTTATGCCTACTCTCTGTTTCCTGTTAGTTAACCAATCTTCTATCCATGCCAATATGTTACCCCCTAAACTATGAACATTTATTTTCTGCAATAACCTTATCAAATGCCTTCTGGAAATCTAAGTACAGTACATCCACTGGTGCCCCTTTATCCACAGCAGGTTACTTCTTCAAAGAACTCCAATAAATTGGTTAAACATGATTTCCCTTTCACAAAGCCATGTTGACTCTGCCTGATTACCTTGAATATTTCTAAGTACCCTGCTATAACATCTTTCATAATAGCTTCTAACATTTTCCCTATGCTGGCCATGTGAGAGTTGAGAATACAGGATGTGACAGGGGAGAGAATTTTCAGCCATCCGGACAGTGTCCAGTTCATCAAAGTTGATTTTGCAGGAGTTTTTCCTGAATGCTTGAGGAGCTAGCTTCAAGAAAGGCACTAGCATTTGTTTAATGGTCCTCCCATTGAATCTGGAGGATGAGGTGGAGGTATTGCTGATGGAATTTCTCGAGCACTCTTATGTGTCACTGATACACAGTCCAGGTCTCTCAGGAGTGTTCTCTGTGTACTCTAGGACTTGTATTGACTTGCGGAGGTCTCTGTTGTCAAACACTCGCTGCCATAGTTTGCAGAAGGTTGGGTTAGCGCAGCTGATCCATTGTTGGATCTCCTCGTCAATGGTGGCCTTATGAGAGAGGTGGCTGCCAAGGTATGTGAAGTGCTCAACATATTCCAGAGTCTCTCCTTCAACATATATGGGAGGTGGAATACTTGACTGACCAGATGTGCGTTGATATGAGTTTTGTTTTGGCAACATTCAAGGACAGGCTGAGTCTCTTGTATGCAGAATTGAAGAGATCGAGAGTGGCTTGCAAATCTGGTGCAGAGTGGGCGATGAGATCGCAGTCATCCGCAAACTGTAGATCTTGTATGTCTGTGGCAGTCAGTTTAGTTTTGGCACAGAGGCGACTGAGGTTAGAATTTTCCATGTAGGCTGTATTTAACACTCACACCAGAGGGCAGTTAACCTTTCACGAGGTGAATATCCTTGTCAGGTAGATTGTAAATAGTATGGGGGCTATCACACAGCCTTGCTTGACCCCGGTCCAGATTTTGAAGGCGTCTGTTTCAGATTTCCCGCTCAAGATAGTCGCAGCCGTCATCAGGGTTGTGATGAAGTTTCTTGGACATTCAAATCTTTGGAGCACAATCCACAGAACCTCACGATTTACAGAGTCTAATGTTTTGGTCACGTCGATGAATGCAATGAAGAGTTCCCGGTATTCTCAATATTTTTCCTGAATTTGTTAGGCAACAAAGACCATGGCGGAGGTTCCTCTGGAAGGTCTAAAGGCACACTGTGTCTCTGGGAGGATCTCCTCAGCCAAAGGTAGTAGGCAATTCAGGAGAGTGCGTGTCAGGATTTTCCCTACTGTGAACAAGAGGGAAATAGCCCAGTAGTTTCCACAGCATGGTTTATCTCCCTTCTTGAAGATAGTTACAATTGTCACATTCCTGAAGACGGGGTGTTCTTTTGCCTCCCAAATCCGTAGGATAAGTGCTTGGAGTCTTGATGTGAACAAAAGCCTACCAGCTTTGAAGACCTCAGCTGGAATACTATTGGGCATCAGGCTTTGTTGATTTTCATCCGTTTGATTGCTTGTTGCACCTTTCCCATCGATGGCGGTCCATCCATGAATTCTACCACAGGGTGCTGGGGGAATAGCTTGGATAGTATCAGCTGCCACTGTGGTTGAGGTGGTGTTGAAAATGTTCTTTCCAGCATTGATGGATGGCATTGTCATCCTTCAGAAGAGACACACCATCCAGTGGGTGAAGGGGATTTTGTCCATTTGACTTTGGTCTATGGATGGCTCTGGTGGCTTCAAAAAAGCTTTGCATGTCATAATGGTCAACATATTGTTGGATCTCTCGGGCCTTTTCTACCCACTACTTATCCTTTAGATGCTGAGTAGGTGTACTGGACCAAAGGTGGTGAGCAATTGGATGGACAGTATGCGTTCTGAGCCATTTGAAGGTGGCTCTATCATGCTGAGCAAAGAGTTTCTGATGGCGAAGCCCACTCCGTGCTGTCTTGGTTCTTCAGGATCCCTACCCTGCCAGAAGAACAAAGAAAACAAAGATAATTACAGCACAGGAACAGGCCCTTCGGCCCTCCAAGCCTGCGCCGATCCAGATCCTCTCTCTAAACATGTCGCCTATTTTCTAAGGTTCTGTATCTCTTTTCTTCCTGCCCATTCATGTATCTGTCTAGATACATCTTAAAAGACTCCATCGTGCCCGCATCTACCACCTCCGCTGGCAATGCGTTCCAGGTGCCCACCACCCTCTGCGTAAAGAACTTTCCACGCATATCCCCCCTAAACCTTTCCCCTTTCACTTTGAACTCGTGTCCTCTAGTAATTGAAACACCCACTCTGGGAAAAAGCCTCTTGCTATCCACCCTGTCTATACCTCTCATGATTTTGTACACCTCAATCAGGTCCCCCCTCAACCTCCGTCTTTCTAATGAAAATAATCCTAATCTGCTCAACCTCTCTTCATAGCTAGCGCCCTCCATACCAGGCAACATCCTGGTGAACCTCCTCTGCACCCTCTCCAAAGCATCCACATCCTTTTGATAATGTGGCGACCAGAACTGTACGCAGTATTCCAAATGTGGCCGAACCAAAGTCCTATACAACTGTAACATGACCTGCCAACTCTTGTACTCAATGCCCCGTCCGATGAAGGAAAGCATGCCGTATGCCTTCTTGACCACTCTATTTACCTGCGTTGCCACCTTCAGGGAACAGTGGACCTGAACACCCAAATCTCTCTGGACATCAATTTTCCCCAGGACTTTTCCATTTACTGTATAGTTCACTCTTGAATTGGATCTTCCAAAATGCATCACCTCGCATTTGCCCTGATTGAACTCCATCTGCCATTTCTCTGCCCAACTCTCCAATCTATCTATATTCTGCTGTATTCTCTGACAGTCCCCTTCACTATCTGCTACTCCACCAATCTTAGTGTCGTCTGCAAACTTGCTAATCAGACCACCTATACTTTCTTCCAAATCATTAATGTATATCACAAACAACAGTGGTCCCAGCACGGATCCCTGTGGAACACCACTGGTCACACGTCTCCATTTTGAGAAACTCCCTTCTACTGCTACTCTCTGTCTCCTGTTGCCCAGCCAGTTCTTTATCCATCTAGCTAGTACACCTTGGACCCCAAGCGCCTTCACTTTCTCCATCAGCCTGCCATGGGGAACTTTATCAAACGCCTTACTGAAGTCCATGTATATGACATCGACAGCCCTTCCCTCATCAATCAACTTTGTCACTTCCTCAAAGAATTCTATTAAGTTGGTAAGACATGACCTTCCCTGCACAAAACCATGTTGCCTATCACTGATGAGCCCATTTTCTTCCAAATGGGAATAGATCCTATCCCTCAGTATCTTCTCCAGCAGCTTCCCTACCACTGACGTCAGGCTCACCGGTCTATAATTACCTGGATTATCCCTGCTTGTAGTCTTGCTCTGCTAGAGATCCACTCATGGGGAGGTGTGTCTCCTGAAGTGCTGCAATGTCTACATTGAGTCTACTGAGCTCGTTGTTAATGATGGCGGTCTTCCGAGAGTCGTTGATTTGTGTAAGGTCTTCCGACAGGCCAGGACACATAGTTTTGACGTTCCAGCTTGCAAAACGAAGGGCTGGTACCTTCTTTCTTTTTTTTGGTCGTGCTGTTTGGTGCGGTGTTTCAGTCCACTTGTCAGGCAATGACCCTGAGCTCCAAGCACCCATTGAAGCAGGTGGACTGTGGCGGGACAGAACCTTACTGACTGGGGGCTGCCCGGTTTGAGGCTGGCGGTAGCTGTCCAGTGAGATGCGATGACCTCTCCCACCGACAAAGGCAACCCGTGGCATCCAATCTCTACGCCAATTGAGCTGGACTTATAACCCGTAACTGCTGCCTTCCGTGTTGTTTTGCTCGCTGTGAGGCGACTATGGAGTGACCTCTCCATGGCGCATGCCTGGGCGGATGTATGGAGGTTGTGAGCTGCCCAAGCGTCAAAACCCCCCTCTCGGCCTTCCTGGTGGGGTCCAAAGGAGTGCAGAGCACAATGTTTGGCACCGGTATGGCTGCAGGAACTGCCGTAAACATGCCAAAGGTGACACATGACTGCCTTCGGGGTTCCACTCCGGATTTTCTGTTAGAATTTACTCCCTTAGCCTTGGTCTCTCCCGAGACTCCCACAAGGCAGTGGGGTTGTTAGCTCCTATCCCTGAGCAGGGGCCCTAACAAGTAAACTGTGTGATTTCATGGAGGAAGAGGGAAGGGGGGAGGGGGTGCGAGGAGGAGGGGGTGCGACGGGGGAGGGGTTGGGAGGGGGAAGGGGGTGCAGGGGATGCCAGGGAGGAGGGGGAGGTGCAAACGGGGAGCTGGGAAGGGGGTGTGAGGGGGGAGGGGGAGCGGGGGGGCAGGAAGGTGCAAGGGGGGAGTTGGGAAGGCGTTGCAACGGGGGAGTTGGGAAGGGAAGTGGGGGGAAGTGGGAGAGGGGGATGCCAGTGGGGAGGGTGGAAGGGGATGCGAGGAGGAAGGAGGAAGGGGGAAGGGGGTGCCAGGGGGAAGGGGGAGGGGGTGCGAGGGGGAAATGGGGGAGGAGTTTGAGAGGGGGAAGAGGAGGAGGGTGCGAGGGGGTAGGAGGAGGAGGGTGTGAGGGGGAAAGGGGAGGAGGGTGTGAGGGGAAAGGGAAAGGGGGGTGTAAGTGGGAAGGGGGAGGGGGTGGGAGGGGAAAAGGGGAAGGGGTGCGAGGGTGAAGGGGGAGGGTGGGGGAATGGGGAGGGGTTGCGAGGGGGAAGTGGGGGAGGGGGGTGCAAGGGTAGAGCTGGGAAGGGGCTGGGAAGGGGATGGGGGTGTGAGGGGGGAGGGAGTGTGAGGGGGAAGGGGTGCAGGGGAGAGGGGCGATGGGGGGGAGAGGGGGGGGGAGGGGGAGGGGGTGCGGGGGGGAGGCGTCCGGCGGGGGTCGTGACCCTGGCGAGCGGGCCAGCCCACAGCCTGCACGGCCTCCTTGATATCAGCGTCCTCCAGGCTGACGCTGCGCTCCTAGTTGCCATCCAGCTTTCCTGGCTCACAGCTGTGACAGCGGAAAGGCGACCGAGGCTGGATTGAGGCCCTGAAGTTAAAGACCAGTTCTACGAGGAACTCCATAACATCATTAGCAGCATCCCCAACACCGAACACCTGTTCCTGCTGGGTGACTTTAATGCCAGGGTTGGGGCCGACCACCACTCATGGCCCTCCTGCCTTGGGTGCTATGGCGTTGGAAGGATGAATGAGAATGGACAGAGACTGCTTGAAATAAGAACAAGAAATGCTGGAACTACTCAGCAGGTCTGGCAGCATCTGTGAAAGAGAAGCAGAATTAATGTTTCGGGTCAATGACCCTTCTTCGGAATTAACTGCTTGAGACTGCTTGAGTTGTGTACCTATCACAACCTCTGCATCACCAACTCGTTCTTTCATACTAAACCCTGTCACCAGGTTTCTTGGAGGCACCCAAGATCACGTTGTTGGCACCAGCTGGACCTCATTGTCACAAGGGGAGTCTCTTTAAACAGTGTTCAAACCACACACAGCTTCCACAGTGTGGACTGCGACACTGACCACTCCCTGGTGTGCAGCAAAGTTAGACTCAAACCAAAAGAAGCTGCATCACTCCAAGCAGAAGAGCCACCCGCGCATTAACACTAACAGAATTTCTCATCCACAGCTGTTACATAAGTTTCTAAATTCACTTGAAAATGCCCTTCAAAACACTCCTACAGGGGATGCAGAGACCAAGTGGGCCCACATCAGAGACGCCATCTATGAGTCAGCTATGACCACCAATGGAAAACGTGTGAAGCGGAATGCAGACTGGTTTCAATCTCACTTTGAAGAGCTGGAACCTGTCATAGCCGCTAAGCGCATTGCACTGTTGAACTACAAGAAAGCCCCCAGCGAGTTAACATCCGTAGCACTTAAAACAGCCAGAAGCACACAGTGGCGCAGTGGTTAGCACCGCAGCCTCACAGCTCCAGCGACCCGGGTTCAATTCTGAGTACTGCCTGTGTGGAGTTTGCACGTTCTCCCTGTGTCTGCGTGGGTTTTCTCCGGGTGCTCCGGTTTCCTCCCACATGCCAAAGACTTGCGGGTTGACAGGTAAATTGGCCATTATAAAATTGTCCCTAGTATAGGTAGGTGATAGGGAAATATAAAGACAGGTGGGGATGTGGTAGGAATATGGAATTAGTGTAGGATTAGTATATAAATGGGTGGTTGATGGTCGGCACAGACTCAGTGGGCCGAAGGGCCTGTTTCAGTGCTGTATCTCTAAACTAAACTAAACTAAACAGAAAGAACAGCCAGGCGCTGCGCAAACGACTACTGGCAACACCTATGCAGTCATATTCAGCTGGCCTCAGACACCGGAAACATCAGAGGAATGTATGATGGCATTAAGAGAGCTTTTGGGCCAACCATCAAGAAGATCGCCCCCCTCAAATCTAAATCAGGGGACATAATCACTGACCAACACAAGCAAATGGACCGCTGGGTGGAGCACTACCGAGAACTGTACTCCAGGGAGAATGTTGTCACTGAGACTGCCCTCAATGCAGCCCAGCCTCTACCAGTCATGGATGAGCTGGACGAACAGCCAACAAAATCAGTAACGCTGATTCTCTAGCCAGTGGAAAAGCCCCTGGAAAGGACGGCATTACCCCTGAAATAATCAAGAGTGCCAAGCCTGCTGAACTTTCAGCACTGTACGAACTGCTTTGCCTGTGCTGGGACGAGGGAGCAGTACCTCAGGACATGCGCGATGCCAATATCATCACCCTCCATAAAAACAAAGGTGACCATGGTGACTGCAACAACTACCGTGGAATCTCCCTGCTCAGCACAGTGGGGAAAGTCTTCACTTGAGTGGTTTTAAACAGACTCCAGAAGCTGGCTGAGTGTGTCTACCCTGAGGCACAGTGTGGCTTTCGAGCAGAGGGATCCACCATTGACATGCTGTTCTCCCTTCGCCAGCTACAGGAGAAATGCCGCGAACAACAGATGCCCCTCTACATTGCTTTCATTGATCTCACCAAAGCCTTTGACCTTGTCAGCAGACGTGGTCTCTTCAGACTACTCGAAAAGATCGGATGTCCACCAAAGCTACTAAGTATCATCACCTCATTCAATGACAATATGAAAGGCACAATTCAGCATAGCGGCACCTCATCAGACCCCTTTCCTATCCTGAGTGGTGTGAAACAGGGCTGTGTTCTTGCACCTACACTGTTTGGGATTTTCTTCTCCCTGCTGCTCTCACATGCGTTCAAGTCTTCTGAAGAAGGAATTTTCCTCCACACAAGATCAGGGGGCAGGTTGTTCAACCTTGCCCGTCTAAGAGCGAAGGCCAAAGTATGGAAAGTCCTCATCAGGGAACTCCTCTTTGCTGACGATGCTGCATTAACATCCCACACAGAAGAGTGTCTGCAGAGACTCATCGACAGGTTTGCGGCTGCCTGCAATGAATTTGGCCTAACCATCAGCCACAAGAAAATGAACATCATGGGACAGGACGTCAGAAATGCCCCATCTATCAATATCGGCGACCACGCTCTGGAAATGGTTCAAGAGTTCACCTACCTAGGCTCAACTATCACCAGTAACCTGTCTCTCGATGCAGAAATCAACAAGCGCATGGGAAAGGCGTCCGCTGCTATGTCCAGACTGTCCAAGAGAGTGTGGGAAAATGGCGCACTGACACGGAACACAAAAGTCTGAGTGTATCAAGCCTGTGTCCTCAGTACCTTGCTCTACGGCAGCGAGGCCTGGACAACGTATGTCAGCCAAGAGCGACGTCTCAATTCATTCCATCTTCGCCGCCTCCCAGAGAATCCTTGGCATCAGGTGGCAGGACCGTATCTCCAACACAGAAGTCCTCGAGGTGGCCAACACCCCCAGCATATACACACTACTGAGTCAGCGGCGCTTGAGATGGCTTGGCCATGTGAGCCGCATGGAAGATGACAGGATCCTCAAGGACACATGTACAGCGAGCTCGTCACTGGTATCAGACCCACCGGCTGTCCACGTCTCCGCTTTAAAGACGTCTGCAAACGCGACATGAAGTCCTGTGACATTGATCACAAGTCGTGGGAGTCAGTTGCCAGTGATCGCCAGAGCTGGCGGACAGCCATAAAGGCGGGGCTAAAGAGTGGCGAGTCGAAGAGACTTAGTAGTTGGCAGGAAAAAAGACAGAAGCGCAAGGGGAGAGCCAACTGTGTAACAGCCCCGACAAACAATTTTATCTGCAGCACCTGTGGAAGAGCCTGTCACTCTAGAATTGGCCTTTATAGCCACTCCAGGCACTGCTCCACAAACCACTGACCACCTCCAGGCGCTTACCCATTGTCTCTCGAGACAAGGAAGCCAAAGAAGAAGAAGAAGACTTATCCTTTATCTTCCGGATTTATGTTTGTTTGTCAGCCTTGAGCTGTTGGAATGCTGCTGCCTTGACTTACGACCTTGTGTGGTTCTGCCAGGCAATGAAGTCTGCTCATTTTTGTTCCAGGAGGTCACATATTTCAGTTTTCATCGAACCAGTCCTGGTGATGCCGATGCTCAAACTCAATGGTTTGGACACAGGAGTCTAGTGGAGTTGACTTTGTTTGTTCCCACTGTTCTGAAATTGAATTGGATGTGTAAAGATTTTCCAGATAGGTTGTGAACTGTGCTTGGAATTCCTCTCTTCGGTTAAGCTGCTTTAGGGCTGAGACATCGATCTTCTTTCTCTTGGACTTTTAGATCTTGCTATATCTTGGTGCTAGGTGGATGATCATCACCGATCGAACAAGTCAATGATCTGTTCAGCAGGCATCAGTCCCCCACATGGATCGAGTAATGCAGACATCACTTAGATCTTTGACTTGAACAATGACATAATCCAGGAGGTGCCAGTACTTAGATCTAGGATGCCGCCATGTGGTTTTGTGTTTGTCTTTCTGGTGGAAGAGGGTGTTTGTTATAATGAGGCCACACTGAGCACACTTTGTCAGCAGGAGGCCACCATTTGCATTGGCTTTTCACACCCCATTTTTCCCAGTGGTTCCTCTCCAAACATCGGAGTCATGGCCAACTCTGGCATTAACGACTCCAGAAGGTTGATCTTTTCTTCTTTTGGGATGGCAATGAGGACTTCTTCAAGGTCAGAATAGAACTTTTCCTTAACATCTTCATCAGAGTCAAGGGTCAGGGCATAAGTGCTGATGACGGAGGTGGTGATGTAGTGGTCATGTCACTGGACTAGTAACCCAGAGACCCAGGCTAATGTTCTGGGGACATGGGTTCGAATCCCACCAA